>NC_136059.1:545947789-547282295 GCF_964261635.1 Lissotriton helveticus | reverse complement strand
GCTCAAGAATAGCACGGTGTAACAATATGCAATAAGTATGTGGCCGGCAACTCAGCGCTGTCATTCCTGCAACCACTCAGTGCCCTTTGCAGTGTGTTACTAGCAGTCGTTCAGCCCAACCCCTATTGCTGCAAACCCATACCCCCCGCTCATAAAAGAAAACAACTACTACCTACCCCAACTAACCCCCCACCCATTATTGTCAATTGTGTGTCTGCCCGCACCACTCCTCTAGTTGGATTATCCGAGTGTCTCCTCGGGCAGCTGCGGGGGGGGGGAAGAGGAAGGAAAGGGAGATGTGTCATGCGTCCCTGGCTAGCCGCCCAGCCTCCTCCCACCCTCCAACCCGCCCCCCAGCAGGCCCAAATACTCACATTAAGTGTGCCATCAGTCCCAACCCACTCTCTCAATCCATGCTAGAAACCGTATCCGTGTATCTATCCTAGATCTTCCTCCCGCCTCCGGCCCGTTCCCGATCCCTGACTCCCCGTCACCTCTGGCTCAGACGAACCAACATCCTGCTCACTTGCCCCCCCCACCTCCGCTGACCTCTGCATGTGCCTTGTACAGACTCCAGAAGTTCTTGGGGCGACTCTTAGGGGGGAGCAGTTCACTATATACTTCCGATTGGGTGCAGCAGTATAACATGTCTCTGTTCCATTTCTCCTTAGTAGGTAACGGGCCCCTCATCCAGCAGGTGGCGACAACTCGTCTGGCCATAAGGAAAGCCACATCCACCATACGCCGTAATGCCACCGGAAGTGGCTTCGAATATCCAAGCAGGGCCAGCGCCGGGGAGAACTCAATCTCCGTATTCAGTAACAGGCTTATTTCCGAGAACACTTCTCCCCAAAATTTTGGGATCCCAGGGCAGTTCCATGCCATGTGCAGGAAGCCAGCAACTTGTGCATGGCAGCGTTCGCACTCCGGGGACTGTCTCAGACCGTATCTGTGTAGTCCTCTCCGGCGTGTAGTAAACCCGGTTCAAATATTTGAAATGCACTAATCTGTGCCGTCCGTTCAGTGAAATTTTTTTCGTGCTGACACAGCAATAGGTCCACATTGCATCATCTATCTGCGTCTGCAGGTCGTGCTGCCACTCTGCTCTGGCTTTGGAGGGTAGGAGTTGTTTATGACGAACTCCCAATTTATTTAGGTTCGTTACCAACTTGCGAGAGGACACCGTCTTAATGACGTAAGTGAGTTCCGGAAATTCAGATGGCTCTGCCAGCTCCGGGCCCAAGATTTCCTGCATCGCGCTACGGAGTCTGTGATATTGAAAGCGTGTTAACAACGACGCTTCAGCCCGCACGGGGGGCAGCTGTTCCCATGTCTTCACCGTCCCATCTATGAACAAGTCTTCCAATTTCGTGATCCCAAGATCTGCTAGCGATCTTGTGACTCCTCTCTCCATCAGCAGAGGGAGCCATATTGCCCATTCGATTGGCATGAGGGGGGAGTACAGTAAATCACATCCCTGCGCCTTCGCCAGCTCATGCCAGGCATGGTTCGTGGCTTTTATGGAGTCAAGCTGGCCAATCCTACGGTCCACCGGAAGGCAGACCGTGGCCGGCAATGGCGTGGGCTCCGCGAACAAGCGTTCTAGGATTACATGCGGAGTGCGAGGATGCCCGTGTATCCACGAGTGCAAGTGAGCTGCCTGTGCCACCCTGTAATATCTTTCCATATCCGGGGCACCTAGGCCCCCCATTTCATATGGCAGTGTCAGTACTCTCCATTGAATTCTAGGCTGTCCACCCCCCCAGGCAAGTCGCGTTAGAGCTTGTGTCAATTGCTTGAAGAAGGCCTTCGAGAGGACAATAGGTAAATTATTGAACAGAAACAGAAACCTAGGCAGAACTACCATTTTCACGATAGCAATCCTACCCATGAGCGACAGGGGGAGCCTGCACCATATTTCTACGTCATCAACTAACTTGGAAAACGCAGTCCCATAGTTCTCCCGGAGCAGAGTTTCGGGGTTCGTGTGAAGTCGTATTCCCAGGTATCGTACCGGGTCCGTGGACCACTGCAGCGGATATTCCATCTCAAATGGTTCCGTGACTGGTGTTAGGGGGAACACAACTGACTTGGCCCAGTTGACCTTTAGGCCCGAGAGGGCCCGAACCGCACAACCTCTCTGATCACTGACTTAAGGTTGGATTCCGGATCCCGAACATACAGCAGGGTATCGTCAGCATACGTGGAGACACCAATTTTGTACGTCGGGAAGTTGATACCTTCAGCCGCGTGATATTCCCTAATAGCGCAAGCCAAGGGTTCCGCAATCAAGGCGTATAAGAGCGGGGAGGGGGGGCACCCCTGCCTTGTACCTCTACTTATTCCAAAGGCGTCTGTGACCTAGTCCCCTACTCGCAGTCTGGCAGTGGGTGTATGATATAAAGCCCCTAACATTTGCAGGAAGGGTTCTCCCAACCCCAATTTCCTCAGCACCCTGACCATGAACGGCCACTCGACGGAGTCAAAAGCCTTTTCCATATCCAGGAAAACTGCGATCGCTTTTTTGTCTTGTCGGACATGCTGCATCGTTCCCAACACCGTACGAATATTATAAGTCAAGTTACGATCTGGGACGAACCCGGCCTGTTCCGGGGCCACTAGGTCTGGGACTAGGAGGGCCAAACGTGTGGCCAGAATGTTTGCATAAAGCTTGGCGTCTACGTTCAATAAGGAGAGTGGACGATAGGAACCGCACAAGTCGAGAGGTTTCCCAGGTTTCAAAATTGTGACTAAAAGCGCTTCACTCATGGTCAGGGATACACTCCCCTCCTCGCAGATGTCGTCAAAGAGGGCCAACAGGTGAGGAATCAGTTTGTCTAAGTATACCTTATAAAAGCCCACTGTGAGGCCATCCGCCCCTGGAGCGCTTCCGTCACGCATCCCTCCCAAAGCGTCCCTAATTTCGTCCTCTTGTATCGGTGTCGACAAGCGTTCGTCAGGAAAGGCATTTTAATATAGCTAAGGTAGTCCTCAATCTCTTCTTCCATATGGGAAGCCTTAGACTTATAGAGGTCAGCATAGTAGTCTTTCAATTCGCCTATAATCTCAGACTCATCTGTCAGAACCTCTCCTGTGGCAGTTCGGAGTTCCTCTATTACCAACGGTTTCCTTTCCTGTCTCAGTATTCTGGCTAGGACAGAGCCAGGTCTGTCACCCTCCCCATAAGTCCGTGCCGTGGCGTATTTGCCCATGTGGTGCACCTCCCTATCTGCCTCTTCATTATATTCAGCTAGTAGTGTTTTGAGCTGTTCTGCAACGGCAGTGTCCGGATCAGTGCGCTGTCTATTCTCGGCATCCTGCAATAGCGATTCAAGGTGTTTCAACCGCTGTCGAATGGCCTTTAGCACACTGGAGTGTTTAGCCATAGCCATCCCTCTAATGTAAGCCTTGAATGTGTCCCACAGCGTTTGGAAACTATCAACTGACCCCAGGTTAGTCTCAAAAAAGGTGTCTATGTCATTCGCCAGCTCCCCTCTAAATACTTCATCCAGCAAAGAGTAGGGAGGGAATCGCCACGTGAATGGGGGAATCCTCTTAGTAGGGGTCTCTAGGGTCAAAAGCAGCGGAGAATGGTCCGACAGAGTCCTTGGGAGTACCGTACATCCCCGGGCCCAAGGGAGAAGTGTTTGGGATGCCAGGAAGTAATCAATTCTCGTGTGGATGTCGTGAAAGGCTGAGTAGTGTGTAAAACCCCCCTGCATGGGATGTTTGTAGCGCCACACATCCACAATGTCGAGTTTGAGAAGTTCTACCTGCATCAGTAGTGCCGCGGCAGAAGGTGGACGGGATGGCCCTCTGGATCTATCCCTGGTAGGGTCAAATACAAAATTGAAATCCCCACCCCAAAGCATATTAGAGGAAGCGTAAGATCTGCAGAGCCTGGCCAGTGACGCATAGAACTCTGGATTATCAAAGTTCGGCCCATACACGTTTATCACTATAAAGTCATGTCCTTTTCCCACACACCTGGTTATCAAATAGCGACCTTCAGAGTCAGCCGCCAATAGTGTCTGCTTCAAGTGTGAACGAGGATTCACCCAAGTTACTACCCCTCTGGAGTGCGTAGTGAAACCCGCTGCCAGGCTATTACCCCCCATACCTCTAGTGGTGTGCATCTTACTCTGAGGGGGGAGGTGGGATTCCTGTATGAGGGCCAGATCAATGTGGTGCCTGTGTAGGTAGTGCAGCACTTTCCTGAGTTTACGGTGGTCATTCAGCCCCCTGACATTCCAGGTTAATACTTTCAGTACTTTCAGTGTAGTATGATCATCATCTTCAGATGCACCATTCAACTCAGCCATGATAGATTAAAAGTACAGTGTTTGTGCACAATAGACTCTCCCGGCTGGTAAATTGTCTCTGCAGGTACACACCCTGTGTGAACATTCCATGCCCAACATAAACATTCGAGAGTATGCGGAATTCAAGACACACAACCATAACCGTGCTGCAAAAATATCCCTCCACCCAACCACCCCCCCACCCACTGCAGGCCACCCCCAACCTGGCCAGACAGAACCCCTCCCCATTCCCCAACTGCAAACTTGAAACCATTCCCTGAGTACTCCCCAATGAAGGTAGCTCGGGGAAATGCTGGGCCAAAGGCTCTAGGGCGGAGGTCACCATGTGAGTCACACACTCGTGTGTTGGTGAACTATCGCTGCAGACTAGCCCTCAGCGCCATTACCCTAAACAAGTTTCCCACAACGGACACCCAATCCAGGGTGCTACATGACACACCGCAGGCATCCCTCCGACCAGTGTCCCACACCCTACCGCTATGAAGGACCGTGTGCAGTTGGGAGTAGCAGTGGGCGCTAGACATAGTACTACACAAGAACAAGCCAATGTGGCTCACAAAAGCATTATAGTTCACAGGGTGTGATGCCGGTGTAAATGAAATGAAACTATCTCACCCAGCTGCCACCAGGCAGCAAGTCACAGAGTGCAGGCCTCTCCGCTTCCCAGCCATAGGTCTCTACTGGTGGTCGCTCTAAACGATTGGTGTTCAGTCCCTTAGATTATATACACCCGACAGTAGTTCAAGCCTTAGATAGGGCAGGTGGTCATTCCTGTTCGTCAAGGTGGCTATCGTCGGTGTGGTCCTCAGCCTGTCCGCGCGGGCTTCTCCGTTGTTCCTTGGCCCACTCCTTCAACGACTTCTGAAGAGACTTAGGGTCCGTAAAAAAAATGAGAATGTCCCTGCCGATTGACCCGTAGTTTCGCCGGATACAGCATCGCATAGTCCAGGCCTAGGTCTCGCAATTGCTTCTTGTAGGGGGCGAAGTGTCGTCTCTCCTCCTGCACTTTCGCCGTGAAGTCTGGGTATAAGGAGACGTCCATACCCTCGAATTGCAGCTTCCCCTTGTCCCTGGCCACCCTCAACGCCGCGTCTCGATCCCTGTAATTCAGTAGTTTAGCTATGATCGGCCGCGGCGCAGCTCCCGTGCGAGGGCGCGGGCCTAGCGTGCGGTGCGCCCTCTCCACTATGAACATCGGGGAGAATACATCATCGCCCAGCAGGGTGACCAGGAGCTTCTCCACGAATAGTTCCATCTTCCCAGTCTGGGTCGTCAACGAAATCCCCGTGATGCGGATATTCGATCTTCTGGAGCGTGCCTCCAAATCCTCGGACTTGTCTTGAATGACCTGCAGTAGCCTGGAGAACTGCTTGCGATCCTTGTCCCATTCAGTCTGGGCCTCCTCTACCTCAGTTAACCGTCGCTCCGACATGTCCAGCCTCTCCGATTGTTTGTCTACACGCTCCGACATGCGGTCCATGCGGTAGGTGAGTGCGTCGATTTTCGTACCTATGGAGGCCATGCTGTCCTGTAACCCCTTTTCCATGGAGACTAGCATGTCTTTAATGTCAGTGTACATAGTGTTGTCTGAGCCAGCGCTCTGCTGGGATGGGTTAGGCGGCGATTCCTCAGGGGACTTAGTCTTACGCTGTTCGAACGCCAATTTCGTTTGGGTCCTGTCGTTCTTACCCATAGTGCGACACCAGGCGTGGGCAACGCTCTGCCTCCAATCGCGCGGTCTAACCGATGAGGGGTCCCCCACCAGCAGAGTCGCACCCCCAATACCCGCAGTGTTCCTTTGAAGCCGGGGCGCAGGAGCAACGGGGAGCCACTGTAGTTAACACACTTCCAAGGTCAGTTTAGCTGTACTCCCCAGTCTCTGCCCGCGTAGCAATGGCGCAGTCAATTTTCCCAGTGGTTAGACACACGTGCACACAGGTCCGTAGGCCCCCGATGTCCTAAGGTCGAATGCTCCGGCGGCGCGTCACTCCCAGTGTCCAGTAGCTGCCCCCCTCTACCTCCCGCAGCGCAATGCGATCGTTTTCCAGTATTCAATCCCCCAAGTGTGTTTGCTCCGGTGCACAGGCCACTCGTGTCACATGAGGTGCGGGCCCCGCAGCATATCTCAGGTCCTGAGGGGGTGAGAGCGGGTATCAGTGGCCAGGGCCGCTATGCCCGTGGGCAGTCGCCGACCGATCCTCAGGTTACAGGCACCCCGAGCAGAACGACCTCCGGGGCTCGGCAACAGTCCCCCTCGTGGACCCGCACCTGCACTCTGTCCGCCGGGGCCGTCTGAGTCCACCGTCTCTCCAGTGGTCTCCCAGCAGTCAGGGGAAAAGCAGGTCCGCCGGGCCTTACGCCGCCGCCAGCCGCACGTCGGTGCACGCACACCGGCCAGTTCTCCAGGCAAGGCCGCTGCTTTTGGGCCTAGTGGCGCGAACGTCTGCGAGTCTCGTATCTTCCCCGTTCCACCGACAATTTGCTCCGGAAGGCTCACCGGGTGTGTCAGCAGGGGTCAGCACACCGCCACTCACTTAGTTCGCTGTGGGGGTCCGTCTAGGAAGGATAATTATATGTATTTTTCGGGTAATGGCGCGGAGCTCCGCTCTTACACGTCTGGCATCGACGCCGGCAAGCTCCGCCCCCCTTAAATAGGGTTAATTATTGCAGGTTAAAAAGAGAAAAGTAGGAAGGTTTTTTTTTGTCTTTGACAGCTTCAGAGTGAGGAGAAAAAGGGGCTGAGGAACGCAGAGCTCGAGGCAGATTTTGACCCTGAGGTCTGTAAGGTGAGGGCTAGGAATGCTGGCAGAGGCTGGCTAGCAGCCCAGAAAGTCCTGAACTGAGGGGTTATTCTTAGCTCTTGGAAGACTGTGCGAGGCCTTCATGTAGACATCTGCAGCCTCATAAAATAGGGTCTTGTCTCACAGAAGTGCATTCCTTTGTATTTCTGCTCTTGAAAAATAATGTCTGCATAGTTGCCTTCATTTAACCGAAAATAAAATGTTGTATTAGTCTTAGACAGAAAATAAGATGAAGTTCTTTCTTAGAATTTTGTAGGCCACATGCCTAGGTAAAACCGATTGGCAGATTTAGATTTATTTTTTTATCAGAACAATTGTGGCGCAAAGGACACACAAAGTTTTGCTTTTAGACAGTCAAAGTTAAGGTGGATTAACATGCTTACATGTTTTAGTCATTGCTAAGTTGACAAGATGGTTACAGTTAAGTACATTTTTCGATTTTGTGTTTTGTTAATGTGTATTATGTTTTGTCTTCTGATTTAAAGTTACAGTTGATATTTTTATGTGTTATGGGAAGTGTTTCCTTTTGTGTGTTGTGTATTTTTGCTTCTGCCCACAGATCATTCATGGACTGTTCTAGGTGGTTTTTAAGGCTGACAAGACACGTGAGTTGGTTTGACAAAAGGTCATAGTTGTAAGAGGAAAAAGGTGAAATGTGCGCACTGAATGACTATAGGTAGGAAATAAGGGTAGAAAAAGATTGGAACGGACCAAGAATGTTACAACAGGTGTAGGAAAGTGGTGGAAAAGCAGAGGTCAACAGCAAACGCATCAGTGATGGTCCATTCCACGAGGTGGTGGAACAAGTGTTTCATTTGTATCTGTGGGACCTAATCAACATGCAAATTGCAGAAAAAAGGGTGCTGTCAGCAGTATGTTGAAAGAAGATGTGTTTTTTTGCATAACTCCTTTGAAAAGAAATTTTTGTATGTTTTTGTTTTTGTGTTTTGTCAATGCTATTTTTTGGTACTGGTACAAGCTCCCCTGTGTTGTGAGGGGATGGTCATGACGGTGCCCATCGCTACACAACAGTTGGTTGGACTTGTTCTGGTTACTAAATTTCACAGATATGATATTTCATGCTGTGAACATGACAGACAACACTTCAACAGTGTATGTCTATTTGGCTATAATGGTATTGAAGAAAAATAAAAGAGTTATACAGGATTAAAAGTGTGTCACCTGCAGTTAGCCATGACTGCCCCTTCCCTTAAAGGACAGGCAGCCCTTGATTAAATACTCCCTGAATGGACCCTAAGGAGGAATTATAAATCTATGGCTTTTGCAAAAGGTGATCTAAAATCTGTGCACTATTTTGGTTTTTGTGTATCACCTGTACTCATGGTGTTGTGTCACAAGCCTGACTATCACGAAGTAATTCTTTTTGTTCTTCTATAGATTTTCATTTTGCCGCCTCTCCCCTAATCAATGTCGCATTGTGCCTACTTATGGGGGACTTTAGCTGTGTCCCAGTCCCATTTCCATTTTCTGTATTCCTTTCAGCAGTCAGCCCTTTTATTATTGTTGGTGTATTGTTCAGGTCCACACTCCCAGATTGTAGCGATGTATTAGGGACCCCCATATTATGTATAATTCCCTTTTGTATGACCAGGCTGGTTTTCAAGAATTTTCTTCATGCCCACTTGGATGTTTTTTATAGCCTGACTGTCAGGGTAGTGATGGACTGGTTAACTGACCCAATAGGATCTTTTACTATAGTAGACAAGTTTTCCACCTCAACAGAGAATACCTAACGTTTATTTTTTGGAACATGACATAATTTCAATGCCTATTTTAGTTGGGTTTTTGTTCCTGCTGTTTTGATTTTTGGTAGGATCAGATGTGTACTAATCATGGAAATGCCAGAACTCTCTAGTTCTTGTCTTTTGTTTCCACATTTTTGATCATTAGCCTGTGATGCCCCATTATTAAAGTGAGATATCTGTATGCCTCTGACAATCTATCATGCGATTTTTCTTTTGAGAGGTTCTAGATAAGGAATGTAGGAACACACAGATGTAATCATTCAGAAAACAAAATGTTTACCCTATTAGACAATGCCACTATGAAGTCCAATGTAGCTATCGACCCTTAGATGGCAGAGGATATGCTCTCACATTGTAGTTAGTGAGGACAATGAAGGGGTACCCAATTGAAGAGACTAGAAGTACTGCCCTTTTCTTTTATATCCTATGATAATGACAGTGCATTCTAGACCAGAGTAATCCCATGGCATATGGCCACTCCCTCGAAGATTGCAGGCCACCTGCTTGCAGTCGCATTGTTAAATACAATTAATTGTTTTTCCTTTCATTTGAAGAAAACTAACAACTGTGTCACATTTCATACATCACTAGGTTCTGCAGGATCTTCCAGAGTAAAAGGAAGACGCGTGATACCCTGCGGAACAGTGATGAAAATGAGTCTTAAACTCCCATCAGTGACAGCTACAAATGAGGGGCGAACGTCTTGAACCTACAGCCCCAGCACCCAGAAAGTGACAAGGCTGGATAGCGATTGCCAGTGCTTCATCAATGGCATCTCCAAAGCATTGTGCTTGCTCCATCAGACGGCGTTGGACATCAGAGAATAAGGAGGAGCTGGTTTCCGGTTTATTGCTGAAAATGAGTTTCAGTGCAAAAGAGCGAAAGAGAAGGATACCTGTTGTTGATGACAGGGCTGGTTTCAGGCTTCAGTTTCTTACCTGTCATGTGCTAGTAACCTCTGACAGCGCGCGGTCCCCTGACTCCCTTGGCCTGAGTTTTGGTCAACCCCCTTTTCCTTTGCTCCAATAGAAGGGCAGTGCACCGGAAGATCCAAGATTGGCAAAAGGCACTACATTTGTGGTACCCATGTGGAAAGGAAATTAGAATGAAAGAGCAGCCCGAGCGCCTTCTGACACTGCATAACAAGTGTTGGAGTCTGATAGTTTTGCTGAACGTGAAAGCCTGTTGCTCTTTCCTGATTAACAGCACTTGGGTCCGCACAATATGATCTGCGCCTATGACAACTGAAGAGCATGGTATGTGTAGTGCCTGCCGCAGAGGAGAGATATCGGTGCACTGCCTTGAGACATTGAGACTTTCGAGTGAGCTGTGAATGTTTGCCAGGAGGGCACTCCAACAGACACTAAGAAGCACCATCGTCATGGAAAGGCATGGTTCGAGAGGCCCCACGCGGAAGGAGGAAATGGAAGCAGATTTGATGGACGATAGAAGCCTACCAAAGAGGCTTAAAACGGACTTTGGGCAGAGTTGCACAAGCAATTACAGTCTAATAATTTAGAGCAAATGTTAGATATTTTCCAAAATGGTCCAACAAAAAAATGGATTTGTGTGACTGTTCTTACTGTTTTCTGACATCATTTAAGAGTAGTATTCTGTTTAATAGAACAGTATCAGGCCTGTATTCAGACAAAGAGTATCACCATTTCACCTGAAAGCATTGTTAATATCTAAGGCCCACTTGATACCACACAAGGACTGACACAGATGGAGTAGTAATAGTCTCTATTAGCTGGTGGGCCCATGGACTGCTTCCCATTCTGATTAGTAAAGGATGATCTGGTTTTGCCCCTATTCAAGTTATATATGTGTAGGTTGAGAGATCTAATTATGGTAATATATATATACATATATATATTTGATTAAACTCCAAGTTAAGTAATTAGGGAAAGAAAGATGTCCTGGAGTACAGTGCATGCAGATCGAGAGAGGTCCAGAAAATAATGGACATTTGATCTAGACAAGGTTTGATTGTTGCCTTGGCATGGCAAAAGGAGCGCCTGTTGAACTGCATTTTTAAAATTCCATTTTGTGTTGCCATGCTCTAGGCAACTTGTCTGAAAACTGTCCTCCACATCCCCATTGAATCTTGCACAACCCCGTGCTCCTTGTGGTCGAGCCAATTCCAAGAAGCCTGCCTGTGTGCATTCCCCCAGTTGTGCCAGAGACTCAGCCACATCCTGTCCATTGTTGGTAACTCAGCCTGTCACACCAGCTGCCCTGTGACCACCCCCAACTGAAAGAGGAAGCACGAGGTTAGGCCCTGAAACCACACCAACTAAAAGAGGAAGCACAAGGCTGTACACTGTGACCACACATTCCTGTGGTTCTGCCAATTCTGGGAACCAGCAGCAGATAGTTCCTGTTTTAAGAAATAGTTCCTGTTCTTGACTGTAAGACACCCTGCACCTGGCATCTTAGTTCATTGACCACACATTTCTGTGGTTCTGCCAATTCTGGGAACCAGCCAGATAGTTCCTGTTTTAAAAGATAGTTCCTGTTCTTGACTCTAAGCTGAGAGATAACCCCCCCCCCAGATGAGGAAGGGCCTTCAACTGAAATGAGCACATTTCAACACATTGCATGCACTCTCACGAGACACAAGACACACCCATACCTTGACACATCTTGTTGGAAATTACTGCTTGTCACTTACCTGTTTTTGCCTACTGACTGAATCTGTATAAATATTCTGTTGTGTGAATAAAGCATCAGACTACTCCTGAACCCACTTGGTGAAGGAGCTCTCCCTTAACTCGAGTTATTGAATAAATCCCTCTTTACTCGAATACCACGGACTCCTCTCTTTACTTAATTTAAAGTATTTACTAATATAGAAATTCTAAGATAAGGTAATATTAATTATTTACCACAGTGTGGAATACCGCAACGCCTGTGTTAAGGAGCATGATCTGGAATTTGATGTCCGATGGTACATGGTGGTTAGAGGTTGGGCCTATGTGAGTGTTTGTGTGGTCTATGCCTGGGTGTGATTGTGGGCATAGGTAGTGTGGGTTGCTAGGTGAGGCACAGGATTATATCTTACTTCGTAGGTTGCATACTGACTGTCTGTGTAAATGTTCACTGTTAACCCTTAACTACGTTCACAGGCCCTTAAAAGCGCAATGAGTTCAGATTCTTGGGCAGATTTTTGCGGAATACAGGCTGTTTCTACCACAGTTTGAAATGTGGTTATGGCATACGATGAAGAGGTGGTGCCATCAGGTAATTTCAAGCAGGAACTATCCATCCATAATTCCCCCTCAGGATCTAACAAAGGTGTATCTTTAAGATCTATTCTTTCCTTAGTTTGTTCTTCTGTCAGAAAAATACAGTTGTGCAAATCATGAGTTTGTTCAGCAGGCAAAGGTAACAATGTAGCTGGGTTCAATGTCAAACATCTCTTGAGTGTAATATGAGGTGCCAAGAGCGTAAATTCGTATCCTGTAGTCAGGTGTTGGGTCTTAGTCTGATTAAGGAGTGCATCTACGGAATGTGGTACCATAACCATAAGCTTGTTAATCAACACTATCCCTTCAGATTGTCGTATAGAAATGGCTGTGGCAGCAACCGTTCTCAAACTGCCTGTAGGTCCTCTAGCCTCTGGCCACTGGAACCAATACAGCCGAAAAATAAGCAAATGGACGATGTTTACTACCATATGGTTGTGTTAAAACTGACAATGCACATCCTTCTCTCTCGTGTACATATAAAAGGCTTAGCATAGTCCGAGTGCCTAACACTGGAGCAGAACAAAGGGATGCACGAAGCTGCTGATATGCTTCTTGACATTCAGATGTCCATGGCAGAGGAAGGAGTATCTTTAGTAACAAGAGACAAAAAAGGTTTGATGATAAGGGAGAAGTTGGCGATCCACTGTCTATAATTGGAAGTAATGCCAATAAGTGCCCTGACTTCTTTTTGAGTATTTGGGATGGGAATTTCTGAATAGTTTGAGTTCTGTCTTTAGTCAGAGTGCGGCCTACCTTAGACAAGAGGTGACCCAAATAAGTGACCTCAGATTGACAATATCGCAACTTATTCTTAGAGACCTTATGACCTTTAGCAGCAAGATGATGCAACAGGGAAAGAGTGGCTTCTTTACAATGCTTAACTGTGTCTGCTGCAAGCAAAATGTCATTAACGTATTGCACAAGTGTAATTCCTGGTGGCAAAAAAAGTTCATCCAACTGTCGTTTAAGTGCCTGACTGTAAATGCTGGGACTTTCAGTTTAGCCCCGTAGAGTCCTACAAATTCTAAATGAGCGACCCCGTAATGAGAATCCGAATAAATATCTACTATTCTCATGTACAGGAATAGAGAAAAAGGCATTTTTTAGGTCAATAACAGAAAAGGCAGTAACTGTAGGTGGGATTAATGTCAACATGGTCATAATAACAGAGACAACAGGATATTGAGGAATCCCATTTAATTACTTTTTATCATGTAAAAAGGTTGCTTATATTTTAATAAGATATATTTATTTAATGTGTGATGATTCTAAACCATAATTATAAGATTGTTATGAAATTCCACATAAACAAGATGATGTATACCGGGATGAAAAGAGCTCCAATTACCATGTGATATCAAGTCGATTTCCCTTACCTACTCTGTGTTTTAGAAAATTATAAATTGTAATGAAATGATTTTAATTCTGTATCTTTTATGATGCTATTGCAACGAAATAAAGATTATTTAATTGAATTGAGGAATCACTATTTTGTTTACTTCTCTTAAATTAATCATGAATCGGTAAATCTTGAAGCCTGTTCCATCGCCCTGTTTTAGGATGGGAAGAAAGGAGCTATTGAATTCATTGGAGGAAACTTCCTCAACAATTCCTGTATCATGTCATCAATGATTAATATCAGCGCATCCACACCTTCTTTTGAAATCTTATATTGTGGGACCCTTGGTAAGGAAGTATCCTCCCGAACCTGTATGTGTACTGGGGAAATGTCCATTCTTCCCACATCTGTGTCAGCAGTAGCCCAAACACATGAAGGAACAGAATTAAGATCCGCACATAAAGCGAATGTATATTATTTAGGCAATGTCTTTTTCCCAAAAATGACAAGTACTCCAAATGGGGAACAATGTATAGTAGCATGAAAATATTTGAAAAGATCAAATCTCATCAAATCATCAGAAGAATGTGGGGGGAAGTAAAAGGGGGCTGAAGCAATAACATTCTCAACCTGCAAAGGCAATTTTTGGGACACAGGGCTAGGAGTTGGTGTTCCATCAAATCCTATCCAGGGCTCGAAAAATTCACTCGACCGCTCGCATTTACGAGTGAGATTGATTAGGGACGATCTATATTTAGGTCCTACTCGCCCTTTCTGGCGAGTAGGAATACAAACTTGACACTTGACCTCTGCCTCTGAAAGCAGAGGAAATGTGACAAGATAGCAAGATTTAAAGGCATCTTTATTGCTCACAAAGTAAATGAGCAATAAAAATGCTTTTAAATCTTGTCACATTTGCTCAGTTTTCAGAGTTTGAGGTCAAGTTCATTTAAGTTAGGTCGAGGAGATTTTGTAGTTTACTAGACCTGCAGGTCTAGAGCATTTTTTATGATTTGTCGAGCCCTGCTATCGATGTAATCACTTGGCCAGACAAGGGTGTCCCAGGGACTAGTTTCTGAGGTATTGCACTGCGAGTCGCCCCAGTATCCACAAAAAATTTCTTATCCTGCCCAAGTATGGTGGCTGTTACATAGGGTCCTGACTAATCTACAGGTATCTCAACTGGTCCTCCTTGTCCTATGATGTCCTAGGCAAAATGTGTTCCCACAGTTTCCTCTGATTCCCAAACCTCCATAGGATATTGATTATTCCGTTGATCAAAATAATTTTCTGACCTATTTTTCGCTTGAGGCTGCTGTCGGGGAACTGGAGTGCCCCGGCTCCCACACAGTTGTCCCCTTTCTCTGCCACTAGCAGCTAAAACACGACATTCGGAACGCCAATAAGCACATTGCTCTGGCCCTAGTTGAGTTTGCCTACGCGGTGGCCCTACTGGAGGGCTTTTCCTAAAATTCCGACCATAGGTTTGACCATGAACTCAACCTTGGGGTCCATAGGCCGGGACCATCATTACCTTAGTTTTCAATTCTTTTAGTTTTCCTTCTTTCCGTTCTTGCTCAGTGGTCACTTGATTCTGATAATACTGAGCCATATCTAATATAGCTTTTGGGTTACTGAAGCCCATGTACTCTCAGAATTTTTTAAGCGAACAGATATCTCAGGAAGTAAATTTCCTACAAATCTATCTAAAAACAAATGCGCACCCGTAGGTGTAGAAGTGTCTTGCCCACTGAAATCGTGGAACACTTCCTCAAAGTGAGTAAAGAAATTAGGGACGGCCTCTCCCTGTTTTTGTTTACAAGCAGTGAGAAGTGCCCAATCTATTTTCCTTGCCGGTACCATCGTTTTTATGTTAGTAAGTATGTTACCAGGCAGATTCAGTATGAGCTGACTAGGTTTCTGACCAGGTTCCCTATCCCTGTCGGCTGCTATGATGGCAGCCCAGTCTCCACCTAAATCAGCAGCATGATCCTGTTTCTGAGTAAGTCGCCACATATCCGGTGGCAGGATCATATAAAAAACATATCAATATCAGCTAAGGTAATGACACAGGAATCAATGGCTGCCTGTACATCATCATAAAATCCTCTAGGATTTTTCCGTATGTCTAGTAAAGAGGCTTTTAAAGTAAGTACATCCGTCCTTTTCCAGGGCATATATATCCAATTATACAAAAAATGGGCTCTAGCATTGGGATCATTAGGGTCATCGTTATCTGCACTCCCTCTTCCAGGAATGAACTGCGGAGCGGCTTCCCTCATGGGTTTTATTCGGGGAGAGGAAGAAAGTTCATTGCGATATCCAATTATTGTTGCTATGGCAGTCTTAACTCTACTTACAGTGAAAGGCTCCTATCTGACACTGTCTATTATTAGCTCTAACTTCATCGGGACCACTCTGTCCTATGGTCATCTCCCACTGAACTATGAGTTGATGAGAAAGCTTATTAATCAGACAAAGAAGTTCGCCCTCTAAAAAAATCATGTATCTGATCTATCATTTCTTCTACTTCCATTTCTAAATCACTTAACCACTTCAGTACTATCAACCTTATTGCGTCCTGATGAAACTGAGGTACAGTAGAACGAAGAATTCGAGGGGTGGAGACAGATACAGATGTACGGGATAATCAGTCAATTCAGGTGCAGTGGCCTGAGATGGGGTGGTAAGGGATGTACCGGTACTGGTTGGAAAATAGGGAGCTAGACAACCGCAGGCAAAGGAGGTGGAGCCGGAGGTACAGGGGGAATGACATTTGGTGGTCCAGGGGAAAGAGATGTCAAAGGTACATATGAGGGTGGGGGTCGTTCAATCAATAATCCGTCAATGTCTGAATCCACATCTTCTTGGTGGATTTGTGCTTCTACTGTCGGTCTGACTATCTATTCCTTAGATATTAGCAATCTATGCTCTCAATCTAAACATTACTTTTTCTCCTGAACTTCCTTATCCTTCAATTCCTTATACTTCTGGTACTCTGTCTTCCTTTCCTATTTCCTTTGTACCTTCTCTGCCTTGACCTGCCGCTCCTTTACTTCCTTCCTCCACATACGCAAACTGTCAAACATAACTGGCCTAACTTTCTTTAAAAACAATTGTTTCTCTGAATACTCGAGTTTTTGAGGGTCCATCGTCCCTTTTTGTATGTTTGTTCCACAATGCATCATACATGATGGGACGAATACCATATTTGATGTACATCTCAAAATTCGGAGTACCTTCTGGTGGCGCCGGCTGACTTGCTTCCAAAATGCTCTGCTTATCGCAGCAGCATCAACAAAACTTCCAAAGCGTACTAAACACAGGCATGTTATATAAAATATAAAAAAACTTATAAACAGAGAGAACTAAAAAATATTCTCACATTACCTGTAAGGGAAAATGTTAGTCAAAACAAATAGCAAGTTACAAAACAAATTCCAAGCAGAATCCGAACGGATACCAAACAAATTCCAAGCAGATTCCGACCGGATACCAAACAAATGCCAAGCAAATTCCAAATACATTCCAAGCAAATACCAAACAATTCTAACCAAATGAACCGGTTCGATACAGATCTACCTTATGTGTAGTCTTCAACTCTCACCTGTCGATCCTCCCTGATCCCAAAAAAATGACCATCCGAGGGCCCCAGTCAAGGCCAGCAGCCGCCAAGAAGATCAGAGTCGGAGTGCTGAAAAATCAACTTGGACCACAAGAAACACTAGCCTGTTCAGATGGGGCGCCACTCAGCGAAGTTAATCTTACCAACAAGATCTCCTCCCCCGGTCCGACTGCAAGCCTTTTATCGACCCCCACCATTGTCTGAAAAACCTCGAGCAGATGCCAGTTGTTCTTTTGCGCTGACTCTGCATGTGTACACCGCCTACAATGCCCCAATCTAGATTCTTTAGTCATGTTTATACAGTTTTCAACATTTAGAGGTGAAGGAGTAGTTTCTGTCCTGTAACTCCAGTTCTGTAGTAGGGGTATCTCTGTCATAGTCATAATCTAGTGAATAGTCCCGCCCATGTGCGTGGACCCCAGAGCAATCAAAAATAATCTTTTAAGTTGTCAAAAGATGCAGTACTGCACAGACACTTAATAGGGAATTTAAAGACAGATAATGCAGCCTATATCCACAGGCTACACTGTCCAGTACTTCAAATAGAAATTCCACCAAAAACCACAAACAGCAAAGCCTGTCCAGGTTTCTCCACAGAGAAAAACCTGGTCTTTAACAGCAAAACCCTCTGGAATGATAGAGAGGAAGAAATGGTCAGACAAGCCCCATAGGCTGCCATTATGTGGCTCAGAACAGGATACTGTGCCTTTAAGAGAACTTTCCAGAAGCCTCACAGTATCCCATAATGCACTGCAGGTCCCTTTTACTTTCAGTTCTTTTTGAAGGCGTAACATGCCAGACCTGTAGCATTCCTTACATGAATATATATCTCTCCACCGGGGAGGAGGGCGGGCGCTTATGACTATAACAGAGATACCCCTACTACAGAACTGGAGTTACAGGACAGAAACTACTCCTTCTGTAGTAGGGGATCTCTGTGTATAGTCATAATCTAGTGAATAGAATGGCAAGCCCATCCCCACACCAAAGCGGCGGTGGAGAAAAAATGAAATAACACCACTACTGTGCGAACAGATTTCGCAGCGAAGACTGCCCAACCTGAGCGTCTGTCCTGGCATCAGTGTCCAGACAGTAATGCTTAGCAAAGGTATGGACCGACTTCCAAGTGGCCGCCTTGCAGATTTCTGCAATTGGAACATACGTAGCAAAGCAGTCGTGGCAGCTTTGCCCCTGGTGGAATGAGCCTTAGGTTTACCCCCTAAGGTCTTATTAGCCTTTTGGTAACACAATTGTATACAGGACACAATCCACCTCGAGATGGACTGTTTAGAGGTAGCAAGACCAGTCCTGACTGACCCATAATAGATAAACAATTGGTCTGACCTACGAATATCCTTGGTTTTTATCCAGATAAAATTTCAACACCCTCCTAACATCCAGGGACCTTTCCGCTGGAGATGAAGGATTCTGAAAAAACGTAGGTAAAGTTATGGTCTGGTTAACATGGCAATCAGATATAACCTTTGGAAGAAATTTAGAGTGAGTACGCATAACAACCTTACCAGCATGAAATACAGTATAAGGTTCTTGGCAACACAACGACTAAATTTCACTCACCCTGTGGGCCGATGTAATGGCCACGAGGAACGCCGCCTTCCAGGATAGGTGCTGCAACGAAGCCTTATGAATAGGTTCAAAAGGCTCCTTCATCAATCTGGACAGCACCACGTTCAATTACCATGAAGGCGAAGGAAGCCGGAGAGGAGGGAACACTTTCTTCAAGCCTTCCAAAAAATCTTTGATCACAGGGATCTGGAAGAAGGAAGTCTGTGAAGGGCATTTCCTGTAGGCAGTCAGTGCAGCGAGATGAACCTTAATGGAATGGACATTAAGGCCGGACTGCGCCAAATGTAGAAGATACGGAAGGATAACATCATCCTTACACGTCGTTGGGTCATAGTTCTTGGACTTGCACCAGATGCAAAATCTCTTCCACTTGTAAGCATAGGAAGTCCTAGTGGAAGGTCGCTTAGCCTCCTTCAGTATGTCCATATAATCTTCTGGTAGATTCAAATGGCCATATTGCACTATCTCGGGAGCCATGCCGCCAAACTCAAAGACGAGAGGTTGTGGTGCAACATCTGCCCCCCGAACTTCGTGAGAAGGTCCGGCCTGCTCGGCAGCCATATGTGAGGAAGTAGAGACCGGTGAAGCAGGTCCGTGAACCACCACTGCCTGGGCCATTCCAGGGCAATCAGGATCATCCGCGCCGTGGACTGGGACAACTTGATGAGTACCGCCGGAATCAGGGGAATGGGTGGAAAAGCGTACAGAAAGCTGTTCGACCAGTTGATCCATAACGCATTCCCCAGCGTCCCCTGCTGGTAGTACCTGGAGGCGAAGTCTCAGCATTTGCTGTTTTCGGCAGTGGCGAACAGATCTACGTCTGGAGTCCCGCACCTTGCGAAGACTTCTCCTAGTACTTCGTCGTTTATGACCCATTCGTGGTTTTCCTGAATCAGTCTGCTCAGTGCGTCTGCCTGAGCATTCTGCACACCTGGCAGATGGGTAGCCGTTATCGTCAGTCCTCTGGCTAGAAGCCAGTGCCAGATCGCCTGCACCTCCTGCGACAGAGTGCGCGATCTCGAACCCCCCTGCTTGTTGAGGTAATACATCGTGGTCGTATTGTCCATCTGTACAAGCAGAGAGTTGGTCTGGAAGGACGGATGAAAGGCCTTCAGTCCCAAGTGAACAGCTCTGAGTTCCAGGAAATTTATGTGATACGTGGACTCCGTCGGGGACCACGTTCCTTGTATCTGTAAGTCTCCGGAGTGCGCCCCCCAGCCGTGGAGGGACGCATCCGTCACGATAGTCTGTGTGGGAATGTCCTTGTGGAAGGGAACCCCTCTGAGGAGATTCTCCGCTGAACACCACCACTTCAGAGACTGAAGAGCATGCAGAGACAGTCGTACCTTGTCGTCCCAAGATCCTTTCCTCTGATCCCACTGATCCTCCAAGCACTCCTGCAATGGTCTCATGTGCAGTCGTGCGTGTGGCGTGAGGAAGATACAAGAGGCCATCGACCCCAGTCGAGAAGACACCGTCCTCACTGTTGTAGATGGAGCGATCATAAGAGCCTGAGCCTTCCGAAGGAGTGATAATCGTCTCTCCTCCGAAGGAGACACGCTTGCTGACAGCGTATTGATGGAGACTCCCAAGTACTGTATGCACTGGACCGGAGTCGGGACAGACTTGGACATGTTGATGTGCAACCCCAGCTTGTTCAAGAGAACGCACGTCTTCTGGAAGTGCGCTTGAGCTTCCGAGAAGGAGGAGGCCTTGATCAACCAATCGTCCAGGTACGGGTAGACAAACACCTTGTTCTTCCTCAGGTGTGCAGCTACCACCGCCATGCACTTCGAGAATGTTCTGGGCGCAGAATTCAGCCCGAATGGCAGTTCTGTGTACTGATAATGATTGGCGCCGACTTGGAATCGCAGGAACTTCCTGTGTTTGTGTGCAATAGACACATGGAAGTACGCATCCTGTAGGTCTATAGCGCAGAGCCAGTCTCCCTGCTGCAGCTGAGGATAAATCTGATGCAACGACAGCATGCGAAATTTCTCTCTGCGAATCCACTTGTTGGCTTGTCGCAAATCCAGAATGGGCCTGAACTCGTTCTTGTCCTTCTTGCGAACCAGAAAGAACCGGGAGTACAGACCTCTTCCCCTTTGAGGCAGAGGTACGACTTCTATCGCCCTTTTCCTTAACAGGATATTGGCCTCCGCCTGGAGCTCGCGCAGCTGAAACTGCGAGCTGACCGGAGGAATTGCTGGAGGCGGGCTGGTGAACTGAAGACTGTATCCATTGCAAACAATATTCAGCACCAACTGGTCCTAAGTAATTTTTCTCCACTCTGCCAGACAAAATTGAACGCTTCCCCCCACCGGAGCGGGTAACGGATGTAGGGGAAGTAACTGCTCAGGGCCGAGACCCAGCCGGGCCTTTGGCCGCTGCGGCGGACTGCTGGCCGCCTCTGCCCTTCTGGCGCTTCTGGAAGGGCCTTTGGAACTGCTGCTGCTGTTGTTGCTGCTGCTGTCCAGACGCCTGCCCACGCCCTCTGCCCTGCGCCCCAAACCGTCTCTGGAATGGGCGGTAGGTCTTCTTCTCCTTGGGCTTCTCCAACACAACAGCCATCAGGGTCTCGGCCTCCGCCTTCATGCGGGCCATCTCGTCATCCGCATGCTTGCCAAACAGGGTTTCCCCCGAGAAAGGCAGATTGGCCACCCGCTGCTGAGCCTCTGGCTTGAGCGACGTAAGGCGAAGCCAAGCGTGGCGTCGCTGGTTGACACCATGACAGTATCCATGTGCCGCCAGAAGAGACACATCAGCCGCCGTGCTGATGAGTTGGTTCAACACCAGCATCCCCTCCTTCAGAATCTCTTGAAAGTCCTCTTTCTTCTCTCGAGGAAGGAGCTCGGCGAATTGCTGGAGGGACTCCCATAGGGCATGATCGTACCGCCCTAGTAAAGCCGTGGCACTAGCCGCCGTCCCACAGACCTTCCTGCCTGCCGAGTCTATCCAGCTGCTCTCCTTATCAGGAGGGACGGGGTGGTGGCATGCTGCTTCCTAGCCGCCATCACTATGACAGAGTCCGGTGTCGGATCAATCCGAAGGAAAGCCGGGTCAGAGTCCGGGGCCCAGTAGTTCTTAAGGAGCCTTGGCTCCTTAAGAACATCGTACAAAGAGTAATTATTTCTGGTTAAAAAGTAGTGAAATATAGATGAGGATTGTATATAATGTGTTTATATGTAATTTGTGAAATCATTTTGTATATATGTGTAAATGTGTACTAAAGGTATAGTGTTCTTTCTCATTCATGAAAATCGAAAAATCAAAAAATGAAAGTATGAATTCAAAAGGGTAAAAATAAATATACCTAACAAACATAAGACTAGGATTTGTTTGTTACTCTTAGTATTGGAGATAAGAGTTAAGTGTGAGGTCAGCAATTTTTTTGTTTATTGAATTATCCAGAGAGATACAGCCATTTGAGAGGTCATGTATCTACGGTTTTCTTGCCATACTGGGATACTGCCCTTGCTTAGCTTTTGAAATTAACATACTTATTAAATCAGTGCTCATCTAAATTAATGAAGATTGCAGCATATGCAACAACGTGGAATCAAAATGAAGTGTTAAGATCAAGGAGCCACAATACTAAAGAACAGGGAGCATGTGACAAGGTGCAGGGATTGAGGTTTAGAACTGTCTATTCAACACCACCATTTAAATAAAATCAAAACTGAAACTAGTTTAGCTGGATGAACAAATGAAAACAACCTCTTTCTCTCATGGGCACAACCTTAATGATCCTATTGGGTACACTGAACATTGGAGGATATCTAATGCATTCCAATGCTACACTAATACTTAAAATACAAATCTCATGTGGGGACAACATTTTTTTTTACCAAGATTAAACTAGGGCATTTTCCTAGAGATACCAAAAAACTATTTAGGTGATGAATAGATTCAAAGAAAGATTTGTGAACAAAGTCCTTGTTCTGTCCAGGACACATGTAGATGAGATGGAAGGAAAATGCTACTTACCAGTATGCATCTGTTCTTGGCATGTAGAGCTGCAGAATCGTACACTTTTGCAATAGATCGCCAACTGGTGTTGGGCTCGGATGATTGCAGGTTGTTGTCTTCTTGGAAGAAGACTTTGTAGTCACGAGATAGGTGACTCTTCCCTTGGACAATACTGCGCATGGTCATCGACTCCATCCTCAGATTGTTTTCGCCATGATGGGAAATGATGGAGTTAGTAGAAGTAAAGAGAAAGGATGTCCATGCGTGTGCATCTAAGTAAGATGAAAACTGGAACGGATACAAGTCCCGGGGAGGCGGGAGGGCGTGTACGATTCTGCAGCTCTACATGCCAAGAACATATGTAACATTTTATATTCGAGGCATATGAGCTGCAGATCGTACACTTTTGCATCGATTGTGCAGCCGTGTCTCCCATTAGCGGTGGTCGCTTGTATCCGTTGCAGTATTTTGAAACAGAGTTCTAAGGACAGCTTGGCCCACTGCAGCTTGCCGTTTGGCCTGCATATCAACACAATAGTGTTTAGTGAAGGTGTGCAGTGTAGACCATGTTGCTGCCTTGCATATGTCCTCTAGTGGCATATTTCCTAAGAAAGCCATAGAGGCTCCTAGTTTGCGAGTGGAGTGTGCTCTAGGAGGAACTGTTAGTGTACGTTTAGCTTTTTGATAGCATATTTGTATACACTTTACAATCCACCTGGCGATTCCCCCCTTAGAGATGGGGTTGCCTTTGTGTTGCGGAGAGAAAGATACAAATAGTTGTTTTGTCTTTCTAAAGGATTTAGTCCTATCTGTGTAGTATAAACAGGGCTCTTCTAACATCTAAGGTGGGTAAAGCCCTTTCTGTCACAGAGTCTGGGTTTTGGAAAAACACAGGTAGCTCTACTGATTGGTTAAGATGAAAAGGAGTAATAACGTTTGGCAGAAATTTTGGATTAGGCCTAAGAACCACTTTATTAGAATGTATTTGAAAAAATGGTTCTTGTATTGTGAATGCTTGTATTTCACTAACTCTTCTGAGAGAGGTGATGGCAACAAGGAAAAGCAGTTTTCCATGTTAGGAAT
Source organism: Lissotriton helveticus (assembly GCF_964261635.1). Classification (NCBI taxonomy): domain Eukaryota; kingdom Metazoa; phylum Chordata; class Amphibia; order Caudata; family Salamandridae; genus Lissotriton; species Lissotriton helveticus. The sequence continues at coordinate 547,258,552 of NC_136059.1, read as the reverse complement.
TGCAATTCACACTTGTGTAAAGGCTCAAAAGGGGGTCCCATAAGTCTTGTAAGGACAATGTTTAGGTTCCATACTGGAGCAGGTGGTAACCTAGGTGGGACTATTCGGTTTAATCCTTCCATGAATGCTTTTATTGCAGGTACTCTGAAGAGAGATAGATATTGCCTATTTTGTAAATAGGCTGCAATTGCTGCCATATGCAGGCGTATGGAATAATAAGCCAATTTAGACCTTTGTAGATTTAAAAGGTAACAAATTATATTTTGGATGGAAGCATCCAGTGGATCAATGTGATTATTGTTACAATATATTGCAAATCTTTTCCACTTAGCGGCATAACACGCTCTGGTAGTGGGTCTTCTAGCTTCTTTAATTATGTTCATACAGTCTGGTGGCAGGATTACGTAACCAAAATCTAAGACTTCAGGAGCCAGATCGCCAAATTCAGTTGGCTTGGTTCTGGGTGTCTTATTTCTCCATGGTTCTGTGTTAACAGGGAGGGCGTGAGCTTTAACTTTTGATGTGGAACCAGTGAGAGATCTAGTAGTGTGGTGAACCACGGCTGGCGTGCCCATGTGGGAGCTACTAGTATTAGCTTGAGAGACTGTTGTCTGAGCTTGCGCACTACTAGTGGAATGAGAGGGAGAGGCGGAAAAGCGTACGCAAATCTGCCTGACCAATTCATCCATATCGCATTCCCTTCCGACCGTGGGTGTGGAAACCTGGCGGCGAAGGTTGGGCATTTTGCGTTTTCGTGTGTGGCAAACCGATCTATCTGTGGATGCCCCCACATTTGGAAGAATGGTTGAAGCACTTGTGCCGGAAGTAGACACTACACTGGAAAAAATGAAAAAATACACAGACACAGCTAAGTCTATGGGTGCATTACAATTCGCACAGACTAGAAGTTCTTTTCGCCTCTCCTTTTAGAGAGGAGGCTCTAAGCAAACTGGCGCAGATACGACATCATCTTTCAAAATGCACACACAGACCTCCTCCAACAAAGGCTACTTTAGAGGAGGATACAGAGGCAATAATAATAAGGGAAGAGGTAGAGGTAACAACAACAACCGCTCCTCTTCCACTCCCAAGCAGTGACTTCCCTCTGCCTCCCCTACAGCATTCCACTCCTGTGGGGGGCAGATTATCACAGTTCCCACCTGTCTGGAATTCCATCACAACAGACAGGTGGGTGAGAAAAATTATCCAACATGGCAACTGCCTAGAACTCACAGCAACCCCCCCAAACATACCACCCAGGCAGCGTCTAATGTCTACAGACCATACGACTCTGCTTCAACAGGACAGTCAGTACCCTTGTCTTCTGAGATGTTCTGTTGTGATGGAGGATGAGAAATTAATGATATCCTGCTCTGAGGTAGTGGACGCTGAGAAACAAGTTTTGCTTCCCTTTTTTTTAAATGGCTTGGCAAGAAACCAGTGATGTTGTGGAAGTAGATTATTAATAATCCACTGATGCAGGGTCACCCTTTAGTCCACAGGTTCCTAACAAGTAAGGAGGAATCGACACTGGAGTGAAGTACCAGGGATCATTTATTTAGCATTCATGAATGGGGGCCCAAACCACAAGCCCCATAGAGATACTCTGGGAGAAACACACTGATCAATGGGTTACATGGGTTTTTATAGGAAGAGATTACAAACAAAGGACGCCCAGAGGCAAATAGAGCTTTGGGAAAAACACACAAATGAGCTAACGGCAAGAATCAACAGCCTCTGTGTCTTGTGCAATTGCTACGTCTTAAGGCTGAACAACAAGGTATCCGAGTAAACTTTACTTGAGGATTAACCATTGTCTGAAAACCCTCGAACAGACGCCAGCGGTTCTTATGCGCTGACTCTGCAGCCTACAATACCCCAATCTAGATTCTTTACTCATGTTTATACAGATGAGGTGTCAAGGGTAGACCCGGGCTGGAAGCAGGGCAAGGGTGAAAAATGGATGGACCAAGATCTGGGGGGAAAGGAACAAAGCGAGGGGAATGTTAGGGGTACCGTTTCTTGATCCCTCTATACAGGAATGTATAACTCCGTGAAATTACTTTTCATGAGGTGAAATTGACGATATGTAATGTAATGGTAATGTTGGAATGTACTGACAAATTGATGGTGGTTAAGGTACTACTGCACGGTGGCACTTTATTATACGGTGTCATATGTTTGTTTTTCTTATTCAATAAAAAAAGAATTAAAAAAAAAAAACATGCAGAGAGGGCTGAATGACTGGGTCCACTAGCTTTAATTGTCAATTCTGAGACAGAAAAAGGGGAGTTAAAAAAAGAACAACAAATGAGGACCAGTTCAGAAGCAACTCTTTGTGTATAGTGCTGTTTAACTGAAAGGCTGGTTTTACTCAAACTCTTGCTTAACAGGAACTAAGAATATATTTTAAAAAATGCAAAGCACCTGTAATAAATAGTAGATTAAGAGAGAAAAAACTAACGCGGTTTAAAATATGTCTTGTGTGTTTTTAAACACAGAAATAGCAGGAGATCAGAGGAAGATGAAACTTTTTTTGTGATATCTTAATTGAAGATTTTGTAATAACAAGAACAATTTGGAACAGGCAGACATCAAATGACGCCTTCGAGCAGTGTGTACACAGTATTTGCAGCATCAGCACTTTACATTCAATAAATCTTTTCAGCATTACAGCAAGTACAACCATAGGTCGGTAACCGCAATAAGTCGCCTAAAGCCAGATTCTGTTTCTTTTCCCCAGATGTGACAGGTCTCAATACCCAAGTCTTGGCCTGCCAGCTCAGGGTGGCCTATAGTCAGGGGGAGTTTGTAGACTTCAGTGCAGGGACCTCCACTTTTCCAGATCATCAGCCAGTCTGTCATCTCATCTCGTATATGACATTCAAATGTCTTCCACTGTCCACCACTCGCCTATATCGCTCAACAAATTCATCAAGAGAATATGCCCATGTTAGGATTTCTCAAATTTTGGTTTATTAGCATTTAAAATGCCAGGCAACACTTCTGGAGAGCTAGTGCTTTGCTTGAATGACATTATTCACTCAGTCTAACCATCATCAGATCCCTCCCATTCTGATAGGAGATGCTCCCATCCCTCAAAAACAAACCACAAATTTAAATTCAAGAAAATTCCCCACCAGCATTTGGCCATGTAGGCCAATGCCATTTCATAAATATGTGACCACCAGAACGTCTCCAGGAGGGACTAGTTGCATGCACAGGACTCAGGAATTTTGACAAGGAAACAATTTGAGGGCTGCCTCAGCTGGCAGGATATTCAGGAGGGTTTTGCCCTAGGAAACCAAGATGGGGTGGATGTTGTCTGCAAAGGCTGGTGTCTTCTCCCTCAACACGGGCCCTTGTGATTAGGAGTGAGGAGCAATATGTCTTTCTGATTTATCCAAGTTGTTTTAGACTGGTTGCATACTGGACATGCCACATGTGGTATGAGTACTGATTTTGCAGGTGATCTAATGAAAAGATGGCACAGTGCTTGTTTTCAGGGCCAATACGAACAGGCAGTGGGAGATCAGATCCACATTCCTCCCTTGAACACTGGCTTTTTGGGAAGGGTATGGGGCTGAATTTTAATTTTTGACATGCAAGGCGGCTGATATGGGGAGTGGGCAACATGATAGTAGATGAAGTCAATCGAGTGCTTCCTTCTTTGCAGAACCTTGGCACCTCCCACAACATTCTTCTGTTGATCGGTCAAATGTATAAGCTGCCACCTATGGATTAGTGTACCAGCAGTAATAACAGCAGGAACAACACTTCTTCCCCAATATTGTTATAACTTCCAGAAGAACAGAGCCCGAAACATGGATGCACCCCTTTCCGAGTTTGTGACTGGATCTCAGGTTGAAGGTTCAAATCAAAGATTAGCGGGTGGGGGGGAGGGGGTGGAACTGGAAGGTCTTCCCACCTCACACCAAGGTTCTTGACTTTTCCAGCTGCAACAGATGGAAAGGGGGCGAGATAGACTTGCCCTGTGGGCAGTATCCTTTCAAGACCTGGTATATCCCCATAGAGAATCGCAGAAGCTTTCAGCAATCTGTCTGGAGGTTGAGCTGCAAAGGTATTGTCACGAGTAAAAGAGAAAGATGTGCAGGTGCCTTTCATAGTCTCTATTATAAGGTCTTTGATCACCACTATCAGCCAGATTCATCATTGTCCCGTTTTGCGAGTCCTTAATAGCGATTATTAAGGAATCGCTATTAAGGACTTGCAACACGGGATTCATGTAGGAATAGCAAAAAATATTGTGATTCCTACATCTTCCTTATTTGCGATTAGCAATTTGCTAATCGCAAATAAGGATGCGATTTCAAGGGTGCCAGGGGTGTCCAAGGACACCCTGTAGCACCCCTGAAAAGCAAACACAGGTGTTGCACACACACATGTCCTTCGGACATGTGTGTGTGTAACATGCAAAATGCACTAAAGTGCATTTTTCTAATTTTTCGCTATTTACCACGAAGTCAGACTTCGCGGTAAATAGTGGCCAAAAATTGCGAATTCGCAATTTAAAAATGGTTAATGATTTGCATTTAAGGAATCTCAAATAGAGATTCCTTAAATGCAATTCCTCGCAATTTTGCGATTTTGCTATTAGGGATTTTTGCATTTGGGATGATGGATCCCAAATGCAAAAATTGCACTCGCAAAGGGCCAGATTCTCAGAATCTGGCCCTTTGCGAGCGCAATTTGCAATGATGAATCTGGCTGTAAGTTTCCTTTTCATCTTGACATGAGACCTTCCATTTTATCTTAGGCAAAATTAAAAATAACCCTTGGCCTGGTGGCAGCGGAGATTCTTCCGAGGGGTCTGTCAGATCATTCCCCGGTGGACCTCACTATACAGAAAGGCGGATAAGGCTGCCGTTTCGTGGTGCCTCTCGGTGTGGCACCTACAAAACGAAGACTATAGAGAACACATGAGCGACGCCATAGACAGGTATTTGAGAGTCAATGTGGGGTCAGTCTCCAGGGCCGATTTGTTGTGGGAGGCGATGATACCTACTCTGAGGGGAGTGGACATTTCCTGGTGCACAGCGGATCGTAGAGCACGTAGGGAGGCGCTACTACAGGCGGAGGTGGGAATTGAGGATCTTGAACGCCGGGGTCGAGAGGCCGTAGGTGGCCAGGTCAGACGGCAATTGCAATAAAGTTATGCAGCGCTACTGCTGTACGAGGCCCGGCATGCCTGGTTGGCGACGCATAGCAGGGTATATCAGTGGGGGGATAAATCCAGAAAGAAGCTCCACCGACTCTGCCGGGGGGTGTTTCATTTCCAGACCCTTCCCGGCATATTGGGTTCGGCAGGCAATCCGCTCATAGATCCGCTGGCCCTAGCAGAGAGCTTTGCTACATATTATGCAGACTTATACGCCCCCAAAGAATGTTTGCCGGCCATCACAATAGATCATTTCCTGGCTGACCTCCCGCCCAAGGCTCTGTCAGATGAAGTGAGGGAAGAGCTGGAACTCCCGCTGACAGATGAGGAGTTGGATGCAGAGCTGGGGGATCTTAATTCCGGGAAGGCTCTAGGGCCAAATGGGTTTCCCAGTGAATTTTTTTGCAGGTGGGACCTCACTATTGCTCAGTGGTGGAGGAGGCACTTGAACAAGGCTCTCTTCCCCCAGATTGGAGGCATGCGGAGGTGGTTGTCTTTCACTAACCGGGTAGGCCACCAGATCAACACGCATCATATCGTTCCATATCCCTCTAGAACATAGAGGCTAAAATTCTGGCTAAGGCTCTGGCAAATCGCCTACTGGCTCATATCGCTACTCTGGTCCATCCCAACCAGGCTGACTTTATGCCTCAGAGGGCGACCAGGCATAACATTAGGCGGGCGCATGTAGCAGTGAAGGCCATCCAGCGACTGTGTGAACCGGCAGCACTATTGTTGGCGGACATGGATAGGGCGTTTGACTCCCTTAGCTGGTTGTACCTCTTTGCCTTATTACATAGGTAAAACTTTGGACCGAGATTTATATCCTATTTGACTGAACTATACACAGACCTCACAGCGTCGGTGCGGATAGCTAGTGCAGGCTCCTCTGTGTTTTCTATCGGTCGGGGGACCAAGACAGGGCTGCCCCCTGTCCTCTTATTAATTTGCCCTCGCAATGGAGCCTCTGGCTGCGTGGGTGTGAATGGATGCGCAGGTACATGGCTTTGAATGGGCACATGGACTGTCGGATAGGATTGCATTATACGCGGATGACACCCTATTCTTCCTCACAAACATGGACAGAATGGGGCCACGGCTCCTGCGCATTATGCAAATCTTTGGGGAGACCTGGGGGCTACAGGGGAGAATGAGGATTGAGGATCTGGCTGCCAATTGGTCGGTGGGAACTTGCTCTCTGCTTCCAGCGGGCTCACCAGAGTGATGCAGGGTTTTGCTTGACTGCCATGGCAGCTGCAGCCTGGAGAGTCGAGAGTGGAACCTAGTGGTGCTGACAGGAGGTGGGACTTTAACTGGTCAAGGGACTTTAACTGGTCAAGGGGCTTCTTGGACCCCGACCTACCCCGAAGACTATACTTGAGACGGTAGGCCTGTCTGTGCCGGTGGGCCATTGTGAGCTTCTCACTGAGACTGGAGGGTTCTCTCACCCCCTGGACTGATCATGGTGGCAGGGGGTAGAAGATGACCTACCTTGTTTGCCTCTAAAGGGATCGAGGGAGTGAGGCCTGACTGGAGAGCCTGGCAGGACAGAGCCTTGTAGAGGTAGATCACAGTGAAAGAGTTTAGTGGTGGTGAAGGCTGCTCATGCCCTTCAGTCCCTTGGGGAGAGGTGGGACTGCCTGGACTGGCTACAGGGAGGATGGAGGATGGGAGCTTTGGGTTTCTTCCAATCAGTATTTGTTAAGCATGACTACTCAACCGTGAGGGTCTCAACGGGCTGGGGGCTGCAGATTCGACTGAGCGCTGAGGTTCAGTCGAAGAGCCAGGTCTTGAGATCCTGATTCCTCTCTCCTTTGCTGCAGGGGGAACATTGAGGGGGCACTGGAGCCTGGCTGCACCATGACATTGGTGCTGACCCCTTGGTAGCTGAGTCTGCCTCAGGGTTCTTGCCTCCCTTCCTTCTCTGCCAGAGAGCGCTTGGAATCTTGCTGTGCTGGGGACCCGCTGAGCGTGGCCTGCACAGGACCCATGAAAACTTGCTGCCTTTGGACCTCCCTTCCGCTGACAGCTACTTGCAGTGTTGGGGGATCTCCCAGCCTATTACGTCACTCGCAGCTGACGATCTTGGCTGATAGTCAGCCCCGGGCTCGATATGGGGAGAAACACGACCGGAGTCAGGCAAACCTCTCCTTTTGAGAAAAAAAAGACCCCTGTTATCAGCCAGTTTGGGCTTGGGCAGAGAGTACTCAGGGAGATGGGGAGCCTCCGGAGCACCTTGAGATGAGACACAGCGTACTGTCTGGATTAGATGAGTGATAAACTTGACAAGCCTGAAAGCCATCTTGATCAACTTGAACGGAGAGTTCTCGGACGAACAAGTTACTTACATTCGGTAATGCCTTATCTGGTACAGACAGGATCTAGCCGTAGAATATTTTCTTTAAATCCTCCCTAGGCGCCGGCCTGGATCCGGAAATATTTTCAGCAGTACATCTGTGCGTTGGTAGCGGCTCATCGAGCAAGTCCGTAGCGTCACCATTTCCCAAATGTGGTATCAAAGAGGTCCATATAGGTCCTCCCCCAACATGCTGACGTCAGTTTCTTTTGTGACTATTTTTGTGCCAAGCATGAGGAGCCACTTGGAGAAATTGTTTCTGGAAACAGTGTCCCAAAAAGGGAAAATTCTTGTATCACCAAGGACAGATTAATAGAACTGTAGAAGTATGCACAGAGGGGATCTTAGAGACAATAGGCCCCTAGCTCGCCGAGTGGGGAGGATTATTGGGTCAAAAAGGAATCTGCGGCTAGAACCTGTCTCAAAGGTAACTAACTTGTCCATCGGAAAGAGACATCTAGCCACAGATTCCTTATCTTGGAACCAGATACCTAAGCAATACCATCCTTGGAGGAGGGGCTGCATACTGACCTCACCAAAGATCTCCAAATAGGAGAAGCTTGTCCAAAGGTATGAAGGGACCAGACTATCCAAAAATCATAGGTGAAGCAAAGATGCTCACTGAAAGGACTGATCTCTAAGAAGGACTATGGGAAGCCCATAAGGAGTAGAAAGCTATACGACCGTGAGAAACATGGCATAGAATCAGTGAAAGAGGCAACCCCAAAAGGGAATGCAACCTAAGATCGAGGAATGAAAAGTGACCATGGACAATAGTGCATAGAGTCAAGGCTCAAAACCAAATGGAATGCGCATACACAGCATGCTCAGCCACAGCAAACACATACAACGCATAAAGAGCACCCACCGATCGTCAAACTAATTATCATGAGAAACAGATTTAGAAAACATATACCTCCAACGTTAGAATGATGGAGAAAAGAGAAAGAATGAACAATGAATGCCGAAGAGCATTGATAGGAAAACTACAAGAACAGTAAAAATAAACTTATTAACGGAGAGCCTTGAAGATCTATAAGCCATCCTCCAGAATAATTTAACGGAGACGCTCACTGAAAAGAAAGAAAGAAAAAGACTAGTACAACCAAGAAAGTTGAACCAGGTCACCTAGAAGGGTGTAGGTAAAATACAGCAACCAAGAAGGACCACTTTTCTTTTATGTAGGTTAAAAATGGCAGTCAACCATATGTGCAAAACACACACATATATACCTGTAGCAAAAGACAATTACACGAGATCCATTCAAGAGATAGGTATACATCCAAAGGTAAATGTATATAAGGTTAAACATGCATATAAAAAAAATGAAATTCCTGTTGACACAGGTCATACAGGGTACAGCAAAAGTATTTCCATTCCTCCACAGTTAAAAAGTGAGCGGGAAGTCAAGAAGTGGAGGAACGAAAGACACACCAATTACAGAGGTGACCAATTAAGTATAGAGAGAATACATCCTTGCGTAAGAGAATATACGACCGTAACTGAGGTGGAGAAAGAAAAACAAGGCTGTGAAATTGCAACACAGTGGCACATAAGAGTAGTAAGTGGAAGGCATTGCCCATTACAGGAAAACAAGGGCAACTGTCCAAAAACCAATGCCACCGACTGAGGAAGGATGCCAGCAGGCGGTAGCAGGAGAAGCATAGAATAAACAGCATGTGGAAAGTCTACCATGGGAGGCAGAAAAAGAAGACTGCCAGGATGAAACAAAGGACAAACACTGCATGGAAACTTGAAAAAAGATAGGATATGCCCCACAAAAATGTAATGAAATATCCCCGTCAAAGAAAGGAGTTAAATGAACCGCTCCCATTAAAAAAGGGATGCCATGAAGGCAGGAGTGGAGGAAGGAAAGATACAGGAAAGAAAGGGAAAATCAGCCTCTTGTGAAATAAGGATACCAGACAAGTATCCAAACAATCAAGGGAACTGGTGTCGCAGGTGAAGGGAACTGAAAAGAACAGCAGAGACAACAGTTACCCAATAGACGCGATGGCAGATATGTATAAAAAACCCCAGCAGGAGGCAACAGCAGCTGCACTAACCAAAGTAGGTAGGTAGAACACCGAAAGGGTAAAAAGACATGCAAGAACACCAGACTGCTGAAGATACGCAGCATCAGGAGCAAGATAAAGTAGAAAAGAATCTACACAAGAAAGCAGTGATCAGGTGCAATTCAAAATAATACGCCAAAATGATACCGATACCACAAGGGCATTAGAGAGGAGTTGTGGAACCCAGGCTCGAACCAATAGGAACACAAATATGAGTAGGAGAAAATCCACGTGTCCCACAAGGTAAAATAGAACAAAGAGATGGTCGACACCGAAGAGGGTCGAAGACCGGAATGAAAATGAATCAGGCCAAAGTGTGTGCCTGCCTGTGGTACCAGTATCACCTATATGGACATAAGGAGCAGAGAAAAGATGAAGTCAAAGTCCCTATAAGGGGTACTAAGTGCATAGATAGCTCACAAAATGCCTCCAAGGCATACAAAATAAGGGGCCAGAGAATGGGGAACAAGACTACAGTGCATCCGCACAACAAACGGAATACACGCCACATGGTAAGTACTCGGGTAGGAAAAACATCAAGCAGCAAAAAGAAGCTGTAAGAACAGACTCCCACGTGACCACAAAGCAAGATATGTTCCAGATGGCTGGAAATGAAACCTGTTCACTGACAGCATAAATGAGAAGCAAAGTACCTGCAGAAAGCAACACCACCACACTGGGTGTAACTCTGAAAGGGAGTAAAGTACTCCTCCCTTTGAAGTCAAAACAAGGGGAAACAAACTCTCCCCAACAACTCTAGTACAACAATAGAGTTATGACTCCATACCACCATGATTATCTTCGGAACCAGCATGAAGTGAGTCAGCATGCACCCCAAAAAGGGAGGCGTCATCAAAAGGCATACCAACTTAGTTTGCACAGCCTCCAAAAACCTTGAAGTACGCAAGCATGCACACCGACGTAGAACTATGGAAGAGGCCATAGCCCGACCAACAGATTCAGTCGTATCCATACCACAGCGGATGCTATGAGTGGCATCTTATACCAGGGGAACAAGAGCATTCTGGACTTCTTTCAGAGTGGAGGGCAAGAGGCTTTCTACTGATTCCCACAAGGGAGGGGAGAAGCGGGTGAGGTCAAGAAGTGTTCAGAGAGCAGAGGGCAGAGCTAGAAGAAGAAACAAATACGCCTACCACAAGTGTCAAACTTCCTGGCCTCTCTTTCCTGAGAGACAGGATGGGGAAAATCAATATTTTCAATCAAGAGCTTTTAAAGTGTGCTGCCCACCTGTGAGGGTCTCAATGTGCTGGGGGAGAGGGGTACAGCTTTGGATCAGCCAAAAAGCCAGGCTTTGAGGCTCTTCTTAAAGGTGTGCAAGTTAAGGAAGCGTCTGATGTTGACTGGGAGCTCGTTCTAGGGATTGGCAGTGACGTAGGAGAAGGCGTAGGGATGTCTAAGGGGGATCCCTAGGGGCCGGGCAATGCCTGTGAGAACAAAGGGAGCCCTGTTTCAGTTTTAGCCAAAGCAAGCAACAGGATATCGGAAAGACACTATAAGGAACTACAGGCTCAACGTAAACTGGTCAAGATGTAGAACACCAATTAAAGGGTCTGTTGACAATTTCACAGTAGGAAGGTGTAAATCCAGCATGACCAAAACTCGATTGAGCATGGCCACAAGGGCGGGACTCATCTCTGTAGCCAAACCATGAGAAGACAGGAGATTGGAGAGAAGTTTAAGCCATTGGTGTCAACCAAGTCAAGTAACCAGCTAGAACGGTGTCCGAAATGGAAGGGAGATGCACCATACCGTGTATAGTACTTCCACAACCATGGTCCTCAGAAGCAAAAGCCAGAGGAAGAGAGTCTGAGACAGTCTGCTTCATCTGTGCCGCATCAGATGCCTTAACCGAAGCCGGTCGACGCTGAGAAGGCAATGTCTCGAAGTTGGAAGGAGCATCAATCAGCGTTAATGGCATGAGAAAGGGGGCGGTCAGACAAGAGGCCGACGCCAACATTGGAGTCGGCACACCAGAAGCAGGAGCCGAAGGTGGAAGCCTTGATGGGCTGTGCACTGGCGTCGCTAAGGTGTCAGACATAGGAGGCTGACCTGAAGCCAGGGTAGAGCCCACCAGAAGGGTCACAGACACGACCTTATGCTCTTCTTTGAGGCTCAAGGGTGCTCCTGATGGAGGTGATGACCCAAGAATAGAATAACGAGATTTGGAGTATTGTCTCATCTGGGTCAGAGATGCCCCAGCCCCAGGATAGGTAGGGATACGTAGGGGGAGCTCATGCCCTGACACTTCAACAGAAGAGCGGGGACCACCGTTAGGCGTTAAAGGCAGGAGGCACCACGACTTTGACTGCTGATGCCGAAACTTCCCTCGAGACGTCGAAGGGGAATGACGACTGCAGGAACAGCTCCTAGCGCGGTTGGTCCAGGGGACCGAGGACAACGAGAAGACTTCGATGACTGACATCCACGCAGCAAGGAACTTCATGGGAAATACTCGGCGCACTCCTGTCGGAGCTGGTGACAAGAGTCGCACTCGTCAGTGTAATGGTGCTCACCCAGACACCACATGCAAACAGAGTAAGGGTCCGTGGCGGACTTTTGTTGTTCACAGGACTCGCAAGGCTTGAACCCTGAGGACATTGAAGAAGTGTAGGAAAAGGCACACAGCTCTATTGATCATCAAGAAGGCTGTAAAATGGTTGCAGGAACAGCAGTGCGGAAACGCGTTGCTAGAACAGAAAAGAAGGAACTGACGTCAGCGCTTGGGGCGGGAGGGCGGATATGGACTCCGCTGACATCTCAGTCGCTCGACGTGCTCTACTGAGGCACACATTTACTGCTGAAAACATTTCCGGATCCGGTCTGGCTCCCGGGGAGGATTCCAAGAAAAGGAATCTGAAGCTAGATGTCTCTATCAGATAACAGCAAGGATAACTGTCAAGGAAAACAGCACTGGTGCGCAATGAACAAATGCGGCGGATGGAGAGGGTACTAGAGTTAATGATGGCCAAAAACAAGAACCTGGAGGCTCGCTCCAGTAGAAGCAACATCAAGATCCTGTGCCTGCTGGAGCCTAAGGCTATGAGGAAAATTGAGGCCTAAGCTGAGAATTTATTACACTCCCTCTTTGGTGAGTAGCTGAACAGCTTACCCTCGGTTAAGCATGCCCATAGCTAGTTCGGTTCCCACCTGCCACCGGAAGCATCACCGGGACTGATAATTGCATGGTCCTTACATTACAGAGACACAATCCTGTAACTTTTGAGAGAAATGAGATATACAGAATCAGGTAACAAGATCTCCAGCTACCTTGAACCAACAAAGGCTCTCCAGACCAGCCGAAGAGAGTTTTGCTGGCAAAGAGACTACTTCTAAAAGGTGGGCTGTCTTGCGCTCTTCTGTATCCGGCCAAACTGTGGATCAAGGCGCATGGGAAAACATGTCTTCACTGACCCTAAACTGAAACAGAAATATGGCCACAAGCATGCCTAAAAATTAAGGTAAGTCGGCTATGGACAGTCCTGGGAATCACCTCAACAACAATGCTTAAACTGGACTGAACACTCTGGCTATAGCCCCTGCAAGGTTATGGCATTTGTTTAAAATTCAAACTCTCTCATCACTGTTTGGCTTCTGACACTACTGAGTTCTTGCCTCCAACTGCCTGCCCTGTGTTGTATACTCTCAGTACTTGATTTGCTGACTACACCTGAATTTGCTCTTGCTCATGAGGCAATGTTTCCTAGCAGAAATGGTGCCTGCTGCACTGGTAAAAGCATGTCATCTATTATCTGTCCAATTTGGCTGGCATTATTTTGCCATATATATTGTTTAGACCTGATAGTTCCTCTGCCGCTCTATGGAGGATATTCCTCCTGCATGAAACGCATGTTGGCAGTCATTGATTGACCTAGCCAACCGGCCCCAAATTGAGACGGAACGTCCGCATGACTTCCTGCTGTTCCCACGAGGCCCCTATTTGTACCCTTGTGGTCCATTTGTTTTTTGATAAGCACATTTTTATTGATTTTACAACACAGAAAACAATTCAGCCAATACACGGAAATCACAAAGTCCAGTCCATTCACAAAAGCGACATAGCCCCCAATCACGAACCCCATAAAAATTACATTGATAGGATCTAGAACCAAGTCAATCAAGATCCTCCACATTACCCAACCCCTTCCCCCACACTGCGGTATTTCTTGTCGCACCCCTTGGCTTTATAAAGGGCTCTCTTGGGTTGTGCACCAATCCACCCCTCTACGCCATCTCTCCATGACTGGTGGGTCAGGACTTTTCCAGGACGCCGCTATGTCCCGCTTGGCCACCATCATAGCTATATTAAAAAATAACTTGTCACTCCTGGACCCGTCCAGCCCATCAGTAATCCCCAGCAAAGACTGACGTGGATCATGGGAGACCTCCCAGCCCAGTACCTCCGTTAGCTCCACTTCAATGGATCCCCAGAACTGTCCTAAGCAGGGGCATGACCAAACCATGTGGAGGAAGTCGACCGGTGCTTGGTTACATCTCGCGCATGTCGCATCTGTGCGCATACCCGCTCCTTTCAAGCGTAAGGGGGTGATGTACACAGCGTGCATGTAGAAAAGCTGAATAAGATTGAGTTTAGCGGCGACGTGACTGTTCTGAGGGCCATGAGGGCATCATGCCAATCCACCTCATCAAGGGGGCCTACCCACTCCACCCATTGACCCCTCAATATCTAGTGATGTGGGGGTACTGTTAACTAGGGTGCGATAAATGCGGGAGACCCCACCCCCCCACCCAGGTCTCCCAGCAACATCTGAGCTTCAGTGGGCCAATGCTTGGGGAGCCTCGTCCCGTCCATAACATGTGTGTGGAGGGCATGTCTCAACAGCAAATATTTATAAAACTGGGACGAATGTAAGGAGTAGCGGGTTTGGAGCTCCTGGAAGGACAACACACAGCCCCTGGCCCATACATCCCCTGGCTACATCCCCTGGCTGGGAAATGCCAATAAGGTCCCAAGATTTGAACCCCTGTAGCCCACTAACCTCTTGAAGCCACGCTCAGTGCCAGAGGTGAATACACTGGGTTAACTAACTTTCCCATCCAACCAGTGTGACGGAGCGAGGCCCGCCAGGCCAACAACACAGAGTGCGTCACATCAGACAGTCGAGTTGGAATGGACCCCCATACATCAGAGCTTGGATGTCCGCAAGCCCTAGGTCACTAAGTGCAAGCCTGTAGGCTGGGTCTCACCAGCCCCCATTAAACCAATTGTGAACTACCAGGAGACGTACCGCCAAAAAGTACAGATACAAGTGTGACATCCCCATACCGCCATCGTAGGAGGGAATCTGGCAAATAGAGCCACACGTGCCCGTCCTCCGCTCCAGAGAAACTTGGTGATTAGACTATCCAGCTCCCGAAACCAAGTCCTAGGAAAACAGAAGGGGGTATTCTGCAGGACGTAAAGGAATCTGGGGAGGATCATCATTTTAAGCACGGCCACCCTCCCCAGGGGGTTCAGGGGCAGCGCTTTCCATTTAAGGAGGTCAACCTTGGCGTTCTTAACTAACGGGGCCACATTGAGGGACCAGCCCAACTCGGGAAGCAGGGTAATCCAAATCCCCAGATATTTAAAAGACTGCCTCCGGAGTGGTATGGTAGACTGCCAGTTGAAGCACTCTAGAGAGATGCAGAGAAACCAGCCCTGATTTCCCGGGATTTAACCGCAGCCCTGAGGCCTGCTCGAAAGAGTGAAAAATCCTGAAGCAATGTGGCCCGGAGAAGGCTGGGTCGGACAGGAAGACAAGGACATCGTCCGCGTATAAAGCGATCTTGTCCGTGTCAGTATTGTGCCATTCCCATCCCCGGAGGAGGACTTCAGCCCGCACCAGGGATGCCAAGGGTTTCATCGCCAGGGCGAATAGCAGGGGAGAAAGGGAACATCCCTGTCTAGTGCCCCTGGCAGTGGGGAAGAGCTCCGACAGTACCCCATTGACCAATACTCACGCTCTTGGGCGAGCGTACAGGACCCGGACCAGAGAATGGAAGGGGGGCCCGAACCCCATCTAGGACAGCACGCCCTGCAGGTATGTCCAGTCCACCAAGTCAAAGGCTTTTTCGAAGTCTATGGACAGGAGTGCCAAGTATGGGGTAAGCAGGTGCTGGTTTGCCAGAGCTAGTTGCAGCCTGCAGAGGCAGTGGCGGGTCCCATGCCGAGGCATGAACCCACATTGGTCCGGGTGCACGAGTAAGGCCAAGTATGGTTTCAGCCGCTAGGCCAGAATGGTAGCATAAAGCTTGATTTCGGTGTTGAGGAGGGATATGGGGCGATACTCTGCGCACAACAGGGAGGGAGGCTGGGATTTCGGGATAACCACGATGGTGGCAATGTCAGTTTCTGGCGGGAAGTAACCTCTCTCCACGGCTTCTTTAAAGAAGTTGGCCAGGTGGGGTGCTAGGGTGCCTCGGTATGCTGCGTAATACTCCTGCGGAAGGCCATCCGGACCCGGGGTCTTACCCGGGGAAACCAGGGTGATTGCCTCTTCGATTTCTTTCCGGGAGATGGGTCACTCTAGGTCCTTCTGAGCAGCTGAGTCCAGCTTAGGAAGGCTCACCCTACCCTGGGCTATAAGAGCTGCAACGGACAGCTCAGGGGTGTGGGCTGTGTACAGCCTCCGGTAATATGCAGCAAAGGTATTTGCCATCACCACTGGAGCACACTGCACCGCCCCTGCAGCATCACTCACCTCTGGGATGATACGAGGGCTCCCTGGGATATGTGGCCAATCTGTGTAAGATCGTGCCGTTCTTGTCCCCCAACCGTAAACTCTTGCTACCGAGGACCTCCAGAGGAGCTTGGGCGCATCCAATGACAATTGCTTAATGTCGTCCCGGATGAGGGTTAGCTGTCGGGTCTGGGCAGGGTACTCTGACATGGACAACAGATGCTCCAAGCGAAGTGCCGGCGCTTCCTTGGAAATGATCTCCTGCACCCACAATTGCCTCTGGAGCTTAAGCTGTCATTTTGCAAAACCTCGGATGGTCGCCTTCCCTGCCTCCCATAGGGTGCCCAGGGAGGCTACCGAGCCCTCGTTGGTAGCAAAGTAATGTTTAAGCTCTGTCCCCACAGCCTGCTTAAAGCCTTTATCCTGAAGAAACCAGGCGTTCATCCTCCATGTTTGGCGGGTCGAGTGTGGGGGGGCGCCTGTGCTAAGGAGTATCAGGGAGTGATCTGAAATGCCTCTGAGCAGGATGCAGACATCAAGGATCATAGAAAAGTCGGGCGCGGGGACAAAGATCGCATCTATGCGTGCTTGTGTGTGGTGAGCCGCGGAGGTATGTGTACATTGGGTGCTGCACGGGTGCCATGTGCGCCATGCATCGCAGAGCCACAGGGACTCAGACCAGTTTTTCAGTTTCTCGCTCGCCGCCCGGGCAGCAGACGGAGGTCCCGTTGTGTCGAGGGCCAGGGCTAACACTGCATTAAAGTCACCAGCAATGACCATATTGCCAGCGGGCACATTGTGTAGCAGGGCAGCAGTGTGCGCGAGTGTGGTCGCGAGCATGGAGGGGGCGGGGGACATAGACCGACAGGAGAGTAAGGGGAGATCCAGCCAGCGAACCACAGACTGTCATGGACGAGCCTTGAGGATCATGGATCACATGGGAGAAGATGAAGGGCAGTATACGCCGCAGGAGAACTGCAACCCCTCGTGAGCCCCTAGAGAAGCCGGAGTGCCATACTCTGTCATAGCCATAATGAGCTACGAAGGGGCAGCAGTTACCTAAGAGATGTGTTTCTTGAAGCCTGAGGATATCTATGTGGAGACGCTGCGCGTTGTTGTCCATTTGTTAACGCTTTTCTTGGGTAATAGATGGGTTGTGCTTTCAACAGGTTGAGGGGTGTTGAAGTGGGAGGGAGTTGGTGTTTTTTTTTGTTGTTAATGTAGTTTTCGATTTGCATCAACTTGTCTTGGCGGGAAATACTTTCTAAATTGCATTCCACAGAAAAGGTTCTGAACACAAGGCTGAAACCTAATGACCGGTTTAGATCCCAAATTCCCACAGCTGGCAGGCATGCTTCCCTAAGTGGCAATTCAGCAGATGGCCAGAGTCACTCTGATGCCAGGAAATGTATAAGGCTTAGGCGACCCGCTTAATATTAGACAGATTTTTGCCTATTACAGCCAACATAAGGTTGATATTAGACTGCTCCAGGTACTCCTTTTTACTGAGCACTCCCAGACCAGGCAGCAGGCTGGCCGGATTGAAGGCACATCTTGCTGCGCACTCTGCCTAAGCAGGAAGGCGGTGTGATGCCGAACTCTTGATGAAATAAGACACAGTGAGGGGAAGTAACTTATTTTGCAAGATCACAGCTTGTTTGTGTTCCTGGCTATAACATTGATTGCCCTGATCCTTTTGTCCTTATCAAGCATGAGAGCCTGGGATGCTCCGTGATCATATTGGGGGAAGGGACAAATATAGTTTGATGTACCACTGCACCCTGAGATGGACAAACCTCAGTCGGAGTGCAGGTCGCACCCTTGTGCAGTTACACAACTACTGATCGTGACTTGATTGACATTTGGCACGAGGAATACTATCAAATGAATGAAGGCATATACGTTACAATATCCTGGAATGCGTAGTTGCGCATTGGCAACTAGTTGGTCTCGAAGGATTTCAGAGCCTGTTGACCACCTGCCCCGGACACTTGCGGACCATGCGCCTATAGTGCCGACACTGGAACTGGAGGAAGCGGGCGAGAGCAACTACACCTTTAAACTCCAGCTGAATGCACTGAGGGTTCCGATCTTTAGAACGAAAACCAATGCTGACATTGTAGAGTTATTGAACATTAATGCTCAATCTGTTGAGTCTCCAGGAGTGCTTTGAGAGGCCTTTCAAGGCCTACAATCATGTAGTATGTATATCAAAACAGCTGGGTCTCTTCAGTGCCTTAAAAGCTTGCCTTTCACATTTGGAACAAGACTTGCAGGAACTGGAGACCCATTACTTTATCTCAAGTAGCCCATATATACTGGCTCCGATGTATTATCTGAGGATCATGACAATGCTGAGAGGGAATCTCACTACTTGCACAGTAGGCCAATACAACAAGGGGCTGGGAAGAACACCTGTGTCCTTGCTCAAGAAAAATCAGTGCAGTTCTTCTATCACTGACCTTTAAATGATATGGGACAGCTCTGTCACTCTTCTAGAGATGCTGAAGTACTATGCTATGCTGTACAGTTCTAACCTTACAGCCTTCCCAAGAAGAGGACATAAAATACCTTGACCTTAATAACTGTGGCTGGATGATGCCCGTAGACAGTAACTAGATGTGCTGTTTGATGAAGAGGATATCATATGTGCTATCCAGAGCATGCCTGGCAATAAAGCTCCTTGGCTGAATGGCCTTACTATTAAGTTCTATAATGAATATGCAGGAGCTTTTGGCTCTGCATCTGAAATCGTTGTTTGAGGAGGAAAGGGCTATGGGAGTGCTTCCACTATTGGGGAGAGAGGCACTCCTGGTCACTGTCCTTAAACCTGATAGTCAGTGTGACTCATATCAGCCATTATCGATGAATAACCAACAATAAAATCCTGGCCAGGCTCATTACGGATAGATTACTTTCGCTTCTTCCTAGCATTGTCCAAAAGGCTCAGTCTGGGTTCATGCAGGACAGGTCCACCGCACATAACCTACACACACTGTTCGTTGTGATACATTCACTATATCCAGAGGTTCGGGCCATGGCTTTTGAGGTCACAAAGGCCTTTGACTCACTAGAGTGATCATATCTATTTTCTCTGCTTAGGCTAATTGGCTTAGCCATGGCTCCCTGCAGTGGATCAGGCTGCTTTATGTCCAGCTTTTGGCGCGTATACAAGTGAAGGTGTCATCTTGCTCGCTTTCCTGATGAGTAGAGGTACCCAACTGGGATGCCCGCTGCCTCTGCTGTAGTATGCTATTGCATGGTCCCCCTCTCTTTTCATCCATATTGCAGCAATATCACACTGAGGGTGGATTTACTTGTACCTCACAGACACTTGTAGGCTCTACATATGCTGATGATGTAGCAGTTTACGGTATTGAGTCTGAGGCCGACTTGGCACCCATTCTGAATAAATTTCGTACGTTTGGTGGCCTGACCGGGATCACCCTTAACTGGACCAAATCTGTAGTTTCCCCAACGACATCTGCCACATTGTGATTTGACACAGACTTACTTTCGAAGTGGGCAGGCTCCAAGGTTAAATACCTGGGGATTTGGTTCAGCAGAGACATGGAGGAAGTTTGGTGGGAGAATTACAGTAAGGTTATTTGCTGGCTGAGAGGCAGATTCCTGACTGGACTGGGCTGCCCTTGTCTATGGATGGTGGGACTGAGAGTTACAAGATGGTTTTTCTACCTAAATTTCTTAACCTCTTTTGCAACCCTACTATTCCACTGACAAGGGCTGTCTAGGACCGCCTCAGATCCCTCCTGATTGGTCTCATCTGGAGGTGAACACAGCCTTGGCTAGTGTGAGAGGTGTTAACTTTGTTGGTTAAGCAGGGTGGTATATGCGTTCTTGATATGGAACTTTATCACTACAGCACACAGGTGCAATTATTCCAGCAAATGGAACAATATCTCGTCACAGTATGGAATTATTTGAGGGCAGGTCCATGCAACGTGAACAAAATCTGCCGGTGTATATCCACAGTGCGTACACCTGGAATCCCTAGCTCGGTAAATAGCATGCTAGAGTTAGGCCAAAAGCTATGTAATGTGTACGTAGTAATATTTGAGCAATTTAAATCTGGAGTTTACTGAAACTTCTAGCACCCCTGAATGGACCCAAACCAATTCTGCAGATGTGATGGGGAACTATATCCGTGGAGAGAGCACAGTATAAGTGTGTAATGAATCTCTGACCACCCACCATCGATAAATGTGTGACGAGTATCTGTGTGGGTGCCGGGGAATCCCGGTCATATCTCCCACGCGGTCACCGCTATTTTAGCGTATTTAAGAAATTGCCCTCATCCCAGTTTCAAACGTGTATTGCAACATGATAAACTGACATGCCAGATATAGGTAATCTAAAATAGTGCAGCTCAGCGCCAGCCAGCGGTCAACGGCCATCAATTGTGCGATTGGCTTAATATTCCAAAAATCTGCCTTTTGCATTACCTTATGGAAATGTATCACTTCAAGCTTTGGTGGACCAGTGGGGAAATCCACAGCCAACTCCGGGGGGTCTTCAAGCCATTCACAAAAGACAGGCCTTGGAAGTCCAGCCCCTGAGCTCCATCACTACCAGTATCCCCTTAAGGTTAAAGAGTCAGGGTATAAGACTTGATCCCGAAAATATCATGAAGGCTGCTCCTGTATTCCTCTTCTGTGTGATCTGTCATGCAGTGCAAATTCGCAAACTGCAATTGGTGGCATCAGTTCCAGTGCAGTAGGTGGAGGTGAGGGCAACGTTAGTGGAAGTGGAGCCGTCCAAGGTGGTAAAGAGGATGAAGCATTGTGCAACAGTGCTGGGTCAAAACAGAATGGAGGCAACGTATGTTCAGATGGGTCGGTTCCGGATGGCATCAGGGCCATGGCATGAACATTTGGAAGCCGTATGGAGCAGAAATGCCCAAAGTAACTTCAGATTGTATTAATGCTTTGGCACAATGGAATACATAGCATTTAAAAATGCTGCTCGATTCGAGCCTAGAGTCAGAAACTAGGGGAAGGCAGGAGCCTGCATTGGGAGCTCAGGGTGCGAAGGTTCTGAAGTTGAGGAGTCTGGAATAAAAGGTTGACGCAATGAGGTCGTTATTGGGCCAGGTCCAGTGGAGTCATCACAGCAGGCCCGCTCCGAGAAGGAACTGGATGTATGTCAAGCAGCTACAAGGACCTAAGTCCTGTGGGAGAGGAAGGGCAACAAAGAGACATACCTTTGCTTTGTGTTTCTTCCTTTCTGCCCCAGAAGACTGCGAGGTCTTGTACGTAGTCAACTCGGTCATTTGTTTCTGGCCATAAAAAGCTTTACTTCCGGCTCTTTTATGGGCTTCAGATGCATATTGCTACAGGATTCACATCACTTCCGGCATCATCGAAAACCAGCCCCCCCCTACCGGCAAAATGAGAGCTCTGAAACTTTCTAGATCCTGTCTGGGGTTGTTCTGCAAGTGAGTAATCTGCAGGCAGAAGTAACCATCAGAAATCTAGTTTTAATAGGAACAGAAGGTCATCGCTTGGACCTTGTGGGGAATCTTATTTAAGGGGCGATGTGTCATAGCGTTTTCATAGTAACAGCTTGCTCAGAATAGCTTATCTACTTGGGCATTCAAACAGAGCTTGGAGTACATGCTAATTCCAAGCTTTCTTCCCTCCATGGATATTTTCAGGGATGGTCCTAGATCGTCAGCTTAGGCGCAGAGAGGGTCATATGTTTTCTGGTCACCATAGGTGAGTATTATAGATTTAGAGGTGTTCAATTTGAGATGGCTCCATTTCATCTATTAGTCAACAGCTCGGAGGGAACTGAAGGTTTTGTAGTTTCCACTGGCCTTGTGGGGTTCCAATTTATGAAGTACATGCATGTTATAAGCTGAGATATAGTAGGGGAACTCAAAAATATTAATCAGATTTGGGAATGATTTAATCTAGATGTTGAAAAGAAGGGGTAAGGAGATTAAAACTTGAGGGTCTCCTGTTTTTATGCTGTGGGGTTTGGGTGACAAAGGAGGAGTATGGATGACATTTATTTCCATTATGTAGGCAGGAAAATATCTAAGTGAGAGCAGTACCCTCTATGCCAGCTTTTATCGTGATTTAGGATTAGCATGTCATGATGGACCGGGACAAAGGCAGCCGAAAGGTCCAGGAGAAGTAGGCAGCAACTCCATTCTGGTCTACTGGGTTTTAAGGTCATCCCAGGTGGAGATTAGGGCTGGTTCAGTGCCCCTACCAGGACAGAGCCTTTTTTGGAAGTCAGAAAGTAGGGTCTTTTCATCAATGAATTGTAACAACTGGTTGATGGTTGTTCTTTCTATAAGTTTGCCCAGGAATGGTCCATTTGCCACAGGTCTGTAATTATGAGGGTCTTGTGTGTGGAGGCTTGTTTTGTTTAGGTCAGTTTTTCTTTTTCTCAATAATGCACACAGCTATAACTCAATTGTAGTGAGGTAATTCATTGTAAGAGGCAAGATTTTCTGCTAGAGTAGATTCATCTAATGGATACAATATTGATACTCACACAGTTCCAAGGTGATTACAATTTCAGGAAATCAAATCACTAAAACAAAACTATTCTAATGAGCATACAATATACTTCTGTCCCTAGTTTCTAACATTCTTCATATTTCTTTACTAAATGTGTATTTTATTCCCATTCTAACTCAGAACAAATAGCTCTATTAAAACACATGATTTGGACAGCTTGCAACTGACAACTATAGACCCACTACTAATCAAACACCAACTGTAAATTCCATGTCTGGACCGGCGGCTCAGATTATGCCAAATCCTTCTCCGCTTTATTAACATATAAGCCACACAGCAGCCCGAAAGATATATTTATAAAAGTCTTTGAATGCATTAAAAGTGCCACACGAACCAAAAGAAACATCAACTCCCAAAATGCCAAGGGGGGTGTCCAACAACATAGTCCTTCTATAGTGTCCATCACTAATACGTAGTCCTTTCGCTCTGTCTGTCCCTCCTCTTTCTTCGCTGCTGCACAGCCAGTTAAGTCTCACATTTTTTTCCTTGCCTGTATTAGCGAAAGTTTCTAACTGTATTGGCTTTTTCTATGCTGTTTGCCTCAGTGATGTTTTATGTACTGCATGAACCTGGGGATTACTTATTATTGCCATATTTGATTGTGGTTTTCTTTCAGGTTCCCTACCTGCCGCTGGAGCGCTTTGCGCCCCTTACGTCACAGGAGTCATTCAAGTGCGGTGCTTTGCAGGCCCACTAGAGGGACTCTCTCGTCTCGTTGATCCCACACTGCGGCTCCTTAGAGGAGCTGCGCTGCGAGAAGCGAATCCGTAGAGCCTTGTCCCGGCTTTACAGGTTGTATTTGTCACTGCTGTTGTCTTAATACCGCGGCAGGGGTCTGTACAGCGGGACCTTCCCTGGTGACGCTTACGAGTGATTTTTGTGTCTTGCGCGATCCCTGGTACAGCGCGCGGCAAGACAGCAAGTCCTGACAGTTTTCTCTCAGGGCTTTTTGGCGCGCTGTAGGTGGGTACAAGCATTATTGTAGTCCTTGGGGCTGCCGGTTATTAATTGCAGTCCTCCGGTCTGCCTCAATTTGTGTCTGGGTTCCCCAGCCTGGTTTACAGCGCACAGCGCTTTTGAAATAAGGGAAATTAAAACGTCTATTTGCTTATTTTATTATTGCACACAAGCATAGTGATGGAACAAAATTACTTATATGAGGAGGAGGAGGTCCAGGAATACTTAACTTGGGACGATGAGTTCTATGAGGCCGTGGACTCCTCCATTTATAGAGTGGTCAATGAATCGGTGGGGCCTATGGAGCAACGCCTGTCGGACAGGATCATTCAAGAGTATGCCAAATTAGTGAAAGAGCGTGCAGACCTCTCTGTGCCTCGACGGACCCCGCTACTGGGGAGGGCCTTCCACCACCACCCAAAAAGAAGTGCGCTGAAGGGGTTGATAAGTATGCGTATGCATGCCTTAAGAACACCTTCCTTGCGAAGGTAGCGTCTTCCCCCCCCCCCTCCTGTCCCAGCCTCCTAGGAGCCGGAAGAGGATTCACAGTGGGATTCAAATAACAAGTCAGGTTCCTCACGACCTTAGCCCCCGGAGGCCATTTCCCCCCAACCGCAAGGGAGGATTCGGGCATGTTGGATCCGTATGAGATTATTCATCCCTGGTCCGCTGCTTGGGCCCCTGGTGACAAGGTGGCTACGTTTGTTGTGGGTCGCCTCCGCAAGCCCCGAGAAAAGGAGGCTCGGTTTGCCTAAGGGCTGAGTACCCAAGGCCCACTCTGGAGGGGAAGGTAGCTTTCAACCCGGATTTGGATTCTAAGATGGCTACATTCTTGGCAAAATACATGAAGGGCCCTAGATAGATCCTGGCGGTCATGCCAGGATAAGCTCCTCGATGCCACAGGTCCGATGACCAAAATTTTAGACATGGCTGAGGAGGCTAAGGTTTCAGGGTCCCCTATTTCCCCGAGGTCCTGACTAATTGGGCGCAGTGGGCTATTATCTTTATGGGAAATGCCTACCGTGCCCTGTCAACGGAGCATCAACGCTCTTTGTTGATCAAGCTTGATCCTAAACTTGGAGAATTGGCCTCCTAGGAGGCGGGGGCAGATGCGCAAGGGGGCTACATCTGAGACCCTTCGTTAAGGAGTTGGGTAAATCTGTCTACCTCCTTGGACAAGGTCCAGTCCAATATCAAAAGGGTTTTCAACCCGCGGGTTTTCCACGGCCCGGTCGAGGTAAGGTTCGCTCGGCAGCGTGGTTTCCAACAGAACCCACAAAGGGGACAAGGCTCCGGTCGTGGACAATACAACTCAAGCGCAAATCACAACAACTTTTATCCAACAAGAGGCCAAACACTTCAGAGGACGCGCAGCATTAAAAAACAACGCCGGTGGCGGCAATCCCAGCAGTAAGTGTTCTACCAGAGGCCCAGGTCCGCATCGGAGGTCGATTAGTGATCAACCGAGACGCCTGGGCAGATGTTAAATCAGACGCATGGGTCTTACAAACCGTTCAGGGTTTTCATATAGAATTTTACGACCATCCTCTGCAAGAAAATTATCCTCGCCCAATCTCCTTTACAACCCACGAGGCACAGCTGACCGACGAGGAGGTATCCGCTCTGCTTCGCAAGGGAGCCATTTGCCAATCAGCTTTGCATGGCAATGGTTTTCTAAGCAACATATTCTTTGGACAAACCTGATAGCGGTCGTCGACCGGTTATCAACCTAAAAGAGTTTAATGGGTGGTTGATATACCGGCACTTCAAGATGGAGGGGATTCACCTCCTCCGTGACGTCCTACTCCCATCCGACTGGATGGTAAGGTTGGACTTGAAGGAAGCTTACCTGGTAGTTCCATTTCAGCCCCTTCATCGACAATTCCTGCAGTTTTGCTGGGGAGACCTTATTTACGAATTGACCACCCTTCCATTCAGTCTTTCCTCAGCCCCATTGTGTTTCACCAAAGTGCTCCATCCAGTAGTGGAATTCCTCGGGGACCAGGGCATATGCATGATCGTGTACTTGGACGATATCCTCCTCATGGCACAGTGTCCCAGGATCTTGTCCAAGCAACTCCAACGAGCGGTGTCCCTCCTGCAGGGTCTGGGGTTTGTCTTCTGTCCTCATCCATTCAGGCAATTTTCCCGGGACCCCTACGTTACCGGGCCCTACAGCACCTCAAGCATTCCACCTGAGGAGAGGGTTGTCGTACGATCAGCCGGTTCCTTTCTCTCGGTGGAGGCCAGGTAAGAGATTGCGTGGTGGCGGTCTCACATGGAGGAGTGGAACGGTCGGGCAATTTTCGGCTCAGTTCCGGACCTCATCAAAGAATCCGACACAAGCAGATCAGCCTGGATGGAGCACCCGTTGTGGGGATTTCTCCAACTGAGGCATTTGGTCTTTAGACGAACAGAACTTCCACATCAACTGCCTGGAGCTCCTGGCAGGCTCTTTTGCAGTTTGTTGTTGGACAGAGTGCGGTCTTGTGTCCTCCTGAAGATGGACAACATCTCCGTGGTTCGATAAGTCAACCATTTGGGGGATCCTCGCTCACGAGCCTTAGCAAACCTGGCAAAGGGCTTTTGGGGTTTCTGCTTGGCTCATCACATATCTGTAACAGAATACCTTCTGGGCCAGGACAATCAGATTGTGGATTGGCACTCAAGAAATCTCCACGTTTCTAGTCTATGGAAACTGGATCCTCCGGTCTTTCGGTGGTTGGAGAATCTGTGGGGCCCTTCTCGGTGGACCTCTCTGCGTCACACCTGGACCACCAAATTTTTCAGTTGCAGACCTTATCCAGTGGCTTCAGCCACGGAGGCTTTTCTCCAGGATTGGAGCCATTTTCGATTCCCCCCTTTTCAATGATCACAAGGGCGGCAGCTCAGATTCGCCGGCAGGAGGCAGAAGTGGTAATGGTGACACCGTGTTGGAGATCGCAAGTTTGGTTTCCAGTTCTTCTGGAACTTTCTTGGGATTTTCCAATCCTACCCCGGCATTTCCCACACCTGCTTCTGAACCCGGACAGGGTTCCGTATCACCTGGTCACCCAGGGGTTTCTCCTCTTCATGGCATGGCGGCTTTCAGGCAACGGTCGTCGCTCCCGGGCCTTTTGTGACTGGCTCAAGTTCTCCTGTCAAAGGCAAGGGCAGATAGCACCACAAAACGTTATGGGTCCGCCTGGATAAAATGGGTTTGTTTGGGTCTTCGAAGGAATTTGGATCCTGTGGTCACATGTGTTGTTCCAATCCTGAACTTTCTGGCAGACTTGGCAGCGGACGGGTTGGCGTATTGCTCGATCAACGCGATAAGGTTAGCAGTTTCGGCAGGCCACAACTCAATTGACGGGGCTCCGGTAGGGGAATATCCGTTCATCTGCAGGCTTCTGCATCGGATCCGCCTATCCTTGCCCCCGGAACCGCGCTACTCTGCCTTATGGGACGTCAACTTAATCTTGAATCTTTTCCTATCTTAGCAACCAAATAGGTATCTTTCTTTAAAAGAAATATCGTCAAAACTGGCATTGTTGTTATGTTTAGTTTCTGCAGGAAAGTTTCTGATGTCTGAGCGAAAGTTTTTTCTCCAGTGAGTAATGTTCACAGTGGGACGACGAACTAAGTCTCATACCTGAACGGTCTCGTACCCGGCTTTTCCGGATGTCCCAAAATTATGTGTGGGGAATTGCCTCAAATCATATGAAGAAATATTTAAAGAACTCCGCCCTCTGGGCAAACGACAACGTCTTATTGCTCTGAAAAAAACGCACACGGTTATCTCTTTCCCCACTATAGCCAGGTGAGTGCGTTGGGTCATGCAAGAGGCAGGTACTGACACAAAGCAATTTGGAGCCCACTCAGCCAGAGGTGCAATGGCTTCCAAGGCTTTTTCTCTAGGGGCTCGTCTTGAGGACTTGATGCCTGCAGCGGATTGGTCTTCGTACTCAACCTTTAAAGGTTTTACTTCAAACCTGTAATAGAGATTGCTCAGTGGTAAGAAAGCTTTAAACTAGCATAATCTGAGCCACAGTCCTGACATAGAATAGAAATAACGGTCCTGACATAGAACAGAAATTTGCCTAGCACCGCAAAGGTACGTTTTAATTTTATTAAGGACACAAAGGCGAGGATTATCCCAACCGGGGCACGATCTCGTGCGAACCCACCCGTATGATGGTAAGTAACCAATTCATGTTTATGAGTTTTCCACTCTTAGTTGGTGAATGTATTTGATACGGTCGGCTCTTCTAGTTTGTAATTGTTGAAGCCTTGTAGTTTTTGATTGGGTCTTCCTGAAACCCTTACGATGTCTCTGCTCAGCTAGGAAACAACAGTGCAAAACAGGACCAGTGATGAATTAGCGTGACTCGCGCAAAGAAAGCGGAGGGACAGACATAGCGAAAGGACTACGTATTAGTGATGGACACTATGGAAGGACTATGTTGTTGGACACCCCCTTTGGCATTATAGGAGATGATGTTTCTTTTGGTTCATGAGGCACTTGTAATGCATTCAAATCTTTTTATAAATATGTATTTCGGGCTGCTGTGGGATTTATATGTTAATAAAGTGGAGAAAGACTTCGCATAATCCTCGCCTCCGTGTCCGAATAGAATTGAAACTTGCCTTTACTGGCAGATTTCTATTCACAACAAATTTGCCTTTCTTATGCTGGAGTGTTTAAAAAGTAGTGGGATTACAACTACAAGAGCACATTATCAAAATATCTTTCCTCACAACTGCTAATCTGTAGGTGGCACTTAACGCACTATCTTGATGGGCATATTTTGCATGGGATGTACAATGTCCTTTGGATGTTGGGAGATGTAAATACTGACTTGCTGATACTGCTAGAATACTCAGTATCCTTTGACATGGTTGAGTTAAAGCTCGCCATGCTTTATGACTGAATGGACTGAAGAGATGCTGAATGTAACTGGTCATCTGGTCATCTTTCGTGCCTGAATTAAACCCGAAAGACAGTCTGGTTCCTCTTTGCCTCCAGCCTTTTGCCAGAGTCATGCAGGATGACACTAAGCTAATCCCATTTCGTAGGATTATTTATTTAATTTTTTTTAATTTTTATTGAAATCAAACAGACATACAGAAAAACAAACCAAATTTCACGAGGCAGAAACATAGTGGTACAGTATCAGGGGTCCATGCGGGCAGAGCTCAAAGGCTGAATGAATATAATACAATAGGATAGAACGGGGACTGGGGCGGACAAGGAAACAAGCGGAATCATTGACAACAAAAGAAAGGTGAATGCCAATTAGGGGGGACGAGGAAACATCAATGGGTACATCCTGAGGGGGAGTACATATATTGCCACGAAAAACATTCCATTGGGACCAGACTCTACCACATTTCTTGGGCCGTCCCCGGGAGAGGTACACAGTCTTCTCCCGGAACATGCACCAGTCCATGTTTTCTTTCCATATGGATAAGGTAGGCGGTCTATGTGAACCCCAAAGCTGGGCAATGTCCCTCTTCGCGACCATATTGCCAAGGGTCGCCCATATAATCTGTGCTGAGATGTAGTCATTAGGCTCCCAAACGTTCAACAAACAACGCCTGGCTTCGGGCAGCAGGGACACACCCGTAACACTTTCCATGACAGCATGCACTCGAGACCAGAACCTGACCATCTCCGGGCATTCCCACAATATGTGGAGAAAGGAACCAGAGATCCCACAGCCACGCTTACATAACCCATCCAGGGAAAAACCCATTTGAACCAGACAAGGCCCAGTAACATACACTCGGTGAAGTATCTTAAGCTGGACGAACCTCAAACGAGCAGGAATGGCGACTTCCTTGGGCGAGGACAAAGCAGATTGCCAGTCCTCATCGTCCAATTCCAGTCCGTCCGCACACCACGCAGCCCGGAGGCGGACCAGCAAGTCAGCTCTGTTGTTGATGAGTTTCTTATAAATCAGGGAGATCGTGCTGTCGGGCACATGACCATCCAAAATGCGGTCCTCCAGAGGGGCAGACTCAGGAATATCAGTACCCGCTGCAAACACAGACAACAGAGCATGACGGATCTGGGCGTACCTAAAGAATTAATTGGCACCAAGATCATACTCCACACGCAGCACATCAAAGGACTTGACATTACCCTTTGACCACAGATCTCCCACTCTGCTAATACCAATCATATCCCATTTATCAAAGCCTTTCGTCTTCCACAGATGGCCCAAGCATTCCGAATCATACAAGGGGGTGGCCCGAGTAAACCTGCTACACCAGCCCAAAGCCGCATTCGCATCACGCCACACTCTCACTGCAATCTTAGTGGGACCGGTCAGCGCTCCACGGAGACCACCAGAGTACAACGCTCTATTATAGGTCCCCCCTGGCAAAACAAATCTATCCATGGAAATCGCCGGGGCAGGGCCCGGTGCGTAGGTCGCATGATTAATCGCACTTAACTGGGAAGCCCAATAGTAACGTCTGATTTCCGGGAGGGCTATACCGCCGTCATACCACGGAAGCGTGAGTTTAGAAAGAGCAATACGGGCACGCCCATCCCAGACCAGTTGTCTCTGTAGGCTCTCCACTTCCCGAAAATAGCTCGAGGCAATCGGGTCAAAGGAATTCTGTAGTGCGTACAAAAATCGAGGCAGAGACATCATTTTGAATAACGCCGCTCTATCGAGGGGCAACAGCGGCAACCTACGCCAGCGAGCCACATCAAGCGTGAGCCGCTGAAGGGGGGGCAGTAAATTAAGCTCATATCGCCTGGAAGGGTCCAAGGAAACATAAATCCCCAAGTACTTGAAACCGGTCTCTGTCACTTGAATCGGAAATCTACGCGACAGCGGAGGGAGGTCTCCAGCCAATACGTAGACGCAGGATTTAGCCCAATTGCTAACAAGACCGGAGTTCTTTCCGAAAGAAGTCAGAACATCAAAAAGTACATTGAGGGACTTTTTTGGGGAAGTGAGATATAAGAGGATGTCGTCCGCGTATAGCGAGACTCGATCCTCGAAATCAGGAGACCACCGGATGCCCCGCATAGACGGTTCCCAACGGAGCCACTCCGCCAAAGGTTCGAGAGTGAGAGCAAAAAGCAAAGGGGACAGCGGACAGCCCTGTCGGGTACCCCGTCCGAGCGTAAAAACGCAAGACACTCTACGATTAACAACTACCTGGGCCAGGGGACTCTCATAAACAAGTTTCACCCAGGCTATGAAGCCCGGCCCAAACCCGAATTTCGAGAGGACCGCCCAAAGGTAGGGCCATTCGATAGTGTCGAAGGCCATGGTAGCATCAAGAGAAGCCAAAATGGCCGATTCGGTAAGCATCTCGGCTCTCGCGAGAACCCCGTGGAGTCTGCGCAGATTCAAAGCAGTATTGCGGTGAGGGATGAAACCGGATTGATCTGGATGGATCAAGTCCCCGATCACAGTTACTAAGCGATTGGCCAATAGCTTAGCCAAAATTTTGGGTTCGGCATTGAGTAAAGAAATGGGTCTGTACGAAGTACAACGATCCCGTGGCTTGTCCTCCTCAGGAATGACAACGATAGTAGCGAGCCGCTGGTCCAAAGGGAGGGAGCCAGACTCCAGGGCCTCGAGGAACATATCCCGTAAATAGGGCGCCATTTTGTCGGGTCGCAGCTTGTACAATTCAATGGGCAAACCATTGGGGCCCATCGCCTTACCCGAGCGGAGGGAACGAATAGCCACCGCGATTTCATCTACTGTAAGCGGAGCATCCATGAGGTCTCTGTCCGAGTCAGAAAGGCGAGGCAAACCAATGACCCGCAACAGCAATCGGGAGTCCTCCTCATCTCTATCACAAACGGAGGTGTACACAGTCTCAAAATGGTCCGCAAAACACTGAACGATCCCAGCTGGATCAGTGACACTCTCACCATCAGGCCGCTCAATCACGGGGACCACACGATTCCCTCTCTCCTTGTCCAACCACGCCAGCAATTTACCCGCTTTATCACCCACATCATACAATCATCCCTGCTGCTCCCTATACATCACTTTTGCTGCATCGGTTACAAGAGCCTTGTAGTCAGCTTGTTTCAAAGCAAGGGAGTGCAACTTGGCGCCAGAGACGCCCATCAGAAGATCGTCCTCCAGAGCGGCTATCTCAGACTCCAAACGCACAACCTCCACATTCGCAGCCTTCTTAGTGGCGACAATCAAGGATAAAGACTGACCACGTATAACAGTTTTAAATGCTTCCCATAAAGAAACAGCAGAAGAAACAGACCCCACATTGTCGTCAAAATAATGCTCAATTGCTTTAACAAGGTCCGAGCGGGTCTTGGGGTTGCGAAAATACCACGGGTTAATAGGGGCAACTCTACCCTCATCGCCTGCCCCTACTTCATAACGGAGCCACAAGGGGGAGTGATCGGAAATACCCCTAGGGAGCTGACGAATTTCTCTAATGGAGGAGGAATGGACCGCTGGCATTAAGAAATAGTCCAGTCGAGAAAGGCTGCCGTGTGCCCCAGAGTGGAAAGTGTACTGCAACTGTGTAGGGTGTAGTAGCCTCCAGGCGTCTACCAGTCCGAAGGTCTCTAACAAGTCACTCAACTACCTTTGCGACCTGGGTAGATCCCTGGGAGGATGACGATCAGAGGTGCCAGAAACCACCGAATTCAAATCCCCACCCAAAATCAGAAGCCCCTCGGGAAGGTCCAAAAGGACTCTACACATATCAGCATAGGTTAAAGCCTGCAGACCCGGGGGGACATAGACAGAAAGGATGGACAGTGTCTTCCCCTCCCACCTGCCAGTGAGCACCGCATAGCGCCCCCTGTCATCAAGTTTAACCTCGTCAACTGCAAAAGGGAGAGAGGACCGAATGAGAATGCCAGCTCCCCTAGACCCAGAAGTAAACCCCGCGTGAGCCACCAACCGATAACCGGGCCGATTCATTGCCTGACAAGCATTGCCTATTAAGTGCGTCTCCTGTAGAAGGACAATATCGGGGGAATGACGTCTAAGGAATCGCAAAACAATACTTCGCTTAATTCTGTCCCCTAATCCATTGACATTCCAGGATAACAGTCTCAACTCGCCACCCCCCATCCCCGAAAAGTATAAAGAGCAGGACCCACATAGAACCCCACTATAAGTACAGACAAGAGAAACAATACGGTGCCTCGCGAATAAACAAAGACACACACACACACCCCCACCACCCCCCAACTTGAACGTGTTACTCCCCCCACCCTGCACCCCTGCGTAAGACTAATAAGCCACCCCAACTTGCAGTGTGCCTGTCGCCCCATTACTAAACTAAGCTATGCAAAGAACCCAGGAGGAGGAAGAGTCCCCATTCACCCCCGCCACCCCCAAGCTGATCCAGGCCAACAGAAAACACAAGTCCAAACTCAGCTGAAACAGCAGAAAAGTTCAGACACTGGGATCCACCGATGAAGTCCTCATTCCGCCGCACCCCCTTCGGCGCCTCCGGGGTGCCCAGTATGGTCATCTCTTATAGGCAGAGAGTCGAGCCAGTCACTGACATTTTCAGGGCGATCAAAAAAGAATACACGTTCCCTATATTCAATCCGGAGCCTGGTAGGGAACAACAAGGAGTACTTAAGACCCAAGTCTCGCAATCGCTTCTTAACTCCCTGAAATCCAAGTCTTTGTTTTTGGACAAGCGGCGAAAAGTCAGGATAGAAAGAAACTGAGGCATTTTCAAAGTTCACTGGGCCCTTGTCCCGTGAAGCCTGTAAGACAGCGTCCCGGTCCCGAAAGTGAAACAACCTGGCGATGATGGGCCTCGGAGGGGCACCTGGCTTAGCCTTCCCGCCGGGGACACGATGAGCAAGCTCAACCGCAAAGAACTTGCTAAGTCCGGCGGGAGAAAGATAGTTGGCAATCAAGTCCTCCACCAAGAGGTCGACCCCCACAATCTCGGGATTTTCCGGGACACCAATAAGGCGCACGTTGTTGCGACGGGCCCTATTTTCGTAGTCCTCGAGTCGACAAGCCATTAGATCATGCGAGGAACGCAAGTTGCCGATCTCGGTCTGGGCCTCTGTGACGTCCGCAGTAAGACTAGAGGTCTTCAAGCCCAGCGACTCGACCCTTTCATTAGTCTTCGAAAGATCCACTCTAATCAGCGTAATGTCCACGGCAACCGTGTCGATCTTAGAGGCTAGGGCCTCATACTGCTGGCCCATAGAGGCCTGCATGTTGGCTATGGCTCCCATGACGTCCTGCAAGGATGGGTCCGAAGACGCTGGAAAGAGGTTCTAAGGGATATCCGAAGCACGGCCAGCAGCGCCAGGCGACCCCTTGACCTGCGAGTAGTGATCCATAATGTTGGTCTGATTTTGGCCACCACGGAGAGGTGCCTTGGTCTTGCGCTTCTCAGGAGGCTGTCCGGAGGCCATCTTGGAAGAGGGACCCCGAAGGGTTCCTCGCGACCTGGTAAAAATGGCCCGGCGCAGAGTGTCCAGACAGCCAACAAGACTAGATCCGATGATTGTAGGCACTAAAGGGCCGAGTTGTAGACAGTCAGGCGGGCCAGTACCAGACAGCAAGGAGACAACAGGCAGCCGAAGGTGGAGAAAGGCTTCACTTCTGCCAATCAGGGACGGGAGTAGAAAACGAAACCGAAAGTCAGGAGGGGCCGACCAGAGGGGCCCCTTGCAGCCGTTGTTGATCAACTACTCCACGGCCTGCCCAGCAATCGAGCCCCCGGTCCGCCTCGGGGTGGGCCTCAAGAAGAAAAGACGATGGAAAAGTGGACCCCAGCGTCCAAATTCGATTTTTCAAAGGGTACGAAGATCAGCAAGGATGTGCGAACAAAAGCCCGTCCTCAAAATCAGGATAGTGCCAGGATATTCGTGAGGGGCGGCGCGGGTCCGGGGAGCTCTGTGCTCACGCGACCATCTTGAATGCCCGCCATTTCGTAGGATTTTTAATCAGCAGTAAATACTTGTAAAAGATGCCAGGGCTTAAAATGTCATCTTCGAAAGATATCCAAAACCTTCCCACCTATGAAACAAGGACTCTTGAAGGAATACATTTATCACAAGCTATTTTTGCAAAGTTAATAACTCACACTTATTTGCCTGTCTGCATATCTGGAAAGAGCAAATGTCCCACCATCCAAATCAGGAATTCTAGGATGCAGCCTTGAGGGTTTGGCACTTCTGAAAAAGTCTTATGCCAAGATTCATCTTGACTAAACTGCTTTGCTTCATAGCAAAGAAAGGTTGCAATGAGCAGGCAATGCACAAAAACTCAAACTGAAAACATCTCAGTGACTAATAAACCACACCTTTCAGAAATAATTAAAGAGCACTATTGATCGTTATAGTCCATGTATTTAGACCGCTTTATTCCCTATGTACCAGAGAACCTATTTGTTGATCTACATCAAACCCTCATTCAGTTAGTTATGCCAGATGTTACTAAAAACTCCTAAGTATTTTTCGTGCCGGCAGTTACTGCATGATTACTTAAGCACCTAGGCTATTCTAATGAGATGTAAAACAGATATATAATACCTAGCATGTTTCATATTATTTTAAGGCACATGTTTGTCAAGATCATTGTCCAGGAGACCACATAGACAAGCGTACTGACTCCTGACCAGTTCAAGCCAGCTTTCTGTACCTGCCAACATCAATATTCATAAAGTAGATAGGAAGATAAGGTTGCTCCAAGGACAAACCTCCTTCAGCCACGAAACCATGTACGCTTATTGATTTCTCTTAAATACTATCTTTGCAGGTTGGCCAGGATAGGAACTAAATGCCATAATGAAGCAGAATCAACCTTGAACTTTACTACATTGATGGCAGCAAACAAGAAGCATTCAATATTCATTCATGCCCTGGCGACATAGAACTTTGCTGAAACATTCAGTACCCTCGATTCTTTGCCCTTTGTTACATTAGCAGACTCAGGTGAAAAAGGGAAGGTACAGTCAAAATCTGATCAGAAATGTGCAGTTCAAATAGGGAGCATGTGATTGCTTATGTTACCAGATATAACAGTGATCTATAATATCTTGAATGTGTTTTAGTGTATCCTTTATCCCATATACAATATATACTTTACAGTTAATATAAATAAAAGACACAATAACATACCTGGAACTCACGGAGAACTGTAGATATGTTGGTGTCATTTGCTAAATTCGTTAGGATTTCCAGCTATGTAAAATAAAAGAAATTTTCAGCACACAAACAAAAGCATGCTAACAAACAGTTAATGCATCAACACACTGAAGTAACATGACAACTAAAGATAATGTTCAGATAGATCTTTTCAGATATCTTTGCCATGTTTGATTTACACCATGATGTACTTTCAAAAAAATTATTACAACATTTATTCTTGTAATAATTACCATCTCCAGGTTCTGATTAAGAAAACATACTAACATCAATAACGTCTGACCATCTGCTTCAAAAGGCGACTATTCATGTAGAAAAATTGTTGTGAGATAAAGAAAGAGCACCATATTGTGCTTTAGATATTCACAGCTAGCTACCAACATTCAGATACGGCCAAAATTAGCCACTGTGTTTTCAACATTTTCACCCAAAAAGTCTGTGAAGTTCTTTTCAACTGTAAGCTGAATTTGGTTTGAATTTGACATGAATACCATTATCTGATGCATATCATGCAGCAACATGCACCTTCCACCCTACCTTCAGGGAATCACCAGACATTGGCGATAGGCACTGCACTGTCACAGACTTCAGCTGCAGGAAAGTGGACTAGGGCGGCCTATGAGGCTGCTTTGGCACGGAGAAGTCAGCCAAAAGCTCAGCTGAATGGCCGGCCCCCAAAAACGAACCTGAATTACTGCAACATTCCTTCTCGCACTCCAACAGCAGGCCGCAGGTTCCGGTGCAACACAGATTCAGAGTTGCCTGGAGACATCTCGCAGCAGGTTTAAGAAATAGTATACCCTACAAGATGGTGTTAGGAGGAGCAGGGAATGCTGTAACCCAGGCTCCCCGGTTGTATAGGCCAGCACCGTTCATCTGGGCTGGTGTGTAATTTTAAAGACCTGGTTGAACATCCACAAGTTTTAGTCTTTGGGTAGTATGGGTGGGGGCATCAGGAGCCCCTATTAGGGGCCCTGCCTCTCAAATGCCATTAATGGTGGCAGAGAGAGAAGTGATTCCAACATCAAGGAGATGTTTAGCAGGGAGCAGCCCACATGCGCAGTAATGTTAATGTTATGTTAATGTTATGGTGATTTGTATAGCGCACGGCTGCCCCAGCAAAGGGGCGTCCCGGCGCTGCGGACAGACAGTTTACAGTGAGGTGGAGGCGCAAAAGAAACTATTGTTGAAAGAGGTGAGTTTTGACAGCCTTTCTGAAGGCTAGGAGATCCTGTATCCCGCGGATAGCTTCAGGTAGACTATTCCATGAAATGGAAAGGGGAGACATGCAACCTGCCTACAGGAGCAAGGCCTCAGAAGACTCATGATGAGGAACACTCACAGATAAGGAACAACTAAAGATTTTCTGTTACAGAACAACAACACAATGAAGGTTTAGCACTTGATTGACATGCCCAGGTGGAGGGGGAGACTGGCTTTTCTGCTCTCTCCTGGGATTCAGTCAACAGGCATTCACTTTTTGAAGATCAGACTAACCTCAAACATTTGCAGCTGCATAGGTACAAATTACTTCATTTTATTTTGCTCCATTAAATCCAGAAAAGAGTCTGGAATGCTACGGTCAGGATTGCTGCCTTCAAATAGCACATTCTTCCTAGTATCAGATATGTATTTCATGATTTCCCACTCTGCATAGCACAAAAACATGGGCCAACCAAAGAAACTCTACACCATGCATTTACGGGAGGATAAAGATCTAAATGCAGCTTGGCATAGTGCCCGGCACACTCGGGACTGGATACATTGGGAGTGCCCCATCAGTTCCATTATTATCAAGCCTCCCAGTTTTGGTATGATCAAGTGCTGGCGTGGAGAAATGGTGCTTCATTGATCAGTGTTGCGTCTCTCACCTTGTCGCAGGTCTGCTGAGATCAGAAGGTGGAATAGCCTGTATGTCTCCCCTGTCACCAGAGCTATGTTGGCGGTTTAGGCGAATGTTATAAAGAAAAGGGGACTGGTTGTATTCCATCTATAACCATTCTCTCCTTATTTGGGCATGCTGCATTCAGCAACGCTTTGACAGGGAAAGATTTTCAGCATGGGATAAAGGGGACTGCTCTGCATTGTGCAATTTTTTTTAATAACAGAGGAATTAAGTACTTTAAAGAAATGAAAGCAGAATATGTGTTTACTAAAGCAGAGTGACTCCAGTATCTGCAACTGCAACACTGGGTGTCAAACCCTGATGTCAAAAAAGGTAAAGAAGAGTCCTTACTAATCTAGAGAAAACCCTGCAGGCGCTGTCCTCACAGACGTAACTGGTTTCAAAGCTCTACGCCCTTTTAAATCACCAACACCTGAATGCTAAATAACGATGTCAATTTCACTGTGAAAGTGAACTTACCATTTCTTTTGACATTGACCAATGATCTACCATTTGTCAGAGGGTGACCAACATTGCTAAGCACACCCAAGCAATTGAGTTTGTGTATAGAATTTTGTATAGATGGTACTACACGTCAGTTGGGTTTCATGGAATGTACTAGAATAGATTTGAATACTGCTGGAGGGGATGCGGACAAGCAGGGGCTCATGTCTGGTGGAGTAGCTCTAAGATATTGGCTTACAGGGCGGTGGTGGTGGTGGTGGAGTCTGTTCAGCAGGTTGTGAAAAACATGTTGAGCATGGTCCAGTGACAGTTTTGCAGGGGTGATCGGCTCTGGACGTATACAAACTGTACTCGGTTAAGTGCAAGACCATGTTGCAACAATTAAGAGAGGAAATAAGTGATTTTCACTTTATGGGCGTAAAGATTCGGGTCTCAATGATGTAGCCTACATGTTCTGAGACTTTGCCATTCCTAGGTAATGGGAAAGTGGCACACAGCACTCTATGTCTGGGACAGGTCTTCAGCAGGTTATGGGACCGGGTAACTGCCTATTTTCAATGTGGAATACAGAGGCCTAACGTGCCAAAATAATTTAGGAGTAGTGGGGAGACTTCTGGAGGCTGAGATGTACACATGGAGAGACAGGAGGTGGGAAGGAAGGAGGGGACAATAGCTGATAAACCTGGAAAGAACATAGAGCAGGACTTGGGTATAGGAATTGGAGGGAGGGATTTGGGGAGAGGGATTAGGTGGAAGAGATTAGGGTTAATGTTGGTTAACTGATATTTTAGAAGGCTATGCCTGACATGATGTTAAACTTAAAAATCAATAACAATTATTGAAACTTAAATGAAAATGACATACCTTCAATGTTTTAATCATGGTTGGATCAGTAGATCTAACATAGAAACTCTTTAAAAATGGTTCGAACATTCCCTAAAACAAATAAACAGAAATTAATAAATACATGCAAAAATAATATTCTAGAAACAAATAACTTCTAGAGCATAAAATATTTCATATTGGATACGAATAAATGAAAGACATACCCTTTTTTGAATGGACATGGTTGCAATATTCTGCAGGACGATGTACTGGACTTCCCTACAGGTCAAAAAAGGATTACATATATAAGAGAACTTTTCTATGATATAATAGAAATATTGCATAAATATACTGCACACCAGGCTAAGGAATTAACAAACAAGCAACACAAAATACACACACACATATACATATATACATATATATATATATATACACACACACACACACATATATATATATATATATATACACACATACATACATATACACACATATATATACATACATATATACACATACACATATACATACACATACACATACACATACATATACATATACATATATATACATATACTGGAGATTAGATCACCCAAAAAAAAGCAAGTAGGAAATCATCCAGCACTCAAAGGTAGAGAAAAAGTCTTCACTTTATTTCATAGGACAAGGTATAGCATCTACGCGTTTCGGGAGTTCAAGCTCCCTTGTTCACGATGCTTAGCAACCATTTTGAACAAGTTAAAATACACAAAACAGTGGTCATGAAAAGCAATGAGGGACATAGGAGACAAGGTACTACATTCCCTTTTGTCCAATAAGGGGGCCATTTTGAAACGTGTTACATGTAACAACATTCAATTATCTTCATAAGCTAAAGTAGCCATTTTAAAGAATACATTCGTAATTCTTTACATTTTCATGAAGGTGCAAGTGCATAAGAAAACATCTCATTGGCAATTACTCAGTTTATGTAAAATTATCCTGGACAGTAAAAGCCCCTTCATATTGATAGTACATATACACACACATATATATACATATATACACATACATATATACACACATATATATATATATATATATATATATATATATATATATATATATATATATATATATATATATATATATATATATATATATATGCCCAACAAACTCGAACCCAGACATCCAGCAATCCTCCATGCATAAGGACACCACCGGAGAACAGGTAAGGTAATTTTATTTGCACAGTTAATTAAAACCAATGCAATACGGTATAAAATATGAATTAAAATAAAACACAATATAAAATCACATATGTTTAAAACCATCATAGTATGAACGTTGATGTTCTGTTCGTCATAGTTATAAAATCGTATTAGCCTTTCATTTATCACACAGTGTTTGGACAGTAGACATAGTTTATAAAACAGGTTGGGATCAGGTCGGTTCAAGATTCTAGTCCTGGCATTTTTTTCTCCACAGCCTTTAAAAATTTTACAAGGCAGCAACTCAGTTGAGGGTCAGGAGATGAAAAACAGGTAAGTACTGCACTCCTTCGTGTACGTATCCCAAGCCGAATAAAATGTTGTTTCAAAAGAAGTTTCTTCTCCGCTTGCATTTTCTCGCAAGAGCATAGTAGGTGAATCATATCTTCTTGCATGTGACCACATAGCCAGCAAGACAAGCCTGCTTTCTTTTTTAACCAGTGCGGGAGATGCTGAGTGTAGGGCAGCAGCCCTAGTCTGTATCTTAAGAAGCACATTTTGGTATTTTTGGCGTAGCCCAGGCCCAAATAGTTCTGAGGAGCTTTTGCCGAGTATGAGTTCAAAATCATCCAAGCGTGCGTTCTTTTTGAAAAATCTGTTTTATCTTGTACCCACGACTGGTGTTTGATAGATTTCTTTACAAATTTATTGAAAGTTTTGTGATCTGAGGAGGAAGCCCAAAGCTGTTCCAGCCCGGTATTTACAAGACTTTTTGCTAGATATTTGGCTGCAGGCGAGGTCGAAAACTGCTCTATCTCCCTCCACAGATATTCGTTCAATGTTCCCTGTGCAGATTTCCTCACTTTGTCCCATACACAGATATAAGCACCTTGACGTGCCAGGAGCTGTTGTTGGATACCAAACTCCAGCCTAATCTGTGGTGGGGAGGTCCGCTTAGGAAGACTAAAGATAATTCTATATGCGGCTATGATTGTGCTATCAAGTATTGATGCATCTCTGCCTCGTAGGACCTCACTTCCATAAGTGATTGTAGGCAGTAATTTGGCTCGAATAACTTGTACCAAAGGTGTTAATGATGGACCAGATAGCTTATTATTCAAGGTTTTTAAAGCAATTGCCAAAGCAATCCCTTTGCCTTTGATGCTAGACCTTTGTACACTGAATCGACCGCCGTTGTCAATCTTCACGCCTAAATATTTATATATTGGCGTGTCTTTGATGCGAGATTTGTTCCAGAACCACGTGAAGGTTTTTCTTTTTCTTTTACTGATGGTCATAGTTTGAGTTTTCTCGAGATTTACTTTTAGATCATTTGCCTCGGAATAACTGTGTGGTGTTTAGGAGGTTTTGAAGCCCTACTTTAGTGTGGCTTCTTAGAACAATGTCGTCCGCATATAAGAGGCATGGTAGATTAAGCCCTCCTAGGTTAGGAGCATGTGAAGTGCAGTTGGTCAAAATTGGCGCCAGGTCGCCCAAAAATAGATTAAACAGTGTTGGGGCCAGGACGCAGCCCTGCTTGAGACCATTGTTTGTCGGTATGCGCCTAGACAGCAGTGAACCGTCCCCCACCTTTATCCGTATCCAGGTGTCCGTGTGCAGGTTTATTAGCAGGTCCAGCAGCGGTTTTGAGATCCCCCAATTTTTTAATTTTGACCACAGGAGATTCCGGTTAATGTTGTCAAAAGCCGCTTTATAGTCTATGTAGCAGAGATGTAGGGGCAGTTTTTTCGTCTCTGCCTTGTCTATTAGTAGGCCCATAGTTAGGATATTAGTCGTCGTACCCACTGTTTTAACAACGCCTGTCTGATAAACCGGTATCAGGGATTTCTTTGCAGCCCATACCTGTAGTTCCTCCAGCAGTAAACCTGCGAAGTACTTCGCCTCATTGTCTATTAGGGCCACTAGTCGGTAGTTTTGCGGAAGAGCCCTATCCCCTGCTTTGTATATTGGGGTAATAATAGAACCCTTCCAGGAATCTGGCAAGATGTTCGAGCACCTGATTTCTAAAAAAAAGGGGTTCAAGAGCTGCTGCCCAGTAACCCACATCTTGTTTGAAGAGGATTGGCGGGATCCCATTAGGTCCCGGAGCTCCTTCCCTTCTACCTTTTTTAATTTGGCATTCGATGCTGTGTTGAAGCTTTGAGGTGTTAGTTGGTTCATATTTGTCTTTAGTGTTTATGCACAATTGTGTTTGTTGTGCATTGTCAACATTGTGGTCTGTTGTGTTATCTGATGTGGATAAGACCTGTTTTTTGGGTGGGTCTTGATTAAAGTGCTTGCCAAGATAGGATGCCCATATTTCCTCTGTAATGTTTGATGAGACCCCCAGGTTTGCCGGACATGTTAGCGAATTAATGGTTTTCCAAAACCTTGCCCCATCATTCTGTTTAATGTCTGAGTGAAGTTTTGCCTACAAGTCGGAGAAGAAAACGAGAGCCGACCCAAAGTTTGCAGGTGAAAATTGTTTTTCAGTTTTTTCGCGACCTGCCAGCATAACGTTTCGGCCTACCCAGAGGCCTTGGTCACATAACGCTATTGGTCGAGCAGTCAGTTTTTAAAGTGCAATGATTACTGTTGCATGATTGGTTGTCACAGTTACCAACACAAAAGGAAATAGGCAACATACAACACATGGGTTTAAAAACAGTGTAAAAAACCTCATAAATATTAGTGTAGCTAGCACTTGTAAAATACCTTTTTATAAAAGACAGCAAATATGACAGTCCTTTAAGAAAATATTATACAACTTATTAAAAATATCAATGAATAAATTCATGACAAGCAGATCCGTACAAAATGGATACAGTTGATCAAAGCCAAACGTTACAGGGAATTGTAGTAAGGCTCATGTTATGTTTCACTCGTACAAAACCAGAGAAATTCAGCAGTTATAGTTAGCCGAGTTAACTATATCTCATGCCCCAACAATGCACTGCTTGTGACCTCACATATTACATCACTCATGATATGGACAGTGGCATCACTGATGACCTCTCAAATGACATCACTGATGACATCATCCTGTGACTGAGTGTTTTAAAAAGGTTTGAGTGTTACAGAAAAACCAAGGTGCATTGGTGAATCAGTGGGTGTATGAATGCCTGATTGAATGATTCAGTGGGTGCGTGAGTAA
Source organism: Lissotriton helveticus (assembly GCF_964261635.1). Lineage (NCBI taxonomy): Eukaryota > Metazoa > Chordata > Amphibia > Caudata > Salamandridae > Lissotriton > Lissotriton helveticus. The sequence goes on along the minus strand of NC_136059.1, from coordinate 547,215,090 downwards.
CTGTATAAGTGAATAATTAAGGGTCTCAGTGAAAGTACGGGTGAGTGACTTGTGTGAATGTCTGTTTCTGTCTGTCCGTTGGTGTCTAAGTGGTTGTATAGGTGTGTGAGTGGGTACGTAAGTTTCTGTATGGGTAAGTGATTAGTTGTCTGAGTAGGTGAATGGGTGCCTCAATGTGCAACTGCCTAAATGGATGAGTACATGGATGAGTCAGTGGCTGTATGGGTGAGTGTGTGCTTGTGTTAGTGACTGTATAGGTGAGTGAGTATGTGTTAGCATCTGTAAGAATAAAGGAGTGGGTGGGTCTATAAATGTATAGGTGAGTAAATGGCTGTGTGATTGACTATAGGTGAGTGAGTAGCTCTATGAGTGGCTGAATGTGTGTGAGTAGCTGTTTGAGTGGCTATATCAGTGGCTGTATTAGTGAGTAAGTAGATGTATGAGTTCTGTATGGGTTACTGAGTGGTTGTGTGAGCAGACCTTTGAATCAGTGAGTGGGTGTGTAAGTTCTGTATGGGGGTGTCAATCGTTTGGAGAATGCTAGTGTAGAAGTTGGAGTGGGTGTATGAAAGGTTAAATTGGTGTGTGAGTGGGTGTGTCAGATTCTGTGGAGGATGTCATCAGTGATGTCACTGACCATTTCATGAGAGATGTAATATGGGAAGTCATAGGTAGTGCATTGCGGGCGGGGCGCACGTTATAGTTAACTGCTGAATTTCTACGAGCGAAACATGCGCCTAACTATAACGTCCCTGTAACCTTTGATTTGTTCAGTACATTTTTATGTTTTTTTAAATGATATTTCCAAACTATAACATCCCTGTATCCTTTAGTTTTTTTCAAGCAATTTCAAAGGTTTTTGAAACCAGTGAATTTCTATGGGTTAACTAGTAAGCGCGTTTGCAGAGTGGTGGAAAAAAGGGGCTGGGCCTCCAACCAGTTCTCAGAAATCCAGCTGTGTAGGACTTGCAGGAGGTAGCAGGGGGGCTTCCTGGCCCCTAAGGTCCCTCAGGAGTAAAGTGGATTTTATCCCCCAACCAGTAGTGCACCACGACCGGATCTGCCAATACAGAGTGGTGGATAAAGGGGAAGTGGCCTTAAAAGACCTCTTAGCAATCCAGCTGTGTGGGACTTTCTGGAGGTAACAGGTGGGGTAGTTGGCCCTCAAGGACGTCCTCGGGGGCCAACTACCCCTCCTGTTACCTAGAGTAAGTCCCACACAGCTGGATTGCTGAGAGGTTGTCAGACGCCATGCCCCCTTTCTCCACCACTGTGCAAACACGGCACCTGGTGCACTAATAGTTGGTGGATGAAGTTCCCTTGGCTCCAGGAGATCAATAAGGGCCAACTACCCCTCCTGTTAACTCCAGCAAGTCCCACACAGTTGATTTGCTGAGAGATATTCAGTGGCCACGACCCTTTCTCCACCACTCTGCAAACACACCTCCTGGCACACTACTAGTTGGGGGATGAAGTCCCCTTGGCTCTTGAGGGTCATTGGGGCCAATTACCCCTCCTGCCACCTCCAATAACACACACACAGCTGGATTGCTGGGAGGTTGCCAGAGGCCAGGCCCCCTTTCTCACCACTCTGCAAACGTGCCTCCTGACACACTACTGTTTGGGGGAAGTAGTCCTGAGGCCTTCAGGATTCAGAAGTAAAGTAGAATTCATTTTCAACCAGATGCAAGCCAGGAGACGCGTTTGAGGAGTGATGGAGAAATGGGGCATGGCCTTCAAGTCCTCTCAGTAATCCCTCTCTCTGGGACTTACTGGAGGTAAAAAGAGGGCTTTTTGGCCCCTAAAGACCATCAGCTTTCAAGGGGATTTCATTCCCCAACCACCATTGCACTAGGAGGCGCGTTTGCAGAGTGGTTGAAAAGGCCCCGTGGCCTCCGGCGACTTGCCAGAGTTTTGTTTTTTTTTTATTTAATTTTTCTTTCTTAGTGAAGGGGGGCTGCTGCCAGAGCCCTCCCCCATGCATTATTTTTTTTATTTAGCCCCTTGGAGGTGGCTGTCCCTGGGGCTGTGGGAGGATGTGGGATGGGGGGCGCATGGCCCCCCGCATTTGTGTGAGTTAGCCCCTGGGAGGTGGCTGTCCTCTGGGCTGAGAGGGGGTAGTGGCTGTATTGCCCCCCCTCCCCATTTCCTGTCTTCAGCCATGGGGAGGTGGCAGTCCACTGGGGCTACAGGGAGCCCATGTGCCCCCCCCCATCATTATTTCTAATTGCCCCTGGGACCTGGCCTGCCAGAGGGCCTAATTAAACATGGAGGGGTTCGCTGATCGAAAACGATACCTGTAGAAAATTTTAAAACAAATAATGCTTTTTTTGGTTCTGTGGGACCCCTACAAGAGGCCTTGGGGGTCAGGGTGTTTCTACCCTGCCCGCTTTCTTTTTTCAACCTACCGGGTACTGTGAGGCCTGATTAGTCCACAGTTGTGGGTGAGTCCTTATGCTCTCTCTCCTATTGTAATATTGTGTGCCACGGGGCTAAAGTTCACGCTTGCTCACCCTGTGCACTCACCGTGTGGCACCCTGAATTCAGTTGTTTTATTTGGTTCATGCTCACCACCAAATTCCGAGAGTCAGTATGCACAGGAAAAAGAGAAAATGCACAGACCCATGACTGTAATATATTCATCAATGTGATGTGTTCTGTCTCCACAGGTAGTTCCAGTACTACCAAATATATGACTAGTTAGTCGTATGGTTGATGTTAGTGTGCAGCCACAACACCATTTGAGCTTTTAGTTGTAGATAGCATATCACCTTCTTTGGTCCTCACGAATCGCCCGCAGATTATTCAATTGGCGAGAAACATGTTGACCCATCACATGTATGAGCGCCAGAATCTGAGACATAACCTCAGCCTAGTGCCGTATATCCTGTGTTTTTACTAAGGGAAGGAGACCACTTGATTAAAGTTGTTGTCGTAGGGTACTCCCAACCCTATTTTAGAATCACTTGAATACACACTCTTAACATACACTCATCTACACACACTAGACCCCACTTCACCAAACGGCTGTTGGAAAAATATCTCCGCTAAAGTGCCCCTACTATAGGGAGCCCGTTGGGTATTGCACTGCCGACCCGACGAGGAGCAGCCCAATGTTGAAGCATGACACCAGACAGGTTGTCTGAGGGCATTATAATCCAATAAAATGGATTTCCAACTTTGAAACACTCTGGTCAGGTTGGTCTTTATTTCCTTTACCTGACTCTCACTTCAGAGGAACAGCATAAACCTTTTTCTAGACTTCAAGTAGGACATCTATGCTGGACCTGCCTAAAAGCCCTTTGTCCCCACTTTGATTATTGTGTGTGTGTATACACATGTGTATATATATATATATATATATATATATATATATATATATATATATACGCACATACATTACACTGCACATTGACAGTTGTCACAGCGTGAATGTAGCTCAGAAATGCTTCCTGTTGAAAAGGCATTTTCATATTTACCTGTAACTTGGGACATTCAATCCATGGACGGACCAGCGAAAACAAATAAAGGAAAAATCATCAATGCTTAAATTAGCCATCTACAGTCTGACCTGCCACATCTAGTTAAAATCTGATAAAAATGAGGGGGAGCGGGGGGTATTAGGTTTGAAGGGCATGTGGGGGAGTTGCCATCAAAGTCCATAAGTAGGTCTTACCACTCCTTATTTCATTGTTGGTTCGCCCCGAACGTTTGAACAAGCCACTGTTTTTGAAAGGACATATCAGAGCCCTTTCTGTTATTTTAAACAAGTTTTTCTATAAGCACACCGTTAGCCTTGTCACTATATAACGCAAATCGTTTTTGTTAATTTAAAATGGACTGGTCGCCTTACATTCTTCCCTGAAATATTAGGAACCAACAATGAAATAAGGAGCGGTAAGAGCTACTTATGGACTTCGATGGCAATTGAACCTAACTTTGCAAACATCATAAGAAATAAGCCTTGAGAAAGTTACGCACAGTAACGAAACACGTGTCGGCTGTTTTTGGCTGCTCTTCAACTGCCACCTTTGGGAAGGCTCTTGGATTAGGACCTTCATTCTGGCTTATGTGATTGCTCACAGCGTTCAAAGTGAAGAACTGTCTAAATCATTTAGCAAACATATCAATCTGATGTTCTCTTCTCTTGAGATGATATGTCGTTATGTTTGTGAAATAACATTCTGAAAACTTTAACAAAGTTGGAGTGTTTTAAAATGGGCCATTTGCTCTGGGCAGATTACTATAAAAAATTGTCCTGTGTAAAATAATAGAGTGCCGAGGTACATCTGTGTTTTAAACAATTGTAATAACGAGTTTCTTAGGAACACTTGTTAAACCGACATCCGTGGTAGTGGGATGTCTGTTACCTTGAGGGGCACCGTAACTTAGAAGGAATAACAAATACAATTATAACCTCTGGATTTTGATGTGCGACTGTCTAAACCACCACTACCTTCGTGTGACATTGTGAACTACCCCAGAGTAATATTGGTCACAAATCTAGAAAAAAAAATCTTTCATCTCTATTCACAAATGAGCCAGCACTCCATGTGGATTGCAGATAAAAAGAAATGTAAATACATTATATGAAGGCATTACAATAATGTACACCTTTTTCTGTTATACTATGAATTGGAGACTCCTTAGAGAGGGCGGAAAGCATTTTCTTCATTTATATATTTATGTCAGGGGAGTGAAAATAAATGTGGCCCAATAACACGTAATTTAGAGCAACTGTATTAATAAAGGCACGTTTGCACATTTATTACTACATTGCAACAGTCATATTAGAGTATACTACTACTATACAACAATATTGACAAGAGGAAACACTTTTTACTGCCTCGTCGTTTGGACGTAACAATGACAGGAATGAACTCTCGTAACAGTCATGGAGTCTCTTCAATGTGATTTTAACATACTTCACAAATAATTCCTTGCATCCTGGATTTTGTTAAAGCAAGTTCGCTTGACAAAAAACCATGGCATAAGCCACATATGCAGATGCACAGTCGGAAAGAATTCACAGGTGGCCAAATAACAAATGCACATTCACAGATGTATTACTATTGTGCAAAGTTCAAATTGATCTTATGGATAAGGCATGCCGTTTAAGGCAGAATTAGAAAAACAGGATCTAATGGGGTGAGAAAACATTCAGGACGGTATAACAAAGCACGGGTTTTTTCTTTACATCAAACATATAAAAAAAAATTAAACAATGAGATATTTAAATTACATTGCACGTATTGACAATTTGAGGCACAGATAAACAAAGTGATTTGCCTAGAATCATAAGGATGTTAGTTAAGTAGTAAAATCATGACTAGACCACAGGACTTCAGGGCAAAATGTAAGCAGCAAAGTAAATAGACCAAACCTTTGTTCTGGTATCAAAACATAGTGTTTGGAAAAACATTTACACCAACAGCACTTAGTTGAAACATGTCTCCTTGTTTTGTACATCTAGCCTGAAATGAAGCTTCTTTAGAAGGAGATAGAACACCAGGCCGAGATCAGAGCACAAGAAAGCCTTCATGGGTGGAGTGAACAGGGAAAGTGTTTAGACACCTACAGTGGAGAGAGAAACTCTTTGGAAATGAAGCCTATCGTTGGTTGTTTAAAGCGAGAAGAAAGCAAATGCTGAAATGCAGGTGCTGCAACGTAAAAAAAGACTGACAATCCAGGAACTGTATATTAATTGAAGGATAACTGAGAAGAAGGGAGTTTGGAGAGCTTAGGGATCGGAGTTGCTGATGCCGGTCAGAAGTGGGACAAATGCCACTTGTTTGTTCAAACAATACCAGTTTGGGGATCTGTAGGCTAGAACTCTATTGTATCTACGTCTTAGACCTGGTTAGAGATGAGCTCCAGTGAACAGAAGCATTTAAAGTTGCCAGTACTGCAGCAAACTGGATTAGCTCAGCTCACAGAACACGGGTAGGAACTAGGAACGTGAAACTGCTATTAACCTTTCAGAAGAAGACTTTGGAGAGGACAATTAGCGTCAGAATCCAAAGAGAAAAAAATACTCTCCCAATAGGTTTCATTCATGGCTCACTCTCTGTTATTTAATTGCAGCCAGCTTGACCAATGTGCTGGCACAGATCAGCAGATACAACACTTAAACATGATCCCGCCCCTTGCTGCATCTGTTTGACCATCTGTTTCCAGTTACGCTCTCTCTGTCTCTCAAACGCATTCACACACACTTAGGATTTTCCCATCTTGTTTACACAAACAGAACATAATTGCCAGCTCTCGCCTAATACGTGAAGTCCTCCTGAATTATATTGCTATTCTAATTATTTTTCGAATATTATATGTTGTAACATATTGATATTTTTCTCTTTACTGGTATATTAAGTTCGGTCTTACTAACAACCCATCACTTCAACACAAGTGAGGACGCAAATAAAATTATTCTACTTACGAATACATCCAGTTAGAAGGTCACATACATCAGCATATCAACAGTGACCCCCCATTCCCCTTGTCCTGGCTTAAGTGTTTTTTTTAATCTTAAGTCATACAAGCCTGTATAAGGTGTAGTCTTTCGAATAGATCTCCAGGCTAAGGCTGTACTATTTACTCTCTTTCTGACTTTCTAACAAGTGCAGTTATGGAGAGGGAGAGAGAAGAATGGCCATTTAGATGATGCCTCGTGCAGATTTTAGCTGACATTGGGGCAGTCGCCAAAATGTGTCTGGAGTGTGGCCTGCATGGGTGCCTGACCATTTTGCAAAATCGAATTGCCCCTGTATTGGTACAAGAGATGTACCTATGGGAGGGCAAACTTGGGGCACAGAGGGCAGATTAGGAAAGCAGTGACCGTGTGCTGGTGAATGGTTCTATGAGGGTATCCACTAAGCTAGATTGGCCAGGTGCTGGTAGCATTTTTGATGGTAAGGCAATTACAAGCCAAATGGGCTAGAGAGAGGGAGTATATCCATGTGCTGACTGGGTGTCGAAAGTTGACCTAGAGGAAATTTGGACAACAGTTAAAACACAGAAGAGGTATCTGAACCTGAAGAAGAGCGGCAAGGGACAGGGTGCAGCCACGGGGAAGGACATGTTTGTACTTCCTACTTTTACTCTTCACTCCATGAAGACTAATTCAATGCTCAGCTGCAAGCAAATTGTTTGGTTTCTTCAATTTTATCACCTTCAGATATGAAATCGTCTCCCCTAAATTTGATTCTATTGCTTCAAAGCTAACAACCTACTTATTAGACAATTTGGCTTTTCAAAGAGATTCTAGAACTGCCTATATACAGACAACCAAAACATTTACCAACAATTTACCAGCCATGGGCTGGCTCTTCCTTCTAGCTGCCTTGCAAACAATATTCAACACTTTTCAAAGGTATTCTAGAGGTATATTTGTTTGCAACAGGTGATTTAGAATAGCAAAACCAATTTTTCTCTCTGTATTCTGATGGTTACTTTTTTATCACCGTATTTGTATTGCCCTAAGCATTGTGCTTTGAGTTTTAATTTCCTCATTGGTAAAACTATTACAATGCTAGAATTTCATCGTTTTTGCAGTGATTTTTTTTAAGTGAGAGCCATACTCTAAAAAGAATTTAATTAACTACAACACATTTTTGAGAAATACAAACAGAGTGCTTAACAAAGTCTTAACTAATGAGGGCTATATCACAAACTCTGAAACAAGGTAAAGGATCTTGAACAGAAGAGCAAAACTTAGTTGGAGAAATAAACAAGAAGTTAAGTACAATGAAATACAAAGAAATTTGTTTTATCGCGCCGGTTCCAAACCCCTAGGAATGTAAAACAACTTTACTAACATACTCACCGGTGACTACGAAGTAAACGTACCAACGCTTTGGAGACCATTGCAACCTCTGAACTTGGAGCTAGGTGCCAATAGAGTTGACCCACTGCCATCACCACCTAAAGATATGTGTAAATACATCTTCAGATTAGATATCTTTAAAAACACAAGTTACAGAATAATCTATGAAATGCTAGTAGTTCTATCTTTTAGATATGTCCTTTTTAAAACACAACTTTACATACCAAAAATGTGCCATATTGAAAAATGCATAACAATGGAAATGCCTGGGAAAAGCTTAGCGAGTACATCATACTAAGATTTATTTTCTTAGCAGTACTATGATCAATATGATTTCATACATCCTCTGACAAAAGTTTTTTCGGTGTTGTTAGTAGGATATAAATAAACTAGAGTGGTTCCATTCTGTATTGTAAAAAAAAAAAGAAAATAAGTAGAAAAGGTAGCAGTTCTAATGCCGTAGCTCAAGAAAAAAGTTAAGAAGCCATCAAAAAAGCTGTAAAATTCAAGTTGATGATAATAATGACATCAATGTCAAGTACAACTACCCTACAATTGCTAGTTTCATATCTCCAAGTCAAATGAATAAACTACTTAGCTATGGGATAGGGGCTTGAACAATTGCTCTTTCTTAGAAGATATGGACGATTTCAGTCGTGAAAGTGATTCCTTTACATACAGAGAGACAATTGTTGTGTGTTGTTTGAGATGGACATCAACATCTCCAGGTGCCTCGTATCCCATCTATACAGAGTCCTCAACGAAGGTATACCACAGGATGAATACCGAGCACAGAGCGGTTGGGAGGAAGATGTAACAGTGCTTGTAACCGATGCAAAATGCAATAAAACTTGTGCGCTAATACAAGAGGTATCTAATAGTGTTTTTCTTGGAAAATTTAATACAAAACTATACAAATTTAAAATAAGGAGCTATCAATTTTTAGGAGTAGCCTGCCAATCGATATTATCTAGTTAAAATGTAAGTAAAGTGATGGGGCAAGGCCAGACCATGAGAATATTTTAAAAGGTGATTATTCATTAGATCCCTATTCTCACCAAGAATAGCACTTGGTAAAACAATCAAGTTATTTACATACTTCACCATTAAATGGGGAGATGGGAGAGCAGTGGGCAATGTGCGGGCAGATAAGAGTATCCACCAGAAAGAGCATTACCGAAGTTATGTAACTTCTGCGGAATACTTTAACTGCAGTAGGCTCATCTTTAGAACAGATACCAAAGCAGTACCGCTTGAAGGTATAGGGTCTGTGAAGTGGGTTCATATAAAACAAGCATTTGCAATGCAATAGGTCTCGCATTACTAAAGTTTGAGCTATTGGCATTGCTAAATAATGCAACACCAATAGCTTTTGATGCAGTTGGTGTTGCAATATTTAGCAATGCCAATAGCTCAAACTTAATTAACCCGAGACCTATTGCATTGCAAATGCTTGTTACTATTTGCAGCAGTTGATATTTTTTTTAGACACCAGATACCATTTATTGGTTCTACTCATGTTCAAATAGACCTCAGAGCTCGTGCAGTGCATCATAGGCTTTTCACAAAAGTGTTTTTTTCGCAGCATTCGCCTGTTGTTTTCACACGCGGCGCGTGCAGGTTCGCATCCGGTTGCGGAGCTGCGCGCACTCAGGGGACAGGCTCAGGCGCGCAGCATTTGCATACTAGTGGAGCAGGCTGTTCCCGAAGGCGGTAATGAGGCCAGCGCTCGTGGCTGCTAAAAATGGATTAGTCACCACAAGGAGGAAAAACAATGAACTAATAAAGTCTCTGCAAGGGACGGATGGGAAGATAACTAAGCACATATTTCACAAGAGTAAGAAAAAAAAATAAGGTTTACAATAATTTCTCATGAGGCAGGGCTCATAAATTTACTATGGTTGGTAGTGACATTCTTTAGTGTAGGTGTGTTTGTAAAACATAAAGAGGGTTGTTTTTACCTATGGGGAAATATCAGCTAATGAGAAATTGAGAAACTAAACCTAGCAGCCAGCGTGGCATGTTAGCAAGAGCTTTAACCGCAGATGCTGAGGGGAACCATTTCATGAGTGACAGCTTCCGGCAGCTCTGGTGTCCACCTAACCGCGCTTTGCATTGTGTGATGTTTACGCCCGTATTCACGAAAGCAGAAGTAAGGATACCGCACTCTCTTAGAAATCTCTTATCTCTCTTACAGTGCTGAATATTTCTTGCCATTAAAAACAAGCATTGGCGGCCGCGAATGAAAATAAAAAAAACGCGAGTGTGGTATCCGGGCTGGGAGGAGTGGGAACGTGCCGCAGCCAATAGAGCCTGTACTGAGACCTAGGGCGTTTGGTATTGGCTACTAGTTGTTGAGTGGGCAGGGCTGTGTGTTCCGCGCCGCTCTGTGTGTAGCTGGGCGCCGCTGCCGGCTGTAGGTGCGCTGTCTCCGTTTGGAGCTTCTGTTCCCCGGCGAGATCCACATGCCTTCCCTGTGAGCCGAGGTAATGTGGCGCGGAAGCCCCGAGCTCCTAGTGCTGTGTTCCGGCCTGCGGGGCGGCGTCCGACGGGGGACTCCGTGGCCAGGACAGCGGCTGTGAGGGGGGATCCCCGCCGATGGAGGCTGGGGCGGCTAGAGCGCCGGGCGGCCCGGCGAGCAGCACTGGCAAACAGCAAGGAGAGGAGGCAGCCTGGTGCCCACCTACCTCTCTGCAGGAGCCGCCTCCGCCGCTTCCAGAGGAGCCGCCGCAGTACCTGCTGGAAGACCTGGACATGCTGGCCACAGTGGTGCGAGCCTGGTAAGGGGGGGGGGGGGGTTGAGTGAGTTTGCCTGTATGTGTGTGTCTGTGTGCCTGTGTGTGTGTGTGTGTGCGTGCCTGCCTGCCTGTGTGTGTGTGTGTGTGCGCCTGCGTGCATGTGCGCGCGTGTGTGTGCCTGCGTGTGTGTGCCTGCGTGCGTGCCTGTTCACCAACGCGAAAGCGTGCGCGTTCACGCACCCAAATCCAGCCAAATCGGCAACAGAGGCATGTAACACCCTCCTGTCCCTAATTCCCCCGAGACGGCTGACTAAAGTTGTCGAACTGGAGCATCCTATCGGATGCAACTCCAGCTCGACCTAAAAAGTCAAGCAGGATTGTATGACTGAAATGCCGTTTTTTTCTGGATGTGGCTATCAAGGAAGTTGTGCTCTGAGCCCATGTCGCAGCGTGACAGAAGTCCAGTGTGTAAGTGGGTTATTGGTAGGGGCAAATGTAGGTCTGTTACCTGCAATAAGGCCACTAACACATGGTAGAACCCAGCATAGGTCTTAGAAAATTATTCCTATGCTCAGCCTTTGGTAACGTGGCTGCGAGCAGACAGGCTTAACTTCAAAGACAGGTATGTAAAGCATTTAAAAACATAATTTCAGTAAATAATTAAGCTACAACACAATATAAAAATCCAACACTAATTTATAAAAATAGGCAATATTTTTATCTTTTAAATGACACCAAAACGAAACAAATCCACTATAGGGAACCAGAGATATGAATTTTTAAAGATTAGTCACTTTCTAGTGCTTAGAAACCAACAGTGCCCCTTTCAGTCATTTTGTTTTCTCTGACAGGGACACTTTTAGAAATTGTCCTGGAGAATTTTACCAAATGTGTTGTGCAGCCTTCTAAAGCAGGCAGGGTCCAGTTAGAACTCCTTCCTGAAGTTCTGCCTGCGGGTCCTTAAGTATCCAACTGACATTCCAAGGTTCTGGAATCTCTAAGAGGGTCATTGAAAGTGTGAAACTTCACTTCCACAATCAACTTAAACAAAACACTTACAAATCCTCTGGTACTCCATGCTGGGAATTCTTTGTGGGGATGTCCAGGTGAACTCTGTTAACCTGTAGCTTGCAGGGAGACCACTCTGTAGTCCTTTTGCAGCAAGGTAATCCACAGGACTGTAGTTTCACTTGGTGCAGTCTTCAGAGGTCAGGCCTTAGAAATCTTTGTACAGCAAAACTTCTCAGCAGGGCACTTCTTGCTTCAGTAAGTTTCAAGCAGCAGATCTGGAGGGCTCTGCCCCTCTCAGATACTTATTCAAAATTCTCTGGGTCAAGCAGCAGGTTACTCCTGACCAATGAGAGCAGGGTAACTCCTCAAGGCGATGACCACATCCTGTAGAGTGTGGCATTATTTTGTCCCAGAGTGCATCAAATCTTCCAAATCCATAATGGCTGATTTTCCAGCAGAGCCAGGACCAGGCTAGACACCCCCCCACGGATGGCTTATTTCCCTAGACTCTCCCACTACCTTCTGCACATACCTTCCTTAAGCCTAGCCCTGGCTCTGGGTCAAAAGTGTAAAAGTGCAACTGACACCCAGGCCTCCCCTCAGCCTTTGAAGAGGATGGTTTACGACTCCACCCCCTGGCCTGGCATTCCTATGGAACAGCACACTGCCCTCCCAGCAGAGCTGGTAACCCAAGGGGCTCTTTATCACCTCTTCAAAGCAGCCTGGCTAATCCACTTAACTCTGACCAATCAGGGGAGACCACTGGAAGGCTGAATTTATTTGGACTTACAAACAAGAAAGTCTTATAACTTCTTGTATGTACACTTTAGGAGAAATTCAACAATATGATATTGTTGGATTTACTACTACTATTCTGGGAAGTCTTGGAATGGCCAGTCTAGTCCTCTCCTATCAATAGTTATTAATCAATAACTTCCTACCATGTTAACCTGTGTAACAAGGGATTTGCAATGGGAAAATGACTCGGGCCTTTTTTCCAGCACCAGGACTTACAAAAACATATTTTATAAGTACTCGCCTTATATCTACAGGAACCCCACCCCATGTGCAACTAGGGGAGACTTCAAGGGTTCTGAGTATGTAGAAATATTGCAGATTCTCCTTTTACTGTGCTCCTAGCATCAAAGTCGATTTTTGCTTTAAAGAATTTTATTGACTTTGACAATTGAACACCGCTTTATCGTGCCTACAACCCTGGGGCCGGCAGCGTGGAATATTAACAAACTATAATCAGATACACAGCTTAAATGCCGACATCCCAGATGTCTGGCAGCAGATGTAAGCCAGCTCTAAATATATGTAAAAGCATCTGTAACGACAGTGTCTTTAAAAATAACAATAATAACTTCTTGTTGAACCTTGTGATTGTCAACCTCCAATGAGCATTTAAGCTACAACATATCCCCCACCCTACCCTGTCTGCCAACATCTGCCAAATCTACCCGCATCTAACTCTGCATAATGTACCTGTTCTGTATAATGGTTGGGCCTTGAACCTGGTACTTGCAGTGCTGTTCCCTATCTCGCTTCTAGGGGCGGCATCGGGATCTCTCCATTGTTAACATTTCCGGAATCCCCGGCCCCCCATCCCTCCCCAGAGCACGCAACCGTTTCTGAACAGTGATCTGCGCCCCCCGATGCCAGCCATGTCACGTATGGTTCCCATATGTCCACTGGCCTGGACCGGCTGGGCATCAATTCCCAATACCGAGTCAATTGATCCTTACAATAAGTGACCTTATGCAGCCAACCAGCAATTGCAGGAGGCCGTGGTCTCTTCCAGTGTATTGCCACTTGACGCTTGGCTAGTAATATTAACATTGACACCAATTTACGATTCCCTTTTGGGACTTCCAGGACAAAGCCCAATAATGCTACCAGTGGCGTGAGTGGTATCTGCACAGTGGTAATGTCCCCAATGTGTCTGATTACTTCCGTCCAAAAGTGCGCCATCGATCTACAGGACCATGCCAGGTGTATGAAAGTCGCATCTTGGTATCCACATCTCCAGCATGTAGTTTCTGCGTATAATCCCATGCGATGCAACTGTACCGGCGTGCGATACACTCTACGTAAAAAATTGAAGTGTATCAATCTTAGCCTGTAGTTTGGCGATAAGTGCTCCGGTTGTGAGCAGCAGTATTCCCATTGTTTATCTGTAATTGTCGTTGCAGTATCCCGCTCCCAGTCTGTCTTTGAGGTGCACGAAGTTATGGGAGATGTTGTTTATGGGATACTGTATATGCGCGTGATCAATTTCTTTGGAGAGGGATTAGACAGAACATTCTCTAGTGCAGGAAGGGCCTGTGGTTCCTGGGGATATTCAGTGTATCTCGCTTTGCAAGCTGCCCTGAGCTGGTAGTATAGGAGTGTGTCTGAAACTGAAGGTGTCTGTTCTTTACACATGTGCTCTAGTGTCAGGAATGTAGCATCCGGATATAGATCAATGTCACCAGGTCGTGAGACTTAGCCCGCAAGGTGGTTGCCCTGTCCGTCAGCAGCGTCAATACTGGGTTTCCACCTGTGGGCAGAGATGGAGCATACAATTCTCTTACTCCACCCTGTTTTGCTATACCCTGCCATGCTCAACGCAGTGCCTCAACCATGTCAATTTCTTGATGGGGTCGTTTGAAACATTGATACACCGCCGTATTTAATGGAATCGGAGCAACTTTGTCAATTTTTATCGCCACATGTGGCTGATACGGCGTCGGGTGCTGCCGAAAGTGTAAATATTGCACTTGTGCACTATATGCATAAAGTTCAAAGTCAGGGGCACCCAGCCCCCCCTCATAAAAAGGCAGTGTCAGTATGTTCCAGGATACACAAGGTTGTTTGCCTGCCCACACAAGTGCATCAGAGTCGACTTTGAGCAGCACTTTACCACAATGTGGAGAGTGAAATGTGAAATTTCACTTTACCCATGCATAAACAAACTAATTTTATAAGGGTGTACCTTCTATATAACTGACCCCCCCCCCACCCCTGGAATACCCAAGGGACACCCTGGGGGTCCCTAATATGCCAAAACATTGCAGGTTATCCATGTTTAAGTGTCCCTACCACCAAAGTCGAGTTTGGGCCCAATTTACTTTTTAAAAGCAGTCCTAGCACCCAGGGCTGTTTTTAAACGGACCTCAGGCTTCAGCAGTGCACACATGCAAGTGCAAAATAGCTGCTGGTCTCGAAACTGCCATGCCCCAGGGTACTGGGGACTACTAGGTAGTTTCAATCCCCTGCCCTATTATATACTAGGGTCTTATCGGGTAGGTCATGCCAATTACAGGGGTACTCCACCATACCTTAGGGTACCCTAGTGTATGTTAGGTGTTTCAACTGTATTCTAATGAGTCTCTTTCAGCATAGCACTGGCCCTGAGCCTGGTTAGGCAGAGCCCAGGGTCAGTCAAAATCAGTTACCACCAGTATCAGTCAGCAAAATGTTGAGGGGTGCCTAGGGCACAGGATGACTTTGCAACATCCAGGACATACACTCTGCATTCCAACGCAGTGGTGGCAGCCGTAGCCCTGGTGAAATGGGGGCTTAGACCTTCTGGAAGCTGATCTTTGGCCAATGCGTAGTAGATCTTAATACAGAGGACTATCAACCTTGACAGGGTACTTTTCTACAAAGCCTTACCCCCACAAAAAGCTGACCTTCCACCCAAATGGTTTGGGGGACTGGGAAGGTCAATGTCTTTTGGATGCACAGTGCCTGCTGGATCCCTTCGTCCAGACATAAAAGGATTGGTGCGACTGCTGCAAAGGTGGAAAGGATTGGTGCTGCCTGTACGCAAACCCCCTTGAGTATACTGGGAAAGGCTGAAACTGGTAGGAAACCTGTGTTGATGGATCAGAGGCGCTTAGAGAATGTGCTCTAGCTTGGCAACATTCAAAGATGGAATTAGCTTTTTGCCGAAGAGGAAGGATCCATCAACAGACATATCCATAGGGATGCCTGTAAGCTTCTCAAAACCCCATAAAGAGAATCTTGTATGGCAACGGAGCACCACATGGGTGCAGACTGCTCACCCCATGCAAGGCCAGAAAGCATGACATATTTGGCCACATCCTGAATGGTTTGAACCAGGGATTCCACAAATTCTTCTAGGATCGCCAGCAAGATCTTGCTAGCCATGTCCCAGAACACGTATGTATTTTGGACCAGTAGGCAAACTGTTCACTGATCCAAAGCCTGGCTTGCCAATTAAAATATTCATTTCCTGAATGCATCAATCCTCTTCAATTCCTTGTCTTAGAGAGTCGTAGGGCAAGAAGTGGGATTGAACATGCTAGGGGAAGCCTGAACCACCAGACTTGTCAGGAGTAGGATGCTGCATCAGAAAAATCAGATTTGCCTGGTGCCGGTAGGTGGTATTTGGCTAACTGCATCTTTAGCAGCACACACGAGGAAGCTTAGACCAGGTCCCCATCAGAGCATCAGTGATGGCTTTGCTGAGTGGAAGCAAGGCAGTTGTAGGTCCAATACCTCCTCTGCAAGTCGAAACACCACAGACAGGAAAGTACTTCCTTCTGTTGCGGGTCAATTGTGACAACAATCCTTCATAAGAGGTAGTAGCAAGCCTACTGGCCTCCTGCAGGTCCATGTATAAACTATCATCTTAATACTGTGGGGGAAACTCATCCTTATCACTGTCATGTCCGGTCAGAATTGGAACACTAAGCCTCTGAGAATGGCTCTGTGGCAGTGGCGTATGGTGTCTGAATCGGGTTGTACAAGAAACGGATGCACTGTAGTGTATTCGAAGCCCAAAACAGGTCGGGGTCAATATGGATCCGGTTCGAGTCAGACAGTGGAGTTGGCACTGGATCCCCCTGTGGTGCCAGTGACTTCAGTTTTGTTGATGAAAGAGGAACTAGCAAACTTTACCGGAGTCGGAATGGCAGTCAGCACCAGTCAGTGAGGAACCCAATGCAAGTTTGAAGGACACAGGTGGTCCAAAGGACAGATATGCTAGCAGTAACTAAACTGGTGGTCCCTGCAGATCCTTGGGGCCCAAAGGCACACCAGAGGGAGCAGGAAGAGTGCCAAAAATACACAGCAAGTCCTACTTAGAGGCCTCAACTTTCTGCGACGCCGCTGATGGCATGAGTAAATTGGGGCACAATTGGATCAATTGCAGAATCAACTCCTCAAGCGGGCACCTTGACACACTTGCAACTTCTTTTTGACAGAGTGTCGGGGAGGGGTCAAGTCCCACTTCACCTTTTGTTTCCTCTTTTACTTACCTTGCAATTTGAACTGCAAAAAGGATCCGTCCCAGGATCAACCTCAAGAGCGAGCAGGAATGAGATATACACGAAATCCTTGACTTCTTTCGATGTTCAGCTACATACAACTCAACATCACAATCCTGGATCGCATAGAGGTGCACAGGGCACATTTTTCACAAGACTTGGAGTCATACCCCGAGTTCAGTCACTAAAGGCACATGCGGCTGTCAGTCGCAGACATCTGTTTCTGACAGCCATGGCTTGAATCCTGTAGTTTTAGGTGGAGACATCATTATCTTGCCCTTATCTCTGGACCCTAAGAGCATGAGAAATAAAGGAAGATGAAAATAAGGAGGGGTAGATAGCCTAAAGGATGGATTGAGAGGGAATGGGAAGAACGATTCAAATACAAAGATGGAGAGGAAAGTGAGGCCATGGTTACAGAAAGAGAAGAGAAGAGTACTAAAAAAAACAAATGCAGCAGGTCCAGTATGGAAAGAGGTGGAAAAGAAAAATAGGACTAAATAAGAAAATTACAGCAAAATGAAACACACCACTGGCACGCAACCACTCAGTCGAAAAACTAGCAATGATGTTAACGCCTTAACCGCAGCAGCAATTCAGCCACAGTGCGGGCGTTCTAAAAGGTGGGCGGGGCTGCGACAGCCGTTGGCCGTTCGCAGCACCAGGGAGGGAGTGCTCCTGTCGGCCTTTGGCCGAAGGGAGCACGGAACGGGTTAAAAACACAACCAATCAGGACTACACTTACCACTCCCACGTGCACTGCTCCTACTCACGCATTGACTTTCACTTTGTATCGCATTCTCTGGTTAAGAACACCCTCTAAGCAGCTATTTCTGATATATCAGTCTCTGACCACACACATGTGGAATTACTTCTTCATGAGCGCTTCTCTCACCCCAAGCGGCCTACGAGATGGCGAATCCCGCCCCACATTCATAGAGCTCCGGTGAACAGAGAGGAACTTCAAGCCACTATCTCATCCTATTTCGAAACTAACGACCTCCCGGAAACACCTCTCCCTGTTTTGTGAGACGCATTCAAAGCTACGATTTGCGACGCTCTAACGTCCATCGCCATTGCTAGGTCGCGAGAAACCTGTCTATATAAGACCAAACTCACGCGCGGAATCAAGACGCTTCAGAAGTTAGACCAGGAGCGCTCTATGGCGATACACAAGAGGCGCTTGGCTATCCTCCGAGGCCAGCTTCGAGCGCATAGAACGAACAAGGCCGAACACGCTCTACTTGCATTGCGACAGAGCTATTACGAAGGTTAGGACAGGGTAGGTACTGTCTTAGCACGCTGTCTGAGAACACGGTCAGCCAAAGCCCACATTGCGAAACTAAAACTTGGAGATGGTTCTTGGGCCAACACAGAGTCTGCTAAACATCAAACGTTCCAAGACTACTATGCGTCTCTCTATGCTAGTGATCCGCCCGCCCGACTTAATATCGGCTGTCCTGGACGCTTGCGCCTGGGACCCCTTGAGCGAGTACCATACCAAGCTCTTGGAAGACCCTATTACTCTGGAGAAGTTAGCTAGTGCCCTAAAAGAACTTCCACTAGGCAAAACGCCAGCCCTGACGGGCTCCCGGTCTCATTTTATCGCACCTTCCTGCCGCAACTTCAACCATATATGTTACACCTTTTTAACTCCTTCATGGATACAGTCGGCCTTCTCCAGACATGGCGATGGCAGAAATAGCCCTCATCCCGAAACCTGGTAAAGACCCCTCGCTCTGCTCTTCCTTTCGCCCATTGCCCTGCTAAATACAGATCTCAAACTATACACCAAAATCCTTTCCAAACAACTTAGCACACACACGCCCAACCTCATCGAACCGGATCAGGTGGGCTTTATTCAACAACGTCAAGGAGCACACAACGTGCGTCGAGTAGCTCACCTTGTTGGGAAGGAAGGTATTGGAGGATCCCGGCCTGCCTGCTCTTGCTAGACAGTGAAAAAGCGTTTGATCGGGTGGACTGGGTATTTCTCTGTGCCTTCCTACAGACGGTAGGCCAAGGTCCACAGATGATCGCGCGCATCATGGCTCCCTACATTTCACCACTCGCCAGAGTGCGTGTAAATGGATATCTTTATCAACCCATCTCCATACTTAGGATTCCCAGACAGTGCTGCTCCCTGTTACCACTATTGTTCGCCCTTGTAGTGGAACCACTCGCCATTATGATACGACGGTCCCCTGATATTCGCGGTATCACTCTTGGGGGCATTGATCATAAGATTGCCCTCTTTGCAGACGATTTACCTCTCACCTTCTCCAATCCGTAACACTCGCTTCCGGTGGTACATACACTACTACAGACTTCCGAGCAAGCCTCAGGGCTTAAAATCAATCATACGAAAACATGGGCTCTTAACCTCACGATTGAGGTCGATGAGCTTGCAACCTTGCAGGCTCTCGTTCCTTACCAATAGGCGACCAGCTCTGTAAGATTTCTTGGACTTAACTTAACACCGGGCTTAGCGACTTGGTCGCAAGGTAACTGGCAAGAATACAAAACCTCAGTCATCACTGATCTGCGAGCATGGAAAGCTTTACCGCTTTCCTGGTTAGGACGCCTCAACACAGTTAAAATGTCCATTCTTCCGAAGATTCTTTACCTATTCCAAACTTTGCCGACGCCCATTCCAGAACACCAGATCCAGGGGTTACAACGTGAATTGACCGCATTCATATGGGGAGGAAAGAAGCCGCAACTCTGTAGTAAAATTTTAATGCTCCCCCGAGACAAGGGCGGGCTCGCCTGCCCTAACTTAATAGAATATTATTGGGTATCCCAGCTTCGCTTTATACCGGAGTGGGGAGAGCGAGAAAGTGTGGTTCCACATGGACCGGGTGGTCACCTACCACCCTCTATGGGATCATGCATGGCTACCTCAGGAAGGGCGTCACCGCAGCGCCTACGTGCCGGTTCCTACTAAAACAGTACTTGAGATTTGGGACAAAGTGTCAGTCCGCAGTTCCTTCCCGCCCCCACATACTCCCATTGCTCGCAACCCACAGTTTCCCCCTGCATGTCGCCCACCCTATTTTGCAAACTGGACAAATAAAGATTGCAGAATGATACAGGACTTATTTTCTGTAGTATACGCAGCTCCGACACTGGTTGCAGGGATCCTCTCTATCACAGGTGGCCACGCGACCTTTCACACCATTTGAACAGCTGGCACGTACATTTGACACCTCCAAGGGACTAATATCTTGCATATACCACGTTCTTCGGCACTCACAGCGCCCAGACCCTACCCTTTTCAATGGGTGCGCCTTTAGCGTGAGATCCCAAAAACTTTCCATAGCATCCCCCAGCAAGAATCAGCCTACAAGGTGAGGACTCAATGGTACTATACTCCCATTCGGCTTCAAAAAAATTTCCCCAACACATCTCCCCTATGTTGGCGATGCACTCAAACATTGAGGGATTTTATACACATTTGGTGGGCGTGCCCTCTTCTGACTGCTTATTGGAAAGAAGTCCTCACCCATATCAAACAGGTGATTGGATACCCATTGCCTGAAAATCCGCTCACACTCATTCTGGGCCTTAAGCCGGTGAATCTGGGAGCTATGACCTGCCAAGATCGGCATCTCAGCCTTTATATGCTGGGTGCAGCAAAACAGACTATTGCCCTCAATTGGAAGAAAGCAGAAACACCCTCCATAAATGTGTGGTTCACCTGCCTATGGCACACAGTGGCAATGGAGTTACTCACAGCACGCCTCCAACTTCGAGATACTAAATTCACGAATCTGTGGAAACCGTTGGTGGATCACTTGGGGAGACTGGAAAATGTTAGATTACAGCCACCAAGACTCCGAGCCCGAGTTTTTGGAAGGGCTGACAGAGGAGGGCCAGCTGTCAGCCGAGGCTTCAACAGGTCCTTCTACAACCAGAACCAGCGTGGAAGATACTTTAGAGGGAACAATTCCTTCTTCCCTCAGAGAGGACGCAACTACCGCAATCGTGGAGGTGGAAACAACCGGGCAAAGTTCCAAGGACAAGGAAATCAAGGTAAGAACCCCTCCTTCTGGTTCTTCCCTTCCAAAGGTAGGGGGGAGACTTGCTACTTTCAGCCAGAACTGGCTATCAATAACAAACGATGCATGGGTTCTAGAAACAGTGAAAGGTTTCAAAATAGATTTCGTCTCCTTCCCTCTCCAGACCTCACCCCCCAGGGAACTAATTCTAAGCCGAGATCAGTCACCCCTAGTGGACGAGGAGATTCGCCAGATGTTGGAAAAAGGGGCAATTTTCATTGTATCCAACCCCGGCCCCGGTTTTGTAAGCACAATTTTCCTTGTGAAGAAAAAAGACAAAGGTTGGCGCCCAGTAATAAATCTCAGACACTTGAATTCCTTCCTCGTATACAGGCATTTCAAGATGGAAGGTATCCATCTTTTGAGAGATATTCTTCAAAAGAAAGATTGGCTCATCAAGCTAGACCTGAAAGACGCTTACTTTACTGTCCCTATGGATACCGACTCCCAAAAATATCTGAGGTTTTTATGGAAAGGCGTAACCTACCAGTTTCGATGCCTTCCTTTCGGCCTTTCTTCGGCTCCTTGGTGTTTCACCAAGATTCTAAGACCGGTCGTTGCATCTCTAAGGAGAAGAGGAGTTTGTTTGATTATATATCTGGACGATATTCTATTGATGTCCCAGAGTCAAGAAGAACTTCTTCTCCACATGAGGTGGACTGTAGACCTCCTGGAGTCCTTAGGCTTCATTATCAATGTAGAAAAATCCGTCATGACTCCTTCTCAAGATCTAGAATTTCTAGGTTTTCAAGTGAACACGTCCTTAGCCCAACTCCAACTTCCCTCGAAGAAACTGACAAAAATAAAGAAGGAAGTCTCTTATGTTTTATCGAAAGATTTGGTCAGCTTGAGGGAACTAGCAAGAATAGTGGGTCTCTTATCATCATCTATCCAAGCGATCTCTCCAGGACCGCTTCACTACAGAGCCCTTCAGAGGTTGAAATCCGCGGGCCTGAAGAAAGGCCTATGGTATTCAGACCACATCCCCTTATCTCCAGAGGCTCGGGACGACCTCCTTTGGTGGCGGAACAACCTAGACAGTTGGAACGGGAAAGCCATATTTGGGAACATGCCGGACCATATTTTGGAATCCGATGCGAGCAATTTCGGCTGGGGTGCCAGATTGGGAGATTTGGAAACTGGTGGGAAGTGGTCCCAAGAGGAACTATTTCTACACATAAACTGTTTAGAGATGATGGCGAGTCTGAATGCTCTTATGAGTTTCAAATCAATTTTGATGAACAGCGTAGTCTTGATCAAATTAGACAACTTCACAGCCGTCTCCTACATCAATCGTTTAGGAGGAGCGAAGTCTGTTCTTCTAGCAGATCTGGGCAAGAAAATTTGGTATTTCTGCTGGGACCAGAAAATTACACTGAGAGCAGAATTCCTTCCGGGCCACCTAAATACCAGGGCGGATTGGAACTCAAGGTTCCTCAGAGACGCAAGCGATTGGAAGTTGAATCCTCTGATTTTCAAGAAAATTCAAGACCTATGGGGTCCTTTCGAAGTAGACCTATTTGCCAGCAGACTCTCCTTCCAAATAGATCGCTACTTCAGCTGGAGACCAGACCCATTTGCCTCGGCAGTGGACGCTCTTCTCCAACCGTGGAGCAATCTCAGTTGTTATGCCTTCCCTCCTTTCGCTCTAATCCAGAGAGTCCTACTGAAGGTTCGTTCAGAACAGTCCCGAATTGTCCTAGTTACTCCCTTTTGGAACTCCCAGGTCTGGTTTCCGAGTGTGATGGAATTGACCATGGAAATTCCCCGTTTTATCCCAGGGAACTTGGATCTCCTTCTGGGTCTAGAAGGAGGCTTTCATCCTCTTCTCTTAGAAGGAAACATGAACCTTCTTGTTTGGAAGATTTCAGGGGTTCTACAAGATACTCAGGCCTTTCAGGGCAAGCTAAGAACCTTTTGGATGAATCATGGTCTCCCGGAACGAGGAGAAGATATACCAGTGCTTGGGAAAGATGGTGTGGTTGGTGCATGGAACGGAATTTGGATCCCGTGGAAGCACCTGTAGTGGATGTTGCTAATTTTTTAGCGGACCTTTTTAACTCAAACCTTTGTTATAGAACAGTTAACTGCTATAGGTCGGCAATTTCTGCAGGTCACTCCTTACTGAACGACTTTTCTATTGGTACCGATCCTTTGATTCGTAGAGTAATGAAAGGTATAAGACTTAAACGTCCTCCTAGGCCCAAATATAGTTCCTTGTGGAACGTTAATGTTATTTTTGACCTTTTTTCATCTTGGCCGGACAATTGTTTCCTTACAAGAAAACAATTGTCAATTAAACTAGCTACTTTACTTTGTTTAATCTCCTTCAGGAGAGTATCTGATGTTAAGGCTTTAGAAATTTGTAACAGGTTTTACTCTCCTGATGGAGTATTATTCGAGATTCGGAAAAGAACCAAGACCATGTCTGAAAACATATTTTACCCTTATTTTTTAGATTCTCCAAAACTGTGTGTTGTAAATTGCATGAAAGCGTATGATCAGAAAATGAGTATTTTTAGACCTTGTAATGAAAATCAATTGTTGATTTCTTTTATCAAACCTTATAAGGCGGTCTCTTCCGCGACAATTGCCAGGTGGGTAAGAACTGTCATGTTTGAAGCTGGAGTAGATTTATCGAAATTCGGCGCACACTCCTCTCGTGGCGCTATGGCAAGCAAGGTATTCTGGGGTGGGGGATCCCTTTCTGATATCCTGAAAGCAGCAGATTGGTCTAATGCATCAACTTTTGTTAAATTTTACCTTAAACCTGTCGAACATGTGAGTAATGTTGCTTTAAGAAGCTTTGAACTTGCATAATGTAGCCTCCGGTCTTGTAATGAAATGTCGATTCTCCAATTAGCATGCAGAGAGAATCTTGATTTCATTAAAGACAACGGAGGCTGACATTATCCCTCCCACCACTCCCTGGTGGATGTTTTACTTACTGTATTCTTAAAATTTGTTTAATATGTCTTTGCATTTGATCTTTCTTCCTTCCGGAACAAGTGTTACTCCTTGTGTCTTTTCCTTTTCAGATTCGGCTTCTTTATAAACCTTTTAATTGGACGTTGGAAGATTTTGAGTCTCAAGTCCTTTCCTTCGCAGCTCTAAGAGGATGTTTGCTGGTTGCTAGGACACTTGTCTATGTTCTGTAGAATGTTTTATTTATGATGTAATGGTTACACTTTAAAGGGCTGCATATCTTGAGCAGTAATAAAAGTTATTGCATAATGTCAGCCTCCGTTGTCTTTAATGAAATCAAGATTCTCTCTGCATGCTAATTGGAGAATCGACATTACAGCCACCAAGACTCCGAGCCCTACAGCTTTTTGAGGATGGAGTTCATCCCACTGACCCAGAGGGCTTTTGGAACATCACTGACTGACCACACAGCACACCACCCCTATACACTCTCCTTGGCCGAGGCATTCTACCTCCCGCCGCTTTGCTTGCTGAGGACAACCCCGCTCTTGCCCCACATGCTGTTAGAGACAGTATCTGGTGTAGTCGGTACAGCGCCCCCCCGGCGGTGTGACATGCCTCGGAAATAGTAGTAAAACATCATAAATTCCCCCCGCCCGCCGCAAAAGAACCTCCCCCATTATCCTCTCCCTACTTTCCACTCCTCCCAATTAGTTGTTTCTTCTGTTTATTTGTTCATGGTACGTAGCTAATAGGTGCAAGAATGCTATAGTGATGCAGTAAAGCATGCTTAATAGAGAAAGAGTTCTAAAACGCTGGCATGTGGCCTGTGGCCTCGTGCCAGAGAGGCTCTGCTCTTGCCACTGGACAATTGGAACCCCAAGATACCAGTCATAGGGACTTTTGCACCCGACAGTGCCCTTTGCTAAGGATGGGGTTGACTGTAATATATAATTATGTTTTGCCTGCTTTATTAGGCCTTCTATGCTAGCATTGCTTGTGAAGACATGTGGACTATAGAGTCTCGATCTAATTCTCTCAGTATAGCCTTGAAACATCTGCATATTGCCGTACTGCCTTATGTTTTTCTATAAATGCTAATAAAAACGTCTTGAAATAAAAAAAATTAAAAAACAAATGTGATTGTGGTCACCCTGTTCCTCAATAAGAAATTGCTTTATGTAATCTTAGGCACTCATTGTAAACGCATCAGCTCAGACAAGTTAACAATGTTACACAACCCTCAAGTGTAAACTATACGTTTCTTTGGTACTCTCTCCATGTGTGACATGCAATTTTCAGTTAACACTGTATACAACATCATCCGCTACAAGTGAGTTGAAAATAATGCTTGAGGTCACCAGCTTTTCTGTGCGATTATGCCATGCAGGCGTCACTTCTATATCTGTTGTTAATAAGGCATGCTATTTTGTTCTCAAAAAGTTTGGCATTCAAGCCCCATTTCATTCATAAGGACCCTCATTCGCAAGGTAAATTTTTTCTCTAAAAAACTGAATCGTTCCATCCCTTTTGATCTGTTGCCCCCGTCCTCTCTGACCTGGAAAATACTCTATTGCATGATTCAACTAAATATCGCTCTCTTTTGAATCCTTGCCTGGTGAACATCCTTGAACTTGCAGATAAAATGGCAACCCCTATGATCTGTGGATTTTGCTTCTGATCCTTCAGACTGAGATAAGGCTATCACATACCTCTCTCATTAGAAAGCCAACCAGTAACCATATGTTTTATCTCATTTAGACTTCTCAAACATCTTCCTCATTATCAATATGGTTGAGGCAAATGTGGAACCAGCTTTCTTCTATACTGGGACAGAATTCCATGCTGGATCCAGCACATGCTTATTTGTGTGCAGCTCAAAGTACAGAGTCCATCTTAAGAGTTACCCTTGATTACATTAGGCTTTAAAAAGCTGTGCCTGTTCTCTTGGATCTGTTGGCACCCATAAACACGGTCTCTTCTCCTACATTGTTCAAACATCTCTCAGACATTGGGGTGGGAGGGCTTGCTGGCCCATCATTTTCAAGCAGTTGCTATTCCTCATTGCTGATCGTAGTTTCACATAATTTGACTATTCATGTTCCTCATATCTAAGCCCAATATTATTCAATATTTATATTATGCCTGTGGCATCTTTCATTAACCCTACAATATCCAATTTATGCTGATAATTGGCTTTTAACAGTTCAATAGCTACTTGAAATCGAATTATGAGGAAACATAAATCCTCATGGTGGGAGGTTATACTTCTCAGGTTGGTAGCACTCCGATCCGGGCAACCCCCGCTTCAGTTTCCCAGTCTTTAAGATGGGGATTATTTTATAATCTAATCTGTACCAAGTGGCCAATGTTGTCTTAGCCTGTGATTCAGAATTTTGAGTAACGGTATTCTACCATTACTACGCGGTCATTAATTCGTATTACCATTATTACACATATTTTAGTTAGCAGATGCCATTACTTAGCATGCATTTACTACGCATGTTCCATTACTTAGCATGCACTTACTACGCATAATGGAGTTACGGTGCAAATTAAAGTTTTGGGGTACAGGGGTATTTTGAGATGTCAGGGTGGGTTAGGGTGTAGGGGGTATTTTTAGGGTTCAGGGTGCCTTTAAGGTTTTGGGGTGCTGGGGTATTGTTGGGGTTCAGGATGCGTTTAGGTTTTGGTGTGCTTGGGTCAATTTTAAGGGTCGGGGTTGGTTAGGGTTTTGAGCTGTGGTGGGTAATTTTAGGGCTCCTCCGTGTACATATAACATAGAGTTGCTTAGACTAAGAGGTAATATTGATAAATTGTTTATGAACTTAACAGCTTAAAACATGATCTTTTTATACTTGTTACTCAATCGAGTTTTTTGTTGTTTATTATCAGCATAGCTCAATGAAATTGAAATACCTGAGCATCTTGCAAATACGTGTGGAATCATTTTGAAATGCATCAATTTTAAACACAGGTATGATGAACGTGGGGCTTCAAAAGTCCAACAGAAAGTGCATCCTAATGTCTAAAAAGTGATGGAAAAAACTAGATATAGCCCCTAAAGGGATATTGTCTCAGACATAATGTTAAGTCAGTCATAGGATCTTGAATCCGAGTTTTACCATGCAAGAAATCTGTCTGGTGTTCGAACTAAGTGGTCTGGTATATGCAGTTTTGTATAATGATAGGCAGTGGTAAAATTAGAAAAAATGATGAACTTGTAAAAAGAGAAATACTAAAACGCTTTTATTTATTTTTAGAAATAATGGAGTCAAATGTTTTAAGGTCCTGAAGAAGGTGTGAAAAAAGAAAAAGCACCGAAACGCTGCGTCGACTGTTTTCTGATTAACTTTGACTTTTTTATTAGATTGTACAACCATGTTTAGTGGTTTTTTATTTTTTAATTTGTGATAAATGTGTTAGATTGTAACCCAATTGGGAGGTAAATAAACCCTTATGATCATTTTTTATCGAAAAACTTTTTCTGTTTGGTATATGCGAGTGCGTTTTTAAGTTTATTGAGTTGTAGTATAGTGCTCCACCTAGTAGGTATATCTGCCACCTATATATAATGGTATAAGAACATCATCCCTCCTAAACCAGACCACTTCCACAAGTACCAAAACCAGCAAACTGCTGTCTTGATAGATAGGGATTTTGAAATGTTTTGACTGTTCTAACCCCTCTCCCTGTGAAAAATATCAGGGGTACCTCCTTTTTGTTTTGCGGGTAATTTTAGGGTTCAGGGTGACTATAGGTTTTGGGGAACAGGTGTATTTCTAAGGGTCAGGGTTTTGGGGTATTTTTGAGGTTCGGGGTGCATTTAAGGTTTTGAGGAGCTGGGGTATTTTTGGGGTTCAGGGTAGGTTTAGGCCTTGGGATGTAGGGGGAATTTTGTGTGTCAGGGTGGGTTAGGGTTTTGGGGTGTGGGGGTAAGTTTAGGGTTCAGGGCGTGTTTAAGGTTTTGAGGTGCTGGGGTATTTTTGGGGTTCAAGCTGCATTTAGGTTTTGGGATGCTGGGGTAATTTTAGGTGTCAGGGTGGTGTAGGGGAAATTTTTGGGGTTCAGGGCGCATTTAAGGTTTTGGGGTATTTTGGGGATTCAGGGTGGGTTTAGGTTTTGAGGTGTAGGGGTAATTTAAGGGTTCAGGGTGCGCTTAAGGTTTTGGGGAGCTGTGGTATTTTTAGGGTTCAGAGTGTGTAGGTTTTGGGGTGCTGGGGTAATTTTAGGTGTCAGGGTAGGTTAGGGTTTTGCGGTGCATTGGGTATCATGGGGTATTTCGAGGGTTCAGAGTGCGTAAGGTTTTTGTGGTGCTGGGGTATTTTTGGGGTTCAGGATGCGTTTAGGTTTTAGTGTGCTTGGGTCAATTTTAGGGGTTGGGGTTTGTTAGGGTTTTGAGCTGTGGGGGGTAATTTTAGGGTTCAGGGTGCCTATAGGTTTTGGGGTACAGGTGTATTTTTAGGGGTCAGGGTTGGCTAGTGTTTTGGGGTGCATGAGGTATTTAGAGGGTTCAGGGTACATTTAGGTTTTTGGGATGCTGGGGTAATTTTAGGTGTCAGGGTGGGTTAGGATTTTGGGGTGTAGGGGTAATTTTAGGGTTCAGGGTGCGTGCCAGGGGATAGGTTACTATTACAATTATTTTTTTGTTTTAAAGTACCAATAACGTGTTGTAACGGTATGCATAATTTACTGAAAAGTAAAAGCATTTTTAATGTATTTGTATATATTTGCAAAGTAAAAGCATTCGCACTAAAATCATGCGTAGTAAAGGTATTTGTGAAGTAAAAACTTTGAAGTAAATACCTGCGGAGAAACAGTATGCAAAATAATATCATATATTCAATGCAGCATAAACTAATAACAAGGCGGCCTGAGTTCTGCTTGGCATAATTTCTTTATGGTGTTTGTGTGAGAGGGTGTGTGTGAGCGCCAGTGATTGTCCCTCAGCACATAATCTGCTTAAAAGGTAACATGCCAATGGAGGTTCCTCATTGATAAACTAAATTAACATGTACATGTTTTGCTTTTGATCTTCCTCCAGAGTCATTTACTAACTATTGTCTATATGACCTGGGACCCCTTAATGCATTATAGATGACCCACAGTGGATGGTTCATGCCATGGGTAATCGTAATCAATTTAATCAATAGGTGCTGTTGAGCTTCTATCTTTGCCCTGTCCATTCTTGCTCCTTGTGATAACCCTATCTGAATTTAGACCCCAAAGCCGTCTACAGAGACTTCCCACTGTGGTTTTGGGACGCACTCACCCCATAGGTACTAGCCTCCTGTGTGATTTTATGACCTCAACAAAAAGGAATTTTCTACTTAAACCAAGAGAGTGCCTGTTACTTAGGGAAACAGTGCTTGATATTATAGACTACAATATTAGTCCCTGCTCCTCAAGGACATCTATTTGCGCCGTCAACAAAAAATTTCTATTTGAATTTTCATTATTTATGAGTAGTTTGCCTGAAATACAGTATGTTTCTAATGGTTTCAGATACATGTTTAATTGTTGACCTATGAAAATGTTCATATCCCACATAATTTCTAGCTTGTAATCATTTCCAGGTAATTACATTTCCTGAGACAGAAAAACATATAGGTAATTTTTGCCAATGGGAATTCTGTGGAATGTGAAAGACTAACTGGGCAAGGGCAGGAGGAAGGGGTGAGGCATTTGGGAAAGTACTCTCGCCTGCAAAGAGATGATGACTAGCGAGATGTGCTTGTTGTTTAATTTTTTCTAAATGAGATATGACTTTGTATGTTTTGGAGTGAATTTGGCTCTGTCGGGTGGAACGTTTGTAAATTTACTCTAAAGTGTATGTGGGATTGAGGGACGTGGCTACACAAGATCGAAGCAAACACAAGTTGATGATGGATGGAGCGCTGAAACTTTTCAGACATTCACCTGCAGTTACAGATCTGGGTTGAATCGATCATCGTTTTTTAGCTCACTTCGCTACCCCAGCTCAGACCCAGCTATATGCAAATCAGTATGACCCCGTTCCTCAAGATAACAGTCCAACCCGAACTGCCAAGCCAGGTCTTCCCTGGACCAGAAACAAGCCTCCTGGGACGGGGTTTGGGGTAATACCCCTCATCAGCCAGGCTAGTTTGAATCCAGTGGGAAAGTGAGCAAGAGACCCACGTCTGGGCATACCCTGCCAACTTATGGTGAACAAAGCAAACAAACGATGATGGACGGAGCGCTGACATTTTTCAGACATTCACCCCCAGTCACAGATCTGGGTTGAATCCAACTTTATTCTTTAGTTCACTTCGCTACCCCAGTTCAGATCCAGCTATATGCAAATGAACCTTGAACCTATTCTTCATTGGAACAGTCCAGCCCGCACTGTCAAGCCAGGTCTTACCTGCACCAGAAACAAGCATCCTGGGACCAGTTTCAGGTTAACACTCCTCAGCGATGCGCCCTTGACTGGCTTCCCACCAGGCCCATCCCATCCAACATAATCCTGCCATCCAATCTTCCCAGATTTTGACCCTCTGCTGTGGGAAAGCTGCTGACGATCCAGGGGGCCGCTCCGTTTGATCCGTGGGGACCCTGGACAAAAAAGGGCAGTTTAGCACTGAGGCGGAGACATGGCTGTGCGGCCTGTAGGCGGGCATGCCGCGCCTAGGATGATGCGGCTGTTCAGATATGCATGCCCGATCACAATACACAGTGAGATGTTGGAGAATATGAGTGGTCCACCTTTGTATTTATCTTGCTCTCCCTGCTTCCTAGCTGTGCTGAGAGAGACACTACAGGAGTGCTGTCCCACGTGGAGAGGGCGCTCTGTGGGTCAGGGGCGTCCCTCCAATGCATGCCTGCCTGTGGGGAATGTTTTCAGCCAGCGGCCCGTATGCTTCCAAGAAAGCACCTGGATGGCCTCAGGGAGCTGCTTAAGGGGCCCATGCAGAGGTGTAGCCGGCAGAGGACAGATCACCCAAATGCTGGACGCTTTGTGAGGCGGACGCTTTGTGAGGCGGTAAAGAGGGGACATGAACATTTACTGTGGGTGAACCTGTTGCCCCACACTCCTGCTTGGTCCCCTGGCTGGTTGCAGAGTCCTCAGGGAGAGTGAGGGTGGCTAACGGGGGCTCCTCGTGGCCTGCAACTAGGCCCGGCCAGCTGAAGGCATAGTGGCATGCACTTTGGTGTGGTGCTTCGGGACTGGTGAGTTTGCGGCGTAGGCAGGCGGCTTCAACGTGGTGATGGGCCCGGGCCCCCATCTGTATTTGGCCACCATAAAAGTGGGTACTTATGCTGCAGAGATGTTTGTGAGACAGGGGCCTCCACTGGACTGGAGGGCCCTAATTGAAGTCACAGGTGGGCTCCGGTGGGGACACCATCTGTTTGTCAAAGCTGGGCCTGATGCTGGACAGTGGTGCTCCCTGGTCCTGATGGAGAGGTCCAGGAAAGGGGCCGATTGCCTAGATGGAGTGCAGAGGGTGCAGCCCAGAGGAGACCTTTTGGACCCCCGCAGGGGAACACTATGGAGCAATATGCTACCCCGACTCCTGGCCCCTAAAGACAAACAAGACATGGGATTTCCCACGGTGACACGGTGCGGGCATCATCCCCGGAGGAGCCCTCCCGAGCACACATCCTAGTGGCCATCCAGGGATCCCGCGTTGCGTTGGAGGGGAAGATAGAGGGCGTGTTCATCGAAGAAAACCTCCTTCATGCAGACCTGCAAACAGAATCGGACAAACTTCGCACCACAGAGGAGGTTTATTGTTGAACTCCAGTCAGAGGTGACAGCGCTAAAAACACAAATGGCCACTCTTGCATCAAAGACAGGGACCCTTGAGGTGAGGGCCAAAGACGCAGAGAGGAGGTCGGGTTGGAACAATGTTTGCCAGCTGGGGTTCCCCAAGGGAGCAGAGGGGGTGTAACGGATCGGTTTGTGGAGACCTGGATCCGTGATACATTGAAGCCCACCAGCCTGTCTCCATTCTTCGCAGATGAGAGGGCCCACCGGGCACTGACTGTCACCTGAGACCTGGGTCACACCGCGAGGTATTATAGCATGAATACTTAGTTGCAGGGACCGAGACTGTCCACTTCGGGCCTCCAATGAAACTGATAATGACCACTAGGATAATCATGAAATCTCTATCTTTCCAGACTGCATCTACAAAGTGCATCTACAAAGTGCAGCTTCACAGTAAATCCTTCCTGGAGGCAAAGAGTAAACTGAAGGCCATAGATCTCCGATATATGCTCTTGTATCCCACCAGACAGAGTAATTTTGGAACCTCAAGGGTGGTTCTAGTGACGTATGAGTAGTACAGCCCCCATGCCCTCTGCATGTGTCTCAAGAATGGAATTTTCCAAAGGCAATCGCCTGCCACCGTTCTGTCCATGAATAGTGAATGTTTCTCAGATTCATTGCGGCTCCATTCCACTAAACAGTAAAGCTGTGCAACTTGGTATTAATGTAGGAGATTAGAGACCCCAGAACCTCCTCTTGGGTCGAGCAGTAACTTTGTTCACAACTCATGGAAGTTCTCCCCCCACCCAAACAAAGAGCTTGAGTTCCCCTTGCAAGGACTGAAGCTTGCCCAAAGGGATAGAGGAACAGGACCCTCAACAGAACGGTCATCTTTAATGCTGCCCCCTTTCCGGGCCAAGAAAGACAATAATGCCTTCATAGGGCCAAATCCCTCTGTACCTGCTGAAGCAAAGTTTAGTAATTGATAGCTGTAGTCGCTTTTACCGTCGGAGTTATCTGAACCCCCAGGTAACGGGGTCGAGGTGGCTGACCACAGAAAGGGGGTATTGGACAGCTAGTAGAATCGGCGTAGCCAACGACACAGAGAGGTTAAGGTCTAGTGACTTTTGGAGATTAATAGAAAGCCTGCAGCCTCCCCAAAATCGTCACGCTACGCCAGAAAGGCACCAGTGCCCTCAGCAGGTCATCAAGTGCAACTA
The DNA here is from genome assembly GCF_964261635.1 of Lissotriton helveticus. Taxonomy (NCBI): domain Eukaryota; kingdom Metazoa; phylum Chordata; class Amphibia; order Caudata; family Salamandridae; genus Lissotriton; species Lissotriton helveticus. Next base: position 547,182,302 of record NC_136059.1, on the reverse strand, counting down.
TCACGTCGTCGGCATAGGGACTGACAATGTGTTCCTCCCCACTGAAGCGTACCCCAGTAATATTCGGATTGTCACACAACCTCTGGGCCATGGGATCCATGTAGAGAGCAAAAAGCGATCCATGTAGAGAGCAAAAAGCGATCCATGTAGACAGCAAAAAGCAGGGGCGACAACGGACACCCCACTTCATCCCTCGGCCAATAGGAAAGGGGGCTGAGGTAAGACCATTGACCCGTACCATCGCTTGTGGCCATCCATAGTTGCTAATGACAAGTGCAAAACCTCTTCCCGAAGCCAAAGTGTCGAAGAATCAAAGGCCAGGAGCATAATTGGAAACGCTTAGCCTTGTCAAACAGGTGAATGATCGTCTTAATATTGTCACTGAATTAATGATGGGGGACGAACCCAGCCTGATCAGGGTACACAAACCTGGGCATATATGGGCCTAGCTACACTGCAAGGATGCTAGTAAAAAGTTTAACATCCACGTTAAGAAGGGATTTGGGGCAGTATGATTCACATTGACTCCTGTCTTTCCCTAATATGGTGGGTTCCTTCTCATGTCCTTATCAGTCTTTTTAAGTCTGTTTCCTATTTTCTTTACATACAATTGACAATATGAATAAAGGTAGGTTCAGTTGCATCCAGACTATTTTCTGGATGGATCCGGGGTGGTTATGAAAATGGTCCATTAGTATTAGCCCGATTTAATTGTTTAAAAGCCAGGAATCTCCTTGTAGTGATCTGTTTCATAGTACTGTATTCAACATGTTTAAATATCCTCAATCTCATAACGGGATTCACGTAGTCTTTCCTCGTTTTAATCACCTCTCCGTGAAAAAAAATATTATGATGGTGTTTTATGTCAATTGCTCCCTCTCTAATCTGTTGATCAATGTTTTCAGCAGTGTCAATACAAGCTTCCTCCACCAGCACTTTAAAAGCTTGTCTAACTTATCCCTGCTTACTCACTCGTCCATTATATAATTCTTCTTTATGACTTCAATAGTATACTGTGTTTAGTGATACTTCTGGTGTTAATTCCCATGTGGCTCAGGTACACAATTATAGTATAGATTGCTTGCACTTGTGAATTTAACGAATAATTTTTGTGTTGCTTTTCTGTATCCAGTAATTAACAATCCTTTACTAGTAGGAAAAACGTAGTTGCCTTCACTAATGGTCTTGTTTATTGTGTTTACCTATGTAGTGCCGTACAAGTAACCTTCCCACAGAACCAAAGACACTTGTTTCCAAAGCTTTCACCACAATCCTCTATAAAACATCCTGCAGCATCATTAGTCTCATAGGCATTGATCAAACCATCCTGCTATTCAGTGATGACACTCACATCATGCACCTATCAGAGTTCAATCTGCATATAACTAGTATATAAAGAGTATTATGATGAAAATCTAGCCACTTCCTAGTGAGTTCAAATACTCTTCTCTAAGCAAGTGCATTTCTTGGTGGAAAGCAATATGTATCTGTCTTCTTTTCTGATCTGACCCAGTTCTACATCGCATTTAGCGCCCAGTCACTCTGCTTATATTAGACAGATGTTTATAAGCAGACTATATTAGTGTCTACATGTGGTACTTATCTAGTAGTCCATCGCCCTCTACCCTCCTCTGAACCTTTCCTTTCTTAACTTACCTTGTCAACAAAAACCCAAATTTTTAATTTGTCTCTGACAGCTGCTTTTGTGTGCGCATCTACCGTTGAGATAACTGGCAACCAATCAAAAGCACAGCTGAGCTTCCAACCACCCCTGGACTGTAGTAGAGTATGTGCTAGTAAACATTTTCCATCCGATAAACCTAAAATAATCATCATGACACTCCTTCAGATCTCACCTTTCCAAAAACTCTATAGTTCGTAGTCCACCCCTAGAATGCAGGCTGAGCCACTTCTCACCCCTTTTACGGACTAAACTCTGGGGCAGACTTTTGCCATGCTCTCACCCTACATTTATCTGTGGACTCTTTCAGCCTACATATCTCACTGATCCAGTATCTTTATATATATATGAGAGTCCACTTATGTTAGTATTCATCTCGCTAATCACCACGATCACCTGAAACGTTGAGGGGCTAAAAGAGAATAATGGATGAACACCTCAATTAAAATTGTCCTATCCCGAAAGAGGTCCCTTTGGTAGAGAATTACTTAAAATAAAACTGCTGAAGTTTTCCTTCTAGAATGTTCGTGATAAAAAACTACACATAATATCATAGCATAAATCCAACAAAAAAGGTTTCAAAACAAAATAGAAATGTTACCGCAGCATTTCTGCTCTGCAGTAGGGGTTTTGTATTTCGCAGAAGTAGTCTGTGGTCAGGATCCATGACATAAGGCTTATCAACATTATCTGTTTCTTTCTCTTCTCCATCTGATGTGTAAAAATTGTTTTCATTAATGTCCCCCTGAAAGTCGCCCTGCAAACAAATGAACAGCACAAATTAACTAACTGTAGAAAAAATACTTACAACATACAGCACATTAGCATTTGATGACGGAGCAAAATATAAATCTTACATTTGGTTTCTTGGATGCTCCAAAAAGTCTACCACGTTCAGTTGGTAATCACATCCCAAAATGCACATTAAAAGCTGCTGTGCAAACGTAAAAATTGCTATGTACCTCATGTATCAAGATAATGGTTGCCAAAAAATGTTTGAAATTTCAGACAAATATCTAATTTTGTGAAACGACTTTTGTGGTAATATAAAAGCTTGCAAAATTCCATATCAGAGTGGGTCATGGCCCAACCTACCTAATAAATATTCATTAGTCAGGCTGTAAATTGCAACTAGCTCCAATTGGCCATAATCACAAGGAAGGTGGCCAGCAAGGGTCAGCTAACCACCATCTTTGTGATTGCTTATAAAAATGTTTTTTTTTTCTTCAAGCAGCCTAATTCCCTTTAACGAAACAGGACTGTCTTGTTTTTTTATGTTGTCATTGTCCGGTGCGAGGTGACAGTGGTCCCCATGCCATTGTCTACTCCCCAACAACAAACGTGTACCTCAATTCACAAAGGTGATCGGGTTCAAAGGACTCCATTGCCCTTTTCTGAAAATTTCCCACTACCACTTGCAGTCTGAACAGAATTCAGGTCACAAACGACTAATAGATCCTGTACTGAATTACACTTTTGGAAGGGACACCCATAACATTCCCCTTCCAAATTATGATTTGTTATGCAATTGCATTCCCCTTTTAGGAATCGGTGAGATTTTATTGATTCCTAAAATGGGTTTTGTACATGGGAAGTAACATTTTTGCAGTCACAAAATTCGAAACAGTGCTTGAGGCCACAAAAACGTTAAGTACATCTGGTCTTCTATTCTTTTTAATAAAAACTGTTGACTATTTAATGGCAAATTAAAACTATGCACATAAATTAAAGGGGAGTCTGGTACTGGGGTCAACTGAACTTAAAGAAGGAGGTGCTCTGTGAAGCTAATTTTTGGTTTCACTTCTATGACCTTACTTACTACTTCTGGAGTGGACTTACATGGCTCCTTGACAAAAGTCAAAAGAAAATATTCAGTGATGGGGAACCATTTGCTGTTACGGGTGAGGCAATGAAGGAACCTTGTGGAAATTGAACAGATTTCTTGTCTGCAGTGAGAACAAAAATGTTGCTCATCTCTCCTGATGGCAAAGCCTGCTGTGCACTGAAGACTCTAGACTATTGGAAAGGTAGCAGTTCTAATAACAAGCACACAGAAGTGCTGGTGTCAGCAACTGAAGGAGCATAGGGGTATAGACCGGCAAGGGTTAAGTTGCGACACGGCAGCAGAACGGTGAGCCAAACAGGGGTCTCGCTAGGAGAGGTTACTTCTCTGAGCTCAGAGCATGGCACTGAATTATCTCTTCAAAATCACAGGCAATCCAACAAGAGTAGGGTACTGCACATGAACCATCTCTGGAACAAAAATACTTCAGGAAATTGAGAGCTCTCAAGTCGGCACTGTAGAGCAAAATCAGTACTATATTCATAGAATTAAACTTGCTCAGGGCAGACTAGAGAAAAGTGGCAGCAGATGTGGCAAAAAAGAAAAAAGGACAAAGTGGAACACACGAAAATGAATGTGCTAGAACTGCAAAATAAGATAAAGACAGTCTCAGAGTTCCACCGCTTACAGTAAACCAGGAAGACAATGCAAAAGAGAGATCAAGGAAGAATTGCCTCAGATTTCAGGGATTCTCAAGCACTTAGCTGGCCCATCAGAGCAGCTGTTACTGGATGCATGAATTCAACAGGCTTTACATGTTCCAGAATACTTTTAGATGTTCAGGAAGTTATTCGATAGAATGGGCTCCACTGTGCAGCACCAAGAGTCATCATCGAAAGCCTATTTAATTATACATAATATTATAATTTGTTACAAAGTAGGGGATCTTAAGTATGAAGAACAAGCAACCCTGATCTTACAAGATTACACACAAAAGGTTTGATAACTCTGAAAACTGACCAAAGCTGTGAAAGAAAAACTACAAGCTCTGAACATGAAATACAAGTTAGCACACCCTTTCAAACTCAGGAGGGTAAATCCTATTTCTGTAAAGAACCGGAAAAAGTGTTGGAATGGTTGGAAATGTAGGATAGAGAGCAAAGCTGTCAACGTGTCAGATGGGTCATTAAGAATGTAATAGCAACCGATGAAAGCAGCAGAACATCCGGAAACATGGCAAGAGTGCAATAATTGAACATCAATGTGGCTCTCATAGGAGAGCGGACGAAGACAATGGGACCCTCAAAGGCAGAGGGAATGCCAAAGGGCGAATCGTTGGGTAGTGTGCAACAGAACCAGGACAGAGATAAAGAACAAGATGTGATGCTAGCGATTAAATTGATAGAATGACGTCAAAGAAGAGCTGATGGAAACTGTAAAAACAAAAGAATGCTGGTAACAATATTAGAATAAGATGATTGTAAAGTAGAATGTGTCATACAAATATTTGAGGAATGGTTGGTGTAAAATGCAGCACTTAAGGAGTTTCATTTGGGGAAAGCCAGTATTCTAAGTTGTGGTCATAAACCTTTAACAAAATGGAGTCAATAATTAAGTTTCAATTCATTTGCAGGACTTCACATACACAGTTGTTTATGTTATTAGTAAATAAAATATTATAGTTCATTTTCTTTCATGACTGCCTCTTCAAATAAGAGAATGTGATATTAGTGAACGGGTGGATTTTCAACTTCCAATAATTTGTAATTGTAGAATTCCAGCAGTTGTAAAGCGTGAATAGAAATTCAAAAATAAGTAGGGTAATACACTGAAAGAAGTCAGGCCAAATAGACCAAAGAAAAACAAATTCCAAAAAGCGGTAATGCCATTTTGGCAAGTTAGTAGAAACAGGAAGAGTCCCTGTGTGTGGGAAGCACTGATCCTAATGAATGTTTAACAATTTACATCAAAAGTAAACACAAGACATCAATTAATAATTGGATCATTAATGACTATTTTCTTTTGCAATATTGAAAAATGCAAACTTTTTCTGTTAGTCAATAAACAATTATTATACAAACATTGCATACAAAAGTTTTTATATCACACAAAAATGTTCAAAACGTAAAAACATAGTCTTTTATGAGACATACGAGTATCTTCCCATTGATGACAAGCTCTTGTAATTAAGCCCTATGTATTTCGGGACTCTGGGGTCCCTTCCTCAGGGGCATTTCTGTAGACAAACAAATACAAGCAATGTGTTTTATTTACATTTGTACATGGAGGATTTTTACTCATCAACAAGTAGTTGTGTCAGTAGATCCAACCCAAATCACGTGACATTATGTTAATAGAACAAGCTTGGGGTAAAAGTTAGCACACCGAGTAATAAATAAAAATTACCAAAGGAAAGTGAACCACTACGGAATGTAGTGCCTGTTATTTGATAGAGTGCATCCTCGAGTGATGCAGATAACTTGTAAGAACGAGGGGACGTGACCAAAAACAAAGTACCTGTTTACAAAAAAGTAAGGCTCACCTTAGACAATAAGAATAATGTCTCAAGGAAAATATGAGTCGGTCAAGTGCCCATCAGAATGGGCAAACCATGAGAAAGGAAAAATGCGATAAAAATGGAGCTTGGTGATAAAAAGGGCCAAGTGACAAAATATCCACGGTTATTCTTACCGAATCGATTGGCAACGAAATACTAGGTAATATGTTGTGTTGTGTGATCCTCCTGCATTCATCTTATTAACATTGCTTCAACCAATTAGTGTGAGGTGAAGTCGTGACCACTTATCTAATGATTCCTGAATGTTACGTACTAACGTAGCCCAGTTGACTTCAGCTAATTCCTGCAAAGATGATCTAATTTTAACACCCAAGTATGTCACATCTCTTTCAATTCGAGCATCTTCCAGAGTAACCGTTTCAGAAATTAACACTTGTGTTTTAGCTGCATTTAATTTGTAGCCTGATACTTGACCGAATACTGTGGCAAACCGTTCTATCTCTTGGAGTGCTAGATAGGGATCCGAGGTAGTTATTGCCACATCATCTGCATATGCAAACACAGAATATGGAATATTGTGTCCCATAAAGGGTTTAATCAAGGCATTATTACCCAACTGTTCAAAAAATGGGTTGATATATAATGCGAACAATAATGGTGAGCAGGGGCACCCCTGTCAAGTGCCCCTAGAAATGTTCACTGTATCTGATGATAATCCCATAGAGGCAATTTTGGCGACCGGTGAAGTGTACAAAACCTGGAGGGCAGTAAGAAACCATTGACCAAAACCCAAATGCCGCATTGGTTCCCACAGGTATGCCCACTCCACACGGTCAAACGCCTTTTCTGTGTCCAATAGAATTAAGCCCAGATCGCGGGGCGACATCAAACAATGTCACCACCTTATTAATGTGCATTATTGTGTTACATTCTGTAAAAACCCATGTTGAGTCCGTGATAACAAAAAGCTGATAATTTTAAACATACGGGTGGCCAATATCTTAGAGCAGACTTTACTGTCACAGTTCAATAATGAAATTTGGCCGACAAGCCAACCAGTTCAGGATCTCTGCCCTTTTTACTGAACACAACTATAGTACCAAGATTTAGGGGCACATCCCTCTTGAGCAGCCCTAAATGTATTCAGCATGTCAATTTTGATTAAATTTTAAAAAAAGCTTATAAATCTCTGTAGGCAGTCTGTTGGGTCCAGCAGCCTTTCCCAAGGCTAAGCCATTAACCGCAATTTCTACCTCCTCCATTGAAATGGGCTCATCCAACATTGCAATCTCACTGGAATCTAGATGTGCTATAACCCCATCCAGTAAATTAGTAAAATATCTATCATCCAGTTCTGGTCGGGTGAATAGATCTAAATAAAATGTATGCAAGATGGATAAAATCCTTTTAGGTTCCTGACAAATTGACCCAGCTTTATCTTTCAGGCCCTTAATCCGCCCCATAGATTCCTTCCTACGTAACCGCCATGCCAGACAGCGACCCACAGCTTCACCATATTCATGCATTCATTTTTTTTTGCCAAATATTTGCAGGCATTTTCCATATTCCAAATCCCTTGTATTTTAGCCCTTGCCGGTTCGGTGGCCTCTTCTAACTCTGAGATATTGGCCGCCCTTGATCTAGCCCCCTGGATTAATTTACCCTCAGCATTCTTAAGCATTGCATACAACTCCTGTATCTCTGCTTTTTTCTTCCGATTTTGTCAAACAACAAAACTTAGTACTTCGCCTCTGAAGCATGCCTTAAATGAGTCCCATACTATAGCATGGTGGGCCGAATGTCTATTGAAAATAAAAAAACACGCTAATCCACGTAGACATGTGTTCTTTAAAATTCTCATTTAGACAAGGTTTCCGATCAAATGAAAATGTCCTCCTAGGCGAATAGTGAGTAGCGACAGTGAGTGTCAATGTGATCGGAGAATGATCAGACGTGATATTGGGAAAAATCTGAATTGCAACACCACCTATTGAGAAAGCAGATAAAAAAATAATCCAAGCGTGCAAACTTTTTATGGGGGTAAGAATAATAAGTAAACCCCGGGTCTGTCGGACTTAAATTGCTCCATACGTCAATCAAACCATGATCACTGTGGCTTCCGCACAGGATACTCCTGTGGTCCTTTCTGCAGATCTAAAGTTGTTAAATTGATATTTAAATCCCCACATAAGATCAGCGGAGACCCCCATGCTGCTAATTCAATATTTAATTCTTCAAAAATTGAAGCATCATCCAAATTGGATCCATATACAACACAAATTGTATATTTAGTGACACCAATACTACATTCTGCAATGACCTATCTGCCAACTTTATCCGCTAAACAACGTCCCATTGTAACCCTATTATCCTTAACTAATATAGCCACTCCTCTAATCATAGAAGATTGTTGTGAAGGCACTACCAATGTATATCCCAAAGTTTCTAAACCCGACCGTTCTGACCAAGGAATGTGCATCTCTTGGAGATAGACCACATCAGGCTGAATATTATGTAATTCTGCTGTGACTCGATTTCTCTTACTCCAATTATTTAAACCAGAGACATTCCAAGTACAAATCTTTACCCCCTTAGCTGCCATCATGATAATCGATTAACCCTTCTGTCAACACTGCCATATAATATCGTTTTCCCAGTGTTCCTGAGCTTGCCAGATATTTTCTTTATTTATTTCTCGAGTAACTGTGGAACTTTTACCCTTTTGTCCCCACCCCAATAGCCCCCCTCACCCCAAATGATCCCCCCACCCCGCCGAAACATGGCTTTAGGACTAATTGTCCTGTAGATGCAGGCGAGCGTATACTCCCTCGCCTACCCTCACAACTCTGCCCATGCACATGCGTACTTCAGACTTCAAAAAGAAAGAAAAAACAAAAATATATCAGTATACACATACCCCTGTGTTACATAACAAGGTAATCTGTGGCAGCCATAAGCCATTACATGAGCCCTCCATATTACATAGAATTCAGAAATTCTTTAGCAGATCCCTCATTAGTAAAAAAATAAAATGCGTACCATCTTTAAAGATCAATTCAATTTTGCTGGATTCAATAAGTAAGATTGGGCTCCTTTTGCCTGAAATCGAACAATCAATTCACGCAACTGCCACAGGAGCTCAACTGTAGATCTGCAAAAATCAGGTTGCACGAAGAACTCAAAATCGCCTCCAGATCTTTTTTTAGAAGGACGTGCTAACTTAGAAACCTCTTTTCGTGCAACAAAACTATTAAATTAAATAAGGACAGCTCTAGGTTTTTCATTTAATAGCTCAGTACCACAGCGGCTACGTCTAATTAAAGGGAGGTGATGAGCTCTTTCAATTTTACGGTCCCAGTCCCATTTAGAGAGTTCCGGAAAGGCCATTTTAATAGTTCCACAAAATAGCGCCAAGTATCCTGTCCTTCCTTCCCCTCTAGAATCTGAAGGATACGTAAATTATTCCTTCGAGCCCAATTTTCAATATCCGCCAATTTCCAGGCAGTATCATCCCTAGCTGAATGAAAAGAAGCAGTTACAGCTTTTTGCTGGGCTAAATCCTCTTCCAGATTAGAGATTCGAGCTTCAACCTCATTAAACCGAGAGATAAATTCCACGTGAGTTTTCGACATCCTCCGAACTGAATTCTGTAACTTTCTACAAATATTTTGAACTCTCTGACTCTCTTCCAGCGTTTCAGTGTGGTGAGACATGATAGACTGGTAGATTAATGAAAGGGAAAGATCTTCTTCTGCAAGTTGATGTGTTTGTAATTGATGAAAAAATTCTGTACTGCTCCCCCCATCGACCGGTGTCAGGTCTAGCTTCTTACGGACCGTGTCCAGCCTTCCTTCACTCTGCTCTCCCGACTCCTCCAACAGTAGGCTACTGTGATCACTGCCCTCATTAACACTCATTTGTGCCGCATACTGACGCGCAAGATCTTCACAAGATGACATTGATTGATTGGATAGTGAGTAATAGTCCCCCGACTCAGCATCTTGCATCTGTGACTGGCCCCCAGCTGTTAAAGGAGCCATGGCGTCCCCATTTACACTAGCCTCCACACCCTCTGGATTAGCCATAGTAGTTGAGTCCCCATTATTTTCTTCCACTACCATATCGCCACGAATTACTAAACCAGTTGTATCACTAAAGTGAAAGTCCACACCATTTTCTCCAACCTCTACCGAGATCCCAGCAGCTAGCGGGGGGCGGGGCAGGCGCTTCATTCTGTGCCAAAGTCTCCTTATTCATGTTAACAATAGCGTGAGCCTGTTTATCCATTTGACTCATGCCAACAGAAACTTCACATGCAGGTATAGGTAGGGAGGCTGAGGGGGGAGGGCAGTTGTTTCCCCCAGCGCTTTTCTTTATTAATGGAGAATATTGCCGGAATTTTCTTTGTCTCTGTTACCTCCTTGCCCCTAACAACAGCGCCGTCAAAAGCCATAATATTATCCCTGTCTGTGGCCGATGATACGCTTGTGACACCACCGGCTCTCACCTCTGAAGCGCTCCCAGCTCCTGTATTTGCTCCCGAAGTTGCTCCTGAAGTCACTACGGTACCAGTGCTTCACGCGTCTTGGGGGGTGTCTTGCGCGCTATCCTGTATGTGCGGTCTGCCTCGTCCTCCCTTAGGGGGCATGATTATTATCGACTCAGCAATTCCACCAACAAGTTTTCACCTGCCCACGAACAGAGATTCTTCCAGCGCGTTTGAGCTAACCGCTCTTTGTCCGGCATTAATGAAATCAGGCCCGCCCACGCACTCAGCCGTATCGGAGAAGCCGTGTCGGTGAGGCACGAGTCCAAGACACGCCTAGTCTGACGGGTCTGACGATCCTCACAGCGCCAACAGCCTCAGGGAAGAAGGTACGATTTCACTTTTCCGCTCAAAGAACTCTCTTTTAATAAAGGCACCGATAACTGTATAACTCCGGGTCCAAATGCTACAACATTGTAATCAAAATCCGCAGAGTCGTGAGCTGGCAAGAACGCTCAACCTACACGTCCGCAGCAGCGGGCGCCATCTTGCCTCAGACAAGAGCTGAATCCCAGATTCTCTCATGGAACACCACATGCACTCTCACATAGCAACCACAGTCATCATATGCACAGGTATATCAACACATGCCCAAGAACATCACTAGCTCCATTATAAAGTTCTAAAAATATACTGATTAAGTTCCAAAGTAGCAGCTGCAAATATTCTACGAAATCATCGATTAAGCTCAGAAATGCTATTCTAGATAACCTGGTAGATTCTCCAAGTTGGCACCAAACCAATCCTGCAAATACATAAAGATACAATCGTAATAAACCCTAGTAAAGTCCCCTGTGCTCAGCTACACCTTTAACATGGTTGACATTTAATTATTTATATACCTGGTACAGACACAAAAGGCACAGGTAGGGTCATCATATACTTAAGCACAAGCACCATAAGCTGGGGCAGCCGTCATTTGCCCAGGTACTACTATAACAAGCCAAAGCGCAGCCTCATATGGTAGGGGAAGCACTCATATGCCCAGAAACAGCCATCAAATGCCAAAGTACATTGCTACACAATGTGTACTTCAATGTTATGTTTATACAGTCACAAATCCTCCCCACTGTGTGCAACATCCTAGGACACGCGCTGGGAATTAACGCAGCCACCAATCACAGCACTCGAACTCTCGTGCATGAAAACTCTTCACTCGCGCGCCGCCCCTCGCACACGTGGATATGTGCACCCAGGCACACATGCACCAACCACACCTGCTGCACGTTGGTACTTGTGCACTCTCCTCTGCATATATCACCCGCTTGTGTACGATCACTCAGCTGCAGCAGGGAACGTACACCAAAGGTATACAATTGGTTCTGTCAGGTATACCCTATTTCTTTGAGTTTCTCTGATTTTTCAAAAAAGCATTCATATCAGACTGTTCATTTATAAGAGAATAAATTACAAGAAATACCAAACCAAACATTCTAGGGTAACACAACAGATTTGTATAAATTACTTCATTTATAAATACCCTTATTTCAATATTTTCAAGGCGATAAACAGTAGATGGTGGCGCATCATGTGTGAAAAGGTGACATTTAGTGCTCAGTGATGTGCGTGACTGTGAAATATATACAGTGAAAGTTTAAGGGGGGGGGGGGGGGAACAAGGGGGAATTAGCCAGTAATGCGTAGTTTTTAAGATAGTTCTGCGAACCATATGAGTTGGTCTCCACGCAGAATCCATAAAGCTGGTCCAAAAGGTTCTAAAGTCGACGTTTCAACCCTGGAAAAGCACTCTTAAAGTGTCAAATCGGGTCTTCATCAGGATTGGGTTCAGGGGGGAAGTGAGAACGGTTTTATCACGACAGCCTCAAGGAGGGTGCCAGGTGGGGGTTCCTTAGTCTGGCTCCAGTGAGACCACTCGCTATTCAGTGGTAGCTTGTGGGTTGAGACTCCCTTCAATGGTGATTCTCGCTTAATGGTAGTGCTTACTTAGTGCGTTTCCATCGTTCCGTTAATCCTCAAATGTAGAAGATACAAATTACGTGGCCCAGTCGTATTCTTTGAAATAGAGGTCCACGTTTTGGGTCTGACTCAGATCGGATCGGTCGCACAAATTCCTTCGTGCTCCGTCCATGATCACTGGGGGTGACACCCCTGGAGCCAGACTAAGGAACCCCCACCTGGCACCCTTTTTGAGGCTACGCATTACTGGCCAATTCCCCCTTGTTCCTTCCCCCCTTTTTAAAACTTTCACTGTATATATTTCACAAGTGAGGTACCATATTTATCAGGAGATATATAGTAGAACATTTGTTATTACCAATTGGATTTCTCTGTATTTCTGCCTAGCAATGTAAGCCAGTGTGTAAGAAAAGACATTCTAGGCGACCTCAGAGACCGAAGAAGCAGACTGATTTATAGGATCACTCCCCGCCATCCGAACATAAATAAACGTAACTCACGTGCAATAGGCACAATACCGAGAGGGAAATGGGGTCCTAGCGGGAGTGCAGGAAATTTTGAACAACAGGTTATTGATTGCCGTAATGAAGAGTTGAAATAGTGTTAAATGACTTGTATAAGATACAGAATGTATTCCCATGTGATACGCAAAGCTATTGTATGATATCTCCAATGTTTATTCATGCCATGTAACTACTGGCTGGTACAAAAAAAATATTAAAAAAAATAAATGAAAGCCATTCTGAAAAATTCCCACCGAATTATATGTCAGTATGGGTACCCTCAAATTTAGAGATGTACAAATAACCACTGCTATACTGATCCCAAAGTGAGTTTGTTAAAAAAAACTACGAATTTGGAGATATTTGAAAAATTCGTGTTTATCCAACCCAAATTTTGCTTGAAGGTCTCCAAATGCTGCCAACTGCCTGTCATCACACAAATCCTCTAAACAATGCACTCCTTTTAGACGCCATCTGTTAGATGTTTGATCGTGAAAAATAATTGGAAGTAGCCCAGGAGCAAAAAAGGGGGTATAAGCATTCAATTTACCAATTCCAAGTTGTCGCTTGATATGTATCCAAACTGAATACGCAGCCGTAAGAATTTAAAATGTTATTTTCTTAAGATAACTGGGTTCTATTGTTTTGACCAAACATTCCCTGGCCTCATCTCGTAACCCAAATTCATAAATTGACAGGCTATGACATGGCAACATTTTGGCCCAGTCCCATACTACCAGGGGACTGAGGAATTGCAGAACCGCTGTCCAATAATACAGCATATAGTATGACATACCCCAAACACCGCGATCCTATGCATCTTCTTATAGGCCCTTCTCTGCCGGCTATATCCCCACAAAAATCTAGAACTAATCCGCTCTAGTCTCTTAAAACATGAAACTGGAAATTCGAGTAGGATAGTTCTAAACATGTATAAAAACCTGGGTAGTACCATCATTTTTAGTACGTTTGATCTGCCATGAAGGGATAAATCTAAGTGGTCCAATCGCGCCAATGTTGACTTCACCTTAATAAGCACAGGATTCAAGTTTAGCTCTGGAATTTTGCTAATTGGCAGTGTGATTTTAATTCCTAAATAAGTAACTTCCGGAATAGTGATTATGTTTTCAGGAGGATCCCTACCAGTATAAAGCACCTGTGTTTTAGAAATGTTTAATTTATACCCGGAAAACCGTCCAAACTGAGATGCCAATTTATTTCGTTAGCCTGATTTAGCTTATTTAAAAAAAATATATATATATATATATAAGGGCAAATAATAGAGGTGAACACGGGCATCCTTGCCGTGTACTTCGACCAATAGAAAACAAATCAGACTCTTCACCGGAAATTCGGATACTGGCTTCCGGGGTCATATATAATGTCTTCAATGCTTGCCGGAGCTGAGGGCCAAACCCCTTCAATCTTAAAACGTCCCACATATATGGCCAGGAAACCCTGTCGAATGCCTTCTTGGCATCCAACAGGGTTACCCCCATTGTGGTATTGGTCCCTTGTGCCCAATCCACCAGCGATATCACGCGCCTTACATGATCAGCTGTGTCCCGGCCGGGAATAAACCCGTGTTGAAAGTTTGAGACAAGCTCAGAAATGACTCCAGCTAGACGCTTTGCTATGATCTAAGAATACATTTTACTATCAGAGTTCATTAATGAGATGGGTCTATATGATGACGGTAATAGGTAGGGCTTATCCTTTTAAAAAAAAAAAAACAATGATAATAGTCTTAGGCCAAGACACTGGTGCAATCCCCTTTTGCGCCGACTGGAATAAAGCCATAAATTCAGTTTTCAGTACATGACAAAAGGTCCTATAAAATATAAGCGGGATGCCATCAGGTCCCACAGCCTTACCAGCCGCCAATGATGCAATTGCTGCCTCCACTTCCTCCCAAGTTATATCATCATCTAACTTTTTCCTTTGAACATGTGTCAATTTTGAAATTTCCATATCAGCGCAGAACTTAGCCACTTTCCCTTCAACTCCCTTAATATCATCATCAATATATAGTTGATTTCAAAATTTACGAAACACCTCCAACATTTCAGCTGGCTTATCACAGATCTGCCCCAAATCATCCTGCATCTTGATTATCCTATTAGCAACCGTCTTCTGATGTAATCTTTTAGCCAGAATTCGGACGGAGTTTTCCCCAACCTCATATACTTCTGACCTATATACTGCAATTCTCGCTGCAAGTTGCGCAGCAAAATTCTGATATCACTTTATTTATTTAACAGCTATGTCCGTTAGAATTACCTCAGTATCTTGACCTTCACTAACTGCCCTCATAAGCTTATTTTCAAGTAACCGTAATTGATTCATCTTCTCCAACACATCGCCCCGTAATCTGTGCTGTTTATTAATTGAATAGCTCAAGGTTTCTCCGCGAACTCCTGCCTTAAATGCATCCCACACAGTAGGACCCGGCGCAGATCCCCGATTGTTGTTGAAAAATTCCATTATCCATTTGCACATATGTTCACAATATACTGTATCAACCAATAGTTTTCGTTCAAAAGTCCACGCTCTTGATGGGGCTCTGTAGCTAACATCTACTTCTAACACGATAGGGTTGTGATCAGAAATTATTTTGGGCCTAATATCAACTCTGGCCTTATATGCTTGCTCAGCAGATACAAAAAAATAATCCAGTGAGTCGTAGGCACTTTTTATGAGGTGCAGAATAGAAGGTATCCCTAGGAGCTCCCTTTCCTTTCAAACACCAAATATCCACCAGCCCAAATTATTTCACAAACCCTCTAGTGGCCTTGAAGACCTTATTTTTCTTTCCAACATAGGGATCCTCACTAGTTATGTCGAAACCGCCCGCCAAATGGAGATTAAAGTGCCCACACAGGATTAATGGAGATGGCCAAGTCGCTAACTCAATGCTCAAACCAGTTATCATATCTGAATCATCCAAATTAGGACCATAAATTGAGCAGATGGTCATTGGTACACCCTCTATCCATAATTCAATGATCACGCATCGCCCACAAAGGTCTTCTTTAACGCGTTTACAATCCCCTCAACCAAATCTTTTCAGAATTGCTACTCCCCTTGTCATAGAGCCTTGCAGAGTACATCCCAAGAGCTCCATACCCAGATCCTTTAACCACCTTCTATTATTCCATGCAATATGGGTCTCTTGTACACAGAGCAGATCCACCTTCATTAAATGAAGAATCTGGGCCATGATACCTCTTTTTTTTCTATCATTCAGTCCACAAATGTTCCATGAGCATATTGAAATTTTACCCAGCATCATAAAATAATTCTTTAAACATGCCGCGCTTGCTTTGCCCTAGCTTTGAGTTACCTTCACATAATGATACATTTAATAATACAGCCAAAGAAAAGACTTCAAAAGACGTATTCCCCAAATCCTTGCTGCTTCTGCTATGCCTTAACCAATTTGTACTACTGCTTGCCCCACCACAAACCTCGCCCTAGCAACCCCAAAGAACCCACCCCCCCACCCTCACCCCCACCTAAATGAGGCATAGGGACTGAATTGTCCCTGTTAGTTATGGAGAGAAAGAGTGCATGCCTTCAACTAATCCCCCATCCCCCTGGCTTGAAAAAAAAGAACAGCAAGAAACAACATGCAGATTTGTTATACAACATCCTTCCCCCTATATAATACCCAAAAAATCCTTTGTGGCTATCTCAGAGATAAAAAATAGTGTTTTGTCTATGTGAATGATTTTAAGCTTTGACGAATTTAATAGATAGGCCTGTGCCCCTTTAGCTTGGAATAAAGGAATCAATTGGAGCAAGTGCCATCTCTGCTGAACTGTGGCCGGACAAAAGTCTGGCCGCACAAAACATTTGCAACCCTTCCTCCTTCTCTTACGTTCCGGCCTAGCAAAATCGTACAAAGACTCACGAAGCAAAAAATTGTTCAGACACATCAAAATAGCCCTTGGTTTACCATCTGCCTTGATCCTACCCTGCACATGGAACGGAAATCTATGAGCTCTCTGTAGCTCAAATTCCCACTTCCACTGATTCAGTTCAGGAAGGCTTCAGAAAATAAGTCAATAAACAAATTGTCGAATATCTTTGCCTTCAATTCCCTCCGGAATACCAAGTACCCGCAGATTGTTTCTTCTGGAGCGGTTCTCTATATCAATGAGCTTCCAATTTATGTTGTCCCGCAAGTACTGAAGAGAATTCACATCCGCTTTCTTCTGCACCATCTCGTCTTCTACTATAGAAATTCTTGCCTCCGCTTCCCAATCCTAGCTGATATCTCAGAACAGGTCTTGATGACACGACGAACAGTATTTTGAAGTTTACGGACTGCCCCTTGTGTGCGTAGTCCCTCTGCTTTTGTTTCCTCACGATGTGTCATTATGGCATGATATATGGAGGCTAAGGTGACCTCCTTCTCTGTCATATTACCGGGACAGTTAATCTCTGCATGAGCGCCATGCCATCTTGACTAACATTCAATCCCTCGGATTGTGGTGAAAATGACTGATCAAGCAATGGCGATCCACCGTTATCAAGATCATACATAGCTGACGATTTTGGCGTTTCCTTTGCTTTCCACACTGTTCCTGTTTCCCCAGATAACATACTGCCTTCATCATCCTCCAGCGGGACCGAACTAGCCATGCTTCTATCATCTGCCCAATCACCATCTACACTTTCCATCTCCGAGGCATTTGATAGATCTGACATTGAATAGAAATTCCCATCGGAGTCAACCTCTTTAGTCATATCAGATATTTCCGTGATGGGCCCAACTTCTTGTTGAGCTCCGGCCACAGTCCCGCCATCCACTGCTAAAGGCAAGGCCCTTTGACCATCGATACCTGCTACCGATATCTGCTGAAGAAGAGCCCCCATTTCCGTTACATTATCCCGGTCTGCAACCAAATCATTAATAGGATTGCCAGTCGCTGTATTCACCATTACCCCCACTCTAGACACGTCCGTAAATGGCACTAGAATATCTACTGCTCCCTTATCAACATGCAGAGAGCTTGTTCCACTGCCCGGTGAACCAGTATCTTGAATCCTACCTTTTGGTTGCTGCCTCTTTTTGAAGAATAGTAGAACAAGAAGGACATTTTTTCTATTCCGTAATTTTTTATCATCACCTGATTTTAGTGTTAAAAATAGGATCAAACCTGAACTTAAATTAAAATAAATTCCAAGATAACAATGTGATAAACGTAGAGGCTAAAGACTGAAATTTGGAGCAGGCTGTAGAACATTTTACCAAAGTATTTGAGAACAGTTTATA
The DNA here is from genome assembly GCF_964261635.1 of Lissotriton helveticus. NCBI lineage: Eukaryota > Metazoa > Chordata > Amphibia > Caudata > Salamandridae > Lissotriton > Lissotriton helveticus. The sequence goes on along the minus strand of NC_136059.1, from coordinate 547,164,074 downwards.
TATTTCAAAACTTTAAGTTTTAATATTAACATAAAAAAGGTAGGCTTATTCGGTCAGCCTTTCGTTTCAACCTATCGCGTTTAATTGTGCATGATGACACATTAAGCTTTAATGACTTATTGTTATACACTTTGTTTATACTATACTTCTATTAATATTATTCCGTTACTCAGAGACTTGAAGCTGTTTTTTTAATAACAGTTCTGTGAGCTAGAAATAATAAAATATGCAACCCACTACATTAGAACTCAGCCCATGTCAAACATTCTCACCTCCGCACACATCCTCCTTTACCTCTATGTTGTGTTAGACACAGTCGACTACTTCAGACATTTTCCTCTCCAGGTTTTGCATGCAAAGCACTAGACGAAAATATTACTTCCTTCGGTTAAGCTCTTTCTGGTGGATACTCTAACTGCAGATTCCTCACTTTGGAACACTCCTCAGTTGCCAGACTGGAGTCCGAAACTTCCTCAACACTGCTTCTATGTGCTGCTAGGTAGCACTTTCTGGCTCCGGGCTGATTTCGTACAGCCACAGCAATGACGGGGAGAGGCCGTATCAGCACCATCACTGAATGCCAACATCAGTTTCTTATTTTTACTCTTTCCAAGCCCTTAGACACTGAGAGTGAAATAATTGTTAGTACCAGTGTGAATATTCCTTACTTGGGACATGTTTACATAACAAGTAAGTGGGAGGGCATTGAGGAAAGTGCAGTCAGATAGTTTATCCAGCGGAAAGACATCTACCGAACGTAACATGTTCTTCTGATGACTAAAAGAGTGGACTCAGACAAAAATGCCTAGCAGAATTGAACGGGCAAAATGCCCTTCCCGGCCAACCTGATTGTCAAGGCAGTAGTAGTGTTTCATGAATGTGTGTACCAACGCACACATTGCGGCCTACAGATACAAGCGAGAAGCACTCCGTGTACTAGCCCAGTCGCAGCAGCCTTGCCCTGGGGGAAAAGGCCTAGTGAAATAGGCACTCATAACTTTCAGAAGCTGGTTCGTGACCAGTGCGTAAAATGTCAATGCAGAGTCCCAACCACCTTGACAAAGTACCCTTATGCACTATCTTCACTTTCTTCATCCCAGAAAACCCACAAAAAGCTTATCATCCACGTGGTGGTCTTTGGTATGACCAACGTAGAAGCTTAAAGCCCTTTTGCGGCCCAACCAATGACCCATCTCCTCCTCTTTCAAGGGATGAGAAGAGGCGAAGAATGCCGGCCGGGTAATGGAAAGCCCAATGCATAAGGGAGTCATGACTTTAGTCAAGAAGGCCCATCAAGTTCTTGGAAGCAGTTTGACAGGTAAAATAGTGGCATAGGGGAGTTGCACCAACAGTGTCTAAAGTTCACTCGTGTGATGAGCTCAAGTGATCACAATGCTGAAGATAGTCTAGAGAGACAGAAGAGGTAACAAACAGCTGTGCATCTGCACAAACGGCATAAACTTGAGAAAGATCAAGTTACGGTGTCACTATAGTATCACATCACAAAATGCTTGGGAGGGAACATGTGTCAAACCTTTTAAAATCTCATCACAACAGATGATTTGAAAAAGGGCAGCTGATCTGGCAAACGTCGAATGGCTGAGAGGGCTAACAAGCAACCTTTAACAGTGCCCACTGCAAGGCCTTGCTGGGTGAAAGACAAAAAAAACAGGGAACAAAACCAACAGTTTGGCTCATATAAGATCACACCAGGCCACAAATTTGCCCCAGTGCTTGGCTTTGGACTTTGCCGAAGACAGAATGCCAGTGAGGATGAAATCTCACACTTCAGGTGGACAACCAAACCCATTTTCCCTTCAATTCAGGTGGGCAATCAAACCCATTTTCCCATCAATCATCTGAACGGGATGTGACACCACGGCATTTCCCATCATCCATCTCCGCAGACAGTGAGATAACTGGATTTCCCATTATCTAGCTGCAGAAAAAGGGATATCACTTCCTGCCTGTTCTCTACTTCAATAAACTCTTCAGGGCGTCCCATCAACCGGGCATACTCATCAAAGGCCAGGCATAGACAAGTATATCGCCTGTTTGTGCCTATTAGGCAGAGACTTGGGCCAGAATCCCTGTTCTACTGAAACTTACAAAGTAAGATATAATCCTGTACCTTAGCCAGGACCCCATAATGCCAATCTCCACAATCACATCCAGATGCAGATGACTGTTGTATGGTCTTTTCTTGTCTTCTTCTTTTCCACCCTGTCTTCCCCCTTTGTTCAGTCTGGGAACATTTAGAATGTTGAATGATGTTTCTTACTTTAAACAATGACCCACTCACCTAGAATTTGCACAACACATACACCCAATCTTGTACACATCCTACTAACTACCCAATGCCCTCAAACTACAGAACACATATTTCAACTCATACTCATCAATACTTGCTTTGCAGCACTCCATGCACCACGCATCGCAGACCTCACCACCTATATCACAAACATGATACACTCCTCCGTGCAGAAACAAGGATCATGCCCGCATCTGTGAACATCTTAGAAGTCCTTCTTCCCACAGACTACAGCATCAATTGTATGGACCATGCACATAAGAAGGGAGGAGTCTCGCTGTCATCTATAAGTCCTCCTGGTTCTGCACCCTAGGCAAGCACATAGTACTCAACTCCATGGAATTGCTTACAAGCCATTTCCTACTCTGTAATTCAGACCTCCAATTTGCATTTCATCTACAGGCTTCCCAAGCAGAACAAGAACTTTAATTCTCATATCTCTTCACAACCTCGATCACCCAACATGCACCCATCGCCCTCTAGGGTGACTTCAACCTCCCAGACAATACAAGCTAAAAAACAAATCAAGATACCCTCTTCAACCTCATCGATACCCTCAACGTGGTACAGCATTTCATACATTCAACACACTCCAAAGGCCACATCTTCGACCATGACTTCTTAAAACAAAGTTACTACATGTGTAACGATATAGCTGTAAGAGACATTAGTTAATGATAGATTCCTTACCTTAGAATATCCCCAGGTGTCAGACTGGATCCGGAAAGCTTTCGTCAGCAGTAACCCTGTGCGTCGATAGGGTTCGTCGTACGGCATCGCTGGCATCGTATTCGCCGAGATCACTGGAGCTACTTAGACGCGCCCACGCGCGCTGACGTCAGTTCTGTACACAACTTTCCGCGACAGGAAGCAGGGCCATGTAAGATACTGACCACTGGTGCATAGAAACTAGGGCCCGAAAGGATGACCTTAACCCCAGTAATCAGTTCGCAAAACGGGGAGGATGGGTGGGGCGTTAAGGAATCTATCACTAACTAATGTCTCTTACAGTTATATCGTTACACAAGTAGTAACTTGTGCATCTGAAAGAGAAACGTTAGTGATAGACAGCCCAGCAATACCAAATACGTTGGTGGATCTCCGAATAAGATTACACCAGAAAGTCACGGAGAACAGAACGGCCAAAGAAGCGTCCCTCCAGACCTGACTGAGGCAATAATGCTTTGTAAAGGTGTGCATTGAAGCCCACGTGGCAGCCTGACAGATGTCTTGCAAGTGGACACCACGCCCCAATGCCATCGTGGCTGCTGTTGCCCTGGTAGAATGGGCGCGCAGCCCCACCAGAGGTTCCTTTTTAACTAAAGAATAACAGGCCTTGATATACAAGACGACCCAGCGGGAGATAGTCCTCTTGTGAACAGCCCAGCCTTTCTTGGCACCTGTGCAGCCAACAAAGAGCTGGTCATCCACCCGGAATGCTTGTTTGCGATTTAGATGAAATAAAAGCACACGTTTTGGGTCCAGACGGTGGAGCCTCTCTTCCGCTCTGGAAGGATGAGGAGGCTGAAAGAAAGTGGGCAAGGTGATAGTCTGCCCGATGTGGAAGGCAGTGACAACCTTAGGCAAGAAGGAAGAACGAGTGCGAAGCACAACCTTGTCCGGATGAGCCGACAAAAAAAGAGGCTTACAAGAAAGAGCCTGAAGCTCACTCATTCTCCTGGCAGAGATGATAGCCACCAGGACAGTTTTCAAAGTCAGTAGACATAAGGGACAACTGTGAAGTGGCTCAAAGGGAGCGCACATGAGATAGGTCAAAACAAGATTCAAGTTCCACTGAGGCATTATGAAGGGAACAGGAGGGAACATATGCGTAATGCCTTTTAAGAATCTCTGTACAACGGGAGACTTGAAAAGAGAAGGCGGATCTGGAAGCCTCAGAAAGGCCAAATGGCCGAACGGTACCCCTTGATAGTGCCCAGAGCAGAGCCCTGCCAGGCCAGAGAAAGAAGGAACAAAAGGACCTCAGAAAGAGGAACAGAAAGGGGATCCACAGTCTTGGCTGTGCACCATGCCACAAATGTGTTCCACGTGCAGGAGTATACCGCTTTAGTGGAAGGACGCCTGACTGCCAGAATGACATCACGGACTTCGGGAGGAAAGTCAAATGGAATCAACTGTCGCCGCTCAACCTCCACGCATGTAGGTGGAGGCTGGGCAGGTTCAGTTGGAGAACCACCCCTGCTGCTGCGACAGATGATCCTCCCACAAAGGCAGTCGGATCGGGGGATCCAGGCTCATACTGAGTATCTCGGGATACCAAACTCTTCGAGCCCAGTCTGGAGCCACAAGGATGACTTGGGCCCGGTCGAGTCTGATCTTCAGAACTCTGGGCAGAAGTGGTATATGCGGAAAGGCGTACAACAGACCGCAACTCGCCTCGTGACGAAAAGCGTCGCCGAGCAAGTGCCGTCTTGGAAATTCCAACGCGCAGAACTGATGACATTGCGCGTTCTCTTCTGTGACGAATAGATCTAACCAAGGCTCTCCCCACTGTTGAAAGAGACCTTGCGCCACCTCCAAGTGAAGATGCCACTCGTAATCCATCAGACAACGGCGGCTGAGTTTGTCCACCCTGGCGTTCAAAGAACCTGCCAGGTGCTGAACGGTCAAGGAAATGCTGTGACGCTCCAGCCATGTCCAGAGGCGCAGGGCCTCCTGACATAGGGTCCACGACCACACTCTGCCCTGTTTGTTGCAGTACCACATGGTGGGGGTGTTGTCCATGAACACCTGTACTACCATCCCCCTGACAGAGGGGAGGAATGCCTTCAGTGCAAGAAAAATCGCCCGAAGCTCCAGAAGGTTGATATGGAGCTGGGACTCCGCCGGAGACCAGAGGCCTCTGATACCCGCCTCTCCCATGTGGCCGCCCCATCCCTGGAGGGACGCATCAGTCACCACTGTGTGCTCCGGTTGGAGAAGGGAGAGGGATCTGCCGCTGACCCAATGCTGATTTGTGAGTCACCACTGCAATTGTTGTGCAGTGCCCTCCGAGGTCTGGATGTAATCGGACAGGTTTTCCTGATGCTGCGCCCACTGGAACTTCAGGTCCCACTGCAGAGCCCGCATATGCCACCTGGCATGGGTGGTCAGCAGGATGCAGGAGGCCATGAGTCCCAGCAGCCTCAGGGTCTTCCTGACCGAAATCCAGGACAAGGGCTGAAAGATCGGAATCATAGCCCGAATGTCCTGGACTCGCTGTTTGGGAGGATAAACCCGAAACTGCACCATGTCCAGAACTGCTCCGATGAAGAGGAGCTTCTGAGAGGGAATTGGGTGCAAATTTGGCAAGTTGATGGAAAATCCCAGCAAATGCAGGAGGTCGGCCGTAGTCTGGAGGTGGCAGACGACTATCTTGAGGTGAGCCCGCCTTGAACAACGAGTCGCCGAGATAGGGGAAGACAAACCCCTGATCTGCACAGATGAGCTGCGACCACCGCCATCACTTTCGTGAACACCTGAGAGGCGCTGGTAAGGCCAAAGGGGAGCACGGTGAACTGAAAATGCTCCTGGCCCACCGTGAATCGTAGGTAACGCCGATGGTCCGGCAGGACGGGAATATGACAATAAGCGTCCTGCAGGTCCAGTGACACCATCCAGTCTTGTGGGTCGACAGCAGACAAGACCTGAGCCAGAGTGAGCATCTTGAATTTCTCCTTCCGGAGGAAGCGATTGACGTTCCGAAGGTCTAAGATGGGAAGTAGACCCTTGTCCTTCTTTGGCAGTAGTGGGAGTAACAACCACGACCTACTTCTGGCGTCGGAACGTGCTCAATGGCCTCCTTGGGCAAGAGGGCCGCAACTTCCTGCTAGAGAAGTGCCAAATTATCCCCCGACATGCGGTGGAACTGCGGTGGCATGGCTGGGGGGTAGACTTGAAGGGAAGGGGATAGCCCCTTCGAACAATCTCCAGAACCCACCTGTCTGATGTAATGGTGCGCCAGTGGGGGAGGTGATGATGAATCCTGCCCCCCACTAGCCCGAGAGTCCTTAAAACGCTCCAAATTGGAATCCGCCTTATCACCAAAGAGGCTGGTGCCATCGAAGGGCATGTCCATCAAAGTATTCTGGACATCTGCAGAAAACCAGTCGTCCTCAACCAGGCATGACGACGTAAAGCCACCATTGTGGAAATCGCCCTACCCAGCAAATCAGCGGTATCAAGACCACAACGTATAGTGAACTTGGCCGCATCTCTCCCCTCCATAAGAGCTCGGGAGAGAACTGTCCGAGCCTCCTCTGGACACTGAGGTAGCACCTGCTCAACTGCATCCCATACAGAAGGGGAATAGTTGCCCCAGAGACAGGCATTGTTCACAGACTGCAGCCCAGAATTTGCGGAAGAATAAATCTTCTTGCCTAATTGCTCCAATTTCTTGGATTCCTTGTATGTTGGAGCAGAAGGAGACACACTGGGGCGTGGAGGCCTGACTCACCAAACTTTCAGGTGTGGGGTGCTGGGTGAGGAAGGCAGGGTCGCCTGGAGCCAGGCGATGACGTCGACCCACACCCTTATCCACAGGAGCCCCTGTGTTGGGCCGGAACCAAGTGTCCAAAAGCACATCAGAAAGTGCCTCATTAAACGGCAACAGCGGTACTGTAGAAGGAGAAGCTGGCCGGAGCACTTCCGTCAGCAGGTTGGTCCTGACAGCCACTGTAGGGAGCTCGAGGCCAAGAGCCTCGGCCGACCTACGTAGCACCGTGGAAAAGGAACCACTCTCCTCCATAGTAGCTGAAGGGGATGGTTAACCAGGGTTAATCATGGCCACGGCCTCCGCCTCCTCATCCCAGTCGGGATGGACTCGCACTGTGCTGCGAGAGGGTCTTCAAACCCTTCCCAATCCTCCTTTTCCTGCATGAGGGGACGAGGACGTGGGTGAATAAAAGGGTAAAAGTCTCCCATTGGCGTCGGAATCTGCGCCGAAAGACATCCCTCCGGCAGCGTGTTGACGTCAGAAAAGAAGTCGGTATTGGCGCTGACGTCGATGTCTAGGACAGTGGGAGCCATACGGGGTCCACCGGCAAGAACGGGAATCCCCGGCCAGAGCCATGGAGGCCTCTGGGCGTCGACAACGTTGGGGCCGAAGGCGGCGACGTCGAGGAATGCATAACAGTGGCGCCCGCGGGGTCCGAAGGCGATCCAATGGGGCCGCAAGGGCCGAAGATACGTGCCATTGCAGACACGAACTATTGCAATTCGGCTGCAGTTGCCGATGCACCCGGGAAAGGTAGGTATGCCAACGATAACTGCTCAGGCTCCGGAAGAGCAGCGTCCCGCGACTGGCAAGGGGATGACGAAGAGCGACAACGCTTCTTCGACTTTTTGTGCTTCGGCTTACCTGACTCCGAGTGTGAAGACTTCGAATGGTGGTGCTTGCTCCTCGACCGGGCCCTCGACCTCCCACGAGACCGGGACCTGGAACGACGTGGGGCCGGCTCCTGGGCCTCCAGCCACTTTCAGGACCACTCCCACAAAGTTTTCGGGGCCATGGCTCAGCAGTGGGAACACGACTCAGTGTCATGGTCAAGCCCCAGGCAGAAGAGACACTCATGGTGCGGGTCCGTCAGCGACATCGTGCGTGGACAGGCCTCGCAAAGCTTGAAACCGGGCATCCCTATGCACCAGGAGTAAGTTTTACTTACAATTGAATCAAACACTTTAGTCAACAAGTTGACGGGGTACCGCTCTCTCCGGATCTGCACTTGCTGGCGCAGAAAAATAAAGAACTGAGGTCAGAGCGCGTGGGCGCGTCTAAGATGCTCCAGTGACGTCATCTCAGCGAATACGACTCCAGCGGAGCCGTACGACAACGCCTATCGACGCGCAGAGGTACTGCTGATGAAAGCTTTCCGGATTCAGTCTGACGCCTGGGGATATTCTAAGGTAAGGAATCTATCACTAACGTGTTTCTTTCAGATATCACCAAAAATCCTCTGCAACCCACCCATACCCCTGGACTGGACGACGGTTTTCTATCCCTATCTCCATGCTTGATATCCTGATAACAAACAAGGGTCAATATAAAAGAGAAGAACAAATCATTGCATCCTTCAAAAACTTCTCTATAGAAATCCTAATGCTTGAACTCATCTCTCAACCTGCCAACTCCCTGTCCAATGCTGACACCCTCCTGAAAAATGTGAACAATTTTTGGGAACGCTATGCAAACATTAACGTCACAGTCACAACACACAAAAGCAAGCCAAAACCTTCAGCATGGTGGCATTCTAAAAACCTTTCTGAAAAACTCTCCACAGACAGGAAAGAAAATGATAGAAAAAAGAAGCTCCCAAAGACCTCTTGATACTGAAGTCCCTCTGTCCAACACACAGACAGCTCATCCAATCAGCCAAATCAAAGTACAATACCAACACCATCAACGAAGTCAAAAACAGATGCAGAACACTGTTCAAGACAAGCAAGGACTGCTTCACCCTCTGCCAGATCCACCTATTCTTTACTCCACTGAAAAATGCAATGCCATCAACCTCTCTTTTCATGAAAAAATGCAGACGATCTGATAGCACATGAACACCATTAGACCTGCTTCAATTCTTACATCCACTCCTTCTCATAGAATCCTGCAATAGTCAGCCTTCAAAGCCCGATCTCGCAAAACATACTCAACCTCATCAAAGCCACTTCTTATGAAGAGGAGCTTTTATCAACGTCCTTCATCAAAGCTCTTTTAGCCTACTTTCCATTCTTAATGCCTCACTCAAATCAAGACCTCTTCCAGGAGGTTCTCAAGACAAACCAAATTCTCCCACTCCTTAAGAAATCCCCACTAGACCCTGCTGACCTCACTGACTACTGGCACATCACTCACCTACCATTATGAGCAAGATCATTGGAAAAGCAGGATATATTAATTTCCAAGATCACATCATTGCGAACCTTTTCCTGCATGACTACCAGTCTAGATTTAGATCACACTGCACCACATAAATAGCCACCACACACACACAATGCCCTCTTGAACACAGATGATGACCCGTGCCTACTGATATTGTTGGACCTTTCAGCTACATTAGACAGCCAACGATCTCACCTTCATATGCACCCTGGAGTCGGATTCACAATGGGATGCATCAATGTCCTTCACTGTTTCTCTGCCTACATTTCCAAACAACACTAGTTTGTTCATGTTAGATTTGGGGGTCTCTAGTTGGCACAGGTAGGTACAAATAGGGACCCTTGCCTCTAGTCAGGGTAAGGGGGTACACTACTAAAATAACCCCTGCTCACCCCCTTGGTAGCTTGGCACGAGCAGACCGGCTTATCTCAGAGGCAGTGTGTGAAGCATTTGTGAACACATACAGTAATCCAGTGACAACACTATAGATGGACACCACACAGTTGTATATTAAATATAAGTATTCTTTATACAGATTTAACACAAGCCACAAACAACAAAAATCCACAATACTGTACTTAAAATGGTAGGTTTAGCTTAGTTCTCTTTAGATCTCAAAATGCGACACTTTGAGTCAATGTACCTTTAGATGTGACATTTTGCAAAGATGGTGATGCGTTGAAATGTTGGTGCAAAGAAATAAAGACGTCTTCTTGTTGTTGCGGTACGCTTCTCCGATGATGCGAGATGTCTCGACTCAATGCGTCAGCTGCAGCTACGACACCCTTGTTCAGAGATGCGACGACAGCGGCTTTGGCAGCGACACTCTTCTCCCTCGATGCGAAACGCTTCTGCTCGATGAGACAGCTGCAACGGCGACATCCTCGTTCAGAGATGTGACGACAGCGGTGCTGACGGCGGCACGCTTCTCCGTGGATGCGAGGTGCTTCTGCTGTGCAATGTGTCAGCTACAGCAGCGTCATCCTTATTCAGAAATGCGATGGCAGCGGCTGTGAAGACGACACGCTTTTTCGATGTTTCGAGGCGTTTCTTGTGATGCAGTGCAATGCGTCAGCTACAGCGGTGACACCCTTGTTCAGAGATGCGACAGCAGCGGCGGCAACATGCTTCTTCTTCGTGAGTCACGCTTCCAGCTCCTTGCGACATGCAGTCCCTCAGAAGGCCCAAAACAGCAGCAGGCACTTCCAAAGAACTCTTGGGGAGCTGGTGGTTGAAGTCTGTTGTCCCTGAGACTTCAACAGGAGGCAATCTCTTCTCTCTAGCCCTTGGAGATCCTTCACAAGTTGAATAAAGTGCACACAAAGTCCTTTCTTTGGCAGTCAGGCAACCACTGCAGGCCAATCCCCCAAGCAGCACTTCAGCTTAGGGATAGCCTCTCTTCAGTTTCTTCTGGTTCCTCTCCTCAGCAAAGGTTTCTTTTTGTTGTCCAAAAGTGGTCTAAATTCTTGGGATCAGGGTCCCAATACTTATACCCCAAAATACTTTGTCCTCTGAGGGCAGAGGGGCCTTTGCCTAGTCCAAACCAGTTCTGGTCAGTCCTGGAGCACTCTGTTTACATGACTCCTTCTTACCTTTCACAGTGCAGGGCAGAAACATCAGGCGCCACACAGGAGGTGGAGCCAGCATTGTGGAGGGAAGCCACAGTCCTATTCAGGTCCCAGGTGCAACTCCTCCCTCCCATCTAGATGCAGATCTCTCTATTCACCATTGGGCTGACTGTCTCCTCGAATCCCCCAGCCCAGTCAGTCAAACGCCAGACAAGGAATACACAACCTAGCCGAGGCAGGCTTGGATAGTTAGACAAGATAATACCTACTCTCCTTAAAGTTGTATTTTCAAACAGAATGTTAAAATCAACTTCACTAAAAGATGTATTTTATCATTCTGAGTTCAGGCATACTAAACTCTAATTTCTACTGTGTTCCCTGAGTCAGTTAGGATTATAAAATGTAATAATCTAACTGCCCATTCTGGCCTATAGAGAACAGGTAGCTTGCAATAGTGAAACATGAAAATGGCTTTAATTAATTATTAGGACATGCTACACACCAGGGCTAGTCCTACCTTATACTTACAATGCACCCTGCCCTTGGGCCTACCATAGGGGTGTCTGATATGAAGAAAAGGGAAGGTTAACATGGCAGAACCAGACTGCACACAGGCTCTGCAATGGCAGACCTTAGACACATTTTTACAGGCTGCTTCTGTGGGTGGCACAACCAGTGCTGCAAGCCCACCAGCAACATTTGATTTATAAGCCCTGGGTAAACTCAGTGCACGTACTAGGGTCTGACAAGTAAACCAAACCAGCCAATCATGGAATCACTAATCCATACATAAATTTATAATAGGGAGAGCATATGCACTTTAGCACTGATCAGCAGTGGTAAAGTGCCCAGAGTTATAAAATAGCCAACAACAGGTCAGAAAAAATATAGGAGGAAGGCAAAAAGTTCAGGGATGACCCTGCAAAAAGGGCCAAGTCCAACAGTTTACATGGGCACCTTCAGGTCACGGAAGAACCCGATCACCTGCGGAGTCCACCAGGCCTCGATACTGACCCAGTCATCTTTAACCTACATATTGATTCGCTTGTTGCTCTGTTCACAAATTTCAACATTCACCAATATGGAGATGATACACAACTCTACCTCTGCCTCAAACACTGCTTCCACATCATCCACCCTAGAATGTCCAGCACCTACCTGAAGCTCAACCTAAGACATAATTCCTGTTATTTGTCAAAGCAATAATCAAGATACAGTACAAACCAAGCTCAATGACATGAACATTGACGACTTTGAACCCCAACATACACCGAATGCCAAGTCACTTCGATCCACCTTGGACACTAAGTTCACCTTCAAAGAACACATTGGCAAAACAAAATTAACGAAGATAGCCTAGTATGATCTCTCGGTTCTAAAAAAATAATTTTAAAAAAGTCAAACCATTTTATAGGATAGTAGGATCTACTTCTTATGGTTACCCCCACTTTCAGCTTGATGTGATGCTGTTTTTGACTAGTCTGACTGGGATCCTGGTAATCAGGACTCCAGTCTATCTGCTTTCTCCCTAAATTAGTTTGTTCAGTGCTTAGGTATATCCCAGATTGGATACTGGGGTACCTTTGTCAGTCCCTAGTATATGGTACCCATTTACTTAGGGCATAGGTACCCCAGAGGTCTCCCATAGGCTGCAGCATGTATTATGTCACCCATGAGAGACCATTCAAAATTGAACTACAGGTCTGCCACTGCAGCATGTGAAAGTTGGTGCATGCACCACTTACTAAAGATATAGGTTTAATATGTATGAGGGTCACTACACTTAAAAATCCTATTAGGCACCCCTATAGCAGACCTTTGCAATCCTGAAGGCAAGGTGCTTGGTTCTAAGTGAGAGGGTGCCCCTGCATGAGCAGGACACCCCTTCAGCCTACGCAGTCCATTCTCCCGGGTTGTCCATGAAGCAGCCATATACTATATAGAGGGGCACTGCATAATTACGCGATGATCATCTCGAAAACGGCTGCAATGAATCCTATCATGTGCGGTATCAAACATGTTGGATTCATACACCCACACCGTAAATGGTGTGGGGGTATGATTCCAAGCACTGGAAGGGCCCTTCGTTAGGCTCTCAGTGTTCCCAATACCAACCTACTAGTCCCGGACAGCACAAAATGGTTGCTGCTGACCAGAGGCACATTTCTGCCCTTCTGCTGCTGAGCCAAGCTCGAGCAGATGAAGGTGGAACAATAGGAATCTTATCACAGGAAGGCGTGGCCACCTCCAATACAGGATTTAGTGTATTAGGACCAGGTGGGTGCGCTTATGAGGCACATTTGGAGTCACTATGCATAGTCCAGTTAAAACCAGTTCTGGGAGCCGTTGGCTACTGCTCGAAACCGGACAAAGGACATAGGAGTAACCTCCCCCCTGTCCAGACCCTCCCCTGGAAGTGTTCCCTGAATCTTTCCAACCCTTTCTCTAGGATACTTAAGGGCTTACCTGGGTGTAGATCCCGAGATTCGTCGAAGAAAAAGATTCAGATCAGACACCACTGCACTTCTACTGTCTTGGCACTCTGGACTTCGGTGGACTTTGTTTGGGCCTGACTTAAGTCTCCCTTCCAGTCTGCTGCATCATCTGTGCCTGTGCATCATAAAGGAACCTCCAAGGCCTGTGAAGCATCAAAGACAACCAAAGTAAACTCCCTTGGGGTAAGGGAGTTACTCCCCTGTATTCGCAGGCACATTAACTAAGTCGACGGGTCTGCAGAACCTGAGCTCCTCAAGACTCTGTGGGCTCTGCAAAACAGATGGTGGTTTTCCTCAGCTGTCGAGGCTTGCTCTATCCTCTTACCAAGTTTCAGGGTAGTACTCCTCATGGGGGTTGCAATAACTGAAACCCTGGGTACAGCGTCCAACTTGCAGTTGCATAGGCTTGTTCGCTTCTTTGCAAGAAGATCTTCGGGCTTCAAGTAGCCCCAACCTCTGGCATCTTCTATGACCAGAATCTTCAGCCACACCACATCGTGTGCACTGTGGCCTGCATCTTTTGGTGAGCTGCTTGAAATCCTCTCTCAACTCCAGTTTCTCTGGCCTGTGGGTCCACTTGAGGGTCACACTTGTTTCTTTTGGGTTACCAGGTTTCCTCAGGCTTGCCCGGACTCCCCTGCCTTTAGTGAGTCTCCTGGACCTTGCTGGTCCCGACCTTGCTCCTTCTTTGATTCCTGTCTGGCTTGCCTTCGCCAAGGCTTGTTGCTATTCCCACCAGACGCCGACCCCTCAGCTCTTGACATCCTTCGTAGAACACGTATCGGGGTCCTGGTCTTCCTCAGCATCGCCAGGTTCACACATCTGCAGAGTCCCTCGTCACCCCTGAGTGACAGACTTTGTCCCCTCTGCTTTCAGGTACTCCTTCAAGAATCCACGTTTGGATTCCCCCTGACACTTTCTCTTTTTCCAGCAGCGGCACTTTCCTGAAGTTCTCCACTAGGTTCGACAGCGGTTTCCGACACCACTTCACACGTATGCACTCGGCTTCCTTGGTGTAGGCAACGTGGGTACTAGGGGATCCACGGGTGGCGTGGCTCTCCAACCTTCTGTTTTCCACAGGGTTTATTCAGGGTCCACAATCTTTAAAAATCCAACTGCGACTTGCACACATACTTGTACGTAGTACGCAATCGTGTCCCCACACTGCACGCACTCTCCGCGAGGTCTTCTTACCTTGGGTGGTTCTGTAGCCCCCCCCCCAGTCCCCCACCTCCCCACATTTCTACGTCGTTTCAACACGGTCCTGACTCGAGTTGTGGTTCTTGTACCACTTTCTTAGTATATGGTTTGGTCCCTCCCAGGGGCCACTGTGTCTTTTGTGCCATTTACAGTATTTCTTTGCTAATGTTTTGTGTACATTGTGTTTATCTCTGTGTTGGAGATACTTGAACATTCTAGAGAGTATTATATAATAAATACATATTTTTATAAATACTTGGTGTGGTTCTTTTCACTTAATCTATACTAGAAGATTGCATTCTGGTAAAACAAGCTGATTTACACTCCTGGACTAAGCTTGAAGGCTGCTATCCACAGCTACTACTTAGAGAACTTTCTAAGGTTGTCTAAGACCTCTTAAATCACCATAAGAGTTGTCTGGAATGATGCAAGGTGCCCACTTACATTAGTGGACATCATATACCAGGCCAGCCTCTCACACATTTCTTCCAGGAAGAAAATTCAAAACTGTTCAAACCCTCATATGGTCACATCTGGATGGTGGTAATACCCTACTCAGTGTCTTCCTAGACTCCACATTGGAACTCCTTAGGTGCATTCTACATGCTGCAGCAAATCTTATTCAGAAACTGAAGAAATAGGATCATATCACAACCTTCCTTAAGGAATTCCATTGGCTCCCCTTGCCCGCCCACACCGTCTTCAACACCAGCTACATCATTTACAAAGTATCACAACCAACACCTTTGTTTATCTTGCATGCAAGCGTCCACCATCTCTGGTAGATATCAGCGCATTAACAGCCAGAACACACTCAGACTGCAGACTTAGAAGCGTAAAAAAGAAAAAACAAGACATCAGGCCTTTCCATCTATGCACCCCGGATCTGGAACAACATCCCCACTACCATCAGGAACATCCCAATGCTGCTCCAGTTTGGAATACCGTTTAATACTCACCTCTACAAAGAACACTACATCACAATGCATTATCTACCCACAACCCAGCTTCTTTTCCTCTTACTCATTGACGTTATGCTCATCTTTGGCCATATACAGCTCACTCCCCTGACATTTGGCAAGGCTTGCACTACATAAATAGAATATGTATATATACAAACACAATTTATAGACAACGATCAATCTCCATGCATGGAGGTGGAGATTGTGCAGGTTAGTGTTAAGGACCCTGTCCGACTGCTGAGACAGAGGAATCTCCTGAAGTTGTACCCTGATTGGAGGACAGAGGCTTATGCCCAGAAGGTCTGGGTAGCTCACTTTCCCAATCGAGAGCCACTAGGATGACTTAGGCCCAGTCATTCCTGTCTTTTTCAGAACTTGGGGCAGAAGAGACAGGGGCATGAAGGTGTACAGAAATCCTGTGCTCCAGTCCTGCCAGTTGGCATGTCCTAGCTAGTGCCTTTTCAGAAACTCTAATGCAAAAAATATTTGACACTCGACAGTGGCAAAAAGATCTAGCCATGATTCTCCCCACTGTTGGAAGATGCTGTGTGCCACCTTGGAATGGAGACTCAATTTGCGATCAAACAGATCCCATAAACTGAGTTCTTTCAAGAGCCCCACTAGGTGGTTCACAATCACGGAAATGCTCTGACGCTTCAGTCAACTCGAGAGTCGCAGACCCTCTGTTTATTGTACCACATGGCAGTCATATTACCCATTAGAACTAGGACCAGCCGCCGCTTAAAGGGCAGAAAGGAAGTCCTTCAATGCCAGACGAATGGCCCACAATGTCAACAAGTTGATATGATGCAGAGCTTCTGCCGGACACCAGAGTCCTCGACTCTCGACCTCCCCGAGTAGACCTCCCCAACCCAGTATGGACCTATGCGTCAAAACCATCAGCTCTCAGTGGGGAAGGAAGACGGGTCTGCAGGTGGACCAACTGCGTTCAAGCATCCACTACTGCAGATTGTGACTCTTTCAAAATATAGAAGCCATCCATAAGATTTACTTGGTATTGGGCCCACTGGAACTCCATTCCAAGTGTGCCACTTGGCTTAGCTGACCAGGGAGAAGCAGGAGCATAACCGGTCAAGATCTCACAGAACGGATATCCAGGACTGAGACTGAAACATCGGCATTCTGTGCTAGGCTTGCTGCGGTTGAGGGAAGACTTTAAATTGTACTGTGTCTAGGATACCTCCAATGAATGGCAACCTCTACGAAGGAGTCTGATGCGAATTTGATTTGTTGATCATGAACGCCAATGATTCAAGAGGTACACAGTCGGCTGGAGGTGTTCTACGACAGACTGATCAAAATATCTTCAACTACCAGTCGCCAAAGTAGGGGACAACTGCTATCTCCAACCTCCAAAGATGTGCCATCACCAAGAGGCAAAAGGGGAGTATTGCACACTGGAAATACACCTGGCCAACAATGAACCGCAGGTAAAACCCATGGGTATATGAAAACACATGTCCTGAAGGTCCAAGGACACGATCTAGTCTCTTGAAATGAAATAAAAGTTTTAGAGCGCATGTATGCTGAGGTGTCTTAGCGCTAGAGTTGTCATAACTGGAGCAGAGGAAGTGAACAGTGGTTAAAAGTTGGGCATGAACAGCCATGGTTTCAGTGCTTTTCTGAACAGTTGTCTGTTGGTCTGGCTTCTCAGAGTAAAAAGCAGAGCGTTTCAAAGTTTAGGGGCCAGATGAAGGAAGCTTCTGGCACCGCATTTTACGGTCGTCAACCTGGGAACAACCAGCAAAGAAGCAGGGAGGGAGACAACAGTCCAGGGGACTTTGCTGTGGTGCTGCCGTCCTTTAAATGTTTCAGGGCAGAATCAGCTTTTCATGAAACAGATGTGAGTCATCAAAGATCAGATCCATAAGCAAGGAATGCACATCTCCATATAACCCAGTTGAACGCATCCACATCTGGAGGCGCAATAGCGCTGGTGCCAACCACCCTCTCCAGACAACCATTAGAAATGAGGTTAGCATGAATTGAAATGAACGATGATCAAGAAGCATGGCTGCTTCTTGATCATCATGAACTGCACGGGTCAGAGAGAACATAAGGTCTCCTGTAACCACTAGTAAGCTCTCGCTGGCTGTGACCAACAGAGCATGCATATAGCGACCCAACAAACAGACTGCACTAACTGGTCACAATACCAGACAGGTCAAAGAGATCATTTGTTTTACAAATGCATCAGTCCTCTTGAACTCCCTATCCAGGTGTTGTTGGGGAAGTCCTTACTGGTAGAATTCTGCACCACCAGGATTTCTAGAGTCTGTGATACCAGGAGACCTGTCAATTCACTGGCTGTCAGTCACAGGGCTTTGATCAAGTGCCCAACAGAGTATTAGTGAGGGCCTTGTAGAAGCGAAGAAAGGGCTCAGACGATGCATGACACAGTTACAGAATTTCCGTAAGGACATTAATCTTGGTCTTGACAGAAGGCATCTGGAAATCCTGGACCTCCACTGTCCATCAGACTGCAAACAAAGCACTCTATTCGGTCAGTGGTCAAAGCGGTGAGTCCAACTCTATATCGGGTGAGGTATCAAGACCAATGGCATCTTGTAAATCCATACAAAAATTGTCATGATCATAATGAGGTGACGATCCCCATCTGCTACCCCACCATCATCATCATCTCCCTCTGATGGTGTACCTTGTTCAGAGTCAAGAAGATAATGAAGCTTTGGTTGACACAAACACCCTGGTGGAGACATTGGTGCAGAACGAGGCTGTATAATAACAGGTTGCGCTTTAGTGGTTTCATAGTGCAACATCGGTCAAAATCGAGCTGAATTCAGTTCATGGTCAGACATTGGAATCAGAATCAGATCCTCTTCTGGCGCCAGCACAGGTGTCTGTACTGCAGTTGGTACTGAACTCAGAATGGGTTTCAAGGGGTTAGTCGAACCCAGCAAGGTCTTGATGCTGTAACCACACTGAAGGCCTCTGCAGATCCTTGGGGCCTGAAGACGTGCCAGGGGAAGCAGGATAGCATCAAAGATCTGTAACCTGGCCTCTCCGAAGTAAACAATTTGCAGTGGTCTCAACGATGGCCCGGGAAACTTGTAGAACTCCAGGATCATCCGTGAAGGTGGGGGTAGGGGGGGCTTCGGCTCCATGCTCAGGGAGATCAACTAACACTGCCACACTTGCGCCTTCTCCTTGGACATGGAGTGGCTGGAGGATGCCGGGTCCTGCTTAGCTTTTTTTAGGTCGAGCCTGGGCAGCGTATAAGCTGCTCTGCAAGCATGCTGTATTCAGGAAGGGACTTGAAGTTCCGCCCTCTCGACGCCCATTTTTCATTGGCTTGTGTCATCTTCCACTGTGAACTGTGCCTGTCAATAGGCTTAGTAGACACTCCTTAGTATCGCTTTGTCTCATTTTGTAACTTCCCATGGCGACACCCCCTGTTACGACTGTTGTTACTCAGTAGTCTTTAATTACAGCCTTCGAGCACTTTTTTTTCAAATAGCAATTGGTCTTGCATTTGCAAGAGTTTAAGCTGTTGATATTTATAAGTGATAATGCCTTTTAATTATCTTTTTTTTAAAAAACACATAAATAAAAGGCATTGTCATTCACAATGCCAATAGCTCAAACTCTCGTAAACGCGAGACCTCTTGTACTGCAAATGCTTGTTATGTTTGCTTTTAAACTTTGATTTGGACTTAACAGAGGACTTTAGCCACAAAGTAGATATCTTTGAGAGAGCAGACCTGGGAAGAAGACTGAGATTCCAACCTGCAATAGGACTTACACTAAGGGTCGACATCTTATGTTCGCCGAAGTACAGCTTTGCCTCCAGGTTTCCTTCGGTTGTATGAGGACGCACTTGTCACACAACTTTGAGTCGTTCCTGGAACCTTAGACACCAGAGACCCCTTGTGCAGGTTTGTAACCAACATCTATTTCAAGACCTCATAGATTGGCCTGAAGCCTGTAATTTTAGGAGGGGACATCCAGTGTTTAATTTGTAAAAGAATAACAACTGGTGGCCAAAGTTTTTCACAAAAGCCAGCAACCATTGCTAAAAAATGTCAGGGGCGCTGTATACAAAGGCTGTGTAGTCTTGATTCCACCTTGTGCTCTTTCATTCACTCCAGACTCTCCCTGCTCCTTTGTCTCACTCTTGCAATTATTTTACATCTCTGCTTTCTATCTTTGCCTGCCTTTTTTCCTTCTTTCTTTTCTGCCTTCCTTCCCATGCTCGTGTTTTTTATCTCTCTCTTGCTCTCCGTCAAATTCTGTTGAGGCAAAAATAAGGCCTGGTCCCCAAAAATTAGGGACGGTGGGCCTCACCTGCAACCACTAGCTCAAATTAAGCACTGGGGACATAGTTTGTGAGCACACAGGTTTTTTTAAATTTGAGAAATCACTGTAGGCAAACAACTGTGGGAGTGGAGCTTTAGGTACATGTCAGAAGGTGTAGAAAGAAAGAAAACGGACATCAGTATGCAGGGTTGGCGATTGTATGCGGTTTCCAGATCCAGTCTGGCACCTACGGAGTATTGCAAGGTGAGGAATCTGCAGTCAGAAATAACCATCAGAATGGTTCTTCTCTTAACTCTGTTATCTATGCTTTCTCAGTCTCAAGGAACTTCCTGCTCTCGTCACCAACACAAACTGATTACTATTTTCTTCAATAGGCAACAACCTCCTGCTTTGACTCTTCTTTTGTCATCTAGGCGGGAGAAATAATTCTCTCCCTTCTCTTGCCTTAAGCTCCTCCATAGCAAATATCTGTCTGCTTAACAACCACTATATAATAGTTGGAGCTCCAACATGGAAATCCTTTTTTGACCCAGTAGGATCCACTAATCTCCCTTCAAACTTATTCCAGATACACTTTTTTTTTAACCATTTTATTCGATTTTTCGAATTGCAGGATCACCACACATTATTATATATCAGAATTACATGCATGTTGTTAGACAAAATGTGATACAGAGTTGGGGGCAACGTTTCAGACTAGTGTACATGTATGCCGAAAAGCAAGATAGGATCTGGGGGTCCTGCATCGTGACTTGTTTCACCCCAGAAGGGGCTGTCCTCCTGTAATATGGCCGGCTTGTGGAACTGCTGGTGTGGTCAAATACTTCCTAACTTCGGATCGAATCCAGGGTAGCTAGTTGGGAATGAGGATGTGGGTGAGCTGGCATTTGTTAGGTGCTGGTGGCTATGCTGTGGGCCTTACGGGTCGGGTATGTTGTGATGAGGATCTGTCCCTGTTGGGGTTGATGGGGGAGCACGTGCCTGCGTAGTGTCTGGGGGTCTCTGTGGTGTCGGAGGCTTTCTGGGGACCTCTATAGGGGGTCCCAATCGGGCTCTCCCGTGGGGGCTGGCAACGCCGAAGGTGGATGGAGTTCTACCATGTGTTGTGGGCAGTGCTGCAGAAGTGTGGCACATTCCACTTTGTTGTGAAATGTTTTCTACATATATACACAGACTTATATCCAGCATGTACATATGAACTCTTCTTTTCTTGTCTTTCAGCAGGAGTGCAACACCTATGCCTGTAGTTTCAACACAAAGTATTACACAGGTATATGGTTGTATTGTTCCTAGAAGGTTGTGTTTGTGTTATTTTTTCACATATTTGGAGTGCAGTAGTTACAACTAGTTCCTGAAGAAAGCCACGATCAAAGTAAGATCTAGGTTGGCTGAAACATGTAGACCTTCTCACTAGCGTGCTCGCACATTTATTCAGATCGCTCCCTTACTGCTTTTTAACCCTTGACAATAAACGTTTTCTCTCCTGGTAGCCAATTTTAATACACCTATTACACACACTGCACCACGTATTCCCACCACACTGCCGTATGCTTCATAGATCTTAGGTGATCTAGTTTCAGATTACATCAAAAAATCTGTGAGCTCCTCCTTTACACTAGAAAGGAGTTGTTGCTCCTTGGTTGCACTAGTGTGCAGCCAAGAGGAGATCCCAAATGATGAAGCATGCCACTTCGGTGGGTGATGGGATTCCGTCCTCTTAATTGACACTCCCTTCTGTTTGTGCTCTCCTGTGGTTTATACTGTTCATTTGTCTGTTTATATATCCCTCCTTGGGACCTGCGGATTCTTAGTTGTTATATATGGTTAGGGGATTTATCCACGCAGGTCTGTAAACTTCCCTCAGACCCTCTTCTCTCACCTGGTAATATATTATTCCTATGCATCACCTATCCGCCCCTATGTAATGCATGTCAGGTAATAATGTTCTAATATTGCAATTGATGCAATGCAGAAGACAGAATTGTCACCCACATTAATTGTCTTTCCTTAATTTTATCAAATTCAAATGTCCAAACGAAAAAAAACTAAAGATAGAAAGAAAATCAGATGCTCTCTTCCTTCACCCTCATTGACGTGAGGCAGAAATAAGCAGAACATAAACTAGACCATCCAGTTAATTTCTTCCAGAAATATATGGCTGAAGACAGTTAGGCTGTGGGATATGAAGGTCCATAAAATTGAGCATTACAACCCCATAAAGGTAAACCCGAAAACAAAATAATAGTTGCAGTCTTTCTTTAGAGGTACTGGGGCACAGCATGGAAATAAGGGCCTTGGCGGGCTAGAAGATATGCGAGTTTAGTGCAGACCTCAACATTATGACTTTTCTATAGCTTAAAATAATATCAATATGTATCAGTATTACCTGGTGATAGAGCATGAGATTATATACAGTACATTTTGATGGAAGTTCATTCTTCAGGTTATGGCTGTAATGTACAAAGGCATTCACTTTATTACAAAAAAGGGTGTTTTGTCTGTAGATTCTATGGAAGATGCCGCTATTTCGGTTTAAGATTTATTGTGTATTTCCCATCCTTTCAGCCAGTGCCCTAATTCCTCCTAGGGCTAGGGCATGACACCAAGCTTTCACACAGCTTCCAATACATTTTTCAGCAATGCTGGTACGTAAACCTATGTTAGTGGTTCACAAACTATTGTAAGGCACCTGGAACAAATAGTTGAAGAATTGCCAGCCAATCATATACAATTTTCTTTTGAAATTGCAGTTTAGTTTGCAAACTGATACATAAGCACTATAGTACAGATAGACAAAAGATAAACCCTATAAAGCCCACTGCACGCCTTTTGTACTGCAGATAACTCCAAGACTGTATAAAGGATTACACAAAACCAAAAAATGTGCTTGGAGAAAATGTCTAAATCCGTGCAAGGTTTTGCGTAAATCTGAGCAGTACTTTATTTTTTGTAGTGGAGTGTAAAAACCACTATAGGTATTAAAATTGGAAAGACCTCCTCAAATGACTTTCAATCCCAGGTGGCCAACTTCACCAATCTGAGCTTAATGTTATGGTTTAAATCTTTTTATTAATTTTAGATTCAAAGATGAACATAAGCCGCCACCTACATCCATTGGCCGGTGAGGATCGTTACTTGAACTTCGTTCAGCATGGATAGCGAGAGGAAAGAGAAGAGAGGAAAGTAGGAATTAGAGAATATAGTAGCTCGGGTGTGCAGCTAGACAGTCCCCGTCTTCCTGAAGGACACAGGGGAGGTTATAACTGTAGCTGGGGTTGGCCACTTGTCTGGGTCTGTGTGGTGGAGAGGCGGAGTATTCGCAAGTATCTTGGGCATGTAAGTTTCTCAAACTCGGAGGAAAGGAAGTCAATAGTGGTGCCCCACGTTTTGTAAAATCTGCAGAGAATGCGAGACAAGCCAGCCGTAATCTTTTCCATGCCCACTACCTCCCATACCTGGTAGAGAAAGGAATATGCTACTTACCAGTATGCATCTGTTCTTGGCATAGATGGCTGCAGAGTGGTACATTTATGAATAGATCGCCATCTGGTGTTGGGCTCGGATGATTGCACTTGTTTTTCTCTTGGAGAAGTCTTTGTCGTCACGAGATCGATGACTCCTCCTTTGGGTGCTAGTGCGCATGGGCATCGGCTCCATCCTTAGATTGTTTTGCCATAGTAGGGTTAGATGGAGTAGTGTAGTAGAATACAGAAAGAGATGCCCATGTAAGTGTATCTAAATAAGATAATGTTGGGACAGACACAGGTTTCCGGGGAGGCAGGGAGGGCATGTACCACTCTGCAGCCCTCTATGCCAAGAACAGATGCATACTGGTAAGTAGCATATTCCGTTCGAGGCATATGGGCTGCAGATGGTACATTTCTGAATAGATTATACAGCAGTTACCTCCCTAGCGGTGGTCACCCGTGTCTGTCGCAACCGTTTGAAATAAAGTTTTTAATACAGCTTGGCCCACTCTGGCTTGTTGTGTAGCCTGCACATCAACACAGTAGTGTTTCGTGAAGGTATGTGGTGTAGACCAAGTTGCTGCTCTGCATATGTCATCTAGGGGAATGTTTCCTAAGAATGCCATAGATGCTCCTAGCTTACGTGTAGAATGAGCTCTAGGAGGAACAGGTAATGTTCTCTTTGCTTTTATGTAACATATTTGTATACATCTTACAATCCATCTGGCAATGCCCGCTTTAGAGATAGGATTGCCTTTATGTGTTGGGGAAAACGCTACAAATAGTTGTTTAGTTTTCCTGAAATTTTGTGTCCTTTCTATGTAGTACAATATTGCCCTTTTGACATCTAATGTATGTAGGGCCCTTTCTGCTACCGTCTGTGGTTTTGGGAAAAAGACTGGTAGTTCCACTGGTTGATTGATGTGAAATGCTGAAATTACTTTAGGCAAGAACTTTGGGTTTGTTCTAAGAACCACTTTATTCTGGTGTAACTGTAGGAATGGTTCTTGTATTGTCAATGCCTGTAATTCGCTTACTCTCCTGAGGGAGGTAATGGCTATAAGGAAGGCCACCTTCCATGTAAGGAATTGTATTTCACACCTATGCATAGGTTCGAAAGGTGGTCCCATTAGTCTGGTGAGTACTATGTTGAGGTTCCAGACCGGGGAAGGTGGTAATCTTGGTGGAATGACTCTTTTGAGGCCTTCCATGAAGGCTTTGATTGCTGGCACTCTAAACAGGGATAGGTGTTGCCTGCTTTGTAGGTACGCTGCTATAGCTGCTAGATGTACTCTGATAGATGTGTACGCAAGATTACATTGCTGTAAGTGTAGTAAATAGCAAATAATGTCTTTTGTTGATACGTCCAGAGGGTTGATGTTATTACTGGTACAGTATACAGCAAACCTTTTCCACTTCGCTGCGTAGCATGCTCTGGTGGTGGGACGTCTCGCCTGCTTAATGATCTCAATACAATTTGGGGGTAGATCTAAGTATCCAAATTCTAGGATTTCAGGAGCCAGATCGCTAGGTTCAGTTGTTTGGGATCTGGGTGCATTATTTCTCCATGGTTCTGTGTAAGGTGCATGGGTAAAATTCTTAGTTTTTGGTGTGGACCTGTGAGAGTTGCAGGAGCGTGGTGAACCACGGCTGTCGTGCCCACGTGGGTGCTACTAGTATCATGGTCATTGAGTGTTGTTGCAGCTTTCGGACCACTAATGGGATTAGTGGGAGAGGGGGAAAAGCGTATGCAAATTTGTTGGACCAATTTATCCATAACGCATTGCCCTGCGACAGGTGGTGTGGGTACCTGGATGCGAAGCTTTGGCATTTTGCGTTCTGATGGAGTGGCAAAGAGATCTATCTCTGGTTGTCCCCATCTTTGGAAGAATGGCTGCAGTATTTGGTGGTGCAGTTCACATTCGTGTATTTGTTCTGACTGTCTGCTTAAGATGTCTGCTATCTGATTTTGAACTCCTGGTAGGTGTTCGGCTAATAGATAGATGTTTTGAGGAATGGCCCATCTCCAGATTTCCTGCGCTAGTCTGGATAGTTGGAGAGAGTGCGTCCCCCCCTGTTTTTGAATATAATACATTGCTGTCATGTTGTCTATTCTGATCAGGACTGCTTTGTTGATAACATGCATTTGAAAGGCTTTCAATGCTAGAAACACTGCTAGTAGTTCTAGATGATTGATGTGCAGTCTTTTTTCCTGCACACTCCATCTTCCCTGTACTGTATATTTCTCCATATGCGCTCCCCATCCAGTGAGCGATGCATCCGCTGTTATTATCACCTGTGGAATTGGTTCTAGGAACGACCGCCCCTTGGCAATGTTTGTTGTGTTCCACCACTTCAGAGAGCGGTGTGTGCGGTCGTCTACCAACACCAGATCTGTAATCTGTCCTTGAGCCTGATTCCACTGTGTCGCCAAGCATTCTTGCAGCGGACGTATTTGTAGTTTGGCATATGGTATTAGCAGTATGCAGGATGACATCATCCCTAATAGCTGCATGAACACTCGCGCTGTTAGTGAGTGTTGTGGTTGGAATTTTTGAATGACTGTAAGCATTGTTTGGATCCTGACTGGATTGGGGTATACTTTGGCTTTTCCTGTGTCTATAGTAGCCCCTAGATATTGTTGAACCTTGCTTGGTTGCAGGTGTGACTTTGTGTAGTTCACCGTAAACCCTAGCTGGTGCAGCAGCTGAATTGTCTTTTGTGTGTTCTGAAGACATTCTTCTTGTGACTTGGCCTTTATTAGCCAGTCGTCCAAGTAAGGGAAGACATGTATTTGTTGTCTTCTTAGGTGAGCTGCAACCACTGCTAGGCATTTTGTGAACACCCTTGGTGCCGTTGTGACACCAAACGGAAGGACTTTGAACTGATAATGTTGTCCTTCTACCACAAACCTGAGGTATTTCCTGTGGGCTTTGTGAATAGGGATATGAAAGTAAGCGACTTTTAGATCCAGTGTAGAAAGAAAGTCCCCTTTCTTCAGTAAAGGAAGTACTTGTTGGAGCATGACCATGTGGAAATGTTCCGAATTTATGTATGCATTGAGAGGTCTGAGGTCTAGTATTGGCCTTAGAGATCCGTCTTTTTTGGGGATCAGGAAGTATAGGGAGTATACTCCTGTTCCTTGTTGGTGTTGTGGAACCTTCTCTATGGCATGCTTTTCTAGCAGGGATAGTACTTCTTGTTTTAACAGTGTTAGGTGATCTTGTCTCATTGGACGCTGTTTGGGGGGGATGTTTGGTGGGGTAGCTGTGAGTTCCAGGCAATAACCATGTTGGATAATTTGTCTCACCCACCTGTCTGATGTGATGTTTTCCCAGACAGGTAGGAACTGTGATAGGCGTCCCCCGACCGGTGTTACATGGTCTGGGGGGAGCTGTATGAAGTCACTGCTTTGGGGTTGGAGAGTTGCAGTTGTTGTTTCCGCGACCTCTACCCTTGTTGTTGTTACCTCTGTAACTGCCTCTAGAATTACCTCTGGGTGATGTCGGTGTAAAAGAGGTTGGTTGCTGGCTTGTACCTGTATTTTTGGATCCTCCTCTATAGGTGGATCTACGAAAGGAACCTCTTTGGGTTGGCTGTTGCAATGCTCCCATTGATTTAGCCGTTTCCGTATCTTTTTTCATCTTTTCTAAGGCCTCATCTGTCCCTGAGCCGAAAAGTGTTTTCTCATCAAAAGGTTGGTTCAATAATGATGTTTGTACCTCTTGTTTGAACCCTGAAACTCTGAGCCATGCATGTCTTCTTAGCATGATGCTTGTGTTTATGGATCTTGCTGCAGTGTCTGCTGCGTCTAGGGCGCACTTAATGGAAGTATTAGTTATTATTTTTCCCTCTTGTATGAGTTGATCTGCCTTCTTTTGATGTTCTTTAGGGAGATGCGTGATGAGTTTTTCTAATTCATCATAATGAGCTCTGTCATACCGTGCAAGTAGCGCTTGCGTATTAGCTATGCGCCAGCTGTTTGCCGCTTGGGATGCTACTCTCTTGCCGGAGGCATCTATTAGCTTAGACTCTTTGTCAGGAGGTGGAGCTTCTCCTGTAGTTAAAGAGTTTGCTCTCTCGAGCGTTTGTGACCACTAGTGACTCCAGAGGAATTTGTCCCTTGATAAATATTGGGTCTTTTGGAGCTGCCTTATATTTTTTATCAATTTTTGGGTTTAATACCCTAGCCCTCACCGGGTCTTTGAATATTTCTGATGTGTGATTGAGGAGACCCTTAAGCATTGGTAGTGTTCCTGATGTTCTTTGTGCAGCAGGTAGTGTTTCTAACAGGAAATCCTCTATTTGAGGTTCTGCATGTAGCTCTACCTCGTGGTATTTTGCTGCCCTATTAATTAGTTGTGCAAAACCTGTATTATCATCAGGTGGTGAAGGTTTTGAGGGATACAGTTCAGGGTCGTTATCATTATCTGACCCTACATTATAATCTTCCCATGGGTCTGCATCCTCTGGGATCGTGTCTTCATCATCCCTAGGATGTTCTCCCTCTCCTGTGTCACTTTCTACATCTGTTATAGGTGTAGATGGGCGTGGTGTGAAAGGAGTAGTTGGCCTAGTGTGAGGAAGAGGAGAAGAGGGTGTGTCTCTAGGTTGTGGAGAAAGGGGAGGAGTTGTATTCGTCCCCATTGTTCTCTTCTTAGGAGGAGGAGTTTTGTCGTCCAACTGTTCATTCTTCCTCTTTTTAGGTAGTTCTGTCACTACCATGCCAGTTTGTGGATCAATAAACAGAGTCTTTTGTTTAGGATCGGTTTGATGCTCCTGTGTCGGTACCGAAGTTTTTGGTTCCGAAAGGTGCTTTTTCTTCTGACTGTCCATTTGTGTTTTCGGCACCGAAAGTTTATTCGAATCCGATGTTTTCGGTGTCGAGGATGTCTTCGGTGTCGATGTTGTCTTCGACGTCAAAGCATTTTTCGGTTTCGACATGGACTGTTTCGACTTCGAGCTTTCCTTTGTATGGAGCTTCGGTGTTGAGGTCGAGGTGGGCCGTTTTTCGGATCCACCATGGTGGGAGACCGAGTGTTTCGGTTTCGGTTTCGTTGCCGGGCCCGAAGGCGGGGCGTCTGAAACTTTTTTCGGTTGTCTGACCGGGCTCGATTTGATGAACGTCGATTTCCTCAACGTCGGACTCGTCCGCTTCTGACCCCGCCTCGTCCTCCTCTTCTTCCACCTCTTCAGGGTGCTGGTCCTCGAACAGCTCCGGGATTGCCTGTGACTGCATTCTCGATACCTCGTGTTCGACGGTTTCTAATCGTTGACTTGGAGGAGAATGCCGCGCAGGCTTCACAGTCCCTGGATTCGTGTTCAGGGGACAAGCAGAGGTTGCACACCTCGTGTAGGTCCTTGTGTGGAAACTTAGCACCACATGTTGGACATTTTTTGAATGGAGTCCTTTCCATGGACTCCGGGCTGGACTACGTCGAGATGGGCCTCTTGGTCTCATCGACGTAGCAGTTGGAAATCTTGTTGTTGACGTCGAAACGCGTCGAAATGGAAGTGTAGCCGCGTTCGATAACAATACCGTCGAATTGGAAAGGGAATACGCGCCGAATATAACTTTCTTTGTCGAAGTCGATCTGGAGCGCTTCGATCCTCATCCGAACCCGATGGCGGAAAAAAACAATCTAAGGATGGAGCCGATGCCCATGCGCACTAGCACCCAAAGGAGGAGTCATAGATCTCGTGACGACAAAGACTTCTCCAAGAGAAAAATAAGTGCAATCATCCGAGCCCAACACCAGATGGCGATCTATTCATAAATGTACCATCTGCAGCCCATATGCCTCGAACATCCAGTTTAGTCGGGACCTCGTTCGTTCCCCACCTAGCCAATAGCACCTGTTTGGTGGCTCTCGGGGTTAAAGTAATAATAATAATAATAGGGGGTCTTGTAAAGCGCTTGGTGACGCACAACGGCGTGTCCCCGCGCTATGATGCGAGCGCTAGCAGGAGAAGGTACTAAGGTGGGAACCCAGGGAAGTGATAGCTCTTCCTTTGCTTGACTTAAGATGGTAGGTCAGGGGATTAGGCAATACCAACAGGGTGTTACTGGGAAATCTGGGTGTTTCGGTGTGATGTACGGAATCTACCTCCTGAAGGATTGTGTTCCAGAAGGACTGTATTTTCGGGCAGTGCCAGAGGATGTGAGTTAATGTACCCTGCTGACTACAGTTACGCCAGCATTTATCACTGGCAGCAGGTTTCCATTTAGCGAGTCTGACCGGGGTGTAATCCCAATGGTGGGCTATCTTCAAAAACATCTCTTTCCCAACCGTCCTACAAGCGGAAACTCTGGCCCTATGGATGATGTCTTGCCATTCTTTGGGGGGAGTATTCCCACTCCAACTCTGCTTCCCATCTACGCTGAGCTGGGGTTTTACCATTGTGTTTATGTTTATTGAGGAAGAAGTAGATGTCAGAGAGTAGGCATTTGACCGAAGTACGTGTGATGTACCATAGTTCGAATTTTGTGAGAGGGCGGCTGGCGTGAGTTTGCATATGCGATCGAGTTACCCAGTGTTGAATCGCCAAGTACTGCCAGTAAGTGTCTCGTCAAAGTCCATGATCCCTCTCCCATCAAATAGGTCAAATATCCTTTTACAGTCGACCTCTTGCCACTTCAAGTACCCATTCCCTTCCATTGCAGGGGGAAGTCGTGGTTGCCTATGATAGGCGTTAGCGGAGAGATGGGGGACGAAAGGCCATAGGTTTCCTGAACTCTATCCCAGGGCCCCGTAGCCGCCTTTAGCAGTGGTGATAAATAAGCTCCTGCAGGTCTATATTGTTTGGGTAGCCAGTGGACCTTCCAAATGTGAATTCCGGCGATGCCGCGATCAATGAAACACCAATGTTTTCTCAGATTCCCGTTTGTACCATTCAACCATATATCAAAGTTATGCTGATTGGAAGTACTTCACTGAGACCCCCGTCCGCCTGCGTGGGGAAGGTTTGATGTCGCACCATACAAGCTCTTTTCCCTTCCCAGATAAAGATCCCTATTAGGCATTGTAGTTGTGTCAGCACTTTTGGTGGGGGGTTTAACGGCAGCGTCTGCATCACAAAGGATGCGGGGCAGGAGGGTCATTTTAACGGACTCCAGCCTATCCAGCCAGGGCATGGCGCATGTCTTCTAACTGAGGAGCTCCTGTCTGGTTTCGTCCAGTAAGGTGGAGTAGTTGGCCTTGGCCGCGCTTTCAGTCGTGGGGAAAATTTGCAACCCCAAATGGGGGACGCCCCCTTGGGACCATGCAAAGGGGAAATCCTGCCTCAGCTGATCCTGCATCTCGCGTGGGAGGGTAAGGCTGGGATCTTGTGTTTTTGTAAGATTAATCTTAAAGCCCGAGGCGCCACTGAATAATGTGAACTCCTCCAGCAGAGGGGGAGTGACAACAATGGCTGTGTGAGGAACAACATCAGGTCATCCGCATAAAGGGAACTTTTGTGCTCCCTGCCCACAATGCGGACCCCTGCAACCGCCTGGAGCTGACGGACACTCTCAGCGAAAGGTTTCAAATAAAGTGCAAAAAGCAAGGAGGACAGAGGGCACCCTTGACGAGTCCCTCTCCCTATTCGCACCGGCCTGGAGGCTATCCCATTCACTTTAATACACGCTTCCAGCGCCGGATATATGCACTGCAACCAACTTTGAAAACGAACACCTACCCCAAATCTATTTAAGACTCATCTCAGGTTTGGCCAGTGTACTCGGTCAAATGCCTTTTCGGCATCGACCGATAAAAGAACTGTGGGCTGTTGTGTGCGTTGGGTTTTGTCCAGTAAGTGGCACCTTGTTCCGTCACTACAGCTGCGTTCAGGAATGAAGCCTGATTGATCTGGATCAATCAGACCTTGCATATGTGGAGCCAACCGAGCTGCCAAAATGCTAGTGAATATCTTTAAATCCACATTCATTAAAGAAATCAGGCGGTATGATGCGCACTCTGCAGGGTCTTTACCAGGCTTCAGTATCGCGACCACCTATGCCATAGTCATTGTGGGGGTTATCAAGCCTGTGTCACTGAAGCCATTAAAAAGACGTACCAAGATGGGAATAAGATCTGGGGCAAAAGCCTTGTAATGAGCTACCGTGAAACCATCATCCGCTGGTGCCTTGCCTGCCGGACGTTTCGTTAGAGCACACAGGACCTCCTCAGGACGAATGTCTGAGTCCATTGCCTCAGCATTGGCCGGGGGAACGGGCGTCACCGCTGCCTGTTGGACATAATCTTGGCTGCAGTCTCATCCAACTGTTCCGCCGTATATAACGAGGTATAGAAAGCCTCAAACTCAGCTGAAATGCCTGCATCCCCCTGAAGGAGCTCTCCGCAAGGGTACTTTATGCCGGCAATGCGACGTGCTTCCATCTGCAAACGCAAGAGATGAGCCAGTAGCTTCCCAGCCTTGTTTCCCCCTTTATAATATTGCTGCTTCGTACGTAGGAGTGCGTACTCCGCTCGATTAAGATCCAGCGCCTTTAATTGTTTCCGCACATTATTAAGTACTCTTCGTGCCTGAATTGCTCCTGTGTAGCGGTGAACCCCTTCTAATTCCCTGACCTGCGCCTCCAATAACTCTCTCTTTTGTCTCCTTTCCTTATTGAGCCCTCCGGAGATAAACAAGAACCAACCCCTAATTATCGCCTTAAAGGCATTCCAGACCTGGGAAGGCGTGACTGATCCATCATCGTTAGTTGCTATATAATCTTGGATCGCAGCCCGTATATCAGCAATGTTAGAGTCTTATGTGAGTAATTTATGATTGAGCCTCCATGAGTGTTGTTTGGGTGGCCCCCCTGGAAGGTTCAGGATCAGACAGTCGGGGAGTAATCCAACAGGGCCGCTATCCCCATCGTCACATCCTGGATACAGCCCAATACTCGTTGAAAGACCCAAAATAAGTCAATCCTCTCATAGGTTTGGTGCGCCGCAGAGAAAAAGGTATATTCTCGGGCTGTGGGGTTGCTATGTCGCCAGGCATCAGTCAGCCCCATCTCCCCAAGTCTCTGGAGCATGGGCTCCGAGAGAGATTCAGAGTGCCCCATCCGTGACAGTGATCTGTCCAGCTGTGAATTAGGCACAATGTTAAAATCCCTCGAGTCCCCGACTGCGTTTAATGTATCCCAAAAGAAAGCTTCCTGCTGTTCATTAGGGCTGTAGATGGAGGCTATAGTATATGTGTGGGAGCCCACCAATATTCGCAGTGCTAACATTCTGCCTGGAATTTCTGCAAGTACCCCCTAACAGTGCCAGGGAAGTGAGAAGCAACTAGCATGGCCACCCCCGCTTTCTTACCATGAGTTGAGGAAAAATATTGTTCGTCAAACCATTTGGAGCAGAGGAATTTCCAGTCTGCGCACAGTAAATAGGTCTCCTGCAATAAACAAATGTCGAACTCCTCCTCCTTAAACAAAGCAAGTAAGGCACACAGCTTAACCGTGGTATTGAGTCAGAGAACATTGAAGCTCATTACCTTAACCTTGATCGTAGACATATTAGTCACCTGGGTAATATGCAGGGATCCAAGTCAGAGGTTTCGCTAAAGGAGGGGCACATCCCCAACCTACCAAAGCCACCCATGACCCTCTATGGTACCTTGATTCATGGGCAGACGTGGACTAACCCATCTCCCCCCAGACCACACCATTCCAAGATCGTTGGGCCTCAAAGTGAGTGTCCCCCCCACCCAATGTAACACGAATAACAGCTCCATGAATCGCAGAGTGATAGTTTCCTCTTGGCGCTCACTTGGAGAGTCTACACCCTTCTCCTGTTGTTGGGCCATTGACTGATCCCCCTTCTTAGAGCCTGATTTCTGTAGGAGGTCCTTAATTGTGGGATCTTCTTTGTGAGATGCGTGGACATCTCTGCAAGGCCTGGACAGACTTTCTCCGACAGCCCTGCATCCAGATTCAAACCTGGCTAAATAACAAGACCATTCAGGGGACCCTAAGTGAGGCAGGACAGTCACTCTCACCGCGACCGGTCTTCAGCTTAGTGTAGAGCACAGTTCCAATACTACAGGGTTCGGGCCAACACCCTATAATTCATCCAACCATGGTACAGGGGGCCATATAAACATCGGAGCCCCTCGAAGCCAAGGCAAGGGCAGGGCCCAGTCAGTTGGGGGGTGATGCTGCAGTAGGCCTGACTTGTGTCGATCTGCGCTGCCTCCAGTTCACTAGGCCATCTGAAGGCACTGGGTTGCAGTGTGGGGCCTCCCGGATGCCACGTACTATAGCTCTTGCCTCGGCTACTGGATCCTTCTCCCTGGGGTATAAGCCATTTTAATCCCAGCCCGGGCCTGGCCTGGCCGCAACGTGATGTCAGGGCCTAGATGTCTATGGGGAGAGGCCCATTTCTTGAACTCGGGCCCGGGTAGATTTGGGCACCTTCTTATTCCTGGCTCTTCTGCTCCGATGTGCCCTAGCTTTCCAGTAGACACCCGCTGTGGGATTCACCACCAGAGCCCACTTCTCAACCCCACCTACGCCAACCACGGGGGGCAGGGCCGCTATTCAAGAAGCACCGTCTGCTTGTAGCTAGGCTCAGCACCGTGCGTTTCCCCAGCACGGGCCCCAACGTGTACCAGCCTCTGCAGCCGGACCGGTCCCGGTGAGAGCTCCCCTCGCTCAGCAAGGCAGCTATTCAAGAACCACACTCTGCTTGTAGGTAGGCTCAGCACCGTGCATTTCCCCCGCGCGGGCCCCAACGTGTACCGGCATTTGCAGCCGGACCGGTCCCGGTGAGAGCTCCCCTTGCTCAGCAAGCAGTCCCGCGGCAGTTCCAGCTACCGCCTATGCGCTCCTCTTTGGCTCCCGCACTCTCGTCACCTCATAATCTAAAGCCGCAGGGAGGGGCGCGTCAACACCGGAGTCGGATCTGACACCACCGGGGGCCCCCTCAGGCTTCTCCGGTGCACCGGGGTCACAGGGTGGGCAGGCCTCGGCAAGGCCTGTCCCAGCTGTATCTTCAGGCTACTGCCCCGAGCACCGGGGTGCCCAACCGCAGCTCCGTGACAGGATAGGCACACGCCTCTTCAACCAGGGGGGCTGGTGGCAGCCCCACATCCCCAAACTCCAGTCCGCCGTGTCACTCTTGTAAGGATTAGTCTAGCACGTAGTGTAAATCTGCAACTCCATTTATGCAAATTCACCAACAGAGGCTCCGCATCGCGAAGCGCAAGGAATGCTGCCGCTCAGGTTGTCATCAGCTGACCAACTGTCAAACTGACAGCTGGTGACAAGGAGGGCGGTACGGTGTCCTTGCAGGGACACGCAACAGCGTGACAACATATGGTGTCCTCGAATGGACACATAAGGCAAACATACCACATCCTCGTCTCTTGGAAAAGAAAAAAAAGAAATGGAGAAGAGACGAGTTGGGGTGAGGAAGAGATGAGGATGGGCGAGACAGAAAGAGAAGAGGAAAGAGAGAGAGTGAGAGAGCGAGAGGATTTAACAAGTGGCCTAACCAAGAATGCGGGGTGAGCAGGATTACTCACAAATGTAATCTGCCAGCTTGACAGGAGGCAGTACCCTTCTGCCTGGTCTGCTTGTAGAGGTGAGGTGAGCGTTGTCATATACAGGTGTGGCTGGTAATTGCCTTGCGTGCTTGCTCACTGTGTTTCCTTCAGCTGAATCTTGCACTGGCGCATCGGGAAGCCCTCACTGCCGTGTTGGAAAAGCTGGCTTCAGTGGTGTGGGATTCAAAGTCATCGTCATAAGAACTGGTGAGTTTACCTGTCATTCCTAGTAGTGGGGAACTCCCACAAATCACTGCAGGGTCGCTCAGGCGTGCGGAGTTACAGAACACCTCGCGTACAGTTAAAAAGTGGGGAGTACCTACCTTGACCCTTGCCTATGTGTCCACTTCTCTTGACCTTTACATAGTTCCAGATGTTAAGTTCAACAGGTTTGCAGCCATGCTTTAGGTCATATCTGGCCTTGCTACTGGTTTGGGTCTGTGTCAAACTTTCTTTAACCTGGACGGCTGACCAGTGCACTCTTTTCGCGGCCTGGGTCCAACCCACATTGTCTTTGGACAACGGTGTCCTTCCCTGCATAAGCTCAAATGGGCTGTGACCAGTGGAGTCCATGGGAGTTATACGAAATGCCCAGAACGTTTTTAGAATTTCTTGTCTCCAACTCAGGCCGTTGCTGCTGGCCAATTAGAACTATTCCCTTGAGTATTCTGTTAAAGCGTTCAACTGCTCCGTTGCCCGCTGGGTGGTACACAGAGGTGGTTTTGTGTTCAATTTGATTTCTCAACATATACGCCTTGAAAACTTCTGACGTGAATTGAGGTCCATTGTCACTTACAATCTGTTTTGGAAGACCTTCATGTGTGAACACATCGTCTAAGAATTTGAATATGCATGTAGAATCTGCTTTCTTTACAATCTTGAGCTCGGGCCACTTTGAAATATGGTCGACAATAACAATGATGTACCATTGCTCCATATGCTCTAATATGGGACCCATTATGTCCACCCCTATCCTTTCCCAGGGCATCGAGGGGCATGGGATGGAGGTGTGGTCTGAAGGTGACCTGCGATTTGTCAGAATTGACACAAAGGTGGCAATCTCTGACCAACCTCTCTGCTGCCAAACTAATGCCAGGCCACCGGTAGCTGTTTT
The DNA here is from genome assembly GCF_964261635.1 of Lissotriton helveticus. Taxonomy (NCBI): domain Eukaryota; kingdom Metazoa; phylum Chordata; class Amphibia; order Caudata; family Salamandridae; genus Lissotriton; species Lissotriton helveticus. Next base: position 547,128,243 of record NC_136059.1, on the reverse strand, counting down.
TGACCCGGTTCTTAGTTTTCCCTATGCCAAAATGTCCTTCGTGGCACAAGTCTAGTATTCTCCTCCTGAGGCTGTTGGGAGGAATGGCTCTAACCCCCTCTTAGTAGCAAACCATTTTAGAGCGAAAGATCGTCCTTGACCTCCCAAAAGTGTCGCAGGGACTCTGATAACTTGCCCTTACATGACCACCCATTATTTAACATTTTAACCACTTGGTTTAAGTCTTCGTCCTTGTCCATTTCGCTTAACCATACTTCCCTTTAAATGCCATCAATCTTATCATCTAGGGTGGCTACACATGACTCATCAACCTCCTGCTGTACGTCAATGTTATTAGGCTCCACTGGCAATCTGCTCAAAAAGTCTGCTGCAACGTTTTTTACGCTTGGCACATACTGAATGTAGTAATTATAATCAAACAGGCGCACTGATAATCTTGCTAGCCTTGGTGACGCCGCGTATAGTCCCTTTGTAGTGAATACTTTTGTTAGGGGTTTGTGGTCCATTCACAGCGTGACTTTGTTCCCCCAAAGCCCAAACGAATTGTCTGAAGTGTTCCAGTGCCCATACACACGCAAGTGCCTCACGCTCAATGACCGAAAATGTCTTCTCGGATGTGGTCAAGGCATGTGAATCAAAAGCTATGGTACACTCCATCCCTTTATCATCTTTCTGGGTAAGTACAGCTCCTATTCCTTTGGAACTTGCATCTGTGGTGACAAAGTTCTCTAGAAAAAGGTCAAAACCTTGTAATGGTAGGGCAGAGCACATTTCCTCTATTAATGCACAGAATGTTTTTTGACTCTCCTCCGTCCATTGGAACTTATCTTGCTGGAAAAGTTTTTCACAAACTTTGCATAAAATTCAACAAGACCCAAGAAGGATCTTAGTTCATCTATGTTGTTGGGCACAGGTGAATTCTCAATTGCGTGTAATAGTTCTTTTTTTGGTTTTATACCCTCACCTGTGATCTCATGACCTAGATAGTTCACTGATGTACATGCGAACTTGCACTTTTTGTGCTCCGCTGGTAACCCTTTGGCATCATGTTCCTCTTTGGTTTTACCCATTATAAGGATATCATCCTGGAACATAAGAATCCCAGAGACTTCCTTGAAGGCATGATGCATTAGCCTCTGAAACATTGCTGCAGCAGATGCTAATCCGAATGGTACCCTTGAAAACCTGAAACATCCAAAGGGCGTAATGAAAGTGGTTAGTCATTTGCTTTCGCGATGCAGGGGTACCTGGTAGAAAACCACTTAACCCCATTGGTGTTGGCCAACATCTCGTTTATCTTTGGGAGGGGAAATTGTTCGATGACTAGGTTGTTGTTGAGGTCACACAAATCGACACACAATCTCAATTGGCCATTTGGCCACGACCAATGGTGCAACCCACTCCGAGGCCTCTACTCGTTCAATAATGCTGTCTTCAAGCACCATGTCCAGTTGAGCTTTTACTTCATCCTTGATAGAGAACAGTAGATTACTTGCCTTGTGTACGATTGGTAAGGCATCAGGTTTCACTTGGATTCTGTGTTGATACCCTTTAAGTGCACCTATCTTACAGCTAAAAACTCTCTGGTATTTGCGCAGCATGGATTCGTCATAATCTTCCTTGCCCTGTACTATCAAGACAGGATCCGACTTGCTGGGGTTGAGTATGATATCTAGGTTACCCTGGTCCATCCACCCTAGCACTGATGTTCCAACAGCAGCCACATACAGTTTTCCAGTGGACTGCCTTCCTTTGAACTCAAAATCTAGCTTCCTGAACCCACATACATCGATAGGTTCTTCTGTGAAGGACTTGATGATGATGTCACGTTTTTCGAGTTGTTCACCAATGCTGGGCTTGAACTTCTCCTCCCACACTTTGTTGTTGTCTATTGTGTTTGGAGAACCCGAATCAGCTATTATGCTGATCTCCACTCCTCCGATGGTCATGTTGCAAATTGGCTTTTTCTTTGTTGTTGCGTTGTCGTAGTTAATCTGGTCAATCTGATCTTTCTCTATGTTCAGCACAAACATGTTTACATCATCTTCTTCTGATGTGTCTTGGTATTCCACTTCCTCCTCATTCACAACCTTGACTGTGCGGGCATATTTTTTACGGCATGCTTTTTGAAAATGTCCAAATACTCCACAGTATGAGCATTTTACACTGCGAGCTGGGCATTTCATGTCATCCGCCATATGATTAGTGCTACCACACCTGTAGCAACGTCTCTTATGGCCCCCAACTGGTCCGTTGTAGGTACCTTTTGATCCCTTGTTGTTCCACATTTGTTTAGGATTGCGTTTAAATTCTGTAATCTTATTTACAGTCTCTCACTCCTTTTTTTCTTTGCTTTTGTTTAGAACTACTTTGGCACAACGACATGCGAGTTCTGTTTTCCTTGCAATCTCAATGATGTTCTGTAGGGGGTATTCGCCTTTAGCCCATAAATTGTCCTGTATGTTTGAACTGAATCCCTGCATGACAATTTGATCTCTTATGAATTCGTCGTGGAGATCTCCAAACCGACAATTTAAGGCAAGGTTTTTTAGTGCCGACACGTAGTCATCGATGGACTCATCTTTTCCTTGAGTCCTGTTTAAGAATTTATATCGGTCGACATCCACGCAAACTGTTGGTTTATAGTGTGTGTTAAGGACGTTGATTGCATTTAAAAATATGCCACCCTCATTCTCACCTCTGGCTTTCTTATTTATTTTATTGAATACTTTAATTCCACCAGCACCTAGACAGTGTAGTAACATTTTGTATTTCTTTTCCGCTTTAAAATCTTCGCCATCCTCAAAGTTAGAGATATAGTTTAAGAAATATTCCCTCCATTCCCCCCACTTTAGTAGGGGTTCACCCCCAGTGGGTAAGAATGCCTGTGGAGGAGGTAGGTTCCACAAATATCCAGACGCCATGTTGCTTCAGTGAAGTGTTTAGATTTCTTTTGAGTACAGTTTATACTTTGACTTTCAATATGCACCAATTTTCCTTTTTTTTTTTTAGTAGGTCCTGTAAACGGTAAAGGTAAAGTCTGAACGTGGTGAGACTGCTTACTTTTTTATGTAGGATACTATATATATATTGTCAAAGTTCTGCTTAAAACTTTCACATATTGTGTTCTCCCCTTTTTGATACCTCGTTAGTCAACTTTGCAATGTGGTGTCTTCGTGAAGGGCTGCAAGCGTGAAGGTCTCCGTTTGCTACGGTGGGGTATTGTTTGTTTCCTGGTATTTCTTCAGAAAACTAAGATGGTGGCACATTTACGTCTTGATGCATTATTCAAGAAGCTGGTATGCTGACTTTTGGCAACTTAAGATGGCCACCGGTGCCTGACGTCAGCGCCTTTCTTCAACAGCTGTTGATGCATCTGACTCACTTGACGTGCTCTCAGATGTCAGTTGCTGCCGGCGGTTATTTTCGTTAAACTGTCGCGCAGCTTAGATACTATGTCACGAAATACCTTGTACTTTTCGGCCGATTTACTTCATTTGCCGCATAGTGTCTATCATTTACGGTGCTCTGCAAGACCTTGTCATTCCGTTCCGTATATTTTTTCATATAGTATCATTCCACATCTCAATGTTAACACAGTTGCTTATTTTCTAATGTTTGGAGTTGGACTTATGTAGTACTTCAATCATTCATTTCTTCGTATACGCATTTGTATTTTCGCTGACTGACCTCTTTAGTTTCAATCAATCAATCAATCAGGTCATTTATAGAGCGCACTACTCACCCGTAGGGTCTCAAGGCGCTGGGTTGGGGGGGGGGGGGGGGTGCCGTTACTGCTCGAACAGCCAGGTCTTGAGCTTCTTCCTGAAGGAGAGGTGGTCTTGGGTCAGGCGCAGGTCGGTTGGGAGTGAGTTCCAGGTCTTGGCGGCCAGGTAGGAGAAGGACCTTCCTCCTGTTGTCGCTCTTCGGATGCGGGGGACGGCAGCGAGGGCGTGGCTGGTTGATCTGAGGAGGCGCTTGGGAGTGTAGAAGTTGATCCGGTTGTTGAGGTAGCTCGGGCCTTGGTCGTGTAGAGCTTTGTGCGCGTGGGTGAGGAGACGGAAGGTGATTCTCTTGTTGACCGGGAGCCAATGCAGATCTCTCAGGTGTCCGGAGATGTGGCTGCGTCTGGGGATGTCGAGGATGAGTCTGGCCGAGGCGTTCTGGATCCGCTGGAGTCTCTTCTGGAGCTTGGCGGTGGTTCCGGCGTAGAGGGCGTTGCCGTAGTCCAGTCGGCTGGTGACGAGGGCCTGGGTGACCGTCTTCCTCGTCTCGGTGGGGATCCACCGGAAGATCTTACGTAGCATGCGCAGGATGTTGAAGCAAGACGAGGAGACGGCGTTTACTTGTCTGGTCATGGAGAGGGAGGAGTCCAGGATGAAGCCCAGGTTGCGTGCGTGGTCCGTCTGTTTGGGTGCGGTGCCCAGGGCGGGGGGCCACCAGGAGTCGTCCCAGGCGGAGGGCGAGGAGCCCAGGATGAGGACCTCCGTCTTGTCCGAGTTCAGTTTCAGGCGGCTGGTCGTCATCCATTCGGCTACCTCTCTCATCCCTTCGTGCAGGTTGGCTCTGGCGGTGGCGGGGTCGTTGGACAGGGAGAGGATCAGCTGGGTGTCGTCGGCGTAGGAGATTATGTTGAGGTTGTGTTGGCGTGCGATGGCCGCGAGGGGGCTCATGTAGACGTTGAAGAGGGTGGGGCTCAGTGAGGATCCTTGAGGGACGCCGCAGATGACTTTGGTGGCCTCTGACTTGTACGGTGGTAGGCGGACTCTCTGTGTTCTTCCGTCGAGGAAGGAGGTGATCCATTCCAGTGCCTTGTCCTGGATTCCGATGTTGCCGAGGCGCTGTACTAGGGTGCGGTGGCAGACAGTGTCGAAAGCCGCGGAGAGGTCCAGGAGGATGAGGGCCGCTGTTTCTCCGTTGTCCATCAGAGTTCGTATGTCATCGGTGGCAGCGATGAGGGCGGTCTCGGTGCTGTGGTTCGCTCGGAAGCCAGACTGTGAGGGGTCGAGGGATCCATTCGTCTCGAGGAAGGCGGCCAGCTGTTTGTTGACGGTCTTCTCGATGACTTTGGCTGGGAACGGGAGGAGCGAGATGGGACTGTAGTTCTTGAGGTCGGTGGGGTCTGCTGTGGGTTTCTTGAGAAGAGCGCCGAGTTCGGCGTGCTTCCAGCTCTCAGGGAAGGTGGCGGTGTCGAAGGAGGTGTTGATGATGTCCCGCAGGTGGGGTGCGATGACAGCGTCGGCCTTGTTGAAGACGTGGTGAGGGCAAGGGTCAGTCGGAGATCCGGAATGGATGGAGTTCATTGTGCGGATGGTGTCTTCGGTGCTGATCGGAGTCCAGGTGCGGAGGGTGGTGGTGGGTGGCGTTGTTGCGGTTGTGGCTTGCGTTGGTTGGTTGCTGAAGCTGTTGTGTATGTCCGCGATCTTGTTGTGGAAGTAGGACGCGAGGGAGTTGCAGAGGTCTTGCGACGGGGTGATGTCATTGTTTCCGGCGTTGGGGTTGGAGAGCTCTTTCACGATGTTGAAGAGTTCCTTGCAGTTGTGTGCGTTGTTGTCCAGCCGGTCCTTGTATGTATTTTTCTTGGTGGCGCGGATCAGTTGGTGGTGTTTCCGGGTGGCGAGCTTGAGGGTGGTCATGTTGTCCGTCGTTGGTTCCCTTCTCCAGACTTTCTCGAGGGCTCGACAGTTCTTCTTGGAGCTCTTGAGTTCGTCGGTGAACCATGGTGTGTTTCTGCTGCAGGGTCTGCTGGGCGGGGTTCTCAGAGGGGCGAGTTCGTCCGCGCCGTTTGGTTTCCTTCTTCGAATTACTTGGCAGCGTTTGTGTATCAAACGTATTTCTTTCCGTATTCTTTCTTTTGTAAAGCTGATTCTCTCTTCTTTCAGTGGGTCCGCGTATCCCATCCTCGTCGCCATCTTTGTAAGGATTAGTCTGACACACAGCGTAGTTCTGCAACTCTTTATTTATGCAAATTCACCAACACAGGCTCCGCATCGCGGAGCGCAAGGAATGCTGCCGCTCAAGTTGTTATCAGCTGTCCAATTGTCATAACAAACTGACAGCTAGTGACAAGGAGGGCGGTACGGTTTCCTCGCAGGGACACGCGACTGCGTGACAACATATGGTGTCCTCGCAGGGACAAATAAGGCAAACATAACAACTCTGGGCCCCTCAGCTCGACAGACTCATCCCCAGCCCCTCAGCTTGCAGACACGACGGCGGACTCGGGCCGAGCAGGCCTCGCCGCAAACCACGCCACTTTACCCAGGGAGTCGGTGTCTGCCGCACCGCCACTCTACCAGGTGCGACTCTCCTCTCGGGAGGCAACAGCTGCGGTGTGTGTGTCCGATGGCCCGGAGAGCAATTTCGGGCTGATCACTGACCCATGAACGCTGTTAAGTGCTAATGGCCCGGCCTCGGTAAGCAGAGCTCTGAAGGAACACAGCCCCTCCGCTGCCATGTTGGCCACGCCCACCTGAACTTAATTTTAAACAATTAGTATTAGATTAATTTGCCAAGTTGCTGCCAATTTATTTTTGTAGCTGATCCCTAAATTTACACAAAGGGTATGAGTTCTGATGAACTATGAATCTCAGCCATAGCTACGAAGTATTTATTGTGGATCATTTAAGGTTAATAAAAAAAACACACACACATGGTAAGGGGAACTGTTAAGGTAGTTTGAGTAGAGACCAGAAAACAATTCCTTCGATATTGATATTGCCATGACAATAAAAAGATCAAAAGAAAAATGTGCCTTTCATGTACAAGGATAATTTATTACATGAAAAGGAGCAGAATGTTGCAATAGGAGATGCTATCATCAGCATCAAGACATAAACTCTAAGTTACAGAATTATAAACTATTGACCAGTACTGAAAAGTCACGTCTTACAAGACACACTGTAGCCCAGTACCTCTGAAGTCTATCTCATCTTTGAAATCCACATTCGGACATGCGGACCACGGTACCATGACATGACTGTGTAATATCTAGGCTCTAATATCTTTCCTTACCTTATCAGTACAGGGATGTATTCTTATGGACACCAATGGGTATACATATTGTCAAGTACAAGCGGTTGCAAAATCATTGTAACAATCGCGCTACTTGCAGAATTCCTGGAGACTGTTTTCAATGTGTATTAAAGATGCATAGAACTCAATTCTAAATGTACAGAAGGGAAGAATGCATTATACTTACAAATGGAAATGTTACAGTCCGCGCACAACGGAAGCACGTGCTGCCATTCGGGCGTTATTAACGATTGTTTACAAGAGCACTGGGCAATCCGCGTTTGTTAGGCAAAGCGGAGAAAAAAATACTCGTGAAGTTATGTCATTAGTCCATGGGAATTATTTTGCCAGACTTGACACAAAAAGGAACTGTTGAGCAAACGGAAAGGTAAATATTCTGAAACTAAAAATGCAAATATGCATTTCACCAGTCTCTTGAATTTATTAACCTAAAAGGTTTAATTTCCATTTCCCTGTATCAGCTTTATTCATAAAAATGTTGCGCCCTATAAATATGCTGTTATTTTCTGCAGTCAAGCACCCTCTTAACAAATCTTCTCATTAATATGCAAATGTAAAGTCGATCGGTCCTCCGCCTGACAGTGCCATGAATTCCTGGTGCACTGTATAATCGGCTTTGACTTGGCATCCACCATTTATCATCAAAGGTGTCCGTTAGGAAAATTATGGAAAATGCACTGCAATTGATAAGACTGCAATCTATTTTGTCAACAGTTAATTGTTCTTCAAATCATACATTTACATACAAACAGCCTAAATACTGATCTATAATGATGCAAATAAACGAAATTAAAAATCTCTTCTCTGGCATGTGCTCCCTTGTACGAGAACGTGACGACTTCATTGGAAGACTGCACAAAGGCACAGAGTTGACTGATCCTTAAAATCCGTGGTGCTGATTTTCAATTATTCAAGCAAGTTAAAACAATGTCCAACTCGCCAGGTAAGGAAACAAACGAAGCGTCCTTTTATCCATACGTTTCTACACGTGCTCTGTTGAACCAGCCTGGAGGTGTGTGTGACTTGTTTATGTTGCAAGTGAGATATGCGGTTCTTAACGTCAGCCTGCCAAGAGAGGCCTTGGATTCCCAAGAAACATTCCGAGGACCAAGAAACGACATGCTGCTAGTAATGCCTCCTTAAAAGGGATGACTGGCAAGGGGATGCACTTTTTAAACAATTAAACCCTCTACCTGCAATCCTCCAAAAGGAGGTGGTTTCTACTGACTTCGGATGCAGAATCTAATACAAACGGAATATCTTCTTTATGCCTACACTTGAGGGTAGCATTATCCTCTCAACTACGGTCATTTGATCCACAGTCGGTTGCCTTCGAAAAGCAGGTATTTCCTAAATGAAATATCAGTTTTTTAACTACTTGTGGAAGTGTTTTGTGGGCCTCTGATAATAGTGATTTCATGTCTAGGTAAGTAGGAGAGCCACGGTGAGCAGGGTTGCCAAGGATCCCTTCACAAGCTGGAGTTACGTTTGAACAGCCTCCCTCAATCAATTTCAAGGGTTCACTAAGATGTCAAACATATACTGTGGTAGTCCTAGGGCAGTGCTATCTGAAGTGCCCTGGACGCATGCACCCGCTTTCCACACCTTGGGGCATTTTAGTGTTGCATAAGGGGCCGCAGACACTAAAGAGGCCCTTCTGTTATGCAGACAATGCCAGTGCAGAACGTATACCACCCTAAAGGTCATTCCCTCATTTACATGGGGGACGTACCCCATGCAAAGGAGAACACTTTGCCATCTCCGCCCCCAGCGCATGAGGAGGATCACCGAGTTTGCGCCACAAAGAGGTGGTTTACAGTCAGTGCGCCTCCTTCAAGGGTACCCTTCTGAAGGAGGGTGGGGGGGTGGGAGGCATAAGGCATTTGGATCCCTCCCAGTGATCTCCTTTCAGGTGGATGCAGCCATTCACTGTAACCGCCCTTCAGGGGGGATCTCTGTCCCTTTTACAGTGCAGGCCAAGCATCGCCTGCACTGTGAAAGCTGGAGCGGCTGCTTCAATTAGCCGGTCTCTCTTTCACAGATGAGTTCGCAACTGCCTTGAGGGCAGCATCTTATCAGTTAACAGGGCACACTGTTCCAGCCAGTGTCCAGCACACCTGGTTAAAGGGGTGCCACCGTGCAAACAGCGACAGTGTGCCCTTGCACTGGTAGTAAATATATGGAGCTAAAAATGAATGTGTGACTAGAGTATAAGGTTCTGGAGCCTGTCCAGATTCTGTGCCGTATCCCCCACATTATGTCCCATGCACAAAGACCCACACTGGTCCAACATGCCTCCAGAATGCTAGACACTGCTCTGAGTCCTGACCAACCCAGTACAACAATCATTCAATGTGATCAGCCACCCACCGCTACAAATGCATAAAGAACCATGGCGTGCGCAGGTGTTACAACATCAGACGCCGACCATATATGAGCACAGTCCATGACATCAAAGGAAAAACATGCTTTTACTATGAATCTATCATCGTATACAGTAGAAGACTTTGTAGAATAAAATAACTGCCTTGCCTAATGTGGATGAAGATTCTGATCCAAGGAGCTACATGGTAGGTACAGACATATTAAGGATATTTCACGAACAAGAGGGAGAGAGGCGTGTGATAGGGCTGTTTTCCCATACAGGGCTGCAAAAGTGTGATGCTTGACCCAGTAGAGACGCTTCTCTCTGGGAAACTATGCTCTCAAACTTGATTTCTATACTTTCAACGGCACACGGGTTTTGGCGTTTCTTTGGAAAATGCATTCCTGTGCTTCACAGTCATAAGGCTCCGACAGGCGGTCGAAAGAGATCGCTGCAGCAAGTGTGCTCAGATGGTATCAGCCTACTGGATTTTGGAGGTGATCACAAGCATCATACCCCATTCCGTGCGGGGAAAAACACGGGTGAAAGTTCATAAGAGACCAGGATTGCAAGCAGGAGAACAATTTATCCGAATCTCTTCAGGTGAAAGCAGTAGGTGCTTGGTATTACGAAAATCAAGATGTTGCAGTACGAGTCTAAAATATGCTCAGGTACTGTCACGTGGGACTCACCTCTTTCCAAGGGCTCACAAACTGTGTACGTGCATATCGTGTCAGCATGTGGATTATCACAACCTGACCCCACTCTTCCACGTCTACGAGTAAGTTACAAAGCTTCCGATAGTTCTTGTGAATCAGGTCTATTCTCTCAGGGCAGACTTCTTCAAACGCCATCACCACACTCCCAGCCACCAGCTGCAACACAAAGTTCACAGAAATAAGTGCAGTTAGTATTCTACTGGTATACTGTGGCGATACTGTCAGCAAAACGTGATCACTTTAGGTAATGGTTGTGCTGTCTAGACCGAGGGCTGGATCAAAGGCAAATATCCAGATTAACCATTGTCTATGTCAATTAGTTCTAGGAGAATTACTGATGTGCATTATTATAGTGAGAGTATCTTAGGAACCTGGCCTTGATGTGTTCCTTCTGGAACTACACTTCAAAGTAAAGATCACAAACACACCATTGTATTCCTTTACAATTTACGCTTCTCATTACTTAATGCTACTCAACATTTGTCGCAGACAACATATGAAAATATACAAACAATGGAGGTCCAAACACCGTAACTTGATTGTGCAGTATTTATGTAGTTTGTACACACAAGGCCACATTATAGACAGGCAGTACATATTAAACAAAATATTTTTTTTAACGTAATCATGAAAATTCATATTTCTTAAACATTTTATTAAGTTTTACAGCTGTCATGAGGTAAACATTACAGTTCAATTATTCATTCTGTATCACTCTCTTTCTGTATCCCAAGTGTAATGACTCTTACTTGTGTTAACTGTTAATAGCATGCCATGCAAATAAAACAGTTAACTTTCAACCTCAAACCAGTCTCCCCCACCCGCACCGTTGCAGATCCCTACCATAGCTATGATGTTACCACGACTGTGCTATCTCCCACCCTGTTGCTCAAAGTGTTAAATGTGCTCAGGCAAGTCCGAGCCAGCCTGGGGTCTCTCATCGACCAAATTCTGTTGCGCTGGACTCATCCGAGGAGACAGCCCCGCTGGAGTGGATTCTCCTGCTGCAGGTTCCGTGTCTTCTGCGTTATCCACCAATGCTTCCCAGCCTCTGGCCCTCTGTAATGATCCCATCCCCGACTGGCATTTCTAAGGAGGATCCTCCTCTCACATCCCGCCCATTTTTTCGAATTCCCTTTTCCATATTGAAATTCGAGGTCCTGCAGGGGTCTTCCAATGTCGTGTTATTTCCCTTTTAGCTAATATCAGGGCCAGGTCTTGAAATCTGCTAGTGACCCATGTTTTGGACTTGTGGGGGAATAGGCCCAAAAGGCACTGCGCTGGAGCACATGGAACTGGGCGCTCTATGATCGCCCCAATTGTGCTAGTGATTTCATTCCAGTAGTTCTTTAACTATGGGCAAGTCCAGAGCATATGGAAGAGTTCTGCCCCCACTTCTCCGCATCTTGGCATCCTGTGTCTTCCCTGTGGAAGAATTCGTCTCGGGGTGAGGTATTTCCTGTGTAGTATGAAGAAACTAATGACCGGAAACTGGCATTCCTCGAGGTCTTAGGGGTCCCGGTCAGTATATTTTCCCAATCTTTGTCTTTCAGGGGGATATTCAGGTCCTCAGCCCATCCATCATGAAGAATGGTCAGCGGTTGAAGGACGTCCCTACCCAGAGCCCCGTAGAGGCATGTAACCGCCTGGATTCTACCCCCACAGTACCAATATAGCTACAGGAAGCATGGTTTGGCGGTTCAGATATTCCCGTTCCCCAGTGTGCGCGGATCGCCGCCACATCCCCGGCGTGCAAAAAGAAGTGACCGTGGGGGTGGTCAAATCCCTCTTGGAAGTCTTCGAAGGAGCACCCAGGCGTAATGCACCTTCTAGTATCTAGTCTCCGAGGCTCTCCCATGGACCTCCATGTGGTAGTAGCCATAATATTGTCATTGGGAGATCAGGTGAATAGGAGATCCGTGTTTGCGTCTTTTGGAGATAGCGTCTCCAACAGCACCGTATCCCTTGTAAATCCCTGGTGTCATGAAGCGGAGCTCTGCCTACTCTCATCAACAACTTCCTTAATACATGCAAATCTGGTGTAAGCGGGCCTGCTTCGCGCACCTTTGATTGCTGATCTGCCACCTATCGAGCCAACCACTGTAATTGGGCAGCTAGGTGATATCTCTAGACTGCCAGGTCCCGCTCCGCAGTCGGAAGCTGCATTGTCGGACGGCCAGTGCCCCACAGGAAATTCAATACTAATGAGTGCAAGTCAGTGTGCCACCTTGGGGGTATCCATATCATAAAAAAATTAATTTTCCGTGTATGCAGCATTGAGATTTTAACTGAACAATTAAGCTTGAATGAGAATGAAAAAGTAAAGCATTACGGCTTCGATCACAATGCGTATCCGTGACCATGACCTCCATTGTTTTAGGAAATAGGTTGTTTACAAGAGTTTGAAACTCTCCAGCATTTTGAGATGAGTCTACCCAAGTAACAGCAAGAAAAACCTTTATTGATTCTCAGAAAAACATTGACAGGTGAAACGATTCACTCAGTTTCTTAACGTTCTACTGCAACCACCTAAGTCTACTGTCTCACTACTGTAGTGCAAACCTATGTCTGACCATCAACAGCCTCAGTAATAGCAGGTTTTCATAAATTGTCCCGAGAGGAAGGGGGTTAAGTAACCCCTACAAATCAAACTCCAGAGATCAACACTTCCATGCCAGTAACTGGCAATCCGTTTATTTAATCAATGTCATAAGCACAAGCAGGGTGAGTCTGTATTGTACACAAACTCAGATAGCAGCTCAGCAGGCCTCTAGCATAGTTGTAAGTCTTTATTTTGTGATTGATACTTGGCCTAGAAATCAAAATAAGGAGACTGTCAGATAAATGAAGATAAAACAACAAAAGGAACATCATCATCTAGGGTTCTTAACACAACGCTGAACACAAAGAAAAACCATATTAAGACGGTCAGCCAAAATAATTCTTTGAACTTGCAAACTCATGATAGGTTCATGTTAAGATGATGGACTGTCCAGGCTTATATGTAGGATTGAAAGTGTTTAATGAACTATGTTACATGTATAGGAATAGCACTCCAACAGTAGCATGATACTCTGGACAGCACACAAGACAACATAAAACATATGGTTTCTTTACAAAAAAAACAAGTAGAACATACATGACCAACACTCACAAAATAAACTATATTAAAAGCATACAAACTCACACAGCCTGTCCACCATACATACTATAGGTAACAGGCCAAAACACAACACAACAATACGCACTACAGTAATGTAAACACAACCAATTTCTCAAGCATGGAACAATATATCCTGCCCACGACTTGCACAACCAGGAAGCATGTGGCCACATAGCCTGGCCATGACTCACACTATAGAAGGAAGTGAAGGATGCAACCACACAGCCTGCACTCGATTTACACATACCTTGAAAAAAACACTGGACAGGGCTATACCACGTGCCCCAACAAGCATGCTCATGAATAATACAATGCAATCCCCAATACATGGCCAACAGCTGGATATGAGAAGTGCAGCTAAAAAGAAAAACTAGTCAACAACTTACCAGAGGAACACTGACTGATATGAACAAATACTCTTGAAAATGTAATACACATGACCTCACAATAATTATACCTATGTCCTACATAACATTGTGACCATACCCATCCCTAACGTAATGCAATGATAGCAACCTCCATGTTACTGTTAAAACGATCCCATCCAAAAGAAAATTAAAGCCCATGATCACACAAATAACAACTAGGAAAAATGTGTGCAGTTATAAACTTGCACATTACACTGCACTGAACATTTCATTACACAGGTCTAAAGAACACCGAGGACAACTCCCTTACTCTGAAACTAACCTGCTAAGTACACGCAGTGTAATGCAATCTCACAGAGTTCAACCCATACATAAGAGCATGCCTCTACACAAACAGCAACACTGTAACAAAATCATTCAACCATGGTCTATAGAAATATCAGCTAACCAGGAACAGACACTCCATGAAAGCACACAGGCAGAAATATAACGCAGACTCATACTGTCATAGCATGAACTTTTTAACTTGGCACAACACGCTTTAACAATGAAATGCATGTGGGAAATGTATAAAGTAATCCTACTAACTAAATCAAAAACGTCTTTCTTTACAGTTTAAATATTTGTATCCAGAATATCAAAGATTTTGAATCCAAGAAACAGTACCATACCACCTCTTTCAATACCACCATCTAAACCCAAACAAAAACACAGATATAATGTACAATGAATACATTTTTCTCTGAGGGCCAACCATCACTAATTCACTCTTCACCCATTCTCTAGAGAGAACTCCCATCGTCTCATCCCAGAACTAAGAGCAGCCCTGTATCCCCAAGGAAGTGCTCTACACCATATCTAATTTAACACTGTTTTTACGCATCTAGCGTCCATTTGCAATATTCAAAGAATACCTTTGTCAAGTGTGAAAGCTCTAATAATATTCTACTTGTATGCAAACTGGTAGCCCACTGAAACAATTTGCACTCACACCACCACGCCCATCTTGTATTCCATCAAAGCTCTCCTGTGCACCAAAGTTTCGTCCCAAAGGACAGGGTAAAACATCTTCGGCCTTGCTATTACTCTCATTTCCTCTGTTCCTTACACCTCAAGGGCGTCTGTACATCCTTCAACTACTGAGGCACGGTCCTATTGAAGCCATAGCAGGTCACAAAACAAATTCTCCAACTGGACGTCAAGGAATGTCTCAGCTCGGATCCCCTTTGATACTGGCACCATTCTTTAGATTATCCAAAATATCAAAGAACACATCAAGCTTCAGCACTGCTTCTATGGCACACAGCCAGTTCCAATTTCGATTACAGGCGCTGCTTTCAAAATCTCAAAGGACCACACCCTGTCCTCTTTCTTCTCCAGTGTCCATTACAATCCTGCACGCGGTCAAACAGCCCCTCTAACTTTTTCTCCACCTTTCAAACCACTACTTTTTAATGGGTCAGCTGTCTCCCCTATGTTTGCGAGTAGTGCCACTATGGACTGAAAGAAGATGAACTCCACCTTAGTTGGGCCTTCTTTATCCATGTCTCCGGATTAAGAACCTGGACACCTAGCTTTCCACTTGCCTGTGGCCTCTAGTTCCTGCTTGTTTCAGACTAATCCAGTGACACTTCAGCTGCCTGGGATTGCCCACTGGGGTTTTCCCAAATGGGTTTTCCCCCTTACCATTCTTCCCACCAACAGAAGCCCCACCCATCCCAGACCTATTTAATGAAAGCCACAGCACAGGCGCGCCGCTGGCATGCTGAAGGCATGCCATAGACCAGCCCGTCCGTGCCTGAAGCGTGCCCAATGCCTTGAGCCCTGTCCCTCTCGCCCCCTGAAGATACACCATTGCTGAGCTCTACACTCTCAACCCTGGATGCTGCAACAAACACTGCCGCTGCAGCAACCAACTCCTCACAGTTGGATATTTCACCTGCACAGACTGCCACTTCACCTGCCACTGCACACATAGCAGCCCACTGACCAGCCCCATTACGAAAACACACCACCTGAACAAAAGCACCAACTTGCATGCGCCATTCTTAACACACGCTCAGTATGCAAGCATTTCACTGAATTATGGGTCCTCATCGCCACACTCGTACCCGAGAGTCTTCCTCACTGAGACCTGGCTCAACCCCACATTCGCTTCCAGACAGCGCCACAGTGATCCCCACCTGATATAAATTCACTCATCAGGACCACACCAAAAAGCCGGGAGGAGGAACAGCCATCATCCACAGAGACCATACAATGTACCACTACCACCAACACCACCACCATCATGGAACATTTCAACTTTAAGCTCCACAGAGAGCTTTTAAGACTTTAAGGACTGCATCTTCATCTGCAACCTAAATTCCCACATCGATGACTTTAATGACAAACACACTGCACACCTCGTCGACAGCATGAGCAGCATCGAATGGACCCAGATCGCCCACGACTCTACACACACCGGACACATGCTAGACGCAATTTTCACCTCTGGCAAATGTGTAAAATATAGCCATATCACAAAACTCACATGGACCAATCTATCCATCGTCCACTTCAGCCTCTCCAGCCACCGCACTGCCACCTCCAAGATGGCCAACACACCCTACCGGAGGTGGAATAAAATCTCAGAGACCGGCTGGGCAAACACCCTCAACACCTCCAAGCCTGCTACCACCACCAGCCTCGAACAGGGAGTGAAAAACGTAAACACCTGGATCACCAATTGCGCAAACAGCATCGTCCCCATCAATGGCAACGTCCAAAGAAAATCCTCCAATAAGGCCAGCTGGTACACCCAAGAAATGAAACAGCGAACAGTTGGATAGAGGATGGTACACCAGTAAGGATACCTCCGACATGGCAACCTTCAAGACATCCCTCAACCTCTACAATCACCTGCTGAGGGCAACAAAGACAGCCATTGCCACATGTATTGAAAACAACAACACCACGGAAATTTTCAACACATTTTTTTCACTTCATTTTACTAAGCAATTGATTCAAGACACAAATCAGTTACAACTGATCACATTGCAAGGAACAGGTCGCTCGCAGGGGGCCTTAACATATTATAAATATCTTCCCCGGCCTGCTCAGAAACTT
Source organism: Lissotriton helveticus (assembly GCF_964261635.1). Taxonomy (NCBI): domain Eukaryota; kingdom Metazoa; phylum Chordata; class Amphibia; order Caudata; family Salamandridae; genus Lissotriton; species Lissotriton helveticus. Next base: position 547,111,485 of record NC_136059.1, on the reverse strand, counting down.
TGAGGAACTCCCACTTGCCACTGAGCTAGTCTCAGACTCTACCTCCCCTCCCACTAAGCATTGAGAACACCCCCTACCTTCCCCCCCGGTTTGGTTATTCAAGACCCGATATTGCTTCCATGGCCCCCATACCATTTTGAATTTACACGGGCAACCCCGGGAGCGGTATATTGTCTGTTCAGCTAGTTGGCCCCTATCTAGGTCTTTTAACACTGGGGGCCTACTTGCCCCCCATAGCCTGGCTAGATTACGCTTTGCCACCCCTGCAGCCATTTTGAGCCAGATGTTAACATGATTAGGCACTTCTCCTCCACCGACACTCCCAACAATAACCACTTGGCTTCTAGTGGCACTGGCATACTTGTGACTTCCCTCATTGTTTCAATTATCTTGGACCAAAAGATTTGGATACATGGGCAGGTCCAGAGTAAGTGGTAGAATGTGCCCAGCTCACCACATCCCTTCGGGCATTCGGCCAAGTCTATCCAACCCATCTTAAACACTCTTGACCTAGACGGGTAAGACCTGTGCAATATCCTTAGCTGCACTAGATGATATCAGGCCCTTATCGATATCTCTCTAGGGCTCTGCAGTGCCTCGCTCCACTCTTCATCCTCTAGGGGCCCCAGATCTACCATCCAGGCCTCTCTATGTGAGGCATGGCTGTCTGGCATATTATTCAGAATCTTTCTATATATCAGGGACACCACCTTGGAGGGCATCGGGTCCAGTAACAGTCGGTCCTCTATGTGGGAGTAGTCTGGGACAACTTCCCCTTCTGGAAGATGACATTTCATGGCATGCGGCAATTGCCAGTACCAAAATATTTCCCCCTGTGCCAGCTCATATTTAGCATGTAGTGTCTTGAATGTAACGAAGGTGCCCGCCCTCCAAACGTCTCCTAATCTCTCGATCACTATTGTGTGCCATTCCGTGTACGCTCTCAGTTTAACCTCGCCCAGGTTATCGCTACCTCACAGTAGGGTTTTGCTGTAAGTTTCCCGTCCGATCCCAGCCACGTATTGGCCGCATTCCATGCCCGTATTACCGCCAGCCCTATATGAACGCCTGATATTCCCTGTTTTCCCTGTTCAAGCGATCCACTCTATAAGCTGGTTCCGTCCGGGCCCCAAACACCCAGTCATTCACCACCACCAGCTAGGAGGCCCATTAATAGACTCGGAGGTCTGGGACTCAGGCCCTGATGGTAGACACCCTGCTGCAACTTTGCCAACGAGATTCAGGCCGCCCCACCGTCCCACAACAGGGACCTCAAAATACTGTTAATTCTACGGAAGTAGGATTCAGGAACTCTAAACGGTGTGTTTTGAAGAATGTATAACATTCAGGAAAGGGTGCTCATTTTAAAAAGGACCACCCTCCCCATCAGCAAAAGAGGGGGTACACGTCAATGGCCCACGTCTGCTTGGAAGTGATCGATCTGAGGGAGAACATTACGAGTTAGAAATAGTTTTTAGTTTCTGGTGATATTGATCCCCAGGTACGTGAACCCGTCCGTTACCACCGGGACTGGGCATTGAGACGGAAGTGACAGGGGGCCCGGGCGAGCGGGAAAAGCAGGTACTTGTCCCAGTTAATTTGCTTTACAACAGGAATTCTCCAACCTGGCTGCCAGCGAAAAAAATTACACCCTCACAGGAAATGCGCAACAACCTCACCCACTCCTTCTATGACAAGATCAGAACCATACACAGAAACTTCTAACCTCAACCTACACCTACAGACTTCCTCGACAGATACGCCACCACTGTAACCAACACAAACCACACACTGACCACCTGTACCATCCTCTCCACCGAGGACACCACCCCCACCATGAAATCCATCTACTAGTGAGCTCCCATAGACCCCTGCCCGCACCACATCTTCAACCTTGGAAACCAGAGGATCGGCCAGGAACTCACCACACTACTCAAAACCACTATCACTACCTCAATATTTCCCGAAGCCTAGAAACATGCCAAACTCAGACCACTACTCAAAAAAATCTTCGCCTACCCCAGCGAACTCAAAAACTACCAGCCAATCTCCCTGCTTCAATTCCCAGGGAAGATAATGGAAAACAATCAACTCATGACGCACCTGGAGCAGAACCAGCTGCTTGACTCCTCACAATCGCAGCAATCACAGCGCCGAAACCGCCCTGAGTGCAGCTGCTAAAGACATCCGAACACTCCTCGACCGTGATCGAAAGACTCCACCACATCGGCATCGAAGAGGACGCGCTCAGATGGATCGCCTCCTTCCTCACCGGAAGAACACAGAGGATCCACCTTTCACCTCTGAACCCAAGGAGATCACCTGCGGTGTCCCCAAGGGCTCATCCCTCAGCCCCACGCTCTTCAATTCATATATGACACCGCTGGCCAACATCGTCATATTCCATGCTCGCAACATAATTTCCTACACAGACGACACCCAACTCATCCTCTCACTCACTGACAACCCCACCACAAGCAGAACCAACTTTCACAGATGCATGAAAAAAAAAATCGCCAACTAGATGAATAACAACTGCATGCAGCTGAACACAGATATGAAGCAAGTACTGATCTTTGGCAACAGCAGCAACAATTGGAACGACACCTGGTGGCCATCAGACCTACGATCTACACCCACTGCCTCCAACCATGCCAGAAACCTCAAAATCATCACCGACAGCAAGCTCACCATGAAATCACAGATCAACACAGTCTCCTCTGCATGTTTCCTCACTCTGCGCATGCTACATAGGATCTTCAAGTGGCTACCCCTATACACAAGATGCACCGTGTCACAAGCCTTCATCACCAGCCGACTGGACTACTGCAATCCTCTCTATGCAGGACTTGCCGCACACCTTCTACAGAGACTTCAGACCATACAGAACGCTGCAGCCAGACTAGTCTTCAGCCTTTCCTGACAAACCCACATCACACCCCACCTCAGGAAACTCCACTGGCTCCCTGCCAATTCAAGCTGCTAGCCCACGCACACAAGGCTCTACAAAACCAAGGATCCGCTTACATTAACCGCCGCCTGAACTTCCACCAACTATTGAGAAGACTGTGCTCTGCCTCCCTTTCATTTGCCATACTCCACAAATATGCCAAAGCAGAAGTGGAGGACGCTCCTTCTGCCAAATCACAGCAAAGACCTGGAGCAGCCTCCAGCACACGTTCAGAACATCACCTCACTTCCGGAATTCGGAATGGCCATCAAGACCTGGCTGTTCAAATAAGCCTCAGGGCCTGGATACCCTATTGGGTGATTAGCTGCTCTTTATGAATCCTGATTGATCTGCGCCGAATCATGGACATCAACTTTGGAAGCCATACTGTTGGGTTACAAAACGTCTTACTTGGCTTTTCTTCCTGAAGCCATGATAGAGGTTATCTGAATAGTACATTTACTCCTTCAGCATAGACAGCAATCATCTGGAATTCCTTTTATGTGCCAGTTGGATCGCTACCAAAATTCAGATGGGGGGGCCTGTGGAACTGCCAGCGAGGCAGCAATTCCAGAGCAGATCATACACGGCGCTCCATACACCCCATTGTTAGGAGGGCCTAGGCTGCCATCCAGGAAATGTGTCCCATGTTGGCTCACTCTCTGCACCATTCGCCTTACTCCCAGGCATGTGACAGTCTGCCACGGATCCAGCAATCCGTAGATCAATGTAGGAATCACTGTACTAAATTCAACAGGCCTACAGCCGCTCTAGTGCCCGCAATCATTCTTCTTGCTCTCAGGGGACTGCCTTGCACGACGCTGCCACCACCAGTACCCACTTCACCTTTAGCCAAAGGCCTCAAAGGATAGAAAACTGCTGATTTTGAACTAACTGTCCTATGGAATGCTAAGGATTTCTCCAGTTTTAAATGTGTGGCATTCTGAAAAGTTAGCATCTGTTTACATAAATGTATTTCAGCTCTGCTAGATGAATACGGCGAGAATAGCCTAGCTGTAAGGAACACAAGATTGCCCATACCAACGTATGTTTGGTCATTTTGCACAACAAGCAAGATCTCCACTCGTTAAACATTCATTGGTGCACAGTGCAAAAGTGGCCCTTTTAACGTTTGTCTATTTCTTGCCCTGCACTCTCAAATCTTAGCACAGGTCAGTTTAGGAAGCACACAGTCCAGATATGGTCTTCTTTTCGACCCAAGTATATTCTCACTGTTTACATTACTTAGGTTAATAATGCACTAATAAATAGCACTTGCCACTCCAATGAAAACCAGTACCTATGCTAAGCAAGCATTTGCAACGCAATAGGTCTTGCATTTATGTGACTGAGCTATTGGCATTGTAAATGACAATGCCATTTATTTATGTTTTGGTTTTCAAAACATAAATAAAAGACATTGTCATTCGATAATGTGAAGTTGCTGTACCTTCTAGACTTTAAGCATTTGCAAACTAAATGAGACATCTAGGTGAACGAAAGAATCTATTCCATAATCGGTATCTCCAGGTCACCAGGGGGCCTGATTGTGCCTTTCAACCCCCCACCTCCTGTCTTCACTCAGCATGAAACAAGGATGCCCATGTTTCCAAACTTGTGCAAGAATCTAATTGGACCAATGATTCAAGAATACAACTCCCACAATGCATTAGTGTGTTAAACGGAAGCTTATTTGAGGAAGCAATGTGACTCCGTGTCACGTAGACACTGCACTGACTCAAAGTTCCAAAAACATTGTCTGGGGCGTTAAATAACTCATGGTGTGCTGTGTTGTACAGGGAGGGTGGCTATCACCAGTATCGTAGTGCAAACACCCCTGTGACGTCGGTAACCGGGCACATTAAAAAAGCATTTGCAATGCAATAGGTCAAGCGGGGCCCACTAAAGTGAGTGGTCTGCGCTGCAAATTAATAAAATAAACAAGTGCGGCCGCAAAAGTGAAAGCGGCCAGCGCTGCTAAATAATTAAACAAGCGCAGCCTCTAAAGTGAAAGCGGACAGCGCTGCAAATTTAAAAAAAATTAAAAACAAAATAGTGCTGTTAGCCATGATAAAGCAGACCGTGTAGCATGACCAGTAAAAGTTCCAGTCCTTATGGGCGTAAACAAATGGAGACAAGGCGGTAGCAAGGAGGGACTAAAAAGCCTATTATCAATCAGAAGCCAGCATTTAAGAAGGACAATGACACAAAGCCAATGACCAATATGGGCGGACAGTGGTTGAGGCTTCCACAGCATACCCTACTACAGCATGCCACTCAGAGCAAGCATGCGTGCTGCCGCTAGGCTCGACCTAAAAATAATTGGAGCAGGGACACAGCTAGATCCTCTGGAAAACGTAACAAATCTCTGCCAAGTCAATGTCAGAATTATAATAAAAGATGTCAACAGGGTTGGCTGGAACACAAGAGATGAGAGTGAAGAACTCGAATGTTAAGGCTACAGTCACTGTGAACCATGAGGTGGGACATCTGTATTACAAGAAGAGAGCCCACACACCTCAGAATGGCTGGCTCTTTACCAGAGCGTTCATCCTCAGGAGTTTATACTCTACCTCCCTAGTGTCAGACTGTTTTTCAACAAGCACAATACAATCGTCACCAATTTTGATGACTTATTTATTACCGATTGTTGGACCCGGTCCTTTGGGCAGGTTCACCCCGAGACTTTTTTGCTTTTTCCTAGCCTGTTTCTGGAATCTGGATTGGTGATTTTATGCCTCTGCGCACTTTTTCACTGTGGTACAGTGTAAAGTGCGTGTGCTCTCTGTGTATGTGTGGTAAGTGGCCTGCCCTCCCATAGGAATGAATGGGGAATATGTATGCCCATGGTAGATTCCTGATGCGTGGGGAGGGCAGGGTCGAGTTTGATATGTGTGAACTCGTGAGAATGAATGCTGCATAATGGTATATGCGGCATGGCTGTGTCTAGTCTAGAAGCGCCACTTTTAGAAGTTGGCATATTTGTGTAGTGAGTCTGCTGGCATGTGATTGGCTGATGAGCCTGGCCCAGGAGTGCCTGGGCCTGCTGGTGGATGGAGTGTCTGGTTTGAGTAGGACAGGGTCTGCAGGGCCCCGGAGGAGGGGGTCTGAGTCAGCCGTAGATGAAAGGCCCCCATCTGCTGTCAGGGATGGGAGGAAAGCGCGTCTGGTGGTGCCGGGCTGTGCCTGTCGGCCCACCATGCTGGCTCTCCCTCCTGATGGCCCACTGTCACCTCTGACCTGAGGCTGACAGGAGAGGGAAACCAGATACACCCCCAGGATCAGGGCCTGCTTACACAAAGACTTCAAAGCCTTTTCTGTGTATAAGAAGGGGCTGTGTCCCCTTCCCAAATGTTCTTGTCTTCTTCTTGTTTCTGACTTGAATCTACCAGGGGCGGGCGCTGCCCAGCCTCTGGATGCCTGGAGGACTCCTGATGGACTCTCCTGGATCCCTGGACTCCTGGGGGACCCCTCTGCCCTGCCTGGGCTGATGGGGGGACTTGGCTTTGTCCCCCCTGGGAAGCTCTGGGACCTTTGCAGCATGGAGGAGCTGCATTTTTCTGTGGAGAGCGCTGGAACTGTATTTCTAGCGCCTGGAGGCGCTGAGCTTCCCCCTGAGCGCCTGGGAGCGCTCTGCCTATTTGCTAGCACTTTGGAGCGCTTGATTTCCCCCTAGCGCGTAGGAGCGCTTTATCCTTGGCCATAGCGCTTAGGAGCGATTTATTCTGTTCTAGCGCTGGAGGGCGCTTTGTGGGCTTTGGCCGGTGCCCACCCGGCATCTTATAACCCCATTTATTTGATTGATTGGGCCGATCGAGTGTCCACCTCGATTTATTCTTTTTTTAAAGAAGCCGGTGCCCACCCGGCATTTGCCTCCCATTCACCGCTGCCGCCCGGGCTGGGAATCGCCTGAAGAACCGAAGGCGCCGCGCTCTCATTGGCTGAGAGAGCCGAGCCCCCTCACCAACGCCGCGACGGGATAGGCCCGTGCGGCGCAGCGTCATGGCCCTTGTCGTGCCGTGATTGGAGGAAGAGAGGAGGCTCGTCATCGGAGCCGCGACGGGATTGGCTGGTCGGCGCGGCCCTGGGAAGAGGAGAAGAAGCGTGGCCTGCTGCTGGGGCTCCCGTGTGCGGAGGGAGCCCCGGCGAGAGAGAGAGAAGGCCGGCGCGAGGCTCCCCGCATGGAGGGAGAGCCTCAAGTGAACAGAGACCTGCCGTCGCCCCGCCGGCGATGGGCTGCCGGTGAGTCTGGGCTGGGCCGGGCAGAAGAGAAGGGAGGGGCGCCGGGACACATTGTCGGTGTCCGCCCCCCCCCAGTAGCGCGAGCACGCGCTAATTGGCAATAGGAAGCCATGAGGGCTTCAAGGGCGGCCCCGGTTGCCAGTGGGTCGCCCCAACGTGTTTTGCGAGTCCAGAGGGGCTCAAGGGGCCTCATCTTGTTTCGCGAGCCCCGAGAGGCTCGTAGGGGCATATTTAACTTTGGTGCGTTTAAGGGCGGCCCCGGTTGGCAGCGGGTCGCCCCAACGTTGTCCACAGCCATGAGAAGGCTCGAGGGGCCATTGTTTGCAGAGCCTGAGGGCTCCCACGGCCATAGATAGTTTTTCAGCGCCTGGGTGGCTCCGTGTGGCGCAGTTGATGTTCAAGGGCTACTGAGAGCCCATGCCACAGTTTTGAAATTCTCCAGCTGCCCAGCAATTAGTGGGCAGCTGCACCGTTTAGGCGCAATTGGAGAGAGAGTCCCTGTGTGGGACAGAGGGGGCACAGTGGTGCCCGGCCTGTCACAGCTGTCCAGCAATTAGTGGGCAGCTGCACCGTTTAGGTTTTGTGTGATTCCCAGGTGCCCAGCAAGTAGTGGGCACCTGCTACGTTTAGGCTTATGCTGAGACTGACGCTGCATGGCAGCGCACCCTGACATTGAGACTCAGGGCATCTCTGCCCCTACAAGGCCAGTTGGCCTAGGGACTGCCACAGGTGGTGGCTCATGTTTAGTTTTGCGCAATTGTAGGGTTATTGCACCTCTGAATGTATTTCCTTGCATCATGTGTTATTCCTGCACCTCTGAATGTTTAGGCATCATGTGACTTTTGCGCTACTGTATTGTTATGGGACCTCTGAATGTATTTTTATTGCATCATGTGCTTTCTTCTTAAACACCGCTGAATGTGTAGGTATACATTACGTGTTTCTCTTTACTACTCCTCTGAATGTGTTCCATACATCATGGGTAATGTGTTCTTGCTTAGACCCCTATATGCTGTGTGATACTTAGGTGGTTGTTCTTTTTAGTACAGGTGGTCCTAGTGAGGTCCTGGTCCCCTGCGTGACAGTCTCCTAAGGGGTTAGGGTTGCATAGGTGGTACTTACCTGTTGCCAGTAGTTACTGGATGTGATCTATAACTGTTACTTTGTGTTACAGTGATTTTATATACTTTTATTCTAATTTCTGACAAGTATTTCTATATCTGCAAAGTGTTGATTCTGACAGTGGCCCATGTGACCCTGTCTTGTAAATAATCCCTTGTGAATATTGCCGTGCCAGTTGGCACAATGTACATGTGTGATTTCTATCTGATATGTTTTGACAATACAAAAGTTATTTTAATATAACCTTGTGTGGAGTCTCTTTTGTGGTGTGCCTAGTATGTTGTTGCTGTTGTGCGCTGGCGCAAATGCTTTACACATCGCCTCCGAGTTTAGCCTAGACTGCTCGTGCCAAGCTACCTAGAGGGTGAGCAGGGGTTATCTTGGCGTGTGACTTCCTTGCCCTGACTAGAATGGTGGTTTCTGCCTGGCTTCGGCATCAGCCTTAGCCTACCAGAAATACCCGGTTCTAACACCGATAATAATAATAAAGGCCGACGAAACAACAAGCAGGAACGGGTCTGAAAAACAACTCGTAAGCACGGACAAAGGTAGCTAATCTGGCATGTAACCAGTGGGCGGGATGGGAAGGGCACGGCATTCCCCTACTTCTTTAAATTAACTGAGTCCGTTCCCCTACTTTTTTAGTTAAACACACGTCACAGGACCAGAAATAGCCATGCCCTATAGAGAAGGCATGCCGTTCGTGGCAGGTCGGGGAGGCAGGACTGGCAGAGAAGGAAAAGGACTCTGTTTCTTCCTTCCTGCCCAGTGTGCAAAACACCCATTACTCTCACACCCCTCCCCTCTGTGTCAGTCCGGGCTGAGACAGCTTCCCGGGCACCCTACACAGCTGCACTCTAGTACTTCACAGGTCTTTAAAAGACCATTTGCTTGCTAACGAGGCTTTGTTGCTTTTCACCCCTTCATCTCCACTCTGCATATTGCTAGAAGAGTCAACCAGCCACCAACATTTTTCGTAGATCCCCCACCCTCCCGAAATTTGGCTCTAGTTGCGCCTCTGCTGCCCAGAGAAGGCAACAATAAAGATGTAATGACAACTCCGGGGATTAATGTTCTTCCTAGAGAGAGATGCAGTGTCCACTTCTCCTGCTCTGCCACTTGCAGCTGCCCACCGCCCCCAGCAGCTGCCCCCACCCACTTTCTTACTCAGTCTACCTCTCTTTATGTCTTGCTCCTCCTCACTTATTGAAACTATTCCATTACAAATGCTTGTTTGAGGTAGTATCCCGTCAAAATTTAAATAAGCTGATAGTGTATTCGGCTATACGAGACTTTTTGTTATGTAACACTGTCATTAATCTGTGTCTTTTTGCCCAATCTCAGTAGATTTAATTAATCAACCTCGGAGGGATGAAAAGCTGTGCTGACCACAGTGGCACTGGAATCCATGGGTTTCCACTGCTTTACAGATTTGCTCAGTAGAATCATTACCTCACTCTGTTGTTGTAATGTTTGTATGCAGGCTAGATGCATCAGATACTAACAAACATTGCCGCACAGGGATCCACCAGCACTAAAGACGGCCTTGCCCTTGATACCAGTCCGCTGAAGCCATTGGTATCTCCATTGGCTTTGTTTCAGCAGTAGTAGGTGCAACTCACCAGCGGTCGGCGATGCAGGATTTGCACGCACACCAAACTTAGTTTACAAACTTCATGGTCCCTCTGCTTCATGCACAAACATTTTAAACATGTGCTGCCTGCTTTGGGACGACTGGAAACATGTAGCAATGGAGGACAAAATTATTCTGCAGTGTTGACTTAATTATGCAGCAAAAAAACCTGTAGCGTAATGCTGTATATTTTCTTTTACACATGCTAACAGTCTGCAAAGATTTTGCCTTATTAGTGGCAGTGCAACATACAGATGCAGCAGTGAGAAGCATGATCAGTCAACCTTTGCAAAGGGCTGACCACTTCGCAGAAACACAAGTCATGTTTGTTTGTAACTTTTGATGCGTTTGAGCTACAAACAATTTATTAGTTCAAATCATCAAATTATGCAGCAGGTGATGCATTATGTGGCAAATATTGCAAAGCCATAATTGTATAGAAAACATTTGCAAACTAGGATATTTTGCCATTCATGTTTTAACTGCTCTTGTGGAAAAAGGGAGAAGTGCTAATGACAAACTCCATGGCTCGGAGACAAATGGCTTGTGATTCCCCTCTTAAGCGTATTTGGGGCATTCTGTGATTAAAATACATTCACAAAGTGGGATTTGTTTCCAATGTCAATAACTCATATTAAACCTTAAATAAACGTGTATCCATTGGCTGAATTAAATAAAGTAATAAGCTGTAGCTGGGTAGAGAAATGCCAAACAAACACAAACATGTTTAATGATTTGCTCTTTCTGGCCACACCGCCGACTCAGCCCACGGACCTAATCCTCGGGTTGTTCCCGGCCCGTGATCTCCACCCACAGTTCCCCAACTCCACTCAGCCCCCTCCTCCACTCCCTCACCCCCCCCCCCCCTTCGACCACTGCATGTAACGGTAGTTCTAATGCTGGGGGCAAAACACGCACTGAATGATGAAGAAAACGAGCGGTTAAACCGCATCTGCGGCTTCGCCGACTTCCCTTGCACTTTCTCCCGCGAGTCGCTGTAAAAGGCGTGATCAACGAAAATAAATCCCAACTTTAACAATTAAACAAGTACTTATCAGTGTATTCCATTTTTTTACGCTTCCGGTCTCGGTGCCAACAATTCCAATGAAGATGCGTTTGTTGACAGCCTTCACGATAATGTTAACATTGCGTCTGGCAGAAGGCTGCTAGTTATAAGGAGCTGATGTGTATGCAGTTAGCATGCACTGCGATGCACCAATCTGACAGTAAATTAATGTCACTGTCTACCAACACATTGCAATCTACATTTCTGATGCTAAAATTCCCCAAATGGCATAAAGTAAGCAATTAAGTGAAAATACCATTTATTGAAAGAGAGCTTTCTGAAAAATACTGGGATAAAACAAAAATTCATATTTTTCATTGTCTACTTTCCTGGTTTCTGTTGACATTTGGCTTATTAAAATCCACCCATCAATAAGAGAGAAGAAAACAGCTCCGAATACAGTGTTGCTATTATGCTAAACCAACTTAGGCCCCAAGAGGACTTTTTTGAATTACCAATCAGTACAAACGTGAAGATGCATTTATTGACGCCAACTCTGCCCATGTCCCACTACCTGCTGGTCTCGGCATGGATGCAGCTCATTTCTGAAAGCAAGAGATTGATTATTTACGGTCACTGAATTAAAAAAAAACCTTTGAACTTGCAATGATCATTTTCTATTTTCCGGATCGTGAACCACGTGAATGGAGGGAAATTGCAGATTTTTGGTATTTTCCACGTGCCACGACCGTGGGTACAAAAAAATAAAAATCTAAATCAAATGCCAGGATGCCACCCTAGATTAAACAAGCATTTGTGCTACAAAAGGGCAGTATTATCTCTAGGCCTATTTGGTCACGCGTCAATCAATGCTAAACAAATATTTTTCAAAAGGACATGTACTGAAGTTTCCTTCATACGGGTCTTTGATATCCCAACAGGTCTAATGTAGCAGTGGAAGTCAATAATCACATTTAACTCCTTAAGACTTCTGAAAGCGTCCTTCAGGTGAAGGGGATGGTAACTACCTCGGAATACATATTCTACAATGTATGAAAATGCTAGCGACCCTAACTTGCAATTAAATCGAAAGGCCCTGCATGAGGAAAAAACATGTGTGTTGTAGAGATAAAACCATGCCCGATTAACTGCAGACAAAAGATGCGAACTACCTCTGATATAGGTAGGCTTATTTTTGTTTTAGTTCACAGTACATCTCTTCTGCATTTCCCTCAAACAGGCAGGATGTATTTGATTTCTCAAAATGATATGGCCCTTATACTAAAAAATGCAATAAAGACTTTTGAAACCTTAAAGATACTCTCACTGCCCTGCATAGTTTAATTGTCGCATTCCGTCATGTACTAACAGCAACTAGTTGTGTTGCGCTGTGCTCTGTTAGGGATCCCTTTGCAAAGAACAAGATTACACCGTAAAACACATCACTGGTCGATTGAGTAGAGATGACAATGCAACTGATAACTACTGAAGGAGGCCTTCAAGCCTTATGGAACAGACTATTGTCAGGCACTGCATACATGAGAGGGCAGGCATTTCCATCACTGTTAGTACTTAAAGAAGAAGTTTCACTGAACTACTATAATTTTCAATAAATACCGTTGAATCTTAGTTTTCGGGGGAAGGAAAATATTTCTAGGTTTTTTAATATAAAGACACCCTTAGCAGTCTCGCCAGACTCATCTTTAAAAATATATATATATATATATATATATATATATATATATATATATATATATATAAATGTGTGTGTGATATATATATATATATATATATACTTGTGTCCTTTTGCACTAATATCATTTATAATATACAGATATTGATAAAGAACCTTTTTTCCACATGAATCTGATGGTATGATTGGAAATAATTCTGAAGCAGAGTGATACGAAGGAGAGCACGATTTATGAGCGCTGGTAAAAACCATTGTTTGCACACGATTTTAAAGTGTCTATAAACTGTTTTTAAACTTGTAATTGCACTCACCTACCTAAATGTAAAGCGCATCCCCGGTCCACCGCCAAAAGTTTGGTTTGAGTGGAGGGACGGCGCCACGCCCACCACGGAGGAAGTGATTGCTACTTCCAGGGCAGAACCAATCAGCGACCTGAAGCTGACTCCCCACAGGTTCTTAAGCCGCGCCCGCCTTTCCCTCTGTTGATTCTGAAGCAGAGTGATACGAAGGAGAGCACGATTTATGAGCGCTGGTAAAAACCATTGTTTGCACACGATTTTAAAGTGTCTATAAACTGTTTTTAAACTTGTAATTGCACTCACCTACCTAAATGTAAAGCGCATCCCCGGTCCACCGCCAAAAGTTTGGTTTGAGTGGAGGGACGGCGCCACGCCCACCACGGAGGAAGTGATTGCTACTTCCAGGGCAGAACCAATCAGCGACCTGAAGCTGACTCCCCACAGGTTCTTAAGCCGCGCCCGCCTTTCCCTCTGTTGATTCTGAAGCAGAGTGATACGAAGGAGAGCACGATTTATGAGCGCTGGTAAAAACCATTGTTTGCACACGATTTTAAAGTGTCTATAAACTGTTTTTAAACTTGTAATTGCACTCACCTACCTAAATGTAAAGCGCATCCCCGGTCCACCGCCAAAAGTTTGGTTTGAGTGGAGGGACGGCGCCACGCCCACCACGGAGGAAGTGATTGCTACTTCCAGGGCAGAACCAATCAGCGACCTGAAGCTGACTCCGCCCCTGCCCCCTGCCCCTATAATCCATGTGTCCTCGACCGCGCAGCGGGCGCGCGCAGCGGGTGCGCCGATGTCGCGCCGAAGTCAAGCCAAAGTCCTGCCCATCTGCGCCCGTCCGCGACCAGTCGCGGCCACGACCCTTGGCGCTGCCAGCCACTCCCATATTACTTACTCGAAAGAGGCTCTTCTGGCATGTATTCCTTCTACATGCTCAAAAGGCAAGATTATAAACTGCACATACACCCCTTTTTCCTGTTCTGAATGTAACCTCTGTCTTCTGTCCATACCCTCTGAAATTGATTTGGAAACTGCCGACTTTCCACCAAAGCGGCATATACCAATTCCCCCTCAACCTTTAGTTAACCACTGTTTTATCAGTTTAAATTGTAGGTCACTACCTAAACACAAAAGGGATATTTATGATCTTCTTTCTGAATTACAACCAGCTGCACTGTTTCTTACGGAGACCTGGCTGACCAATAGCTCGGGTCCAGACATTGCAGCTGCGCTACCTACTAACTATAGCTATATTAGCAAAAACAGAACACATAAAGAAGGGGGTGGTATCGCCATTATTTTTCAAAACTCCTATGTATGTCAATGGATGGATCTTGACATTCCCAATTGTGAAGCTGGTTCTTTTAAGCTTAAGTTATCTTCGAATTTCACTCTATCTGGTGCTTTAATATATCGAGCCCCGGGCACAGCCAGCACGTGGGCTGCTTCGTTTCCCGAGCTCATTGCACCATATCTACTAGAGGCAACCAACTTTTTGATAGTTGGTGACTTAAACATCCATCTAAATGACATCTCCAGTCACACCAGTACCAACTTTTTAGCAGATCTATCGGCCTTAAATCTCACCCTTCATAATGAAGGTCCAACCCATAAGGCAGGTAATCTCCTTGATCCAATCTTCTTCAATCAAGATAACATCATTTGCAAACCACCGAAACCTATTCCTTGGTCTGACCACTATTTAGTGGAATTTACAATAGCAATACCACAGCTGACCATCTCTCGTAAAGCTCCATCTGGTCCCAGAGTGTTAAGGAACTGGAAAAAGTTGGATGCTATGAAGCTCAATACCTGTCTTAGGGACACCAGGCCCTTAATTAACACAACAAATATAGGAGATGCTACAACTATCCAAAACTGGCTCAGTTCTGCCATAAATACATGTCTTCCACAGAAAAATATAAACCAAACTCCACTCCATCCTCCTGCTCCCTGGTTTACTGATGCCCTTAGGCTGGAAAAAACAACCTGTAAAAATCTTGAGCGCAGATGGCGTGCCCACTATGATCCCGCACAAAAATTATTATATAAAGCAGCCCTTCTGAACTACCATGCAAATTGTGCATTAGCTAGAGCCGAATTTGCTAAAACAACTATTGAAAATGCCCAAAATCGGCCCAAAGCACTTTTTAAAATCATCCGGGATTTATCTGGTTCATCCTGCCAACCAAAAGCACCCTCCCTAGACTCTGCACAGTGCAATGCTCTGGCAGAATTCTTTCAAAATAAAATCGACAAAATCTATGAGGAGTTCAAAGACCCAAATAGTCTTCCATCAATCCCGAACTCCCCGGAAAACTTGTCCAAATCAGGAAAAGTTATTAATCACCCCGTCTCAGCCACTCACCCCCAGCTTCTAACCAACTGGGTCCCCCTTAACTTGCTTTCATTACACGAAATTATAAAAACTATCAAGTCTGGCTCTCCCCTTGACCCTTTCCCCCCCCAAATCCTTCCTTCACTTGATACCCCTTCCCTCACGCTCATTTTAGAGCTTCTGAACAGTTCTTTGAGAGAGGCTGAAGTCCCTAAAGCTTGGAAACATGCCATGGTCTCACCTCTTCCAAAGAAATCTACCGCAGATCCAAACGACCCCTCTAATTTCCGTCCAATCTCGCTGTTGCCCCTTTTTTCCAAAATTTTGGAGAAACATACTGTCTCCCAACTCACTCACTTCACAGAATCCAATCACCTTCTTCACACATCCCAATCCGGTTTTAGGACAGGTTTTTCAACGGAATCCACCTTACTTGGTGTCTCTGAGACCATACGTCGGCAAGTGGATGAAGGGGAGACCGTGGCACTTATATTACTCGACTTAAGTGCCGCATTTGACACGGTCTCCCACACCATCCTCATTAACACCTTGCAAACCTATGGTATCACAGGACCAGCACTGGCTTGGCTTAGTAGTTTTCTCTCTGAGAGAACTTTTCAAGTATTTTCGGCCACATCCTCTTCTCAACCCCATAATCAACCCTATGGGGTTCCCCAGGGCTCGATACTCAGCCCTTTATTATTTAATTTATACGTCAGTCCCCTTGCCCGTTTAGCCGAACAATCTGGGTTGACAATTTACTCATACGCTGACGACACCCAGATTGTTTACTCACTCTCGGCAAATGCACATTCCAACCCATCTTCCCTCCATTTGGGCCTCTCCAACATTGCCAATTGGATGTTTGAGAATAAGCTAAAACTCAATGGAGGAAAGACGGAATTACTTTTATTTGGAAAACAAACCTCCTTGTGGGGCCCACAACATTGGCCCTCTCAGATGGGGCTGACACCCACCCCCTCTACCAATGCTCGCAACCTGGGCATCATTTTTGATGAAAACCTATCTATGAAACAGCAAACGGTCAGAGTGGCAGCTACGTGTTTTACCATACTCAAGTGGCTAAGGAAAATCAGGTGGATGCTCCCCCAGAATACACTAAAAACTGTAGTCCAAGCTCTAATTACTTCTAGGCTGGACTACGGCAACATCTTATACCTGGGAGTATGCAAGGATGTTACCAAGAAACTCCAAACAGTGCAAAATGAAGCTGTGAGACTGATATGCATGTTACCAAAAAGATCCTCTACGTCATCTGGTCTCCGGAGTCTTCATTGGCTCCGGATTGAACAACGAGCAAAATTTAAAGCTCTATGTTTCATGCATAGAAT
This sequence comes from Lissotriton helveticus, assembly GCF_964261635.1. Classification (NCBI taxonomy): domain Eukaryota; kingdom Metazoa; phylum Chordata; class Amphibia; order Caudata; family Salamandridae; genus Lissotriton; species Lissotriton helveticus. The sequence continues at coordinate 547,094,844 of NC_136059.1, read as the reverse complement.
TAAGGCCGGTAAGGCCCCTGCATATTTGAGCTCCTTGGTTAAACAATACGTCCCTACTAGAACTCTACGCTCCTCGACTCAACATAAGTTCCAGGTACCCAGGATCAATCGAGTTAGACAAGGAGGTCGCTCTTTTTCCTATCTGGCCCCCCTGTTATGGAACTCCCTTCCAATCCAACTCCGCACAAATGAATGCTATTTGCAATTCCGTAAGAACCTGAAGACATGGTTGTTTAACCAATAACTAAACTTCATCTGCTCAACTGTCCCTTTCCCCTTGTTACCTGTTTTAGCCTCTTTCTTAGCGCCGGGAAACCTTAGGGTAGCTGTTGCGCTCTATAAAAATAAATATAATAATAATAATAATAATAATAATAATCTGGTATTTCACCATTATTTGACTACTTAAATCTATGTCTTTATTTTCTCAACATGTTTTATAAAGACCAGCCAATACGTTTTCTATGTCTACTACGATGTAACACTACCCTCATGTGACGATTATCATCCAATCACTGGCAGTATATAATGGGGTTTCCCTCATTTAAACATGGTCATGTGAACAAGGCTCTTGCGAGCCGAAACGTCATGAGACTTCTACTGCACCTTAAATAAAACTTGGAGCACTACAACTGGTCCGTGGGCTTTCTTCCTGGCTGGATTAGATCCGGAGCGCGAGAGGAGTGACGGTGTGTTTGATATATATATATATATATATATATATATATATATATATATATATATATATATATATATATATATATATATATATATATATATCCTACTGGTGGTCGCCTGTAGGTAGTTATAGTCAGGACCTAGTTTCCATAGGAAATCCGCAACATTCTATTTGGAATAACTTTGGCGCCGGTTGACGAATCTTCGCGAAATTCTGCAAGAAGATGGCCCGCTCGGCTCCTATCCTGAAAGTTTCGGGGTTATTCGTGAAGCGGGTGCCGAAAAAAAGGGGGGTCGCAAAACGTGTTTTCCCAATGCAATTTTCCATAGGGACATTTAAGCGCGGCTACAACCCAAACTGCTGAACGGAATTACACTAAATTTGGCAAAAAGTTAGAGTTTGGTTCACAGATCCCACTTTTTGTTAAATGGTGTAAATCTGTGCAGTAGTTCCTGAGAAAATCAAAAGTAAAATCATAGGTATATCTAAGGGCACGTAGGGTACGTGTATCCTCCGAGGTCTCTTACGAGCACGAGCTGCATGCTAATTGGTTGTCAACTGTCTGTCAACACTCCAAACCAGGAAGTGTTGGCAGCCATCTTGTGTCTCGGGAGAACCGAGGCACAAGAAAACTGAAAAAAAACAAGTGCTCAAAAGACGCAAAGAGGGCAGGGTAGAAACACCCTGACCCCCTAGGCCTGCTCAGGGGGTCCCACAAGGACCCCCAAGGCCCAAAATACGCGTATCCCGTTAAAAAAAAAACCGAAGCCCGCATTAGTAGTAATTAGCCCCCGGGTAGCCAAGTCCCGGGGGCAATGTGATTTATTATAATGGGGGGCCCAGAGGGGCCCCCCCAGCCCCGGGAACCGCCACCCCCGGGGCTTTAACAATACGTATGTGGGGGGCTCATGCCCCCCCCCCGCAGGCCCGGGGACCGTCACCCCCCGGGGCTTAAACATTATGTATGCAGGGGGGGCTCACAGCCACCCCCTGGGGCTTTTTTTTAAATAAAAAAAAAACCAGTGGGGGGGGGGGCTCAAGCCCCCCTCAGACACTCCAGGGACCGCCACCTCCCCGGGGCACTACATTTTTAAATTGGGGGATCCGTGACGGAACCCCAGCCCCGGGGACCACCACTCCCCGGGGCTTTTAAATGTTGGGAGGGGGGCCGCGTGGCCCCCCTCCTGAAGCCTTGTGGTGGCCCTGGGGACCGCCACCACCCAGGGCCGGCTCCTGCAGTGTCCCGGGGTGCCTACCTCCGGGACACTGTAGTTTGCTATGGTAGGGCGGGATCCTCGCGTCTCCCGGCCTACCATAGCAAACTGCTTTGGTTTTTGGAAGAGAGAGCAGGAAACCTGCTCTCTCTTCCAGAAACCAAAGACGATTGCTTTTCTACATGGGGAGCAGCATGTTAGCTGCTCCCCGTGTAGAAAGGAATGCCGGCTCCCGCAGGGAGCCGGCAGGGACCGTGGGGGGATTGGGGACCCCCCACGGTCCCCAACGGAGTGGGCCCGCCCGGGGGGATGGGGTACCCGGGGCTACAAGTGACAAATATAGCAGGCAATGATATCCTATGGAAGGAAATTCAAGTTACTGGTATGTACGGTTAAAATTACTTTTCAGGATCAGTACTAGGCTGAAAGATGCAGCACTGAGGTCTCTCCTGATAACAGGTGAGTAAATAATAATTTGTTGTTCGGCTGATTTTAGGTGAATATTTTAAAGTTCCAAAACTCCGCACATGGAAGAATTTCCAAGTGAAACCAGTCAAAGTTACCCTATGGAAGGAAATTCACTTAGCAGGTAAGTAGTATTATCGTTACTTTTTCTTACTCAGTGGTGGATCCTGGATCCAGCACTGGTGCATCTCCTGTAAACAGTTGAAAGAATGCGTTTAACCCCTTCAGTGCTAATGACAAGGGTAACTCGTCATGGAGTTTCCATTGATTTCAATGGAAATTACATGAAGAAGAGCAAATAGGCTTAGCATCCAAGTGGTTAAGTCATACAGGCGATTTTTTAGGAATATTTGTAGTTTGTGAAAATAGACACTTTGAAACTTTTCTGGTGAAAACCAGACAATGGATTCCTATGGAAGGAAATACAAGTTACTGGTAAGTATGGTTAGAATTACTTTTCAGGGTCAGTGCTGGGCTAAAAGATGCATCATTGGGTTATCTCCTGATAACAGGTGAGTAAATCTGAATTCGTTGTTCGGATGATTTTAGGTGTATTTGTAAAATTTGCAAAACTCCACACTTTGAAGAATTTCCAAGTGAAACCAGTCAATGTTAGCCTATGGAAGGAAATTCAAGTTACTGGTAAGTATGGTTAGAATTACTTTTCAGGATCAGTACTGGGCTCCAAGATGCTGCACTGAGGTCTCTCCTGATAACAGGTGAGTAAATCGGAATTCATAGTACATCCAGTAAGCGCCACAGAGCTCGGTAGCAGAAATATGTAAAAAGGGGCACGGCCTGCACCACCTCTTTGCAACGCAGAGCAGTGACGCTTCCTGGAAGCACCTGGTGGGCTACTTGGCCCCCATGGTCCCTAAGGTTTGAATTGGAATTTTTTCCCCAACTTAAAGCATGGCACAGGGCGTGTTTGCACACATCACGTCAAGCCCCTCCCCTCCCTTCACCACTGTGTAAACGCGCCCTGTCACCGTTCTAAATTGAGAGATTAAGTCCCCTTCAATCCTAAGGGTCCCTAGGGTCAAACTAGCCCACTAGGTACCTCCAGTAAGTGCCACAGAGCTGTGTTGCAGCGAGGTTTAAAAAGGGGAGTGGCCTCTGAACACCGGTCTGCAATGCAGCTCCCTGACACATACTGGAGATACCTGTTGGCCTATTTGGAAATCAGGGACCCTCAGTATTGAAAGACAATTAATTCCCCAACTAAAACCCTCCCAGTCGGGTTTTAGAGTTGGCCACTCTACTGAGTCCACCCTACTAAGGGTAACGGAAGCTATCCGTCAAGAACTGGATAGCGGTGGCACGGTGGCACTCATTCTTCTAGATTTGAGTGCCGCTTTCGATACCATCTCCCATAAAACCCTGATCCAGACCCTAGAGGACATAGGGTGTGAGGGAAAGCGCTGGAGTGGCTAAAACAATTCCTCCTACATCGGACATTAGGAAACGGCTGAAGACCTTCCTCTTTTAGTGAGTGGTGTTTTTGTGCTCGGTCAAAAGCGCTGGGATGCCCCCGGGTAACCATGCGCTATACAAGCGCGTAATCATTCATTCACATTCCAGGTTTTTTCCAAAAATAATGCCTCCAATATCTTGAACTCCCCCTGTGGAGTTCCCCAGGGTTCCATTTTGAGTCCACTACTTTTTAATATTTACATCACCCCTCTGGCAAAAATAGCTGAGGAAATGGGCCTCACAATTTATTCCTATGCAGATGGCACACAATTAGTGTTCTCCCTATCTACACCCGACAAAACCAACATCTCCTCTCTCCATTCTGGATTCCTGAGAATGGCGAACTGGATGCATACCAAGAAATTAAAACTAAACGGGGAAAAAACAGAGTTAATCATCTTTGGAAAACATAAGGAACTCTGGGGACCTACTCATTGGCCCACGGAAATGGGCACTACCCCGGATGAGGTACAATCCGCACGCAACCTAGGGGTGATAATTGATGACAAACTGTCCATGCGTATGCATACATCCAAAACAGCTTCAACCTGCTTTGCCATTCTTAAATGGCTGAGAAAAATCTTGTGGCAACTCCAAGAAGGGGCACAGAGGACAGTAATACAGGCCTTGATAGGCTCAAGACTTTATTATAGGAACATCCTATATCTAGGCGCCAATAAAGAGATCATACATCGACTCCAGATCGTCCAAAATACGGCGGCTAGGCTACCGCTCCATCTCCCTGGGTGCACAAGTGTTGCTGTACATCTAAAAAAGCTACACTGGCTCAAGAGAGCCAAATTTAAAGCATTATGCTACATGTTCAGGATAAACACAGGGGAAGCGCCTGCCTATTTATGTAAGCTGGCGCTTAAGTACACACCTTCCCGTAACCTTCGTTCTCTGCATCAGGCAAAATTTGTTGTCCCCAGGTTTAAACGGGCACGACAGGGCGGCCGCTCCTTCGCCTACCTGGCCCCGGTCTTATGGAACTCACTGCCGTTGAAACTACGTCTTGAACCAAGCTACATCAAATACCGGAAAGGCATTAAAACATGGCTATTTAACCAATAAAGTCCATTTTTATTACCCATCTCATCTGGCATAACTCGGATCCAAGGCGCCGGGAAACCCTCAGGGTAGCTGTTGTGCCATACAAATTTAATAAATAAATACATAAATAAACTTAAAACGCACCACAGGGCACGTTTGCACAATGGTGAAGGAAGGAGGCGTGGCCTATGGTGATATGTCTGCAAGCACACACTGTTGCGCGTTTTAAGTTACAGAAGTAATTACTCCTCAATCCTGTGGGTCCCTGGGGGCCAACTAGCCCACCAGGACCCTCCAGTATGCGCCATGAGGCTGCGTTGCAGAGAGGCGTTCAGAGGCCTTGCCCCTTTTTACAACACTCTGCAACACAGCTCCATGGTGCTTACTAGAAGTACCTGGTGGGCAAGTTGGCCCCCAGTGACCCTCAGTATTGACAAGGAATTAATTCCCCAACTTAAAACGCACCACAGGGCGTGTTTGCACACATGTTAACTCAGGCCCCGCCCCCTCCCTTCACCACTGTGCAAACGCGCCCCGTGGCGCGTTTTAAGTTGGGGAATTAAGTCCCTTTGAATCCTGGGGGTACCCGGGGTCCAACTAGCCCACCAGGTACCTCCAGTAAGCGCCACAAGGCTGCGTTGCAGAGAGGTTTAAAAAGGGGCGTGGCCTCAAACACCTCTCTGCAATGCAGCCCCCTGGCGCATACTGGAGGTTGCTGGTGGGCTAGTTGGGCCCTAGGGACCCCCAGTATTCAAGGGGAATTCTTTCTCCCTCTGCAAACGCGCCAGGGGGCACGTTTACAGAGTGGTGAAAGGAGGGGGCGTGGCCTCCGGCGCGATGCCGGTCTTTTTTTTTCTTTTTTTTTTTAAGAAAGGGGGCTTTGTAGCCCCCCTACTTTTTCAATTTTTTGCCCTGGGGACCCCATCCCCCAGGGCCTGCCCCCAATTTTTAATAAAAAAAAAAAGAATCGGGAAGGGGACCGCGTGCCCCCCCTCCCAAGGCCATAGTCTGCGCCAGGGAACCCATCCCCCGGGGCATGGGCCTTTTTTTTAAATATTTTTTTTATGAGGAGGGGGGCTGCCTTGCCCCCCTCCTGTGGCTACTTTTGACCCCAGGGCCGGCCATTTTTGTTGTGTTTTTTGGAGAGGGGCCGCGTGGCCCCCTCCCGGGCCACTTGTAGCCCCGGGATGAGCCCACTCCGTTGGGGACCGTGGGGGGGTCCCCAATTCTCCCCGGTCCCTGCCGGCTCCCCGCGTCCTCGGGAGCTGGCATTGCTTTTCTACATGGGGAGCAGCTAACATGTAGAAAAGCAATCATCTTTGATTTTTGGAAGAGAGAGCAGGTTTCCTGCTCTCTCTTCCAAAAACCAAAGCAGTTTGCTATGGGCTCCCGCCCTAACATAGCAAACTACAGTGTCCCGGGGGTAGGCACCCCGGGACACAGCAGGAGCCGACCCTGGGGGGTGGCGTTCCCCAGGGCCACCACAAGGCTCCAGGAAGGGGGCCGCGCGGCCCCCCTCCCAACATTTAAAAGCCCGGGGGGGAGGGGAGGATGGTCCCCGGGGCTGGGGGAGGTCCATCACGGACCCCCCAATTTAAAAATGTAGTGCCCCTGGGGGGGGGGGCGGTCCCCGGGGCTGGGGGCCCCTCTTGGGGCTAATTACCACTAATGCGGGCTTCGGTGTTTTTTTTCCACGGGATACGCACATCCTATGCGTATTCCGCTTTTGTAAAAAAAAAAAAATTTTTGGCTTTGGGGGTCCTTGTGGGACCCCCTGAGCAGGCCTGGGGGGGGGTCAGGGTGTTTCTAGCCTGCCCCCTTTGCCTCTTTTGCGCACTTGTTTTTCAGTTTTCTTGTGCCTCGGTTCTACTGAGACACAAGATGGCTGACAACACGTCCTGGTTTGGAGTGTTGACAGACAGTTGACAGCCAATTAGCATGCAGCTCGTGCTCGTCAGGGTCCTCGGAGGATACGCATACCCTACGCGCCCATAGCTATACCTATGATTTTACTTTTGATTTTCTCAGGAACTACTGCAAAGATTTACACCATTTTCACAAAAAGCGTGATCTGTGAACCAAACTCTACCTTTTTGCCAAATTTGGTGTAATTCCGTTCAGCAGCCGCGCTTAAAGGTCCCTATGGAAAATTGCATGGGGGAAACACATTTTGGGAAACCCCTTTTTTCTCGGCCCCCACTTCACGAATCACCCCAAAACTTTCAGGATAGGAGCGGGCCATCGTCTTGGAGAATTTCACGAAGATTCGTCAACCGGCGCCAAAGTTATTTCAAATAGAATGCTGCGGATTTCCTATGGAAACTAGGTCCTAACTATAACTACCTACTGGCGACCGCCAATAGGTAATATCTATATAGCTATTGCCCGGGAGCTTGCAAACAGCAACAACAACGCAAGAATCAATATCAGCGACAACAACAACAACCCGGGAAAACAACGCCACTCGGTAAAACAACGCAAGAAACGAAGGGCCACAAGGTAACAACGTAACACAGGGTACGAAAACACAACACAATACCAAGGGCCACAGGGGAACAACAATGCGAAACAATGCAAAACAAAGCCCACCCTGGTGGAACTGAATAAACACTGCACGCTCCTCCTAACAATGCCTCGGGGTGGATTACTTATCAGTTTTAGCTTTTCTGGATGAGAGCGAGACATTCCTCTATCTACAATTACCTGCAGGAAGGGAAACTTAACATCCTTCCAATGCTACAGCATTTGGGTCAGAAGGGCCCTGACCTCCCATCCCAAGGAACACAGACAAATAGTGATATACTCAGGCGTTTCTTTATTACATAATGATAGAAGGACAAAAGAAAGAAATTACTACTATGTCATGATAGGCCTTCCTCACATCAATCCCTAAGCAATTGCTAAATACTATTAGGATGTACATATACAGAACTTCTATGTAAATCAGTATATAACCTGAAAATAGGAGACGATAGTTAGATAAGAACAGTTAGGAAATAAGAGTTAGTGGAACACCTCACCAAGTTTCTAGACATCCCGCTTCCACTTCGCCAGAGGGGAGCCAGTTTCTCCAGCTGAATCAGGATTCTCTGCTCCACTGTCACAGCTGCACGTCTGCACTGTGATGGACTACCAGTGGTCGAGACCCGAACACCCCCTTTAGTACAAGTGGAAACGTTGGTCGAAGCTTCTAGCAAGCCTGGCCCCCCCCTGTTCCCATCAGATTCCGCACCAATCCGCGCCAAGGCCACAGCATCAGCTAGCTAGGCGTTTGTTATGACTCCGGGGTAGAGCGGGCACATTCCTCCGACAAGAACCAGTTCCTACCAGCATACAAAGTGCGGAAAACAAGTGAGAAGTAAAACATGACTCCTCACCCAGAAAAGCTTAGAAGATGGCGACAGCTTAGAAAATGGAGTCCCTTAAGCATAGGCCACTATTCCCGCAAAGAGCCCGAATTAGTATGCAAGATGTCATTAGAGTATGCCAAAGCCAATAGGTAAGCCCTGCCTTTGAGCAAGATACAGTCAGACACAGAAACAACATGATTGAGTCTTACTTTACAGCTAGTTTGTATTATGCAGGCCTACACAGCATTATATTAGAGCAAAATATACTGAGATGGTAGTGGGCAACGGTCATAATCGAGCCGTTTCCTTACAAAATGGCTCAATCACTACAGATACTGACACAGAACTTGAACCCAGTACCAGTAGTAAATTGGAGCGTATGATGCTTGCCATGCAACATAGTCTACAAGTAATCAATAGCAAAATAGACACCCTCAATCTGCGAATGGACAATATGGCAACGCAGCTTCATAGGCAGCCTGAAACTTGTCTCGCCCGGAGTACACATGATCTCTACCCTGACAGTGGAGTCCGAGCATATTGTCCGACGCCCGGTGGAGCTGCTATGTTCAGCTAATGAGGAGACCGGCCTTGTTTCATTCCCTGACCGTCACCTGCCTAGCCGGACCCTGGACACAGTTTCTCCCCTTCTCCCAGTCTCGCCCACCCCCCTCATCGTATTTCTGGTGCTCTGCTTTCTCCTCATCGCCTTTCTTTCCAACTTTCGGACCGATGCCCGTGGGAGCTTCCTAGAGAGCTATACAGGAGACTGGCTTTGGATTATCTCCCGGGCTGACTCTCCTTTATCTCTCTTCTGACTTCCCCCTCGGTCTCTACCCCCTCACTCCACCTCTCCCCTTTCCCTCTCTATTTGGCTCTTCGGACATTGGACATAGTTCTTCCTCGTTTCTATGGTATGGCTCCTTCCTCCCCTCCTTTCCTATAAATTCTCTCAACCTCGTTGTTTGTTTACTGTACCTTACTATGCTATTGTAACTGATGTAGTTTGTAACGCAATATTCCTCTGTTATAGCGCTCTGATACCTCTGGGTCTAGATAGTGCTATATAACTTTCGCAAATAAAATAAAAACTGTTTTTTTCCTGAACGCTGATACCTATGCAACATGGCTGATGACCGGTGGAGCTGCATGACAGCTAATGAGGAGATTGGCCCTGGTTTCCCCCTTGACCATCACCTACCCAGCCGGATATTGGGCATTGTTCCTCCTCATCTCCCCGCTATTACTCCTTCCTCCCTTCCCTCCTACGAAATATTGAAACATTATTTATGTGACTGTACCTTACTATGCTCTTGTATCTGATGTAACTTGTAACGCAACAATCCTAAATGTAAAGCGCTATGATACCCTCTTGGGTCAAGTTCGCGCTATATAAAACTTTATAAATAAATAAAGAAAATAAAGATGTATCGCCCTGGTGTACCCCCTTTTCCTCGAACAACTTTGTCTTCTGATCAATGTGCGTATTGTAAGGAGACTGGACATTGGCGTTCTGAGTGCCCCCTTCTGCAAGGTCAGCAGTATCAGCAGGGTAGAGGTAGTATGAGCGGCCGCCCAGGGAACACAGGAAATAGGTGAGGCTTGGATAATCATACCAGATTTGAGGCAGTTGAAACCAACCCAACTTCTTTTAATACATTTGACAGACGAAACCAATACCAAATGTCTGATTACTTGGCTGATGGCCCTAAGGATTCTGATTATGCATAGGAATGCCTAGGATGGGGTAAGGAACCAGTTGAGGTCCCAGTAGATCAGAGGGGTCCCTTTGTCAATGCAAACGTCTTGGGTTCTACTGATCACTTTCTGGTTAATACAGGAGCTACTCGTAGTGCAGTGTCTAAACAATAGGTTCCTAGGGCTCTCCTGTCTGGCACAATGATTACATCAATAGGATTTGATGGGACACTTTCCCTTAGCCCACTGTCACAGCCACTTGCATTTAGTCTTGATAAATTTACTGCAGCATGTCCATTTCTGCTTTCCCCTAACACGCCTGATAATATTGTGGGTATCGATATGCTCAAACATTTTCGTGCTACAATAGAATACGTTGTTTCCCAGAAGGTGTGTGTGTGTGTTATTTTAAATGACAATTATCTGATGGTTGAGAGGTCTTGTCTCATTTAAGAGGATGCTGCTCTAGCATCGTTACCTAGCACCTTGTGGGCTACATCAGATACTGATGTGGCACAAATGGTTATCCCACCAGTACATATTCAAGTGAAGGAAGGTGCTTCATTTGAAGAACCGGGTTTTCTTAGAACTCAGCGGCGTCAGGGACACGCCCAAAGTCTTCGGATTCTCCTGTCTTGGCAAACAGAGACACGGAATACTTCTGGATGGTGTCAGAGATCAAATTTATTAGCTGCAGCTAGTAACAGTAAACCAAGCAATGCAACACGGTGTACAACTCAGGAAACTGCTCAATTTTCATAGAGCAAGACATCGCTTTTTATACACCATATTCTCATTACAAATGTACACCCACTGTGCAAAATTCTGACCAATAGGACACATTTTCTAACTGAGTATCACATTAACAAAAACCCAATTTACAGTAACCCAACCCAAAAGTTAATTATTAGGACTGTCCCAAATTCAATTTCCACAAGCCGGACAAACCCATAATTGAAAGCACTACCCATGTAATGAAATGTCGTAAGGAAAGAAACAATTCAGATGTAGAGTAGGATAAGATATGTGCAAGAAACTAAAAGTTAACGATATCCTGAACATTGATTGGCAATTTTAGACAAGAATCAAACCAAGGGAAATTGGCCTCGCGAAGGGTCAGTTTCAGGTGAAGAGGTCAGCGTCCTGCAGTTCACTCACAAGTCAGAAAAGGGCCTCTTAATGCATACATGAACAATGAGGCCCATGCAACTTTGTTCGTTCGGTTACCTCCACGGCCTACGTGAGGGCAACACAAAAATGGCGTCACGAACAACTCAAACAAAATGGAGTCTGGTTCGAAATCACGGAACCTCAGACCCTCCTTTTGCCATTATGTAGGCAATGACCTAAACTCACGTCAATCTGAATCCAGGTCTATATCTATGCTCATCAGGTCATCAAGGTGTTGCTGTACCATCATCTTATTATCCTTCACTTCTCTCGGGACGGGTCTTCTCACACAGATCGTAGCACAAAGACTACAAATGGCGGGACCACACTGGATGCATAAGCAACACGAGAAAAGGATTGCTAAAGCCATACCAAGAAACATCAGAATCTTCCATCCCCATTTGGACAGCAGTTCCCAAAACCATTCTTTCAATGACCAGTTCCCTTCGTCCACATGTATAGACTCAGCGGCCTTATGTAACCTCAAGATGGCTTGGTACACTGTCGGGGCGTTATCTGGTATGAAAACACAGCAACTAGACCCGATCAATTTACATACCCGACCTCTATCTGCAAGTATAATATCTAAAACAAAGCGGTTCTGTAATGTCATAAGGCAATCCGCTTGAAGCTCAGTTGTAATATTGCTAAGGGCACCTGCATTTATAGTGGCCTCGACCACTCTCGTAAGCTGACGAATATTTCTACTATTAGCCATAGGACCCCAAAAGGGCAGAAAACCCTTAAAGAAGTCCCCAACTTCTTGTGAAACAGTATCTTTCGCATCGATAACACCTCTACCATATCTTGTCTTATGGTAATTGAAAGCAGCTGTATACGTAGGGGGAAGCAAAAATGCCACATAACATGTGCCTGAAAAATCAGGAGGCAACCATGTATATGCTCTGTCGTAACAAACAAAATATGTGCCTTTAGATGGCACGAACGGTGGAGATTTCTGGGATGTATAGACATAGGTGTGAACACACACACTCTTACCAAGCTGAGCTCTCGGATTCTGACCATTACCTTGCAGACAAAAATGACCTCGGTGGGGTACAATCCAAATAGGGGGAGACCTTTTCTGTCTCTCTTTCTCTGTCAGACTAATGCTATATCCAGTCCTGTTCCAACCAACATATGCTCGTACCTCATCTTTAGGGATAACATTATACGCATCAATATCTCTGATCATATCTACTATTCCCTGTATCAAGGCATTATTACTCGCATTATCTTTGACGGAATGTACAGGAGATGCTTCATTCGCATAGATAAACATTGCTTGGAGTGCCCATACTGACCCATTAGGCGAAAAAGGCAAAACCAAATATGGCATTCCCTTATCTATCGTATGTGGCATAAGACCACAAACCCAGCAGTTCGTGGTATTTACGACTAGCTGATGCTGATGCAACATCTGTATGAACGAATTGTTAACAAATTCTGATCTTCGTGTCTGTTCATGTTCAGGCAACGTATAAAACTCATGTGGGGAAACAGTAGAAAAGAAAAGAGTAGGTTGGGAGGTAGATGCAAGCGTCTGTTTTGTAACAAACAATCCAACCCACACATCCCAATATAATATTCAAAAGCATTAGAAAACCAAGCATTTGCAATGCAACAGGTCTCGCATTAGGAAAGTGTGAGCTATTGGTATTCTAAATGACAATTTTTTTTAATATGTGTTGGCTTTGAAAATATATAAATTAATCTCATTGTTATTCACAAAGCCAATAGTTTACACTTTCCTAATGCGAGTCCACTCATATTGGCTATGGCAATGCTTGCACATACAGCCCACGCTAGAACACGTATGCTCTAGGCGCTTTAGTGTGTTGAGAACAGGTGAAAGGTACAACAAGGGAAGCCCCAAAAGCTCTGGTAACATTGTGAGTGTAGGGGTGTTATACTGCCTTTAGTGCAGTGGCTTTGAGGGATGATATCATAGGGTTTTATTAAGGGATTATTTACAGACTCCTCCTTTTGAAACGAACTCGTTCAGCGTTACAGGAGGATAGCATATCCTCACAGTGAGCCAATAGAAAGCCCGAGATTGAAACTGAACATGGGGCAAACACTAAGGTTTTAACTGCCAAGGAAAGAAATACAGAAGTGGGATTAAATGCACATAATGCTGATACATTCATTGGTTAAGCACAGAGGTATTTCACCAGTACGTAGTATGTGTTAGGAAGTATTTACATTAAAAAAAAACAATTGTTATGGATGTTTTGTTAAACAACATATTTCTTTGCAAAATGTTTGTAATCGACACACACACATCACTCAAATAATTAAATCAAAGGAAAACAATATGTTTAAAGAAATTTCAGAGGCATAAGGGCAATTTCACTGCAGAACAAAGCGGGGTGGAATCAGTATTCAGAACATATAATTGTACTACTGTTCCGGAATGGTGGAATCGCTGCTGCTCATGTGGTGGAATCACTGATCTGGAGTCCGTCCAGCTTTTTGTCCCGTTCCCTTCTTCAGCAGTTTTACAATGCCCTATGCGTGCCCGTGCCGGGTAGCAGAGGGCATCTAAATACGGCGCCAACTTGCCTCTGGCAGCTGCATCAAACAATTTATGTCCTCTTCCTGCCTCTCATAAGGGGCTGGGGGCTGCTTGCTGGTGGGAAGCAGGCGCGCCAGATGCGTGCTGGGGCAGAACAGGAAAAAAAAATGAACAGAGTTCAGTTCTGGGAGGGTAATGAATAGAGCCACTTATACACGGCTGGGGGCTGCTTGCTAAAGGCGGCAGGCGGCTTTAGTAGTGTTTAGCCATTCACTGAACAAATATGCTACAGATGGATATTTCTTCTGACTATAGTTAAAGACGTGCATGTCAGTCAATCTGTTGAACACCTCGCTAAGTGAACTGCATTGTTTAAATGCAACGTATTTTAGAATAGCTCTTTAAAATGCAACAGTACATTCAATTTGAATCATCTCTAATGGAACAGTTGTCTTGTTTTCTGCAAGTTTCTTCAGCTTCAAGAATGAATGAAGGTTACCACATTTATTTACTACAGTAGTTTTACTGAAAGTATTGGAGAGAGCAACGAGGCATCGAAGAAATGCAAATCATGAATCTGACAGACAATCGAATGAAGTTACAATGCATGGCTATGTTTGGTATTATTACACTATGTTGGCCACTGAACATCAGTATTTTATGTTCTATTTACCTAACCACAAGGACGGGACACTTGCACATCCAAAAGGAAGTCCTGTCCTAGCATTGTGGTGGCAGTTGTTTCCGGGCACCCCCGGGCTGCAGGAGAAACATTCCAAGACAGCATCGTCATCTTAAAAGCAGTTGCCAAGAACCACTCATACACGGCTGGGGGCTGCTTGCTAGTAAGCGGCAGGAGGATTTAGTAGTGTTTAAAATGCCCTGTGCATGCCGGGTGGCAGAGGGCACTTAAATACTGCGCTGTACCAAATGATTTACGTCCTCTCCCTGCTGCTTATAAGGGGCTGTGGGCTGCTGGTGGGCAGCAGGCACGCTGGATGCATCGTGGGGCCGTACAAGAAAAAAAGCACAGAGTTCATGTCTGGGAGGGTAATGAATAGAGCTACTTATACACGGCTCTTGCTAAAGGTGGCAGGTGGCTTTAGCAGTGTTTAAAATTTCCTGTGCATGTAAAAATTAGAGAGAAGTCTCCGAAGACTCGGCTAGAGGCGCCTGACTATTTTCTAATCTCTGCTTAAATTATTATCTCAGTGACGGGCGGCCTGCATATAATTGCTATTAATAACTTGAATCGCAATACATTATCTTTCATTTCCCTTCTGATAGTGCGATGCAGTTGCATGCTGTCTCTTCCCGACGCTGAAATGCATTGCTTTTGTCACTTCTCTCTAGCTGAACCTGGTGATTACAATAGGTCAGGCTTACATTTATACATGATTTTCGGAGTAACAAGAAATTCATCTTAAATCCATGTCTGTATTTAAAACATACGTGCTGCATTCTTGGTAAGTCCCATCTGGTCACGCTGAAAGCCTGATGCGAGGGATTTGCGGACCTGCACATTCGCGCGCCGGAGGTGGGAGCACTCACCCGTATGAAATGAAAGCTAGAGAACCCGCGTGGGCGCGCATGCGCACCCAGCCCGGATACTGAGCTGCTTTCAGTATCCGGGCTGGGTGCGCATGCGCGCCCATTCCTAAGTTTCGTTCTAAGTAGCCCCGGCGCGAAAGCAAAGGGCAGCATCTGAAGTCCCGGGTCCCCAGAGGGGGCCCGGGTGAAGACCCGCAGGGTTGTGCTGGCAGAGGAGCCGAGGCTCCCATGAACGAAGGAAGCCCCGCGAACGAAGGAAGCCCCGCGTGTGGACAAGAGCCCCGTGAGGTAAGGGGGGAGGGGCAGTGGGGTGTGTGTGTGTGTGCATGTGCGCGCTTCAGGGAATCTGAGGCAGGGGAAGGGCACGGCGCCGGCCTGGGTCGTGCGCGCCCATGAGGTGCAATCAGCGCGCGTGTCCGAACCCTGTCTCAGATTCCCAGGAGACTGACAACAATAGTTGTCGAGCTAGACGCATGCTACGCATGCGCACTCTAGCTCGACCTAAACAGTATTAAAAAACATTTGCTACGGACCAATATACATATCTTCATTTTAAAATCAACTTTCGCAACACTCTTATCAGGCCCAAAAGACTCCATCCTCTAACGTGCTGCTCACGGCAATCTTCCTTCTTCACTCAAGTGTGCGTCAAGATCGTACTAACGACCATGAACCACAGACCTTTCGTCAATTCGCAGCTCACCCCTTAAGAACTTATACGTGACCCTGCAGCGGAGTCCGGATGGTGACTCGAAAAAGAAAAAAGTAGTAAAAAAGTCTCTTGATCTGACAAGGTGTAATTCACTATATAAAAAAATTCTGATTTTATTTGTCCATGAGAACAGTCTTTCTTGGTCTCAAATTGTAGCGTTCTTTACCAAGCACAGTTGGGTCTTTAAAAAGGAGCTCCGGATTCGTCGTGTCGAGCTTCAGATGTGGAGGCACAGAAGCTTGCAGAACATCATCATCCTCGCGTTCTGACTGAGTCCATGTCAAATGTGCATCACTAAAAGGTACAAATCTAGGAATCCTTTCGCATTCGGAATCAGCTATTCCATCCTTCACCCACTTATCATACGGTAAAGGCAAAGGAACTTTTTTAGTATGGGTGGCATGCACCCAATTTTTTTTACCAGCTACTCTAACAGCAGTTCTAGTGGCCAAGAGGACCAAATGTGGTCCAGTCCATCTCGGCTCCAAGTATTTGGTTCGTTGAAAATTCTTCGTCAAGATAAAATCACCAGGTTGAATCGTATGGCCTGGATCTGCAGTAGCTGTCGGCAAACTGTCATAGACCTGTTGGTGGAGAACACGTAATTTAGCAGTCAAATCATGTAAGTAATCCACCAACATAGGGTACTCGATCTCGCTGTACTTTTTAGGACGAGGCACACCCCAAACATTCGCTGGACGACCAAAAACTATTTCGTATGGGCTAAGTCCAACACGAGAATGCACTGTCGCCTTGTTGATAAAAGAGACAACGGCAAGGCATCTGGCCATGTAAGACCAGTGCTCGCTTGTATCTTAGCTAGCTTCAGCTTCAACGTGCCGTTATAGCACTCGACAAGTCCAGCAGACTGGGGGTGATTCGCAGCATGAAATTTCTGTTTTATTCCCAAACCAGCACATACTTTCTTCATGATTTGACCCACAAATTCACTCCCATTGTCGCTCCATACAATTCTCGGCAAACCATACCTAGGGAAGTACTCTTTAAGCAAAACCTTGGCTGTAGACAAGGCAGTATTATGCTTTAGGGGGTAGGCCTCTATCCATCTGGAAAAGGCACAAACAACCACAAGGACATACTTCAAATTGTTGCATCTCTCCATGTGAATGTAATCTAGATGTATCACTTCAAACGGATACGTTGGAGGGGCAAAATGACCAGCTGGAGTTGGAGTTCCCTTTCCAGGATTGTACTTCAAACAAATCATACAATGTTTCACTACATTCTCAGCACATTTCGGAATTCCAGCATTCTGCCATACTGGAGCCAACAACTTGCATATTCCCTTCGAACTAATGTGAGCCATTCCATGAGCCATAGTAACCACTGGGAGCACATACGCATCAGGCAACAACCATCGCTGGTGTTCTGACAACTCAACCCAACAACCCTTCAAATCCAACATACCCGTACTTTCTCTCCATGTACTCACTTCCTTTTCCGTAGCTTCAGCCTGAATTGATTTCACACTATCTATTGTGTCTTCACACATTCCACCAGCCATAACCCATCTTGCAGGGCCTGCAACATACATACGGCTCATCATGTCTTTCGCCGTTTCCTTCGCAACTTCATCCGCAAACGCATTTCCTCGACCTACATCATCCACAACTTTCTTATGAGCACTACACTTTACAATTGTAATCTGCTTTGGGAGAGTAAGTGATTCCAGAAGTTCATTCACTAACTGCCCATGCTGAATTTTCGCACCATGAGAAGTAAGGAATCCTCTTTCTCTCCACAAACGTCCAAAACTATGGGCAACACCAAACGCATACTGGCTATCAGTATAGACATTCACTTGCTTTCCCTCTGACAATACACACGCTCTAGTCAATGCAATCAACTCTGCTGCTTGCGCAGAATGCTGTGCTATGCGTGCTGTTTCAACGACTGTATGTAAAGTTGTGATAGCATACGCTGCAGTCGTCTCACCATTCGGGAGCTTAAAACACGAACCATCTACCCATAGGGTACCATCAACATTCGTAAGAGGAGTATCTTTCAAATCAACTCTAGCCTTTGTTTCTTACTCTGTCCGAAGAAAGCAATCATGCTGTTCTTGAGCATCTGTCTCTACAGAAATCGGCAACAACATAGCTGGATTCAACACATTGCACCTTTTAATGTGCACATGGCTAGCCAAAAGAGTCAGCTCATAACCTAACAGACGTGCACTAGTAAGGTGCTGAGTCTTAGTCCTATTCAATAAGGTATCCACTGCATGTGGGACCATCACAATCAACGTATTATCCAATACCAAACCAGCAGACTGTCGGATAGAAACAGCCGCTGCCGCTGTAGCTCTCTAACAGCTTGGCAACGCTTTAGCTACCGGGTCTAACGTAGCTGAAAAATACGCACATGGGCGTTGCTTGTCTCCAAACTGTTGAGTCAACACTGACAATTCACAACCTTCTCTCTCGCGAACATACAACGTGAAAGGTTTACTGTAGTCCGGAGTACCCAACACCGGAGCCGAACACAATGCATCACGTAATTCAGAAAAAACTTTTCTGACAATCATCAGACCAAGGGAGAGGATACGGAGTATCTTTCAGAGTCCATGCCAACAGAGGTTTCGCTAGCAAGGAAAAGTTAGGGATCCATTGCCTACAATACGAGGTGATACCTAAGAAGGCACGCACTTCTCTCTGTGTGGATGGTACAGTCATTTGCGCAATCGCTTGAATTCGTTCTGGGGTCAACCTTCTTCCCTCCTTCGACAAGAGATGACCTAAATAGGTTACTTCTTGTCGGCAATACTGTAACTTGGAAGGTGACACTTTATGATGAAGGTCAGACAAATGTCGTAACAAAGAAAGAGTAGCCTCTTTACAAATCTCTTCGTTAGCAGCAACCAGCAAATCATCAACATACTGGATAAGAGTAGCACCACTAGGCAACACAAAATCATCAAGCTGAGTTTTCAAAGCCTGACTATATAGATGGAGGGACTTTCACAATAACCTTGGGGAGGTCTCTTAAACCGGAAGCTTCGGCCTCCTAAAGAGAAGCCGAAAATATCTCTACTCTCCTCAGCAATTGGAATGCTAAAGAAAGCATTCTTCAGGATGATAATAGAAAAACTGGCCGCCGAAGAAGGAATCAGAGTCAACAAAGCAGTGATATCAGGGACAACAGGAAACTGTGGCACCACAATCTTATTCACTTCTCGAAGATTAATCACAGACCGATACACAGGTGGCTGAGAAGCGTCAGTACGCTTAAGGACAGGCAGAACAGGACTGTCACACACATTACCTCTCGTTTCTTCAATTACATCCTTCTCAACCAAATCATAAATAATTGCTAGAAGAGCTCTCTCGCCATCACTCGATATTTTATATTGGGGAATACGAGGTAGCCTAGCATTTGACTTAAGGGTAACAACATAGGGTGGAATCTGCAAAAGACCAACATCATTGGGACCTGTAGCCCAAAGTGTATCAGGAAGAGAACGCAACTCCGGTGGAAGGTAATCTTTAGACAAATACATCGGAGAAATCACTTTCTTACCCAAGGTAAGATGTACTCCCGGCGGAGAGCAATTTAATGTCGCATGCAATCTTTTCAGCAAGTCCAAACCCAACAGATTCTCATTACAACCAGTCGTTCAAATAAGTGGAGCTTCCAATTCACAAGGACCAATAGAAAGAGGCAAAGGACTAGAAACCGGGTTACAAACTGGGGCGCCTGAAAATCCTACTGAAACATTGGTCAAGCCAGACAAAGGTGCGCCAGGAAGTTTAGAGTGCATAATAGAACTCTTCGTCGCACCAGTATCCAAAAGAAAAGGTTCTGCCACACCTGATGTAATCACTTCAACATAAGGTCCACTCTGGTCTACTGGAACTGACACTACTCCTTCTCTTTGCCCATGGCTGTCCTAACTATCATTATAACCAGCACTCTCACTATCGACATAATAATCATCAACATAGTACTGTGCAGACTGACCACTCGGAACATTCTGTCTGTCAAAATAATTCGAAGAATTCTGAAGGGAAGAGGAACGCTCATTCTGGGGTAACACACCACGTCCCCTACCCCTAGGAGCTTGCTGGAAACCACCACGACCTCGCTGACCAGATATGCCATTCGCACGCTGTAACAAAGCCGGGCAACTATTCTTAAAATGACCTTCCTCTCTACAGTAAGCACACTGATTAGGACCAGGAAAGAATCGCGGAGCATAAGGCTCAGGCTTCTGTAACAATCTCTGAAACTGTGGAGGTTGTTGAAACTGAGGCTGATTCGGACGAGGCGGATAAGCTTGCTGCAAAAGAACTTTCGTCTTTAGATCTTTAGTTTTCTTCTCTGCTTTATCCTTCTCATCTTTATCCCTATTCTCGTAATATTGTGCAGTAGCCAATATCTGGGCCGACGAAGAAACAGCCCATGAACTCTCAGAGTCCTTTAACTTATTAGAAAGCGCGGGAAGCAAATTAAAGACAAATTTGTCCACGAACAACCTTTGACCACCTTCAGTGCTCATATCCTGACCACTATGATCAATAAACGTTTCTTCAAACCTCGTGAAGAAATCAGAAACACTCTTGTCTTTCTTTTGTTTGCATGCTGCTAACTTATCCCAATTCACTTGCAAAGGAGGCATCATAGTTTTCATTAAATTAATAATCCTACCAGGTAATTCTGCAACTAAGGGCTCAGGTTTGGCACCTCCTACCTGCCGACCATCTGCAGCAACCATATTAGCCCACGTATCTCCTAATTCTTGCGCATGATTCTCATGACGAATCTTCGCCCACAAAGGTCGAGGAACTAC
Organism: Lissotriton helveticus; assembly: GCF_964261635.1. Taxonomy (NCBI): domain Eukaryota; kingdom Metazoa; phylum Chordata; class Amphibia; order Caudata; family Salamandridae; genus Lissotriton; species Lissotriton helveticus. Next base: position 547,074,151 of record NC_136059.1, on the reverse strand, counting down.
ATTACCCATCAACATATCTATGTCAGCTAAATTCATAATACACGCTTCAACTGTCTGAGACAACTCCTTGTAATAACCAGCAGGATTCTTACGGGGGTCAGGTAAGGTCTGCTTAAGAGCCAAGACCTCTGCTCTTTTCCAAGGAACATGTACCCACACTCGCTGAAAATGTGCCGGTACACCCTGAATACCCCGATTAACATTAGCAACAACTTCCTCCCTCCATACAGGGGGAACCTCTCTCATAGGATACTGCTTCACTTTCCTCCTAACAGAAGAATCAGGTTCGTACAATGTCTGAGGCGGTAATCTAGACCTAAAAACAAGTATCGTCTCCACGGCATCTGTAACATCAGATTCCACTATCGTCCCTTTAGCAAATTCGGACTGAACATCAAGCACTTCCTGCGGAATCGGACCCAACTCATTATCTTCCCATTCCTGACGAAGAAAAGTACACATTACATCAAAAACGTACCTTTGCTTAGGCGGCTCCCACTGAAAGAAAACATCCATAACCGCTTGCAAATCCTAGAAGCATTTAAAATCCATTTACGAGCCATCAAATCCAACACTGTCCGTTCCTCGGAACTAGGAAGCTGACTACGACTCTGCTTTTGTTCCGAAACAGGGGTCATACTCAGTGACCCAAACAATGGAGACAACAGATTAGCAACAGTCTCAGTCATTCGTTTTCGAGCAGAAGGAGAAGAAGCAGACATAAGAACAGGAGAATAAGTATTTTGAGGCAAAAGAGGTGTAGGAACAAGAGCAGTAGGAGTCGAAGATGCAGAAGTAGAAGGCAAAGGAGTTTGAGGCAAAGCTGGTAGAAAAGCTGGCGACCCTAGAGTGGGTTGCGCAGTAGGAGGCAAAACCATCTGTGGAGCACCGGGTGGCTGAACAACAACAGGAGGTTGAACAACAAAAGGTGGAACAACCGGGGGTAATGGAGGTGCAGTAGCACCCTGCACATAAGGGGGTGGCAATCTCAGTAAATGAGAGATCAAAGGATCTTTTTCAAGATCTTCATTCACTTTTGGAAGGGAAGGCAGCAAGGCCGGATAACATTTATCGATAGCCATGCACCGCTGTCTTTCTAAGACTTCACTCGCACGCTCTTCTCCATCTTCCTTAAACTGCCTAGCAGCTTCTAGTACTGACATATTCTTATCTTTCTATCTCTTTTTGCTTGCTTAATTTCTCGCTGTTTGGCTTCCTCAAGCCAAAGGCGGGAAGAGTCAAACATTGCCGGCCGGGCTTTCTTCTTAAATAGCGCAACTTCCAGATTATCTAAAATATTTAATTCGAAACTACCATGTTGGGGCCATCGTAAAACACCATCTTTCCTTGTATAGTGGACCCATACTTCATTATACGTAATAGGACCCACTCCGTGTTTTGAAAAGAGCTCATAAGTCGGAGTTCCAACCGGAGGTATCGGACACAAATCCTCCAATCGGGAATCCCTGTTACAACCACAATTAACCATTTCCTAATTCTGCTAAAACCAGGCATCTTATAGCTCACTAATCTAGCTTCAAACTTCAAGGGGCTATCAGCTATCGATACACTCGCAAATATACGAGCCCCTCGGCTTCGATTGTTGCAGCAACCGAATCAAACAAAACCAAGACCAAAACAAAATCGTGGGAGCGACCCACTTATACTTAACCAAAATATCGGTCACGCCACCAGAAGACCGTCTATCGTCTCGCTTTACAAAGGATCAATCAAGGGTCAAAGACAGGGCGAAAGTCAGGGCAGCAGTCCTTCGTAGCCGTTGGAAAGCGGGAAGCCTCGCAGAAAAGACCTTCGTTCCACGTCGACATGCAGGGGTCGATGAAGTGGCGGCCTTCCTCCAGAATTTCCTCACGTGGCTCCTCACGATCCTCAGGCTTGGACCGGTACCGCTGAAGTCGCCCCACCGTTGGGCGCCAACTGAAGAACCGGGTTTTCTTAGAACCCAGCGGCGCCAGGGACACGCCCAAAGTCTTCGGGTTCTCCTGTCTTGGCAAACAGAGACACGGAATACTTCTGGATGGCGTCAGAGATCAAATGTATTAGCTGCATCTAGTAACAGTAAACCAAGCAATACAACACGGTGTACAACTCAGGAAACTGCTACATTTTCATAGAGCAAGACATCGCTTTTTATACACCATATTCTCATTACAAATGTACACCCACTGCGCAAAATTCTGACCAATAGGACACATTTTCTAACTGAGTATCACATTAACAAAAACCCAATTTACAGTAACCCAACCCAAAAGTTAATTATTAGGACTGTCCCAAATTCAATTTCCACAAGCCGGACAAACCCATAATTGAAAGCACTACCCATGTAATGAAAAGTCGTAAGGAAAGAAACAATTCAGATGTTGAGTAGGATAAGATATGTGCAAGAAACTAAAAGTTAACGATATCCTGAACATTGATTGGCAATTTCAGACAAGAATCAAACCAAGGGAAATTGGCCTCGCGAAGGGTCAGTTTCAGGTGAAGAGGTCAGCGTCCTGCAGTTCACTCACAAGTCAGAAAAGGGCCTGTTAATGCATACATGAACAATGAGGCCCATGCAACTTTGTTCGTTCGGTAACCTCCACGGCCTACGTGAGGGCAACACAAAAATGACGTCACGAACAACTCAAACAAAATGGAGTCTGGTTCGAAATCACGGAACCTCACATTGCCTCTATTGCCCCAATATAAAATCTCTCGAGAAGTTGAAGCAGCATTGATACACATTGTGCAGGATTTGATTGGTGTGGGGGTTGTGGAAGAAGTCCCCTACAATACCTGTAATAGCCCTAATCTTCCCATTTTGAAAAAGGACACTGATAGTAAGGTTTATAGATTTATTATTGATCTGCGAGAGGTAAACAAGATAGTCCTACCTCAATATCCAGTAGTCTCTGACATCACGTCACTTCTTACTATGGTTCTTCCTACTGCAACTACATTCAGTGTGATTGATTTGAAGAATGCTTTCTTCTCAATACCTATTCATCCTGACAGCAGTTTCTTGGTCGGCTTCACTTTGAATAATCAATCCTTCAGATTTTGTAGAGCTCCACAAGGGTATACAGAGAGGCCTAGCAATTATAGATAGGCATTGAAAAGACAGCTTGATTATTTCCTTGTACCGAAAGGGGTGGCTCTTATTCAATATGTCAATGACATCTTGTTGGCTGCTGATACCCCTGAACAGTGTGAAAAAGGAACATTGTCATTGCTCTTATTTCTTCCCTCTCATCATCACAAAGTCTCTCGGACGAAATTTCAGTATTGTAGACAGCAGGTTACCTACTTAGGTCACCTCCAATCTTAGGAGGGACGTGCACTCACACCAGATCGTATTCCAACTATTTTGGACAAGCCTGTGCCTTGTACTCCGAAAGATGTTCGTGCACTAATTGGCCTTACTTCTTTCTGTAGGCAGTGGATCCCTGGCTTTTCCTACATTGTTAAGCCCTTGTTAGCTCTTTCGACTACAGACACTCCGATGCCTCTCCCATGGACTACTGAATGCCAGAATGCTTTTCAGCAGTTATGTCAAGCTCTTTGCTCTGCACCAGTATTAGGAACTCCAGACTACACGAAGGCCTTCACACTCTATGTACACGAGAGGGAAGGTTGTGCTCTCTCGGTTTTATCCCAGACACACGATGATAAGCAGCGTCCTTGTGCATATTTCTCAGCTATCCTTGATCCAGTCACACGTGCGATTCCTGGGTGTTTTAGAGGTGTAGCGGAGGCAGCTGTGTCCATACGTCAGAGTGAGGGAATAGTCTTGTCTCACAGATTGCTTGTGTTAGTGCCCCATTCAGGTGACGTCCTGTTGAACCAAACGAAAACACAACATTTGACTAGTTCTCGCGTGACAGGTTATGAATGGACACTTTTGGCACCTCATATCACATTGAAAAGATGTTCGACCCTAAATCATGCTACACTATTGCCATTTCCAGCTACTCCGCCTCAGTCACAAGAGCCCCATGACTGAATATCCCTTACAGAAGAACAAACAAATGGTTGTGTTGACCTACAAGATACGCCCCTTACTAGTGTTGATGGGGGAACTCTGGGTTGACGGGTCCTGCTTGAAATTGCCTGATGGCACGACATCTGCTGCCTATGCAATAACAACACTTCAGACAGTAGTTGAGAGAGCTCACATCCCACAGAAGATAGCTCAGGCGGCTGAGTTGATAGCGCTAACAAGAGCATGTGAGCTTAGTACTGATCTGTTTGTTAACATCTACACCGACAGCCGATATGCTTTTGGAGTGGCTCACGATTTTGGGCAACTCTGGAAGGAAAGAGGCTGCGTTACTTCACATGGGACACAAATAGTGCATGGGGAATTAGTACATATTCTCCAAACTGCCTAGACATATCCTAAGAAAGTAGCGATTGTCAAGTGTAGCGCACACAAGAAAGTGACTGATGAAATAGGACAGGGCAATGCCTTTGTGGATCATAAAGCTTGTGAGACTGCAATGGAACGAAGCACTACATCTATGTACGTGGTTAAGTCACAAGCTGAACGTTGGCATGATGCCAGGCAAAAAGTACTGAACATGCAACGATCTGCCTCTGCTGATGAATTAGACCAATGGTCTAAGGAGGGAACATTGGATGATGAGGGCTGTTGGAGGAATAAAGACATGACCAAGTGGAGATTGCCCACAGCCTAAGTACATCTCATGATTTACATGGCACATGGGCCGTCACATGTTGGAGAATCCTCAATTGCAAAGCTACTTATGCAAGTTTGGGATCCAGATATTGCCGGCACAGCTAAAATGATAGTTCAGTCTTGTCTGATTTGTCTCCAGTATAAACCTGGAAAGGGAACACAAACTCCAACAGGAGGATTTGAAATTCCAACTGCACCTTTTGAGGTTCTACAAATGGACTACATCCAGCTAGAACGCTGTAATTATCTGAAGTATGTCTAAGTGGTGGTCTGTGCCTTTAGTAAGTGGATAGAGGCATACGCTACAAAAGATAATACAGTTCTTACTACAGCAAAGGTGCTCCTAAAAGAGTTTTTCATCGGACCCCATTTCATTGGGCAAGTTGTTGAGTATGTCTTGAAAGTATTGGGGATTAATCAGAAATTTCATAAAGCTTTTCACCCGCAGTCAGCAGGCTTGGTGAAGCATTACAACTCCACGTTGAAATTGAAACATGCCAAAATCCTAGCTTCCACATCTCTGAAATGGCCTGATGCACTGCCCCTAGCTTTGCTCTCCATTAGATTGATACCACATACACGATCTGGCCTCACACCATATGAGGTGGTTTTTGGGAGGCCAATGAACATTTGGGGGATTCCTAAGCCACGCCATGACAGACAGCTTGCTTTCTATTCATCAACAGGTTCGAGAAGCTCTTTCTGACAGGTCGCAAGGTGATGGTCATGATCTGCAGCCCGGTGATCAGGTGATGAAGGTGTTCCAGAGGTCAAGCAGCCTGGAACCGAGGTGGTTAGGACCCGAGCAAGTACTTCTGGCCACAAGTACTGCAGTCTGAGTGACCAACTGTAAGAACTGGGTCCACTTCACCCACTTCAAGAGGGTGACGTCCGCCTTGGTGGAACCTGCTGCGCTGAAAGATCAATGTGACATCCTGGTTACAGAGAGGGGCAAAGCTGCATCACCTGGAGAACCTGAAGAAGTCTTCCCGGACCATAAGATCCCTGGTACATCTTGATATCAGCTGCGACTCCGGAAAAGAGACACTTCATCATTGGGAAAACTGTTTGAGCCACTGTCCTGGGTTAGTGAAAGCCTGAGTTACAAAGGGGGGGGCTCTACTAGAGATACTTGTCTCAATCTCAGTAAAGAAACCAACGGCTGCCCAAGACCTTAGGGTACCATCTGTTTTGTTTTTCAACATTGAGATAAACATGCCTGCAGAGAAGAGATCAATTGCTACGAGAGCCTGTGATAGAAAGACTATGTTGTTTATTGGACTTCCATTGTGATCATCATTGCTTCGGTAACATGGGTTGTAGAGGGAATAGCTCCTGCTCGAAATCTACTAACTGCTACTACTCCTGTCCCCTTTGAGCACCATTACTACACTCTCCCTTATAATGAGCAGAAGCATCAACAGTCTTATCTCAACAATACATTCATTCAAATGTTGCATCACACCCACAATGCTATGAACATTACTGACTGTTGGGTGTGTGGAATGATGCCAGTTCATCAGAAAAAGGGAGGTACCGTTTCCACACAAAAGTTCTTGTAGGGCCTGGTTTGCGCTACTATAGGCTTCTAAAGTTGCTAACATTACTGAAGCTGATGTAGGTGGACTAAATGCCCAATTAAACAAAGTTTGTTACCCTGATGAGGAATGAGATCCACAAGCTAAAGGAACTGTATGGGAAATGGAGGAGTATCGTCTAAATAACTCTGCACGCTATGTTTTCTCTAATACTCGAACAATCAAAGGAAATGGACCTTCTGTTAGAGCTGTTACTAGAGCTCGAACAGACCTTTGTGTGAGCAGTATTGACAGCATTCCTGTGGGGAAAATTGACTGTACTATAGTGTTAAATGTTACTGGAACAAACAATAGCAGTTTTTGGTCATCATATAACACTTATTTTTATCTGTGGAAGTAAAGGGTATTGCCACCTACCTAATTGGGTGGTCAGGTAGCTGTTTTGTGTCCTTTTTGCTACCACCTGTGTTTTTGGCTCCTGCATCCTACCACGACGACTATGAACTGTATAATGACATTTCTAAGAACCGATATGAGAGGACAATAAATTATGATGAGGTGGATCAAACTTATACTGTATTGCAGCGGTACATTGACTTTAATTTCGGGCTATTCTTCTTTCTTGGTGCAGCATTAAATAGCAGAAAACTCAGGCGCATGACATGTTGTAGAGGCTGTAACCAATCAGACAGCCATGGCACTTGGAAATCTCACAGAAGAACTACAAATTGCGAGAATTGTGGCGCTCCAAAACAGGATGGTCCTGGACGTCATCCTGGCTGATCATGGTGGAGCATGCCGCATTATCGGGAGCAGTTGCTGCGTGTATATCCCTGACCACGCCACTTCAGTTTTTGAGGCAATTTCTAAAATGCACTAAATAGCTACTGAAATCCATCAGGATTCAGGAACATGGACTTTGACTGGATGGCTAAGAACAATGTTTACTGTTTGAGGCTGGAAGTTATTATCAGCCCTATGTATATTTGTTGCAATCCTTTTTTCCTGCTGTCTCTGTATTTAACGTGGCCCAATGCTTTGTTCCCTATGTGTTTCTATTTGCACTTCTTGTACACCAGCTAAACAAAATGTTCAGAACGTAAATGCGCGACTACTAACTGATCAAGAGATTAGTCAACTGATGTTGATTGATGTAGGAGATAGCTTTCATGTTTCCTCTATTGTATAGCGAATGTCTTCCGCTAAAGCTAAAAGGGCTGTCTGTGGAAATCACAGAAATTACTGTTAGCATAATCTAAAGCCATTTTGTTTGTGGCATCCATTTGCATTAGCCATGTGTTAGCCATGTGATTTTTCCGTCTTCACTGTTGCTTGCATTACTATTCCGCTTGAGTCATCACCTGTGGTTAACTCCTTCAGTACTGAGCCAGAGCACTGTGCATGCTCAGAAATTCATGTAGCTGCTTTAATGCACCTGTTCTAGACTGTAACTGTCAGGCTTTTTCAACTAATGAGGCAGTTCTGTCTCCCTCCTACTTTGCTGACCAAGTGATTTCTGTCTGCCCGTGTTAGTCAATAACTATTCCTGTATATGCCTGTGCCTCCTCTGAGTCTGCATGCAAACAAACTGGGTATATAGGCACCATGGTTTCTGTATTCCTTGTACTACCTCATACAGTGCCCAAGGGTGTTGTATTGTTGTAGTTCCACTCATGAGTGTTGATAAACTTGTTTTTTTGATATTCCAGCTTCCGTGCCAATCTCTATTTTGTTGGTTTAAGGACCAGTGGACAGATAAGGGTGAACCTCCGCACCGGTGATCTCCTCAAAAGGCTTATTTCCACAAAATTAAGTGCATTATAACCTTGAGGTAAAAGTTAACTTTAAAACGGCTGCTTGGAAACATGTCGTGTTTGGTGTCAAACACCTTGGACTCATACCTCCCCAGGAGGTATGATTCCACCCTCCTAAAGGGACATGTGCAACACAGCGGTACACCCGGTACCCGCTTTCTCGACCAGGGCATCACAAAATGGATGCTGTCAGTCACAGACACACATCTGCCCTCCTGCTGCTGAGCTGAGTTCGAGAAGGGGACGCTGGACAATAGGTTTCCTGTCACAGGGAGGTGCGGCCACCTCCCCGACAGGATTTAGTGTATTGGGGCTGGGTGGGTACACTCTCAGAGTGTTTGAAGCCTGAACTCGGGGGACATTTGGTGTCCCTGTGCATAGTCCAGTTCAAACCGGTTGCAGAAGCCATTGGCTCCTGCTCTGGCGCAAAAATGGACAAAGGACATGGGTGTAACCACCCATCTGCCCTGACCCTCCAATAGGTTGCTCCCCAGAGTTTGTCCCACCCCTACCTTGGGTATAAAGTAGGAACCCTGACTACAGGACTTTAGATTTTGAGAGACAGCACAAGAATGGCAGTAAGGGATTAAGTGTTGCACCACCTGTATATACACATGAGTACAAATAGATTCCTGTTTTGGCGCGAAATACGACTGACTACAAGCGAGAGTTAAGACTTGCTGGGTGGAATGGGGACGACCTTATAATTGAGGACTTACTTGGGGTGTTGTATACCTAACATACACCTTTACCGCATGATCACACACGTTTCGAAAGAAAACTAAAGATCTATACAGAGAGTATAGTGTTATTGAACTACAGTTATTGGATTCTGATCTTGTCCCAATTTCGTCCTTCATTCCTTTTGTTCGGTTTTTCGTTACTTACAAGGGAAACTTATAATAACAAGTTGCTGGCTTATCATATCAGCACAGGCCTAAAAATAGCGAGATCGCATTCTACACTAATCATTTCTGCCCTGAGGAAGCCCGTAAAGGGCGAAACGCGTTGGCTGTTTCTGGCTGTTTCTTGGCTGTTCCACTGGTCATCTTATATTGTGAATACTGGATGTATACTCTATCATATCAAGAAGACTCATTAAAACTGGACTTTTTTTCATATTATTGAAGGACATGTTTTGTATTTTGTTGCTTTGATATATACCATTTATCAGGGTCTAATTTGCCTCTCTATTTGCTTGTTCAGGACTTTAGATTATACCTTGTCTAAACTCTGCAAGCAGAAACCAAGGACTTCGACGATCTACACTATGGTGGATGACTGAAGAATCTCCCTTGGAGTAAAGGAGCTACTCCCCTGCGAAGCAGGCACCTTTAACGCATCTGACTGGTTTGCATCTCCCGAGCTCCTGAGGACTCCAAAGATTTCTGCAACACAGGAGGTGGGTTCCTGAGCGTCCCTGAGGTCGATCTGCCCTTTCAGCAATTCTGAGACCAGTATCCTCCATGGGGACCATGCAACCCGAACCTCTGTGCACAGTGTACTTTTGCAGCAGCATATGCTTTTTGGTGATCCCTGAGGCTGTGCTGTGGGCTATGTGTACTCCTGACCCCGAGCAGTAATTGCACCGAAGATTTCTGGCCTACACTCCAACAGTTCTGCCTGTTAAAACGGTCCGTAACCTGGGCATTATGTTTGATAACAAACTTACTATGGAAGCCCAGGTTACAAAAACGACGGCTTGTTGTTTTGCGATTATCAGATCTCTGCGAACAATCTTTCCTCTGCTGCCCCCTCAGGCGTGTGCCCTTGTGGCAAGTAGCACGATTCTCAGCAGGCTAGATTATTGTAATGCCCTGTTGCTTGACTCTCCAAAGTTTCTTTTGGACAGATTACAGAGGATCCAGTCAGCGGCGGCCAAGTTAGTTCTAGGGCTGCCCAGAAGGTCCTCTTCTTCCGCGTCCTTGGCAGAGTTGCACAGGCTCCCTTTGAGACAGAGTCCAGTTCAAGTTTCTCTGCCTTGTCTTTAAAGCCCTTCATGGGCTGGGACCTGCGCTCATGTGGAAAAAAATTTGAATGGTATGCCCCCATGAGAAGTCTCCGCTCCTCATCGGCAAGATTGGTGAAGGTACAGAGGTTTAGGAAAGTCAGGTAGTAGATCTTTCGGTGTGGCAGCGGCCAAAATTTGGAACAAACTCCCGTGGGAGATTAGACAAATTCGGAAGGAGGCTGAAAACCTGATTGTTCCCAAAGACATAGTTTGCCTGCTTATGTTTCTGACACACTCTTTTCCTGTACTCTGAGTTGCTTAGCGCCAGGATGCCTGCAAGGTGATAACGCGCTCTACAAGTTAAAAATAAAAAAAGTCTTCTGCGGGCTGGTATTTTGTGATTCAGCTCGAGGTCCTTTCGCGATCCCTGATCCGATGGCCTGTGGGTTCCTGAGTAGGTAACTTTGATTTCTCTTGTCCTTTCCTGGTTGCTCCAGACATGCCCTGACTCTCCATAGCTTGGAGAGTCTCCAGGACCTTGCTGGTCCACACTAAGCCTGCTTTCCTCTGCCCGCATGGGTTGCATTTGCCAAGGCTTGTTGGTGTTCAATCCGGACACTGACCCCTCAGCATTCGACATTCTTGGTGGGACAGCTCACCTCCAGACTTTGGTCGTCGTCGATGTCCCCTGGTCCCCGTGGCTGCAGAGTCAAGCTCCCCGTCATCTCACCTGAAGCACTCGAAATCGGTGGGCATTCCTCTACTGTGCCCCTGGTCACCCTGAAGTGACCCAGACTCTGTCCCCTCTGCTTTCAGGTTCTTCTCACCTCGAATCCAGGCTTGGATTCCACCGGACACTTTTCATCTTCCCGGCAGCAGCACTTCTTTGAGGCACGCCATTGAAAACGACGAAGGTTCCCAACATCACTTGACACCTGTGCACCCGGCTCCCCTGGGATAGGTAACACGGGTACTCCAGACTCCGGTACTCACAAGGGTGCTGGCCATAGAACCTTCTATGTTCCAAAGGGTTTGCTTGAAGTCCTCTCCGAAGTGTCCTTAATCTTTAATTTTCCAACCGCGACTTTCCCATAGAGTTGTATAGAGATCGCGTCTGTCTTCTCACACTGCACCCGTCCTCCGTGGGTCCTATGTGTCACTACTTTGGGTGGTTCCTTGTGGTCCCACCGATTCTACGTACTCTAGGCACTGTGTCTAGTTAAGTTGTGATTGTTATACCACTTTCTTAGTATATGGTTTGGATTCCCCCTGGAGCCCACTGTGTATTGTGCTATTTACAGTCGTTCTAGTGATTTAATATACTGTGTACTTTGGCTCTAATTTCATAAAGAGGTTAGTAGAGTGTGTTTAGTAATAAATACATATATTTTAAATATCTACTGTGTGGTTCTCCTTTCATTTGGTTATTCTGGAGGTTCTAATCTGGTAAAACAAGCTGCTTTACATTCCTTTGAGGCTTAGCCTGAAGGCTGCTCTCCACAGCTACCACTAGGATAGTTTTCTTTAAAGGTAGTCTTTGACCTAATCATCAATAATGGTCGTTTGGACTGGTGCAAGGTTCCCACTTTAATTAGTGGACAGCATGTACCAGGCTAACTTCTCACAGGCTCGTGTTGCATTACCAGCACAAAAGTGTTGGCTATTTCTCTGCCGCAATGCTTCACTCACTTCCTTCCAGCAAGCGCTCACATCACAGGAGACTCAACACTTGAGTGCTCTGATCTTTTTTCTTTTAGGAGGGTTTTTTTCTGCGCATTGCTAAGTCGCTGTGTCAGCGCCTTCTTATTATTTATCTCTGTACCATCTGATAAGCAGTCACAGAGTTGCTCCTGAAGCAAACAAACTGGCTGACACAAAAAGGAAGAGCTTTGATGACGCCAACTTGCTCTTCCTTGATAGACTGAAAACAACGAGGAAGTGCATTGATTTTTTTCTTCCTGCCTCAAAGAGTATTTAAAGCAGCAGTTGGTTTGCTAATTTAATATCATAGCTAAATATTTACCGTATTCTTTTAACATGAGTACACCTACTAACAATATGGCCATGAATGATTCAGGAATTTAATTTTATTGAGGATTATGACCAGAAAGCTTCAACAGGGGAGAGAGATGAAATATAGATTAAAGCTATAGTGTAAGTCAGATCCATGGCAGCTTCCACAATTTATAAATCTCTAAAGTCTTCCAACACAAGCTAAACCATCATGTCCGACATTGCATCATGGAAAAAGATTTGGACGTATGCCATCAAAAATAACATTTCTACCACGCTTTCTCGATATAATTCTGCACAGAGCGTTCTGGACCCCTGAGAAAACTCTCCAAATTAGGGCTTCTAGAGTCGGACATGTGCTGAAACTATCAAAACTCCCCAGGGACCTACTCTCAAATGTTTCTCCAATGTAGGAATCTACACCATTTCTGGAATTCCATAAATGAAATCTTCAACACTGAGATCTCTCTGAATTTTCACACGGTTACCTTGGCCCCTGGGCCCACTCCCCCACCATCAAACTAAACCAATCCGACATGTGTCTCATAAACCTCCTTCTACCGTTAAGAATAACAAGCATTTGCAATGCAGTAGGTCTCGCATTTTCACACGGTTACCTTGGCCCCTGGGCCCACTCCCCCACCCTCAAACTAAACCAATCCGACATGTGTCTCATGAACCTCCTTCTAACGTTAAGAATAACAAGCATTTGCAATGCAATAGGTATCGCATTTGTGAGAGTTTAAGCTATTGGCATTGTAAGTAACAATGCTTTTTATTTATGTTTTAAAAATCAACAAGTAAATAAAAGGCATTGTAATTTACAATGCCAATAGCTCATACTCTAGTAAATGCGAGACCTATTGCATTGCAAATGCTTGTTCTTGCTTGCTCCAGGGCCCCTGAAATTCCTGCTACACTTCTGACACAGTCAGAGTAGTGCAAAGCGGGATGTGCGCACATGATTCTGAGAGCTGGGCCTGGTCACAGGAAAGGCCTTTTGACCAACCCCTGCTGTGCATGCCCACAGCTGCACACTGTTTGGACACAATAAAGTAGTGAAACGTGTATTATCAAAAACCTCAAAAGTTCACTGCAAACATTGTTAATGGTAAGTTATGATGTCTTCTGCTCAGAAGACATTAAAGTATTATTTTTTAAACTGAATATTCCCCTAAAAGTAAAGTTATGGTTACTAAGCAAAACTGAAAATCCCCCCAAAATGTACCTGTTATTGAGAAAACTATAAATGGCTCCCGCGCCAGGTAAACAATAACTCACACTCCAAAGGCAAAAATTAAAAGTAGGCCTCAACAATGCAGCATCATTAAATACAAGTGCATTTCACCACAAAGAAATCATACTCCATCCATAGCGATGTCGTTAATAACGTCAATGTTAAAGTGCCATGTAGTGTCATGGGTGAGGTCATGCGCATTGCATTTAGGGTGTGACTTATGGTCTGCTCAGCTAACCATAACGGGCCAATTTCAGAGATGTTTTAGTTTTGTTGAATAACCATAACGTCAAGTGTAGATCTTTCAAGGACATGTTTAAACATATGTTGATACCTTTCGAACATAACAAACCATACTTTGCCATTGCTGAAGATTTTTCAGTGAATATATACATGCACTTTCATGTATGCTCAAGGGAAGCTATCATAACTGTTAGTCATAAACAACCATCTGTAAAATATGCTCACCAACCATAGACCTGTTTATTCCTAGTTGGGTGACCTGTGATTCCTTCATTCCGGTTTCAAATGCCTTCCTAAAGCGATTCAGGGAGGCTGTCTCCTGTATTATTAGACATGTTTATTGTCTGCTGCTCAATGCAGTCCATATTCCTTCCATCTTTCTATCCATTCATTGCGGATGTTGGTTATAAACCAAGCTTGGAGGATCAGTAATGGCAAAGTGGGTAAGTTACATCATATCAACAATTGAAAAAGAGGGAGACACATCTGATTGTTTTGGAGACACTGCCCCTACCCTTACATCGTGAACCTGTTTGAAAACTTTCTCCTGGGATTATTAAATTTAACAAAATTGCATGTATGATCCGTACAGAGAATCAGTAAACCTGACACTTCTTCTACATGTGTCTTGATTCCAGAGAGGAAGTTACTCAATATGGTATGGAAGCAGTGCTTTAGCCTTATATGTCCACATGATGCGTATAGCTGTATCGATTAAAATGCCTGATGCAAGAATCCGTACATAATGTGAGGGTCATAGATTTGAACATAGCTGGCAGTAAGGCTAAAAGTAAGAGAACATGCACGGTAAAGCAATGCAGCGATGTGGAAGTCATGAGTTTGACACATGGCAAGCCAGAATTGGCCTGCCATCCTTCGGAGGGGAGATCATTTTGTGCCACAAATTCGGTAAGAGTACCATTTGCTATTTTCAACACATTGAAGCGAGTGATGGATGGCACAAAGCACTATGTAAAATCAAATGACTTCTAATCTTAAGTGTGCAATGAGCTTCCATTCATATTCGTTAAACTCCCTGGATTAAGAAGGCACCTATATTGAGTGTAAATATAGACTTGTCACCTATTATTTAACTCGAAACATTTCTTAGCACGGAATCCCTGAATGTCTATGGTTACAAAAAGCGTGTAGGATAAGGTCAGAGAAGCACGCAGTTTATGTTCAACAAGCAAACCCTTACAGTGAAGAAAAAGTCCTGCTCACCCCAAAACAAGCTACCACCACCCTCCATATCACATAATCCCCCCTCACCACAAACAGCAGGTTCTTGACCCAAACTCCCAGGCCAAAAATGTACACATAGACCGCATGTGTTGGTCATTAATTGTCCTATTTTCAAGCCTCAATATTTAACAGTCCTTGCTTAAGGCGCCATATGGTTGTCATTGTAGAACGCGCGAGTCATGTTTTTTGAATGTTGATGTGTTTCAAAGATTTCTAAATTGTTAGTGCAAAGGATGGAGGCGTTCAGCCCTCCCATGAAAGATGGTTCACTGATGAAGACTCAAATTCATCCTTTTATTCACAGGACTTCAATTCTGATGCTAAAGAATGATCAGATGTTAAATAGGATGGCCAAAACAAACATTAAATGAAATGTCTAACAAAAGTTAGTCCAAACTCTGAGTCATCTACTCTTCCCCGTGTAACTAAATACATTAGGGCTCATATAAGGGATCATGTAGAAAAATAAGTTTGAAAGAAACTAAAATCAAAGTGTCCGAGACCTCAAGTTCCTGACCAGGTGTTAGAGACTCCTCCAATTGACTGGAAGCTCCTTGCATTTTATATCAAAATATGTCAAAGATCCTAGGAAAGCATTAAACAGCGCCTGGTCAGGATGAATTCTTAGATGCAATGGGCCTTACTTCTCCAGTCTTTGATGGTTTACTAGCAACGTAAGGTAAAGCATACCTGGATCCATGTGATCTTTCAAATTAGATCAAAAATACTATTTGTATTATTGGAAATGCAAATATTAACATCCCTTGTTATGTACAGGTCTCCTAATTAAACAGATACAAAACTAATAAAGCTAGCGCCCTTAGAACTTGGTCCTTCTTTTCAAAGTCTCCTGTTTAGGGACCAGTTTAGCAAGGAGATTTCAAAATACGTGAATACCTATAAATACGGCCATAAACAAAACTCCGCTATCTCTACGTAGGGTCTATGGGCAACCAGTTTTTGGCAGGACCAGCATAAGAAGAGGCAATTGTGTAGGTCGATAGATTAAAGCTACATTGTAAGTCTGATCCATCTCTAGCTGATCTTTCAATGTTTTATAATTAATAAAATTGACAGTACTCTTTATTACATAATTGGGATCCATCTTTAATGTCATTCAGGCTTCAAATGAAAAATAAATATCTTTCAAAATCGACCCTATAAAGAGGGATGGGATCATCATCATCATCATCAAGACACAAAAAACAGAAGAGTAGGAACCACCCAATTACATAAATAAATAAATCAAACAGCAATTATAAAGAAAGTACTAACAAGTAGTTAGTGAGGAGGCTGGAATGGCAGAGGGCTAGAGTTACAGTTATTTATAGGCTCATTTGGTCTATTTACCAGTAGTGAGTATGGCAACGTGTGTGGAATTTGTTAAATGTTATTGTAACATTTAGCTTAGGATCCAATATGGTTGATTGGGCAACTCATATTTGGTTTACTGACCCCAAAAGTATGGCACTTAGGACACTGGCATATTTTAGGCATAAACCAAAATCTGCTCCCACCATAATAGATTACTCAGAGAAAAGTACATTTATAAAGTCACTAATCACTTCCACCTGCGAAGCAGTGTAAAACGTTTTTTTACATTTAGAAGGCCACTCTCCCTGTCATATGGAAATCACCATTACCAAGTCCTGTGACTACATAAAAATTGCATTTTAGTCTTAGTATTGGTGACAGCATCTCGAAGAATGAGTTTAAGATCAACAGTCATCTGTGAAATAATCCCATTACATGTTCTCCTTTTTGGTCAGGATTGGGTAACTGAGATGGTGAGCCGTCTGTGTAGGACAATTATTAAAACTGGGTGTACTATGAAAGAAATTATGCACGGGGGCGCGGCTGAGCACGTAATGGTGGAAAACGTGCCTAGGTAGAGCTCCGTAAGAGGCTCCCCTACCACAGGCCATTTCTCCGCAAATATTCCCCGCTTTGCTTGGCAATCGGCAGCGAGTCTGCAGGAAACACCCATCTACCCCCTGACGGAGTTTGGGACTGCTGACCTTTGAGGAACTGCTCCGGCGGAGGTGACTGCTGCCTGCCCTACCTACGAGCGATCCCGACCGGCGTGGTGCGACACTCGAGGCCGGGGACCCAACTAGCCGTCTGGGCCTTGTGCGGAGGAGCGACGCCACTCAGCGGCTCCACCCATGGAGCTTGAGGCTGTGAGTGAGCGGAGGGCCTACAGCGGCGAGACGAGGTCACCCCCACCCATTGTGAAACTGTGAGGAGGAGCTGAGGCCGCGGGACCCCCTGCCGCTGAGACGGATTTGAACTGCAAACTGCCGCGGAGGGCCTAGCGGAGGGTCTCACTTGTTTACCGGGGGCCGCGATATAACCTACAGCCCAGGAACTTTGACGCGGATCCCCCGGCTGTGATCACTTCCGCCCGACGCTTGCGGCCGCTCGGGCCTGGGGACGAGCCCTATCTACTTGCCGATGCAGTGACAAGAGGCACCGACAGACGCGGGAAGCTGCGGCGTCTCGGCCACGATCCTGCCTGGTACTGCGTTCACCGAACACCTACGGCCCAGAGCCACCTGGTGCCTGGCCGAGAGACGGCGGAAAACGCAGTGAGTTGCGCCTGACACCCCCCTCCCTCCCCCCGCTGCGACACGAGAGCGGCTCCCCCTGAGTGCTGGTGCGGTGGTGGACACCGCCATCGAGAGGCTGCCACGAGGACACTGACCACTGCCTCACCCCACGCCCGCCCGGATCGTTGCTGCGGGCCTGCTTTGCTCGCTGTGCCCTCCGCCCGCCTCACTTTGACTTGTGGAAACGGCGTTGCACCCTTGAGCTGTCCTGATGCCCGCCCATTCACGTTGTGATCCCTGATGGCAGTGCACTGTGCGAGGGTGAGTCGCTGGGGCGCCTAAGGAGACCGACGAGCACTCAGTGACAAGGGGAGAACTGCAGGGGCTTGCGACCTGGTATATGGCTGCTACCACCTGGGAGAACAGGCGAGTGGGCACTTGAGGGATAGAGTCCCCTCCTCCCATCCGTGTTCCTTCATCCCAGCTGCCCTCTGGCATCGTGACTTCTTGCTTGCACCTGGATTGTGGCGCGCTTACCTTGGACTTGTGCCGCTTCTCGACGGTCCTGTTGGCGGTGCGAGCACAGGTGACTCCTTCTCCTTGCGGCCATACAACGTTGCCCTCCTGCAGAGAGCTGATCCCAGCCACATATACACGTACTACCTTGTAACATTCGCTTGGCTAAACAGAGCGACACCTTCCATGTCTACAGGACCCAAAACGAGAGCCGTGACCAGTGGTGTACAGGGGAGAGGCAAGACGATGAAGCAGTCTGAACAGGATCAGACGGCCTCCAAGCTAGACACCATGTTGGCGGCAATGGAAAGACTGGAGGAGTCATTGCAATTGACCCGCACCTCACTAGAAACTAAAATAGACAGCGTGGCCATAGATTTGACCCACCTCCGAGCTGACCACAAGAAACTTACTGAGCGCACAACCACCCTGGAATCCACGGTGACAGAACTGACTCCCAAGGTCACCCAACTGGATACACATGTCCGTGACCTTCTTAACAGGGTGGAATTTTTGGAGGACCGCGCAGAGGACGCGGAAGGACGGGCCCGAAGGAACAATATTCGCATAGTGGGTCTTCCGGAGCGGTGGGAACCTAGAGCGGCACCTGAACATATGGAGCGCTGACTGAGAACCATTCTCCCGGAAGGTACCCTCTCGCAGCACTTTGTGGTGGAACGAGCCCATCGGGTGCCAACCCGACCTCCCCCTGAAGGCTCCAACCCGAGACCACTGCTGATTCGTGTGCTGAACTATCGTGATCGCGACGCTATACTCCGTGAAATGAGGAAGCTCACTGAAGTCAGAGTTGATAACACGAAAATCATGTTCTTCCCAGATTACACGATACAAGTACAGCGTCAACGACACTCATTCCTGGGAGTGAAACAGCGCCTCCGCCGCCTGGCTCTCAAATATTCCTTACTGTTCCCTGCTCGCCTGCGAGTCGTGGCTCAGGACAGGACACATTTTTTCAATACCCCTGAGGAGGTTGAGTCTTGGCCCGACTCGGGTGTTGATACCGAACCTGGCGGGATGCCCCCGAGGATGCGCCGCGACAGAGGAGCCCGACGGCGCCGACGCAGGAGATCATCGGTGACGACCTCAACACACACGGACGCAGAAGTGGGCCCTACCCCTGAACATCAGCAGACTGAACAACAAGAGGCTCTCCGCATGGTTGCGGAGATCAGCGGATCGCTTTCGGGAGACCCTGCCCCGGGTGCCAGCCCCGAACGTCAGCCAAGCGATGATGAATATCTTTACAGACTGTCAGACTCCCAGGTGTCGGGAGACCTTTCCGACGTTACACCGCAAACTGCTGATTTGCTACACTGAATCTTTTACGACTGGTCGACCTACACATAAAAGGTGATATCATTTTTCCAGAGGTTGGCCCACACGATCCTAGCCATGCTGATGTACCTCCTGGAGATGGTATCCTGTCTGGAGTTGCCTCCTGAGCACCTGTGCGAGGTAACATGCACTACTGACACTTCTTGTCAGCCCCGACCAGTGGCGTATCCTGGGTATGCATGGCGAGGTGGACATACCTCCCCAGAGGTGAGTGCCTGTGTGCGCCCCGCCAACTCCCACTGTTATTTCTCTGATGCCTGGCCCATTTGGACTTCCTCCACCATGTACTGGTGACTTTCACTGATTGTGGGCATTGAAACAATAACTGCCTGTGTTGGGGAGTCTACACCCTCACCCTGTTTGCATGAATCCTTAAGTACACTCAATACTACAACCTCAGTACACTCCCCCCTGAAGACACAAACTGTTAGTGCTCACTAGAGCGCTTGGACGGCGACATGTTCGGCTGTTGTCCTTCTGGAATTCTGTTTATGTTTTTCATGTTTCTGAAATTGGTGCTTTTTCCCCTCCCCTTTGCTATGTGCGAGCGGGGCAGCGGAGCGGCGCGGGTGCTGTGGTGGCTATGGTGTGACACATTGGTCTTTTGTGCTGTTGGGTGGGGCGTTGGGGGTGGGTGGCTGGGGCGGGGGGGGAGGGAATGTCAATGCAATGTCTCCTGTTAAATTTTGCACCTGGAACGTGCGTGGCATGCATACCCCCTCGCGATGTTATCAGGTCTATTCATATCTCAAGCGACATCAAGTACAAATAGCCCTACTGCAGGAGACAACCTTGACAGAACATGAGACACGCACGTTGCGTCGCAGGTGGAGGGGGCAACTGCACGCCACAGATTACTCAGCCTATGCGCGTGGAACTTTGGTGTGGGTTCGTCCGGGAGTCCCCTTTGCTCTCACTCATAGCACACTGGACCCTGAGGGCAGATATGTGATATTACAGGGTAGGCTGGACGGTCTGCAGATAATCATAGCTTCTGCATACGCCCCCAACACTGAACAGGGACGGTTTCTGACGCAGCTATCGACAACGCTGGTGACATGGCCGGGCGTTCCCCTCTTACTCGGAGGCGACTATAATTGCGTGCAGGATGTCCACCTCGACCGCTCATTCCCCCCACTGGCGAGTGCACCGGTAATCGGTACTTCGCGCACATTTGCTGACTGGGCGGTTCAGTGGGATCTCCATGATGCTTGGCGTACTCGCAATCCCACCGTACGAATGTACTCATATTATTCGGGTGCGCACACACTACATGTCAAACTGGACAGATATATGCGGTCTAGAGACCTATTACCTCATGTCACGGACACCTGCTATTTAGGCCGCACTCACTCAGACCACAACCCTCACACGCTTGACTTTGCCTGGGAACGCCCACACCCACCGATCCCCACATGGAGACTTCAGCCGGATGTCTTACTGGATGCCCCATTCCAAGAAACACTCTCGTCTCATATTCTTCGATATTTTGAGGATAATACAGACACTGCGTCCTCCCCGCAGGTCGAGTGGGACGCATTCAAAGTAGTCACGCGAGGTTGTTGTCTGGGCACACAGGCGGGACTGAGGCGCCAAGTAGATAGGGATCTGACGAGGGTGGAGTCTACCCTGTTGGATTGCGAACAGGAAGCGGTGCAGGGCGACGACGCAAGACTCATAACCACACGTGCGCAACATACCCAACTCTTGGATATACTCTAAAATCTGAATTATGCCGCACACTCGGCGCGCACTCACCATGCTAGCGACAAACCAGGCAAACTTTTGACTTGGCTGGTTAGGCAAGACACTCAAAAACTGCCGATAATGTCGATCCACACTGCACAAGGGACAGTGGTGTACACACAGGGGGCCATACACGACGCTTTTACTACTCACTATTCAGATCTGTACCGCTCCCGACTGCGGGCCACTAGAGACGACATCGCGGAGTACCTGTCGGACCTGCCACTGCCGGCGGCCACTGCTGCCCAACTTGACGAGCTGGGCGCGCCCCTCTCGGCGGAAGAACTCCGGACCGTTATATTCTCCTTATCGAACGGTAAAACGCCAGGCCCAGACGGCTTGCCTGCGGAGTTTTACAAGGCCTACTCAACGATCCTCATCCCCGAGCTCCTACGAATGTATCGAGCGGCGGTGACCGATGCCATTCTCCCACCCACCCTTAACGAGGCGAATGTGATCTCCCTTCTGAAGCCTGGTAGGGACGGGCTTAATATGGGCTCTTATAGGCCGCTAGCCCTCTTCAACACGGACTATAAGACTTTGGCGTCCGCCCTGGCTCAGAGACTAGCGCCTCTGGTCCCCTCACTGGTACACACGGACCAAAACGGATTTGTGCCCACCCGCAGCACATCCTATAACATCAGGCGACTATTCCGCGTGCAGAGCCTGGCTGTGTCCCGCTGGCCGCGTTCGGGTTGTGTTATACTGGATCTTGAGAAGGCGTTCGATTCAGTGGAGTGGCCCTTCCTTGTACAGGTTCTGGAAAAATTTGGCCTAGGTGCCGAATACATCTGGATGGTGGAACTCCTTTACTCTTGCCCAGTGGCGCGGGTGCGCACTGGCAGACTCTTTTCGGATCCGATCCGAGTACGTAGAGGCACCAGACAGGGATGCCCCCTCTCCCCTCTGATTTTTGCGCTAATGATGGATCCCTTGGCTGCACAGTTACGTACCTCTGGCGCAGATTGGGGTATCGCCCAGGCTGACGGGTTACACTCCGTGTCCTTGTACGCGGACGATCTGCTGATCTATGTCAGAGATCTGACCTGTTTTCCGCGCGCACTCACTGCCATATTTAACACCTTTGGTGATGTGTCGGGGCTGCGAGTCAACTGGGCGAAGTCGGGGTGTATTCTTTCGCTGCGGACACCCCGGAGTGTGACATCACGATGGCGGGGGAGCGGCTACTTTGATATCCAACCGTCTTCAGGTACCTGGGCATTCGGGTTTATCGCGATCCCGCTGATCTGTTGGACGGTAACATCACAAGGACCATCTCGTCGCTTACAGCCCGGGTGTCCTTTTGGACCTCCCTGCCGTTGAGCGTCCTCAGTCGAATTACACTGGCAAAGATGATTGCCCCACCTCGGCTACTGTATTTTTATGCTAACTTACCTGTGTATGTCCTTACTCGGATTTTCCGAGAACTGGAAGTTCTGATCAGGCGTCTGATCTGGAACAGGGGGCGCCCCAGAGTGGCATTGAAAACCATGTACGCTGCAACGGAGAGTGGAGGGTTGTCGGTTCCTAACCACGAGCTCTATTATCTGGCGGCGCAACTGCAATGGGTCGCATATTGGCTGGCCGGGAAGAATTTGGGGGAAACTGCCACAATGGATGAGATCATGACGGCCCCGCAAATACACGCACTATTTCACCCCTTGTCTAAATCCCGCTGTCCTGACCAACTGCACCTTGCGGTGGCCAGAAAGTGTTATGTTAGGTCCCTGAAACTCACGAGCGCCACCAGGCCATATGCACCCTGTTAGACCTGTCTGACCTTCTGCGTAGTCCCTCCAATTGATTATTTATTTTGTCCCCTTTTTGCCCCTCATGCCTTTATTTATTTTTGTGTCCACTAGATTTTTCAAGGTGTTGGTCTAGGGGATAGGTGCTCTTTCGCCCTCATAGTTTTTCACCTCAGGCCTAGAGGCCTTCCCTGACAGGAATTCCCTTGGAGTCACAAAATGGTGGCTACCAACTGTCATTACTGACATACCTGGGACCTGTCCCATAGGGTAGAGTAGGGCATTCCAGAACCTTGTGGTCCCTTCCAGACCTCTGAGAGTCAGCCTATATAAGGCGGAATGCTGGTCACCATTTTGTCTTACCAGAGAGAGTCAGCTGGAGGACAGGCTGTAGCAGAAGGTGGGGGTAGGATAGTCAAAGGGTTGACCTCCCAGTCTAAGGACGCTGCCTTATTGATCCACCACCCTTCCTCCCTTGGGTTACTCGACCTGTCCCCGCTGCGTAGGATTACTGGAGACCCTGGGCGCCTGACCAACCCCTAGCCTTGAAGAAAGGGGTGTGAGTGGGTGAAGGAGACTGCAGCGCTGCGGAGCGCAGTCCTCTGCCTAGCTGGAAAATCCTTAGAAAGGCTCGGGCAGAGTGTTGCCAATAAGAAGAGAAGATTAAGACTGAGGGTGATTCTTTATGGCCCCCCTCGATTAGCTCCTTAAAGGAATTCTGCTTGTAGTTGCCCTTGATTTCCCCTGGCGATATAACCCCACGGAATCCCACTTCTTACCTGCCGTGGCAGATTGCTGGCTGAGGAGAGCAGCGGTCGCTGAGGGAGCAAGAGAGGTGTGGAAACGAACTGGTCTGCTCTCGAGCCAGCGTGAGGTGAACAGCGCAGGTTCGGAGGTGTGGCCGCCGGACCTGAGGTGAGGAGAGAGGCGTAGTGAGGGGATTGTTTCACTGTGTGGAGCGGCCCTGGTGATGCCTCCGTTGGTTCCGGAGTGGGCGGAGTGAAAGGGGGAAGCGCCGGCAGAAGAGCGCGGGCTCCAGCAGGGAGACACTTCACCTCCGCGCATGCCCAGTTGAGCCGTCTGGCTCTGTGAGGCGGAGCCGGCCGGAGGAGAGAAGCGGAAGCGGCGCTCGTCAGTGTTGATCAGCCTTGTCAGCGCCAGCCCCGGAATCGTGTGGCCGAAAGCGGAGGACCCAACAGCAGTTCCCGATTGAAGGAGAGTGATTCCCCGGTTCTCCCCGCGCCAGCACTGAGATCAGGTGGCTGGCTGGGCGGGAGGAAACAGATTCAGCAGCTGCCGGCCGGGACTTCTGTAGAGCCGCCTGACAACCCAGACACTCGGAGACGTGGGCAGTGCAGTCTCCACAGTACAGTAAGGAGAGTGTGGGAAAAGGGGGAGGACTGAACCCCTAGGGATTAACCACCTCGAGAGACAGAGGAGTGGGGTTCTTAAAAGGTCTTTCCGTGTAGGGAAAAATGAGTACTAGTGCATGTAAAAATAGTCTAGATACACTGTTCGTTATTCTCCCTTTATTGTGTCCTAGAAGGTGGGGAGTAGCTTGGTGATGCAAACCTCATTAATTACAGGTCCAAGGAAAAGCAGCCACTGAACCAGGATTTGGGGATTGAATCAAATGTCGAAGTAGTGCTGAAAGTACCTACTGTCTAAGAAAAATTATAAGATCCTCTTAGAGGT
This sequence comes from Lissotriton helveticus, assembly GCF_964261635.1. NCBI lineage: Eukaryota > Metazoa > Chordata > Amphibia > Caudata > Salamandridae > Lissotriton > Lissotriton helveticus. The sequence goes on along the minus strand of NC_136059.1, from coordinate 547,049,798 downwards.
TGCTAGTGCATATGTAAATCTCTTGTATCACTGACATCTCTCACTGGTTGTGTACCTTCTTGGTGGCTAAAGGTGCAGAGGGGGGGAAAAAGTATAAGCACTTCAGAGTCAAGTCCAGTAAAGTTTGGAGAAGTCTAACATTGCTCTTTGGAGATAAATTTAATGTGCCGTATGTAAGGAAACTGATTAATGTAATAATTGGGCAACTGTTGAAGGAGTATTACTTTCCTTGCTTGACATATGGTGTTACACTGCATTAATTGAAGGTTGATCCTAGACGAAAGAGCAAAGTATATTTTTATAAAACAGCTCATATTTTTACACAAACATTGGTGTAGCGTCGTTTTTGAGTGATATTGCATTGAATTACTGCTGGGTAGTCTGCAACCTTTACACATGTGCCTCTATTGATTTTGCCTTACCCTAGGCCAGGCTACCTTAGGTGACCTGACATACTTAGGTTCCAACAAATTAGTGGCAGCGGTGGGATCTTGACTGTGGTTGCGACTACTCTGCAGTAACTGAGTGTAATCCACTAACCTACACCTGGAGTTTTCTCCTAGCGGCCCTCCTAATTTTTTTACTTTTGCTTTTTCCAAATGAATTCCTGGTGGTGGGGTGGAGGTAGCTTCAGGTCGCCCTTGTAATTCTATTCTTCTTGTGTGTGTAACCTTGAACTGCCTTTTGCAAAAATGGAATTTGCGCTGGAAGAACTGGACACTTACTCTGTGGCCCAGCTAAAAGATTTCTGCCAACAAAAGGGGGTGTTTTTTAAGCGTGGTGCCAAGAAGGGGGAACTCCAGACCAGTGTAAGGGCTTGGGTGGAAGCACACAGAGAAGGGAAGGAGGAGGATGAAGGGACGGACCGGGACACGGTCATAGGGGTAGAGGGATTATTCCCCTCAGAGGTGGAAAACCTACTCCCAGGACCAATGACCAACTCTAGGAGGGGCAGTAGTGTCTCCGGGGGGAGCTTGACCGAAGCGGAACTCACAGACAGGAGGGAAAAGAGGCACTTGAAATGGGAGTTGGCCAAGTTAGAACAGGAGAGGGAAGAGCGGAGGATGGCTCATGAATTCAAACTGAAGGAGTTAGAACTCCAAGCCCTGCAACGGGGACCCTCTCCTACTCCGAATGGTGGCAGCGAATCCAAAGAAACAGCCAGGGAGTCCAGACCTTATTTGCCTAAGGACCTAATTGCTAGCTATAGTCAGGGGGATGACATAGCCAAATGGTTGGCTGCCTATGAGGTCTCCCTAAGAGCCCATGGGGTGCAGGAGAAGCACTGGGGGGGTGGTTTGTATAAGTACATGCCTCCTACTGGTCGAGATACCTTGCTGGCCCTGGAACCAGAGGAGCAAACCAACTACCCCACCATGAAGCTGGCATTGATCAGGAAGTTTGGGCTAACCCCAGAAAGGTATCGCCAGAAGTTCAGGGGGAGCCACAAGTTAAGCACCCAGAACTGGGTAGACTTCCTAGATTATGCAAGAAAGGCATTAGAGGGCTGGGTAAAGGGCAGTGAGGTGAAGGATTATGAGGGGTTGTATGATCTATTTTTGAAAGAGCACCTCCTCGAGAAATGCTTTCCCGAGCTGCGCCAACACCTGGTGGACAGCAAGCTGACCAATCCCCGGAAACTTGCAGAGGAGGCGGACATCTGGGCAAGTACCCGGGTGTCCTCAAAGGGGACTGGAGGGGATTCCCAAAAGGCCGGACAGGGCGCTCCTCAGAAGAAGGAGGGGGGAGATAAAAAGAGGGAGTTCTCTAAAGGTCCCCAAAACAATTTCCAGGGAAAAGGGAACAGGTTTCACCCCTAAGGCAAACCCGCCCAGGAACCCTAATCCTGGCCAAAGCCAGCAGCCAAGGGTTCTCCACTGCTTCGAGTGTGGTGGTGTTGGACATTATAAGGGAGATGTCAGATGCCCAAAGAGACCACCCCCTCCCACCGGAGGAAAACCACCGGGAGTAGCTAGTGTAGCGCTCGGGGAGGAGTTGCCCTTAGATAAGGGGGGTGAGTGGGCGGGTGTCACCTTAGTGTCCCTGGGAGAACGGGAGATGGTTCCTAAGATCCAGGTGCCCCCAAATACTGTTAAGTATGGGCAATGGATGACCATCAATGGCCAGGGAGGGGAGGCTCTGAGAGATACAGGAGCCAGTATGACTATGGTGAGAAGTCAACTGGTGTCTCCAGAGCAGGTGGTTCCCAATGTACTCCACCCCGCCGCGATGGCTGACGGCAGAATGGGCCACTATCCCGTGGCTGAGGTTCCCTTTGAGTGGGAAGGGGTTGCAGGTTCACTTCGAGTTGCCGTAAGCCCTGCCGTGCCAGTTGATTGTCTGCTGGGGAATGATATGGAGCACGACGCTTGGAGAGAGGTGGAATACCGGACGCACTCTGCGATGCTGGGTACACCTGACTGGGCCTGTGTGAGCACAAGGTCTGCGACTGCCCGGAGAGGGAGTTCGCCTGGGTTGGAGCCTGGAACAATGGCCCAACCCGCTGCCAAAAAGGGACAGACCCGAAGACAGGAAGAGCCTACTTCGGCTTCCACACCCCATGTGACAGATCGGCCACCTGCGGTGGTGGACCAGGAGTCCGTGGAGGGGGAAGTAGTCTCTCTAGAGGACCTACCCATCCCTGCTGAGTGGCATGTGGAGGGAGGGCCTACCAGAGAGGAATTCTGTAAGGGGCAGAGGGAGTGCCCTACCCTTGAGGGACTGAGGCGACAGGCTGAAGCCCAGGCAGCAGGTGATGTTACGGGACACTACCATATTTACTGGGAGGGTGGACTCCTCTACAGTGAACCCAAGGTACCCTTACCTGGTTCATCAAGGGCCTTGGTAGTCCCGCAACAATACCGAGCCTTTCTGCTGGAATTGGCTCATGCTATACCCTTGGCAGGACACTTAGGGCAGGACAAGACCTTTGCTCGGCTTGTCCTCCACTTTTACTGGCCTCAGATGAAAGTGGTATCCAACACCTATTGTCGGACATGTGTATCCTGCCAGGCCAGTGGGAAAACAGGGGTGAAGCTGAAAAGCTCCCCTGGAACCACTTCCAGTCGTTAGCACCCCCTTTGAAAGGGTGGGCATCGACATTGTAGGGCCATTGGATCCACCGACAACAGCTGGTCACAGGTTTATCCTGGTTCTGGTGGATCATGCCACACGGTACCCAGAGGCAATCCCTCTGAGGACTGTCACTGCACCTGTGGTGGCTAGGGCCCTAATGGGGATCTTTACCCGAGTGGGTTTCCCCAAAGAAGTTGTGTCTGACAGGGGGACCAACTTTATGTCAGCTTACATGCGGGCAATGTGGAAGGAGTGTGGAGTGACTTACCGGTTCACCACTCCTTATCACCCCCAGTCAAATGGACTGGTCGAGAGGTTCAACAAGACCTTGAAGGGCATGATCAGAAGTCTGCCTGAAAGCCTGCGGAGGAAATGGGACGTCCTCCTACCCTGTTTGCTATTCTCCTACAGGGAAGTGCCACAGAAGGGAGTGGGCTTCAGCCCCTTTGAACTTCTGTATGGGCACCCTGTACGCGGTCCTCTCAGCCTGGTGAAGGATGGTTGGGAAAAGTCTCCCAGGAAACCCCCCCAGGATGTGGTGAGCTACATGCTGGCCTTCCGGAGCCAAATGGCGAAGTTGTGGAAGCAAGCTTCTGACAACTTGGAGGCCAGCCAGGCAGTCATGAAAGAGTGGTATGACCACAATGCTCACCAGGTGGAATTGGAGCCTGGCCAGAAAGTGTGGGTGATGGAGCCTGGAGAGCTTAGTGCCCTCCAGGATTGCTGGACAGGCCCATTTGAAGGGTTGGAAAAGAAGGGTAAGGCCACATACCTGGTGGACCTTAAGACCCCTCGACAGCCCCTACGGGTGCTGCATGCCAACCGGCTAAAACCCCACCATGAGAGGCCCGAGGTCATCTTAATGATGGTGACTGATGGGGGAGAGGAAGCGGAAAGCGAACCTCTCCCGGACTTGTTCTCGTCTCAGGAAAAGGATGGATCAGTGGAGGGAGTGATTCTCTCTCCCACTCTAACTCCTGAACAGCGGGAGGACTGCCGCCAGATACTGGAGCAGTACTCTACGTTGTTCTCCCTTGTCCCGGGAAGGACTCACCTGTGTACCCATGATGTGGACACAGGGGACAGCCCACCAGTGAAGTTAAAGACCTACCGGCTGTCCGACAAGGTGAAGGCTAGCATCCATGGAGAGGTTGCCAAGATGCTAGAGCTAGGAGTTATAGAACCTTTCAACAGCCCGTGGTCCAGTCCGGTGGTGCTAGTGCCAAAAGCCGCTCCACCGGGCACCACGCCAGAACTGAGGTTCTGTGTGGATTACCGGGGACTGAACTCAGTTACAAAGACTGATGTGCTCATCCGATCCCTAGGGCGGATGAATTAATTGACCGGCTAGGAGCTGCCCAATACCCAAGTACCTTTGACCTCACTTCAGGGTACTGGCAGATCTCCTTCACAGATGGAGCAAAGGAAAGGTCAGCCTTCTCCACGCCTGAGGGACACTTCCAATTTTGTGTGATGCCCTTTGGGCTCTAAAATGCCCCTGCCACATTTCAGCGGCTGGTGAATCAGGTCCTCTCCTGAATGGAGGGTTTCTCCGCTGCTTACCTGGATGACATTGCTGTCTTCAGTAGCAGCTGGGAGGACCATTTGCAACATTTGCAAGCAGTTCTCCAGACCCTGAAACAAGCTGGATTGACAATCAAGGCCAGCAAATGCCAGATTGGACAGGGGTCGGTTGTGTACCTTGGACACTTGGTGGGTAGGGGGACAGTGCAGCCCCTGCAGGCAAAGATTGAGGCAATCATGGCCTGGGAACCCCCAAGACACAGACTGAGGTCCGAGCTTTCCTGGGCCTCACAGGCTACTACCGTCGCTTTGTGAAGGGGTATGGCACTATTGTAGCGCCCCTCACAGAGCTCACCTCAAAGAAACAACCTCGACGGGTAGTTTGGACGAAAGCTTGTCAGCAAGCGTTTGAAAAACTGAAGCAGGCAATGTGTGCAGCACCGGTCCTGAGGGCCCCAGACTTCTCCAAGGAGTTCATTGTCCAGACAGATGTATCAGAACATGGCATTGGGGCAGTGTTATCGCAACTGAATGAAGAGGGCCTGGATCAGCCTGTAGTCTTCCTCTCCAGGAGACTGCTTCCCCGGGAACAGAAGTGGAGTGCCATTGAGGGGGAAGCTTTTGCGGTGGTGTGGGCTCTGAAGAAGCTGCGGCCATACCTGTTTGGCTCGCACTTCCTGGTTCAGACTGACCACCGACCCCTTCGTTGGCTAATGCAGATGAAGGGGGAGAATCCCAAGTTGCTGAGATGGTCCATCTCCCTACAGGGAATGGACTTCCGGGTGGAACATCGGCCTGGAGTGGACCACGCCAATGCAGACGGTCTCTCCAGGTATTTCCGCCTTAGTGATGAGGACTCCCAAGGGGTTGGGTAGCTCTCCCCACTTTCAGCTGGGGGGGACGCGTGTTAGACCTGTCTGACCTTCTGCGTAGTCCCTCCAATTGATTATTTATTTTGTCCCCTTTTTGCCCCTCATGCCTTTATTTATTTTTGTGTCCACTAGATTTTTCAAGGTGTTGGTCTAGGGGATAGGTGCTCTTTCGCCCTCATAGTTTTTCACCTCAGGCCTAGAGGCCTTCCCTGACAGGAATTCCCTTGGAGTCACAAAATGGTGGCTACCAACTGTCATTACTGACATACCTGGGACCTGTCCCATAGGGTAGAGTAGGGCATTCCAGAACCTTCTGGTCCCTTCCAGACCTCTGAGGGTCAGCCTATATAAGGCGGAATGCTGGTCAGCCATTTTGTCTTACCAGAGAGAGTCAGCTGGAGGACAGGCTGTAGCAGAAGGTGGGGTAGTATAGTCAAAGGGTTGACCTCCCAGTCTAAGGACGCTGCCTTATTGATCCACCACCCTTCCTCCCTTGGGTTACTCGACCTGTCCCCGCTGCGTAGGATTACTGGAGACCCTGGGCGCCTGACCAACCCCTAGCCTTGAAGAAAGGGGTGTGAGTGGGTGAAGGAGACTGCAGCGCTGCGGAGCGCAGTCCTCTGCCTAGCTGGAAAATCCTTAGAAAGGCTCGGGCAGAGTGTTGCAAATAGGAATAGAAGATTAAGACTGAGGGTGATTCTTTATGGCCCCCCTCGATTAGCTCCTTAAAGGAATTCTGCTTGTAGTTGCCCTTGATTTCCCCGGCGATATAACCCCACGGAATCCCACTTCTTACCTGCCGTGGCAGATTGCTGGCTGAGGAGAGCAGCGGTCGCTGAGGGAGCAAGAGAGGTGTGGAAACGAACTGGTCTGCTCTCGAGCCAGCGTGAGGTGAACAGCGCAGGTTCGGAGGTGTGGCCGCCGGACCTGAGGTGAGGAGAGAGGAGTAGTGAGGGGATTGTTTCACTGTGTGGAGCGGCCCTGGTGATGCCTCCGTTGGTTCCGGAGTGGGCGGAGTGAAAGGGGGAAGCGCCGGCAGAAGAGCGCGGGCTCCAGCGGGGAGACACTTCACCTCCGCGCATGCCCAGTTGAGCCGTCTGGCTCTGTGAGGCGGAGCCGGCCGGAGGAGAGAAGCGGAAGCGGCGCTCGTCAGTGTTGATCAGCCTTGTCAGCGCCAGCCCCGGAATCGTGTAGCCGAAAGCGGAGGACCCAACAGCAGTTCCCGATTGAAGGAGAGTCATTCCCCGGTTCTCCCCGCGCCAGCACTGAGATCAGGTGGCTGGCTGGGCGGGAGGAAACAGATTCAGCAGCTGCCGGACGGGACTTCTGTAGAGCCGCCTGACAACCCAGACACTCGGAGACGTGGGCAGTGCAGTCTCCACAGTACAGTAAGGAGAGTGTGGGAAAAGGGGGAAGACTGAACCCCTAGGGATTAACCACCTCGAGAGACAGAGGAGTGGGGTTCTTAAAAGGTCTTTCCGTGTAGGGAAAAATTAGTACTAGTGCATGTAAAAATAGTCTAGATACACTGTTCGTTATTCTCCCTTTACTGTGTCCTAGAAGGTGGGGAGTAGCTTGGTGATGCAAACCTCATTGATTACAGGTCCAAGGAAAAGCAGCCACTGAACCAGGATTTGGGGATTGAATCAAATGTCTAAGTAGTGCTGAAAGTACCTAATGTCTAAGAAAAATTAGAAGATCCTCTTAGAGGTTGCTAGTGCATATGTAAATCTCTTGTATCACTGACATCTCTCACTGGTTGTGTACCTTCTTGGTGGCTAAAGGTGCAGAGGGGGGGAAATAGTATAAGCACTTCAGAGAAGTCAAGTCCAGTAAAGTTTGGAGAAGTCTAACATTGCTCTTTGGAGATAAATTTAATGTGCCGTATGTAAGGAAACTGATTAATGTAATAATTGGGCAACTGTTGAAGGAGTATTACTTTCCTTGCTTGACATATGGTGTTACACTGCATTAATTGAAGGTTGATCCTAGACGAAAGAGCAAATATATTTTTATAAAACAGCTCATTTTTACACAAACATTGGTGTAGCGTCGTTTTTGAGTGATATTGCATTGAATTACTGCTGGGTAGTCTGCAACCTTTACACATGTGCCTCTATTGATTTTGCCTTACCCTAGGCCAGGCTACCTTAGGTGACCTGACATACTTAGGTTCCAACACACCCAACCTGCCGCTACTGGGTACGCCTTGGGACGGAGGGGCTCTCACGGGGCCTGCGTTGGGTAACTGGACGGCAGCTGATCTAGAGAGCCTAGGCGACTTGTTTGAAGATGGCGTCCTACTTCCTTTCGCGGCTTTAGTGGGCGACGCGGGCCTACCGGCCGGCCAGTTCTTAACTCACGCGACGCTCCTACACATTCTGACACAGGCTTGTGGACCACTGGCGGAGGAGCCCCCAACACATCTGTTGATTCAATATCTGCATGTGATGGGGAACGGCTCCCACGTGGTGCACTGGCTTGCTCAGGCGTTACACATCCACACGCAGTTCTCGTCACAGCGGCTGCGTGACAAGTGGACAACTGATCGGGGACTGGACTGATAAGGAATGGTCACGGATACTGGCTGGGATGTTGCACATACCACGCAATGCCCGTTTTAGGATTATACAATACTACATTGTCCACCGCGCCTATCTATCGCCTGACAAAATAAATAGATACTTTGGGCTGACCACGTCAGCGTGCCCCAGGTTCAAACTGGTAGACGCACCATTCCTACATGCCCTCTGGACATGCCCCTCCCTGCAAGCCTACTGGCGGGCGGTGATGGATACCCTGTCAAAAGCAGCGGGAGGACGGTTGCCATATACATGGGAGGCAGGCTTATTGGGTTTGTTCAAACGGACGAAACAGACAAGGGTCCGAGAGCGGTTCTGGGATCTGGGGCTGATAACAGCGAAACGCCTCATTACCAAGCGTTGGAGAAGCGACACTCCCCCCAACGCATTGCACTGGCGTACGTCCTTTGACAAGTGGGCACGAGCGGAAAGCACAGCGCTGCACAGCGAAGAAACAGCGGGGCTCCGCAAGTATCCCATAGCGCAAGACTGGGATGGCATTCTAGCGGCCTTTCATCAGGAGTGCCTGCGTAGTGGCATTGTTTAGGCCCTGCTGCCTACCCCTGAGTAACCCCATTGCTACCTTCTCCCCTCTCCCCTTTTCCCGCCCGGCTCGGCTCCCCCCTGCCCTCCCTTCCTCTCCCGCCTCCTCCCCCCCCCCCCCACGTTGAGCACTTGACGGAAATTATATTTCGATCCCACTACTGCTGGCGCAGGGCGCGTGCCTGTCTCCGCCCGCCTGGCCTGCACACTCCACACGGACACACACACACACTGTTAAGCACCACCCAATTTCTGGTTCTAACGTCTACCTTTTCAGATTGTTCTTTATGTTTGACTGTTTCGTACTAAAGATTTGAATGTATATTGCATAATAGACGTGCCCATCCTACCTTGGGCTATTATCAACGTACACCCTAGGTTTCGAACTGAACAAGAATCTGAGTGGATGCCGGGAAGTAACGCTTGCTTTACCACCACCCATGCAACTTCCTACCTACTGTTTGTATGCCGGTTATTCACGAGATTGACATGCTACTTTGCTAACCTGATTATGTACTGACCCACAAGGCCATACTGATTACTGTATGTGACTGACTATAGTACCTACTGCTCTGTTGATTATATTCAGGCATTACTAAGCATTTTCATTTCTTCATTTCTGTGACACTGTGGTGTGATGAAAAAAAAAATGCAATAAACATATTCAAACAAAAAAAATAAAAGAAATTATGCACAACCTAGGTTTGGTGAAGTCTCTTGAGTACATTCTTTCAAATCGGTCTTGACATATGCTACAGCAATCTATCACAGGGCAGAGACCGGGTGACAGCCGGGAAGTCATGTCTGACGTTCATTCTTTGGCTGCCTTTATTCCAAGCACCACCTGCAGTGGAGTACCTGTGGAGGAGGAGCACTGAGTGGCGAGGAGGAGGAGCATCGAGTGGCGAGGATCGAGCAGCTCGGCAGGAGCGAAGCCCCGGTGTTTCCCGGCATTTTCCCGTCAATTTCACCGTCAAACAGGAGAAGCGGCGGCTGCATCACCTTCAAAGCGAGAAAGGTGAAAAGTGTGCCTCCGATGTACTGATACCGGATGACGGGTACGTGGGCGCGGTGAGGGCGGAGGTCAGGTTGCGAGCAAGGTGCAAGCAAGTACGCAAGCGCGGTCGCCGTTAGATGTGGCTGCGAAGTAAGAGCCCGGGGAGCCGACCGAGGAGGCAGCTTGACTAGGTCATTTAGCCTGCGGTCCCACCGTGAGCTACGCTCGCCCTGCCTCGCTTGCCTGCTCCACCAAACTTTGACCAAACCTAGCCTGTTTGTTCAAATCCATCGCTACCGCCTCAATTTTGCCCAACCCCGCAAGTGAGGCTTAGCCTCAGTGGCTTGTAAGCCCCCCCGTTTTACCTCCACCTCACCTGTAGCCTTTTGAAGAAATTTGCTACCCCCGGGGCCAGGAGTCCGGAGTTAGGAGCCTTATCACAAGGTTTAACTTGGCAAAACTTGTCAAAACTGAACAATCAATGCATCGAGTTGTCAGCGCGTAAAAGGCAGCTAAATAAAGGAGGACAAGTCTAGTCAAGCAGTTAAGTAGAGCACTCTCTAACAAAGTGACTATTAAAGACGCGACTTGTTAACAAGTTTCTTCAGTTAGACACACATTGCAAGAGAGGCAAGAGTGCCAGGAAAGAGAGTGAGGAAAAATAATATCCATTAGACAAAGGGTTAACAAAAGAGTAAACAAAGAGAAAACAGCTTACAGGTCCTGTTACAAAGCACAAATAAAAATGAGATCGGGAACGAAATCGGCAAGCTTTACCTAGTAAAGGACTACCAAGTAAGAAAGTAAAAAAAATCAATTCAGGCAAGTCCCTCCAAGAGGGGCTCTCTTCCGCTCAAAATGGGGAGCTAGTGGAACAGGGAGAGAGAGAGGGAGAAAGAGAGAGAGAGGGCAGGATCGGCCCGACATCAGGCAAAACTGACCCAACACTAGGAAAAAAGCTGCAGAAGATCAATAAATTCTTTTTTCTAAAGGACCCTGTGTCTGTGATTTTTGCAACAACAAAGGAGGCACAAAACCTACCAAGTCCAAATCAGCCCGACAAACAAAAATAATCAGCCTTGTTTGAAACTTCAATTCAGGTTAATCAGTTAAAGGAACCACTTCCTCACGGCGCTACAACAGTCACACCCACCTCATCTACCAATCAAGAGAAAAAACCTCATCTAGGGAAAAACCTGGAAACAGTGTTGGCACAAGTCCATAATTCAATCAGGTCACCGATTGACGCAGAATCAATTAGCGGTATGGAAAAAAATAAAATCTTATCAAGAAAGCAAGACACGAAGGGTGTACACCGAATTTCATCGATATCCCCGGAAAAGGAATCCCTGGAGAATAGAATATCTTTAACAACACAGGATACATGGGATACAAGAACAACACGGGTCAAAAAGACCACAAGGACCCACGAAAGGAGACTAACCCCGGAGAAGTTAGTGAACTGATAAAACAGACTAGAAGGGGAGGAAGTCTGGTCGAACTCCCTTTTAGTATCAAATGACTCAAATTTGATTGACATCACTAAAACAACAATAAAAAGGACACCTCCCCACCATAGCACAGTAATCATTTTCTAAGGATAGTGGGCCCAGCCTAGTTGCATCCACTCCACGTAACTTAATGGAAACAAGTGGTATTAAAAGAATTCTGATAGAAGACACTACTAATTGCGGAAGTAGAGCAAGTAAAGGTCTTCAAACTGCACCAATTTCTATTTCATCGGCAAGCATGATCGACCATTTGGTCGAACCAGTAGGGAAGGAAGGTAGCCAACAGTTTAACAAACTGGGGGAATGCGCTAGTAAGTTCACTGGATCAAGCCATAAGGGCACTTAATTATCAGTACGATAAAATGGAGGTTCAAATTGACCTTATAAATATTATTGCAGAGCACATCGCAAACATAAGCTCCAAGACTGATTCAATAATGTCCTTATTGGCAAACGAAAGAAGCAATGAACAATTGCCAAACAAAGACACACATAACAAAGGAAATACGGACCAACTCCCAAACAAAGACAAACAAAGCAACTGTGAGTGCGGGAGCATAATTGAGAAACTTGCGTCCCTCCCAGACATCCTAAAGGATATTCTTGGTGCAGTAAAGATAGCAACCAAGCGTAAGGGAAACCGAGAATCTCCAGAAAAAAAATCCATCAAAGAAATGTCAAACGACCCAAATCACCAAGAAAAACAAAAGTATAACAACGAGGGGGACGGTAAAACAGACCTACTTGAGCACAAAGAGGTCCCAAAGGCGGAAACAGAAAGCCACGACGTTCAAATAAAAGAACAACAGGTCATCTCTGACCTCCAGCCTCAAGACAAACTAACAAAAAGACAAAGGAAATGAGCACGGAAGGCAAGGCCCAAATTATAAAGTAAACAAACATCGGCCACAGAACATTTTTTCCCAATATTCACGAGGAACACGTGTCAAGAACCAGCAGGGGCAAGCAATTCTCCGAAAGTCTCTACTGGTAGATTGGAATTATTAGACTCGGAACGGGTAAGCTACTCGTTTGAGAAGTCGTTTATGGTGGAATCCATTGAAGAACTAGAATCGTCAACACTCGAGAGACGGACCCCGGGTCCACAACAAGCTCCAGGCTCTACTAATCTAAGGAGGCCAAACAAACAAATAACGACACCGAGAACATCGGTGGAAGGTCCCCAGCATAATAAACTTGAAAAAGACTCATCATTCCCAAGTGACACACGGCAAATACAGAGGACGGTCAGATCGTAAAGCATTTGGGTAAACAAAGAGCACGAAAGTCTGCTTACGGGCTCTTGGACATAGATACAAGCAAGCAAAAACGGGGAAAAAAAACTGTGCAGCTAGTGATAGATCAGACCACTACACACGGAAACGACCAGAGATGTATCCATTGATATACCTGTGTTGCGCTGAGTCTTGCCTAGATTGGGAGACAAAGGAAGCAAATCACAACAGGTATAGAAGTAACATACAGACATGAGTGACCTTGTACACACAGAGTGACATACCTGTGAGGGTGCAGCTAGCATGTGAGTAAAATCAATACTAGGTATAATCCTCAGTGAGCACGGTGAGTGGCCTGCCCCTGCGGAAAGTACAGTAAAAAACAATAACAGCAGAATTCTTGTGGGTGTCGAGGGACACCTGACTCACCTAATGGTCAAGTTTATATACAACAACAGTACCCGGCGGGTAGTACATCGGGAAAGTGACCTTTGTAGTTCTGGCTAGGTGTGATAAAAAAGAGAGAGAACAGTATTCATGATGTAAAGACCGCCTAATCATCACCCTCATGTGACTCACAATCCAGCCTGGAGTGGCGCTGGGGGAGGTGCGGGATGTACAAAGGCTCCTCACATGTATTATGCGAGTTCACACGTGCAAGGAAGCGAAGTAGGCAATGTGGAGGAGAGTTTCCTAAGTCTCACATGTCTTAGTCTAAATGTGGATTCTGGCAAAATGGCAAGTAGCCGTAGTACCCAACCATTGAGCACGTTGTTAATGGTGCAACACGAGCAGAGAGGTCGAGTGGGGTATTATGACGATTAGAATGATGCAGGTAAAATGCCCCATGTTGTAAAACCTCATATCAGTATAGTCAAAGGAAGGACCCCTGTTTTAGTGCAGGAAAAAAGTGGACCGTAGTTTGCCAACTCATAAGTAAAAAGTAAAAACAGGTATCAGGCTGTTGTATATGGGCTAGCGTGCATCTGGGTGGGCGGTGCATTGCCCGGTAGAGCAGCACGCGGGGTGCTGGTGAAAGCTCTAGGACCCATTGGAAACCGAGTGCCGGTGTGGCGCTTGCTGTCAAAAGTAGTGGCCGATTGACTGGCTCAAAGTGCGGTGGCCGCTCCTAGATCGCTGTGAGTGTGCCATATGTTAATACGTGATGCAGGAGCTGGACGGGCTACCATGACAACGACCCTCGTGTTATGCGGACATTGCTTTCTGATAGTATTGCGTAACGCGTTTATTTAAACGCGTGCAGGTCGCAGGGCTACGTCCCAAGAAACACGGTGACTACTGTTAATGTTAACAAAAGGACTAAAGGCAAAACACAGAAAGGGCCCAAGTGTGTGGGGGACGAGAAAGCAACTGCTGCCTATGTGTGCTCATGCCCGCCCCTTCCAAGTACCTTCTAAATTACGTATTTCTAACATGGAAATACCCATCATCCAATAGTGCGCAGTCACTTACTTCTAAGCTCCCGTGTCCAAACAATGTAGCCTACCCCTCTCCGCCGGGTCCGGGTAGTGATCCTCTGGTCGGCGGACATGTGTTTTAATCAGGAAAGGGGCGTCACCTGACTAAGGGGACTGTCGGAAATAACGCAGTGCAGAAGGTCACGTGATAAAGTGAAGTCAAGCTGGCGGCCATCTTATAATGGTGTTGAAGAGCGGTCCCAGTTATGTTTATTGTTGACCAAACCACCTATTTGGACGTTGCAGTAGGATGCGTCACACGCGTGGTGGTAACTTATGTGTGTTTAGAAGTACAAACGCTGATAGTCAGGCCCAGGGTTTCGTTTTGCAATTTAACCCTTGTTACAGCGGCCATTGTGGAGTGGTAAGGGGGACAAAACCTGAAGAACTGTCAGTGTAGTGACATTAGCTATTATCTCAATGTCTATACACCAAGTCTCGGATGTCAATAAGGACAATGGCAAGTGCTATTACGGGGCTAAATCTAAAGGTTAATGACAAAAGGGGGAGAAGCCAAGTGGCAATATAACCCTTGTTACAGCAGCCATTGTGGAGTGGTAAGGGGGCCAAACCCAGAAGAACGGTAATTTCGGTCAATGACCAGTTTTGTTAAACTATGTCACAAACTCCGTTTAGCCCCAACGGAGACAATGGATAACATCTGTTGGAAAGAAATAAACCATCAGGAAAGCCAGCCTCCCACAAATTTTAAGGGGAAGCTATTTGAGCACTTGTCTGTCCGAACTGGATCTACTAGAACAATGGAAAAAAAAAACAGACCAAGAGTTTTTTTAGCAAAGTCGCTAACAGCGTAGCAAAAAGGAAATCATTGCTAGAGGATAAAAATACACTAACTAAACGACGACATGCATGGACAGTAATTTCCTCTTTTAACCAACAAAAACCACAGGAATACTTAGTCACCCACTTCAGTCAACTTTTAAAAAAGATTTATATTGACTACAGAATGGGTCAGCACTATTCTAAGGACTTAAGACCATCTTGTAAGTACCAAAAAGAAAGTCCCCACTGCAGACGGTGCGGATACCATAATGAAACTCTAATGCACATGTTCTGCGTATGCCCGGCACTTATGGATTCAAGAAGACAATACTTATGAGATATCTTTATTACTCTGAACATATATTCATGTCAACAAGCAGTAATAAGTTGGCTGGGAGGTACTTCTTCCATCCTGGCCTGTCGCGGACTTAAATTCATGTCTGAGGTAAAAAAACGTCTACAAGAAACTTAAAGGAAAAAAGGTAGAGAACGCTGAGCATAAGGGTTTGGCTGCGGCGGGAAGAACATTGAAGTACATATAACTCCATTAATTTCTTGCCAAGAACTTGAACTTAAAAGTGTACTGTATTGGGGGAAACTCAGTATGGCTTTTAAAATTGTATAGGGAAGTCTAATTATGAATGCATATTTCTATCTCTCTACCTCCTTTTACCGCTCGTCCCCCCCTTTCCTTCTCCTCCTCCCCCTGCAATATTCTTTCTGCTGAAGTCCGTAAGCGCCAAGATGCTCCTTGGAGTGAACGTCGCGCTATACAAAAAACCCCATCATTCATTCATTCATTCATTCATAGTATGTAATTTTTTTACTTTTTTACCTGAATGAAGATTGTAACGATTTCTATTAATCATGCAATAAAATTGAACTTGAACTATCACAGTTCCAATTTAACTCCATCCTGGAGGATGAAACTAGAGGATGGTATTCACAATTAGAAAACAATTTCTTGTCTAGATGGTAGATGTGGGAGTGGAGTCATAAGAAAGCTGAATCCAGCTCGGGCCAAACAAATTAATGTTTTGCTAACAAATGTTTTTCTTAAGACAGGGCAAATTTTGCACCTGCTGTAAAGCCCCCTTTGGATGTAATGTACATTTACATTTATTGCCTGATCTTGAACTTCTCCTTTCTGCTTAAACTCAGAAAAGATTGTCTCATATCCCACTGAGGCACATATAGATCCTCATGACAATCCAGTTAACTGCCATCAAGACTTAGGCAGAGAAGAAGCTTTGCTGGATGTGCAGGACAATTTACTTGTAGGTCTTCGCTAAATTGATGGGTCTATCCTTAAATTTGTAATGAAATTCTGGATTATGTAGTGCTATTGGATCACTTGTATGGTTGAGGGAATGTTAGAAATGGGGGTCTCTAGCGGACAGAGGTAGGTACCTTTGTCCAAATAGGGACCCTTGCTTCTAGTCAGGGTAAGGGGGATACACACTTTAGATAATCCCTGCTCACCCCCTGGGTAGCTTGGCAGAAGCAGAAATGTAATAAGAATACGGGTGCATGAATTTTCTCAAAGTATCTGTAGTTGCGACAAAATTCACAAGGCCAAACAGCCACAGATATGGGAAGCGGGAGGCGATGCAACAGTTTTGTTGCACGCAGGAGAAGTGATGCATCAAATTCGGTCTGTAGGGGGAAGTGATGCTTTGATTTCGAGACGGTTCTGGTCTGCGGGTGATGCATCGGGAAAACTTGCCGCACAGGTATGATAGGCTGAAATGCAGGATGCATTGGCGGCGCTGAGCGGCAATGCGTCGGTTTCTTTAGCCGCGTTCCCTCGATGCATCGGTTCTTGCAGCGGTGTGGCGATGCGTGGAGATTCTTCTTGTACCACGGTGCTGCATTGGGAAAACTACGGCAAGAGCAATGTGTAGATTTTCTTGTAGTTACGTTGCTTTTCCAGCTCCCAACAGCGGGAACAACCTCCAGAGGCCCAACACAGTCACACGCACCTCTTGGCAGGACAGAACTCCCAGCAAGGAAGTTCAGGGGAGCTGGGGGTTAAGTCTTTGTGTCCCTGAGACTTCAAAACAGGAGGCTAGCACATCCAAGCACCTTGAGGATTTTCCTCAAGCAGGGGACACAGCACACAGCAAAGTCCTTATCCTTTCATTGGCAGAATCAGCTACTGCAGGCCAACCCCAGACAACGCAGCAAAGGGGCAGTACTTTTTCTTCAGTTTCTCCAACTCTTCTCCTTGGCAAACGTTCCTCTTGGATTCCAGAAATGATCTAAAGTTCTGGGGTTTTAGGTCTAATACTTATACCCCAAAATGTCTTTGTTCTCTTTGTGCAAGGGTCTCTGAGCCCAGCCCATACCAGTTCTGTCCTCACTGGTGTAGTATGACCACAGGGGGTGGAGACAGCATTGTGCAAGGGAGACAGGCCCCATTCAGGTGCAAGGAAATCTCCTCCCACTACTATAAATTCAGCCGAGCCCTATTTAGCTCAGCTCTGAGGCATGCAGGAAGAGCCCCCCTGTGGCTGTCTACAGTGAATGCACCTCCCCAGCCCTTGTCACTCCAAAGCCAGACAGTCAATACACAAACAGGCAGAGGCCCACAGAATGGTTAAACAAGAAAATGCCTACTTTCTAAAAGTGGCATTTTCAAACACACAATTTAAAAACAGTCTTTATTAAATATGTATAATTAAATTCTGAGTTCAGAGAGCCTAAACGCTGTTATCTTGTCCCAATGGGAAGTTATATTTATAGGATGTTCTAAATAAACTCCCATTCTATCCAATGTGGCAAGAAAGCCTTTCAATAGTGAAAAACGAAATTGGAAGTATTTCACTTTCAGGACATGTCACACACACCAGTACATGTCCTACCTTTCACATACACATACACTACACCCTGCCCAGGGTGGTAACTTGGGGCCTACCATAGGGGTGCCTTACATGCAGAAAAATGGAAGGTTAGGGCCTGGAAAGTGGGTTTACTTGCCAAGTCGACATGGCATTAGCAAACTGTGCATAGACACTGCAGTGGCATGGTTTGAGCTACCTTTTCAGGGCTAAACATTTGAGTGGCTCAATCAGTGCAGCAGGCTCACTAGTAGCATTTTATATAAAGGCCCTGGCACACTTCAGTGCACTTTAATAGGGACTTTGCCAGAAAATCAAATATGCCAATCAGGGAGAACCAAATGTAACAACAATTTACACAGGGAGCACTTGCAATTTGACACTGATCAGCAGTGGCAAAGTACCCAAAGCATCCAAAGCATCTAAGCCAGAAAAAACGAAATCCAACACAGCATCAAAAATAAAGGGGGTAGAGGCAAAAAGGCAGGGGAAATTACGCCAAAGATGCTAAGTCTAACAGGGAACCCCTGGTTTGTATAATTTATGTGTGGAGAATGAACAGTGTTGCACTGAATTTATACTAGAAAGAAAATGATCTGCAGTGTTCCTCCAAGTTCATGTATGTCGGTTTCATAACTGAACGGCCATGTTCCGCTGCTGCTTAAAATGCATCAAATACAAGGTATGCAATGTCATTTTTGCAAACGGACAGGTTTTCAAGTGAAGTATTTTGTGGCCTTTCTACTTTCTATGAGGATATTCAAACCCAGGTGAGAACAAAGTGGCTGAAGCATTATGATGAAAACCCCTTTCAGGGGATTTGAGCTAAAGTTGAACCCTCCTTTCATGTTAAAATTATCAAACATGCTACATCCAAGGTCAAAACCAGGGGGTATACCTGAATGAAAGTCTTTGAAGTCTTGAGAAATTAGCAGCTGCCTGTAGAGAGGGGCCAAGTAGTCTCTATAGCTCCACTCACAGGTCCTTAGTTCTTGGCACTGGATGGACTACGTTCAAAAAATGTTCCTTAGACTCATGAAACACAGCAAATCCTGGACCTCAGGCAGCACAACTTGGAGGAACTCTGCATTCAACAAAGTGCAATACAGTATTTTAACAGCGACAGAGCTAATCCAATGAAACAAGAGTGCTGCTTAAGTAAGAAACTCAAGTATACCACCCAAAATCATACTGCTCAAAATGCAGTTGAGGTCTACCCTACCAGTGAACTCTTCTCAGTCTACACATCTTTAGCAAAAGAACTCAGTATTTGCCTAAAGTCTCTCTTCCTCAAAAGGTCCTCTTGGATTTGCCAGATTTTTTTGCAGGCCAAGACTGTCTCCATCTTGCCAACTTTTACATCTACAAAGATTCTAAGGGAAGGTTCAGAACTGAGCATTGTTGAGCAAAAAGACTGGTATGATTTCTGCCCTATTACGGAGGAGGAAGTAATAGCAAAAACGTCTGATGAAATCAGGTTCTCATCTTGACCCATAACCTATCAGGGTCTTCAAAGAGATGGAATGTTTTCTCTTTCCCTTGATCACCATGATGTGTAATAACTCTTTAAAAAAGGTACCGGCTTTTAGCAAAACAGCACAAGGTACACCACTTCTGAAAAAGGAAACACTGGACCTGAACGTTCCTTTAACCTCTCATCCTATCACGCTTATCCCATGTTTCCTCAAAATATTGCAAAGTTGGTTTAATATGGGCCAAGTCCCAAGACGGCTGCCCCAACACTTCCTGGTTGAAGTGGTGGCAGCAATCAGATCCCACCATGAGATCTGTCGGATCCACAGAGGATGCATCCCTAGATATACATAAATATTTTTTCTTTAATAACTCCAAAACTACTGAATGGATTTACACCAAATTACAAAAGCACTCTTTCCTGGACCATGTTATACCTTTCTGCTAAATTTGGTGTAATTCCATTCAGCTGTTCGGGCTGTAGTCTTGTTAAAAATCCATATGGGAAATTGCACAAAGCGTTTAGGGACCCCCCTTTATCTCAGTCCCCGCTGGACAGATCATCCCAAAACTTTACAGATAGAAGTTGAATTGACTGGCACACCACTAGTTTCGAAAATTTCATCAGTTCGTCATACGCCGCCAAAGTTATTGGAAAAACAAAAAGCGCTTGTAGGTGTGTGAGTGGGGTTCTGGGTCTCTGAGTGGGTGTGAGTATTTGTTCAAGTGTTTGTGTAAGTGGGTGTGTGATTGTGTGTGTGTGTGACTGGCTGGGTCAGTAAGTGGGTGTTTGAGTGGTTTTATGGGTCTCTGAGTGGGTGTGTGAGTGGTTGTACACGTGTATGAGTGGTTGCCTGGGTGTGTATGTGGGTTTGTGACTGCCTGAGTGGGTCTGTAAGTAGGTGTGTGAATGGCTCTCTGAATCTCTGAGAGGGTGTGTCAGTGGCTGTATGGAAGTGTGAGTAGTTTTGTCGGTGTATATTGATTTTAATTGGGTTCTGGATACACAGATCCATCACAAATTCACACTGGGGGCTGCCTGAGTGCCGTGGACGATCTGTGGAGCCTTGCATGTCCAGGAAACACAATTTTGGACTATTTCTTGCCCATGAGGGGGTCCCTCACAAACCCCTCCATCAGTCCAATAGGGTCAAGATCACTTCTTCCCGACCCCTTTTATCCTATTTCTAATTCTCCCCCCTCCCCCAGTACTATGCCCCAATTCACAAAACAGCAGCTGCAACTTTTCTCAGCCAATCACAGTATTGCTGTTGGCGCATGACTCCACAGTGGATTCATGTCTCTAGCTATACCTACATCTTTTTTCTTTAATAACCCCAACACCACTGAACAGATTTAAACCAAAGTGCTAATTCTGGACCAAGGTCTAGCTTTCTGCCAAATATGATGTAATTCCGTTCAGAGGTTTGGTCTGTAATCGTGTAGGAAATCCCTATGGGAAATTGCATGGGGAAAACAAGTTTTGGGTTCCCCCCCCCCCGCTTTTTCTCAGCCCCTGCTTGCCGAATCACCCCCAAACTTTCAAGACAGCAGCTGCAGTGAGTGGCAAACTTGTTTTGAATATTTTGTTATGATTCGTGAAACGGCGCCAAAGTTATTAACAAATCAAAAAATGTTCACCCTATGGAAAATAGGTTCTACCTATACCTACCTACTGGTCGACCGCTGGATGGATGGATGGATGGATGGATGGATGGATAGATTATATATATATATATATATATACACACACACACACACAATTCCCTTGCAGGCATGGAGTGACGCATAAATTATGCAAAAAAGGAGAGAACTCTGGGTAGTTCCCAAGTTTAGGTGGAAGGCAGCTCCTGTATAGAGCACCCTCAACACCAGCGACACTCTAAATTTGCTCACCTCAAATGTCTGCTTTTCTATCAAAGTTTTTGAGCATAGGATTAGCACAGTGCTATCCACTCCGAGATAGAAATGGACAAAGTCTTTTGCCATTTGTACTTCAAAGTCTTTGAAGTAGTTGTTTATGGTAGGAATTTGCTCATTAGGAAGATCTTCGCTTCCCTCTTGAAGGTTAACATGTTTGGAATTTGTGTAATGTTTGGAGGGAGAGAGTTCCAGATTCTGGGGGCAGCTCCGGAGAATGCTCTGTTATACGTTTTCATCTTCTGAAAGATGGGAGGATTTAGCATCAGGTTTCCGGCACTCCGGGATGGTCTGCATCCACCAGATAACTCAATTTTCTGGGCTAAGTACATTCATGTTTTGTAGTGGAGCGCTTTGTGGGTAATGCATGCTAGTTTAAGCTGAATTCTGGCGTCATATGGTAGCCAGTTCAACGCCTTCAAGTGTGGGGAAATGTGGTTGTATTTTCTTAAACCTATAATGAGTCTTGCGGCCGCATGAGTGATGTAATATGTGAGGTCATAAGCAGTGCATTGCAAGGGCCTAAGTTACAGTTAGCTCAAGTAACTATAACTTATGAATTTCATTTTTTTTTTATAAGTGAAATTGCGCCCAACTATAAAGTCCCTGAAACTTTTGTCTTTTTCAGTGATTTTCAAAGGATTTTTTTATTCTAACTCTTAACTATAATGTCCATGTAACCTTTGGGTTTTTTTGGTGATTTTTCCAAGTTATTAAAATTGAATTTCCAAACTATAACCACTAACCTCTCACAGTGAGTGCGTGAGTGAGTCAGTGCATGAGTGTCTGAATTGGGTCTGTCAGTTGGTGTGTGAGTGTCTGTATGAGTGGGTGTATGAGTGTCTGTATGAGTGTCTGTATGAGTGGGTGTATGAGTGGGTGTATGAGTGGGTGTATGAGTGGGTGTATGAGTGGGTGTATGAGTGGGTGTATGAGTGTCCGAGTGGGTCTGTGAGGTTGTGTGAGTGGGTGTGTGAGTGGGTGTGTGAGTGGGTGAGAACATGCGTCTGAGTGGGTGAGAACATGCGTCTGAGTGGGTCTGTGAGTGAGGGCATGAGTTTCTGAGTGGGTCTATGAGTGGATTCGTGAGTGTGTCATTGGGTATTCCTGCTTGTTTTTCTACCCTCTGTTTTGCCTTTTTTCCTTATTTTTTTGATCTCCATTTTGCCTTTTCTGCTTGTTTTTTCTGCCCTGTTTGGACATCTTCTGCTGAGTTTTGCCTTTCCTGCTCATGTTTCTGCTCTATGACTGGACTTATCTGCTAATTTTTCTGACCTCCATTTTGACTTTTCTGCTTGTTTTTCTGCCTTCTGTTTTGTCCTCTGGTGCTCTGTATTGGCTTTTCTGCTATTCTGCCCAGTTTAGTATTTTCTTCTTTTTTAAGCCCTCTAATTGCCTTTTCTGCTTGTTTCTGCCCTCTTCCTGTCATTTACCTCCTCCCACAACCCAGAGCCCCGCCCTCCCCCAGGACCTACTTACTTGAGGCCACAGCGTGACACCATTTAGTAGGTCCTCGTGCCAGCTCCCATGCGATATTTCTCCTGTCCAGTTGCCCGCAGTCCTCTACATTCTGCAGCCTGTCTACCTGCTGCCCACAATTTGCGCCTCCTCTGCTAGTTTCTTGTTTTGCCTTTTCTGCTTGTTTTCCTAACCACTAATCTTTGACAGTGAGTGCGTGAGTGAGTGTATGAGTGTCTCAGTAAGTCTGTGAGTGGGTCTGAGAGTGTGAGTTGGGTCTGTCAGTATGTGTGTGAGTGTCTCAGTAGGTGTGTGAGCGAGTACATGAGTCTCTGAGTGGGTCTGTAAGTGGGTGCATGAGTGTTTGAGTGGGTCTGTGAGTGGGTCTGTGAGTGGGTCTATGAGTGGGTGCGTGAGTGTGTTGTTGAAATTGGCATTATATATACACATAAGCGGCGTTCATTTGTGTTCACTGTACCCCTTTTTGTAAGCAGAACGGATATCGCTAAAGCACTGACTGTGTTACCCCGCTAGCATGGACCCATGCACACACGGACACGACAGCCATTTTAGGTATCATGGTCTCCTTGTTCACGATCGATCATCAGCCCCTTCCCTGACCCTGCAAGCTTCCCCCATGTACCCTGACTGCCCCCGCTCTCACACGCACAAGTCATGAGCCCTCCCCTCCCGCATGACTCTGTCTCTGAGAAATCGCACCCCGCGCCTGATCAAACCCTTCATGTCCCTCCATGAATACCCCTCCTTTGATGACCTCTTCCTCTGAACCTAATTGTCTACATGGACCGCTGGTCATCCCTTAGCCTGAGGATACAGTTCATTGCCCACTACTGTATGCACTCGCCTCTCTTGAAAGGAGCCACTATTGATCATGGCCACCCCACCCCCTGAGATTCGATCAGGCACACACATTCCAATGGAATCAGCAGAACACCCAGCTGTGTGACAGCCCCCTCCTATTGCATGAAGGATAAGGGCCCCTACTGTAGCCACGTGTTGGAATATCTTCATACTTCACAATGTATTGATTGTAATAAAGGATGCCTGTGTGCCACAAACCTGTGTATAAAAGGCAAAGCCTCAGAGAACTTGTTAGAGCACCTCCCGAAGACACTATGCGAGTGTCCCAAATGACATGCTCTCCTCATGAGTAATAAACTCTGCTCTTGTTTTCCTACTTCCAGTGCCCATCTCTTCATTTGGTAATTATTTATGATGGGAACGAAGAGTCGCCCTGCACCAGCAGCCTGGGCATCGGGTGCGATATGGGCTGACTTTTCTACAATTGGCGTCCCAACGCGGGGTCCATCAGCGACATAAGGTCCGGTAAGAGAGGTCCAGACGATGGGGTGAACATCTAAATGATTGGAGTATACCTGCCTTGAGAGGGCCCTCGTCCGGCTGCCGATTGAATGAACCTCACCGATTCCGAACGGACCTCTCTCAAGTGACCTATTGTCCTGACTGGAATCCCACAGGACTGCTGCGGTAAAAACATGGAGAAAAGAGAACGATCGGGCGCTGGAAAAAAGGAAGGCGAAGAACTGTCCACATGGTCCGGTCCGGGTAAGGTCGTGACACACGACAAATTGCGAAATTGATTGATTGATTGTTTGAAAATACTAGTATTACTTATTGATTGTTTCTGAGAGATTCTCTATTTGCAAACAAGCACAGAGTCGCCATACTCTGTTTAGTCTTTGCAGATAGTGAAGGATAGGTAATGCAGACTTTTGTCCCCATTGTAATCCGTCATACCTATTTTTCTTCTTATTGATTGATTGATTGAATCGAGCATTGAATTGTTCGAAGTTGGTTCTCTTAAGGATCTTCTCTGTCTGCAAACGGGGAAGAATAGGAATATTCTCTCTCCCTTTACAGATAGTGAAGGGTAGGTAACGCAAACCTTTAACACGTCGTACCTATTTCATTCCTCATTGATTGATCGTTTGCCCGAACATTGACTGTTTGGAATTGGTTCTTTTTGGAGGTATTCTCTATTTACAAACAAGCACAGAGTCGCCATACTCTGTCTAGTCTTTGCAAGTAGTGAAGGGTAGGTAATGCGGACCTTTGTCCCCCATTGTAATATGTCATGCCTATCTACTCCCCACTGATTGATGCACCAGTCTCACCCGGACCATTTACTAGAGATAGGTCACCTGGCCCGACCAGAGAGCACCCCTAGTGAAAAGGACATATACAATAATAACGAAGTGATCACTGTATCCTGTTAACAGAGACTTTAGCATGAAACAACCTGGAAAGAAAGGAATAGGAAAACGAAAATCAGTAGGCCACTGATGAACTTTTATTAAATAACGAACAAGAAAACGATAACAATACTTAATGATAAAATCTATTATTGTCTTAGAAACAAGAAACGTTAGAAATAAGCCCGTAATAAGAAACCTGAGAACAGTAAGAGAAACCAAGCGTGGCATTGCAACGGCCACAAGGCAACGAGGTTTCATCGCCCCTCACTACCCCGAACATGTCTGTCCCACCACCTGCCACGCCCAAATAACGGCAAACTGGGAAAGATACAAAGCAACAGACATCCGCCCCATTCTGGAAACTTCCAAAGTGCAACAGGGTTGCGGCTACGCCCAGCCGGAAGCAACACATATAGGGCGGGTCCTGCTGCCAACAGTCGGCCGGAGATCATCACATAGGGTGTAGCCGAAGGAGAGGCCGAGGCCGAAGGGACCCGGCCAAGGGGACTGCTACGACAACCCTGGAGAGTTGCAGGGGGGGGAATGTCTATGTTCTCGACCCTCCCCTCTCTCTCCCAGTCTGGACCAGCATCCATGGAGGGCCTGGGAGTGGAGAGGCCACTGCACGAAAGGCCCAGGAGAAGCGTCACACGCCAAGGCTTACCCCACCGGATGAACCAAGGAACCCGTTCCTGGGGCCAGGGCGAAGAGCGTCCGGCCGCCATCAATCGGACGCCCGACCCAAAAACATGCCAGGCGCCACTTCTTTCTCTTTTCTTCCATAATGGCAGCAACAACACTGGGGGGGGGAATGTCTTGCACATGCCTCCGACCCCCCCCCCTCGTCCTCATCGCCTGGTCCGGCCATAACAAATGTCAAGCGAGACGCCGTGGGGTGCACTGGGAGGGAGAGACGGTGCGAACAAGTCTCTCCCGCCTCCCCAGGTGGAGGCTTCCCAGCTGCACCCTCAGCGCTCCAGGCGCCCGGAAAAGGGTTCTTCCACTGTGGCGATGCTGCAACGCCTCGCCCGGCAGGGTGGAGCCCGTCCGCTCATTTGACCCCGCGATCGCCGGTAGCTGCCGAACTCTCAAAATGGCGATCGACCTGGCAAGAGCGGGCCCTGCATGAAGGAATGGCCCGGTCACTTGTTGGCTCCACCATTATAGTTCTCCACGACCTTGAAGATTCTAGAGGAGCCGCGGGAGTCCCCGACCCCCGCAGATACCCCCGATGGGGAATGACTGCCATGATTGCCCACGGAACAATGGAAATGTAGCCGCAGGACGTCGGCGCTTCCATGCTGTCGCCAGCCTCAGTTTGAATAACTAGAATCCTGCAGACTACAGTTCGGATCAGTTCCGGTGAAAGCACAGTATGACCCGGTAGGAACATTGTCGCCTCCCTCCCCTTTTGATTGATGGTTCAGACCACTGATCCTTTCTTTTGCCCTTTAACGGTACTTTTGGACTGCCAAAAGAAGCTCTGGGCCAACCACGAGTTATTAGAAATTTAGACTATGCCTGGTTCTGCCTGACCACACCCAAAATGGCGCCGATGCAAATGAAACTTTCAACTCCTTGTTGTACCCCGATTGTTCAGCCCTGGTGTCATGAGATATGTATGAAGGGTTTTTTTAACCACATGAATTGATATAGGATGTGTACTAGTTATATGTTCGGACAATTAATTGATTCAGGATGTGTACTGTCAGTTCGGGAAATGAATTGATATGGGATGGGTACTGGCTATATGTTCGGACAATGAATTGATATTGGGTGGGTACTGATTATGTGTTCAGACGGTAAATTGACATCAGATGGGTATTAATTGAACATTCGGACAATGAATTGTTGTTAAGTTTGGCGCATCATGATTATTGAAAGTTGGAAGCCCAACACTCATGACACTCGCTCACACTGAAGTCTCGACATGATTTTGTTGCACTTGTCGCACTTTTAGATTATGAAATAAACGACCACCGACTCCATTAAAGTTCTCCGCTAATAAGTATCCCCACATATAACAGTTCCAGCCTGCTCCGTGGCCGGCCCACGGGGTTGTAGGCCCATATTTATGCACCAACATTCTTATTAAAGATTTTTGGAAAAAACAAACGTAGTTGTCACGTGTGAATTGGTAATTTTCGAATAAATGACCACTGTTTAAAGGATTAAAAAGTATAGTACGTAGAAATATTGCAAAAATGAAGTGTCCAAGTTTTCGTTGTGTGCGTTCTCCCTTTTTGTGCAGCCAAAAAGCAACCGCTAAAAATCCTGGTGTTTAGCCTATACTTTATGCGCTACCTGTATAAAAAGAGTCACACTAACGGTCCGCCGGGGCTTAAAACGCCCAGTTGGCAGGGACTGCATTCCGTGGAGATAGGCCGAGTATGCAGTAAGTAAAAGCCTTTCTGGGTTTATGCACGCTAATGTGTCTATCAATGTAGCCCCTGCCCCCTTCTTTTTCCCTCTCTCTGCAGGTCACATCGGAATATCGATCAATGTATGAAAACGGTGATCTAACGGACAAAGAGACGGAAAAAAAGGGTTTGATTATGGTACCTAACCGCAACAAGCAAACCATGACTATTTTCTCTCTCTGAACTTAGCGCCTGGGAGGGCAGCCTGAAGGGGAAACCACAAAATGTAACTTCGCTTGGCACCCCGAATAGTACAACTAAAATGACGTGCGCTAATGAATAAGCACCCCACAATTAATTAAATAGGGAAAGTTAAGGAATATTTTGGGGTGAGGTACATTTAAAATCTACTGCATCCTTCTTCGCACCCTCCTAGACATGTAACTCCAAGCTGCCCCATTGTTCTCCAACTGACACCAACCGTTGTCTCAGCCTGGAAACGCATTTGCTAAAAAATGACTCGAATAAACCACCGTGAGCATTAGCCCGACCAGGTTAGTTCATGACCAATTGCCAAAGGCGTAAGTGTGTACAATCAAAACCACCAGTAAGGGCAGCCGACGGTTAAAAGAGAAGAAAAAGGTAAAAAGAGCTTAGGATGCTAAGAATGCACAGCATACAGAAAGGGATAATTTTGGCCAATAACTGTTTTATGTTTTGTCTTGGATTTTCGTACATAATACATGTACTGTCTTCTCCGCCTGAGTTTGTGTATACGTGATGCATGGATCTACGTCATCCCTCTGTCTGTATTTCCGTAGTACTTAATCCCCGTTGTTCTGTGTGCACTGGATGGCCCATTATTGTACACGTCTCTCTCTCTATGCCATGCGTGTACAGAATGGACCATTTAGAGTGCGATCTCTTTTCTCTCTCACTCACTCACTCACTCACTCACTCACTCACTCACTCACTCACTCACTCACTCACTCACTCTCTCACTCACTCTCTCACTCACTCTCTCACTCACTCTCTCACTCACTCTCTCACTCACTCTCTCACTCACTCTCTCACTCACTCTCTCACTCACTCTCTCACTCACTCTCTCACTCACTCTCTCACTCACTCTCTCACTCACTCTCTCACTCACTCTCTCACTCACTCTCTCACTCTCTAAAACCCCCCTGTTCCCTCTTTTCTTGTAATGGTAACGTTGTGCCCCTCCCGGCACAACACCTAATTGGGTTTCCTCGAACACAAAGGTGTTTGGAAAAATTGACAGGAACTAAAACGACTGTAACTTGCCATATTACTACCTCTCCTTTCTGCAAA
The DNA here is from genome assembly GCF_964261635.1 of Lissotriton helveticus. Taxonomy (NCBI): domain Eukaryota; kingdom Metazoa; phylum Chordata; class Amphibia; order Caudata; family Salamandridae; genus Lissotriton; species Lissotriton helveticus. Next base: position 547,021,578 of record NC_136059.1, on the reverse strand, counting down.
ACAATAGAACCCAAGTTGGTCATGAAAGAAAGGACGGGTCAGACGACTAACGTCCCCTAATCTGGCCTTTATAGAGGGACTATAACGTCAATGGCCTCCTGTTTCTCAGTTCGCTAAAAATGCAATTCCCAATGCACAGATTACTTCGCTCCTCTGCACTTAAGTGTGGATGTCCAGAGTACCCCACTTCTCCCGATCGACCCCAGCTCCCTGCCCAAAACGTCCCCGTTTCCCCCGATTAACCCCAGCTTCATGTCATCTACCCTCGAAAGCGAAATTGATGACCTTGATTAACGTTCACTCCCCAAGAAGAGCATGTTTTACGTCCACCCCCTCCTCCTCCTTCATGACGATAACGCCCCACTTACAAGAGTTAGCCGACCCCGAAGGGAGATGTAAGATGGTCGATACTTGGGTTAAAGGGAAGGGCGAGTCTCTACATAAGGACTCGACCTTGCGTTTGCTATAATACACTGTGTATAAAAGTCCAATTTCTCTCCACGTACGTCACGAATGAGCGACGAACAGGGTTATGAATTCCATAAGCAATGCACTCCTACAGACTCCATAAATGACGACTTCTGACTGTGACCGATGAACTTATCCCCCACCTACATAGGATTGGGGACGGAATTGAGATGTATAAATGTCTTCTCCTGCCAGTTTTTCTAAAACTTGTTTTCTACCCATTCAAAGATATAATCACCGGAGGAGAGGAGCTGGACGTAACGCACAACCTGGCCACAGATCATGGAGCACGCGTGACGACCAAAGGTGGAGCCGCAGAGCAACGAGACGCGGGACGAGGCATAACTTTCAAACTCAGCAGATGAAGGAATGAAGGGCTGCCTTGAAGCCCTCGACTCGCTGACCCACTTGTGCCTGAAGTCCCCCGTCCCCTTTTGAGTCCGACTGATGGGCCTGCCTGCTCATTGTCCTTTGCTCCCTTGGTCTCTTGGTGTGTTCGAAGATCTGGCCCCACTCCGCCCTCTCTTCCCTCGATTATTCAACAAACTTTTTCATATAAACTTTGACTATGGACTGGGATTTTGCCACGGAAAAAGAAAGACACGCAGGTGCCCAGCACGAGGCACCCCTAAGAAAATGAGTTAGGAAACAGGACTGTGATCTAACAGCAGAGGACTGATCACACCCTGCAACGCGTAAGGATGATTCCGAGCTGGACTTATAGCACCACCGCCGGTGCTCAAAAGCACCAACGAAAAGAAAAACCGACTAACAGAGTCTACCAGTGGTGGCTCGTCGTTGAAAAAAAAGACATTTTCACTAAGACCCCCTTCCTGAATTTTCTCCCTCAATTCTTGTTGCTTTCAAAAATGTTTTTGGTCACTTAAGTCCAAAAGTCTCATATAGCACTTTTTACTATATGTTGATGTCATTGAAAAGAAAGTCAGAACCTGAGTCTACAATATGTCGGAACGTTTTTCCTGATTGCCCTCGACTACGTGTTATGCCGATCTATGAATAACGCAGCGAATGTAAATTCATATGTACCATATTCCGCCAATTGTATCGACTGCATATGGCTACACGCAATTTGCTAGCATTCGACGAACGTTATTTCATTGGCCACACATGACTATATGTACACTCCATCAGTTGGGGTAAACACAAATGTACTAGCTATGTTTAAAAGCGGCGACTGTTGAAATTGGCATTATATATACACATAAGCGGCGTTCATTTGTATTCACTGTACCCCTTTTTGTAAGCAGAACGGATATCGCTAAAGCACTGACTGTGTTACCCCGCTAGCATGGACCCATGCACACACGGACACGACAGCCATTTTAGGTATCATGGTCTCCTTGTTCACGATCGATCATCAGCCCCTTCCCTTACCCTGCAAGCTTCCCCCATGTACCCTGACTGCCCCCGCTCTCACACGCACAAGTCATGAGCCCTCCCCTCCCGCATGACTCTGTCTCTGAGAAATCGCACCCCGCGCCTGATCAAACCCCTCCTGTCCCTCCATGAATACCCCTCCTTTGATGACCTCTTCCTCTGAACCTAATTGTCTACATGGACCGCTGGTCATCCCTTAGCCTGAGGATACAGTTCATTGCCCACTACTGTATGCACTCGCCTCTCTTGAAAGGAGCCACTATTGATCATGGCCACCCCACCCCCTGAGATTCGATCAGGCACACACATTCCAATGGAATCAGCAGAACACCCAGCTGCGTGACAGCCCCCTCCTATTGCATGAAGGATAAGGGCCCCTACTGTAGCCACGTGTTGGAATATCTTCATACTTCACAATGTATTGATTGTACCTGTGTGCCACAAACCTGTGTATAAAAGGCAAAGCCTCAGAGAACTTGTTAGAGCACCTCCCGAAGACACTATGCGAGTGTCCCAAATGACATGCTCTCCTCATGAGTAATAAACTCTGCTCTTGTTTTCCTACTTCCAGTGCCCGTCTCTTCATTTGGTAATTATTTATGATGGGAACGAAGAGTCGCCCTGCACCAGCAGCCTGGGCATCGGGTGCGATATGGGCTGACTTTTCTACAGTGTTATTGGGCATGTGCGTGCTCTCTGTTTTGCCTTCTCCGGTTCTGTTTTGCCTTTTCTGACATCTGTTTTACCTTTTTCTGCTTGTTTTTCTGCCCTGTTTTCCCTTTTCTGATTGTTTTTCTGCCCTCTGTTTTGCCTTACCTGCTCGTTTTCGACTCTGTTAGGCCTTTTCTGCCCTGTTTTTCCCTCTTCTGCTCTGTTTTGCCTTTTCTGCCCTCTTTTTTGCCTTTCTGCTCCCTCGTTTTTCTGCCCTCTGTTTTGCCCTCTTCTGCTCTGTTTAGCCTTTTCTGCCCTCTGTATTGCTTTTTCTGCTTGCTCATTTTTCTGCCCTCTGTATTGCTTTTTCTGCTTGCTCATTTTTCTGCCCTCTGTTTTGCCTTTTTCTGCTTTTCTTCCTGCCATTTCCTCAAGACCTACTGCAGGGTGAGTTGGCATGACAGAGACCTCGCACACAAACACACAGATACCCTCCAGGGGGTGACAGTGGCGTGCTCTACAAATGCTTATTGACTGATTGATGGTGAGAGCAAAACCGTGGCCATGAATATGTTTTGTACAGAGATCTTGAATCAGATGGTTATGTTCTGGATCACTTTGGCAAATCAGTGTCTGGTGCCGTGGCAGCCTTGAAGGTGGCTAAGCCTCCTGCAGGTATCACTGGAGATGGAAGGACTGAAGGTGGAGGTCAAAGAATACCAGACTCACTAGAAGTCGTAGCTTGTGGTGGAGGTGAAGGAGCAAGCAGAAGAACCAGTAATGGAGAACCCCATATTTCCAGTACTGGTGATGGCAGCCTGAAAGGTGAGTAGGCTCTAGAATGCTTGGAGGTCGTGGGCAACCTATGAGTCTTTATCTTCTGCTTCCATTCCACAAACTTCTCTATACAAGCTGAAGAATGTGTACCTAGATGTTGAGGGTTCATCGATGTCCTAGATTTCCCATATGTCACAATTTTTTGTTCTTAATGCAATGGGGAGGGGAGCCATGGGGCCGCCCTCCTGGGCTGATTTTGGCCCGGTGGCTCCCATCCCCTGGGGCCCAGCCTTTATGCAATGGGGGGGCCTGTGGCCCCCCTCCCCATGGCGATTTCCCAGTGTGCAGATTCGGCACCGAGGGGGAAGCCTCAAGGCCCCCGTAGTCCCAGGTGGCTCCCCGCCTCCTGCGCGAGCAGGCATTGCTTCTGCACAGTGAGAGCTGTACAGGCAGCTCTCTCCGTGCAGGACTATTTGTTTCATCTCATTTCCTGATCCTTCTGCTCCCAGCGGGTGCAAACTCTTTGACAACTCCCGCTGGAACCGGAGTGTTTGCTTTTGCGTGACGTGACGTTTTAAGCCCCCTGCCAAGCAAAAGTTAACAGCTATGTCCCGGGAGAGGGTGCGCCGGGACATATCTGGAGACGGCCGTGGGAGGTGGTGGTTACCATATAGGGCTTCTGGAGGGGGCTGTGTGGCCCGTCTCCTTCTGTTTGCACGGCCCGAAGCAGAGTCCCAAAATGGCTGCCAACACTTGCTGGTTGAAGTGTTAGTAGCCAATTAGAGCTCTGTAGTTCTCTGCCCAAGCTCGTTATTCATGAATTAGCCACGATCGCACATATACAATTTGGATTTCCTTAAATTTCTCAACAACTGATCAATGGATTTAGACCAAGTAAGTGAAAGTGTGATCTGCTTAAATAAATCTACCTTTGTGGCAAATTCGGTGTAATTCAGTCCAAGGGTTCAGGCTGTAGTCGTGCTCAATGTTCCTTTCCAAATTACCATGGGAAGCACACTTTTTTACCCCCCCTTTTTTTCAGCCATTTGACGGATCACCTCGAAATTTTCCATGCACAACACGACTAACTATGACAGTTTTTTTTAACATTTGTGAAGAATTGTTTATTTATTTATTTATTTGTGTACTTATAAAGCGCAACCTATCACCCAGAGGGCATCCTGGCGCTTTGAACTTCAGCAGGCACACAACTCACTGCTCAAACAGTTTTCGGGAACAAATACGTTTTCAGCGCTTTCCTAAATGGTAGATAGTCCTTGTGGCTTCTCAGAGGGAGAGGAAGGGAGTTCTGGCCGCTGCAACACTAAATGAGCGGCCACCCATCCTGACTCTCTGGAACCTCGGGACCACCAACAAGCTGGCTGAGGATGAGCGGAGAGGCCGCGAGGCAACATACCAAGCAAACATGTCGCGGAGTGGTATTGGGCCCTGTTGGTGTACGGCCTTAAACACCAAGCACGCGGCCTTATACATCACTCGCAAATGCACCGGAAGCCAGTGCAGATCGCTTAGAGCCAGAGTGGAAGAGCTAGATCTAGCCCGCGAAAGAGCCAGCTTGGCAGCCATGTTCTGCACCCGTTGTAGCTTCCCCACCAGATTTTTTGGGGCCTCCAGAAGCAGCGCATTGCAGTAATCTAAGCGACTTAAAATAGTACTGCGAACTACCTCTGGCCTGGCCTGGGTGGGGAGAAGGGGCAGAACTTTACGCAACATGCGTAACAGCATCATGCACGTGGCGATAGTTTTATTCACATGCAGATCAAGCTGTAGGTTCGGGCCAAAAATAACCCCCAAGTTGCGGGCTGATTCCGCCGCCGCTACTGGTTCCGGGAAAGCAGTAGGCCAGAAGTTCTCTGGAAGAGCCCGCGGAATTCGATCACTGGAGCAGTGGAGCACCTCCGTCTTAGAGCTATTAAATTGGAGGGAATTGGCTCGAAGCCAATCCGCTGTAGCTGCCATACAGCGATGGAAAGTTTCCAGTGAGACCGCGTTGTTACCTTCCAGAGAAAAGACCAGCTGGGTGTCGTCAGCGTAATTAAAGGCCGAGACACCAAAAGATTTAATAAGCTGGACTAGGGGGCGGAGATACAGGTTGAAAAGTATCGGGCTGATGGCCGAGCCCTGTGGAACCCCCTGTCCCACTTTCCGTGGCTCAGAACGGAAAGGAGGAAGCGAGACCAGCTGTTGCCGGCTACCCAAGTAAGAAACCAACCAGTCTCTTGCGCTCCCTGTGACCCCGCACTCCTCCAGTCTTCTGATGAGGGTTTGATGGCAGACCGTATCGAACGCGGCCGACATGTCGAGCAGCACTAAAAAGGCTGCCCGTCCACTGTCGACACGCGTCCGGAGGTTGTCCAATACGGTAACCAGTGCTGACTCCGTCGCATGCCCGGGGCGGAAGCCAAACTGTGCCTCATCAAACCACCCGATGTTCTCCAGAAAACCAGAGAGCGAGCGGGTCACCCATTTTTCCATGATCTTGATAGGAAATGGGAGCAAGGAGATAGGCCTGTAGTTGGACAAACAGGCAGGGTCTAACGTTGGCTTCTTGAGCAGTGGAGATACCACTGCTAACTTCCAGCAATCAGGAACCCAAGCCGACTCCAAGGACTGGAGGCAGATGGCATGCAACGGCGGAAAGAGTTCTGCATGGAAGACCTTCCAAAATTTGGGAGGTAGTGGGTCAAGCGGAGAGCCCGAAGCGACCGTTTGTGCCAGATTACAGAATTCCTCATAAGAGGGACGGGGGAACTGTCTTAGTTGGGGTCGACTGGCTAAAATATCCGGAGCACCCAAGCAAAGACCAGGATCACTCGAGTGGGGTCGACTGGGTGTTCCGACCGGAGCTCCCAGAGTGGGACCAAGTGTATCCACCTGGGGTCGACTGGAGGGATCACCCGGAGCTCCCACTCCAGGCATAGCCTGTAAAAGGCCTGCATCATTCGGCTGGGGTCGACTGGATGACCCGATCGGAGCTCCCGGGTCCTGACGAGACCCGCCAGACCGGGGTCGACTGATCGAGCTAACCGGAGCTCCCAGACCGAGGTCTGCTGGCAGAGGGTTTTTTAAGCCCTCTAGAATCTTGGCAGTCTTCTCCTCAAAGGCACCCGCCAGCGCATCGCACAGGGTTTGCGACGCCACGACCGCGTTGGCCACACAAGCTGGATGAGACAAGTCCCTGACGATTTTGAACAGGGCTTGCGATTTATTAGGCGCCTTATTCAAGATGGATTCCAAAAAGGCCGCCTTGGCCAACTTGATCTGCGACTTATACCCCAGCAGCGCAGCCCTAAACGAGGCCTTTGCCGATGGCAGATACTGCTTCCTCCACATCCGCTCAGCACGTCTACAACCCAATTTAAGCAGTCGTAGCTCTTCCGTATACCAGGGGCAAGCCCGGTTCACTCTCCCTCGAGACTGGCGGAGAGGAGCCAGCCTATCCAATGATTCGGTGATAGACTGACATAATTGTCCAACGACGTCAAAGATATAGGCAAGTCGAAAAACGCTTTTTCTACGGAAACATGGTCCTTACTATATATATATATATATATATATATATATATATATATATATATATATATATATATATATATATATATATATACATATATACATAGTTTCTGCAATTCTGTTTGTATAATAACATTTTCCTTTTTGAAGAAGATTATTATCAACAAGTGTCAGGCACGGCGATGGGCACCTGCTTCGCTCCCAGCTATGCGAATTTATTCGTTGGCTGGTGGGAGGAGCAGGTGTCCAGAACCTATAGGGACAACATATCCAGTGGCTCTGTGATAAAATGGCATCGATACATCGATGATTTATTTATCATCTGGCAGGGTACAGAAGAAACTGCACGTCACTATATCGCATACCTGAATGATAACAATCACAATCTGCATTTTACTGGAACAATTAGTCCAACTAGGGTGGATTACTTGGACCTAAGAGTGCAGATTGTTGGGGGTAAGATTGAAACTTCGTTATATCGAAAACCGACTGCAGGTAATTCTATATTATATGCAACAAGCAGTCACCCCCCCAAACTAGTGCAGAGTATCCCTTATGGGGAACTGCTTAGACTCAGGAGGAACTGTACACGCGAGTGTGACTTTGATACAGCTGCCACTGAAAGTTTAGCCAGATTTGCTGTAAGAGGCTACAATCCGATCACCCTGAATAGAACACTTTGCAAAGTGAAAGCCTTGACCAGGGAAAGTCTGTTGGAGAATAGCAGGGGTAAAAGAAATGAAGGAGGCAAATTTCGACTAATAACCCCGTATTCGTCTGAAGCTAACCACCTGAAACAAATGCTGAAAAAAAACTGGCATATTTTAAGAGCAGACAATGTTATAGGTGAGGACATTCCCATTCATCCATTGGTCACATTTAAGAAGGCCAGGTCCATTCGTGACCAATTGGTACGAAGCCATTTGGAGAAAATACCACCAAAATCCAATACCCTAAGAAGCATGAAAGGCTTCTTCCCCTGTCATAAGTGTAAACCGTGCTGTAACAGCAAAAGAGCTGTAACATACACCATTCAAGACACTGGCATGGTCAAAATAATCAACAAGTTTATCACTTGCAGTACACCGTATGTGGTGTACGGTCTTGTTTGCCCCTGTGGGCTGCAATATATTGGCAGCATGGTACATCCTTTCAAAATAAGAATCGAAATTTGCCTAGCATTTGTAACGGTAAGTTTCAATTCTATTAAGGACACGGAGGCGAGGATTATGCTTTTCTTTCTTCGCGTTTATTACAAATTTGAAAACACAGCAGCCTTAGAAAAGCTCATAATGCAGAAAAAATGCTTAAAACCAACAATAAAGCATTTTGACCATATAACTCAAGAAAAAAATGTCTCTGGGACTACAACTCCCATCATAACAATATAACAGTCCAAACGGAGTCCTTCCTCTATGTCCACAATCCATAGATAGGCAGTCCCTTCTCCATGTTCCTCCTCTTTCTTCGCGCAAATTATGCCGTCAGTTCATGGATCCTGCTTGGAACCATCATTTCCTAATGGAAGAAATAGAACTGCGTCAGCGCCGTAACGGAAGATTCAGGAATTTACAATCAAATCAACCTGCAAGGCTCATAATCAACCATGAGGAGAAACTTTAAAACCTGGCTACTTACCGCCATACGGGGGGGTGTCGATTGACGATATACCGGGTGGGATAATCCTCGCCTCCGTGTCCTTAATAGAATTGAAACTTACCGTTACAAATGCTAGGCAAATTTCGATTCTATGGCAGGACCGGAGGCTCAGATTATGCTAGTTCAAAGCTTACTTACCACCAAACTTGCAATATCCACCACCGGCTTAAAGTAAAACCTCTTAAAGGTGGAATCGGAGGACCAGTCCGCGGCCCGCATCAAATCTTCCAAACGAGCTCCTGCAGAGAAAGCCTTAGAGGCCATGGCCCCCCTGGCCGAATGAGCTCCGAAACGTTTAGTATCAATACCTGCCTCTTGCATGACCCAACGCACCCACCTGGCTATGGTGGGGGAAGAGACTGCATGGTGTGGCTTTCGCAAGGCAATCAACAATTGTCTCTCGCCCGGAGGGCGAATGTCCCAAGTCAATTCTTCATAAGCTTTCAAACACTGAACAACACATAGTTTCGGGACATCTACGAAGGCCGGATACGAAATCGTTCTAGAAGCCGACTTTGTGCGGCGACCAATTGTGAAAGTGACACCATCTGGTGAAAACACGCGTGCTGATACATCTAGAGCCCGCACGTCCGACACTCTCCGGCAGGACACCAAGCAAAGAAGCATAGCCAGCTTCGCCGAGAGTTCCTTGACCGATAGATACCTGTTAGGTTGCCAGGACAGGAAAAGGTTCAGGACCAAATTGACGTCCCAAAGGACTGAGTACCGGGGCTCTGGTGGTAACGACAAACGGACGCCCCGCAAAAGTCGGCACACAAAAGGGTGTACACCGATCGGAGCCCCGTCAACCGGGTGGTGCGCCGCAGATATAGCCGAACGCACAGCATTAATCGTGCGGTAAGCAAAGCCCCCCACGGCCAATTCCGTCAAATAGTTCAACACGGGAACGAGTCCCGCGACCAAGGGATCCAAACTCCGTCGAAGACACCAACGCACCCACTTAGACCAAGCGGATTTGTAGCGCTTCGACGTACTGGCAGCCCAGGCTTTGGATAACAGACCTTCAGCTGATCTCGAAAGGCCCGGGAGCGACCAACGTCTCCTGAAAGCCTCCATGCCAGGAGGCGGAGAGAGTTCTGAACGATGAGAGGGTGCGGATCTCGATCCGGATTGAGGAGCAGGTGAGGAAGCCGGGGGAGTAGGATTGGAGAATCCCAGGAAAGTTCCAGAAGAACTGGAAACCAGACTTGGTACCTCCAGAGCGGTGTCACCAACACCAGCTCCACTCCCTGCCGGCGAACCTGCGCCGCCGTACGCATCACCATCGAAAAAGGCGGAAACGCAAAGGGCTTCTCCTTGCTCCAGTCCTGGAGAAACGCGTCCGTGGCTTCCGCCAGCGGATCCGGCCTCCAACTGAAGAACCTCGGAAGTTGGTGATCCAAACGGGACGCAAACAGGTCCAGTGAGAAAGGGCCCCACAGCCCGTTGAGCCAGCGAAAAACCTGGACATCCAACATCCACAGACTGGAATCCCGGAGGTACCTGGAGTGCCAGTCTGCGACCTGGTTGGCCTGACCCGGCAGGTACTCCGCCGTCACCGATACCTGGTGCTCTAGACAGTAATCCCAGAACTGTTTCGCCAAATTCGCCAGTGCACGGGACCTCGCGCCCCCTAGGTGGTTCACATACCGCACCGCCGATACATTGTCCATTTTCAACAGGACGCACGACTTCACTGAGTCCCTGGTCCAGCAGCGTACTGCAAAGGAACCCGCCAGAAGCTCTAGACAGTTGATATGTAACTTCTGTTCCTCCAAGGACCAAGTGCCGCCTGTGGAAAAATCCCCACATCGCGCACCCCAACCGACTCTGCTGGCGTCGGATTCGATGACGAGGTCCGGGGAAGATCCGAAAATTGCCCGACCATTCCAGGCCTCCATGTGGGTAAGCCACCACAACATTTCCTCCTTGACCTCCTCCGATAGAGGAACCATCTGGTCGTAGGACACGCCCCTGCGTAGATGATAAGCTTTGAGACGTTGGAGAGCCCTGTAATGCAGAGGGCCCGGAAAGATGGCCTGAATCGATGACGATAGCAGGCCCACCACTCTGGCAACTTGACGTAACGATGTGTGGGACCTTGCAACTGTCTGACGTAAGACGTGCTTGATCTTGGACATCTTCCGAGACGGAAGACTCAGGGAAGCGTCGACGGAGTCTATGACAAACCCCAAAAATTCTACTTTCTGAGAGGGTACAAGAACCGACTTGTCTCCATTGATGACAAAACCGAGCTCCTGGAGAAGGTCGACCGTCTGGTCCAGTTGAGAAAGCAGACTGTGTGGGCATTGCGCCATCAATAAAATGTCGTCTAGATAGACGATTAGGCGAATCCCTTGCGCTCGCAAAAATTCCACCACAGGGTGTAGCACTTTGGTGAAACACCACGGGGCTGAGGACAGACCGAACGGGAGGGCCGTGAATTCGAACACCTGTTCCCGCCAGAGAAACTGGAGGAAGCGACGATGAGGAGGGAAGATTGGAACCACAAGATAAGCATCCTTGAGATCCAACCGAACGAACCAATCCCGAGGAAGTAGAATATCTCGAAGGAGATGAATTCCCTCCATTTTGAAATGATGGTAGACCAACCATCCGTTGAATTCTTTGAGGTTGATCACTGGACGACGGCCTCCGCCGGGCTTGTCCACTAGGAAAAGATTGCTGAGGAAGCCTGACGGGTGTCGAGTTGATTGACGAATGGCCCTTTTGCGGAGAAGTTCCGCGACCTCTTCGTCTATCAACTGGGCATCGGTCGCTGAAAAGGTTATAGGGCGCGGGGCGCACGCCTGGAAAGGGTGATCGTAGAATTCGATATGAAACCCGCGGATAGTTTGCAATACCCAAGCATCCGCCGTAAGGTCTACCCACGCCCTCCGAAAAGCCGCTAGTCGGCCGCCAATCTGAACCTGTTCTGCGGGGATAACACTCACCGTGTGTGTTGGAAGCGTTGGAGTTCTTTCTGAAGCCTCGACCTCCGAAACGTTGCCCTCTTGTAGGGTAGAAAGAGTTGAAGTTGGCTGAGGTGTTGTACTGTCCTCGCCCGGAGCCTTGCCCTCTGTTGCCGGCATTCTGGCCGCCACGGCCGGTCCCGCGGCCCCTACCGCGACCGGCCCCTTGGGAGAAACGCTGATGGAATACGCGTTTAATACTGGACTGAGCTCTGTCCAGGGACGTAAAGGTAGCCACGAACTTCCCTAACTCTTTGATGAACGGTTCTCCGAAGAGACCACCTTGGGCAACCGCTCCTGCCTCTGAAGAGGCTAAGTCTCCTAACTTAGGATCCAGCTTAATTAGGAAAGACCTCCGCCGTTCGGTGGAGAGGGCGCAGTTGGCGTTGCCCAAGAAAACAATCACCCTCTGCGCCCAATTCGACAAAACGTCGGGGTCAATGGCGGAACCAGTAGCTTTAGCCTCCTCCGCCATGTCTAGGATCTTAGTAATGGGTCCTACTGCGTCGAGCATTTTGTCCTGACACGATCGCCAGGATCTGTCAATGCCCTTACGTGGGTCCTTCATAAACTTCGCTAGAAACGTTGCCATCTTTGAATCTAAATCCGGAGTCATGGCAACTTTCCCCTCTAAGGTGGGCCTAGGGCATTCCCCACGGAGGCATCCCCTGGCCTCCTGCTCCAGAGGCTTACGCAACCGACTAGCCACGAACTTTGCCACCTTGTCACCCGGGGCCCAGGCTGCGGAGCGCGGATGCATTATTTCATCCGGATCCAGCATACCTGAGCTGTCCCGCGGTAACTCAGTGGCCGAGCTCGAAGGTCGCCAGGAACGCACTGATTCCTCATCACCGTCCGAATTCGGGGAGTCCCCCGGGGACGAAGGGGCAGTCTCAGTAGCTACCACCGAGGCGGGGGCCGCAGGCTGGTCAGGCGGGGACTCAGTCGCCTTAGCTAAAAAAGCGTCACGCAGACGCTCAAAGGCACCCTTGTCCACCCCCTGAGCACCCTCCGACAACCCCCCCTTGCAGGGCTTCTTAGGAGCAGAGGGGCCCTCACCTGATGGACCTGGGAGGTTATAAGGGATTCCTGACTGCGCCTGAGCTAGTTTGGCGCACTCCTCAACTATGCGCGCCGAAAGACGCTCCTCCATAGGGGTTACCACTTCTGTGACACAGCGGTAGATAGAGCTGTCCACAGCTTGGTAAAACTCATCATCTTGTAAATATGATTGGGGGTCACCCTCATAATACTCGTCCTCCATGCTGCCCAAAGGTAGCTTAAGGGATTGACACTCTACTCAACAGTCTGGGTAGTATTTAGAATTAGGGCAGACCGGAGGACTGCAAGAGTTTAGGTTGCCAGGGACTGGCAAAAATTAGGGCGCACTCACAACCCCCAGCGCGCAGACCCACCCCAGGGGGACCAGGTCAGCTGTCTCACTGCGCGCTGCCACACCATACAACACGAGTGCTGAAATCTGCCAGGTCGGTGTTAACGCGGCTGCACACCGCAATACAGACCCCTGTTGGGGCGTTCAAAATATGGGGCAAAAACGATACAGACCCGATAAACGGGCGTTTGTGAGACAGGCTCGAGGGCTCGGCTCCGCGGCGGTTGGTCTCCTCAGCGCGGTTCCTCTGTGAGGAGAAACTCGCGCCGGAGACCAACGAGACGCGGCCGCGCCCCCTAGCGGGCGACTGCGCACCGCAACAATACACCGGGCACAGTCGCGAAGGAAGCGAAACGGCGCTTCCGCGACTCAAATGGGGCTCTGAAACAAAGAAATCACCAGAGACCCACAGCCCCAAGTAAAAGTGAAGCAAAACAGTGCACAAAGCAGTATAAATACCCAACAATCACATTCTGAGAGCGGGAGAGAAAAAACACTTAACTGGCTGCGGAAGCAGCGAAGAAAGAGGAGGAACATGGAGAAGGGACTGCCTATCTATGGATTGTGGACATAGAGGAAGGACTCCGTTTGGACTGTTATATTGTTATGATGGGAGTTGTAGTCCCAGAGACATTTTTTTCTTGAGTTATATGGTCAAAATGCTTTATTGTTGGTTTTAAGCATTTTTTCTGCATTATGAGCTTTTCTAAGGCTGCTGTGTTTTCAAATTTGTAATAAACGCGAAGAAAGAAAAGCATAATCTGAGCCTCCGGTCCTGCCATAGAATTTTGGAACACATGAGGGCGATAGACAAAGTGGACCAAGCTTACCCGGTCGCAAGACATTTTGCGGAAAAACACCAAAGCGACCGGAATAAGCTATTGTGCTATGGACTAGATTCAGTCCCTGAAAGTGTCAGAGGTGGGGACAGATTGAAAAAACTTCGTAGGCTCGAATCAAGATATATTATCGACCTACACACAAAAACACCATGGGGTTTGAATTATGGCGAAGAATTGATGGTTCACATTGGTACATGAAAATATTCTTAGATGAATTGCAAAGGTGTTATGATGATATCTCTAATATAGATGGTAGGCCTGTATATATGTATATATGTATTCGAGTATACACTAGTTTATGAAACAATTCATGGATGAATTGCAAAAATGCTGAGATAACATCTTTATTTAGATGAGATAACTTGTATAAATATATATAGGTATATTCGTATGTACATATGTAAATGGATAAATACAGGATGAAGGATTGTCGAATGGATTAGAACTTTGATTTGATTCACTTGTTTTTTGATAATTGGGTTTTGGTAAATACTAGTTATAACTCTGAGAACTAATTATAAATCTAGAAAATGATTTGGTGAGTCCGCTGAGACTAATAAGGATTTGAATGTTGAATTATCATACGTATCAAACTGATAATAATGAATTCACAAAATATGGTTGATTCTCTTTATACTAAAAACAGACCTGATTAACATCAAAGGGAGGACAATGGCCGATCCACAGCTGAATTGTTTTTTGGTTGTAGAAGTAATTAGTTCGAATAAAAAATATGTATGTTGAAATGGATGCAATATATGTACATTTCATGATTCGTAATTACTTACACTGGGAGTGTGTTACATGTTCGTTATAATCACGATATGTATTGAATAAGATCCTATCTTGTAAATAACACACAACTCCAATATGGCGCTAGGTAAATGTTGACTAGCGTGTAGTCCTTCCTTGATTGTGGGGAATTTTGTTTAAAATCATGCCGGTGTTTGGTGGCCACCGACATCGAGAAAGGCTTACTGCCGAAACGCGAGGGCGTCTGCCTGAAATAAAGCAACCTTTTAAAATACGGCAAACCCGTGAGTGTGGGTAATTCTTCGAGAGGTGGCAAGAATTGTGTGTAGATAGATAGATATATATATATATATATATATATATATATATATATATATATATATATATATCCCCTATTGGCGGTCGCCAGTAGGTAGTTATAGTTAGGAACTATTATCCATAGGAAATCCGCAACATTCTATTCCAAATAACTTTGGCGCAGATTGATGAATCTTCCCGAAATTTTCAAAACTTTTGGCCAGCTCCGGTCTGCTCCTATCCTGAAAGTCTCGGGATGATTTGTCAAGCGGGGGCCGAGAGAAAAGGGGGGGGTCCCAAAACGCGTTTTTCCCATGCAATTTCCCATAGGACCTTTATCCGCAGCTACAGCCCAAACTGCTGAACGGAATTACACCAAGTTTGGCAAAAAGGTAGTCCTTGGTTCAGACTCGTGCCTTTTGCTTATTTGGTGTATATCCGTTAAGTAGTTCCTGAGAAAATGACAGTTAAAAGCATTTATATATCTATGGGCTCGGAGGGTCCGCGTACCCTAAGCGCACCCTGCCGTGCACAAGCTGTATTTTAATTGGCTGTATGAGTGGGTGTGTGAGTAATTGAGAACATGAGTCTTAGTGGGTGCGTGAGTGTGTCATTGGGTATGTGCATGCTCTGCTTTGCCTTCTCCGGTTCTGTTTTGCCTTTTTCTGCCCTGTTTTGCCTTTTCTGACATCTGTTTTAGCTTTTTCTGCTTGTTATTCTACCCTGTTTTGCCCTCTTCTGCTCTGTTTTCCCTTTTCTGATTGATTTTCTGCCCTGTGCTTTGCCTTTTTCTGTTCATTTTTCTGCCCTCTGTTTTGCCTTACCTGCTCGTTTTCGGCTCGGTTAGGCCTTTTCTGCCCTGTTTTTCCCTCTTCTGCTCTGTCTTAACTTTTCTGCCCTCTGTGTTGCCTTTCTGCTCGCTCGTTTTTCTGTCCTCTGTTTTGACCTCTTCTGCTCTGTTTAGCCTTTTCTGCCCTCTGTATTGCCTTTTCTGCTTGCTCATTTTTCTGCCCCCTGTTTTGCCTTTTTCTGCTTTTCTTCCTGCCATTTCCTCAAGACCTATTGCAGGGTGAGTTGGCATGACAGTGGCGTGCTCTACAAATACTTATTGACGGATTGATGGTGAGAGCAATAACGTGGCCATAAATATGTTTTGTACAGAGATCTTGAATCAGATGGTTATGTTCTGGATCACTTTGGCAAAACAGTGTCTGGTGTCCGTGTCAGCCTTGAAGGTGGCTAAGCCCCCTGCAGATATCACTGGAGATGGAAGGACTGAAGGTGGAGGTCAAAGAATACCAGACTCACTAGAGGTCGTAGCTTGTGGTGGTGGTGAAGGAGCAAGCAGAAGGACCAGTAATGGAGAACCCTGTATTTCCAGTACTGGTGATGGCAGCCTCAAAGGTGAGTAGGCTCTTGAATGTTTGGAGGTCGTGGGCAACCTATGAGTCTTTATCTTCTGCATCCATTCCACAAACTTCTCTATAAAAGCTGAAGAATGTGCACCTAGATGTTAAGGGTGCATCGATGTCCTAGATTTCCCATATGTCACAATTTTCTGTTCTTAATGCAAATGGGGGGGGGGGTCCACTGGGCCGCCCTCCTGGGCTGATTTAGGCCCGGTGGCTCGAATCCCCTGGGGCCCAGCCTTTATGCAATGGGGGGCCGTGACAACCCTCCCCATGGCGATTTCCCAGTGTGCAGATGTGGCACAGAGGGGGAAGCCTCAAGGCCCCCATAGTCCCCGGCGGCTCCCCGCCTCCTGCGCGAGCAGACATTGCTTCTGCACAGAGGTAGCTGGAAAGGCATCTCCCTCCGTGCAGGAGTATTTGTTTCATCTCTTTTCCTGACCCTTCTGCTCCCAGCGGGCGCAAACTCTTTGACAGCTCCCGCCCGCTGGAACCGGAGTGTTTGCTTTTGCTTGGCGTGACGTTTTAAGCCCCCCGCCAAGCAAAAGTAAACAGCTATGTCCCGGGAGTGGGTGCGCCGGGACATAGCTGGAGTCGGCCGTGGGAGGTGGCAGTATTTTAATAGGCTGTCAACACTCCAAATCAGGAAGTATTGGCAGCCATCTTGTGCCTACGAGGATCACGAAACATCAAAAAAACGCAGCAAAACGCGAAAAGGGGCAGGGTAGTCACTTTAAAGTTTATTAGCCCCCGGGGGCCCAAATCCCAGGGGCATTTTTAAAAAACAGTGTGCTGTGGTCCCAATCCCCCCACACTGCCCCGGGGACCGCCACCCCCCGGGGCTCTAACTTCATATAGGCGGGGGCTCGCGGTCCCCCCACAGCCCCGAGGACCGCCACCCCCCAGGGCTTGTTTAAAATGGGTGGGGAGGCTCTCAGGCCCCCCCCAGCCCTGGGGACCGCCTCCCCCCAGGGCTTAAAAACATTTGGTGCGGAGGCTCTGAGGCCCCCCACCCCCGGGGACCGCCACCCCTTGGGGCTTCTGAAAAATGTGGGAGTGGGGGCCTCGTGGCCCCCCTCCTGGAGCCTTGTCTAGGCCCTAGGGAGCGCCACCCCCCAGGGCCGGCTCCCATCCTGCCATTGCAAAATGCTTTGCTTCATTGAAGCGAGAGCAGGGAAACCTGCTCTCGCTTCAATCAAGCAAAGCAGATTGCGTTTCCATATGGGGAGCAGCATATTAGCTGCTCCCCATATGGAAAAGCAATGCCGGCTCCCGCAGGAGGCGGGGAGCCGGCAGGACCGTGGGGGGATTGGGGACCCCCCCACAGTCCCCAACGGTGAGGGCCAGCCCCAGGGGATGGGGTCACCGGGGATACCAGTGGCCCGGAAGGGGGGCCACGCGTCCCCAACCCCATTAACAATTTTAAAGATTTTTTTTTTTTTTAAACAATGGCCAGCCCCGGGGGATGGGGTCCCCGGGGCCTTGAAGTGGCCTGAAGAGGGGGTCTATGCAGCGCCCCTGCACAAAAATATTATATTAATTGGCCGTGCCCTGGGGGATGGGGTCCCCTGGGCCCGGAATTGGCCACGGGAGGGGGGCCACGTGGCCCCCTTCACGTGGCCCCCTTCCCGTAGAAAAAAAATGGTTAAAATGTATATTTGGGGGTCAGGCCCTGGGGGATGAGGTCCCCCGGCACAAAAAAAGTAAAAGGAAGGGGGGTGGGGGGGGCCACACAGACCCCTTTCAAAAAATGTTTTTAAAAAGACGCGATCGTCCCTGAGATTTCATCAGTGATGTCATCAGTGATGTCACTGACCATATCATGAATGATGTAATATGTGACATCATCAGCAGTGGATTGTGGGCGCGCGAGTTATAGTTAGCTGTTCTAACTATAACGGGGGAATTCCAATGGTTTTGTAAGAGTGAAATGTCCAGCTAACTATAACACCCTTAAAACCTATGGTTTTTTCAGTGAATATATATATAGATACACACACACATATATACATATGTATTCACTTAAAAATCCAAGGGTTTACTTAAAGTTATAAAACACAGAAATTCACCAGTTATTACAGTTATCTCAAGTAACTATAACTTGTGCCCTAAAATAACTATAACTCAGCCCCTGCCATGCACTGTTTTCTCATCCACGTTTTCATTACAACTGTTGCAGTGATATTATCAATGATGTCATAAGGGAAGTCATGAGTATATGGGCTAATCAGGGGAGCATAGCAAGGGCGCGAGTTATAGTTACCTTAGGGCATGAGTTATAGTTACTTGAGATAACCATAACTCTAAGTGATGAATGTCTGTGTTTTTAGTGTTTAAAACGTTACACTGTTACTGAACATTTCACCTAACTAGAACGTTACTTTAATCTTTGCTTTTTTCCATGGAGTTCTATTTTTTTTTTTTAAAGTAATATTTTGTTACCATACATAATTCCAACAAGGTGAAAAGTTGTTATAGCGTTTAAAAGAAGATCAAAAATTGTAAACTGCAATTCCCAAGAATGGCTTATTTGTGGTTTTCTGGTGAGCATCCTGACCACTAGTGGTGCAGAACTAAGGCGCACTGCAGGCGCTCTATTAAACAGAATTTTCTTTCCTCTCCTGCAAGAAAAGTATGCACTCTGGTAAGTAAGTCTCCCTGTTTATTTCATTTCATGCACCGCCCATCCTTGAAAGGTGTTTTGGGTGCTTAATCAGGCTTTGTCAAACATAAATATATATCTATCTATCTATCTATCTATCTATCTATATATATATCTATATCAAAAGGTTGCCCCACTGAAGATGTCACACATGAAGGGGTTACTGCACACAAAAACACACACCACCGGCAGCAGCCGTTCCAGCCAGCCCTCCTAATTCCATATTGAGACTGCCAAACGTGTTTCGAGCAATGTGTTGCTCTTGATCACTGGCTCTACACCACCAAACGGAGACCTCAGGCTTTTCCATAATCACACATTTATTCAAATACAAATTCCCCCCTAGTACTCATGCAAGGACCCCAGGGGACCAAGAGAGACCCCACCCCCGGCCCAAATTTTATTAATACAATTGTATTGCAGATTCTGTGGTAGTCATACAGGAATCATACTTCAGGGCCATGTAAGCTTCATTGGGTGAGGTTTGCATGGTCCCGCAGTACCATGAAGGTGACGGCTGGTCACTGTACAGCAGGAGTACCCCGCAGTGCATAGCTTTCAGCTATATACAGGAGGGTTTGAGCTAGAGGATTGGTCTTTGCTTATGGTTAGACATTTGTAAAGTATTTCGCTTTTTTTATTAGCAGCGTAATGTGAGAAGTGATTCCAGACTCAACCACAAAATGGCAGTTTATTCTATCACCTAAAACACCCAATTTTGGTGGGGTTTTATTCGCTGGTGTGGGACTTGAGTTTTTCCATGCCTCTCGACCTTTAATACTCCCTTGGGGTTGGGCACCTCTGAGGGTGGCACTCCATGGCTGTGCAAATTGTTTTTCCCCCCAGAGTGTGAAACTTAAGTCAATTCAGAGCCCTTATACAGCCAATCACAATTCTTAAAACATTCTGAATGTAAATGACAGGTACTGGGAGTCATGACTCTAGTTAAAATGGTAGAGATATACAAAAGTGTTCATCATTTGAAGCGCACTCAGATTTTTTTTTTTAAAGTTTATATTTCAAAAACGACTTAACAGATTTACACCAAACCATCAAAAGTCCTCTTTCTTGTGAAAGTTAAGCTTTCTCGCCAAGTTTTGTGTAATTCCGTTTAACTGTTTGGGCATTCGAAGTGAGCACAATTTCCCACGGAAGCTAACATGATGAAAAAACATTGTTTTTCCACCCCTGAACTCCGGACTGTCGAACCTTAGTATACTAAACAAACTCACGAGAGAAAGACGCGAGAGGATTATGTTGCCCTTCCCACAACATGGGCAATAAATACTGATTCTGCGTGTCTGCACGTATGACTTATGCCATGCTGTTTTTTTATGTACATGAATTATAAACAGTTATTTAAAACAAAAAACATTTCAGTACAATTTCATTTCACATGCCCGTTGTGTGAGCGGTGAAGTTCTAGAGGACAAAAGACAGAGAAATGCACTAGCGAAAACATGGGATTTGACCTTTGCACTGTTCTAACAAATGACGGAACCTGCATTAGTTAGAATACTTACTCTAACCAATAACATGTTTTATTGGGCCACTTTTATTAAGAGTGGCATGGAATAGACACATATAATATCAAATGTTTATTTTTTGCAGAACATCCTTTGGCCGAGATTCGGCACTGTTTTAGGAAGAAATGTCCCTATTAACAAAAAGACCAGGAATTCAAATGCAGCTCGACCAAAAGATCTGCCTAAATCTAACGTACTGATCGCCATCATCCTCCTTTAGCAGTTTGCACACAACATATCACTACACTGGTGTTGTGTCCCACAATCAGAGCCTGAAAAACCATGCATGACACCCATCCAAATGAGTCCAAATGGGAATCGATAATTAGCGAACAGGCTAACAAGCGCTTTCCTCATATGTTCACATTAACGACTGTCATGATGATCACCTTCCCCGTGGGTTTGAAACTCCTGCTTACAAACATCTGACAAGACAGATGGTAATTTAACGTTATTAAATGTTCCATATATCCATGAAACCATGGGGGATTGAAACAAAATTATTCAGTCCGCTTTTAAAAACAAAAAATATTGCTTTCCATAAAAAGCCCGTTAATTTCCATCTCACTATGTCAATAGTAGCTTTCTGTACAAGAGGAGAAAATAAATCACTCCAACAAAACAGCAATGAGCTCATCAAATTCAAACGCGGCTTTCCATTTATGTATTTTTTGTATTAAAGCAATAAAGGCGGTTCATTTGTCTTCAACTGGTTGCCACGTTTTTCTTTGCTGTTGCTATGAACTTCGGCCATTAGCCGCGCTCCAAGGTAAGCTACGTGAACCATCAACAAAAGTGACATCCAATTTATGGAGTTCATATTTTCTCCAGATTATCTATGCTAGTTGACAAGCTGGTAATGAAAAAAATCACACTAAGCAAATGGTTCCTATAATAACAAGACATTTTCTATAACATTATGAAGGGTACAGAACGCTTTCCTGCATCTATTTTTTCATGGATTCTAATTAATAGAGCAGAAACCTTAAAGTGCTGGGTCATCATCACAAGAAGTGCATCAAGATTTGATTGATAATCTAGTGTACATTGGCCTACGCCGCCAAGGCGCTCTGCACTTA
The DNA here is from genome assembly GCF_964261635.1 of Lissotriton helveticus. NCBI lineage: Eukaryota > Metazoa > Chordata > Amphibia > Caudata > Salamandridae > Lissotriton > Lissotriton helveticus. The sequence continues at coordinate 547,000,158 of NC_136059.1, read as the reverse complement.
TATTAATGGCTGTCCTACCTGCCCCAATCATGCAATCCAAACGAGATTCCCTTTCTTATTTCAATTTTCCAGAGGTATGGAAAATGGGGACGATCTGTCATTTAATATCTAACAGCTTGATCATAGATCCTTCAAAAAAAATATCAGCACCATCTCTTTTTTCTTTTTTTTAAACAAATCAAAAGCTTCTACCAACAATAAACCAATAACTTAGGAAACACTATCCTAACTAAGCATTTGACTCTGAAACAAAAATATAACAACTTATTTAACCAATGCTTAAGGTTGAATGAAGAAAGCTTCATTTTCATTACATACGCACCAGTTATGTTCATGCACAGTGTCAATTGATTTTTTTTAAAGACATTTGAGAAAGTGGAGTTAATGCTCATGAGCAAGGATAGCGGGAAGGCCTCTGATGTTTCAGGCACACTTCAGTCACTATTCCCTGCTATATGACGTTATTATGAGAGCAATAAGAGATAAAAGTCAAAACTAAAATCTGAGGTAGAAGTAAAAACTGAAGGTGTACACTTGGCAAATGTAAATTGCCAATTTGGAGGACCATTAATTTATGATCAAGACAGAAATGTTAAATTAGATTCAAATACCCTACTCTCAGGACCATACTAAAAAAATAAAGTATTACAGTGGGGAGACCAAACCACTGTGAGGAGATCGAAAAGAGCAATAGTAACCAGTCTAAAGTACTGCTCTCCTAAATGGACTTATCTGGCAGCAAATGAATGGGAATAGGAGTTTAATTTCCTTAAGCAATTAAGTCTAACCAAAATGATATAAACTAGAAGCTCTACTACTGCAACACAAAAAAAGAAACAAACTTGATATTCTGAAAAGATTTGCAGATTTTCCCTACAATGCATTTAGATTAAGAGAGTAATCCAGTACAGTTTCAATAAAAGAACATTAAGACACAATAATAGACAAGCAATTTAGATGGATAGGTATAGTAATAATGTTCCAAAATTCATACCAATAAGCAGCTTAAGGATATCAGTAAAAAATATTAAAGCAGGTAGTACGAGACCACACATTTAGCCAGAAGTTAAATTCAAATAGGATGATTTTAAACAACATTGGATACAAGATTAGAGGCTTCGACTGCCATTACAGAAATAAGGACAGTTCAGTTCTCTCTAAGATTCAAAACAAAGAGTTTAGCAGAATCAATTTAAAAGTCCTCTAAGGGCAAGTCCATGAGCATTGGCAAAAAGAAAACATGACGCAAAAATCATCGAGTTCGCAAAGAGCTCCAGGTCTACTGCATAAACGTAGCAGTATTAGCAAAAGGGAAGTCCAAGATTTGGAAAACTTGGCACTGTAATAAAAGGATCAAATCTGACGCAATCAGTGGTGTCCCATAGAAAAAATATCAATGCCTTGTCAAAAAGGATCAAGATATGCCATTGCGCCAGAAGACAAATAGTATGAGGTTGCCCACCCTTTGTGATTTCTTCTTTTATAATCCTTATGACATCTTAATGACATTGTGTCACTTCACTAGTCAGTTCATCGTATGATTAGTTTATATATGTAGTCACAAAATACATTTAGTTACTCCTGCATGCATTCCCAAGCATTTCATGAAAACAACTTAGCTTTCAGGGCCACAGAGGTTTGTCAATGGTGAGAAAATATACAATATAACAGACTATTGCATCAGGTGAGAGTAGTCCCACCAAGCCATTCCACCATGAACTTCGAAACAATGTCCTTTGCATGTACTCTGAAACATGGACAGAATAAATCAGCAACATTTGCAAAAATGTCAATGAAATATTATGCTTGCAAAGGTAAGATGGTGCCTAGATTCTACTATCCATTTTCTAAGATGAAAATACAAAAAAAAGGTGTGTGCTTGTGTCTGTGTGTGTCTGTCTTTTTTTTAAAAACCTACTGGCAATAGCCAGTAGGTAGGTATAGTAAGGACCAAAGTTTCCATAGGAAAAGTGTTTTTTGTCGCCAATAACTTTGGCACCGCTTAAAGAATCTCCACGAAATTTTCCCAAAACCTCCACTTTTTTAAAGTGTTGCAAGTTTCGGGGTGAGCCGTCAAACGGGGACCGAGAAAAAAGGGGGATCCCAAAACACGTTTCCCCCATGTTTCATTTTTTAACACGCCTAAAGCCTGAACCGCTGAATGGAATTACAACAAGTTTGGCAAAAAGCTAGATGTTGGCCCAGATAACGTGCTTTTTGTGATTTGGTGTAAATTTTTTCACTAGTTTTTCAGACATTGAACTAAAAAAATATATAGATATCTGGGGACCCGAGGCCTTGCAGTGGACTCGCGAATTCTACTACAATTTGATTGGCTGCCAACACTTCAACACCTCCCTCTGAATTATAAAAAATCAAATGAAGGTTGGGTCCCGCGCCATGGGGTCCCCTGGGCTGAAATTGCCCCCCCTTTCCGTTTTTTATACCAAAATATAAAAAAAGGGTCAGGCCCCGGGGGATGGGGTTCCCAGAGGCCCGAAATGGTCCATGGAAGGGGGCGCCCTGCCTAAAAGAGAAAAAAAGCATTAAAAAAAAGCTGACCACTTACTAGAGGCCCGCCCCCTTTCTCTGCTACTCTGCAAATGCGCCTCCTGGCATGCTCCTGGTTCGTGGATGAAGTCCCCTTGGCTGCTGAGGGTCTATAGGGCCAACAAGACCTCCTGTTACCTCCAGCAAGCCCCATACAGTGGGATTGATGAGAGGTTGTCGGAGGACATGCCTTCTTTCTCCACCACTCTGCAAACGCTCCTCTCGGTGCACTGGCGGTTGGTGGATGATATCTCCTTGCCTTCTGAGACGCTGCTTGATGAATCTTCACACAATTTTACCAATACTTCCCCTTTTCGGTTCAGCTGCTGCGTTTAAATTTCAGGGTGATCCGTCAATGCGGGGGCAAAGAAAAATGGGGGGCCCCTGAAACAAATGGGCCCGCCCTCAGCCCCGGGGATCACCACCTCCCCGGAATGAGCTGTAATTATGTGGGGGGGAGGGGGTGCCTCGCAGATCACCTTGCCCTGGGGATCACCACCACCCCCCTGGGGCTAATTACAATTATGTAAGGTGGCCTCTAAGACCCCCCAACCTGGGGACCGCCACCTTCCCGGGGCACACAGTTTTAAAAAAAATAAAGTAATGCAGGGAAGGCCGTTGGGCCTCCGCCGCTACCCCGTGGACCGCCACACCTCCCTGGGGCACATAATTTATTTTATAAAAAGCGGTGGTGTTCCTTTTGCCTCCCCTGAAGCCCCGGGACCACCACTTCGCCAGAGCACAATTGCAATAATTAAGGCGTTCCATTGCGGACCCGAGGGACCACCACCTCCCCGGGGCAAAATTGTATAAAGGAGGGGGGTCATGCGGCTCCCCTCCAGGAGCCCTAGATGGCCCAGGGGACCCTCAACCATCAGGGCTGGCTCCAGCCAAGCCATAGCAAAAAGTGGTCCACTTACAGCAGCAAGAGAATTTTGCTCTTGCTTGCTCAAAGCAGAGGACTTTGCTTTCACACACAGGGAGTTGCATGTCAGCAGCTCTCTGTGTGTAAAACAATGCCGGCTCCCGCAGGAGGCGGGGAGCGGGCAGAGACCGCGAGGAATTTCAGGATCCGCCTGCAGTCCCCAACGGAGTGACCTGGTTTGAACATCCAAGCAATCACTTTCTCCTCTGCGTGTATAGCTTAACTAAGTAAATACATCAAATAAAGATGACAATTAACGCTCATATTCTTTTTTCTTATTGTGTTTATGGACTTAATGCACCTGGGAGTTCTAGACTATATTCAATGTCTATCTATGAGTATTTAGATCTGCTTAATATATCAATCTAAAAACAACCATGTAGCAAGAAATGTAATCACCCTGCAGTAAAAAAAAAAAAAGCTAGTGGGTCATTTTATCATTTTTGCATTATTTCAAAGTAAACTAGGTGCTCTATAAATAACCGTCTCTTACCTCTCTCTCTTTTTCTACACTGTGAATCGTTTAGAGACAGCCAGAGAGAGATGATTGTCACTTGGCAAATATTCTACATTATTCAATTTTAAAAAACTTTTATTTGAACAGTTGTGTCTCCGAAATTTTCCAAAATATGAATCGGGCCAGACGTAAGGAATCGCTCATCTTTATTAATGCCTAAACGCTTACTCTAAAGATGTCCGAAACATAGGACCGCATAATTCGCATTCGGTCCACATTAGTAATTAGCAAAGAAAAATAACGCACTGAATAGATTTAAATATCCGCGGTCATAAACAATTATTAAATTGAACTTACCTCTCAACATATGAATGAGTTAGGGACCAAAGTAATATTACCAAGCCTGACCTGCATTTATATATGCATGTAAGGCAACTATGGTTGCTCGATTTGATCTCTTATAATACCTTTAATTAAGCTCTAATGGTATGAACCTAGTTCCAGTTCTTTCATAAGTATAAACTAGCCCAAGATGCTTCTTTTTTTATGTAGCCCCTTACCTTTAACGATTTGGTGATTGGCGTACTGTCTGTAGCAAAAAGAAAATTCCTGAACAGACATCGAGGTCTATTTATGGGCCATACCTCTGACCGGATATTCTCGCCTCAGTGCCTATTCTAATCATGGGTCCCACGCTGCAACTCTGGGCAATAGCTTGCTTAATCTCCACAACGGCCCCAACAGCGCGAGGATGCCTTGTTTCACCATGGGGGTGCCCAGGAGTGGACACTTCACAAGGAAAACCAGGAAGGGTTCCTTAGCGGTATGAGTACTAGCGCCGGGAGACCCGGTCCGGGTAGCTGCGCGCTATACAAGTACAAAAACATTAACATTTACATACTGAAAACGCATTACGTATCAAGACGACATACTGCTCTTGGTAATGCCCTAACAACATCCGCTGTGACGGACATGCATAGGTCAGGCATAATTTGAATCTTCAAAAATAAGTAGGACGAGGGTGCACAGCTGATTGATGTAGATTTTTATCAAAGTTCTAAATAGTTGGGTGCTCTCACAGGTAGCGTCTCCGTCCGGTGGCGCTTATATAAAGATAAGTTGTGCACGCATGAATTGCAAATGCATCCCTGTAGGGGAGGCACACCTTAGGGTTCATGAAAAAAACTCCAAATTGGTCCATGAATCTCTTTTATTTATTTGTTCATGATGATGTAGAAAGTTAATGATATTCGAAGCATATCACAAGTAAATTATTTCAGATTCGGTTTCTATTAAATTCCATCCAATGAAAACTCCGATGCATTTCGGACAAGAGCAGTCCTTTATCAAGGAGTTCTGAAACGAAGAAGATATAACACGCTATCAGGCTAATATGAATGAACGTCAAACAAAATGACAAGAGTATGATGTGCTCATGGTTAGAGAATCCAAAGAGTGAAAAAACGATAGTCCATGCGTCGAGGTTAAACCATAATGTGAACGAATCCAGTGGTGTTAGAAAGGTGCGGTGGTAGTAGATTAACTTAGTGAAGGTGAAGGGCTATTGTACCAAAGGCGTGGCTAACCGTGCTGTTAAAAGGGGCAAAGTGATTGTATCGCTAGTGCGTTACGTTAATCGAGATATTTCTAGGCGGCGCGAATCGTCCCCCCGTGTGAAAGACTTACTTGAAAGTGCTCGAAAGTTCAAGCGCCAGCTGGATAGGGTGGCGCTGGTATACGAGATTTCTGGGCAGCGTAGCTTGTATTAATGCGTTGGGGATTAGTAGCGGGTGACGTCATTAGTGTGTGCCGAGGTGAAGGGAGTTCTAGAAATGAAAATAAACAAAGGACTATGATGGCGGCCATGTTGGGTGGGGGGGAAAAAATGAATGATAGTTACGATGCGTGAGGGCGCACAGAGAGAATGCATTAATAAACAGTGTTTATAGATAACAGCTAAATTCAGTGCGATCATTGAGTCCATATGGTTTCATGGATTGAAGGCGAGAAATCCATTCCATTTCGCGCTGTAAAAGAAATTTGCGATTGTCTCTTCCTTCAATTTTAGAAATGGTTTCCAGAACAATAAACTTCAATTGAGCAATGTTTGTGTTTGAGTTCGACAAAATGGGTGGCAACGTTAGATTTTTCATTCTTGGTGCGAATGTTCGATTTATGCTCATTAACACGCACTTTAATTTTTCTTTCAGTTTTACCTAAGTAGATTTTCCCGCAGGGATATTTCAATGCATATATTAAGTTTGAGGTATCACAGGTGGCATTTACATTAAGTTTGATAGTGTTCCCTTTCATAGGGTGTGTGATGTTGTTGCCTGTTATGACACAGTTGCAATTATTACAGTTCATACATGGGCGAGTCCCTTTGTTTTCTTTGACCGTATCCATTCTTTTGGTTAAAATGTCCTTAATATTGTTGCTACGTGTGTAGGCAAATAAAGGTTGAGTTTTGAAGATGTCTTTGAAATCAGGTTCCGCTTGTTAAATGGGCCAGTGTTTCAGTATGATTTTCTTGAAGGTGGTGCTAGATGTAGAAAATTTCGATACTATTTTTCACTCTTTGGATTCTCTAACCATGAGCACATCATACTCTTGTCATTTTGTTTGACGTTCATTCATATTAGCCTGATAGCGTGTTATATCTTCTTCGTTTCAGAACTCCTTGATAATTTGAATCTTATCATTAGTCATATACTCATTATTTTTTATTCAGATTGAATAAAAAGAATCTTCGTTTTGTAAAGTCACCAAGGTCCTGTCATCACCGTTATACCTCCTCCTGGTTTCCTAATGGTAGCTTTTAATTGCGGGCTTGCCATATAAGCGTCCATTTAGTCTAAATTATTGAACCCGTGGGATTTCAAAAACAGATATCATCCCAGTTCTATCATTATCTTTATAGCCATCTCTAGTCACCATCTTAGTGGGGTCTAATTATGGGCTCAAATATATATGCATCCAATTTTATCTATGCAAAAAAATGATGGACCGAATGCTGAATAAATCATACATTCTACCCCAGTCAAGAGATCTGGGTCAAATCCATTGTTCTAAAGCTCACCATGCCACCCCAGTTTAGACCCAGCCATATGCAAATCAGTCTTGACCCTGTGCCTCATGGGAACAGTCCAGACCGAACTGGTAAGCCAGGTCCTCCCTGGACGGGAAACAGGCATCCTGGGACCGGTTTCCGGGTATTACCCTTCATCAGCCAGGCTAGCTTTTATCCAGTGGCACAGTGAGCAAGGGACCCGCGTCTGGGCATAACCATCCCACTTAGGGTGTAAAGTGCTACGCAAACAAGTGATAGACGGAATGCTGAATAAATCATACATTCACCCCCAGTCAAGAGATCTGGGTTAAATCCATTGTTCTTTTGCTCACCAAGCCACCGAGTTTAGACCCAGCCATATGCAAATAAGTCTTGACCCTGTGTCTCATAGGACCAGTCCAGTCCGACCTGCTAAGCCAGGCCCTCCCTGGACCGGAAACAAGCATCTTGGGATTGGTTTCTGGGTATTACCCTTCAACAGCCAGGCTAGCTTGAATCCAGTCCTAGGATGCTTGTTTTCCAGTCCAGGGAGGACCTGGCCTGGCAGTTCGGGCTAGCCTGTTCCCATTGAGCACAGGGTCAAGACTGATTTGCATATGGTTGGGTTCAAACTGGAATGGCATGGTGAGTACTATCAGTTAATTACTAAACTAAATGCCTTAACGCATCTCAAAATTCAGATTGCTAATCTAGAAAAGTTAAAATACAGCAGCAGTGGTTTGAGCAACTTGGCAATGTCCGGCACAAAAATGTTAAGGCACAGTACAGTAACTTCTTTAAAAGCGGAAATATTCTCATATCAAGGATGATTGGTGAGTATATGCAAGAAACAATGGTGTCAGTCTTTCAATTGTACACCAAGGTTGAAATTCAGATCTACAAAAAAGTTTGTTCCAAAGAGGGTCAGGTGGATTTGTATTGTTAAGACCATGGGTAATAAGCTCCTATTCCCATTAATTTGCTGACAGATAAGTCCATTTAGGAGAGGAGTACTTTAGACTGCGTACTCTTGCTTTTTTCGATCTCCTCACAGTGGTTTGCTCATCATAAGTATCACTTTGTTCAGACTGCTCAGAACTTTCAGGAACTGTTGGTGGGACTCAGAATCTCACCTATTCTGGGCCAACAGTTTCCGGGTACTACTCGATTTCTTGCTCCATTAGGCCCTCCTCTAGGGTCTCTATCTCTCGCAGTCAACTTTGTTAGCTTAGACCCTTCGATACCTAAAGTCGACTCTCTCGGACCCCCCCACTCAGGCCAAACGAGTGCAGTCCCAGCAGCCTGCTGGTCCCCGACATCTTGACTAACCTGGTCCTTTCTCACTGTGAACACTGGTACATCAGGAACAGATGCTGTTGTATCATCATGGGGACATGGGACTCTGTGAGAGTGGCTTTCATGTACCCAGTTCAGGAGACCTCCGCAGTTCACAGCCGTATTGGTGACTAACATCACCTGGAAAGGCCCTCTCCAGCGGTTCCAGACATGTTTTGCGCACGTTTCATCACCATTACCCAGTCACCAGGACTGAGGTCATGGCACTGCTCCTGTTGAACCGTAAAACCACCTTCGCCAACCTGGTGACACAGAACATACCACATTAGCCAGTCCCTTGCAGTTGTCCAAAATAATGTTATGTTAACTTAGCAGGAACAGTTGGCAGTCTCACACCAGAACTACTCTGCGTGCCAACAATTCTATCTTCCTGTCTGGTGTACTTCTCAAACTCATCAACACAAGAGCCAATTCATCAGGTCACTTTAGAGACTTCGAAGCACACACTTTTGCCAATCTGGATTTCAATGTGCCATTAACTTGCTCCACGAAGTCAGAAGTTTCCAGAAGGCAACTGTAATGGAGCTTCTACTCAACCTGTAGTGCAGCATATAACGCTTTCAGGACCTCATAATTAAAATGAGTGCCGCGATCTGACTCGAGAGGTCGGAAATCCAAAACATGGAAATAACTCACTATACAGTAATTTTCCCACAGTCATGCCGTCATTTATGCATGTTGGATAGGCTTCAACACATTTTGAAAAAATACAAACAATGACCAAAACGACTTCAAACCGTTGCATAGGGTCATTTCAATGAAGTCATTTGCAATCCGTTGAAGGGACCTGCGAATTTACCAATATGACTCATAACAACCTGTGTTTTTGTTCATGGGTTCTGTTGTTGGCACATTAAATACCTGTGACTTGTCTCTGCGGTCACTCTGAATTTAGGATTAAACCACACCTGTTGTAAAAAGTGCATCATTGCATCTGCATGGCAAACCAGAGGATATCATGAACCCAAGCTTTGACCACAATTGCCCAAAGTCATGTATGACTCAATAGCCGTACTGACTATCAGTGTAAATAGTAACTCTGAGTTGCTCTATAATACTACAAGCCAGTGACACGTTCCGCGACTTGGGCAGAATACACTCCTTGCAACTATGAGGCTTTCACACCCTCTTCAACTGTACAAACAGCATAAGCAGCTTTCAGATTTCCGTCATTCTCTCTCAAACAAGATCCACCATGAAACACATGATCAGATTCTGGCCTTAATTCGTCCAAAATGTCAGGATGCTGTTTAGTACACAATTAAGTCACATCCAAGCAATCATGTTCAACTTCATCAGTCACGTTTTAATTTCCGGGTAATTGCATCAAAGTAGCATGGTTTAGAATCATGCACCTTTGGAGCGTCACATTCTCTGCACCAAGCAAAATCTGTTTAGACTTCGATAAATGACTGTTATTCAGATACTGTGTACGTGTTAATAGTATCTCCACTGAATGGGGTACAAATACAGTCAGTGGATGTTCCATGAATATACTTTCGCACTGATCAATACTTGTAGATGTAGTTGCAGCTGCTTTGAAATATTGAGGCAATGCAGCTGCAAAAGGGTCAAGAGTCACCAAAAAATAGGCGATTGCTTGAAAATGTATAGGCCAGGCCTCTTGAGACCATGGGCAGCATTTGTGCAACCAAGTCCGAGATCGTATGGTAGTTTAGGTCCAAAATGCACGCTGTGTTCACTGATTGCAGTGCCTTGCAGAAGCAAACATCCTCTTACCAAAGGTATCCAGCCTTTTGGATTCCCTATCCAGTGGTGCAACAGGGAATGCGCTGGGGTTGAGTTTGGAGGTGGAAGCCTAGGTCACCAAGCTATCCAGGGTGGAGTGCTAAGTGAGAAAACTGGGATTCGATGGGGCGAGGCAATGGTGGCGGGCAATTGTCTTATGCACAGGAGCAAGGCTTGGACCAGGCCTGAGTAGGACGTGGTTTAAGGCATTCATTAAATGGGAGTAATGGTTCAGCGAGAGCAACTTCCAGCTGAAGCACCTCTGTCAAGAGGCTTGTCTTGACTGTCACTGAAGGTAGCGTAAAGTCAAAGACATCGATCAACCTCCGCACCACCACTGTAAATGAAACACCGTCCTCCATAGCCATGGTAGGGGGAGAGACCAGATCAGTATCTGGGAAGTTGTCCAGTCAACTGGCATCTGCCAGATCCTCACACCAGATTGCCACAAGATTTTCTAATAGCTGGTATCCATAACAGTCCACAGAACCCTTTTAATCATCAAGCAATCCAGGCCTGTCACAGGAATAAGGCACTGAATCCAAACTGGGGAGTCTACCCCCAGTAAATGCCGGCATCGGATGATACCCATCCAGCTCCATGTTGAAGGCTGGGCGTCAGTGGGGTCTACCCTGGAGAAGTCGTCAGAGAATGTCACAGAGGGCAAGCCTACTGGCTTAAAAACCAGTAGGGGCCCATCCTGGACCCGTGGGGCCCAAGGGCACAGGCCACCCAAGGATGATGTGCATGGTCTCATAAAATTCTTTTAGTTGGGCTACGGCTCCCGCAAACTCAGGGAAGGCGCGGAGACAGCCCAGAGCTCGGTCTCAAGTGGTGACAGCCCCACGACTCGTCCAAAGACGTGAGCAGCGAAGTTGAAGACCTCTATGACTTCTATTTGTGGGACTTCCTCGACGACTTGGAGTGAGAGGACTACCGCCAGGTATGACTTTGCTAAAAATCTTACGAACTTCCTCAAGACCGAGATCTGTAATGTCACAGAGTTGGTTGGCATCTGGCGGCAAGGAGCTTGACGGATCGCTTCCTCAGGGCCTTAGGAGGTATGGCGCGGCAATCCTTGAATGTCTTGGCATTGGTGAAAACACTCCAGACATAAAAGGCAAATGAAGTGCGCATCTATGACCAACAGCTGATAGTGATAGGCACCGAGCACTTCACTTCTGGCATGGACGATGCCATGTGGAGTAGAATTATGCCACCTACTGGCATGCAAGGGCACTCCTCATCAAAAGTTTCCAGATCCAGTCTGACGCCTCGGAAATATTCTAAGGTGAGGAATCTGCGGCTATTAGTCTCCATTGGATACTCCTGATTCCAGATGCTGAATATTAACCACCTGCACACTCCACCTCAAGAATATGGGAGTAGGTTTCTGACTTTTAGGGATATGCAAAGAATCTTTAACTGGATAAGATTTGCTCTTGCAGATTTTCCATTAATTAAACTAGCACTGGCAAAGCCAGTAGGTCAACCATATCAGAGCTATTGGCTTTGGAAATGTTTTCTAGCCATGTTGTACAGCAATGAAGATGCTTTGCAGTGTGGCTAAAACAAATTTAATAAAGAGCTATGACTCAGGCAGGGCCAATGAGCTTTTTTAAAAATGATAAAGTGTCCAATCGCTCCAGCATCTGCATTTTCTGGGGCCTGGCCAGGGCACAGCCATGGGCAGTGAAAGGGGCATGTGGTTCTATGATGCTGAGATGCGAGAAAGCCTATAAGAGTGGGGCTTGGAGTTTTGTGGAGAGGCGAGTAAAGTCAACCGAAATCTTAAAGCGGGCGGGGCAGTCTCCCGGACATCCCGGACTCTGAGGCAGCTCACAGAGCATACAGTAGTAAGAGGCTGCAAGCTTGCGGAGAGGGAAATGAGAAGCATGACAATGTCTTTAGCTCCCTGCTTCATCTGACACTGCCGGTAAGGACTACCAGGTGGTTGCCATCTTGCCTGCCTGAGGCCCATCTGCATGTCCCTGTATCTTGGGTGCCTCGAGCAATTACAGTGGGTCACTGAACATATACGGAACCTCTCAAACAGATACCACACAAAGAAATTAATGAATAGAAATGCGAGAGCCTTGATTGAGACCCTGTACATTTTGTGATGCTTTCATGGATGCCTTGTGTTTCTGAAAAGAAGTTAAATTGAATTGAATAAAGACTCAGACTGCAGTTAGGGCCTTTGTAGAAGCAGAGAGGCATCTAGAGTCGCCTGTTCTAGAAGAATTGCATACCGGCGGCCAACAAGATAGCTTGGTCTCTTTCCATGTGGTCATGAATATTTGGGTGGATCCAGAGCGCAGAAAAGACAGTGTGGTGCTGTGTGCTCTAGAATTAAGAGAGACTACAATAATTAAGCCTCTTTCCCGTAGGAGGTAAGCCTGTTGACAATGCTGGGGCCCTACTACCCAACTGGCACTAGCAATTACCTGATTGAGCGGCTGCAGAGGGGCGATCAAAATGTGACATGCAAATGTTGGTGGAGTGTGCTAACACAAACAGGGGCGGAGTTAGCAAGGGGGCACATCAACAAAAGCCCCCCACTCTAACTTGTCCAAAGATCATGGAATACCTGACATCTATGAGAAAATTCTTCCACTAAACCAGCAAAATGGCCTCCGGCAGAGGTTGAAGCAACTACAGGACATGCTCAACAACAAAGGGTGCAGAAGCAACAAGTGAGAGAGGACCCGAAGTTCTGCCCAATTCTTGCCAGAGGGAGAAAGATAAAGGACAACCAGTGACTATCTCCAAGATCTATCTCCAAATATTCCTTTAAGAAATCAAGGCGGAAATCAGCATGATAAAAAGTGCATTGAAAGTCTATAGGAACAAAATCCAACAGGTAGTAAATTAATCAGTTCGCAGAGACAATGACATAAAGCAGACTTTGAATGAGATCAGAGGAGCTACACCAGATTGGCAACAACTGCTGTTACTAGAAGACCAACATGATGAACTGTTTCTCAAACAGGAAGAGCTTGAGAATACATTCGAGACGCATTAACATTCGAATCAAGGGCCAGAAGGACCGGAAAATCACAACTACATCCAACAGCTGCTCTACCACATCAGGGCTAGGCCAGATGGCCCTCCAATATGTTTGGACTGAATGCATGGGTCTCCACCACACATACTCATGTGGACCCATTCTTTTGATGAGAAGAAAAAAAAACATAATGCATGTCTAATCCAAAAATTTTATGGAGTATGAAGGTCACAAACTATGGCTATGCCAGGACTTGGCTACCGCAACACTGAAGAGGAGAAGAGTCTTCTGCAATGTTACTGACAATTGACGCAAACACAACATTCACTATCATCTGCGGTAACCATTCTGCTTTATGTATAGTAATAAGAAGCATTTCTTCAAATCTGTGGCACAAGCTACAAATGTTTGACCTACCGATAGAGGGATTCGGGCCCCTATCACTGGGCTGGTCCCTGTCTAGTCAACACTGCAGACAGTAATCGAGAATAGGCGCGGGATCACTGCTGCAGAGAAAGAAATCGAAAAAGCCAAACAAGATGCTTTGATGGAGAAGGAGAAGCTTCAGGGGAAAGACCCAGACTAATGCAGCACTAGTGCCCCTACACCTGATTAGCAAGTAGAAACCAGACATTGTGCGAGGTGAACTTGGCATCTCACCAAGAGTCAAACAGGTAACTCATGAATTTAAGGGAAAAGGTAGCTATGAAGGAGACAGAAGGCAGATGATGACCGTAACAGAGTCTCGAATGGATACGTTCGGGTAAATAGTGTCCGATTGTTGTTGGGGGGTGTGAGATGGTTTTGGAGGGGCTTGGGGGAGGGTTAGAGGGGAATGGTACAACTTAAGCTTTAGGCAGGAGCTATGGACAGGAGGAATGGTGTACCCAAAGTTATAGAGGACCATGACCATACAGCAACATGCCAAACCTCTATAAGAGGGTGGAGTATCTATAGACATACGGGAGGTGGGGATTTCCAGAGGAGAGAGGGTGTGAGGACATTATTACAACTCTGATCACCTTTATACAAACATGGTGTGGCTCATCAGGCACATTGTTAATTGTCTTAAAGCTCCTGCGTCGAGGGCTATAATTAACCAGATATAATAAAACCAAGGGGATAGTTGCCTCCTCCATAAAAACACACTTTGAAAATCTGATTGGGCTAAACTGAAATCGAGATTTTTTTTCCACTACAACAATGACATACTTCCAAATCGACAGTGGCAGACATCCAGCACTAATTTCGTAAGGCACACAATCAAAATGATGGCCTCAGAAAATGCTAGGAGTTTGTAATACCGCACCGGCCGCCTCCTCGGATATTAACAGTTTTTCGGAAATCCGCGAGCTCTGTGTAACGCGGAGTGCAGAAAACTCTGCAAACTCCGCGAGCGGAGTTCACCGTCCAGGGTTACTTTATACCCCAGGACTACTTTGACTCATTATTTGGAAGCCAAACATATAGCTTCGCTTTATCTTTCCTTTTTTTTGTATTTTTGCTAACTATATTAACAAGCATTGGAAATGCAATAGGTCTCGCATTAGAAAAGTTGGAGCTATTGGTCTTGTAAATGACAAATATTTTAATTATGTGTTGGTTTTTAAAATAGCTAAATTGATAGCTTTGTCATTTACAATGCCAATAGTTATAACTTTCGCGAAGGTGACACCTATAGCATTTGGAATGCAACATGTTTTGTATTTACGTGACTTAGATGGCAGCTCTGGTCGTTAGGCCACATCTCTAGAGAGCACGAGAGTGCAGCAGGGGAGAGAAGCACAGAGAGGGAGCAGAGAGTGCAGCAAGGAAGAGTAGCACGGAGAGGGAGCCCAAGAGTCAAGGGGTTGTGTGGGTGGGGGGGTTGTGTGTGTGGGGGGTTGCGTGTGTGGGGTTGTGTGTGTGTGTGTGTGGGGTTGTGTGTGTGGGGTTGTGTGTGTGGGGTTGTGTGTATGGGGGGTTGTGTGTGAGATTGTGTGTGTGGGGGGTTGTGTGTGGGATTGTGTGTGTGGGGGGTTGTGTGTGAGATTGTGTGTGTGGGGGGTTGTGTGTGAGATTGTGTGTGTGGGGGGTTGTGTGTGTGTGGGGTTGTGTGTGGGTGTGTGTGTGGGGGAGGTCTGTGTGGGGTGTGTGTGGGGGTGTGGGGTGTCTGTGTGGGGGTGTGGTGTGTCTGTGTGGGGGGTTGTGTGTGTGGGTTGTGTGTGTGTGTGTGAGTGAAGGGGTTGTGTGTGGGTTTGTGTGTGTAGGAGGTTGAATTATCATTTAACTTGCAACCGAGCAGCTTCTGTTCAGAAGCTTGAAAGTAGCAGTTACATAAATCGGGAGCTGCAGCATGCCCATGGCTCGCCAGTGCATGTTGCAAATGAAACGAAGCATAATGTGTTCGGATCGCAATACAAAGAAAGGCAATAAAAACACAGGGTGGTAAATTAGACATGAGGGCAGCCTCGAAGCCAAATGGTGTGCGATGTGAAGGAGGGATATGGGAACAGCAAGGAAATACTTGTCAGGGAGGGGGAGAGTGGTGGATGCAGATGGGGATTAAAGAGGTAGTGTTTGAGCAGAGATTGGGCTATAAAACAATTCATAGGCTGTGCTTATGCTCACATTTTTTAAAGTCTATTAAAGCACCTCATGAGCCTTCTATTCTTTAGCTGTATGCAGCGCTCATCTATCTATATAATTACTGACCCCTAAAGGAAAACAAGCTGGGCAACAGAAAAGGAGACACGGCCGGCCGGCCGTGAAACTGAAAGCACGGCCGGCCGACCATGAAAGCCTTTGATGCAGCAGGGGGTGGAGCGGGAAGAGCTGCTGGCGGCATCAAGCTGGGCAACAGATGGCTGGCGATTTGATGCTGTGCACGCGCATTTTAACTCATTGTGCTTGCGCATTGAGCTAAAAGCGCACATGCACTGCATCAAATCGCCAGTCTAGTTAAAGTCTGTTTAAGCCCTTATAGTCTTGCTCTGCTCAATGCGCATGCGCATTGACAGGCGAGACCTAAAAAGGGGGGGGGGGGGGGGGTTGCAGGTACTCATTTAAATGTGGCGAGGGGGCGGGGCTTAGGGGAAGACATGCTTCTTGACTTATATACTACTTGCAGCACATACCAAAACACATTAAAAATGTCTTTCAATGGGGGCGTGGCTTGGACGCCGAGGAAGATGGCGGTTTAGAGCGTCTCTCCTCCCGCCACGAGCTTTCTCATCTAAAATTGGAACATTTTCGCCCGTCTATAACAGTGATCTGACCGCGGATTCGGAGACCGGAATACCATGGGAGTGCGGTGAGCTGCTTTTTGTGGCTGGGACCGCACCAGAACTGGAGCTACACCGAACGGGTATCCGGACGTCTTCTGCAGCTCCGTGGACGAGGAGCATAGGAGGGGCACCGAGCGATCACCGCCATGGTGGTGGAGTCTGCAGCAGCGTGGGGTGTTTGAAACACGATGAAGCGGTGATGCCTAGAAGGGGATTGAGTTCCCGACCTTGGAGCACGGACGCGTAAGTACAGTCCGGCCGGCCTCGTGGAGAACCAGGGCTTCAGCGACCTTTACCAAGATGGCGGCCGCAATTTTACATTTATGAAAAAACGAAAGTAATGACTTTTACCAAAGCTGATCTCCTCATTGAAAACGTCTGGAAAGCATGGTTGGCCGAATTAATGGTCTCTGAGAAAGAAAAGGGTACATTTTCCTGATCTGACAGCGGGGGCTTAATGCATTCGTGCCATGTATATGAAAGGCTTGTCCTCGGACTATGGCGACTCCTCCCACGATGCCACGTGCAAACCATAAATGAGTATATGTGACACCCTGCACCTCGGGACCCTCCTGGGGGCACACCATAATTGTTAGGTGCACGGGGAGCTGGTCGGCTAAATTCTACTGCTGATCTACCTTCACTCTTCTACCTGCATCAGCGCGACTGCGCCTGCATTGATCATAAAGAACATTGTCCAGTCTGCCCCATACGTTTACCGGGGAGAGCTTTCGAGACACCACTCGAGCCTCTAAATAATCACGATGGATACCAAAGATCAGGGCACCCTGAAAAGACTCAAATCAGACCACTCGAATCCGGGATCGCCAAACAAGACAAAGAAAGTTACTACGGAGGCACTTGATATGATCCTAAACAGGTTGGATGAAGTGAAGGATCTGGCTAAGGCCACCAAGGAGGAAGTGATGGCAATCCGTCAAGATATTAGAGACACTAATGCACGTCTGACAGAAACGGAATCCAGGATTAGTCGTTTGGAAGATATCGAGGTCAAAACTTCGGCGGCCCTGAAACACCTACACATTTCCTCCGACCAAACTACTAGAAGACTGGCCGAGTTGGAAGATAGAAATAGAAGAGGGAACCTACGCATCTTTGGGGTTCCGGAGGGGTCCGAGGATTCAGAGGGGTCGTGCATTCAGTTCTTGGAATCATGGTTTGCCCAAGCCACAAACCTGACCTTTGTTAATCCCCTAGAGTTTGACAGAGCGCACAGAGTACCTGGAAGAATCACCAAAGCGCAAAAAGGTCCCAGGCCCATCGTCTGTAAGCCGCTGCGATACCAGCATGTGGAGCAAATACTGGCTTTTGTTCGGAAGCACAATCACATCCTGTGGAGAGACGCAAAGATTTACATTTCACAAGATTATAGTAAAGAAACAGTAGAAGTAAGGAAGGCCTTCCTGGCCCTGCGACCGCAACTGAAGTCGAGGGGTTATCAATTTGGCTTTGTGGGTCCGGCGAAATATAGAGTAACGGTACGTGGATCACCTCACTTTTTCACGGACCCCATGAAACTCAAACGCATGCTCGAGGAGATGGATGAACGCGACATGGACACCAACAACCCAGACAAGGTGACGGCCTCGGCTTCAGGATACAATCGAACATTTCTGGAAGAAGCTGTATACGACGGATCGTCTCCACTCATAGGGTCTCACAGATTTTGTGACCCTAGCACCTATCAGGTTGGGTCCTACATTCGAGACCCCCTCCTGAAACGGGGAGTTGCTCCGTGAGTTATAGTATATTACAACGTACTATTCTGGTTAACGTTTGGCAAATCATTTTGCCCTTGATTCCTTAATATCGTTCTATCTTTTCCGAACTAATTTCTCTGATCTAATCTGTATCTAGTCTCTGACTTAGGTAAAATTGTGTGACATTAACACATTGCCTCGGCAGTAGTCTGGCGTTACTAAGGTTCGGTTAGGACTATTGATAAAGGCGCCTCTCACTGTTAGCCTATCGCTCCTGTTACTGTATAGAATCTGCTGGCTATTAGGGTGCCCTAGAAGATGATACAAATGTTCTATTCTGGGAGATAGTGCATATAGTTGATCATCTCTACTTATATAAACTTGCATTCGAGATCTCCTTCTGACACTGAGAGTTGCTTTGTGAGTTATATTACAATGTACTATCCTAGCTCTACTGTTGGCAATTTCTTCTGCCCCTGATTACTTATTATCGAACTGTTATTGCCGATCTAATTTCTCTGATCCAGAGTGCAACTAGTCTCTGAGATATGTGAAATTTTCGTAACGTTGACACATTACTACATATGGTGTCACAATTCTTCACAAAGGCCTCCATCGTACTCTAAACTGTTTCCATCTGATGTTCCACTGCTAGAATCTCATAGAATATACCAGTATCCAGAGTGTAGTCTCATAGTTAAAATAAGACCATTTAGAGGATTTCATTGCTTTAGTGTCTGGTTTTAAATATTTCAAACTGTTGTTCCAATGTTTATGCAATGTTTGTACTGACGGGAGGGTTACTGCGGTTTTCCTCACGTCGCCATGCTTACATATTGCAGTAGGGGTGGGTGGGGTGGGGGGTTTGGGGGGTCAGGGGGGGGTGTGTGTTGTACATTGTGGTTTTCATTTTCATTTTTGATTTTTTCATCTTCATTTTCATTCTCTTTTTTAATCAGCTCCTTATTTCTTGTCTGGACAAGTTGGATCACTCACATACCATGTCTTTGTGCCTATACATCTGCTCAAGGTTTATGTCAATCTAGTGCCATATTCATCAGGAAAGGGGGTTCCCTTCATGATGTGCCACATGGCACACTACTCCTTAGGGTCCATGATGCACTCATGACGTATGTAACAACATAAATGGTACATCCTACACTTACACGCCACTCGGAACAGCTTTCCTAGACAATTTAAAAATCTTGTCATTGAATGTAAAAGGTTTGAACCAACCCATTAAAAAACAGAAGATATTGGATTATGTGCGTAGGCAGAAAGGTGACATTGTCCTGCTACAGGAGTCCAAGCTAGACACAAAACAATTTTACACTCTGCGCAATAAGTTCTATTCGGAGGTTGTGGGATCAAGTGCTCTAGGTAAAAAGAATGGGGTACTGATACTGTTAGCGAAAAAAATCCAAGGTAGAGTTATTGTCCTCAGAGACAGATGAGAAGGGACGCTGGGTTACAGCTAAGCTCGCCTGGGACAATACAGAATTTTATGTCACGAATATTTACGCACCTAACACTAATGATCTCAACTTCTGGCAGGAACTGGTGAAACATCTGGCAACCATACCCGACACGGCAATTCACCTGGTTGGAGGAGACTTTAACCTCCCATTCGACCCTGCCCTGGACAGAGACTCGAAGTGCATTTTCAAGCCGAATAAATCACATAATGCATTCATTAAATTGTGTCAGCGCTTTAATTTGGTTGACGCGTGGTGATTACAAAATCCCACTGACAGGGACTACACATTTTACTCCTCCCCACATGATTCGTACTCCCGCATTGATTACATCTTCGTCACACAAAATGGGGTACCAAGGATAGAAGACACATCCATAGAACCAAGAGTCCTATCAGACCACTCATGCATTTCCCTTTCCATTAGTAACATTAAACCCTCCCCTAAACAAACATCATGGAGACTCAATGAAGAAATACTAAATAAAGAACAGAATAGGGTTGCCATTCAAACTGCCATTCGGTCGTATCTAGAAATAAATATGAGAGGAGACACTTCAGACCCCGTTCGCTGGGAAGCCCTGAAAAGCACACTTAGGGGAGTATGCATCAAGATACGTTCAGCAATGAACAAAGATTACAACGCAACATTAGAAACACTAGAAAGAAAGATAGCTGACCTAGAAAATAGACATCAATTGACCAGGGACCGGGAGACACTTAACACCATGACTAATAGTAAATACGAGTACAACAAGTTGGTGAGTGAAAGAGCGGGAGTATGGCTGGACAGGAGGCGGAAATTTAAACTTTGCGAATCTAACAAAGCAGGCAAAAGCCTGGCCGCCTATCTAAAATTCAAAGTTCAGAAAAATTCTATTAATGTTATAAAAGACTCTGCAGGAGTGAGCCACTCTGACCCCCATGAAATAACTGAGGTTTTTAAAGACTTTTATGAGGGCCTGTATGCTAAAAACGAAATGGTTGACGAGAGTAAGGTTCAGGATTATTTACAAGAATGTGACTTGCCAACATTAACGTCAGAGGAACAACACAGCCTAAATGAACCGATCTCGGCTAGTGAGGTAGAAAAGGCAATCAAAGGTCTAAAATGTGGAAAAGCACCAGGCCCTGATGGCTTTACGGCTAAATTTTACAAAAGTTTTGCACCGGATCTGATAGAACCTCTTTTACACCTTTTCAAGGAAATCACAGAAACAGGTGAGGTAAGAGGCACTTTAGCGGAGGCGATTATCGCGGTACTCCCTAAGGATGGCAAAGATCCATCATTGCCAAAAAATTATAGGCCGATTTCCTTGATTAATCTAGATTGTAAGTTACTGGCTATGATTCTATCAGCTCGGCTACAAAGAGTCCTCCCTACCCTCATACATCCATCTCAAGCGGGCTTCTTAAAACACAGACTGTCAAGAGATAACACCAGAGTATTAGCCCATGTATTAGAAAAAGCAAAACTTCTGCATACCCCCACAGTGGCAATCACGTTGGACGCTGAGAAAGCCTTTGATAAGGTAGATTGGGCCTTTCTTGAGGCGGTCTTACACAAATTCAATTTAGGTACAACATTCACTAAACTCGTAATGGCCCTGTATGCCGAACCCACGGCTAGGGTTGGGGAAGGGGGCTCCTTTTCCTCATCCTTTTGCCTGAAACAAGGAACAAGACAAGGATGTCCATTGTCTCCATCTTTGTTTTTACTGGCGATAGAACCTTTCCTATATCATATACGGAATAACGCAGCCATCGCTGGGGTGTCGTTTAACGACTGTACTGTAAAATTTACTGCTTACGCAGATGATGTGCTCATTATGACGGAGAAGGCTGACGAGGCTATTCCGGCATTAATGACCACGATTGATGAGTATTCTAAGGTTTCAGGGTACAAGCTGAATAAGGACAAAACAGAGGTCTAGCTTTTAAATAACATCAGGAATAAAGAAGTACTTGGTGCATCTGGTCTCACTTGGCAGCCAAAAGCCTTTAAATACCTGGGACTGAATTTTGAGAAAGAGGAGCTAACTTTAAAAAAGATTTCCACATTATTGGATAGCTGGTCACCCAAGTTTTTGTCCTGGTGGGGTAGGGCTGAAACACTTAAAATGATGTGCACGCCTCTGGTTAATTACCTGGCCAGCATGCTCCCAATGACTTTTACAGACGAATTCGTCAAGAAAGTGGATAGGCTGTTTGGGGAGTTCCTGTGGCGAGGGAAAAAAGCCAGGATATCATTAAAAAAGTTGCAGCTGGCAAAAGAGAAAGGCGGCCTGGGTCTTCCCTCGTTCAGGAACTATCAGACGGCTTTCCTTTGCAAACAAGGGGCTCTTTGGCTAGTTGACTCTCCATCTTATACCCCAGTATGGATATCTATTGAGAAATTGATAATTGCGCATGCACCCCTTCCGGCCCTCCTTAGCATGGATTTGGCGCATTTACCTCACTCCAAATATATCCTACTGAATACCAGGCGGGCCCTCCTCAGGTTGGACCAATCCCATAAAACTAACCCAGTAATCAAGAAATCCATCCTCGTATCTCTATGGCATAACCCTATGTTCCGGTTAGATGGCAGAACCCTATATTGGGACTTGTGGGCTAGAAGTGGTATACATATGGTGAAAGACCTCTACGAAGATGCTCTGCCCATCCCTTTCTCGACACTGCAAAGTCTTACCACCCATAGAATTTTATCAATTCCTGAAATTGAAATCCGTCATCTCTAAACGTACCCTCACTACTGATTCACCCTGGCTTATGAAGCGTTTGCCGATACTGTACCATGCTGACCATTTCGTCTCCAGAGTCTATAAATTGCTCCTTCCCTTGCCCAGGAAACCCCATAAACTAAAGGAAGGCAAGTGGGAATCGGAACCTAATTCGACAGGAATAACGATAGACTGGGAGGTGATACACAGCACTGCACTATCAAATAAGGTCTCCCCGATCCTCTGTCAAACAAAGTACATGTTGCTGAACAGAGCGTTCTAGACCCCTCAGAAGTTGTTCAAATGCCATCTAAAAGATACGCCCGATTGCAGGAATTGCCAGGCAGCACCTGGGGATCTAGCGCATATGCTTTTTGATTGTTCCCTACTAAAAACATTTTGGGGGAAAGTTTTCGCTTATATTCACCAGATATTTGGAATTACACCTGCCCAGGAATTCTTATACGTCATTTTAGGTCCATTAGACATGCAATTGCCTGACATACATGACCGACAATTGTTAGATATTATGTTGACGCTGGCGTGCAAGGTCATACTTTGTAAATGGAAGAATTTTGCTGAGGTCAACTTTAAAATCTGGCTAGAATGGCTCTCCTTCTTAAGAGGGGCAGACAATCCGGCGCTACAATCAGCTACATGGAAGCCCTCTAACAAAAAGCTGTGGTCCTCACTGGATGAATCATCTTCTCACTTTGAACCTCCATGATACAACCTTATATATGTTGATTATTCACATATGCTCCATTGACTCTGTATGAATCCATATGCTTCAACGTATGTATGTATTACTGTGTATTTTATTGTATATTCTACTGTAGCCTTTAATACGACTCATGCTCCCGCTGACCGATTGTCATTGATGCACTGGTACAATTGTCCTTATTTCTTATTTCTTACTTCTTATTTCATATCCTTACTCTTCTTTCTTTTCTTTCTCTCTTCCTTGGTTTTTAGTATGCGTCATTTATTATAACTATTGTATTAATCTTTGTATTGGAAGATTTACTGTATTGTCTTTGCTTTCGTTTTTCAATCTTCAATAAAATGATTTGAAATAAAAAAAAAATGTCTTTCAATAAACATAGGTGTGTTTTACTCATTACACAACGAAAGCCAAACGTGGTGATATTTTCAAATTTCCTTGTTTTGTAATGAATGTATTGAATCCTTTATTACTACCATGGCTGCATGATTCGAACATGTAATAAAAACTAACAGAAAACATATAGCCCCTATGCAGGGCTATAAGTGGGATGAAAAAACGTGTTTGTCTCCCAAAGGGGCTTGGCCGAGGGCGTGGCTTTAAAACACCTAGGCTAAAAATGTGTGCTTAGCATAGTAAGCTGGCCCTCTGGTATTTTGCTGGTTCTATCACTGCATCCAGATATCCAGATAAAACAAGTAGCATTACACATACAACAAGCCAGGACTATTGGCTTTGCCAACGGTTGTTGGTCGCATAAAATAAAATTAGCACCAACTATGGCTTCGTTGAATATAGTATTGAAAATGCTTCCATTCTGAAATGAGACTGTGAAAGAAGTAAAACTAGTCCCTTTGAAGTTACCTCAAAGCAAAGGCAGTGAAGGGTGGTACTGGTCCAGAGGTAAGATTTGTTTTCACCCTGAGGGCGAGGGCAAAAATAGGGAGCCAGATAGGGACCCGTCTCCTCACCTGCATTTTACAACTGCTGGTGCTCAGCACCAGCACGACCCGGCCCACTTAAAGCCCTGCCCCTATGACAAATATATTCACCCTACTGGGTGAGAACAGGCACATCGCCCACAGAGCCTCCTGTATCATTTGCATCACCCCTGCTGCTGTCATAGCAATTCAATACATTTTTTATTAAGGTATGGAACTCGAAAAGAGGTCCACTTAAAAGGTTACAAGACAATAGCATGATAAAATAAAATTTTACGTTGCGCAAATAGAGACCTTTACCGTAGAATATTATTCGCATAAATTACAAGAGACGAATCACTCACTTTTTAGAGGGTTAAAAAAAAAATGGAGCAGCATATCGTGAAAGTTCAATTTTGTAACAGATAAAACCACAGCCATAAAATCGACAGGGGATATATCTTGAAAAAGAGAGAAGAAAGTGCTTGTATAGAGATAACTGAACATCCTTCGAACTGTAGCAATAGTTAGGTGCAAAATTCAGCTAATAATGATGACATTAAAGAGGAAAAGAACCAGTATCACAATAAGATTACATTAAAGCAGGAATTCATAGGAGGAATGTTGTACAGGCCACTACCCCCTTTAAGTGTACTATGCATTCTGCCTACATAGAGAGGAGCCACCCAGTTACCTGTAACCGTACCATGTATTTTGTTGCCACTGTAGGAGAGGGTCTCCGGTTTGTTTGCGTGTTCATTTGTCACCTACAACCACATCTACCCTGTTTCCACCCTATGGCAGCCTCTCGAATGGTAAAAGGAGCTCTAGTGCTTATCTCTCTCTGCAGAATCCTTCAGACAGAGCATCAATGTGTGGTTTCTCGCCAGAGAAGCACTTTGTATAATTTCATATTCGGCAGGGGACACGTTCAACGCTGAATGCTGGGTCTCGCTTCCGGTATCCTTCCACTGTTTTCATAATGTTGGCCGTGGTGCAGCAGTTAAGTCATCCAAATTGAAAAAGGACTGTAATGATATTCTTGCTTTCCCTCTGGACTACGTTATATGACCTGGGATAAGCCGTTTCATCTTACCTGTCTTTAGCTGGCCAATCTATCAACATTGCGAGTGTTAAGAAAGTGGTTAAATGACAGTCCAAAGTGCTGCATGAGGAAAAGGTTACATTTAGGCGTATACACCTTCACCTCTCTCTCGTGCTCCAGAATGAAAACAGTAAACATTATAGGAAACTCGATTTCCTCACAATTTCCAATAAGCACGTTGTCTAATGTGTCAGTAAAACAGAATGTGAGATGTGGTTTCACCCCATTGTAAACTGGTGCCCGATCAGCCATAACCCCCCCAAACAAGTACCTGGAAATCGCTTGAGTTCCTGGCAAGCCACCGGCACGATCTGGCGCAAAATCCGGAAGTCCGGCAGCGTCATGCTTGCTGTGGGGCGGGACTTCCGCCATAAGCTCGTGCACGAAGTGACTCGCCGAGATGGAAGTGGTGACGTGGGGCTCCCATGACGGAGGGGGAGCCCGGCGGTGGCGGCAGAAAAGTGGTGAGGCAGGTCAATGGAGGCGGAGGAGATGATACCCGGTGAGTGGGACTTGGTGGTGCGTGTGTGTGCGGCCAGGGCGGCTGGTGCGTGTGTGGGCGGCTGGTGCGTGTGTGGGCGGCTGGTGCGTGTGTGGGCGGCTGGTGCGTGTGTGGGCGGCTGGGGGCGGCTGGTGCGTGTGTGGGCAGCTGGTGCGTGTGTGTGGGGCTGGGGGCGGCTGGTGCGTGTGTGGGCAGCTGGTGCGTGTGTGCAGGGCTGGGGGCGGCTAGTGAGTGTGTGGGCAGCTGGTGCGTGTGTGCGGGCTGGGGCGGCTGGTGCGGGTGTGGGTAGCTGGTGCGTGTGTGCATGGCTGGCGGTGGCTGGTGCGTGTATGGGCAGCTGGTGTGCGCGCGACTGAGAGGCATGGCTGACTACCTGAGATGTGCACGGCTCGGGAGGCGGGGCTGGGCATGCGCGTCCACGAGATGCAATCGGCGCTCGTGCCCCGGTCTGTGGTCCCTTCAGAGCTAACTAGGCAGCAATAGGTCTTTCGCTGACGCGAGACCTAAAAAGACTCATGTATGTCTCTAGTCTGAAGCCCTTGTGTGCTGAGATTCCCTTGCACGATAGCCCCCAGCATACCATAGAGTGGTTCTGCAGATAGCCAGCAAAACATATACCATAGCTTCCTTATAGCAAACATTTTTAAACAATTCTACCAAACCTTATATACTATAGACAAGGCGCCAGCCTCTCGTAGATTCCTATTTACGCATTAACCTTAAGATGACTTTGATGAAGGGAACAGACAGACATGCTAGAGGACTAATAACTACTGATGAAGTTATCTTAGAGATCACCAAACCTAAACTAGGAAAGGCACCAGGACCGGACAGAACACAACTATTTTTATTATAGGATGTTCTGTCATAGGTTGGCCCAGATCTTGGGTATACTTTAACAGTTTTAGAAAGATGGGTGGTGTGACACCTTTGATAAAGAAATCTTTACAACTGTAGTAGGCTCTCGTTTAAACCCGCTCATGCCTGAAATTATAGCTCTGGACCAATCAGGTTATAACTAATGCCAATGACGGGATAACATTAAAAAACTCGTCCACATCATAGATTTCACCCTCCTGCTGGACAATGGTAAAGCACTCGACAGAGTAAACTGGACTTTCACGGCACAGGTTCTGTGCAAAGTAATTTTTGGACAGCGTTTGTGCACCTCAGCTCAGGTGAGTTATGGCTCGCCATGAGCCTTCACCAGAGTCAAAGGGGTTAGATCATGACTGTTGGCAATAGGCAGGGGCACCAGGCAGGATTGCCCGTTATTGCCACTCATTTTTTAGCTTTCTTTGGAACATCAGGCTAATGCCTTTCAATAATTAAAAGGGTGTATGTTAGGCACACACACTTACAAACTTATGATGTTTTCAGATAATATCACGGTTTCTTTAGAAGGCACAGTGGCCTCTCTGTCCCTCCTCACCCCCCACAATCGAGGAACTACTTTTTTAACCCACTACTGTAGCAATCACAGAACTTAAACAATCTAATACTTAAAGACTAGAATGCCCAGACTGTGAAATATCTGGGTATCCGGCTGGGTCACACCATCTCCCATAAGGTGAACCTTAATTTTGCTCATTTACTGACAGGCAAAACTAGATTTACAATCTTGCCACACAAAATATTTTTTCTGGTTGGGCAGAGTTGCCATAGTAAAAATTAACATCTTACCCAAAATCGTATACTTGTTTCAAGTAATCCCTAAGGCAGTGTCAGGCATTGTGTTGAAACATCTAGACAGGAACAATCTCAAGTATAGCAAGAGTGACACTTTAGTATTCTGTCCAATAGGGATAATTGCCGATTCTGCTCATCTTGTCTTACTATCAGGCCGTCACCTTGCGATACCTGGTAGACTGGGAGAATACAGAAACCGCCCAACAATGGAGTTACATTGATATCAGGTGCTCCTTTCTCTTATTATGATCAGGGAGGTTCAAAGGAAAACAGCAACTGAGAGCCTTATAGGTGGATGCACGAGTTACTTTATAAATTGCATCCAGTAAATATCTTCAAGAGAGACCCCGGGGGAGAGGGGGTGGGGGTGGGGGTGGGGGAACGTGGCCAAGATGGTGAACGAGTAGGACGTGCCTTCCCGTTGCGCTGGTTGCTCAGAGAGCAATTTGACCCTACCGCAGCAGAAAAGGGACGTGCGATTAGCAGATTATTGCAGCTGGCCTGTGTCAGACCTGGGGCTGGGTGCTCTCCGAGAGCCGTGACGCCAAAGCCACTGTGACACAGGGGGACCTGGAGGAGGGCCCCCTGATACCGACAGAGGTAAAATGAGCCGGGAAAAGAAAGTTGATCGCATCACGTAGCAAGAGGCCATCAGCCTACGCTGTTCACGGCAGGGCAGAGCCTTGGGGGGCCGGCAGCCGAGTGCCTGCACCACCCGACCTACTCAGCAGTTAGCAGCAAATGAACGATGCCACAGAGCCCTCGAGCAAGCCCTTCTTACATGACCTAGTGAGGTCTGGGATTTTCTGGCGGGGTTGCCTAGGACCTCCATATACACTCCTCCCGCCCTGGCCGGTCTCTGGGACATGTGGGACAAAAGACTGCAGTTGAAATTGATCAAGAAAAGGGGTTACCCCTCCTCGGGGTGCGATGACTGGTGCTTTGACTGCCTATTCCCCACGAGTCTGACCAGGACGGGGCCCTCCCTGCTCGCTTTCGAAGGGGTCTCGGGGAACTCTGGAGATGAAACGGGCCAGCAAAACAACCAGGGGGCTGATCACAGCCTAACTGGAGAAAACTACACATGACATGCAAGTATAGCCGCTTCCTTTGGGCACTGTAGGTGATCCCCTCGAAACTGGGTGCCTTGGCTAGGCCCACAGAGAGTGGAGACCGCCAAACCTTTTGGACTCCAATTTAGCCAACTACTGGAAGCTCAATATCCTCCTGCTACAACACACCGGCCGTCGCTACTACATAGCAGTCAGCAAGGGAAAGAAAGACCGCTCGGTCAAAGAACTACTCAAGTCCTCCAGCTCTCGTGCAGAGGCCCCGGTGGCTCCCATGGAGGACACATCTACCGCCTCCGATGATACCGAAGCCCTGCTCACGCTCTCTTTCATTATAACGCCGTTTGCCTAATTGATGGATGAATTAATCTATGAAGAAAGAGTTGGCCCAGGAACTCAAGAGAGGTGAGATAGGATATATACTCACTTTGAGACAGGGTAGACACTCTGGAGGCCCACAACAAGTAGAGACTAGGAAAATAAACAATTACAGCAAGTGGTGATCTAGCTCAGGGACAAACACCTAAACATGCAGGCGCACGATGAAGACGTCGAGAATCGCTCGAGGCGCAACAACGTATGCATTAGGGGGATTCCAAGCAGCGCGGAGGGCCAAAACATTTCTTCTTTCATTGAGAATCTCTTCAGAGCAATCCTGGAGGCCCCTCCAGACCAAGAGATCAAGCTGGACCGTTACTCACTGTGTCGGCCCCAAGAGTTCCGCCCTGGCACCCCCAGCATATACCATTACGTGTGTACATGACTTCCAGTTAAAAGAGCGCATTTTCAAAAAGGCCAGAGACTCAACTATTTCAGTTCCAGGGTCACCATCCTCTCCTATTCCAGGACCTTGCTGCCTCTACACTTCAAAAAAGGAGAGCACATTCCAGCCAATTACAACGCACATCCGCTCTAGCGAAATCCCCTACTCATGGGGAAATCCCTTTAGATTAATCTTCTGCCAGGGTGGGAAGATACATCAGATGCGTTCCTTGAGGAAGGCCCACCAACTACTGAACTTCCTACCAATGCCCTTCAGGACTCCTCATCGCCCGCCAAGACTGGCAGAGACCAAACATCTTGCAGATGGCAGACAGCAGGCCGTGCTCATCTTCGCTCTGACCCAGAGACAGTTATAAAAGAACATCAGGCGGTGCTGGTTTCCCTTGGCGATAACAGTGATCCGGCGTAGTGGGAGCAGGGTCGCTCCAACTGGCAGTCGTCTACTAACAACAATCAATGGCCCATGGTTCATGCCTTCCACTAGTCTATAAGGATGGTGAGCCGGGGCGGGACAGGGACTGCTGACCTCTTCCACCCACCCTGGGTTCTACTACCCAGGACACTTCAGATGTTCAATGTTATGTTTTTGGTTTATGTTTATAATGGGGTTGGTTGGGCCCTCCTGCACATCTGAATCTCCCCGGGGTAATGTCTCTGCCCATCCAGTCACTCGGACTCATCCCGTGGGCCACCCACTCTTGGATCCCCATTTATCAGATGATATACTCCTCCAATTAGCGCATGTCCACAGCCCTTCTTATATGTACATGCATTTATATAGCGCAAATCACCGACACGGTATCTAAGCGCTTGCTTAGGGAACCCGTCCTGGTATTCCCCTGTGAGATACCCCGGCAGGGTGTCCACAAGGTGAAAGCCAGGCATCCCGCCGCAAGGGGCCGTAGTGGAGATTAAGCAATGTCACCAAATCTTAAAATCATCACCTTAAATTTGAAAGGGCTTAACAATCCAGTTAAAAGATGAGCTCTCTTTTCCAACTTGGAACATTCTACAGCACACATTAGCCTCCTTCAGGAAACTCATCTCATCCCCAGAGACGCACATAGACTCCGCTCTAGGGCATTTCTTCATCAGCTTCATTTTCCTCCCAATCCTCCAAATCCGCTGTAGTGGCCATTTTAGTATCATCCACCTTTCCGGGGAAAGTCAGGTTATTAACCCATTCCTTTACATTAGGCCCCCACACCTTCACGGTACGCACGATCTATGCCCCTAACGTGTTTGAGTTCATCCAATCATCTGACCGGGTGTTACTGTTGGGGGAAACTTAAACCTGGTGTTTGACAAAACTATTGACAGGTCAGTCCAAAGACCGGGCCAAACGGGGGCAGTCTTGAGGAAGGGGGCACATCTGTTGGAGGAGGCCGGGTTGATGACATATGGAGAACCCTGCATCCCTCAGACAGAGAATATACATTTTACTCCCACTCTCACAAATCATGCACAGAAATAGATTCTTTTTTAGGCACCCAAATCATGGTTGTCCACATTCAACAAGGTGACCTACTTCCTCGAATGCTGTCAGATCATTCGGAGGGGACAGTAGAGATTTCTCTTCCTTCCTCTCTCGCCCGTCTAGAGTCTGGTGACTTAGGGATACCATGCTACACCGCCCGCAGTTGTCTCACCAGCATTGCTAGACTTTTTGGACAGGAGACCCAGAGGCCTCTATAGCCATCCTCTTTGAAACTATGAAGGCAGTGATGAGGGAAGAATTAATTGCGATAGCTTTGTCCGACAATAAGATACGTAGGGACAAGAGAGAATCCCTCACAAGATAAGTACAAGAGCTGGAACGTATTCACCAACGGCTGGCGCTCCACGGCAATGACAGCAGCTCGAGGCAGTTAGAACCCAATTATCTGCCTTGGACCTTGACAGGGCAGAGTATGCGGTGCTCCGCTTACAACACACCTTTTATACCTGGGGCAATAGAAGAGGGAAACTGCTGGCCAATAAGCTAAGAAGACAAGCTGCCGGGGTATCATCTGTGATTAACACAACAGGGGTAGAAAATACCAAAGACCAACAGATTACCAAAACATTCGCCAGTACTACCTTAGGCTATGTGATTCGCAGGAACTTCCCACAGACGCTCCGGCAGGCTACCTTCGGGGTGCCGCCACTTCCAGATTAACACCAGAAAAGGCAGAGCCACTTGCAGCCCGATCCAAATAGAGGAAGTGGTTTCTGCTATCTCCAAGCAGAAGTTGCTTAAGTCCACGGACCCCAACTGTTTCACCTCAATGTTGTTTCTGTAATATTTTGGCTCCCATTCTTACCAGAGTCTTCAACATGGTCGGAACTTCCTCAGCACTCCCACCACTATGCTTGAAGCGGCACTGGCGGTTATAGCTAAACCAGTTAAAGACCGATGCCAGTGTGCTTCTTATCAGCAAATCTCCCTCTTGAATACCGACCTGAAACTGTTCACCGGCATATTGGCAACGAGATTGTCCTCACTTCTTCCCGGCCTGGACGATCCCCGGCCAGGCAGTTTTTATACCTAACAGACAATGCGCAGACTACACCAAGCGCCTACTCCATATTACAGACTAGACAGCCCTTCGACACAGAGCCTATGCTCCACTCCATCGGCATGGAAACAGCATTCGATAGAGTCCACTGGCTTTTTTGAGAGAGATCCTACGACATTTCGCCCCCTGATAAATACATACAATGGGTCATGAGCAGCTACAGTACGCTGATTGCGATGATGCGAGTAAACAGAGTTGCTTCTAGCCCCTTCCACATTCGGAGGGGGACAATATCGGGATGCCCGCACTCCCCCCTCCTCTTTGCCCTATACAAGGAGCCTATGGACCAAAAGGTAAGAGACAACCGCCACATATCAGGGGTGCACTTCGGAAGGTACAAAGACACGCTTAGCCTGTATGCCGACAACATCATAGCATCGCTGGAGGACCCGCTGACTTCTCTACCTGCCTTCATAAAAGAGCTAGAACAATTCTGTTAAGCTGCAGGCTTTAAGATCAATATTCATAAATCCAAAGCTCTCAATCAATCCCTCAAAAAACCCACTCTCACTGAACTACAACGCACATATCCTATTCAGTGGGCTCCATCGGCAATACCATATCTCTGGGTACACCTAAGGCAAGCACATAACGTACAATGACACCTAACTATAAAACTTTGCTCCACCAGATACAAGAGGACCTATGCCGTTGGAGACCACACATCCTATTCTGGCTAGGCAGCGTAGCCGCAGTGAAAGTGACTATACAACCTAAACTACTATAGATTTTTCAAACCCTCCCAATAGAACCCCCTCCAGACTCACCGCAATCCATGCAACTAGAGGTAGACAGGTTTATATGGGCAGACAAGATGCCCCGCTTACAAAGAGATCTAGGTCACAGACCCCGAGAGAAGGTGGAGTCAGGAGGCCTAACCTTAAAGAACACCTTCGGCGGCACAACTGAAGACGTTTGTTGAGTGGTCCCATCAGAGTCTGAAAAGCATTGGCTTTTCATGGACAGGACAGTGGGGGGGGGGGCACCCCCTATGGAAGATTCCCTTCCTCCATAATTGGCACACCCTAGAAACCTCTATTTATCTTCCATTACAAAGACCTCTCTAATGGCATGGGACAGAGTGGCCATGAAAATGGCTCTGACCCCATTCCCATCCCCGCCAACACCGACAGTGGCCAACACAGATTTTAACCCAGGCCTTGAGACAGAGGCGTTCATACTGTGGATGCAGTAAGGCAGCCAATACATCGGCCATTTCTTCGATGAGTCTGGCTCCTTAACCTTCGAGGACTTTCGCTCAGAACAAGGGCTCCCTGAAACTGAACGCTACAGATTCCAACAAAGTAGACACCGTGTGATACACCCATCAGTTCGACCCCCAATTTAGCGTTGTAACTCCTTATGAGAAATGGTAACAATCCAAATCCTAAGATTCACGTCTCATCTCTGAAATATTTGGCTTACTCCGCCCCCACTGCCCTCCCTTCCCCAGCAGCTACAAAATCCCCGGGTCAGAGAAGGTAGGAGGCTGAACTGAGCCGCTCCCTCTCGCAACAGGAATGGGGGGACATTTACTATCGCAAGCACCACACTGCTCATAATGTATTGAGCATAGGGACGGCTACTAAGATTGCACTTACTGGTACCTCATGCCCCCGAGACTCCACAGATGGAACCCGGCCCACTACCCCCTTTGCTGGTCATATTGCAGCTCCTTGGCACAC
Source organism: Lissotriton helveticus (assembly GCF_964261635.1). NCBI lineage: Eukaryota > Metazoa > Chordata > Amphibia > Caudata > Salamandridae > Lissotriton > Lissotriton helveticus. The sequence goes on along the minus strand of NC_136059.1, from coordinate 546,966,845 downwards.
TGACACCCTTGCTTTGGGATTGCCCTAAAATCCCTTCTTACTGGAAACAAGTAATGTACGATACAGATGCCTACTTTGACACATAGCTATGCTGCTTCCCAGCTTACCCCCTTCTAGGCCTACCTAATGCCCTCCCATTTCCCCTTAAATCACAAAGAGGACATCAAATTGGGTTGGCATTGGGAGAGGCTCTCCAAAATATATTGGCTCATTGGGGGGTCGGGAGGCTTCCTACCCATGTGGGTTGGATACATTGTACATGGTATACATTGGGCATGGAACAAATCTCCTTATCCCTTTCAAATCAGGGATCAACCTTTCAGAAACTTTGAAAAACATTTTTATCTTTACTCGCATTCTAATTTGAAGAACTAACATGCCCCAGATACCCGATACTCTTGCGCCTTACTGAACCCCCACAGGCCATGACTTAGAAACAACTACAGCACCTACACATATACATCAGATACCGGGGGAGGGAGGGGATGGGTCTGGGGGGAGTAAGGGATAGGATTTTGGAGGGAGGGGGGAGTTTTAGGGCCATTTTGTTACAATGTTCATCTATATGACAACAAGGGTGGAATTAGCTAGGTCTCAGGTTGTGTTATGAGCTTGTCTATATTTCTTTGTTTCTCTTCCATGCAAAATAATAATAAAGAAATGTAAACATAAGAGAGACACCCAGAAGCACAAGTTACTTAACTTTGGTAACCCTCTTACTGGTGGATACTCTCATCAACCCAGAAATAACTCACTTTTTTAATTCCCTCACCGGATTCCAGTTACTGCTCCCACTTAGAGATATGTGGTGTCACTGGTCCCATGTTATCCTTGCACCATCAAAGAAAGTGACGACACAAAGCTGTATAACTATTTCAATCCTGTGTGCTGATATGAGTTTTCCTTGGAATTTTCCTGCACCCTAGACAGACTGAAGTGTGACACTGTCCGAAATCTAGTTTGAACCCTAAATGCCTACTCCATTGAATGGGGAGGAGTGATGGTGGTGAGAGAGTATGCACCAAAAACATAGTAAAACAAGGCAAGTAACCTTTTCTTCTGAAGGACACTTCTAACTGCAGATTCCCATCTTTTCAGGGTCTGAGAAGTGGACTTCGATCAGGAAGCCCAGCAAAACCATATGGTCAAAATGACCTTGCCTGCAGACTTGTTGTGGAGACAGTAATGCCTGGTGAAGGTGTGAATGGACACCAATGTGGCAACCCGGCAGATGTCCAACAACAGAACACGTCTCACCAAGACCGTAATGGCGGCATTGGCACTGGTGTGATGAGCCCCAAAGGATTGGCCAGTGAATAGCATGTTTCAATACACAGAATAATCTAGTTGGATCATTTCTGCTACTGCACCGAATTCTACTTCTTAGAATCAACAAAGCCAAACAGCTGATCTACTTTGTGCACTCGATGTAGAAGCTCTACTCTTGTACAGCCCATAAAGTCTTGACTCCTCCTTAGAGGGGTGAGGTGGGGTGAAGAAGGTAGAGAGGGTGATGGACTATCCCAAGTGAAAGGCTACACTATCTTTGGCAGGAAGGGGGCACAGATTCGCACCACCAATTTGTCTGGAGAGAAGGTGGTATATGGAGATTGCACAGTGTCTGGCGCACACTGACAGCATGCAGAAATAACTAATGAGGGAAACCACCTAAATGGACAAGCAAAACTAGCAAGCAGCTGAGCAAAAGCTATAAGGCATACACTAAGTACATACGACCAGGTTAAGATCCCCCAGAGGATACTGAAGGGGCAGGAGTGGAAGGGACGGGGGCTTGGAAGCATCACAAAGAGTGGCTTATAATGAAGATTGGCTGGCAAATGTAAAAATGCCTTAAAGTCAGACAAATAACTTAACAGTGCCCAATCCAGCACCCAGCTGGGCCAGAAATTAAAAAAACTAGTTTTGACTCAATAGAGTTAACTCTGCACCAGTCCATGAACTTTGCCCCAAGAATAGAATAACATTCCTAAATGGGTGCCTAGCCACACGAATAACTTTCACTACTTCTGGATACGTTTGGAATCTGTTAAATTTCCACTCATGAAGGTGAAGATTGTAGAATACCAGGTGGAATAACCTGGCCTGTTGCTGAGACACCAAGTCCTCCCACAAAAGCAGGGTGTAGTAATGAGATTGGTAGGTATGTATAGTTCCCTTTAACTGTATTGATTGGAACTGGTAGAATGTAGAGAGATTCCAATGTATATATGTCATTGAATGTTGTAAGAGGAGTACGAGGTTGGAGCAAAGCTGAGCTGTGTACATCCTTGTACCTGGATACATGAAATAAACTATACAAAGCCAACCATATGTGTACATCATCATCATCATCAACAACAAACTTTATTCAGTTAAACCATAAAAGTTACATATAAAAATACATAAGATACATAGAAAAAAAGCTCAACCTGATAAAAAAAAAATCCATAAAACACGTCATGCCCAGCAGTACCAAGTCATTTGAAATTCATTATCCTTGTTCAGGTAGGATAAAAAAAAGAAACATTTAAATTTTTCCGAATTTCTCGACTGCAAAACTCAACTAGTGTTTGAAAAGTATGCAATTGTATAATTTATAACACATTACGATTTTTTGCAGACAAGGCATATAACATAAAAAGCAAGGAAATAAAGTGCATAATGCAAAAATGTTAAATCCTCTAAAAGTAGATGTGATCTATTTAAGTGATGCTAAAATGTCAGATACTGTACAAATTGTTTTAAAAAATCATTTTCATACTCGGCTCCTTAAACGCACGGTGGCAGAAATAAATCTGTACATCATTTCACATTTATTTACCGTTTGAAGGAGCTGAAGCAAAAATAAAGCTGGACTGCATTTCCTAATATTCAACACACGCAATAGTGGTAAAATAAACTCTCTTCGTGGTTCATCATATAGATGGCAAATAAAAAGAAATGCAGCATATTCTGGGTTGTATTGCAGTCGCCTGGACAGGGGTCCAGGTGAGAGTCATAATATGCTTTGCTGGGATATGACACCAATATAAGAGTGATTCTAAATCGAATAAGATAAAATCTTTTAAAAGTGACTAAAAGGGAACAGAAGATATGGCTTAATTATTTCAGTACTAACCAGGGGGAAATAATGGGCTACACACTTTTTAGTTATCTCCATGCATTGTCTACGCTCCATTAGAGCGTTAAAAAATTCCTTCTCAAAGTGGGGCTTCGTAATAGAAGTTATAAATTGGGGGTTAAAAAAAAACAGTCCTGCCTCCCGATGAGTGCCAACTGACTTTTAACATAGCTAAACCACAGTATTTTGTGAGCATAATCGCAATTTAAGCAATCCTGTATTATTGCTAGATTAAGAGCTGGTTCTTTATTGCCCAAATCGAAGCCTTAACATAGTATGGGCAGTTTGACTTCAATGTATTAAAGGAGTCAGCCCCCATTTATTATGACGACTGGGGGGGAACAGACAGTCTTCTGAGAAAAGACATTTCTGGAGTTTGTAAAATTGACGCATTACAAAATCCCCAGACGACAGCCCCATATAAGATAACTGCTATGCAAACAATTGTGTCTCTTTTGCCATATATGAGAACAGCACAATACCGTGCATTATAGATGTTAATTATTACCTTGATGGGTTTGGAGCCCAATTTCTGTTCAAACCTTAATAGAGCTTCAAGAGATTTATCAAAGCTCCTCATCCTGACTTCTAGGAGATGGGACCACGAGCCTTTATGGTCAACAAGGACACCCAATTAGGAAAAATGTGAAAAGCTGGAGTTTGTGTTTATTAATAAATCAGGATCTTATTTTAGTGTGTGCTTTCCCCACCACAATAACATGTGACTTTGCTGTGTTGGTCTTTAAGCCCAACTTGCTCATCAAGTCGTTAAATCATCTTTTCCCAGAGGTTCCCGCTCACCACCCAATCAAAGGCCAATGTCAGATCAATAAATCCCAGATGGAGTGCGCTGTTTTTTGCCAGCGTGTATTTACTTATCACCAAATGAAGAATAAGGCACTGCTCGACAGTGCCAAGGTCTCTTCTAAAACCATATTGAATGTCTGAAAATGTCTCTTTTTCTGCTACTCATGTTTCTAAGCAGTCAAGTAAAACCTGCCCATTAATTTACATGTGGAGTCAATCAATTAGATTGGGCGATAACATTTGGGGTTTGACCTATCTCCCTTTTTAAAAATGGGAACAATTATTACACTCGACCAGGATTTTAGTGGGCCAGAGATTGCAACACAGCTTAGGATGTTGGTTAACACAGGGAGCCATAAATCGTGATTTGCCAGAAAAAGATCAGCCGGAACACCGTCTGAGCCAGCTGCCTTATTCTTTTTGGTCTGGTTAAGTGCCTTTGCAACTTGATGAATTATAGGTAGGGCTAACTTTGGCTCACTTCCATTTGTATGTTTATCACATTCTATTGTGCTACTATAGTCCCCTCCGCTCCTATAAACTTCTGAGATGTGATCAACCTTTTCATCTGGGGGGAATGTAACATCGGTAGTGCCATTATGGCTATCCTGGAAAAAAGGGGCACTAATAGTCTTCCAAAAAACACTAGTATCTTTAGTAACAGTAGCTTCATGAAAATTCACTTAAAATGTACGCAAATAAAACTGAACTCCTTTGTTGCTCTTCCCACAAAAATCCGGTAATTTTATCACCTAACTTCTGGCCGCTACCCATAGAAATCCCACTGGGTAACGCTGCAGCGGTACGAAATCTAGGTGTGATATTTGACCAAGTTTGTCCCTGGAGAATCAAGTAAATGGACTTATCACAAACTGTTTTGTGCTGATCCGGGCCCTCAGGAAGCTATATCCTCTGCTCGACCTACCAGCTAGATCATTGATTTCCAGAGGGGTAATACTAACTAGGTTGGACTTGTGTAATGCCCTGCTGTTAGGAGCCCCTAACTACCTGTTAAAAAAGCTAGAACGGAATGGGAGGAGGAGCCAAGACAACATCCAAAATGGCAGCTTAGAGGCCCGGCTCCGCCGATCGCCCTCTCCCTCCCTGACATCCTGCCGCTTATCCTGAGTCTACACCATACCCCCGCACGGCGAAGGTGGCGCACTGCCCTACCGTGTAACTCCGAGGTCGCGATCACCTCGGGTGGCTGAGAACCGTCGAAGCGGAGATTGCGGCCTGTGCCAGCCGTAAGCCGGGACCTCGAGCTGTGCTGTGGCCGAGGGGGAGTTGAACAACAGCGGATGCGGCCGACCGGAAATGACCGGTTGCCTCCACGGAAGTCGCAGCTTGAGCGATTTTGCTGACGACTGCTAGCGGAGTGTGATACGGCTGCCCGGACCCTCATAGCACGCATCTGGCTGATTCTTCTGCGCTGAAGGTCCCGTGACTAGTGTACGGTCCCGCCGCCCGCATTGGTCTTCATTGGTTGGCCGCCCAGAGTGCCCTGGCCCTCAGTGGTATCGCCCGCCTGCAGTGGCGAGCGTCGGATTATGGATCCTTCCCCCCCGGCTTGGCGGGTAAGAGGCTGGTGTGGCTGCAATTATGGGAATCCTGAATAATTCCGTTTCGACCCCAACACGGTCTACCGGGGGATATTGAGGCCTCGGATGCCTGTTGCTATGTCTGCCGCCTTGCCTGGGGGGTCCCCAGGGTTGAGGAACATCGCAACCGCCGACGGCGACGAATGGGAGTACACTTTGGGAGATGTCCTTTTTGCTCTTAATGAACTTCATTCCTCCCTGAACTGCATATGGTTGGCTCTCCACGACTTGCTGGCACTCATTATTCCTGACGTGAGACCTAGGGGCGCAGATGGCAACATGTCGGACTGGGCGCCTGTCAATGCACAGCCATTTGTCACCGTGGACTTCCCGGAGCATGCAGTGCCGGATTTCGAGAACAGTGAGGGTGCTGACCAGACTGGCGCGACCGACATTCTTTTTGGCTTTTCGACATATGTGCTTGCCACCAAACGACAACGCCGGGTCCCTACACTCTCGGGCGGCGGCTATTGTCGCAGCGGTTTTGTCACTTTTCATTTGCCTCCGCTGAGCGCCTGGGTGGCCCCTAGGAAGCAAGTTTGGACACCGAGACTGCCTGCCTGTGGAATCTCTGGGTTGGAATGCTTGTTTACTCTCGCTCGGACTGGCCAGGGATGAACATCGCATGATTGTTTTACCGATCTGGTGATTTTGGTGGTGACGCGAGACATTGATCGTTATTGTGATTGTGGGGGTGTGAGGTGGGCACGTACTGTCGGCTGCTTCCTCTTCGGGGAGCCTACATTCTCTTCTGGGATTAGGTGAGGGGGGAGGGGATGGGGCGGGGGGCGGGTGCAAGCAAGCGTCCTCCTCCACCTTTTTTTCTTGTAACTGGGGTTCTAGTACTGGGGCGACAGGCATGCCTATAGGGGGGGGGCCGTAGCCTTCTGCTGGTATGCGGGGTGGGGGGTTGGAGGGTGGGATCTGTTTTTCTCTTTTCTTTTGTTTCTATGGCTCTTCTTTCTTTCCTTCTTTATTGGTAATTTCTTCATCGTTTCTTTCATATTTCGCTTGGATGGGGGGTCCGAGCTGCCTTTTTGGGTTGAGATTTTATGATGTGCGCTTACGTTTTTCTTAAAATGAGGTTGACCCCGCGGGTAAGACGCGAAGTTAGCGCGTAACTATTGTATGCTGGCATATTCTACTTAGCACGATTTCAGGCGACTTTCTATTTTATGGATAGCGACTATCCTGTTCCACGACTTGCCCAAAATATGACTTTGCCTGATTGTATGCCCAAGGATCCTCCTTCCCATATTATAAAATGGAATCCTCTTATGTCCGGATGTTCAGCGATCACGCTTACATGTCAATCCTGTTCTTTTTCGATTTGCTATGGCTCTGGCCCTAGAGATGCTGTAATGTGTACTTTTGCTTTGTAATGGTTTTGCCTCTATGTAGCGGCCGGCCTGAAAGGTTGTAGGCCCATGCCTGTATTGACTTGAGACGATATCTTTGAGGTTTTCCGAATAAAAATTTAACACAAAAAAAAAGAAAAAAAAAAAGCTAGAACGCATCCAGACAGTCACTGCCAAGCTAACACTGAAAAAACCTCGATATTCATCTGCTACAGAGTCCTTGAAGGAGCTCCACTGGTTGCCTATCAATCAGGGAATAATCTTTAAATCTCACCTTATTGTCCATAAAGCACTACAAAAAAAAAGGACCAATACCCATCCAAAACAAACTACAAAATACACTCCTGGCAGAAATCTCCGATCCACAACAGGCAACTATGTCCAAGAACTGAGATTTTAAAAAGTCAGAAAAGGAGATCGTACCTTTGCTGTCAATGCAGCCAGCATATGGAACAAACTACCAAATAGTGTGAGATACAAACCACAAAGCCAATGGTAAGCAATGGGCAGAATGTATTCAGAGGGAAGCTTTCTGAATGTTCCCAAGATGTCTTTCGCAACTCACAATGCTGTATGGTAGGCTTCAACCTAAAAAGCACCTAGCAGCAACAGACAGAAATCCATAGGCATAGTAAAAAACAGCAACAGTAAGATTCTCAATGTAAAGAGATCACATAGTTGCCCGCTGTTTGGGGAAAGGTGGGTTGTTGAGATTGCAAACACTCTTCATAAGAGGTACTGCAGTAAGGTGTGACAAATAGCTTATTTTTATTTTGTGGAATAATTAATATCCTCTAACAGCCAGGTGTACTTGAGCAGACTACATCTTTTCCATAAATGTGGTGTGTTACAAACCAGAGCGGTACATTGGAAAATACATTATCCATAATACTATTTCCACTTTACATTCAAATAAGCAAAACTATATTAAACACTATTAAGCTTGTATTTGAATACATATGAATTCAACAGATTGATTAACATACATTTAACCGTTTGGTAGTACCACGAAAATAACAATAGATAAGTACCCACATATACAGATGGAAGTTTTGACGAACAGGAAAAATATTAGAATATGTAGCGCATATATTCTAAGGCTTTCTTCTACCACTAATACTAATCTTTGTAAAACTAGAAGCAACGCACTGACACATTGCTGAAACATACCGTGCTTTTATCCTTCAAAAGCTTTTCAATCACTTCAATTAACATTTCCTTTTGTTCTGGATCAAGGCTAAAATAGAAAAAGAAAAAAAATGTCAAAAATAACTGCATTCAAATAAGAACTTGCTTTAAACAAACAAATGTAACAAAAGAGAACAAGAAAAACAATCTCCAAAAAATTAAAACGGCTAGTGCTTGTACTTTAATAAACGCATATACATGAAAAAAAAATGCATTCTCATGTCAACCAAATAACAATACTGATGTAATTAATTCCCTACATGGGAGGTTACATAAACTTGCTCTGCATATAAAAAGAAGACTAGCATAAACAAAGCCCTTAAAATTGCGCTTTGATGGTGAAAGGTTTCCTCAATTTGTGCTGGTGGGAAACACTGCTGCGCTTTTGTTACAGGAGGTCGATATTACAGCACTGCTGCAAAACCGGCACCCAGTAACAAAACCAGCCCCACCCTTCTGGCCTACTGGGAAAACGCCCGTGCTTGCTACGGCCAGTGCGGCCTTGCTTCTCATACCTACTCTTTCAGGACTCTGTATGGTTTATAGGACTATTAATGGTTTCAAAAAAAGTTGGAGTGGTAAATTCAAACTTAAACAAATTCCTGGACACAGCTGAAGATCATTCAACTGCTCCTTTCTGAATACTGCGACATTGTAGGGGTGATTAACCCTGCCAACAGCATAGTACCTTGCGAAACCTTTTACATTTTGAAATTCACCAGATTAAAATGTAAACCTTCAATCCAAGACACCTGTAACTTTAAGATTTAGCCTTTTAAGTATTGGTGTCGACCAACGGGTGACGACTTCACTCCCTCCCCAGTACGTCTGATTTCATTGGCTGACTCTCAGGAGGGCTATAAAGGACCCTCTATTGCTCTATTCTTTTTTCATGTTGGGCTGCTGGGGAAAAGCGTCCCCAGCAGCCAGAATCTTTCATATTTTTTCTTTTTGGTGAAATGACGATCCGCGTGCAAGGCACGCTGACGTTTCTACCACTCAAATTGAAAGTGAAATGAGTCAATTGGCTCATTTCACTGAATTGGTGCTCAGGAGCATTGCTCAGCCCACTGGGCATCTATGTGCTTGGAGAAGGTATTGTTTTAAAGGGGAAACATTCCTCTTTACAATTATATCTCTCCCTAGTGGATCCCCGGTGCTGTATACTGCACATGCATTACACGCTCTATTGCTGTGTTATTTGGTACAGAAAATCAATTAAATGTGTCTATTCGAAAACATTTAAGTTGGAAGTCTAGCGCCAAGATGCCAATCAATCAATCATGCCATTTGTATAGCGCACTACTCACCCGGGAGGGTCTCAAGGCGCTTGGGGGGAGGGTATGCTACTGCTCGAACAGCCAGGTCTTGAGTTGTTTCCTGAAGGCGAGATGGTCCTGGGTCAGCCGAAGGTGGATGGGGAGGGAGTTCCAAGTCTTGGCAGCCAGGTAAGAGAAGGATCTTCCTCCGGCGGTGGCTCTTCGGATGCGTGGTACGGCTGCGAGGGCGAGGCTGGTGGACCGTAGCTGGCGGGTGGGCGTGTAGAAGGTCAGGCGGTCGTTGAGGTACTTGGGGCCCAGGTCGTGGAGAGACTTGTGTGCGTGGGTGAGGAGCCGGAACGTGATCCTCTTGTCGACGGGGAGCCAGTGCAGGTTCCTCAGGTGGCTGGAGATGTGGCTGCGTCGGGGGACATCCAGGATGAGTCGGGCGGAGGCGTTCTGGATGCGCTGGAGTCTTTTCTGTAGCTTGGCTGTGGTTCCGGCATAGAGGGCGTTTCCGTAGTCCAGTCGGCTGGTGACGAGTGCCTGGGTGACAGTCTTCCTGGTCTCGGTCGGGATCCAGCGGAAGATCTTGCGAAGCATACGCAGGGTGTTGAAGCACGATGAGGAGACGGCGTTGACTTGTCTGGTCATCAAGAGGGAGGGGTCCAGGATGAAGCCCAGGTTGCGTGCAAGCCCATATATTTTGTGTGAAAAGTGTGTTACACTGCTAGAGGGTCTTAGGGAGCTGAAATGACATAGGCCTGTGAATACTATTTTGGAAGCTCCTGGCCTGTTCATGTGCACAAGATGGGGGTGAGGTTGCTTTCCCAGATAGTGGAAGTGTATTACTGAAATTTATGAGACTGGAGAGAAGGAACCCAGAAGCTAAAGTGGGGAAAGAGGAAACAGGCTTCTACTTAGAAATGAAATTACATCCTTTTTAATACAGAGGGTGGCTGATTAGTCTTCTTGACCTTTTGTAGACGCAGTATTGGGGACTTCAGTTCCAGTTATCAGTGCCCTTTAGAAAGGGGTCAGCCCTTTGTTGCTCCGCCTGAACACAGCCAGATGTGGACATTGATAGGTGCAGAATGCTCCCACCTCTTTTTGCCTCTGTTGCAGGTGCTAAAACCTGGAGGCAACCCTGCTGTTAAGAGCATCACTCTAAACAAAGGCTGAGTCTGGAAGACAGCCTGAGATCAGCATGTTAAAGGAAAACTTACCCAAACTGGGTCTGAAAGTGCATGTAACCACATGCCCTGTCTGCCACCCTTCTCTGTAAAAGAGAGAGCTGTTGATCCACTTCTTTTCCATTTCTAAGTTCTCTATGCCCAAGGAGGGAGTACTCCACACAGTACCCAGAGGACTACTGTAGAACCAAAACTGGTAAACACACAAAGGGCCCCTTACCCCTACTCAACCAGTTAGTAGCCATGGTCTATTGAAAAACTAATTTATAGGCATACGTTTGTTTTGGCTTGGCACTCTTTCCCAGTCGCTTTAAAGTTTACAGTAATGAGATGCAGTTACCAAACAAGTGAAAATAGTCATTATCACAGATATAAATCTGGAGCGGAATTAACAAGAAATCAAGACACAAAAACATTCAATTCAACAGAAGAATGACAGAAGGCCATACAACTTCACAAAATGATGTTGTTACATTTTTTAATTCACATTACAGTGAACATATTTGTTAAGAATGTTGGTTCTGTTTTGCAGCCAAAATGTGTTTTGTCCTGTACATGGCACACCAGTTTCTTTGAAGCTGTTGAGGATATATCTGAGAATATAGTTGAAAACAATGTTCATAATTGATGCTGAATAGAATTGAACTGTGAGACAACACATGATAGATCACAGTACATATGACATGTTTTAGAGCCTAGGCTTCAGTGAGACACGTGAGAAGTGAAGTAAACAAAGTGTTTGTAGGTACACTAAAAATACAAATATAGGACTAATCACACTGAATAAGAGCGAGGGGCACCAGTTTTTAATTTAACAAATCTGTTTTCATACAGTTAATGATGTTGCTCTTTGTTGCTTAGAGGGGCTGGACATTTTATACGGAGGTTTAGTTCAAATAAAGCACACGAGTAGATTTGTGGTTTAAGAACACCTCCTTAGGAATGGGATTTCCCTTGTTTTTTTTTTTTATATCTCCTTTGAGAGGTCGTAGTATGATTGAAAATTGTGATCTGTGCAAAGGAGAATGAGAGTTACAGATTGTATGTGATACATGAGATGGAAATGGAGAAGATTTATTATCATGCAGAGAGGTCAGTAATATAAATCTTACCAGTTTGGTATGGTTTGTATTCTAATTCAGGTTTAATTTGCGGACGCCATCTTGAATGGTCAAAGTATAGGCAATGTTGTAATCCTCAAAAGGGAGGCTTTGTACTAAGGTGGGAATGAGCGGACAATGTTTACAGCATTAGTGGCTGCCCTATATGTGGTCAAGCACTCACTATTTAATGTCAAAATAGATAGTCAAAATCTTAAGGGGTCATAGTTTAATCAGTGGTGTAGTCCCCAATAGTAGGCCCGTGTTAAGTTTGGCAATAGACATAATGTATTAAGTGGCTCAGGGAGAAATTATGTAACAAATAACAAAAGGCTTGGTTTAGGGTCTAGTTAAAATTCACTGATTGAGTTTGCAAGTTAAGCATCAATATGATATTGAAGTGCCCATATATTGCAAACAAACAGGTTAATGGCATTTACAATCATTATATGATGACTATTATCAGCTTAGCATCAGTATCACATCATTGCAGTCTTCGTACACTTTCTCCAGATAGATTACGGGTATGTATGATTACAATCTATATATGATGGCCATTACAAGTTATTCTCATGTTGGTAACAGTCACTTTTCTGTTTTAGCAAGCCTGAGGATTGCTAAGTAACTGATGTCAGTTGAATATATTATATAAGGGAGTCATCATAGCGACTGTACTCATAACTGAACTGAACCTCCAGCTTGTGATATCCGGTTCTCAATACATGTGGTCTCAAGTCCTCAATGATCTCATTACTTCATATGATATAAAGTTCGTATAGGTAGGGTCCTACTTTTCCTCGCAGCTACAGCTGAAGTAGGCTTCAGATTTGCCTGCTGTGTTAGTGTATCAGGTTATATGTTTCAGAATTGCCTACTGTGTAAAGAACAAAAAAGAATTGCCTACTGTGTGTTTTTTTTATCGGATGAGAATCTTCAGCATATTCCAAATGACAACTCTTGGGAGGCTATAGAGGACTAAAGTTGTTTTTTTTACAAATTACTGAAGATGATAAATATATTTATCTGGGGAACTGTTGTCCTTAAAGCATAAGGGGAGAAAATATGGGATTCCTGTGCAGTGTTCATGGTGTCGTGTATTTCTATAGGTTCTGAATCGATCCCCCTATTCCTGACCCTATTCTGGTTAAACTACCTAGCTAGTTAACTAACAGTCAGCCCATGAGGCAAGAAATCCCCCATGATGCAGATACCGTTATCTGACGCAGTCACACTACGGCACAGGAACGTGTTATCTGATTAGGTCATAACGTTTGAGATCTAATTAGACAAGCGACATTCCTCCAGCCCCTGATAAGGCATACGACGTTCTCATAACAAATCAAACCTATGACAACCTGGATAATCCGTGCGGCCATTGTTTTGATTTCACAGAGAACTTTAGTAAAGAATGTGCTAACGAGCAAGTCGTATGACATCTTTATTGACGTACCTATGTCCATCCTTACGTCAATCCCGGCACCTTTAAGGTATAAATATTGCCGACCTTGCCCTATGCAAACACACGCGTGGTGACAAGACGGAGCAGCCATACTTGCCGAAGCCGAGAGCAGAAGCAGACCCCGCTGGCAGCAGCCCCGCCTTCCTGACGCGCTGAGAGACGCGCTGCTATCTCAAGCCGAGAGACCCAGCACCGGCGCTTCCGGGTAGCCCTCGCAGGCAGCCTGGAATATCGAGAGCAGAGAAAGAGATACCATTCCTCATTCATCCTAAATTCCAGGTACAGAACTGAATAACCCCTCCTAGAGAATTCTTTAGTTATTCACTTGGCAAAAACAAACTTAACTTAAACTGTAACTTTCTATTCCCGCCCACGCATTAGACTTAGGTCAGGTACACGGGGTAGGCGTATTTAGAAACACCAGTTGAGTACGTTTAGTCAAATGTATATGTGTATGTAAATATATTTTAATCATTTTAAACATCATATGGCTCAGAAACCATATCAATGTTTTTACAGTATTATTTTATACTATTGCTTTTAATGTATGCACTTTACTTAACTATAAGTATTGCAATAATATCGATCCATTTCTCTTGTACGAGAAAAGAGACTGATCAATAAATAACATCTTTTATTGAACACGCCCGTCTCTTCCTTTTCTCTACATTCTGATGAGACTAAGAATGCACGTACTGACTGAGTAAAATAATTGCCTTGTGCTCACACGACTCTTGAGATTGACTCTTGATTAGGGGAGAGCAAAGTTGTCATGTTCTATGGTTGTCAGAAACTAAATCCCTTCTTGTCTAATCAGGGGAGGTAATTCTTTCCTGAACATTCGAGAAAGTTTCTAGCGAACTCTGAGCTTAGCTGGCAAACCCAAAAATTAAGTCTAGTATCGACAGTAGTAGACCTAGTTAACGTCTGGTCTAGGCCTTTACTGCTGTAGGTACTATTCCAATGCGCAGAGCCTATTGGGAAGATAGGAACTACACTACATGGCGCCCAACGCGTTTGGAAAGGGCGATAAAACTAACGTAAGACATTTAGAGTAACTCAGTCGTGCTTCCTCACTCAGACCCCTTTTCCCAAATACTCCAAAGACGTCTGGAGTGGGTGAAAGGTTATTATATCCTCCAAAACCTCGCAGGAGGGAACTCCTATGTATGGTTCTTGGTCTAGTCAACGTTGAAGGATAAAACAGTTCCAGAATATTGTGCATCTAATCTCTGTTTCCATAAGAAACCTGATCTGCAAACAAACATAATACCATCCTGTCTGTAAAATGGCAGAGAGTGATGATGAAAGAGAGGCAATTAGATTAGCTACTGAAATAGCAGATGCTGATGCTACCATGCAAACAGCAGACCCGGATATAATACTCATCCAGGTCGCCAAAAGGAGATCTATAACCTTAAAACTTATAAAAAAAGGACTGACACCTAGAGGTGGCACAGTCATATTCGTAATTGAGGCACACGAATATCGGCAGACAGAGGTATACTATTCATGGATACATTTTCCAGCAGCAAATGCTGTAACAAAGTACTTCCACTATTACAAAGTAGAGGAACCTCCTGAAACGTACACTCCTTTCGAGGAGGTGGAAGTACCACTCAAATTCCAAGAGCATTTGCTCTTATTTGATGGCGCCCTAAAACATAACAATCACATTACAAGGCTCGGTCCTTTAGGAAGACCAGGAGCAACGTGGCCGGTCCTAGCCGGATACACACCACATCCAGACATCGAAAGAATGCCTGCAGCAGAGCTGTTAATACAGCTAAAACAACTACTAAAAATTCAAAGACAATTAGTTCAGTATGTAATGCGGACTTCAACAATTCAGCCAGCGATTAAACTACCACAGCTGACCCCTCACCAGGGGAACACAAATAAAATTACACCACAGAACATCCAATCCTGCCTAGGTAAAGTTCCAGCTAAACGGGAACAGATACCATTCTGGTTGGCACAGAAAATTACCCAAATAGAGGCGGTGTTTCCTGACACCACCCCATTAGAAAAACACAGGATTCTGACTATATGTCTCCCAATGGGAATCGCACCACACATTGAGGACTGTGACACTTGGGGTACAGTCTTTGCTTCCATCTATACAAAAACGCACGGTGTCCCATCCATTTCGGTGATACCAGATGTGCTAAAACAAATTCAAGATGAATACGGTCCAGAACCAGCTTTAACTCTTGGTATGAAATTACTAAAAGACTTCAAACAGGTCTCGGCTATATTACTAGCCAACATAAAAGGTGAAGCAGCAAACGTGGCGATCCGCCAGAGGTTAAAAGAGACAGATATAGCAGACCAACCAGCTGAAATTGCCAGAATCATAGAAAAATCCTATGAAGAACTAGGCAGAGATAGTCTAGGTGGAATACCAGTAAAACCGCAACTGACTACAAGTCCAGAAAAAATATTTTTTAATAATAATAATTCACCAAAAAAGAACTGGGATGGAAATAAACAATCCAATCCTAAAGAAAAGAAATTCCAGTCCAGAGGAAGGTCTCCTAGGCGAAGAGAGAAATCTCCAAACCCGAGACAAAGGTCACCCCAGAGTGACCCCTCTGGGAATAGATATAACCTTAGAAATAGGGATAATATTAAAAAACCTGATAGATATCAAGACATTGATACACGTCCCTCTCAATCTTTTCAGAATTCCTCGCAGAAATCGGAAAGAAGAGGACGATCAGAAGAGCACGCCAAGTCCAAAGACAAGGAACCTGCTCAACTGAAAAAGAAATTACAATTTCCAAAAAAGAAGATAGCCAGTATCAAGGTAGTTAACAATGCCGAGAATACTGAGGACACAACTGAAAAACGGAGAGTGGGCTCAGACAATGCTAGACAGCGCAGCAGAGGTGAGCATAGCTCGCAAAGTCCTTATGAATCATCTGGAGACAGTGGACACGAATGAATACCTTCAAGTGGAAACTGCAGATACCAGAGTTAGCAAGCCCCACAAAATATACGAGATAACATTACGTATAGAGGGAGATAAGACTAGGAAAATAAGGGGACTATTTTGGGATAACCTCTCCAAGGGCTATGACATCCTTCTAGCTGAAAAAGACTGGCCACCAGAGTTTGTCAGGGAGTGCCCTCATGGCGAAGAAGTAATTATGCCTGCCTTCTCGAATCAAATACCGATTCATAAAAAATACACACTTGCTAGAAAGTGGGCAGTGGCCTTAGCACCTGCTTTATATAAAAATCATGTAGGATGGGATGAGGATTCTCCTCCTCACAAAATCCAGTTAAAATCACAACCAACTGCACAAAGGCAGTACCCAATTAAGCAAGAAGCTAAAAAACAAGTAAATGAAATACTAGATCAGCTAGAATACCAGGGGGTGATTGAAACTTGCACCTCACAAATGAACAATCCTTTGTTTCCGGTCTCCAAACCAGACAATTCGTACCGTCTAGTTTTGGATTACCGACACCTTAACACATGTTGCAAAACCTTTGCAGTGCAAAACTCACACAGTGCTGCACTAATGAATAACATAGTGCGCAAAAAATACAAAACAACCTTGGACATCTCCAATGGATTCTTTTGTCAAAACATAGCACCAGAGAGCAGATCTTTAACTGCGTTCTCAGTAAATGGCACTCAAAAACAATTCTGTCGGTTAGCCCAGGGGTACAAGAACAGCCCGGGGGTATTCTCAGCGAGAGTAACAGAATTACTACAACTATATGATGATGAAGCATTATCTTATGTCGATGACATTTACTTAACAGATGATGACTTGGATACTCACTTGAAAAGAGTGAACACCATAATACTTGGTTTCGCTGCAGAGGGTTACAAATTCAACTTCAAAAAGTCCAGAATTGCCCATCTGACGGTCCTATTCTTAGGATATGAGCTATCAAGTGAAGGTAAAAGCCTGGCAGACAATTTCCTAGAGAAATGTGCCGTTATCCAAGCTCCTAAAACACTAAAAAACCTACAGTCAATTTTAGGCTTCCTAAATTTCGGAAGAACATACATTGCAAATTACGCAGAAAGGGTGAAACCCCTTTACGATCTAATTAAACCAGACTTTAAAAGATCCAGTTGGACTCAAACACACACAGAAATTTTGAGATCCTTACAAACAGACATGCTAATTAAAACAAAATTAGAAACCCGTGATAATACACGCAACCTTGTGATCCGAATCATCCCAGGGAGATGCGGATTCACATACCTAACCTCTAATGAGGGAGAAAAGGTACCAATTGCATTCAAATCACACTTGTACACTAAGGCTGAAATGAAATTTAGCCCAACGGAAAAAATGCTTACAGCAACACAGACAGCTATAGCAAAAGAACGAGCCCTGGCACAAGGTAAACGAATAATAATCGTGACACCAATACCAGCCTTAGAGGCGGTAACAAAGGCAAGCATTCCAAATGCTAAAGCACTCCATCCAAGATGGATACAATGGGCTAACTCTCTTGCTGCAACAGACGTGATGTACGAATTTGATCCTTATTTAAAAACACAAGAATTTCTCCAATATGAATTTGAATGTCCTCCGCCAACCGAAATTCTGCCTCTAGATGACTACGGCTGTATAATATATACAGACGGATCAGCACAACCCGCAGTAGGGGGTAAACAAGCTTACAGTGCTGCGTGCGCGATTGTTAAAGGTCGTTGGCACGAAGGGAAATTTAAACCAACCCTCACTAAAACACAATCCCTAGGAGATTGTACAGCTCAGCGAGCTGAATTACTAGCATTCAAGATGGCGCTTGAAAATACTGATCGAGGATTCCCCACGCTCATAGTGTGCGATTCGTATTATTGCGTTCAATCTTATAATGAATACTTGCAGATCTGGCTTCAGAATGGTTTCAAGGATGCGAAAGGTGGCACAATCAAGCATAAAATGCTCTGGGAACAAGTAGCTCTTTTACAAAAAGAACTACTAAAGACTCACGTGATACATACACTGAGTCATCAACGTGATGGCGTTCACGTTGCAGGGAATTCATTGGCTGATGAGGCCGCGAAAGCAGCTGTGCAAACGGCTTCCGTAGCTGCCGTCACCCGGTCAAAAACAAAAATAGACAGCGAAATATTACAATCTGTCAGCGCTTCAGAAAAGGATTCGATAGAACCACTCCCTAAAGGCTTTCCAGTAAAATACTCATACATAACTGATACAAACAATGTTCCTTTTGCTCGAATCCCTGGAGTGGGGGATAGGGCAATTCCAAACATGGAACATAGGTTAGGACTGATAATAGCGGCACACGAAGGGCTTGCTTCTACCCATGCTGGCGTCTCAGCCACAGTATCATTATTAAAACAGAGATACTGGTGGCCACAAATGAGAAGACAAACAAGGAACTATGTTCTAGCATGTGAAATATGTCAAAAAATGAAAGTATCAACTGTGAGACGTCCAGCACAGACGCCCCTTCTAATCTCGGATAAACCATTAGCCTGTGTTTATCTAGACCACTGCGGTCCCTTACAAAGGGATGGTAACTATGAATATATCTTGGTCGCAGTGGACTCATGCACGAGATTCATATGGATGTGGCCCCAGCGAACGGCTGACGCCAGAACTGTTATAAAAGATTTGCGAGTCTTTATCGGCACATACGCAATTGGCATTCTGCATTCGGACAATGGTCCTGCTTTTAGCTCTCGGGCTTATAAGGAGGCCATGATCAGCATGGGCGTGCAATTGCGGTACTCTTGTCCATTTCACCCTGAGGGGAACGGAATTGTTGAAAGAAAAAACCGTGACATAAAGCAATCTATAACGGCAAAGGTATTAGGTTCGGGAGCTGGGTGGGTCAAACATCTAATAAGTGTCCAACGTAGTCTAAATAACTTGCCAAGAAATTCTCTGAAGGGATTCAGTCCGTACGAATTATTATTCGGAACTAGGATGTTGATCTCTGACCTTGATAGTCAGACTTCAGTGGTAATAGAAAAAACCTTTGATGTCAAAGACCGTTTGGCTATTTTGCAGGACTTAAACAAAACAAGAAAAGACCTGAGCAACATACAGTTGAAACAACAGCCAACAACCACTGAAGAATCACCACCTGTCCCAGCAAGACCTGTCTGGATTCCAAAAGTCGGGGATCTAGTCAGGGAAAAGATCGCGGTAAAGAAGGAATTTGGGCCTTCTTACAGAAAAGCAGTTCCTGTCTTGTCTGTCAACGGGACAAGATCAGTTGTACTACCGCCACTTGCTGGAAAAAAGGAGAACCGAGTTGTATCCATCGACCTGGTAAAACCACAACATGTGGCCGATAACAAACAGTAGGCCAAGTGGACTCCCAATAAGTAGCAGAACACCAAGGTTTGCTACCAGTACAGAGGTCCTATCAAAGAGGCTCATCACATTCGAAACGCCTACAGAAGAACAACAAGGACTATGCAACAATGCAATAGAACTAAGACCTCTGAAAACCCAAATAAAAACATTTAGCAGAGACACACCAATCTATACTGAAGTACCAAGTGACAATGCAAAAAACAAGAATCCTGAACCAATTGGAACAATTGACAGAACTACATCTGGTTACTTCATCAACTTCGATGATTCCTCTGAAGGTTTCAGCGAACAAAAGACACAGCCATCATCAAAATCCTTTAAAGACAAAGCTAAGTAACTTTTGAAACAACTGAAAGAAACATATCTGGTTTCCCCATGGATTGAATTTTGGGTGGGTTTTGGTGCATTTATCCTCATACTTTGGCTCATCATGGTATTTACCTTGGGACGCTTCATTGAGGGAAAATATGCTAAAATGGACACAGCAAGTCAGAACATCAACTTGGTCCTCAAACCACACACATCTTCACACGTCGAGAAACGAGAACTTTCTTCAGAACTTTCTTCAGCCAACTTCACAGCAATTCCAATACCTGGTGGGGTAGCCTGGGACAACACTGACTATGAAATTTATGGTCCGGTCGAGATCCTGAAATATCCACACCAAATCAAGATCTCCTTGAGTGACTTTGCAAAACCAAACTCATTTGCTGATGATTGGGACTTTGAAAGTATAAACAATATGATGTCTGACTTAGTAATGTCTGCTAAATTTACAAAACATGATTATTTGCAAGGTTCTACAAATTATGATAGTATGTATTGCTATAACCATTATGGTAACCATTTCTTGCATAAATCTGCACAACCTAGAAATGTTTTAAATTATAATCAATGGGAACATTGTGCTACACCTCCAAAAGGGAGCTCTAGAACCGTTTATGACAAATATTCATATTTTTCAGGTTTTAACATAACTAATGCTGAAACATTTTATTACAAATTGTCAAACAAGACAGGGATAAAAACCATGATTACCAACACGAAATTGATATATTCAGATTCATTCTTTGAAAAAATGAATACTTTTGGATTTGATTATTGGGACAAAAATGTTGATTTGAAAAGTGTTTGGGGTACAAAAGAATGGCAAGTACAGGGTATAGAAGCTTTGTTTAGAGCCTGCATGATCCCAGAACAAATGATATTTTTAAATGACACTGTTCAACAAACCACCTGTCTTGGCTTAGCCAAAATCAAAGATTTAAATAACCTGTCTATTCCAAAGCCAACAATGTTTAGCAATAACTCTGATACAGATGAAGGAATAGACATAAACCATATACTTAACCAAAACAGAACACATCCTGATTGGAAACAATGGTTGATCTGGCCCACAGATACAAATAACTGTCAAGATAGATTCCTGAATAAAACACAGGGTTTCAAAATGACCAGGCCAGACCCTAGATATCCCCAAAGACATCACCCAGGGATAATAACAACCTACAGTGTGGGCAAATTATGCCTTCAATGGCTACAAACTTCCACACTGCCTGAAATTAAGCAACACCTAACTTTACTTACTGATGGTGCTGACTTGCGTGATTTCATACTGGGACCACGCAAACAGCGTCAAAAGCGTTTCATAGCAGCCTCTGTATATGCAGCATACAATGAGGCCTGGAAGGTTACTCAAATTGAAACAGCAGAGAGAATACGTGAAATTGATCGTATTAATTTGGAAAAATCACTTTCTGTAGTGGACAATGGGTTAATGACTCTGTCCTCCAGAATATTTTCATTGGACAGCATTGTGTCTTCAGCAATCGATATATTATCGCAAGACTTACTGTTATTACAACATGGTCAGTCACAATTGCGCTCTATTGTACAGCTTGGCTGGACGTTACAAAATCTGCGTTCAGGCTATGTGCCTTGGCGTTTAATCAACACAACGTCACTATTCCAAATCTTTAACCTTACTGATAGACAAATCGGTATGGCGCAGAAGGGTGCTGATTATACAATCTTGAGCATTGAAAAACTAGAAAGATTACCAATGACAATGTCAGAACGACCTGTCAGTGAATGGATAATCCACGGAATAATAAATATTCCAATCTCAACCTTCAGGTTTCAATACTGCCAAAAATATATACAGGCTGGCATGTACGAGAAATTGGGAAAGGGGTACCTTAAAACAACTTGGAACCTGCCCTATTCACATGCATGTGTCAGTAACAAAGGACAGAAAGTGTTTCTTAGTGGCAACAATTGTGCTATGTCACTAAGCGGCACGTTTCTGTGTAACGGTATTAGTTTGCACGGAGCCTGTGAAGGGAATTCATACAACCTTTCATGTCACCAGCAAGGCGCACCTGCAACTGAAATAGAACCATTCTTTCGAAGACTCTATAATGGGAGTTACATTCTTATTGTAGACCGCAGATGTTGTAGTCTTATGCCCGGGACTCCTTATCTCGTCACCACGACGGCGAAGGTCAAGTGCTGTGGACGTTCTTTGTTCCCCAGCTCCTTACCAGACAGGGAGGCAAGGGCATGGCCCGGTTTGAAAATTACTTCTATTCGAATAGACACTTTAAGCAGAATGAAAACAGTGCTTCTTCAGACGCCTACAAGGCTCACGTCATCTAAAGAAACGTATGATCTACAAGTCGCAAGGACGACTGCAGAGATACATACATTATTATCAACTAATTCCCCCGTACATTTCGCGGAAATCCTGAGCGAAATCTTAAATATTTCTGATACCACTGGGGTCTCAAAGGTATTTAAGACAGTATTTTCGATGGCATTAACACCATTCAAAGCCATACTGGGTATTTTTCCAGATTTCGTCCATTCGATTTTTGGCGGACTTCCCCTGATCCTGGGACTAATTGCAGGAATCCTATTCCTAGTCCTTATTTTTCGTTATGGCAACCCATGTCACAGATCAAACTCTCGCGACAATGGACGATACGATCCTAGCCATTGGATACCGGGACCGGATATCAAAAATCCTGGGACTCTCCCGGCTTAGAGACCTAAACATGACTTGGTTTCTATCATTTCGACCAATGTGGCAAAGGTGTGTTTTACCTGTACTAAGGTGTCTGCTATGCGGAGAAGAATGCGTGTTAGACACCTGTCTGACGCTACAATCGGATGCGCCGGTGGATGCAGATACACTGTTGGTTCCTACCAAGGTTCACGCACTGTGCTGCCCTCAAAGGCTGCCAATTCTGATGACGGCATTCCTGGAATCTTCACCACTACGATTGAAGAGTAGTGAAGTTCAAGATGAAAGCAGCATCGAACAGGTACGACCTTCTGTCAGCAATGCTAATCAGAATGTCAATGGAGACAATCATGCGCACGAATGCATGGTTACCCCTATTTCCGACTTAGTGGAACTTTCCCATGAAGCTGTTGACAGTTTTTTTTCGAAAGCCTGAATGATATGATGTTCTCTCCGGAACAGAAATAGAGACTTTTGAGTAAACTCGCACACGGCGTTATCTGAATTCGGCCTTCAACCTTTAAAAATAAAGTCACATTAACAATTACAATCCAGTTCACGGACAGCAACTTTTTTCAGCAAGCCCTTAAAATATTTTTCTATATATTTTTTCCCCGGGACACTGATCTTCTGCTTAAAGTAAGAAACTATTCCTAGAGAACTAAGATTTCTATTTTAGATACTTTATATAGACTTTAGCTGCCCGCTGGTATGTTCACAAATATTTTATTATGTGATGAAATGGTCTCGGACTTCCTTTCTGTATAGCCATATTAAGAGCCATTTCATGTGTATTTCTCATATACCAAAAAGCAATAATGCATAAAAATGCGTGTTTACTTTTGCATTTAATTCATAGCTTAAGTGCATACAATATATATGACTGCAATTTTTCAGTATATTTGAAAATTTCGAAATGCATTTATGTATTTTGGGGTGGTAAGGTATACACTATACTCTATAGTATGTTGTACTATGTTATACTATGCATAGATTAGTAGATATGACCATAGTTAGCGTGGAGTGGGTGTCGTGTATTTCTATAGGTTCTGAATCGATCCCCCTATTCCTGACCCTATTCTGGTTAAACTACCTAGCTAGTTAACTAACAGTCAGCCCATGAGGCAAGAAATCCCCCATGATGCAGATACCGTTATCTGACGCAGTCACACTACGGCACAGGAACGTGTTATCTGATTAGGTCATAACGCTTGAGATCTAATTAGACAAGCGACATTCCTCCAGCCCCTGATAAGGCATACGACGTTCTCATAACAAATCAAACCTATGACAACCTGGATAATCCGTGCGGCCATTGTTTTGATTTCACAGAGAACTTTAGTAAAGAATGTGCTAACGAGCAAGTCGTATGACATCTTTATTGACGTACCTATGTCCATCCTTACGTCAATCCCGGCACCTTTAAGGTATAAATATTGCCGACCTTGCCCTATGCAAACACACGCGTGGTGACAAGACGGAGCAGCCATACTTGCCGAAGCCGAGAGCAGAAGCAGACCCCGCTGGCAGCAGCCCCGCCTTCCTGACGCGCTGAGAGACGCGCTGCTATCTCAAGCCGAGAGACCCAGCACCGGCGCTTCCGGGTAGCCCTCGCAGGCAGCCTGGAATATCGAGAGCAGAGAAAGAGATACCATTCCTCATTCATCCTAAATTCCAGGTACAGAACTGAATAACCCCTCCTAGAGAATTCTTTAGTTATTCACTTGGCAAAAACAAACTTAACTTAAACTGTAACTTTCTATTCCCGCCCACGCATTAGACTTAGGTCAGGTACACGGGGTAGGCGTATTTAGAAACACCAGTTGAGTACGTTTAGTCAAATGTATATGTGTATGTAAATATATTTTAATCATTTTAAACATCATATGGCTCAGAAACCATATCAATGTTTTTACAGTATTATTTTATACTATTGCTTTTAATGTATGCACTTTACTTAACTATAAGTATTGCAATAATATCGATCCATTTCTCTTGTACGAGAAAAGAGACTGATCAATAAATAACATCTTTTATTGAACACGCCCGTCTCTTCCTTTTCTCTACATTCTGATGAGACTAAGAATGCACGTACTGACTGAGTAAAATAATTGCCTTGTGCTCACACGACTCTTGAGATTGACTCTTGATTAGGGGAGAGCAAAGTTGTCATGTTCTATGGTTGTCAGAAACTAAATCCCTTCTTGTCTAATCAGGGGAGGTAATTCTTTCCTGAACATTCGAGAAAGTTTCTAGCGAACTCTGAGCTTAGCTGGCAAACCCAAAAATTAAGTCTAGTATCGACAGTAGTAGACCTAGTTAACGTCTGGTCTAGGCCTTTACTGCTGTAGGTACTATTCCAATGCGCAGAGCCTATTGGGAAGATAGGAACTACACTACAATGGAGGTGGTAGCAGTCCCTTCAATTGTTTACCAGTCTTTATTGGAAGTTATAAAAGACGAAGGACATGCTATAATAATTGTGGGGTTAGTGTCCCATCAACTCCACTGCAATTTTGACAACCACGGCGGCCCAAGGGGCAAAATCAGTCCTGAATCGGTGGAAGTATCAAACTCACTGGTCTCTTTTAAATCCACACGAACATTCATTATAATAATGTGGGAATCAATCATCCCCATTGTCACCTCTTAAAGGCGCAAGCTCTGGTATGAGTTGGAACTGAAAAGCTGGAGGAATAACTGAGGACAGCTCTGTTGTAGAGGGAATGTTTTGCCTGAATCTGACTTTACGGGTACTGGATGTGCAGTAGGAAAGAGACCTCGGTTGGGGTCTAGATGGATCTGGCTCGGGGTTAAATTGGACTCAACAGAGGATCAGGCTCCAGTGCCGTTAATTTCATAATCAGATTCGATTTTGAAGGGAGTGGTTTAGGTCTTTGAGTCAGTATATAAATCCTCCCTGGAGTCAGTGAGATCTGGAGACAGGTTCCAGAGGCTCAGATGCCGCCCAGCATGGATTCACACATCGTAACCTGACTAGAGGTCCCTGTCGATCCGTGGGGACCAAAGGCATGCCCGAGAGAGTCGGATAAGTGTCAAAAGCACACAGCTTGGCCTCCCTAAAGGCCTTAGCCGGCTGCAGCGTCACTGATGGTGTTGGGAACTCGGGTGCCTCAGGGTCAATCGGAGATCTGGGGTGAAATAAAGAAGCACCTTGACGCCCTTGCAACTTTTTATTAGATGGAGTGGCTGGATGGGGTGAATTCCCACTTTGCTTTCTTGTGTTTCCGCTTCAATATGGACTTTGACTTACAAGATGACCTCAGCCGCGAAGAGGACTTGTCTCAGGATGGGCCTCTAGAGCAGGAACAGGTTCTTTTGGACCTGGCGAACACCTAAGGGCTTAGCAATAGATAACTGTATGCGGTTAACACACATCAAGGAAAATCAAGCATTGTTTTTAAACAGCTGCATGGAATAGTCCAGTTATTGCTTTTTGTGAGCCACAGAATAATATGTTAGTGGAGAATGGTAGCAGTGTTCAAGGAAAACATTCACAAAGTGTTTTCTTGTGCTCTGGACCAAAAAAGAGTGATGCCAGGGACCGGCCTATCAGTAGTTTTTGTGGGTCAGTCTCTGGTTTTCTGGTTGCATGAACACTTCATTCAAAGTAAAAAAAATGTCCTGGAACACACTTGGAAACACCTATAACATACGGCAGGACCCAGTGGCAGCAATGTTACTTGCCTTATTGTGAACATAACACAAAAGCAGGCGAGCTCAGCTTTAAAGATATATAAAAACATTTTGCAGTCGCAGTGTGAGAATCGGAGAAGTGTGGGGTCTGGTGCAAAGAGCTCCAGGAGGTTCCACCCTGTGGCTGCTCTTGGCAGGGATGATGTGAGTAACGTGAGCATACAGAAATATTGTGAATGGCACTACAGGGCAGAGTGCATGTGAAGTTATTTGGTAAGAACATGTGGAGGAAAATCTAAATCTAAATCAATGAGGTGAAGGTGTTGTAAAGATGGTGAAGAGACATTTCAAATGAAGTATTATTTACGAACTTTTTGAAGTTATCAGAGGATTGTCTGTTTGTAATACCTCCAGATTGATACAGATGGATTACGTTGTGTATTCTGGAAATCAGGAAGCTAAAAGTTTATTAAGGATTATCAGTTGTCGCTTTGACTGAATCTCAGTTGACCATCAACATGAAGCCAAGAAGACCACTCTTAGGGATCAAAAGTTGCACCCAAGGCTAGCAGACCAGGGAGAGTCGTCAGAGTGCAGAGTGGTCACGCAACACAGGCACTGGCCTTCGTCAAAGGATACCACTTGCCTTTGCCAAAGAATACAGCTGGACCTCCTGTAACCTCGACCAGAAGCCTAGCTTTGACTGGACATCTGCTGGCTTAAAGAAGACTTCGAGGGACACTGAACCCTGTGGCCAAAGTCGCCCCATCTCACCCGAGAACCGAGGATTATACCCAAGAAACCCCCTGTGGGACACACAGCATCCAGATCATTTTTCAGCATCATCCACATCAGAACCAGATAGAGATGAAATGTGGGCATTAATATAAGAGGAGGAATGTCCTCTGAGTCCTCACCTGTATATTTAGATCTTGTTAATCTGATGTTAGAACTATAGAGGCTCGTTCTGGCTGGTACACGAGATTTGGTTTGAACTGTATAGAAAATGATACACTGTATATAGAATATTTGTATATTTTTTGTATTATGGTATTGTTTGAGTATTTGGAGAAATATTGTTTGGATCAGTAAATACATGATGTATGCACAGAAGATTGTGAGGAGTGGCAGACGACGGGCGACATCACCCCTAATTTAAAGGATTTAATGTTACAGTTTGCTTTATATAAAATATATTTTTTAAGGCGAAATTATTATACACCAAATTTTGTTTGCACTCGAGATAGTTTTAATTATGCCCTGTTGTTGCGGTTAGAATGAGTGGTGTAGATTTCTTCCATCTCGATGATGGGGCATGTCCCATTAGTCCACTTATAGTGTTGATTACCCTAGAGGGGGATCACATGACCGGCCGAGAATCAGTTTCCGGCAGCGAGAATAGGAGACGGGAAGTAAGAGGCTGAGAAGCCGCTCCGCACCGAAAACAGCCCGTTGGATCGGATTTCCAGAACCATAGAGTAAGTTTTCAGAGCCGGTGGGCGGAATAGTTTGACATCAAGAGAACTAGGTTGTGTATGAACAAAAACGAGATATTGTTTTCTAAGACTCGTTTCTACCCTGTCCCGTGTAGCCCAGACTTACGTGGTTATGACGAATTTTAAAGAGGATTAACTCCCTTGGAAGTAGCGCTTTGGGGATTGAGAGAAGCCACAACATAGTAAGTATCTTTGGAAGTGCTACACCAAGTGGCATGTCACATTAGCACCGATGGGCAATAAGGTGGACACTTTGGAGGTTTGGTGATATTGCACAACAATAAGTAGAATATGAGACTCACGTCAAGGAGTCAGCAAGGATAGGTTTATGCTAGGTGACGTTATTTTTAGAGTTATTACCACCGAGGGGAAATAAGGTTGGCATTATTGAAGCTGGTGATATTTCACACAAATAGGTAAATTATGAGATTCACGTTAATGAGTCAGCAAGGATAGGTTTATGCTAGGTGACTTTAAAACTTATGGTATTTGATGTATAGAGATGGGAGATATGTTTGCCCGGTCTGACCACTCCGAGGTTGTTTTGTAATGAGTGCCTTGTATATAGTGTATATAGGACCCTGTCGCTAAATAGTTTGAGTAACGAACACATCAAGTAAAATGTTGATTTTTTGTACACTTTTTGTAGACGGAAATACTGTATTGGCCCAAGTCCTGATGAGGCCCATAATGAGAGGGCTGAAACGCGTCGACACCTTTATTTAAAAGAAGACCCCAACCGAAAGACTGGGAAACTGTAAATGGGACAATTGACCTTTCAAGGAGTAAAAAAAGACTTGCGACAGATCAAAAATTTTATATGATCTGCTAGACTCCTTGCTAAATAGGTTTGAGGTACTTACTTT
Organism: Lissotriton helveticus; assembly: GCF_964261635.1. Taxonomy (NCBI): domain Eukaryota; kingdom Metazoa; phylum Chordata; class Amphibia; order Caudata; family Salamandridae; genus Lissotriton; species Lissotriton helveticus. Next base: position 546,938,386 of record NC_136059.1, on the reverse strand, counting down.
GTTTAAAAGGAATGCTGAGGCTAAAGTAAAAGCAAAGCATCCTGTAAAACAAGTTGGGCTAACTACAAAAAAAACTTGTAGTATTTGTTCATTGTTGTATATATTGTATATGTCTGTGTAAAAATATTATGTGTATGTGTGTATATATATTGGTTGGTCGAAATAAGGTAAAAAGAGACTCTAAAAGATAAACAAAAAATCTATTTTTCCTTTCAAAATAAATTGAAAATCAAAAGAAAAATATTTGGTGTTCTTTGTGCAGGGCGGGGTTATCTGTGAATTGAAACATAAGAATTAGATTCATACAAATACATCAAGTATAGAATGAGATAATTAAGTGATCCCATTCTTGAAATAAGTTTTGTTCCAATTAAGTCCAAGGCATTTTGTTTTATAAAAAATCTGAGGGGATGTTTGGCACCCGTCTGGACTAATGATCTGCCCCCAGTGGGAACTTTTGAACAGCAGCTGCCTCTTCCCCATTATTGATTCAGAAAAGGGGGTGGTGATGAACAGAGTGCCTGAATTAAGCAGACCACTCTTACCCAGTCCAAAGATCAGGGCTTGATCCATCACCGTTTTTTAGCTCACTGCACCATCCCAGCTCAGAACTTGGCTATATGCAAATTAGTCTGTTCCTGTCCCAGTGCATGATGGGAACAGGGCAAACCAAACTACCAAGCCAATTCTTATACTGGGAAGGAAACAAGCTTCCGGGGACCGGTTTCTGCCATTTCAGGCGTCGTTGGCCCGGCTTGCTTGAATCCTGATGGTGCAATGAGCAAGGGACTCACATCTGAGTATACCCTTCCACGCTTATGGTGGACAAAATGATTCAGAAAAGGGGGTGGTGATGAACAGAGTGCCTGAATTAAGCAGACCACTCTTACCCAGTCCTCCCCATTATTGGCCTACCCTGGCACTTCATGGACTGGTTTGGGGCATAGAAGCGGAGACCCTGGGGATACCCCAGGTTAGTAGGTTGGTGGCTCGGTTTGTCGTTCCCCTGCTTTGCTCATTTATGCTGCAGATGGCCTTGGCAGCACTGGAACGTCTCCAACTCTGAGGCACCCAATGAACTGCACCTTACCTTGAGGATGCTAATTGACTTTCTTAGAGCCTGCCTTTCTCCCTCAGTCGCAGTGGCTGGTGAACTGTATACTTGTTTGCATGCTGGGATTTACTGACACTATTTGTGACCCTATGTGCATGGCTCACACCAGACATAGATGAGGTGGTTCTCCCTTGCTACTAGCGGACAATTTCATTTGGACCGGGCCCTCATTTCCAGAATTGTGCCAGGATGGCTGCATGCGGACGTCTTCGAGCATATGACTAAAGGCTTTAGGCCGAAACATAGTACGGAGAAAGTCCTAGTGGCAGCTCGGACAATATCAGGCTAGCACTAGATGGAGGACAATCCACTCTACTGGTGCTATTAGGTCTTTAGGCGGCGTTCGACACAGTTGACCACCAAATTCTGCTCAGGAGATTAGAGGAATCCGGGATAAAAGGAGAGGCCTTGTGGTGGATGACTAGCTTCCTTTCTGACCGCTCCCAGACAGTTAATTTGGGACCTTAAAGGTCTAAGTCCAAGAAGCTGACCAAGGGAGTTCCGCAGGGATCCTACCTAAGCCCTACCTTATTTAATATCTATATAGCTCCTTTGGCCAATCTTATGAGGACATATGGATTCGTACCAATATCCTATGCAGATGACACCCAGCTAACCATCTCTTTTGATAAATCCTCCACAACAGCTCAGACCAACTTCTCTGCAGGCATGCTGGCAATATGTCAGTGGATGTGTACTAACTATCTCCAACTAAATGCCAGAAAAACAGAGATTATGCTTTTTGGAGAGGCCGCACTGCTGTGGACACCACAGTGGTGGCCTGGAGAGTTGGGTGTCCGTCCCGCCTCAAAGGCATCAGTAAAGAATCTAGGGGTGCGCATTGAGCAGAGTCTAAACAGGAAGGAGCAGGTGTCTCAAACAGTAAGCTCATGCTTTCATGCATTGAGTCTGCTGAGACGAGTATTTCCATTTCTTCCGGACCATACACGGAAGACTCATTCAGACGTTAGTCTTGAGTCGTTTTGACTACTGCAAGGCTTTACTGATATCGGCCAATGAGGCCTTGCTAGATCGCTTGCAGGTAGTTCAAAACACAGCAGCACATTTGGTACTGAATGCTCCCTATAAATCTTCATCGATTCAGCTGCTGCGGCAGCTGCACTGGCTTCCGGTGCGCAAGCAAACAAAATTCAAGGTTTGCTGCATCGTCCATAAAGCAGTGTATGGCAATGGGCCAACATATCTTGGGGAGAAGCTCAGCCAATACATTCCCCTTAGAGACCTGCGATCTAGCTCTAAATCCCTTCTTAAAGTTTCTCCTATCAACAAGGCTTGGACCGGGGGGGAATGCCTTTTCTTACCTTGCCGCATGGAACTGGAACTCGCTTCCGCTCACATTGAGGCAGTGTACAGACCATTTCCATTTCCACTTTAGAAAGTCCCTGAAAACATTTCTGTTCTAGACGCCTCACATAGTATCAGCACTTTCTCAGGCATCCGCAAGCGCAGAGATACCCCTGTGGGGGTGATTCAGGTGCTATATAAATAAATAAATAAATGCAGGCAGCGCAAAGAAGTTGCGACAGGGGTAATTCATCAGGACACTCACTCCTCATCCTAATCTGGCGGCGAGCAATACACTAAGATAGCTTCCAAGCTGCAAAGCCCTGAAGGGTTGTATTCTCACATGTCGGCGCCCGTCCCATCCAATAAACTGGACAGAATTTTGGAAAGCCATTGAGAGTCCTGGGGGGCCTTTGAGGGCAAATTTGACTCCTTCACCAATAACCTGGCAAATTCACAAGTTATAGCGGAACTTCAACCTTTTACGCTTGCAGTTGCTCAACAACCTCGATCTATCATGGAAAGGCTACGCACAGCCGAAAGTAAACTTGTTGATGCGGAGGCTCGCTCCAGTTGCAACAATTAATTAATTACCAACATTAATTGAATACCACTCGGAGGGAACAGAACCTGGGATGTTCCTGGAGCACTGGCTAAAGCAGGACATTGCTCCTACAATGCTCTCACCTTACTTTGTGATTGAACGTGCTCAGAATGCCCACCCGATGTCCCCCTTCCTGGTAAACTGCCCAGACCCCTGGTGGTGAGGCTTCTGAATAATCATGATTGAGATACGGTCTAATAGCTGCTCACCGTCACCTTCTTCTTCAACGCCAAGTATAGCTAAAAAAAAACAACACTGTTTGATGGCTGAGCCGCAGTCGTGCGAAGTGGAGAATACATTTGTCCGAGCCGTGCAGTCGGGAGCAAGGCAGTGCTGGGACTACAGCAGCCTCTGTTCAGGATCTTTCGTTGACTCCATATCTGCTTACATCTAACTGAACTGTTTCATGTGAAAAGTTATCAGAGGGCTCTGGCGCCAATACCCCTACTTCCGCGGTGTTCATGGCCTATACCACTGATGACCTGGCATAGCAGCATTTCAAGTATCTTTTATTGACTGCTATTCTCATTATGTGTCTGCCCCTACACAGTTCCACTTCTCAGCCCATTCTCTCCTCTGATGACAGGACCCCCAGCTGGACCCAGGTAGATGACTCCCTTGCCTTTTTGACTACTTGCGGATTAACTGGTCCTACACTACTTTTTTTTTATGCTGACCTGTCTGTGGGGCCCGGTGCACCGTGATGCTGTTGCCACACCCCTCTATTCACCCTATCAGCGTACAGGGGAGTTAAGATGTTTTTTTGTCTTCATTCAACAATCCTTTCCCGTTAGGATGTTTGATTTCCTTTTGCTTTGTTTGTGTTGTCCCACTTTAATGGATGGTTGCAGGTTAGCTGTCCTATGAATGCTGGTTATAACCATTTGGGGTTGGGTTAGGGCTCCCCTGCACATACACATCCCCACCTGCCTTGTCACCCTCTCGCCAAAGGAAATTTTACACTTCTCTCTGATCACCTTTCTTTTGGGAGATGCATATACATACCTACCTCTTCCTATACCATGACCATTGACACCTGTAGCTTAATCACTGGGAATATCAGGGGTATGAATTCAATGCATAAATGTTATAAAGTGCATGCAGATTTGTACCTTCGGAAGGTACATATTACCTTCCTTCAAGCAATGCACTTTGCAATTGGAGAGGTTCCGAAACTACAGTCCAAGCGGAAAGAACAAGAATTTGGTACAGGATACTCTGCCTACACTCCAGGGGTAATACGATTGGTTACAGCCACTCAGAGTAGATAGAACACACATGGACGGACAATTTGTACCAGAATGAGGTCCCCTCAATGTTCACCCACTGAACCTAGGAGTTGTTTATGCAACACATTCGGACCAACTCTCCTTTTGGTCTTGATTAACCTCAGTCTTGACTGACTGGCCAGATACGCCTTCGATTTTCAGAGGAGGGGTCGAGTTAACAAAATCCTTGATGCTTCCCTCGATAGATCGATAACGCTCTCTCAATCCTCTGTTTTGCTGAATGCTTGCGTTTACGTCGATGGCTAATCCACTGGCCTCTTAATGACACTTGGCGAGTTAAATACCCAATGCGCCACAAATTCTTGTTCTATTGGCCAGTCCATAAATTACATTACATTCTCACCTTGACAAGGTTGTCTACTCTACACCCATACACACTGCAGTATCATCCATAAATTGCTCGAATTCTCTTGAATCACAACTCATTAATTATGGAGTTCGCTTGGGGTAGCTTGGACGCTCTTTGAACTGCATGTGGTGCCCTGACTACGATACCTATTCTGATAGAACCTAGAATGAAGGCGATAAATCTAGGTGCATGCTGAAAAGGTTGTTCTCGCCTCACTGCCATGGTTCTATCCCACTTATTATTAACCTCATATCTGATTATATCACCCATACTTCACAATCTATCAACACTGCTTTCTATTATTATTATAGGGCGTTCTATGCTCTCCCACCACCACAGTTCTCACACATGGTGTTTCAGTACTTTATATCTGAGGTCCCTTTTCCTTGCATGCCTCCTCCCCCACCCGGACGCTCCTGAACCAATCTCTGCTCAGGAGATAGGATCCTGCCTGAAGGAAATCCCGCACAGGAAGGTGCCTGAAACTGATGATTAGCCAGGACAGTTCTATGCTCAATTTGCCTAAACTCTGTCTCCCAAGTTGCAATCACACTTATCGGGCCATCAAACACATCTGGCTCTCTTTCTCCATCCTTTAACACAGCACTTATTTCCACTCTGTTAAATCCCCATAAAGACTCAAAAGATCTTGGGTCATATTGTCCACTCTCTATCTTAAGTATAGATTATAAAATGTTAACCAAGATTGAGGCTACTCAGTTACTGCCTGAAATGATACATGCCGATCAGTCGGGTTTCATTCCTGGTCACAACATTTCTCAATCTCGGACGCTTGTGGCATGTCAAAGATGAGTCTGCCAGTCAGTACCCAAATGCAGTGTGGCTTGCTCTCGACCTGGAGAAAGCATTTGACTCACTCCATTGAAATTGCATGCACAGAGTGCTGCGACTTTTCAGAATAGGGCCTCGCTGTAAAAAATGGTTTTAGACATTGTACTCAGCCCCTACAGCCAGCAAAAAATGCATAAGTGTATCTCTACTACATGGCCAATACACAACGGCACCAGACACTGCAGTAAGCATGGGCGGAATTTGCTAATTCGTAATCGCGATTCACAAAACCTGCCAAATTCCACGAGCTTGCGAATGTTTGGTTTTTTTTGCAAGTTCGCGAGATTTTTTTACTTGTTCGGGAACGCGAACTTGGGCATGTAGTCGCGAACATGTTGTTTCCACTTAACCAGCCTGCTCGCGATGCCTTTTTCCTGTTTCGGGTCGCAATGACGTGTTCGCGTTCGCAATTTCCTGTTTCGAGTCGCAATGACGTGTTCGCGTTCGCAATTTCCTCTTTCGGGTCGCAATGATGTGTTCGCGATCGCGGCGTCGCTCGGCCAGCTACCAAAATCTCGCAGCGCACGCGAACATGGAGGAAAACTCATCAGCAAACGCAGAATCATGGTAAGTCAATGCCGCGTGTGCGAGATTTTGTATTTTTGAAGTGAGAACTAGAAAAAAAAATCTGCCAACTTGCGAATTGCGGATTTTTGGGCAATTTCGCGCAATTCGCGAAATTTCCAAAAATCCGCAAATTCCGCGAGCGGAACTAATTTTCCACCCATACTTACACTGCAGCCCTCTTTCCCCGCTTTTGTTTGCCATGGCAATAGAACCGCTGGCTGCACAAATGCACCAATAAAAAAAAGAAAAATCACACCCCTATAATCTGGTTGTATGCCGATAATATTCTGCCATATGTCTGTGACACAACCATGAATTTATCTTCTATAGCTCAGGTGCATCCATCTCAGGTCTTCAGGTGAACTGGGCTAAATTTAGCATTTTCCCTCTGCAACAAACTTGCCATATTCCTCTTCTGACATGGCTTGATCCTCGATTGCCAATATAAATGACTACATTTTGGTACCTCTGGATCAACATGTAATTCTCCTGAGGATTTTCTAAATGGTAATTTGGGCAAAGCTTTAAGAGATCTCTGTTATCAGATGAACGTCTGGGCAACTTTACTTCTCTTGGTGATTGGGAAGGTGGCCTTAGCGAAGATGGTGGTACTCTCGCGCCTCGTTTATTACTTTGTTAATTTCCCTAGTATTATCCCTGTTCCTACTTACAACAACTCATGTCTTATTTGACGACTTTACTCTGTGGTGCTGGGTGCCACCAAGTTGCTTTGGCCCCATTGAAGCTTCCGATGGAGGTGGGGAATTGACTCTCCAAGAATTTGAACATTATTACTTGGCGGCTCAGTTACAGTGGGTAGCTCGATGGCTCTCTTGCAGCTCTCATCATGAAATACAACCATCGAAGAACAAATGGATAGACTGCTAAATTATTTACTGTTTCACGCTACATGATAACCTTCTCCACCCACAGTTCTGTTCCGTGATGATGCATCAAGTCTATCTAGAGGAAACAGGATAACAGCAAAGCAGATTTCTATTGCCCTGGCCATTCCTCTGGTAGGCGCACTGACCTCAACAGGCTGAATGAGACTGGGACATTTGCATATCTAGCACGCAGCTGGCCTCTCCAAACAGTGATTTATTCCTTAAACGGGGAGAGTGAACAGACTTCCCCACTCCTAATGGCATACAACTAAAGGCTGAGCATGATCTCCCACCTGGGCAATTTTAACGGTTGAACGCATTTAGCGATCTCTCTATGAGCTATTACGCATACAGCACATATTACCACTCATGCACAAAGTCTATCAAACCCTCTTAATGGCTGCCACCTGGGGCAAGTTTATCAGGTGGCTCATCAGAGCCATTTTACAGAGCCTTTTTTACAGCAGATGGACCAATCCCGTAACACATTGCGCATGGCTTGGGAAACGGATCTAGCTCAACCTATACATGACTCCGTGTAAGATATTGGACTACCCACACAGGGTGCCTCGAGGTGCTAGATTCAGATATGTTCAACAGCTAGAATAAATAAGAAATTTCCAGGGGCAGCTTCGGGCTGTCCTCATTCTTCCTTACCTAAAGCTGATCTTGTACACATGCTGGGCCTGTCCACCCTACAGCAAATACTAACAAGCAAGTTGGACCTTTCTATACCTAACATGCCAGCCGGGTTGCTGATCCTTAGCCTTTTTCCTACTCCAGCCCTGGATACATGCAATTATGTTTGTGGACTTGGCCCTATTATTAACTAAAGGTGCCATCAGTACATGGTGGAAATGTAATAGTGCTCCTGCAGTAGCTACGTGGTCATGTACGCTGAACACATGGGGCTAAGCTGAAAGTACATTACTGCATAAGGAGGAACAACTAGGCCTACAGAAATATTTCATATAACAGGCATGGGGCATACTCCTTGAGCAATTAAAAAGCATCACTAAAAACAATCACCTTGATTGGAGAGGGAAACATGGCAGCCGTCAGCTAAGCGGCCGCAGCTGACTTTCTTGTTGAGCGTGATCCCTGGTCTCTCTAATGGGATCTCGAGCAACAAATCCGAAGTACATTTTGCCTCCCCCACAACTCCCCCCCCCATCTCCTTTGTCTTGTTAGTACCTCTCTTTCTTCTTTTGGTCTTCTGCCCCCTTCTCTTGATTTTGGTCCTGCGAATGGCTCCTGAGCTCTTGGGAGGAACACCAGCACTCCGAGCCTCATCGTGGGAGGGCGCGGCTTGAGAGGGGCGCCGAAGCGGAACTGCATGCTTCCTGATGCGGGCCTCAGGAGGCAGAGTCAGCACTGGAGACTACTCGGCAGTGGATCCAGGGCGCGAGCGGACCGCAGCGGGGGAGCAAGCCCCCCAGGTAGGGCGTGAGGGGACGGTTTAGACGTAGAGGCAGAGGTTGATGCTGGGAAGTAGGGTAAGGACTTTCTTGGCTAACCGGGGCCCTTTCTTTCCCGAAATGTGTATTGGAGCCAACAGGAGGAGGTTCTTGCAGTTGCCTGAAGTCAGGAGAAGGAGGGGGAACCCCTTACTTTATAGGGAAGGGTGAAGGCCTGCAAAGAATAGGTGCCACACATCCAAAGTGTATAGAAACGCCCTCGGAACAAGGGATGTACAGCTCCCCTCGAATATCGGCCTGACTACCCAAGACTCCCTCCCTACTGCTCCAGCTACATTAAATGTGTGAAATACACAAAAAAAGGGAGGAGTGGAAAGAGAAGGGTGCAGAAATTGAGTCCTCTGCATTCACTAAAGGCAAAGGGAGAGGCAGAGGTAAGAAAGTATTGGCCCCTAAAGTAAAGATAACACCCTCTCTAAAGTCATTCTATAAAGTCTTGCCGCCCCTGAAACCCAGGTCTCCAATAAGGAAGGCGCTTGTCCTATTAATACCAGCAAGATGCAATCGAATCAATTAAAGAATTTCACGCCGATTAAGCCAACCATGTAGCTGGAAGAAACACAACCTCCCGCTACACTTTAGGCCCCGGATAGAACGCCAGAGGCACTGACTGAGGTTTCTGGAAGTCACCAAATATCGGTCCACCCTATGGTCACTATTTCAAACCGCTTTAGTGTATTGGAGGCTCAAGATGTTCAGCCAGGTCCCAGTCCAGAACTAATTCAACAAGTAACATCCCCCCAACATCTTTCTACATCAAGCCCAGAGTCTTTGGCTGATATCCTTTTAGCACTCCAGGATGAGATGAGGAATAGATTCACAGTCTCTGAGTCTAACCAAGTGGCAATCCAGGCATCGTGTGTTGTGCTAGCCCAGAAGCAGGAAGAGGTATCATTAAGAACATACATTCTGGAGCAGGAGATTCCAAAAATTAAAGAGGCACTTAATACTTCCTTATCAGAAATGGCCAAGCTTGCAAGCCAAAATTGGGAAATGAGGGGTGATCGAGCGTTTGGAGAACCACACTAGGAGAAACAATTTGAGACTGATCTATGTTCCCGAAGCACTTGAAGGCTATGATATTAGGGGGTTTGTGGCGAAAATTCCCCATAAATAGATCCATCTCAAGAGATACAACGGGTGCATCGAGACCCCTATAAAAGAACCCCAGCAAAACAGAAGCCCAGAAAAAGCCTGATACATTTTCATACGTATACTGTTAAACAGGCAATTTTATCAACAGCACTCAAGGAAGGAACATTACCATCCAATTCCTTCTCTAACCCTTTTTAATTTACTATCAGGTCTGACGTATGTCATACCACTGCACTGAAAGAGTGGGAGACAGGCAAACGAATGGAGGAATTGAATAAACTGGGGGCTAGGGCACAACTGAAGTTTCCTGCATGACTTCGTACCACGTGGAACAATCACATGTACATCCATCGCTCAGTTGAGTAGGCAGATTCTCTTATTGATAACATTAAGAAAGGAGCAGGTGTATAGGTGAGGGGCAATGTCAAAATAAGGGAGGGCTTGTGAGATTACAGAAACCAGGGAAAGGAAAATGTAAAGGTTAAATACTTCTTTTTTTGGCCTGAGGGACTGAAGCAGACTAGGCTTATAGCCTAAATAGTAGGAAGGGTTCCCCGGGGGTTGGAGGGGTACATGGGTGGGGGAGCAAGGGGTGGGGAGCAGTGGGAAAAAATTCAAGCAAAATCCTCTATATCACTTTCAATTTCAGGTAGCCCGTTTGGGGTTTTCCATATTAGGTACAGACACAATTGGAAGGACCTCTTTAATAGTTGAACCTTTGCAATGTGTGTTTGTGATCTAAAATTCCTCTCATGGAATATCAATGGTCTAAGATGTCCTCGTAGACAAAGGTTAGTGATGAAATATCTAGAGCAAAGTCCCGCCCAAATATGTTTAATTCAGGAGACCCATTTGAGCCACCTAGAGAGTCGCACTATATTTGCAAGGTACTCTTGGATAAAATATTTTTGAACCTCAGAACAGACAGTTCACTGCAAGGGGTGGCCATTTTGATAAAACAAGGGACAGGATGCACCATAAAAATCAAAAACAACCAAACTGGGAGATGGATAATAGCCAAATTAGATCTTGGAGGATCAGAGATAGTAAGTGTATCCTTCTATGGTCCTAACACCGATGACCCCCACATACATATGTAAGCTACAATGGAATCTGTTGGAAGCAGTCTCCCATATAAAAATTGGAGGAGATTTGAATGTGCTTCTTGACCCTCTAAAGGATAGATCAAATCAGAGCCACTATATGTAAGGGCACCTCGGGTACGACAAGCTCTAAATAATATCATACACGATCTGGGGCTCTCAGATCTGTGGAGGGCAAAGATGGGTAATAAACAGGGCTTCACCTTTCACAGCAAGAAACATGGACAATTTTCTAGAATTGACTATGTTCTGACTGATAGTTCTAGTGTAGATGATATGACATGAATAGCCATTCAGCCCAGCCATATATTAGATCACGCCCCTGTTGTTTTTGCTTTAGCAGGGAGCCGGTACAATTTAAGACCCAGATGGACACTTAAAAGATCTATGTGGACTGATCCAGAGATAGCAAGAGATTTTAAACTCACATCCCAAGACTTTTCCTCTGTAAATATTGGATCAATATCTATGGATTATGTGTGGGATGCCTTTAAGGCATATTTATGGGGCTTTTTACATAGTCGCATCTGCGCCAAGAATAGAGAGGATTATTTACAACAAGGGGTGGTGAGGGACAGAGTCTCTGAATTAAGCAGAATACTCTCACCCAGTCAAGAGATCAGGGCTAGATCCAACACCGTTTTTTAGCTCATTGCACCATCCCAGTTTCAGAACCTGGCTGTATGCAAATTAGTCTGTTCCTGTCCCAGTGCATGATGGGAACAGGGCAAACCAAACTACAAAAGCCAATTCTTACACTGGGAAGGAAACAAGCTTCCGGGGACCGGTTTCTGGCATTACAGCCGTCTTCGGCCCGGCTTGCTTGAATCCTGATTCTGAACTGGGATGGTGCAGTGAGCTAAAAAACGGTGATGGATCAAGCCTTGATCTTTTGACTGGGTAGGAGTGTTCTGCTTAATTCAGATACTCGGTCCATCACCACCCCCCTTTTTGAATCGGAAGAATAGAGAGGAATCACAAGAGCTAGGAATGCTGGAGGATAAAATCTCCTAATTTGAGGCAGAAAGGATTCGGCTTAATCAGGGGGCACCTGAAAGGATACTACAACTTCAGAGGGATCAGTATAATGCCCGCCAGGAATATAGGGTAAGGCTTGATCAGAAATGTAAGGCACAGTGGCCGACAAAATCTTTACAGAAATTTGAATACCAAGAGAAGGCAGGAGCACACTTGGCATAGAAAGCCAGAGCAGATCGTGCAAACAACCATATAAATGAATTAATTATAAATGAAAGTGGGGAGACAGCAAGTAGATTGGTGGACATGCAAGCCCGTTTGCTTTCACTATTCTCTGAGCTTTATAAAGGAGGAGATTATACCAAATAATGAGTTCTTTAAAACTTGTTTGAGGGAGAATTCCCTATCGACCTTAACAGCCGAAAGCCGTGAAAGCTTAGATGCCCCAATAACTGAGCGTGAGATTAGAAAGCAAATTGGGAAATGTAAAAATAATAAAGCAGCAAGCACAGATGCGGTCCCCAAAGAGGTATATAAACTTCTGCTGGAAGAGCTAGTCCCGAATATGGGTATTTTATTTAACTCAGTTTATCAGTCAGCAGGTAAGATGCCCAGATCATGGAAAGAAGCAACTATAGTGCTTATTTTGAAACCATCAAAGGACCCCTTAAGGGCAGACTCCTATCTCCATGCTGAATGCGGACTATAAGATCTTCATGAGCATTCTACCAGGAAGGCTGGTTAAAATTGTCTCACAGCTGATTAATGCTGACCAGAACGAACGTATTCCTAAAAGATATATTCAAGAACAAATGCATCAATTAATGGGCAATATAGATCTCGCCACGGCTCAATCTGAACCCTTGGCCGTAGTGGCACTAGATGCGGCCAAGGAGTTCGACAGAGTCCGCTGGTTATATCTCTGGGAGGTATGAAGGTCGATGGGCTTTGGGCCCATCTTCATCCAGACTTTGGTAAATTGCTATCAGGTGGCTTCCGCTAAAATATTATTTAACAGGATTTTAAGGTCTAGCTTTAATATCCTAAGAGGAACAATACAGGGCTGCCCCCTCTCACCCCTATTATTTAACATCTATATAGAACCCTTGGCGCAAGCAATAAGAGCAGATGATCTGATTACACCTTTTAAATCTCATCAATAGAGCAGCAAGGTCGCTTTATACGCGGATGATTTGCTGCTATATATGGATAACCCGGCAGTGGCACTACCAAGGGTTGAAGTTCTGTTAGAGGAATTTGGATCCCTTTGGGGTACATAGCCAACACCTCTAAAATGGAGGGGATGTGCTGGAACATTGATAATTGGGCATGAAGAATAAGCCAAGAGTTTAAATACCTGGGCATCATAATAGTTAAGGAAATCGAGAAAACCCCACAGATTAAGTTAAATAGGACTGTAAAAGAGGTCGACCAACTATTTGCCAGGTGGAAAAATCTCCCTTTGACAATCTACGGCAGAGTCAATCTAGTTAAAATAGTTATCCTACCCAAACTAACGTACCTCTTTAAAGCCCTCCCTCTACATTTCCCAAACCTGGATATTAGTAAAATTCCAAGTAAGATCAGGAGTTTAATTTGGGCCTATAAAGATGCCAGATTGGCATGGAAAAAGCTTAGACGTAGGCTTGTTAAAGGGGGGGGGGGCTGGCCCTTCCGGGTATTAAGTGGTACTGTGTTGCCTTTCAATTAAAAAATATTTTAATATTGCTTACGAAGCCAGATGAGTCATCTTGGGGCAGACATCTGGCTGAAATGACAAGGGAGGATGGTGGAGATGGCTTACTGTATAAATTCGGGGCAACTAGGTACTTCAGAAGAGTGTGATTGAAAGTACTGAGGGCTGCCCTTAGTCTATGGTGCAAGGTTAGAAGCAGATGGGGGATAGTGTATTACTCCGAGTTCGCTCCAATCTGGGATTCCCCAGGGACCCGTCATGTTTTAAGGATAGTCTTGCTACATCAATTAGAAGAGCGGGTGTTACTATATAGTCAGAATTGTTAACTTCAGAAGGGGTTCACCCACAGGAGGTTTTAAGAGTTAGGACTGGAAGTGGCTTCTCCAGATTTAAATATATACAATTAGTCTCTTGGTATACAGCAGAAAAGGGGGAAATACATGGGGACTGGGAGGTGGAGCAATCCCTCCAAGATGTAAACCTAAAGAGCAAGGACATTTCAAAATGGTATAAGAAGTTCCTGGAGGCAGAGGAGAAGAAATGCCCCCCACAACACCAAGTATGGAATCAGGTCCCCTTGGAATGCGACACTGAAGAACTATACAAACCTTCTTTGAAGCTTTTGTTAAGTATATTAAGCCGGCAAATCTCAAGAAGAACCATTTTTTGTCCTGAATCTATTATACTATACCCCTGCAAGGATCGCAACGTTTGCTCCACTCTCCACCCCTAAATGTCCAAGATGCGATCTTATTAAAGCCAACGACATCCTTGTGTTTTATGAGTGTCCCAGACTCAGTGTTTTCTGGAGGAGAGTACAGGAAGCCCTCTGTGGTATCTTTGGAGAGGAAATTATCTTAAATATGACTCTGGTCTTTTTTTGGAACTGATGGTACGTTAAGTAAGAAGATGAGATGTTCACATAGAGGTTTACTGCTATATCTTGTCTTAATAGCTTGGAGAGAAATTTGTTTGAACTGGAGAGACCCTTTGCCCCCCAAGCTTGAAAACTGGGTTAAAGCTGCTTTTACAATGGCCCGATTGGACCAGGGAGAAAGAGAAGAGAATTGCTCAAATGTCTGGCAGGCCTTTAAATTATGGGGTAGAGGTCTGGGACTTCTATAGTCCCTTCCGGTCCTATGATTACAACAAGCCACCAACAATGGGGCAGGTCTGGTCCAGGGTACAGACCAAAGCTAATGCAGCAGTCGCGGGGCGCACAGGTCGGTTTTAAAGAATTGCAGACGCATATTTGGTGAGATGAGGAGAAAAAAAAAGACAATCACCTGGATGTGCCCTTGTGGAACACTGAACCCGTTATGTTTTTCTTTGGTACATGATCACGAGGTTGTGCTCACTGGCCCTTACTGGGTGCAATTAATCAAAAAATATGGTCTCTATTAGTAGATGCCTGGAAAGTCCTTGGCGATGTCATCATCTCAATCTACTTGTTTGGTTGTCGGGATTAATATCTTGCTACTGTTATATCTAGCACCGAGGGGAGGGAAGGGGATTATGTTGGGGCTTCTTTGTGCTAAATACTAAAAGGTACATGTGACAAGAATGCAACCTGGTAGGTCTTTTGATCTTGATTGTGTATGAAACTTTTCGGTCTAATATGTGTCTTACTGGCATGTAAACAATATATGCATGTACGCTAATAAAACTGTTAAAAAACATAAGCAGATGCAAGATAACAGGAACATGGTCTCCTAGTAGTTTTTTATGCAATGACCTACTGCTAATCGACTTATTACAGTATTTTAAAAACTCTAGTGATTTAAAAGCCACTACCCACGATATGCTAGTTACAATAATAGTGCCGATAAAGCCCTGTTGGCTTGCACACACTTTAAATGTGGACTCACATCAAGTATTTATTTAACTAAAAATGGCTGAAAGGCTAGTGAATCACATAATAGTGGAATTTTTATCTAGACTAATATTGAGCAGGAATACTACCTCACGTTTGTGTATACTGTACCTGCCACTAAATGAAGTCAGGGAGAAGCATTGGAAAGTATGGCACTCAGTGCTGATAGCAGAACAGCTTTATACTCTGCAGAGTGGACATTTATTTTGGAGGTGGAAAGGTTTGCTCCATTAAAAGCTGCAGACAAATAACACAAATGCTGGCTTTTGGAAAGCTTGAACTATTCAGTGAGGGACATAGCATGGGTGTTTTTTTTTCTTCAACTGCCACAAGGAATAGCCGTAGCAGTTATAACACTTTATTTTGCTGTCCACATATTTACCGAAATTATGGAGCCAATAAAGGGACTTTAGCATGACACCTGGCCTAGGAATTAACCTTCTAAAATGTGTTCTATTTCAACATTCAACGTGAAGGATTACTGAGATTTGACGCTCATAGTGCGAGGCGAACTGTTCAAGTGTTTGGGAGTACAGTACACATGAAAGAGGAGGACAAATGTACAAATGCTCAGGCTACATATTTAAGAGTTGAATAGTAAACTGAAGACCTGTATTTACTGATTGTAATAGTTTTGAAAAGTGCTACAATTTCACGGTGTGGTAATTTACTACCATCATGATCTCTGGACTATTTACCTGCACTTTTCAGCTTCTAAAGTAGCTATAAGAAAACATATTTTCCCAGGGATATACACGAGCTTCAGCTGATGCTAGGACTGCTCCAAGAGGACCCGTTTTGTAGGTGCAAAAGACTGTGCATTAAAATGTACTACAGAGGAACACCTTATATGTAACATATGGCTTCTAAGCAGTTGTATGAGAAAAGGTTTCTGTGGCACTCGATTTCTGTACCAAAGCTTTAGTTATGCTGCTCACCTTTCACATGTGATACAACCGATAAGGAACATGCTTTGACAACCAGGTTGTCTTTGTAAAATATAAATAATATAAAGTAGAGCCAAGGGTCCAAATTCACGTTTCTAATAGACCAGCTTTTAAGATGTTACTATTTTGAGCTGGTGTCATCTTTCAGTCCTACTAGTGACGGGGTGAAGCCCTCACAACCATAGATTAGTCAAAATCGTGTGTGGAATGATGACACCCAGACCAAAGCATTAAAATTGCAAACATTCATACATTAATTTCCGTAGCAAAAGAACACAGGTAAACAGAACATGCAGTAAATTATCATCAATGGTTTAAATCCTTTACACTTCAACTGTTTGATTATTTTTTTTGTACATACCCCAAAAACCTTTTCACGTAATGTTGAGTTGTTGAAAAACAGTGTGCATATTAGCTGAGGAGTACATGTGATGGCCAAGACGTGTTCGCCCCTTGTAGGCTTGCAGGCAAGGGGCTTTTCCAAGGTTGAAAAGTTGATTGACAAAGTATTTCAGCACATATGTGAAATGTTTTGTTTTTTAACTATTATTTGATATGGACCTCATGGGAGTGATCGCAATGGAGTTCCATAGCAAACATGATATTACAACGGTATACAGTGTGATTCACACATGAACTAGAGCAACAGCAGTGGAAGTAAAAGGTGAATTGTGTTTTTAAAAAAATGTGTTCAGGTTTCCATGTTTGAGAGAGAGAAAATATATGAAAAGGAAATGTTTGCAAAGAGGTTCATAGAAAATGTCAGACTTGAAGATTTAGAACAAAATTTTTAAGTCGAATGTGGGTGTTGACCTACAGCAGTATTAGTGAATTGTGAGATAGTAATTTGCAATACGTTTGGGCTATCCTGATGTATCTGAAGTTGGTGACAACATATAAATATTTGAGCCAGGTAAGATATCTATTTATAAACACAATGGCCCTTAATATATGTGACTATAAAAGTAATAAACAATACTGTTTTTTTAATGAAAAATATATATGAACATAGATATACGTCAGGTGACACTGGTGAATAAAGTTACCAACATAGCAATCATGTAAACAAAAACACAGCCAGTTTAATTCAAATACAACAATGTAAAAAAAGCATTTGCAATGCAATAGGTCTCGTATTTACATGAGTTTGAGCTATTGGCATTGTAAATGGCAATGCCTTTTATTTATGTTTTGGTTTTTAGAACCTAAGTCTAAGGCATTGTCATTTACAATGCCAATAGGTTAAACTCTTGCTAATGCGAGACCTATTGTGCTGAACTACAGTACCTAGGGTGGGGAGAAATAAATTGATGCTGCTTTAGAAGCGCTCTAGGTGTTGGAAACGGATGATACTACAAACTCTTTTTCGGGCAGAGTCGACGTCTGGTGAAGCAGCGTCGCTGCAGAGCTTTTGATTACCTCTTGGCGCTCCTATGGAAGACTGGGAAGTGCTACAAACTCCTGACCAGTGGCTCAAGTGTCTCTAAAACTATCACGCAGTAAACGACTATGCTGGTTCTCACAGCCAATCGCAAACCCACACTTTGACTCCAGGTATACTCACCCAATGACAAAAAACAATTCTGTCCCTAGTTGTAGTTACACAGCCTCTCTACAGTGACCTCGTTTTGCCACAACCAATACATTGTTTCCTTATACCTTACTGTGGCACCTCTACTTCTGGCTTCTGCTGCCGAGTAGAGGGGGCGGGTCAGGGGTGTCATGTGAGTCCGGGGACGCAGCAGTGCTGGAAGGCACAGAGGGCGTCCGATACAAAGAAAGTGAAAGTACGGTATGCCGCGCTGTTAAAAAGTATGAAATCAAGGTTTGTAAGTTCTTTTTGGTGATCTGCGCATAAGAAAACAAAAGTGCGGCCACCACTTTACATATTTAGCATAGTGTGCACGCTATTATTAAAGTGAAAGCAGGCCTGACCCGCTGTAAACGATTAAAAACAATGAACAAAAGAAAAGCACCATTATCTCATCTGACGGTACAAAAGGGGGTGCTGATGGACGGAGCATCAGAACCAATCAAACACTCACACCCAGTCAAAAGATCTGGGTTTGATCCATCACCGTTCTTTAGCCCACTCTGCCACCCCAGTTCAGACATGGCTATATGCAAATCAGTCTGACACTGTGACTCATGGGAACAGTCCAGCCCGAACTGCCAAGCCATGCCTTCCCTGGACCGGAAACAAGCTTCCGAGGACCGGTTTCTGGCATTCCAGCTGTCTTCAGCCCGGCTTGCTTGAATCCTTTGACAAAGTGAGCAAGGGACTCACGTCTGAGCATACCCTGCCACACTTATGGTGGCCAAAAGCGGTACAAAAGGGGGTGGTGATGGACGGAGCATCAGAACCAATCAAACACTCACACCCAGTCAAAAGATCTGGGTTTGATCCATCACCGTTCTTTAGCCCACTTTTGTACCATTATCTCATCTGAGGCGGCTGCTTAAATAAAACCAGACCTAACAAAAAAAAGTACTGGCACAGACGACAGAACACAGTTGGGACGGGTAGAGTAGAGAGGGTAGTGTACTGTAAGGGTGGGTGGGCTAGGTGCCAGGTGTTCAGAGGGAGGTAACTGGTTATGATTGGACGCAGCGGCAGAGTCTTGGGTGCAAGGAAGGTAAGAGGCTGGAACAGCAAAGCCGAGTGGGTGGAGGGAGTAAAGAAATTGAAACTATGGACGCAAAACCTAGCCCGTGCGTCTGTGTGTGTGTGTGTGTGCATGGTGGGGGGTTCAGGGTTACAGGCATAAGACGTGTAGCGCTAGGGAAGCGGGAGCGGTGAGCGGGCACGGTGCCGTTTTTTAAACAACCCGTCTGAGGTCCGTGAACTCTGCTGCTTCCGTCTTTTTTCTGCTGCACAATAAACATTGACGCGCGAGGACCAAGGGGCGAGGCTGCGACTGAAAAAAGAATGTTGCCGCCATGTGCTGCCAGTGAGCTAACTAACCTCTCCAATACCGGCGTGGTCTGCGGCTCGTGCACTCCCTCGCGAAAGTGAAAGCGTAGGAGAGCGCGACAACAGACGTGCACGTTCACCGCCCATGTCTGCTAAAGCACGAGTTCACACCCATTGTCTGCAATGGGTTTTTAAGCTCGTGCACATCTACTGTCCCACTTCGCAGCCTACACAGTGACAATAAGACTCGCTTCACGAGCAGCGCTATGCGCTGCATCGCGAAGTGAGACCTAAAAAGGGTCAGTGTTATAAGTCAACAGCGTTTAAATCCCTTAATGCAATGTGGGTTCATCATCAAGACTCTGAGAATGTCGTGCCCGAGGTGGAAGCTAAAATTGGGAGGAACACAACACAAATAATAGTGAACAGAAAGAAATGTACATTATATTCAGTATCCACAGCATTTACAAAGGTTCAAAAGAAGGAATTATGAAGAAAAAAAATCTGAACAAAGAGAAAATGCTCTCTACACAGAGGGTTGGCTCTTTAGCTTGCAATTTCTTCTAATCCTAAGAAACTAGCTTAATGGTAAATCTTATAGATCCAGATGGTGGAAGCTTGAATAATTCAATAGAGTTTTTCTCTCAGTAGTTTTGCGATAGAGGGTGGTGTAGGATGAACCATTATCCATCCTAATTAGACCAATGCAATTCTGGTAAAGCCAATTTTGGAATTTGTGAAGTGAGGGAGATCCTTTCCAAATCAAAAAAATATCATCAATGTTACCTTTCCAGAATATGATGTGGTGCCTAAAAGGATTAGAAAGTGCTAAAATGTAGAGGCTTAGAGTTAATCCCTGTATAAAATAGCAAACTTTGGTTTAAAGGAAGAAAAAAAAATCACTCCCTAACTGGAAAAAAATGTTGGTGCCACATTAAGTAGGGAAGCTATAAATGAGGATGGTACTTGACAGTTTCTTGTGTTCAAGAAATCGCTGATCACAAAAATGTCATCTGTCTGTGTAACGTTGCTACAGAGTGCTTCAATGTCTAGTGTGGTAAATATATAATTAGACTGATCGAATGGAGTGTTTTCAATCAGGTTTATGAAATGCATACTGTTTTGTATGTAGTACTTTGAGGAGAGTATAGTTTAATAAAAACGTGTATGTATTGGCATATGGAATCAAGAACGGACTCCCAACATGATGTCATTGATTTCCCCAGAGGGACATTCTGATTTTAGTGGATTTTGGAGAGCATGTATTTTAACAAATTTGGGTGTTCTTTACATTACAAGATATGTATTCATTTTTACTAAGATATCCCACCTCTTTGGCTTCCAATGCAAGTCTGCAAATTTTGGAATGAATCTCTTTAGTGGGATGCCTATTAAGTTTGACATAATGTTAGTGGTTGGACAACTGTCGCTCAGTTTCAGACTTGTTTTGGTCTAGGTCTTGTAGCACTTCTCCCCTCTCCCTTGTCGGCAGGTTTGATTATCAAAGGTTTGTTTTCTTAGAATTTGCTGAATGCACTCCTGCAATGAGATGTGGTATGGTGTAAATATGCTTTCTGTTGGAAGGTAGATACCTCTTTAAGGACTCATTTCTCAAAAATATTTACTTCCGTAGGAATGCTGCTGGGTCGGAGGTGGGGGGCGTAACCCAGTTATGTTTGTGCTGGGTGCAGCATTGTGTCCCTCAACAAAAAGCTACAAGGCAAATTTTAC
The DNA here is from genome assembly GCF_964261635.1 of Lissotriton helveticus. Lineage (NCBI taxonomy): Eukaryota > Metazoa > Chordata > Amphibia > Caudata > Salamandridae > Lissotriton > Lissotriton helveticus. The sequence continues at coordinate 546,917,604 of NC_136059.1, read as the reverse complement.
AGAAAAACCTCAGCATTTCAGTTTGTAGCTCTAGAAAGGTAGTTCTTTCCACGGGGATGAAGGAAAGAAAGACCTTTAATCAACACCATACTCTATTCGGCAGATAGAGTTTGTGACAACAGATTACAAATGGGGGCAGTTTGTGCCCGTTTCATTTCTGTTGCATGCTTGTCTGTCCCCTGGGGTGTTGCTGCGTGGGCGGGATGAGCCAACCTCTATATAAAAAAAAAATCTTTGTCTCTCAAGTATGGAGGACCCACTGGTTCCTTCTCCTGAGTCAGTACTGTCACTTTAGTCTTCCGAGGTCTCTGACAAGGTTCCGATTTTCTGTTGCTCATTATAACATCCCCAAGGGCGGCTGTGACTAGTGCTGGAATAGTTCCTAATTTTGTAACATTAATTCAATAAGTACTCTATTCCCTCTCAATTTTATAATTTTGGATGTCTTTTTTAACCTTATTAGCTTTCTCCTCTTTTTTAAACGCTTGAACTCAGCAATTATTTTATCAACTTTGTCAAGTGTTGCTTTAGTGTCCGAAATGAGGTTGCATTTTCTGATTTTCTTTTGTAAATCCTCAATCTCTTCTACTTGTTTTTAGGGCTCGGCCTACGTTCCACGAAGTGGGCGTGGCTTAAGAGTCCTTTTCTGAGTGCTTCGAAAATCTAACCTACGAATTCCAGAGAAGCTCGTGATTTTTGCTCGTTATTTATGGCAGCTGCATGGCAATTGGGCCTCGCATGCCTGTCTTTTTAGAAGACAGCACGCAATAGGCCACAGGTGGTAGAGTTGCTCCACCTCGTGCATATTCCATGCGGACACGAGCAGCAGAAGGCCATATTTCTTCAATTACCAGCTGTCATGGCTCGCGGTAATTGAAGAAAGATGCTGGGCGCGCGTGCACCATTGTTTGCTGTCTGCTCTACGAAGCCTCGTTTTCTCTGCTGTGTGTGTTGTGCGCATGCCGCCTCCCGGTCAAAGCTTGACTTCAGTCTGACATTCGGACCCTCACAGAATGAACCTCCCCACTGTCTTTGCTACTTCTTGTACGTTGTACACTCACAATTGTCACTATTGCCTCAGGTATTGTAACTTTTGCTTCTGTAATTTTTCACTTGTAATGTTCTCTTATATCAGCTCTGTTGCTTTTGTCGAGCGCTCTGTCACCTTCAGGTAAAGTCCGCCCTATATAAATTAGCATAAATAAATCCACCGACTTCACACCTCCCCTCCCTGTTGTCTCATCACCTATGCTGCCACCAATGCTAGCTGCCTGCTAACGGACTACCTAACTGCCTAGCTAACTGCAAAAAGTGCATGCCTCTGCCAAGCATAAGTGACCACGCACATGCCACTCTAAAGCTCGCGTGACCACATGCACGCCACAACACCGAAATACCCACAGCAGTCACTGGCGACCACTCAGAAACTTGACATTTATTGCTGACTCTTTATTCAGAAAGTCGCGGTGTGCAATAGAATCATAATACTCGGATTTGTATAGTGCTAAAGACTCGTGCGGGTTTCCAGGCGCTGTGAGATGAAATGATTTGCTAGAATCACAGGAGTTCAGCCGATGCCGAAACTCGAACCTGGACCCCCAGCCCCAAAGTCGGCTGCTCTGGTAGTTACGCCACACCCCTTAAAGACAGTTTGGGCATGACATGTCATCATGCGCTTGGAGTGCACTGCAGACCCGCCCCTTCCAGGCACCTCGGGCTGCCGTGGTTTCCTGTCCCTTGTGTGGTTCGCTATTTTATGTGTTTGTCTCTTCGGGTGATGCCGACAGACAGACAGACCACGCTGCCTCCTGACACACTTCGGTTTTGCTTCTTCCTCAAGACGCCGCAGCCCCTCTCCTCCGGTGTTCCTGCTCCTGATGTTGAGTTGAGAGGGATAGAAGGTGCTCCGATGTCTGGAGCAAGTGTTAAGAATCCGTCCTGAGGTGAATACGCTGCAATGCTGATCTGTGATACTCTGGGCAACGTTCAGGTTTATACGACAACTGTCTTGTTTCTGATTTCACTAATGGTTCATGTTTAAAAACAGTCCGATAAATAAGTACTTCCCAGTGCATTGATATAATGTGACATATTAATGTCACAGCTTCTACATGTTAAAGACATGCACTTTTTATTGCAGAGTGTGAGTGAGTGCAGAGTGGAGTGAGTGCAGAGTATTTTATTTTATATTTATATTTGCAGAGTTTTATATAGCGCGAACTAGAACCGAACCGAATCAGTTATCAGAGCGCTTTACATAGCACCAGTTACGTTACATGAGGACACACTTTCATTTTAGGCACGGGGAGATTAAGTGATTTGCCCAGAATCACAGGGGGTTTTTGGCGTCGTTATCGAGACTCGAACCCAGATCCCCAGGTCCGAGGTCGAGCGCCTTAGCCGTTAAGCCAACCCCTCTGAGTGCAGAGTGTGAGTAAGTGCAGAGTGAGTGCAGAGTATGAGTGCAGAGTGTGAGTAAGTGCAGAGTGAGTGCAGAATGAGTGCAGAGTGCAGAGTGAGTGCAGAGTGTGAGTAAGTGCAGAGTGTGAGTAAGTGCAGAGTGAGTGCAGAATGAGTGCAGAGTGTTAGTGAGTGCAGAATGAGTGCAGAGTGTTAGTGAGTGCAGAATGAGTGCAGAGTGTTAGTGAGTGCAGAATGAGTGCGAGTGAGTGCAGAATGAGTGCAGAGTGTGAGTGCAGAGTGAGTGTGAGTGCAGAGTGAGTGCAGAGAGTGTGAGTGCAGAGTGAGCGTGAGTGCAGCGTGAGTGCAGCGTGAGTGAAGCGTGAGTGCAGAGTGAGTGCAGAGTGAGTGCAGAGTGAGTGCAGAGTGAGTGCAGAGTGAGTGCAGAGTGAGTGCAGAGTGAGTGCAGAGTGAGTGCAGAGTGAGTGAACACTGGTTCCAGCAGTACAGGAGCATGGAACAGTACAGGAGCACTGATTCCACAGTACAGGAACACTGGTCCTAGCAGTACAGAAGCACGGAAATCACAGTACAGGAGCACTGGTCCCAGCATTACAGGAGCACTGGTTCCAGCAGTACAGGAACACTGGTCCCAGCAGTACAGGAACACTGGTCCCAGCAGTACAGGAACACTGGTCCCAGCAGTACAGGAACACTGGTCCCAGCAGTACAGGAACACTGGTCCCAGCAAAACAGAAGCACAGAATCCACAGTACATGAACACTGGTCCCAGCAGTACAGGAACACTAGTCCCCGCAGTACAGAAGCATGGAACCCACAGTACAGGAACACTGGTCCCAGCAGTACAGGAGCACTGGTCCTAGCAGTACAGGGACACTGGTCCCAGCAGTGCAGGACCAGAGAACCCACAGTACAGGAGCACTGGTTCCAGCAGTACAGAAGCACAGAACACACAGTACAGGCGCACTGGTTCCAGCAGTACAGAAGCTTGCAGTGTGTGAGTGTGCAGGGTGAGCAGTGTGTGAGTATGCAGGGTGAGCAGTGTGTGAGTATGCAGGGTGAAAAGTATGTGAGTATGCAAGGTGATCAGTATGTGGGTGTCCAGGGCCAGCAGTATGTGAGTGTGCAGGCTAAGCAGTGTGTGCATATGCAGGATGAGCAGTATGTGGATGTCCAGGGCCAGCAGTGTGTGAGTGTGCAGGGCGAGCAGTGTGTGAGTGTGCAGGGTGAGCAGTGTGTGCGTATGCAGGGTGAGCAGTGTGTGCGTATGCAGGGTGAGCAGTGTGTGCATATGCAGGGTGATCAGTATGTGGGTGTCCAGGGCCAGCAGTGTGTGAGTGTGCAGGGTGAGCAGTGTGTGAGTATGCAGGGTGAGCAGTACGTAGGTGTCCAGGGCCAGCAGTGTGTGAGTGTGCAGGGTGAGCAGTGTTTCAATATGTAGGGTAATCAGTATGTGAGTATGCAGGGTAATTTAGATTTTTCACAGCCTGCTGGGCAGAAAATCTGGATTTTATTAAGGACACGGAGGCTAATATTATGCAAATCTCCTTTATTACCACAGCTCAGTAGCAACAATAGAATGTAGAACATCAATGAACATTCTGAGTAAGAATAAAGTCCCATAGAAACCATCTCTCAGCCTTCTTTGTTCAGAAACTGCGAAGAAAGATCAACGTGAGATAAACTTGAAGATCCAAATTCCACAGATAAAATCCAAAGTCAGGCTATTCTGAAAGAAAAAAGTAAACATCGTAAAAATATTCTAAATGGGAGGGTATAATAAGAGGTGGGATAATATTAGCCTCCGTGTCCTTAATAAAATCCAGATTTTCTGCCCAGCAGGCTGTGAAAAATCTAAATTTTATGGCACAACACGGAGGCCATATTATGCAAGTTTAAAGTGCATTAAGAACATTGTCAATCACATTAGGTATTGGTTTGAAATAACATGCTCTAAAAATACTATCACTTGACCAATCTGCAGCTCTAAGGAGGTCTTGTAATCCTCCTCCTAAGCAGAAAGCTTTTGAGGCTGAGGCACCTCTTAAGGAATGAGCACCAAAAACAGAAATATCAATACCACTTTCATGCATGACATTTTTAACCCACCTGGCTAAAGTAGGAGAAGAGACTCCTTTATGAGGAGATCTAAAAGAAATCAGTAGTTGTGATTCATTCATTCTAAGATGTTTAGTTCTTTTTTCATATTCTTTTAAACATTTAACCACACAGAGTCTATCATTAGCAGGGAAGAAGGGATAGAAAATTGTAGAGGACATTGTTTTTGTCCTTTTCTTAAGGAAGAAACAAACTCCTTCGGGTTGAAAGGCCCTACTAGAAATGTCTAATGCTTTAACGTCGGAAGTTCTACGAAAGGACACGAGACATAATAAGACAGTAATCTTAAAAGAGATGCGTTTAAGGGACAGAGAGGAATTATCTCCCCAAGACGATAGAGACCTAAGAACGAGAGTGACATCCCACAATGTAGTGTATCTAGGACCAGGAGGTTTTATAACTCTCATGCTTCTCATTACTTTTTTAGTAAGAAGATTTTGTCCAATAGAAATTCCGTTAATTAAGGAATGACCGGCAGAAAGAGCGGACCTATAAACGTTAACAGTTCTATAGGAAAGACCTGAGGTAAAAAGATCCGAAAGATAGTTGATAATATTGACTAGATCAGTTGAAATGGGATCGTAACTTCGTTGAAGGCACCAGCGAACCCATTTGTTCCATGCCAGTCTATAAGCTTTTCTTGTGCCAGATGCCCATGACTCTGAAATGAGTCTGAAAGCAATTGGCGAAAGTCCAGGGACGTTCCACTGTCTCCTGAAATCTTCCATGCCGTCAGAATTAGAAGGTCTTGTTCCACAAGGGGGTGTGTATGACCTTCTGGATCTAGAAGGATTTCCCTGAAGGAAGGAATTAGGATTGGAAAGTCTATACTCATCTCTAGGATGATAGGAAACCACGCTTGGGATCTCCAAAGAGGGGCAATCACAACCATGCTCTGGTTGTAACGTCGAGCGTGAAGAAGAAGTCGAGGTAGCATTGAGAAGGGGGGGAAAGCATAAGGCGCTAGGTTCGTCCAGTCTTGTAGAAAGGCATCTACTTTCGTGGCTTGGGGGTCCGGCCTCCAACTGAAGAATTGTTTCAGGTGTGTGTTTATACGGTCTGCAAATAGATCCGTTTTGAATGGGCCCCATCTTGACTGGATGGATAGGAACACGTCTCTGTTCAGTCTCCAGTTGCTGGAGTCCCTGAAATTCCTGGAGTACCAATCTGCAACTTCGTTTTTCAGTCCGGGAATATGTTCCGCCACAACTGAAATACCTTTGCTCAAACAATAGTTCCATAGGCCCTTCGCTAAGTCTGTCAAGTCTTTGGAGTGAGGGCCGCCCAGTTTGCTGACATATCGAACTGCGGACACATTGTCCATTCGTAGGGTTATAGAGCATTTCATTGAGTCTTGAGTGAAGCAGCGAATCGCAAATGATCCTGCTAGTAATTCTAAGCAATTGATATGCAATTCTTTTTCTTGTTGGGTCCAACGACCCCCTGTTGATAAGTTCCCGCATGTTGCACCCCAGCCTTCTAAACTCGCATCGGATTCTATTATCAGATCTGGTAGGTCTCCGAAAATGGCTTTGCCATTCCATGCTTCTAAATTCTTGAGCCACCAGAGTAGTTCGGTTTTTGACTCTTGGTCTAGGGTGATCAGTTGGGAGTACGATGCGTAGGATCTCAAGTGTCTCGATTTCAGTCTCTGTAGAGCCCGATAGTGAAGGGGACCTGGGAATATAGCTTGGATTGTGGAGGAAAGAAGGCCCAGAATTTTGGCTAAATATCTCAGGGGAAAAACTCTTAGAAGAAGTGTTTTCCTCACTTCTTTTCTGACTTTCCTCACTTTCTCGCTGGGAAGACGGAGTTCTGTCTTGATAGTATCCACCATGAAACCTAGGAACTGGGTTTGTTGAGAGGGAATTGTGCAAGATTTCTTTAGGTTTATGACAAAACCCAGATGTTGTAAGAGACGTATTGTGAGGTCTGTATGGGATGAGGCAGTCTTTCTCGACTGAGCCATAATAAGGATATCGTCGAGGTAAATAATCATCCTCACTCCCCTCTGTCTCAACCAAGATGCGACAGGTCGTAGTATCTTGGTGAAACACCAGGGGGAGGACGAAAGGCCGAAAGGAAGGCTGCAAAATTGGTATAGACGACCTTCCCAAGTAAATTGAAGGAACCTTTGGTGGGGTTCCCAGATGGGTATTGTTAGGTATGCATCCTTTAGGTCGAGTCTCGTCAGCCAGTTTCCTTTTCTTAACACGTCCCTCAGGAGGTGAATTCCCTCCATTTTGAAGTGTTGGTAAGCCACCCATTGGTTTAGTTCTTTCAGATTTATTACTGGTCTCTGTTCTTTGTTTTTCTTTTCTACCAGGAATATGTTGCTGAGGAAACCCAAGGAAGAACTCTCGACTATTGCGCCTTTTTTTAAGAGTTCTTGAACTTCTTGAGAGACTAGAGTTTTGTCCTTGTCCGAGAATGTTATTTCTCTTGGTGTCCTTGTCTGAAAGGGGGTGTCTATAAAATCTATCTTGTAGCCCTTTACTGTATTGAGTACCCACGGGTCTTTTGTCACCAAATGCCAGTTTCCAGCAAATTGGCGTAACCTTCCTCCCACCTTTGGAGGGGTATGTAAACGGTCTGGTAAGGTTCTTACCTGCGGAGAAGGAACGTTGTCTCCTCTCGCCTCTGAAGTTTCTTCCACGGGATCTTTGTCGTTGGGGATAAAATTGTCCAAAGTTGTTGGAGTTGTTGGAGTTAAATCTGCCACCGCCACGAGACATGAAGGGTCTTGAGTTCGAGTTTCCTCGGCCGGGAAAACGACCCCGCATTCTCCCGGCCCGAGTAAAAACACGATCCTGGAATACTCGCTTTATATCTTTTTGTGACTTTTGGATGGAGCTAAATGCTCCTACGTACCTAGCCATGTCTTTAATGAAATCTTCACCGAAGAGGAAGCCTTGGGTAGTTTGACCTCCATCGTTTTTTGCGAGTTCTATTAGTTTAGGATCGATTTTGAATAGGACTCCTTTCCTTCTTTCTATAGATAGGGCGGTATTGGCATTTCCAATTAGGCATATAGCCCTTTGGACCCACTCCCTTAGTTCCTTAGGATCGACCTGACGGTCCTCCAGGTAGGCTGTTTCGGCCAAGTCGAAAATTTTGGTTATAGGGCCAATTGAGTCTAGTAGTCTAGTAGAAAACTCACCGATTACATAAATTGGCAGTTATTTGTGGAAACCCGGGCACGGGCCATCTCAAATCAGATTTTTTTAAACACAAAGTTGTATACAAATTTGAGCCTTTCCTGGACGAGATCTTGCCTCCCCTAGCGAGGAAATTATATCTACAGTTTAGATTCGGCACCCTTCCCCTCCGTACCTTTACTGCAAGTTGGTCTAGTACTGCCACGCGAGAGTGCCCTATTTGTAGGCCCCAAGAGGAGACAGAGCTTCATATTTTATTTTTTTGTCCAGGATACAAAATTGTTAGGCAATGTTGACTCAAATAGCTGCGTAGGAATCTGGGATTTGTGCATTGTCAGGAGGCCTACAGAGTGTTAAAATCTAGTACCTCCAAGCCCATTGTATTTGGAGTCTCTCGATTCCTAAGCTCAATGTGGCGTAGGCGCTGGATTCTTTAAAAAAATTATGATGAACACTTAAAAACTGCTTCCCTCCTCTCGCCTCAGACAGTTACTGATTTTATAATTGTTTTTATATAACATATGAGAAGTAATGATCAATTAGATTGTAGCCTAGAATATCAATGTCAAACAGGGCAAAGCACCACATAATCATCTGGTAGCCTATTTTCTAATAATTTCTTAACCTTATTATTAGGTGTTATTTATTGTATTGTATATATATTTTCAAGGCCTTTGCCCTGAACTAAAGGTTATAACAAGCAATTGCTCATTTTTAATTGTGTTTTATTATACAAAATGTATGAATGTTATTATGCATCTTTTATGGGTTTTTTAAACCGAAATAAAGATTACTGAATCGAAATACACCAAATAAGGATGGCAATAGATGTAAAAAGATATGTTAAGTAGCATAGGACAGTATTATCTGAAAGCATGTTGAGAAGCAACAAAACTTTTATAGAATGCTTATGGAGATTTACTAGAAGGCTAACAATATATTAATAAATACTAATTTGTTAAGTAATAAGATATTTGTTACCAAGAAGATTTCCGAATAGAGTAAAAGGACCATACTAATATGACATTCTTGAAACACATCACTGAGCGGATGGTTTCCTTTCACAGAATTGATCAGTAGATTATGTTCATAAAATATAAAATCCCATGAGACTTGTAAGGCATCAAATGTCTTGAATAAAACAGTATGGGGACCTAGAAACAGGTTGTAATCTCTTGTGAGACCCCTAAACCATGGCAGAAGGAAGTGAAGAAAGGGCTCAGTAGCCTGCTACATAATGTTAACATAGGGAGGAGGGTCTTGTGAGTTCACTAGATTCCAATCATGCAAAGCATAAGGAATTCCAAGAGCCGTCTTAGAACTTTAGCTAAAAACTGTTTAGTTTAACCAGTAATGTAATTCCAACTATTTGTTTAGGCCTTTCTGTACTGTGTCTAGTCTCAGAATCCACTCACTTCACCTTTAATGAGGTTGTAGTTTATGGATACCTCCCATTGGGTTTCTGTGTATTTGTTTAGTTGCAATTAAATGTTTCGTTGGTGCTCATGGTGTTGGGATGTCACTTTTGCCGATGTTTCTATAGCAGTATTCCCGGATGAGCATTTTTAGGGGTCTTAATATGCTGCCGACCTACGTTAAATTGCCTGGTTATTGTATTGTGTATATCAATCACATGTGTACTGTTACAGTTAATCCCATGCTTAATTTAAAGATTTTGGCCATTGGGATAGATTATTGTGGTTGTTTTGTTCATGCACCATTGCAAATCGCAGCAACAAGGTGATGGCTGGAATTCTTGAATTAATCTCAGCCTCTGGCAATCGCATCAGCCACATTCCAGTCAATCATTTTTCATCCACTATGCCGCTCTATACAAAGGCCCACCGTATGCCAATCAGTGCCAACCCTGCTCCTTATGATAACAGTTTTCCCAAATGGCCAGGCAAAGTCCCCTCTAGAAGGGAGCACAAGCAACCCCAGAGCAATTTTTCCCTACTTGGGTTTTGTCAATAAGATTAGCTTGAGTACCGTGGCACAGTGAACATTAGGCAAAATGCAAATTACTATTTCACAATCTGATAATACTGCTGCAGGGTCCAGACTCACATCCGAAACATTCATTTTGTTCTAAATGTTCTAAGCAGCCATCTGTTTAATAAAAATATTCTCAAATGTTTCCTTGACAGATCTTTTCTGTCTTTTAAACATGGAATCCTAAACACTTCCCCATTTCTTAAAAATACAAGTCCCCTTTTATCACCAAAGCTGTTACACTAGTTTAACTGTATACCATCGTAGCATCACATCTGCTGCGGAATACCAGAGTGACCACTGTTCACAAGTTCTTTACAAAATAGTCAAAAACAAAGAATAAAAGTAACATATATGCCGTAATATTTTGTTAAAAAATATATAGCCATTAAAAAGATCCCAGGTTTGTGCACCTAAAAGGGGCAAAACACATGCTGTCAGATGTACTCCTCCTATTCATTCTGTTATTACACTCACTGTTTTTCAATGACTCAGAATTACATGAACAAGTGTTTGGGCTATGTACAGAAATAGTCAAACAGCTGACTAAATGTAAAAAATATAAGCCATTGATGATAATTCATTCTGTTGGTCTGGAAATTAACTTGGGTAAGAACTGATGCAATTGTAATGCTTGAATCTGGGTGTTGTCATCGTACACATAATTTTGGCTATGTTAGATAGATGCACAAAACATGATTTTACCTGCCCTAGAGCTTAGTCTGTTGGCAATGTGGATATTGTCAGGGTCAGGTAGAACTGTGGGTAAAATCTTAGGAGAATAACCTGCATGTTGACAGACAGAATTGGATAGCTTAACAGGCTACTGTGCAAAAAGAACTATTTGAAAGCCACGTGACGAAAAAGCAGGTAAGAATGAATTGTCGGAGGATGCTCTGCAACAGGTAATGTATGTAAAGCAATGTATTTATGGTTTTGCAATAATTTTATGATGTGTTGGAAAGTGAAGGATGCTACTTATGCTATATGCCAGTTCAGCCACACTAGCCAGGAACACATGGGCGAAGCTTCCTGATCAAACGCCAGAGACCATTTTAATGGCAGAGATAAGAGGTTTGGGTGAAAGCAAGACGAATAAAACTGCTCTTTAGACCATGAATGCAACCAGGATTGTGTGGGGGAATAAAAGACAGAGATACTCCGCAAAAGGAATTAAGATCTTGGTAGTACGACCTAAGAGAAAAAGTGGTTCGGAATTTGCTTATTCATAAAAGAGGTATGCAGAAATGTTCATTTAAATCGATAGAACTGAAATTCCTACGAAAAGGATTATCTCATATGTTTTAAAGTAAACCTATATACGGAGGTAGGGTTGTCCTTGTGAGGCACCCATTTACTCTTTTCCACTCTGTAAAACTGTTCTCAGGTTTAGTCCCATTCTGGGAGAATGATTCTCATGTGGACAAGATAAACTGATAAATACAAAAACTTGGGGTCATTGTTCCTAGTTAGGAAAAGGAGACCGAAAGGAGTTTTTATCAAGATTAGAATTTTGGAGTGGCAGTCAACAAGACTGTTTCATTTGCCCTCACACACCCAGGGGGGTGTCATGCTTCATCATGGGTGGTTGCTCCTTGTTGGGCCGGCGCAGCAATGCCCCACGGGTCCCCCGAAGGGTCATTTTGGAGGAGAGCTTTTGTTTTTATTGCTGTATGATGAATGCAAGAAAAGTCTATGAGGGGTGGTGGTGTGTGTGCTGTGATGTGAATTAAAACGGATTAGGGATAGCTTTAAAACGTTTAATATCTTGCTTACCCGTCTGATTAAAAAACCTTTCTAGGTTAGGGCTACTAATGGAGTGGTAAAGTACTCTAGTAGCTTGTCGTTCATACCCTAATTAGGGTAAAATGCTGGTCAACATGTTTTGCGCCTCTGGTGGTCAAAAGGATCAGAGGCGCTTCTTCAGGACAAAAATAATGGGTGAATCTTCCTACCCCACGATTGTGTCAATACAAGTGCCCTATGAGTGGTACCTACTTGTTTTGGTGTTGGCTGTCCAACTTTTTAGGAAAGAAAACAATAAAGCAAACAAATAGTCAAGTTTCTGGCATAAGATTGTCTTATTGACCAGAATGTCCCTTCTCCTGGACCAAAATGTAGGTGTCTGGAGCTGGAACATTCAAAACACATACAACATAGAAGGAAGTAGATCAAAAAGACAACGTGCAGCATACATGCAAAGACATCTCGTGTGGGTGATTCGTACAAATGAGGTATCAGCCTTATTTTGTAAAGTTGGTGCCACTGTGTTGCTAACACATATTGCCCCGTGAAACAAATAGACAACACGCAGCATTAATGCAAGTTCATCTCATTTTGTGATGGCATATTAAAATACCGCTGTGGAACCCCTCCTGGCTTTCCCTGTGAAGTGTCCACTCCTAGGCGCCCCCAGGGTGAAGCCAGGCATCCTTAGCGCTGTTGAGGCCGGTGTGGAGGCTAAGCAAGCTATTGCCCAGAGTTGCAGCACGGGGCCCATGATTAGAATAGGCACCGAAGCGAGAATTAACAGCTCCAAGGAAATTGAGCCTGAGACCCCGCCGAGGCAGGAATCGAACCCTGGTCCCTGGCCAGAACTCTGCATCAGGGTCTGCCGCTCTAACCATTGAGCCACACTCCTCCACTCCACTTGTTGCGGGTGGCATCAGGCTGGGAGCCTACATTTCGATCCAAGGAATGTCATCATTGAGATCATCACGATTGGTGTGGAGGCGGAACACCCACGGTTGTTCTCGTCTGAATAATGTGGTGGGGTTTCACAATGGGTTTGATTCTAGGATCATCCATCTCAAGATGCCAATTCAGTGTTTCAGTTCATTAAATTGGCTTCACATCTTAGTGGCATTGTGTTTACATCTTATGGTACTCTTGTGTTCCCCTATTCTTATTTTTATTGGCCTGGTCGTCATCCCTATATAAAACATATGCCAAGGGCAAGAAATGAGATAAATGCAATTTTCAGTATTGCAATTCGTGTGTTTCTGTGTCCAGGAGAAAAATCGCAACTGTATTGTCTTAGAGTGTTCGTTCGAGGTGCATGCGGTCCAATTCCCACACGGCTAATGTACTCTTCCGGTGGTAAATTCCAGAGTGTGGTTTGCGGTCTGGACTCTGGTCCGTGGCTTTGGGTGCACCAGTTGGTCCTTCAATTTGGAAGTTCCACAGACAAACTGGACAATAGGAAGCATCCAGAGAACTTACTTTTTAGGATAATTTTCACTGCCTGGGAAAGGGAAGAGGATTGGTAAATTAATAGCGCTATGGCTACTACTGGTGAGGAGACAAATAGTAATGCATTAAAAGTCCAAGAGGTCCTGGTTTGAGTGTGTGTGTGAGGTTGAGAGTGTGTGAGGTTGAGTGTGTGTGTGAGGTTGAGTGTGTGTGTGTGTGTGTGTGTGTGAGGTTGTGTGTGTGTGTGTGTGTGAGGTTGTGTGTGTGTGTGTGTGTGTGTGAGGTTGAGTGTGTGTGTGTGTGAGGTTGAGTGTGTGTGTGTGTGTGTGAGGTTGAGTGTGTGTGTGTGTGTGTGAGGTTGAGTGTGTGTGTGTGAGGTTGAGTGTGTGTGTGTGAGGTTGAGTGTGTGTGTGTGTGTGTGTGTGTGAGGTTGAGTGTGTGTGTGTGTGTGTGAGGTTGAGTGTGTGTGTGAGGTTGAGTGTGTGTGTGTGTGTGTGTGTGTGAGGTTGAGTGTGAGGTTGAGTGTGTGCATGTGCGTGAGGTTGAGTGTGTGTGTGTGTGAGGTTGTGTGTGTGTGTGTGAGGTTGAGTGTGTGTGTGTGAGGTTGAGTGTGTGTGTGTGAGGTTGAGTGTGTGTGTGTGTGAGGTTGAGTGTGTGTGTGTGTGAGGTTGAGTGTGTGTGTGTGTGTGTGTGTGAGGTTGAGTGTGTGTGTGCAGATGTGTGTGTGTGCATGTGCGTAAGTAAGGATGGAGCACAATGGTGCTCTGTTTATTCCTCCCTAATATGTGTTATAGTCTTATAGGTCATGGTGCTGGTTAATAACTCACTGCAATCTGGAAGAGTACCCCTGCAATGGAAACATGCCAAACTCCTCCCTCTCCTTAAGAAACCGTCAGCTGATTCCACACTTCTCGCCAACTATCGACCCATCTCCCTTCTTCCAGCCTTAGCTAAGGTGTGTGAAAAAGTGGCCTTTAAACAACTGGAGAGATTTGTGGAATCCTCGGGAGCTCTTCACCCGGCGCAATCGGGGTTTAGGACATCATTTAGCACCGAGACAGCTCTAGTGGAGATTGCGGAGGCAATCAGGGAGTGCCTGGACGCAGGCGGCAGGGCGGCTCTGATTTTACTCGACCTCTCTGCCGCCTTCGATACGGTACCCCCACCTCCAGCTCCTTTCCCGTCTGTCTGACATCGGCATTACAGGCACGGCTTGGGAATGGGTCAAGTCCTTCTTGGACAACCGCTCCCAACAGGTGTGGATGCCCCCCTTCTCCTCTTCGGAGAGTAGAGTGGCCACCGGTGTTCCTCAGGGGTCCACATTGAGCCCTCTTTTGTTCAATGTTTACCTTACACCCCTGATCTACTTGGTGGAGAAGCTGGGCGCCAAAATTATGGCTTATGCCGATGACACCCAGCTTCACTTCACGTGGAAGGGTGATGATCTTCACACTGAGGTGGCTCATCGGTGTTTGTCATCGGTATTTTCATGGTTAGCCCAGGCTAGCCTGAAGTGCAATGAAGAGAAATCTGAGGTGCTCCTCTATGGCCATTTCCCCCCTGCTTTTAGAGAGTCTCTCTGGCCTCCTGGGTTTCCATGCCCTTCGGGAGACTGTGGAGTTGCCAAGAATTTGGGAATTTGGTTTGGGGGCGATCTAGGCTTTCATGAGCAGATCAAGAGATTGTCAGGGGTGTGCTTTGGCACACTCAAAGCCCTGAGAAGGTTTTTTCCCCTGCTACCCCGCTCTGCCAGGGAGACGGTGGCCAGAGCGCTCATCTTGTCTCGCCTAGACTATGCCAACGCCCTCTACCTCGGCATCCCAGGGTATCTCCTGGGAAAGCTGTAGGTTATTCAGAATGCTACAGTTAGGCTTTTATTCAACATCCCGAGGTGCCTAAGCGTTCGCAAGCAGCTAAGCAACCTACATTGGCTGCCCGTTGCTCAGCGTGTGCAGTTTAAAGCTCTTACCATGACTCACAAGGCACTTCACGGCTCGGGCCCTGCCTATATCAGGGCCAGGTTTGCCTTCTATTTTCCCAGCCGGCCCATTCTCTCGGCCCGGCAAAGACAGCTGGTGATCCCCAGATTTCGGAGAGCACGTCTTGGGGGGCAGTCCTTTGCGGTTAAGGCTGCCACTCTGTGGAATGCTCTATCAGATGACCTTCGGCACACTAAGGAACTGCCCATCTTCAAAAAGCGCCTAAAAACTCATCTGTTTAAACAATCCATCTAGCCCTTGCCGACTCCCATGTTACTGTTTCCCCACGCGCCAGGACACTCTTGAGTAGCAGTGCGCGATATAAATCCCTTTATAACATAACATAACATGTCTACCCTCTTATGCTTGAAGCTGTGTTTCCACTTTACCGTCCCGGATTTACATTTCATTCTTCTCTTCTTTCTCATGATGCCCTCTCGTTAGCTTCTCTCAAGTACATCAATCTGTTTCTAATTCTGTCCCCATTGACTTTCACAGACTTAGCTGCCTATCTTCCTCTTGTGCCCCCTGCCTGTGTAATTTGGTGATGAGCAGCGGTCTACTCACATATCCTGCAGCTTCAACAGACATGGGTCAGTTACATGTACATATTCTTCTATGACTACCGCCCCTGTCAGCACAAGTATCCTGTAGGTACCTGTGCTGATGTTCAAAACAGCTCGCCTCCATCCAAAGCAGCAGCACTTCCTAACCCATTCCCCAGCAGCACCACCACGCCACAATCCCTAGCACACCACCACACAGCAATCCCTAGCACAACCACCACACTGCAATCCCTAGAACAACCACCACACTGCAATCCCTAGAACAACCACCACACTGCAGTCCCTAGCACAACCACCACACTGCAATCCTCAGCAGCAGCACCACACTGCAATCCTCAGCAGCAGCACCACACTGCAATCCCCAACAGCAGCATCATACCACTTAACGACATGTACAATGACTAGTACCACTAATCTTTCATATGCTTTTATTCTCTGCTACTCCGGGGTGTCCCATCCATTTAGATACTCTTCTAAAGGAAATGTTTATCCTCTGGGCTTGCTCTATCTATAGGTCACCATATGCTCTGTGCCCCCTTACCCCCAAACTCCTCCCCCACTATACGAAAATGACACACCACCATTAAGTGGAGTTCACGGTTGTGTCAGAATGGGTTTAATGCAGGGAAAAGGGGGAGAATTGACATGACCAAACTGGCCTCAAGATGCTTCCATACTCCACGTTTAATATGATGGACTTAAAAACTTGCCTTTCAGGGGCAGGTCACTGACCTATCACTACCAATATAACGGTTTAATTTGCGACTGAACAGGAAAAAGGTGCAGTGCTTATTTCAGTGTAGCACATATATACTTTGAGCGAACTGTTTACTTAAGATTATTATAACACCCAAGAAACAATATAGGACAAACAAATAAATGAAATCAAACAATGGCCAGATTTCTGAAACCAAATGATGTCCTTAAAAATAAGTTTAATGTTTAAGGCATGTTAATGGATGACAGACTCCAACGCATCTAGAAAATAAAGAGCACAGGAAGAGAAAGGCTCCATTCATCATTGCTTTTCGCACCTGTTCAAGGACCATTTTTCTCTCATTTTGTTTTGGGAAATGACCAAAGGAAGCGCTAATGACTGGAGTCCAACGTGTTCAACCATTCAAGTACTGGCACACTCATTTGGAAGCTTTTCAGGTAAGCTGTTATGTTTAGTGCATTCAGTCATTAGCGCCTGGCTCGCCTTCATAATTGCTAATAATTATGATAATTTCTCATTCTTTGTTGTAATACCATTGGCACATCGTCCAACTTAAATACCAGTCAATTTGCTTATTTACCGTTAAACCAAATATAGAGGCCTACATTTAAATGAATTTCTTGGCTGTGGGAGTAAATATTTCTCGATAGAAAGCCCTTGAACTCCTGACCAAATTTAGAAGACCTAGGTTAAACAGCGCTGCTGCTCTCATCAAGGTCGTTATAACACTAATTAACACAACAAGAGGTTTTTCTACAAAAAACGACGCATTTCCCCGCTAGGGACTAAATTCACGTGCGACTTCCATGAACAACTTTGTGACTCTAAAGAACTTACATAGAAAAAAGTAAACATATTTGATATATGACCATCACAACGTTAGCACAAAAATATTCGCCAAGCCCTGCTTCTCTTTCGCATATCTAGCGTTACCAGAAAATGTAATTCATACCTTATTTCTGCAAGTATGACATTTTAAAATAACAATAACACCTGTTTGTTCTTACTGCAGGGCAAATAACAATGTACAAACAACATTTGAGTACACCGGCGACAGTGTGGAGGAGCACGACCTAGCATTTCCGTTTTGCCGGCAATATCACATGTTCCAATAAACCAAACTGTATTCAGTAATAATAATTTCTCAAGCGAGACCAAAACACTAGCTTTTTGAATGACCAGCTGTGAAGGGGAAATAAACTGGAAACATATTTTTGTCGAAAGACTTAAGTGCATATTAAACCTAGCTATAATAAAGGAGAATTAGGTTAAGAGGACCATGGAATTCTTAATAAAGTCAATGACATACACAACTCTAGTTGTCTTTTGAAATGGCAAACAAACAATTCTTAGTAATAGGGCAACAATTAAACCCGTTACTTATATGTAACAAAGGTTTTGAAGTTTGAATCTCTTCTAGATTTACAAGTTGGGTATTGTTCTAATATCATGTGATTGAATCAAGATGTTTCCCTAACTTTACAAACTGTTTTTCTACAGGAACTAGACATAGGGGAAGTTAGTATAACTCAATATGAGGTCAACGGTAAGACCAGGATGTCCCAATATGTGACTGAATATTCTATTTCAGATTATTTTACTCTGCCGATGGCTCAGACGTGTGTGAGAAGAAATTCAGAAGAAAATGGCCAGAAACTCAATGTGACACTGAAAAATGTTGCCCCAGCGATGCAAGCAAGATTGAGGCATATCATTTTTTTACCTGACAATCTTCAGCTCGGTTCAAGATTGTTTATCTGAAAGGGTCTTAATTTGTTTGCGGCCGTTTGTTGTCATTTTATAATATACGCCTATTGCTGTCTGAAATGCATCGGAAAGTTAATCTTCCCTAATATGTAAAGAATGGGGGGTAGGGCCACACTACCTCAGATTTTAGCGCCATTATCCCTTTGCATCCTGGTTAATGTAGTACAGGATCTCACACTTGCATCTCAAAGTTCATCATCATTTTTACCAAAGCTGGTGCAGTCATTGCCAAATCTCTAGACACGTGTCTCTGGATTATTCTGTCATCAGTAGAGAACTATTCTGGGGTTGCTGGACATTCTGCCACACATTTCCTCTGGTCCATAGCGGTCAGGGCATGCAGGAGCTCCGAGGCTCATCAGCTTGTAGGCTCACAGAAACCTTTTTAAACAGTAAAGGGAGGAAGGAGCACACTGCCTCACACCCCATCGGCATTACCCAACTGCATCCTGGTTGGTGTAGTACAAGATTTTGCAGCTTGTATCAAAGTTCATCCTAATTTTTTATCAAAGCTGACGCAGTCATTGCCACATCACTAGACGCAAACCTTTCACCCCAACAAGGATTGTAGTGGTTGCTTGAGTAGGGTTTTGCCTCCTCAGCTGACAGCCCAATTTCTTACACTATGTATCCATCTTCCTCGGATATTGTTACGTTATTTAAATCATGCTGAAGCAACGCCGTGCATTGGCTGCAGAAGAGTCACCTGCAGTGTAATGCGGAGAAAAAACGTAACTCTTCTTTTTTGAGGAAGCATTGTTTGTATTATTGCTGGCCCACTGACCTCTCTCCCCATCTGAGCCTACACGCATTGCAAAGAACCTGGGTAAAAAGCTGGGTGTCTAACTGTCTCTCCAACCCAAAATCCTGTCAATTGATGGGAAGTGTTTTGCCATACTTCATTCCTTTAAAAAGCTTTTGCATCTTCTCCCTCATACCACATGTAAGAAGGCTCGTCATTCACTGATAAACTTAAGGTTGGACTATGCATATATTCTGTACCTCGCCCTTCCCGTCAAATTGTTCAACATACTTCCATTGGTCAAGAATGCAGCTGCCCGCTTCATCCTGGACATTTTCATGGGAGAACATATGTGGCAACATCTTCGTAACTTACGGTCTAGAAGGGAATCCTCTAGAAATTCCTTACCATTAGGCATCAGACTTATACTTATGAGTACAATCCACATTATTTGATCAAAAGGATCACGCAGTATCATACCTCTAGTTAGTATGAGCAGCCACTCCTTTAATGTCCTCACCAGCATTGAATGGAACCACCTTCCCTATACTCTGCGTGCCATTCATCACAAACCACTTTTTAGGAAATCCCTTAAGTCATCTGTTTGCTAAATACTGATATTCCATGTTCTATGCTTCTGCTCTGCTTTCAGCACGGTGATCCTCGGAATTACTGTGCACCCTACAAATATTCATTCAAGGCCTTGCTGGACTAACGACAAAACAAGCAAAATAATGTTTAACAGCTTTGCGATAAAGGATCAGTGTCCCGGCACCACACAGTGTCACAAATTTGTCCCAGAGTCCAAGCCTAGGATGTTTTTGTAGAGGTGCGTCTGGCAGCAAGGATAACATCTATCTCAAGTGGCAGATCAAAAACCATTAACTCAACTGCTCTATCACCATACATGGCACTGTAAGCTGCGCAAATTCACATTGAGAACTCAGCCCTTCTGCTAGGACAGAAGGTCCTCCTGAAGTGGTAGCCTGACTGCAGAACAGCTACTCATTTTCAGAAGCTCCAGGTACCATACTCTCTTGGCACAATCCAGAGCCATCAGGATGACTTGGGCCCAGCTCTACTTGATCCTAATCAGAAGGCTGGGCAGGAAAGATAGTGGAGAAATGCATTCAGAAGTCCCTTGTTCCATTGTAGCATGCATGAGTCTCCTAACAAGTGGTCTTGCGGAAACTAAAACAGTCAAAATTGCTGATACTGTGCACTCTTAACAGTGGTGCAAAAAGATCTAGCCAGTGTTCCCCCTGCACTGGTGATCTGCCAGAAGATATCTGCCCAGTTTTTCTGCTCTGGTATTCAAGGACCCTGCCAAGTGATTACAGACCAGAAAGATGGTCTGGCACTCTAGCCATCTTCAGAGGCACGAAGCCTCCTGGACACAGGACCCAGGACCAAACTCTGCCCTGCTTGCTGCAGTACCACATGGCAGTGATGCGGTCTGTGAGAACATGTACCAGCCTCCCCTAGATTGGCAGCAAGAAGGCCTTTGTGGGAAGATGAATGCCCTGTACCTCAAGTAGGGTAATGAGGTGCCAGTCCTCCACTGGAGACTAGAGCACTCTAATCTCCACCGCCCCCTAGAAGACCGACCCCAACACAGTAGTGATGCATCCATCAGCACTGCCAACTCTGAGTGACAAAGGGACAGTGGCCTGCTGTAAGACAAAGTGCAATCGATCAGCCACCACTCCAAATCTTCATCATTCTTCTCAGACCTGGATGATGTAGGAAAGGTGGCCTTGGAGGTGGGCCCACTAGGATTTCAGGTTCCACTACAGGGATCGCATGTGCCACCTGCTGTGGTTGACAAGGAGGATACGGGAATGCAGGAATATAAAAGGCCAAGAAACCTCAGAGCCACCGTCACCTGGACCCTGCCTGAAACATCAGGATCATTGCCCGGATTTCATGGACTCATTGCTGTGAGGGGAAAAGCCCTGAACTCCACTGTGTCCTTGACTGCCCCAGAAGAATGGAAGCCTCTGTGAGAGAATCAGGGGGGAGGTTGGCTCTTTTATGCTGACACCCAGAGGTGTAGCCATAGGGGAGTATGTTAAACTGGGGCAATTTGAACGGCTGAGGGACTGCATGACTGGCGTAGGTAAATATACATCAACTCTGTCTGTATGCCAGTCACTTAGAATAGCCCCTCAATAGCCTCTCAATTTCTAGAACTGGAGCGAAAATTGTTCAGCTGGAGTCAATAGCCCCAAGGAATACCTTGTAGCTCAACAGCGTTTAAAACTTTCCAAACTGCAGCCTGTCTTCTATCCAAAAAGTTGAGACCGATCAGAGGGCAAGATAGATTTGACATCAGCAACAAGGCTGGCTTATAGGTCACTCTGATCTGTCACTTCCAGGGAAGTATGGAGTCAGCACAGTACCGCATGACACCATCTAGCAGCGCATGGGAGCACTTATCAAAAATCTCTGGATTCGTTCAAGCCCTTGGGGATATTCTAAGATGAGGAATTTGTTGTAAGTATCCATCAGAATACACTTATAAAGTGGAGTTGTATAGATAATATTTCTGTCACCAGACATTGATTGACAGCTCTCTGTAGGTGTTAGAAAATAAAATTGGGATTGGAAGCAACTGTAACATAAATTGCACTTCCTCGCTTATTGCCCAATCACAATTATAATTCCTGTGGTCAACCTCTGAAACCAGCTGGTGTTGTGTTTCTACTTGTACTTTACAGGTACCGTGTAATAATGTGTTTCTTCTTTTCACCCACTTCTCAGATCATTCAATCTTTCTCAACTACCACACTGCTCCCCCAAAAAGCCTCACCTGCTTGTATAACATTAAAAAAAATGAACAGCCCCACTCTGTCACTCAAATCATTCACTTAAAGGCATTTACAGTATTTTATTATTTTAAACATATAAAAAAGGCATACAGTTAGACCACAATGGCACAAAGCATTTTAAAATTTTCATGTGTATGTATGTGTCGACACATAAGACTAAACAACAGTGACAATAAAAATCTGAAAGACCAATATTGTGACCCCAAAGAAAGACGTTGAAGATAAGAGTTTCAGCCACTTAACAAATTACAACAAAGCTTTCAAGACATAGGAAAACCAGGAGTCAATTTCCAACCTGAGTTGCAAAGTCAGTAAAAGACTTGTTTTATTTGTTATTTTTGCTGATCTATTTTTGAATGTAGCCTTAAGCTTTAATGGGGTGATCTAGTATTCCTTAGAACCTGGGTATCATTTGGTACATCAAAACAAAGTATTCTGTGGGAGCAAAATGGTATATACACATACATTTATTTAACAAGTGTATATGCGAGGAATATATCGCAGAAGAAAAATTAAAAACACACATGGGTCTGTTTGACCTTTTGTCACGGATATATTCAAAAGAGGACGAGATAAAATGGGTTACAACTATACACAAGGAGGATGTCCATGGGTGCAAAGTTAAGGTGCGTGTGCAGTACATCGAGTAAAATGTGACTGTATTTAAGTGAACAAAAAACAAGTTCAAATTCACAAGTAATCCTCCTGGCCGGAAAAATGTGGTTTAAAGGCTCTTATGAATGAGCGTTTGAAAAGACCTTTGCCCAAAGAACCAAAAATCAAGTTCAGGCAATTTAAATATATTGTTGTTGTTTTGACCCTCCAGCCAAAATCGTGGTTTCTTACAAACATCTGCGTGGAACTTCATCAGGACTGAGTACGGAGCAACCTGGAGTTGCATAATGACTTGAATGACGTTTATCAAGTCAGGGAACACATCCCCACTAGGAAAGGGCAGATGGAGACGTCTTCGCCACTCTGACAGCTGGTGTGCCGCTCTATAATGAGTCATTTAACAAGAGTGACTCCTAACGGTTTAAAAGTTGCGTGTTAAATTAATAGTTCATTGCATCCGATTCATCTTTGCCTCAGTTCTGCGGGTTTTCACCCGCTCAAAGGGATCGTGTTCCCATATGTGTTTTTCTTCCTGGATTTATTCCTCACGTATACAGTTAAGTAAATGTATTTTTGCAAGGTTTTTTTTGCTACAACAGAACCATTACTTTTTGAAGCGAGACATCTCGAGTTTGAGCACGAGTTTCTAAATGTATACTCGCGCAATAAACAGACCACGCAGTGTCAGCGTAAAAGGCCATTTTATTAGACCAGAAACTGCGTAATCTGTACAAAAACAGTAAACATAAACAGGTAATAACATCAAAACCCCCACTCACACTCCCCTCTCACTCGTTTCACTCGTTCCACCTCATCACAAAGCCCTAGAGGCTCCATACCATGCTTTCTTCCTGCCCCTCAATCCTTTGTCATCCAGCCCACTCATTGCGTCCTGCCATTCACGCTTCTATCCCCCCTAAGAACTCCCCCCCCCAAGGGATGGGTGTGCCCGCTCTTGACCCCCTTGTCCCTTCAAGTACCGCCAACCAGTGAACCCCCTGTAGGGCGGTTCACTGCCCCACCCCCCACTCCAAGGGGTCCCGGTCCGCCACGCTCGCCAGCAGTCACACTCTGGGACACCAGATAGCCTCGTTCCACAACTTGCTCACCACATCCCTCATCTCCATCATGTAGTAAGCATTGCCCAACTGTGACAAGTGCACCCCGTCGTCCCTAAAAACTAACGGCTCCGCAAGTCGAATCCCTTCATGCGCAATTACTTTAATGTCATTGTCACCACAGTAAAGTCTCATGGCCCTGTTGAGCTTCCGTCGAGCCTTCTCGATCGCCCCATGCTTCATAGCCCCTCTCCACACTTTTCTGGGGACCAACTCCGTCCAGGCAATGCAGGTCCCTGCAAGCCTGCTTTTCAACACATCCAGATCCCGTTGCATGAGTTGCAAAAGAGCCAAACCGGACAGCTGCATAAGGTCGTTCTCCCCCAGATGTATGATCAACAAATCAGGGCATCCCCTCTGTGGGACCATCTTCGCGAGCCAGGGCAGTAGTGCCCCCCATCGCATGCCACCCTTGCCCCACCATTGTACCTCGTGCAAATGTCCTTTCAGTCCCAGGTTACGGCCGTAAACCTGTCGCTCCGCATATTTGGATGCCCAATGCACGAAGGAGTGCCCAACAATCCACGTCACCGTCTTACTGCCCGGTCCACCCATGCAACCTACGAAGAAAAAGATGTTAGAAACAGGAACCCAACGACATGCTCAACAACAACCGACAGGCAACCCTCACTTCCGTACGTACTTCTCGCAACAGCGGGACTTCCAACGCCCAATCCTCCTTATCCTGTCCCAGGACCACCCCAGCCTGGCCGCAGCTGTCGCAGCCCCAATCCTGAAGGAATGAGTCCCGAACCCAGATGCATCCAGTCCCAGACTCCGCAAAGCCTTGCGCAACACTGCCAGCAACTGGCCCGCCGTCACTCTCGCGCCAGATGCATGAACAAAAATCTCCCCCCGCTCCACACTCACCGACCTCAAGAAAGACCGCCACTCAAAAACCGGGCACACCACCCCGCCCCCAGTCTCATTCAGCCATACCCATTTACCCCTGCCCAACTGGTCAGTCTTTGAGCACCGCAACCAAATCCCCAGGCGGCCCCCATCCACCCGGACCTCTTCGAACAACCGGCCAGACATTCTCCTCGAACCCAACAACTCCGAAACCCGAAAAGCCCCGAAAAACATCCACACCATACACAAACGGAAAAGGCCGGCCTCAACCAGGTCGTAACAACAATCCGGCAACACCCCAACCAGCCGAACCAGCAACTCAAAAGTGATTGCCTCACGCAGCCTGCCCCCCCCCCCCCCACCCCCACGCTCCCTGCCCCAACCCCGCAACATCCTGCTCACGATCACATCCTTGGTCGGATCAAACCCCAGAAACAGTACACAGTAAAAGGATATCCCCGCCAATTTACCAGAGATCGTAGCCGCAGACAAACCCCTGTCAACACAAACCAGCACGAAACGTCCCAGCCCGTGCCTCACATCAGACTCAGTTCCCACCACATCGTCCACGTTCCAGCCCATGAAAACACTAAATTCCGACCATGCCAAACGATAAGTCCTCCTCGTAGTTTCAGCCAGCGAACCCTCCACCAGTCCAATCATCCTCATTCCCCCAAGGCCCAGATGCCGGCCGGCAGCTCGGTCTTGCAAGTATCCGCTCCCGGTGCCAGGCGTCGAAACCGCTGCCACTGCGAACGAGACAAAGCATCCGCAATGTCATTATTCGCTCCAGGGACATGCTTAGCCCGAAACACCACATTCAGCCGCAAACAGGCCAACATGAATCTCCGCAACAGACACAGCACTCTCAGGTCCCGAGCCCTCTGATGATTCACCAAATCCACCACAGTCATGTTGTCCACATGGAAAAGCACAGACCTGTTCCGAAACTCCTCCCCCCAAACCTCCAGCGCCACCAGCAAAGGGAAGAACTCCAAAAAGGCAATGCTCCTCCCCTGTCTCAACCAAGGAGCCGGCCAGACCTCCGCACACCACCTCCCGTCCCAGAAAACACCAAACCCCGCCGAGCCAGCCGCATCGGAGTAAATTTGGCATTGCCAGACCGCCCTCCTCATCAAAATCCAGGGACACACCATTGAAATCCTGCAAGAAAGTAATCCATGTCCTCAAGTCTGCCCTCACTCCCATGGAAATCCTGACTCTGTGATGTGGAAGTACTGCCCCCGACATAGCCATGCCGAGCCGCCTGCAGAACGTCAGTCCTGCCCGCACTACCCTACACGCAAAGTTGAGAAAACCGAGAAGTTTCTGAACTGCCCGCAAAGGAATCCGCTTCTCCCCCACCGCCCAGTCCAGGCATGCCAGTATCTCCGCCACCTTGGCCGCAGGGAGGCGCGCCATCCATTGCACCGAATCCAACTCAATCCCCAGGAAAGTGAGGCAACAGCTAGGACCCGCTGTCTTCTCCGGCGCCAGAGGCACCCCGAAATGAAAGGCCACCTCCTGGAAACGCGACAGGGCCCTGCCGCAATCCCCGGAGTCCGCCTTCCCCAGAAAGAGGAAATCGTCCAAGTAGTGAGTAACCTCACGGCACCCACTGACCCGGACCATGACCCACTGCAGAAAAGTACTAAAGAGCTCGAAGAGAGCACAGGAAATGGCGCACCCCATGGGCAAAACCTTGTCCACGTAGATGTCCCCCCCAAACTGCATGCCCAGGAGCGAAAAATCCGCCGGGTGAATAGGCAGTAGACGGAAGGCCGACTTGATGTCGCATTTCGCCAATTCCGCCCCCGGGCCACAAACCCTCACCAGTCGGATCGCATCGTCCACTGACGCATAGAGCACCCTAGAATCCTCCTCCGCAATAAAGTCATTCACTGACCTGCCTTCCGGCCAAGACAGATGGTGGATCAACCTGAACTCCCCTACCTCCTTCTTCGGCACCACTCCCAAGGGAGAGACGATCAGATCACTCAGAGGCCAGTCCGGAAACGGGCCAGCCACCCTTCCCTCTAACACCTCCTTCTGCAGCTTCGCAGCCACTACACTCGGCAGTTCCTTCGCTGATCTCAAATTGTCGGCCCAACGTCGCTCCCTAGGACCCTGATAGCCCACTCTAAAACCCTCCGTGAAACCCCAGAAAAGCCGCGCAGCAGCCTCCCGATCCGGGTAACAAGAGAGCCAAGGGGCCATCGCCTCCACCCTAACCGGAGTAGGCGCCCTTCTGTCCAGGGTGCCCACGCCCCCTAGCGTTCCTCCACTGCTCCGAGGGCGTGGTAAGGGTAAGACACTGGGTAAGGGAATGCTTCCCACCGCACTTGGAGCACTCGTGTTTGAATTTACAGGGGTACCGGGAACAATACCCTCTGCTGTAGCTCCAACAGACTCCCGTGGAAACACCTCCCGGCTTGGACTGTTGCCCAGAGACGATGGTGCTGGGCACAGAGCCTCCCCCCGCCCCACCCTGGGCGGGACGCAGCTGAAAGGACCGATACACCACCGGCAGGCCGCTGGCCGTATGCGTGGACGCCGTGGAGTGCGACAACGCCATCCACTGCATCCAAAGTTCCTGATCCACCTCCCCCCAGCACTTCTCCGGATTCGCACTGACCCTGGCCCGAAACTCCTCATCGTAGCCAAGCCACGCAAACCCCCCGAACTGCATCTGGGCCTTACGAATGACATCCATGTATTTGAACAGCGCAATCGCCCTATCCAAATACTTCTGGCAATAGACACTGGCAAAGATTAAGAAAGCCGACGTCCAATTCTCCATCGTCACCGGCACCCTAGGGCGCCGAGTCAGCTCCCACTCCTCCTCTTTGGACCCCTCCTTCGCCTGCACCTCCCTATGGAGCAACTTAAAGACGTCCACAAACTCATGCTTCCAAATCCGCTCCTTCAACTTCTCCGAGAGGTGTGACCCCAGCGGCATAGCCAGCCCCATGTATGGCAGTTTTTTCGGGACCTTCACCCCTTTGTCCTCCTTCTCCCCAGCCTTGTCCGTCTGCACCCCCAACGTCACCAACTTACCGTCCACCTGTTTACCCTCCGCAGGAGGACTGCCCGATGGCTTCTCCCCCCCCCGCACAGACCCATCACCAACCCCCACAGACCTGCAAGGCCTCTTGCGCCCCTCCCCGCTCCGGGGACCATCACCCCAGGCAGCCCACCATGCACCCTCACCTGTGAGCGTCTCCGTCCGTCCCTCGGGCCGTCCTCTGGGCACCGGCACCTGGGCCACCGTCGTCCGAGTCTTCGTCCGCGTCGACGCCGGGGCCTGTAAAACACCAAGGTCGCCGTTGTCCGCAGCGCTCCTTAAGCCTACCAAGTCATCCCGCACCTCCCCTTCCTCCAGGTCATCACTCTCCGTGCCATAATCCAATTCAAGCACCGGTTCCAGATCCACACGCACAGTCTCAACCTCCTTCACCGCTCTCTTCACACCTTTCTGCACACCCTTCCGAACTTGCACACCCACTTCCACACGCGCCGCAGGGGCCCGAGCCCTCGGTGGAGGGACAGCCGCCGCAGACTGCCCTGCTACTTCAGTCCTGCGTTTCGGAGCCGCCTTGCGCTCCGCCAGGCACCCCCGGGCTCTGCCAGCAGCCGCCGGCTTGGATCCCCTCCCACCCCTCAGGTCGCTCCAGCCTGAGTGGGCCCCGGCACCATCGGGCCTCAAAGCCGTCCCGGCCGTCCCTACACCTGCCTCAACCTTCTGCGGAGGGGGGTCCTCCACAAACTTCTTGGCCCTGACCCTCCTGAGTTCCTCCTCCTTCTCAGCCTCCCGTTCCTCCTCAGAGGTCGGGGAGGGGCACTCATCATAATCACGGTGCCAAACTGCACTCACCCCGGCCCCGGACTGTTCAGCCCGCCTGGCCTCCCTAATCTGCTCCAAGATCCTCTCCCCCCTAGCTCTCTCCTCCCAGGAAGCAGCACCCCAGATCTGAGGTGGCGGGGGCGGGCAGTAACCATAAAAGTCAACCCCAGGGGGGAAGAAACCCCCCTGATAGAAACCCGGGGCCCAGCCGGGCCCACCAGCCATGGGAATAAAGGAGGGCCGCCCCCCGCCGCCCCCCGGAGGCCCCACCGACGCCTGACCCGCCGGGGCTGGGGTGCCAGCCCTGGAGCCCGTGGACAGGTCGATGGGAGCCTCCTCCTCCCGACCTCCGCCCTCCCCGGTGACGTCCCCCGACAAGCCAGCCCCGGGGATGAAGGAAACAGCCCCCCCGGCGGACCCAGGCGTCCCGTCCCCACCCGCAGCCCCCCCCAGCTCCATTGCAGGACCAAAAACGGCGTCCTCCCGCCCCACCCCCCGCCCGGCGCCGGCCGGCACCTGCAGGGGGTCCATGGTCGCAAGCGCCGAGGGCGCGGGCCCCACAGCGGCCCCTGTCGCCCCAGGCGCAAAGTCAAGCTTAGGGAAAGGACGGGGGGGCAGGATCTTGCGCTTCCCGCCCCTCGCCGTGTCCCTGTGCACTCCGCCCCCCCCTCGCTCCAGAGACAAATCCCCCGTGTCAGGCTCGTCCTCCTGGCACGCCGCCACCGCGGCCGACACCCCGGCCGAGGCAGCGCGAGTACCCCTGGTGGCCCCCACCCACGCTTGGCCCAAAACCCCCGGGCGGAGCATGTCGTCCCGCCCGGCCCGCGCGAGCAGCAACAAGGCCTCCCGGACCTCCTGGGACGTAACTCCCGACATCGTGCAAAGCAGCACGCTTCCGGCGTGACAAAATCTAGCCCGGCTGCCGTGAAACAGCCCCCGGCGCTCAATGAGCCGACCCCAAAAAACCACCCCGCTACACTACCACTAAAACGCTAACTCCACTAACCTCCCTTTTGTGACCCTCCCGATGGTGCCAGGCGCAGGAAGAGGAAGTTCCCTTCCTCCCCTGCGCCTATATCCCCCAACCCCTAACTCCTCCCTTTCCCCTGCCTGGCCTATCAGCGCGAATGACCCCGGGGGAAGACTAGTCTGCGACTTCGCTTCCCCCGGGGCCCGGCATTTTCCAGCTAGAAAAGTAAATAACACAAAATAGATAGACTTCAAATTATAACAAACAATCTTAAATTGCAATTTGAAAGTTAACCAATCTAAACTGTTAAGAACAGGGACAATACTATAATACTTCCAGGACCGACTCCTTCTGAAGAGGAGTGGCTAGCAATTCAAAAGTTCCGCCATAATAGAACTGCCAGGCAGAGTTCAGATTATGCATGACCACAGACTGAACTAAAGTGCATACATCACCAACTGGAATTAAATTACATTGTTTATCAAAACAAAAATCCTGATATCAGTAGAGACTTGATCTTGGTTGGATCAAGCTTAAGGCAGTGGCATGCACTGCATCAAGTCAGAGTCTGTGACACTGGATAGCCTGAATTATGGCATGCAAACATGTAGTTCAAAGTGGTTACAGAGCAGTAACGGATGCCCTACTTCTTCTCCTAGCCACTACTCAACTGGTTGCACCCCCATCTACTTTCACACATGGAATTGCTGTTTTTATAACACACCTCAAATGACCATTCCTCTATTGTATTTGCTTGATTCTGCAGCCTCATCATTTAGCCTCCAAATGCACAGTTCCTCACCACACTCTTGACTGTCTACCATTTCCACACCTTTATCCCAACCTTGTTCAAATCATTGTACACCAAATATCCTTTTTGGCTACCAGTCCACCCCATTGCATGCCAAATGTTGCTCGAATATGAATTTACTTTGAAAAACCAAAAGACAAAAGGCGATTGGCAAAACAGGAACAGTTGGTTTAATTAAACGCTTCATCCGAGAGTTCAGTTATAGAACTGGGTCTCAGGACTGCCTCGAAGTACAATCTATCTCTGCAAGGTTTTGTACATTTCTTTGGATATCATAAAATATCTCAGTCAATCCTTTTTTGGTAAAGAACGCGTGTCTTGTCTTTGGAGTCATAAATAATGCTCCTGATAACAAATGCAGGTGGAACTCGATCTTGCGTGGACACAATGGGGGCTAGTGTGTAATGTGTTCAGATGTTCAGCACGAGAGGTGCGTGATCACTGCGTGTACTACGTGTGCTATGTCCGGATTAGCTGTATGTTCCTAACCTCATGGGACACCGGACTTTATGGTGTTGTGGGAATGCGCGCACACACCTCCGGCCATGTGTGCTTTATTGGAGATATCTCCATGGACAAGTGTGGTGTTGATGCCTATCTGTGGGAATGATAGGACGTTCCTGTTGGCGCGATTGTCTGCTGGCCACCCCACATGTGACCTGTTGATCAGTACCCTCAGGCCTAGGTCTCATAGCCTGCCTAACCACATATTTCTGAGCCGGGATCTTTGAGAGTTCATGACGGGTGAATTCGATAATAGAGATGCGATTGTGTTCTTAAATATGAATGTATCGTTATTGACATCAGCGTTTTCAATATTAACACCATAAGTAAATAATCTGTTTTTTACAGAATAACCATTATTTAGAAACATACTAATCAAAGGGGCTCAGTCTAAATCTTAACAAAATCATCGGAGCAACAGTTGTACTATTATAAAACTACCTAGATAGGTAGGTTTAAAATACACAAGCAAACTATGATAGAACAAAACAACATGTAATTTACAATCTTTAATCCCAATATAAGCAAAATGAATGATAACTACCAAGAGTTATAAAAGACATCACTTGAAAAACAATTGTTATTTCAAACAGGCTATTTTTTAACCTCAAGAATTTAAAAGAGTAAATTGAAGGTCCGCTGACATCAATGCTTAGTCTATGAACTATCTATCCATAGATACCAAGAGACAAAGCATTACAATGATATACTAGAGTCACAAGGGATTAAATATATCCCTGTGGCTCTTAGCCCTGTTACTCCCAGCCCCTGTAATAAGTAAAAGGATAGCTTGAGCATCCCAGACTTCAAATAAGCATTTCAGTCGCAGTGCTGGTTGCATGAATGTTCTTGGTGCAGCCAGCTCGCAAAACCTCTCATTGAACATTTGTCACTGAAACCGGGTGCTCTCTTCGGCCTCCACTGGCCTAATTGCTAAGTAAGCACATACATTGAATACATTTAGCCTAGAACACAGAACTTCCTGCAGTAGATCCTAAACAAAACCTGTAGAAGGTCAACTCTAAATTGTTTGCTTAGCAAAATTAACAACCAGCATAAAAGTGAATATCAAAATAAAGACAGAGAATTTGGTAATTGTGACTGCACTCAATTCACATTATATGTGCAGAAAATACATTATTTCCAGCAGTTCATACATGTAAGTGACGACTTACCTATATAATTTCTGAATTGCATGTGAGGCAGTTTTTCTAACATATGGTGACAGGTCTGAAGATGCTTCTTTAATAGCCAGCATCATAATAGGAACAATAATTGGCACACGGATGCTTGACAAAACTCTTAATGCACTTGCACGAATCAACTGGTTAGGATCCTAAAATAGGAAACAAAACATTACAATTTATACAATATTTGTTTCCTACTAAAAAAACACTCAAGATTTCACTCAGTTGCCCAAACATCCTACAAAGAAATAGAACTGCTTGGCTAATTTCAACCGAATGCTTACCGAAATCCCCATCCACCCCTATGCTCCCACTCACCATCAAAGCTGGTGAGAAATTAAGAATGGCTTACAAGTCTATTATGTAAATGTAAATGTAAATGTAATTGAGCTTATATAGCGCACAGCTACCCGCAGTGGGTTTCCCGGCGCTTGCTTAGGGAACCCTTCCTGGTATTCCCCTGTGAGATAGCAGGGTATCCACAAGGTGAAAGTCAGGCATCCCGCCGCGAGGGGCCGTTGTGGAGATTAAGCAAGCTATTGCCCAGAGTCGCAGAGTGTGAACCCGTGAGTCGAGGAGGCACCGGGGCGAGAATTATCGAGTCAGTGGAATTTTTAGCCCAAGACTCGCCGAGGCGGGGAATTGAACCCTGGTCCAGGACCGATCTCAGCTTCCGGGTCTGCTGCCTCTAACCCCTGAGCCACACTTCTCCACCTGAATCACGGACTATACTAGTATGTGGTTGTTCCTATACTAATTTAACTGTTACTAGCCTACAGGTAATTAGTGTTCCAGTTGGTGAACACACAGGAGATGTAGTAGCAACAGGGATGTGCAGCATTACGACAAGAAGTCCATTGTCAGATTGAGTCATGGGGTAGGCTTAATGTTCTCTTTGACTTACGCCAAGCATGACCAGTGTTTTTGGCAGTATCATAGAATAATTAAGTCCAGTATCACAGTAAAATCTCCTGTACACACATTTTTTATCCTTCTCTACATGTTTCAGTCTTATTGGTGCTATACATCAACTATACAGAAATGTATACATACATTATTGCCTTTGTCTAAAAATATAACATTAAACAGGGAAGGCTCCTTTCATGTATATCTTCCAGAAAAATCTCTTGCTATCAATTTCATGTATTCCTTTATTGCAATATCTTCATTATTTCTGCACATTATGCCAGTAAAACAAACTCATATGAATGTGTGTTGTCTCATCTTAAATTGCCTGCAAATAGCTAAATGCAACATCCGAAAGACCCTGAGGATTTCGTCAACTTTGTTCCTTCCTTGGCTTTCTAAAGGCAGATAATCTACTAGGTACCGGCTGCTGCCTAGTCAGTTAATTCTATTAATAGGTTATCGGTAAATTACCTGCCCAATAATCTGGGATAACTAACGTTGTTTCAGAGTTTGGATTGATATACTTCTTTGTTACATGGTTTATACACCTGATGCAATATTTAAAAAATCTAGTTATTCCTTAATGTACAAATACATTTACTCTAATTTATACCTACTACCCAGTTCGATTTCCAACTTCACTCTAAACCTGCTCCATAAATCCATTCACTCAGAGCGCATAAAAAAACAGTTTTGCTTCCTTCCTGATTTAATATATCTTCCACATTTATAGAATGTGGCACCTAGAGGCTGATTTGGATAACTGGGTCTTGATGTGCTCATTGTTGCTGTTGTAGCAGTAGATGCTGCCCAATGTTCTACTGTTTTTGAACGCTTGCGGCAGGTTCCCCTTCATTTTTACATAATTGTTTCTGTTTAGAAAATATGATTTTGTGTTCTAATAAAACAACTCAAACGTTCGATTAAATCGCTCAAAGTTATATTTGGAATAGAAGTAGGTATTTCCTCAAACAGCCAGAATACCAAGAGAAATCTTGATTTTAGAGACAGCAACATGACCCATCAATGACATTAGAAAATTCTGTGCTGAATGCACCAACGTTGCTAACCTACTTACCTGCGTCAAAAGGTTTTTAGTTAAAAGCTATACAAAGAAGTCACAATGAATCTAGACATTAAAATACACTAAGGTGTTCTCAGAGACTAAAACTGAAGTTGTGCCAGTCCATTCATGATATATCCAGGAAGAGGATGTAAAAATATGTTATTTACTGAATCCTAGGTTTCCATCATTCTATCGTCATTAAATGTATAATCATGAGAATATTTAAACTTATGTGCAAAATTCTTGAGTATTTTATGAAGATAAATCTCTTTAAAAAAATAAATAACAAATACCTATTTTAAAGTGTTTTTAAAGAAGACACATTAGAATGAAAACTGACTGTAAAGAATATTTGTGCCATTTTATTTTCCTTAAGAATCTCGGTCATACAAGAAAACTATTTACCCAGAATTAGAGGCGGAGGACCACATAAAAGTTTAATCATACTCTGACACTTTATGGTGGTAAAGATGATCCACTGACATAATGCAGTACAGTGGCACCTAGCACCAATTAATTCTTCTGGCTACAGTAAGCATCATAATCGATTTTTCTGAAGTCGCTGTCCCAATATTTTATACACTTTCAAAGTGCACCATCTGGCCTCGTGTATAATTGAATTGGTCTGCCTTAATGCCTTGGCTGCCAACCTCGCAACACTAATTCCAATGTTCCACAGCATTTCTTTGATTGCCAAAAAGTCCCTGAAGCCGAGAAGCTTTGTTTGATGAGATTTGAGCAATAAAGCCACCATTCTGAGCTGGAGTTCTCATCAATGTTGATGGTATGTGATACAGTTTGTTATTCTAGGCATATACCAATTGACATCCTGTTGCTCTTGCACTGGGACAACAAGAAGTTGCTCCTGAAAAAAATTCAAGATAGAGTGAATATTGTTCTTCTTCGATGAAGAGAACCTCCCCAATCCAAGCCATAAAGAACACGCCCCTTCTGATAGCTGCAAACATGTTGGGAGTAATTGGGTCTATATAACGCAAAATACCTGCTCACAACGCCATGTGCTCAACAGAATCACTGAATTTTCAGCTCAGTGATGTTAAGTGAAGAAACTGTTACGTACCTTCAGTAACTATGTTTCTGATGGACATGATCTACCTTCAGATTCCTCACCTTTTAAATAATCCCAGGTATCAAACTGGATCCTGAAACTTCAAAGCTCTTTAATACTGGTACAGGATTGCTGGCTCTGTGTCAGCACCAGAAGTGATGCCAGGTGACATCACCAAAGCCATATATCACCCACCCTGGTGTAACAATGTCAACTTCCATCTGATTTTTTTATGTCCTCGACGCGAACAGATGGAGCAATATCGTCCAGATACAGTGTAAAATGTTAATTAGCACCTTATTAGTATTTCCCAAGTATAACCATACGATCAAACGAGGAAGAGGGTGGGATCAGTGAGGAACCTGCAGGGAGGCAGAGTATCCACCAGAAAAATCATTAACAAAGATAGATAACTTTACTTCTGTTGTATACCTTTAACTGTACGTTCCATCTGTTGACTAGATTCCCAAGCAATACCCCTCCAGAAGGTGGGTTGCTGGTCAGATGAGGAAATCTTGCAGTGCAAATCTGACAAAGTACCCATACCTGCGCATCTCGGAGTCCAAAACAGTACATTTTGGGAACATGTGCAGGGATGCCCACATTGCCGTTTTGCAGATCTCTAAGATGACAACACCTCTTACAAGAGCAGAAGACATTGAGTTAGACCTAGTGGGATGGGCTCTACTACCTTGGGTGGTCCATTTTTGGGCATTGCATATTTTGATGCAGAGAATGCTTCTGAACAGTTTCCCTTCCTCCTGACACAGTAGCCAACAAAGAGCTGATCATTCACTCTGTGGTCCTTGGTACTTGTGACATAGCAGTTAACCACATGCCTATGACCAAGGTAAAGCAGCTGCTTCACCTCCTACATGGGATGTGGCAGGGGATAGAAGATGGAAGTGTGATGACTTCCCCCGGTGATAGAGAGTAACCAGAAAACCACAAGTCCCTTGTTCAATGAGACAGGCACAAGAGGGATTAGTACATAAGAAAAGTGAACCCTCCTAAACATAATCCAAATCAACATAAAGCAATCTGAAGAGGTGAACAGTGGGCCCTAGGAAATTACAACATACGGTGTAAGTCCTGTCCATCTGTCCAGAATTTTTAACTCAACATAATCAAAACAAAATGGGAGGTAAGCCTCGCGGCGGCCAGGGTACGGGCATCCCCAGGCGCCAGTATCTTGTCTGGCCCTTTAGTTAATGTGGAGCCCACTCTCTCGGAATTTCCCCCTATGTCTGTTGCAACATCTCTGGATATTATATCCAAACTAAAGTCAGGTTCCCCTCTGGATCCGTGTCCAGCAAAATCTTTAGCGAGAATGGCGGGAGTAATAAATCCTATCATCAAACCCACGTGCTGAATCTTTCTCTCAGCTCTGGAGTGGTCCCTCCAGCCTGGAAGCAAGCCCTTGTCATACCATTGTTGAAAAAGCCCAACCTGGACCCGGAGGTGTATGCCAATTATAGGCCTATCTCCCTTCTTCCAGCCCTTGCCAAAGTAGTTGAGAAACATGTACAGACTTCCCTCTCTAATTTCCTTGAGAATAACAACCTTCTACACAGCACGCAGTCAGGCTTTCGTACCAATCTGAGCACTGAGACTGTGTTCCTGGAAGTTACAGAAGCTATCAAGGAGGTACTGGATGCAGGAGGCAAGGCCATGCTGGTAATGCTCGACCTATCGGCGGCATTTGACACCGTCCCCCATGAGGGTCTCCTTGTCAGACTTAATGAGATCGGTCTGCGGGCGACGGTGCACAGCTGGTTTAGATCCTTCCTAGCGGGCCGGTGTCAGACGGTCTGGGCCCCCCCTTTCTCTGCCGCGGTGCCGCCATTGGAGGTGGGAGTCCCGCAGGGGTCTATTTTGAGCCCGACTCTTTTTAATATCTTCATGACCCCTTTGGCAGCACTGGCGGAGTCCTTTGGGGCCCAGATCCTGTCATATGCCGACGATACTCAGCTCCTCTTCACGTGTGGGAAGGGGGCTGATTTCGATGGGGAGAGCATTAGAGGCTGCCTTGGGGCTGTGTTTAAATGGTTCCAGCAACACAGCCTCAAGTGTAAATCCGAGGTGCTTTTCTTCGGCTGTCGGTTGGATCCCATCTGGCAGTCCTGGTGGCCTGAGAATATGTTTCCTCCCTCGGCTGCCTCTACGACGGCCAAGAACCTTGGGATAAAGATTGATAACGATCTGTCTATGAAGCCCCAAATTCTCGGCCTCACAGGAAGATGCTTCGGCCTTCTCAAGATGCTTCGCAAATTTCTCCCACTTCTCTCGCTGACACACAGGAAAATCACGGTGCAGGCGCTTATTGGATCTCGCCTTGACTACTTTAACATTCTGTATTTGGGTTTGCCAGAATATCTTCTCCAGCGCCTGCAAATAGTTCAGAACTCTGCTGCGCGTGCCATCTTTGGACTCCATCGGCGCACCAGAGTTTCCGATCTTTTGAAGACTCTGCACTGGCTGCCCATCTGGAAACGTATTGTTTTCAAGGCTCTCACCTTGGCCTTTAAAGCTCTTCATGTGACCGGAGCTAAATACATCCAAAGGCGGCTGGCTTTCTACCAGCCTGCCAGATCGCTGAGGTCAGAGTCGTTGGCCCTGGCCTCGGTCCCGGTCATAAGAAGAGTGCGAGTCGGTGGTTGTTCTTTCAGGCGCTTAGCGTCTCAGCTCTGGAACACTCTGCCGGGGTATACAACCTTTACAACGCAACTTTTACAACGACCTACCATTACCACGCATTTTTTACAACGCAGGATCCATTACAACGCATACCATTACAACGCATGTATTTATAACGCAGGTACCTTTACAACGCATACCATTACAACGTAAGTATTGGTAAGTATATCATTTTATTAAAAATATTATAAGTTTGGGTTTTTGGGTAAAGGGGTATTTTTAGGGTTCAGGGTCAGTTTTCAGTTTTTGGGTAAAGGGGTATTTTTAGGGTTCAGGGTCAGTTTTCAGTTTTTGGGTAAAGGGGTATTTTTAGGGTTCAGGGTCAGTTTTCAGTTTTTGGGTAAAGGGGTATTTTTAGGGTTCAGGGTCAGTTTTCAGTTTTAGAGTAAAGGGGTATTTTTAGGGTTCAGGGTCAGTTTTCAGTTTTTGGGTAAAGGGGTATTTTTAGGGTTCAGGGTTAGTTCTGGGTTTTTGGGGTACAGGGGTATTTTTAGGGTTCAGGGTCAGTTTTGGGTTTTTGGGTAAAGGGGTATTTTTAGGGTTTAGGGTCAGTTTTGGGTTTTTGGGTAAAGGGGTATTTTTAGGGTTCAGGGTCAGTTTTGGGTTTTTGGGTAAAGGGGTACAGGGTAAAAATTAAATATAATTAAATTTAAATTACATTAAATTAAATTGATTAAATTAAATTAAATTACATTAATTAAATTAAATTAAATTAATTAAATTAAATTAAATTACATTATATTAATTTTAATTAAATTACATTTTAAAAAATATTATATACTTACCAATACTTACGTTGTAATGGTATGCGTTGTAAAGGTACCTGCGTTGTAAATACATGCGTTGTAATGGTATGCGTTGTAATGGATCCTGCGTTGTAAAAAATGCGTGGTAATGGTAGGCGTGGTAAAAGTATGCGTTGTAACGTCATACATCCCTCTGCCGGTCACTCTCCGAAGGAACCCTAACCTGTTGGCCTTTAGGAAAGACTTGAAAGTCCTGGTTGTTTGTTCAGTAGGTTCTTCCCCTCCTTGTCTCTGTCCCCTGTTCGGTCTGGGTTTAAAGCGCCGGGACACTCCTCGGAGTAGCCGAGCGCTGTATAAAACACACCATAACATTAACATTAACAAGCTAGCCAGGTGTCATGCTTCATCCTCATTCACCAAGAATGATTATAATAGCAAATGTGTATCCTGTATTGCGAGAAACACTTTTTGTGAAGTAGGGGATCCAATGAGGGTGATTTATAATCTTCAAGGTACCTCCAGAACACCTTTACTCAAAGTGAAGAGAAGATGTTACAAATCTTAGACCGCAAGCCTGGGAAAGTTATTACTTCAGCAACGTTATGGTCAACATGTTTCTATCTAGAGGCCCCATCAGGGGTCCGTGGCTTTCATCAGGATCTGTACACCTAATAACCGTTCAAGCCAAATCAGTCAGCACACATTCAATAAGAATGCCAAAGTGGTACAATACCCGTGTTTTGGTGTTGTATATGAGATCTGAAATGAACAATACAATAAGGACAGACAAACGGCAAAATAGGAGAAAATATATGGTAAAAAAAGCTTGAAGCATTATATGCATATGCAGTTCATCATCACTAGATGCTATTGTTGGAGTGAGACAGCAAACCATACACGTGAACAAAGCCATAGTGTACATACTGCAGTAAAGTACTAGTAGTGATTAACACCCCCATTTGCACAATCTCTTCTTACACTTAACTAAAATAGATTATGCCACATGTAGGTACGCATTGGAGGTCCCCGCAATCAAACAATTGAGTGACAGCAAAAGTGGTTAAGGGGTCTGAAATAACATGAAGATACTTCTTTCGCCTATATAGGAGGCCATCTATTAACTTTGTCAAAGAGCGACCCCCGTCTGCACACCTACTTATCAGGCATATCCTCCGAATATTGACAGAGGACACAGAGAACTTAATGGTCAAGCTTGCTTGGGACAGCTCTTGTTGGTGTGTGTGTAGTGGTGAACACCGTAAGGTGTACATCGCCACTGAGGGCTCCTGGGAATTGGAGTCTAAAGGGCTGTTGCCTCTCTCGGACCCGACAAAAGTGAGTGAATGAGTGAGTGTGTGAGTGTGAGCGTGCGTGGTGGCACGCATCTAACACATTGATGTGCCCCTTGCAGATACATAAAAAAATTGGAGCCCAAAAGGTAGCTACCTCTTGCGGACCCAACTAAAGAACCACACGCGTTATTCATACCTGCTACGTTTGCCATTCCCCGGGGTGAGTGGCCTTAATATAAAAATGGGGTCTACATGGTGAAAATCAGAAATTAACAAACTGGAATGATGGTCCTACCTCAGCGTGTGCTAGATTCAAGGGATAGCTGTTCACGCAGTGAAATGATGTGGGAAGGCTAGTCTTATCTGTGTCCACGGAATGTCGCTCGAGTCCTGAAATATGGGTTTTCAAATGATAGACCCATCGAAGATCTATTTTAGATAGTCTCTGGGTGATGTTAAGTTGAGTGTTACAAACCTTTTCCAGCACAGCCCATCTAAAGTCATCTTCCATGTGCTGTTGTTCAATATAATGTTTTATCATTTTAGTGGCTCTCCTCTCGCATGTGCTCATTAATCCAGGAGTGCAACCTATCGGGATTGCTTAACATTGATGTTTATTTGAATGGCAGTAATCACCTTAAGAAAAAAACAGCTCTAATTCACAACAATAGCTTGTCAGGGAAAAAGGTCATGAAAGGCAGGCAGAAACACAGGGCTTGCAACTCACTGACCCATCTTGCCTACCTAAAAACTATGAAAACTGGGAAAGGGCCTAAAAGGAGACCCCATCAAAAAGGTTATAAGATTTAGGTGCCACAGGGGCGTAACAAATCAGGGGTACTGATAGATCAACTACTCGAGAAACTCATTCACAGCAGAGGCACTGAACACTGAAGGTAGATGTGTGGGATGAACAAGTTACTTACCTTTGGTAGTGCTCTTTCTGGCAGAGGCTCTATCGGAATATGGAAATTTAACAGCTGTATCCCTGCACGCTGGCAAGTGGTGCTGAAGGTTTTGCATTGATATAGTTTTGTACTGTACATGACATGTGCAGGCCTATACAGGCACAACCAATGTGTGCTGATGTCCGATGCTTTCGGATTCATCGAACAAAGAGTTAAAATAAAATCAATGTGACCAGTTGGAATCTAATCAGATGAAAGGGCCCAGTTCAAGAACAGGGAGGCGGGTTTAGTGCACAATCCGTGGTTAGATTCTCCACCAGGAAAGCATTACCTGATGGTAAGTAATTTCTTCTACTGATAGGGACTTCTAACCACATATTCCTCACCTTTTGAATAGCTACCAAAGTAGTACCTTCCAGGAGTTGGGTCTGTGAACTGTTTCAAAACAAAAAATCTTGAAAGGCTAAGCAGGCAAAGTGCCCTTACTGGTAGACTGGCTGTCTAAACAAGTGTTATCCTTGAGCACCTGCGTTATCTTTCCTTGGATGGATGACAGGAAGGTTTTCAATGTCATGTGGATGGTTCTGAACTCCATAAGGCTCATATGGAGCCATGCTTCTGCCGAAGACCAGACAACTCTGATCTCCACCTCTACCAGATCGCCTCCACAACCCAGAAGGGATGCATCAGCCACCACTGTGAGATTTGGGCAGGGTAAAGAGAGGAGACTGCAGCGGACGCAATCGTGGTCCAGAAGCCAACACTATAGATATTTTGCAGTTACCTCCAAGAACTGGACTAGATCGGAAAGATCCCCCAAGTGCTATGCCCACTAAGACATCAGATTCCACTGCAGAGCCAGTATATGCCATCTGGCATACTTTATCAGTCCCAGCAGCTTCGGAATCATCCTCACTGAGATACCGGACAGAAGGTAAAACATATGGATCATAGCCAGAATGTATAGGGCTCTCTACTCTGGGGGATAGGCGTGAAATTGTACCATGTACAGAATTGATGAAGGGGAGCGTCTGCAAAGCAGTAAGGTTTTGCATTGGTATGTTGACTGTGAACCCCATTGATGTTCGGAGGTTTGCCATGGGAGGTGGGGGAACCTGCCTGGGGTGCGCCTGCCTTCAATATTGAGACAGGGAGAGACTGGGAACCCTGACCTCCGAAGGTGTGCAGCAACTACCGCATCACTTTCGTGAACATCCAAGGGGTGCTGGTAAGGCCAAGGGGATCACAGTGCACTAAAAATGTTACTGACTCACCATGAGCCGCAGGTAGCACCTGTGGGCCTGCAGGATGGGGATGTGCAGGACAGGGATGTGGGCCTGCAGGTCCAATGCCACCATCAAGTCTCCGGAGCAGAGGACAGAGAAGGCCTGTGCAAAGGCGAGCATTTTGAATTTGTAATTTCATAGCAATGCATTTAGACGGCAGAGGGTGCCTCTCTATAGTTCCTTTGGCCAAAAGAGCACGCACTTCTGCCTGCAACAAGGATAGGTGGTTCTCCATCAGCCGTTCTGGTGATACTGAATGGTGCATCGAGTTTTCGCGAAATTCTAGGGAGTAACCCCATGGCGCAGTTTGCAGGACCCACTTGTCTGAAGATATCATTTGCCACCCTGGCCCAAAATGTCATATTCTACCTCCGACAGGGTGGCTTTGTGCCGGCAAGGGCATGCTTAAAGAGATTTGGGGAATGGGCAGCTGGAGGAGCGGAAGACTGGGCTGCATGCTGACCCGGTTATCCATGAGCTTGGTAGATGCTGTGGCCACAAATAGATTGGTAGGCATTGCTGTACCAGCTGGATTTGCTGTAGTTACTGAAACCCCCCGCCAGGGCCATGGAAGGGACAAAACTGTTGGTGCAGTGGTATAAAAAGGCCCAGGGAGAGCTTTGTGTCCTTGCTATCTTTAAAGCTCTCCAGGTCCAAATCCACGTTGTTCCCAAAAAGACTGTCAGTCAGTCATAAAACTTTATTTGATTAAAGTAACTCATAAAAGCAACGTGGATACATTTCAGACAGCCAGTCAACAATTTAAAAAGCTAAACAAGAAGACTTGTTAATTATCCAAAAAGTGCAAAAATGCAGTGCAGTACAAATGCTTCATGGCAAAAACACACACTACCCTTAAATTACCAATGTGAATAAAATACTAAAACCAATCTTAAGAGAGCTAGGGCTATACAGTCTCAGAAATGGAAGTAAAAATAAATTCTCCTCAGAGAGTGATAAAGGGGACAAAAAAATGTCTAGTAGATTGTTTTGAGAAATTATCACAAGGAGGGGGGACCTGTAGCCATATCCCACGAATAGGAAATGCTACCAAAAAATGCACTGTGCCAAGTCTTAACCTAGTGAAGTAAAATATATGCCGAGGTTTTAGAATAAATGTCAGATAAAATTGCTGCTGGTAAAAAGAAATCATCCCTTGGGTTAACATGCATACAAAGTTTGTAGGCAATGATTCTACGGCGACCTACCAATATCCTTTCCATATAAGTTGCCTTCATTTCTACTTTATCAGAGGGCAGAATGGCAGCTAGATGTAAACAAAAAAAAGAAGATTGCTAAGGCCAAGATATTCAAAGGCATGTCTGCCTTAGCATAACCATGGGATTTTCTTATAAATACTAATGGTCAGGCAATGCGTTAAAATTTGCCTGGTAAAACGGTAATCATCTGTGGCCTACATTTTTACCAATAAAAGTAGGGGTGCACGCCCAGTGTCCTGTAAATGGCTACGCCCCACTTCAGAATGGCAAAACGAAGTTTAAAATCCCTTTGGGACCATCAATAGTCTCTTAAGGAAGGTGTTCTCAGTAACTTAGAACTTAGAACAGTCCCGATAACCCCATACTCCTGCAGTGTAAGTTGCTATAGAAGTACACTTAGCAAACACAGGGAGATGATGGACGGAGCGCTGAAACTTTTCAGACACTCACCCCCTGTCACAGATCTGGGTTGAATCCATCATCATTCCTTACCTCACTTCGCCACCTCAGTACAGACCCAGCTATATGCAAATCAGTCTTGACCCAGCGCCTGATGGGATACAAGATAGCCTGGCTGATGAAGGGTGTTACCCAGAAACCGGTCCCAGGATGCTTGTTTCCGGTACAGGGAAGACCTGGCTTGGCAGTTCGGGCTGGACTGTTCCCATGAGGCACAGGGTCAAGACTGATTTGCATACAGCTGGGTCTGAATTGAGGTGGCTAAGTGGGCTAAAGAATGATGGTGGATTCAACCCAGATCTGTGACTGGGGGTGAGTGTCTGAAATGTTTCATCGCTCCGTCCATCATCACCTTGTGTTTGCTTCCATAGAATACACTTTGCCTTATAAATTGTTAACATTTCTCGAATTGGTTTCTGGCCAAGCTTAGCTGCGAATCAAAAAAACCTCTATCGCTCTATTAACTTGCTGCACCTTCAAAGTTAAAAGAGGTTCCCACTTGAGCTGCTTATTAAAAAGAACTCCCAGGTAACAAATAAATGTAAACAGTTTCGACAATATTTCCTTGTAAACGAAAGGTCTTTGTTTTACTTCCTTTTGGGCCACCCACCATTATATGAGATTTTTTAAGATTTACTTTGAAGTCCAAGGAAAACATAAATTGCACAAAAGCGTCAAGGGCTTTTTGGAGGCGGTTTGCTGTCCAGCATCATCTGCGTAGAGAAGATTGGACAGAGACTGTGGGGCAGATGCATCAAAATAGCTATTTGCGATTCTCAAATAGCGATTTGAGAATTGCAAAATGGTATGTATATAAAAAAAAAAAAAAATTTAAATCGCAATTTTTTAGTGATTTCTTACAATTCCTTAATTGTAATTAGCAAATTGCTAATCGCAATTAAGGAATAATTTCCCATTCATTTCTATGGGCCAGGAGGCCCATAGGAATGAATGTGAAGTTATTCTCAATTTGCGATTCGCAATTTTAGAATCGCAAATTGAGAATAATTTCAAGTGTGCAAGGGTGTCATAAGGAGACCCCGATGAACCCCTGAAATTTACATGTGTGCGCATATGGCGCACATACTTGCCCTAAGGGCATGTATGAGCGCCACATGGCACCTTAACAAATGCCAAAAAGTGCATTTGTGAAAGAAATCGCAAATTACCACCAAATTGAAGTTGGTGGTAATTTGCGATTTCTTAAGGTGAATTCGCTATTTCTTACATAGCATTTAAGAAATCGCTTTTTGTGATTCCTTAAATGCTTGCGCAAAGTTAAGGAATCGCAAATTTTGCGATTCCTTAATTTTGCGATGCCATTTCCTTCATACATCCCGTTTTCCTGATTTTTTGTCGCAAACGCTGCTTTTTTGCGAATCGCGTTTGCGACTAAAAATCCCGTTGATACATCTGCCCCTGTATGCCTACCGTAGGCAAATCCAAGTGCTTCTGCAGAAGGAAGGAATCAAGACCAATAATATAGGCAAGGAACAGGAAGGGGGCTAGGATACAACCCTGATGAACTCCCTCAGTTGAAAGGCATGATTCTGTGCATTCACCGTCAGGGCCGTAACGCACTTTCACCATGGTGTTCTAATGAAGCCTAGTAAGGAGGTTACCTAGGGCTTCTACCACCCCCATATCGCCCACCATCTTACAAAGTTTCTCTCAATTTACGGTGTTGAAAGTGCTCGACAGGTCCATAAAGGCCAAATGTATTGAGCACTTCATGGACTGAGTATACCTCATTACTATTAGCGTTAAATTCAGACACTGCTCAACTTTCCCACGACCAGCTCTAAAACCATATTGGGTCCTAGATAATATATTATTTTCAGCGACCCAAGTTTCCAATTGGGCTAAA
The DNA here is from genome assembly GCF_964261635.1 of Lissotriton helveticus. Classification (NCBI taxonomy): domain Eukaryota; kingdom Metazoa; phylum Chordata; class Amphibia; order Caudata; family Salamandridae; genus Lissotriton; species Lissotriton helveticus. Next base: position 546,872,700 of record NC_136059.1, on the reverse strand, counting down.
ATTTCTCTTCCCTAGGACCTTGGCCGTGGCATCCATCAGGAAGATTGGCCTGTAAAACGCTGGATCGTTTCTATCTGCCCAGCAACCAACAGGTCAGACCAAGCTTCGACCCCAAGTTCTTCACTTCTGCATTAAGAATAACTTTAACGTTTTTCAGTGCTTACCTGAGTACACCTGTCTGGGGACGGGACCATCAAATAGTAGGTCCATAAGACTTGCTTCAATGTACCTGGAGAATACAGTGGACCGCATACAGGCGTGCTTGCAAAGAGCCGCACCGGTGCCTAGGACGTTGTCAAGTAAATCAATAGCGCCCAGCTCGTAGCAAATAGTGAATTTGGCCGCATCGCATAGCCTGAGATAGGATACCACAGGCTTCACCATAGGGTGCTCCCAAACCACTAAACCCCACAATATGTGCGAACAGCAGCCTAGAATAGAACTGCCATTCACAGAGCACAGTGGTAAACTCACAGCGGGAAGACTGTTTTTCCAAAGGTCTCTATTCTGGTGAAATCGCTATAAGGGGGAGTAGTCGGGAAGGAATTCAGACAAACTTAGCGGCTGAAGCCTGTTCCACAAGGCTCTCAGGGGTAAGGTGCAGGGTAAGTCTCGACTGCCCAGAACAATGCACCTGGTCACCTGTCAATTAGCAGGAGGGCCTGAACAGGGCTTGGCCCAGGTCTCCAGGCCCTCAAAAGTGTGCCCATAAGAGCCATATTAAAAGGCAGAAGGGGCTCAAAACTCGTTTGGCCAGATTGAAGTACCTCAGACATAACATTGGTCTTAACTTCCTGAGTAGGAAGCTTAAGATCAAGAACCTTCACTGTACTTCGTGCAACCATGACCAATGAGGAGATTTCTCTGTGGAAGAACCCGGATCCAACACTTTTCAAGTATCTGGAAGGCATCCAGACAACTGGCAACATGGAGGTCCTTATATCAAATATCATCCAGATAGGGCTGGGAAGACTCATCCCTAGAATCGTAGCCACCATTGTCTGAGTCCATGCCAAACAATTTGTGTAGGATAGAATCCTCTCCAGGGAACAAGAGCATTGTGTCAGACACAGATAGGTGACCAAATGGCTGTTGCGCAGTTAAAGCATTGTTGTCAGGGCGGTGCTGTCTCAGCACCAGAAAGCACTAAGAGTTGGCCATTGTCATCCAGTCGATGGTGCAGGCATTGGCAAAGGTGGGTCGTATTCCAGCATGCATTGTGGACCCGGAGAGGGAACCGGAACTGATGGTCGGATATACACCCGGAACAAACACAGAGGGCCCAGCTGGCAACTGAGTTAAACCACCACCCCCTTTTGTAAAACTGAGTTAACCCACCCGTGGAAGCCCAATTGGGAGTCCTCTCAGGTCACTTCAAAGACGTGCCAAAGTAAGGCTTCATGGGATTCCTCAATTTGCTGTGGCATCACCAACGACTCCAGAAATTCAGATTGCCATGGGACAAGGGTCGAAATCAGCTCCACGATGAAATGACTTCAGGAGCAAGACCTGGAGGCACAATGACACTTGCACACCTTCTCAGGACATCAGGAGTGGTGAGACGGGAAAAATACCCACTTGGACTTCTTGTGTTTTTTCTTGGACTTACTCAAGGATTTGAACCTCAACAACGATTTTAAGCTGGAATGGCTTTGGACCGCGACTGGTCAAGCGAGGTGTCTTGCTGTGTTTCGCTACGAACACCTTTGCTTCCTGATCTTGCATGGCCTTGGTTTGCATCAGGGGGCAGTCACTGCAGGTCTTAGAGTTATGGCCTGAATCCAGGCACACTAGGCAAACCACGTGTGTGTCAATCACAGACAGTTGTTTGTGAGATTCCACACAGGGTTTGAATCCTGTAGATTTAGGAACCGACATTGCCCCTTTCACACTGTAGAATTTGTTGAAAAATTCAGAGATACATTCTCAAAGGAGCTGAGGGATAGCTCTGGAGTCATCTGTTCTGGCATTAAAGGAAGTGATGCCAGCACGCATGGGTGGCACCTATATAGGCTCACCCCCAACACATCTGGCATGGAACGACAGTGGAAAATCTTCCTGCGGACAGGTGGGCAGGGGTACTGTTGAAGTTTTTCTAGATCCAGGCAGATGCCTGGGAGAATATTCAAAGGATGAGGAACCTGTGGTTACAGGTCTCTATCAGAAAGAAGAATACTGATAATGCTGCCAAATATCCCTGGACAGTGCTCACCACACACTTTCTCTGAGCCAGAGAAAGTGCGCCCTGGACGATGTCTGACAATCGGGCCCACACAGTATTGAAAATCTTGTCCACGCTCCGCAACACCAAGTTGTCGTGGTGCACGGACAAGTTTTCCATCTCCCAGAATATAAAGATTTTGTGGAAGGGCAGCGAGCAGACAAGATGACATCTACCACCTCAAGCAGCAGCTGAAAGGAGCTTAGGTGTCCTGCTCAATCTCTAGGCATGAAGGTGGAGGCTCTGAAGATCGGGGCAAAGGACTATACCTCCCAACCATTAGAGAAGATCTACCCTGAGAGGCAGATGGAGTGAGGAATTCAGAGAGAGGAGCATAGAATTTGTGAACCACACCATTATCAGCCAATCAGGGGCAAAAACAATGGCTTGGGCCCGGTCTGAGCGAACCTGCAACAAATCTCGAGGAGTCAAAGGTATGGGGAGGTTAGGTGGCGGGGCGGACACAGTGAAGCATTAAGTTCCACCTCAACACGCCTCCCAAGGACCCCTCAACAGATACAGGAAGGCTCAGGATTGCTGGCACTGAGCATTTTCCGATGAGTCAAACAAGTCCTTCTGAGGAGTGCCCCACAGGGCAAAGATATCTAGGACTACCCCTGACAGAACATGCCACCTGTGATCAGCAAGGTAACGCTGGCTCAGGCTGTCTGCTCTGACAATAAGAGATACTGTCAGGTGACAGGCTGTTAATCACATACCTGGATGGTGTGGCCAAGACCAAAGTCCCCAGGCGCCCTGAAAAAGGAGTTGAGACCCTACTCCTCCTTGCTTGTTCATGTACCACATTGCGGTCCCATTATCCTTCAAGAACAACAATCCCGTTGCAAATAGAGGGAAGGAAGGTCTTGAGAGCCACCTGAATATCCCGCAGTTTTAGCAGGTGGCTGTGAAGCACCTGCTCTTTTGGAGATCAAAGGCCCCTGATCTCCAGATCCTCTAGATTGGTGCCCCAGCTGAAAGAGGAGGCGTCCATCACTAATGGAGGAGAGTATATTTCCTGAAGAAGGTTCTCCTCAGTCGCCCACCAGACCACATCCGCCGTAGTGTTCCAGGACATTACAATAGTTCAGATACATCTTCCGTATGTTTGAACGCCAGCCAGCAGAGGCACCACTGCAGACCCCGCATGTTCCAACACACATGCCTTACAAGGGGAATACAGGAAGCCAACCAACATAGCAGGCATTCCCAGAAGAATGGGCTGATTATCTGGATGTCCCAGAACCTCTGAGAAAGCACTGAGGTGGATCTGCTGGTGAGGCTGGGTTTTGGGAAATAACAATAACCAATTCCAGCTCTGAGGACCAAGATCCTGGGGGAGTCGGAGGGTACCTTGGTGAATTATGTGTGTAAGAAACCCTATGTTTCTTGTGTTTTTGTTTTCTTCTGTCTGTGAAAAGTGCAAGGATGGTAATCTCAAGCAGCCCCAAGATTGGCACTGGCATCTCTTGTCGTGTGGGCCTGGACCATGAAAGGGTTTACCTCCTTCTCCTTGATTGCTTTTGGATGCAAACTGTGGCAGGACTCTCGAGACTTCAAGTTATGGTCTGACTACAAGCGAGCTTAAAGCCAAAACACTTAGAAGGAAACAGCCTATAACTGAGACTTGTTTATTTTCTGTGAGACAGTTGGAGCTCCAGATATGCATCACAGTTGCATAAGAAAGGCAACTGACCATCACTGCGCTAGAGTGGGCACTATTTTGCTTTGGTGATGTCACCAGGCGTCACTTCCATCTCAGACACTGAGCCATCGATGTCAAAGAGCACTGAAGCTTCTGGATCCAATCTCACGCCTGTGATTGTTCAACACATGAGGAATCTGCAGGTAGAAATATCCATAACAAATTATGATTCTCTATACAAATCTGTCAGGTATTTATTTAGCAATCCTATGCCAAAGATTTGGCGCTCTGCAAAGTTGAAGGCATAGAAACCAACAGAAAGCCAATTCAGCATATCTGATTTACTTAAATTGTTACTAAACTTGAATTCCTTTCCATAAATTTCCAGTTCATCTACAAAGGGGGATATTGGTAGATGCTGCAGTGAGAATGAGGGTTTGCAGTGTGAGTGTGCATTGTGTGTGTAATCTGGCCCCTACCTGAATATGCTCATAGCCTTTCTTAGAAAAGTCCAAGTTCAACCTTATCAAACGTCTTCTCTGTATATAGTTAATTTTACTGTAAGGGGTTTATCTAAACCTGGTTACATGGATTAAATGGCAGATTATCTGTGAAAAATAAACGAAGTATATCCAAGATCAATCAACTGCTGCATGAGAATTATTCTCCTACCCAATACATTTGCATAGACATTTACACCCACATTAAAAAGAGTTCTGCTTCTTTACAACATAGTTGTACTTTTTGACATGCTGTTGCACTGCAGCATAAGCAAAGCTGCAACTTCTTTAATTGTTTTCACAAACTGCCCCTTTGCTGCACACAAACATTAACCAATGAACAGTTTGGGCTATAGATTAGTAAAACACGTGAGAATCCCTCTGGAACACGTCCATGCCTGATATAACATTTGCCTTTAACTCTCTTAAATTTAAAATATAATGTATTAAAATGACAATGAATAATACTGTAAAATAGTATTGAATAACACTCTGATATAAAGCTAGGTCATTATTATTCTCTTAGCCATCCTCAGAAACCAACTGTTCTCTTCCTGCTTCATCCACTCACACCACCTACAGCATTTCACACTGGCAGTTTAATTTATTAAGTAATGATGATGCTGCTCATCCAACACCTACTGACCTTCTCAACTCCGCAAACTCAGCAAATCCTATTATTAGGTCGTACCAACTTTCCACCCGGTCTTCCAAAAGGCCAAGAGCTCGAACTATTGGGACCAAAAATCCCTTTAAATCCAACCCTCTGTGCACAACCAGCTGGATTGATATTGCTGTGAAGGGTTGTAGATTAAGAAAGTGTGTAAACCTTTTCATACAAAAGATATTACATTCCGTTTGTTAGGAAGGGAATTACTCCGGCACGGTGTACAGTTGTGTTCCTATGCTATGCTATGAATACCAAACTGTTTGTATGTGGTATCTTGATTTTTTTTAAATTGTGGTCCTGTTCTCGCGCTAATCGAACGTCTGCACAAAGGCCTAGGACTGCCCCTTGACAAGAGTGAGAACTTGGGCCTTCCCTGTGGCCAGAAAAGGCACACGAGTCGTGACCTAATTTCTCAGTGGACTTCCGCATTTGTGTATGTGGACTTTGTGATACATGCAGTGTGTGCATGAGAGAACTAGAGTAAAGGAGGCCTGTGAGATCCATTTTTTGGATGACTGTGGGCAAGCCCTGTGGAAAGGATGAGGGTGAGGTTGCTTTCCAATACAGTGGAAGTGTACTGCTGACATTCCTGGCGCTGGAGGAAGGAGTCCTAGACACTGAAGTGAAGAAATAAAAGAATTGAATTTTATAAATTCAGTCGTACGCTGACAAGGGCGGTTGATCAGACTTCCTGTAGCAATGCCATTTAGTAGACGATGGGGGGAGACAGAGAGGGGGGGGCTGCAGTATCTGTTGTTCAACATAAAAGACTCCTTAGAGCATTACTCTACACAAAAACAGAGTCTGGAGAGCTGTGTGGAAAAGACACCTAAGAGGATAATGACCCACAACTTAGTCCTGAAAATGCAGACAATGGATCCACATATTCTCTGTGTTATGACAGTATAAAGTGGGACCCACTGACTCCCACTATTGTTTTGGTTCAAAGTTCTCTATAACCAAGGAGAAACAAGGAAGAGGCTGCTTGGAAGGGGACCGAACAACCAGAGTTGTGCTAGCAAAGCTGGTGTCTGTCTCACAGCCAGCCTTCATGAGATGAGGGGCAATCATCAGAGACTTTCCCTTGCTGGAAGACGCTTGAGTGTCACACAATAATACCCCACCATATCTGACATTAGGTTGAAAGTATGTTCCTAAAACACTAAGACAGAAGGGAAAGCTCAGTCTACAAGTACAAAAATCCACTTCTGAGTGGTGGCATCTATTGCATCTCAGATATAGCTCCAGTCCTAATGCATTCAGTCTCTTCCAGTATAATATAGTATGAACCAATCTTTATCTGTTGCTAAGGGATGGATACTTGCTTTGTCTGGGAACAACAATATCCCCATTGTTCATCCGTAATTTCTATCCTTAAATTCTTATTCCATTCCATTGCACTCTAGCGATAATCTCCTTGGGTTGTTGCACTGTCACGATTGTATAAAGGCGAGAAGTTTCACATTTCAACGAACCGGTGCCTATAACAAATGTGAGTGCATGTGAATTCTGCTGGGAAAGATTGCGATTTTAGAAACAAATTTAGCTTGATTCATAAGTATGACAATATAGTTAAATGTGTTCTATCTAATCTCATTTTAAATTGATCGATGGTGCCTGACAGTATTATTATTATGGGAGAGAAGGCACCCCTACCACTAAAACTGTGGACGTGCAGGGCCTTAGAAAATCTACACTATAAAAGCACACCCAAACATTGGGTGGATCGGCAAGATGTTAACCTCAAGTTTATGAGGCAACGTGCCCCTAGAGATTTTACAAAACAGCATTTTAAACTTCAGTTAACAAGAAAGGACTGACTCAAGAAGGAAGTTTGAGAGTGAAATTTAGAAAAACCATATAGGTTTATTGCAAAATGTAAAATTACAATACAGAAATAATGGAATGGTAAAACACTATTTGGACATAAAAACGTAGTGTGGGGGGCGTGGCTTCGCGGTGAAACAGCATGGCCACCTGTTAGGGTTCCTCCTAGGCCCCCTTCCCTGCCCAGTCAATCCGCCACACTTCTCCTGATCTCCGGTGCCAGATCGGTAAACCGGAGGTGCAGCGGTGCTATTTGCTGCAACTTTGATTCCTGACAGACGTCGTGAGCCGGAGATATCCCGGCTGAAGTTCGAGGCCTTCTATCCACAGAAATGCCGGGACCTCACGTAGGTGCGCCCGCCGTCGCGGACGCTGGTTTTGCCGGTGGGCCCGCAAGCCTACCTACTGAGCCTGGCTGTGACGGAGCCGGGCCCCGGCATTCAGAACGGCGAGTCTCAGCCGGCCGCAAGCGGGGAACTGTCTCTGCCCTCCGAAATTAAAGCGGTGCCCGGCTCTACAATTCTGCACCACCACAGACGCCGATATCTGGAGCTGCGGCACTCTTCACTCGGGGGGGCCCCCAGCTGTGCAAGCTAGGGTCTGGTGAAATTGCGCTCGCCACAGCGGGACCCGGGCGCGCAGCTGTGGCCCCCTACAACACCATGTTGGGCCCGCCAGCCTGTGGTGTGAGGGTCGCTGTTGCGGTGCACGGCCACAGACCCTGGGATATCACCAGTCTGCACTTTCACCGGCTGCCCACCCTTTCCACATTGGCCCTCAGCTGAATGATCTTCTGCTCACACCGTGACAAGCGACAGGAAGGGCCCATAGATGTGAATACGGAATAGACACGCTCCCCAAGTCACTGCGCTCCCAGTGCACCAGCTGCTGCCTGGCAACCTACCCTCCAAGTACCCCCCACCCCATCAAGTGGCCTTTGCTAATTGCCCAGTGTTTGCGCCCTTCCGCGACAGCTCTGAGTCCGACAGAACCTCTAAACGGTGCGCAACTGGCCTGCGGTGCGCAACTGGCCTGCAGTGCGGATCAAGCCCCGATCATGGCCAACGCGAAGGGAACGAAAGCAGCCCAGGAAAGTAGGCTTGACCGCTACACCTGTCCAAAGGCAGACCTGCCCGAGCGGAAGGGAACTGGCGACAAACAGGGTGGGGCGGAACATGACCCTGCAGAGCCCACAATTAAAGACCTGATGGCAGATATCACTGGAGTGCGAACATCCATAGACATGCTATCCTCTGAAGTGACGCTGATTAGAACTGACTTCACGAAGTACAGAGAGAAAGTCAAACAACTGGAACTCATCGCCACAAGCCTTGTGGAAGATACCTCGCAACTACAGACCAACATCAGGGAACTACAGGCGTTCCGTAAGTTTGCAGAGGACAAGCTGGACGATTAAAAAGGGCACTCGAGATGCAATAACATCCGCGTTCTCGGTGTACCGTAGAAATCAGAGGGTCCTGCCACCGACCTGTTTATAGAAAACCTGATTGCGACAAAATTGCAACCAAAGAGCCTATCCAAGCTGTTTGCAATTGAGAGAGCTCACAGAATGCCTGGGGGACGCCCAAAACCGGAGCCCCCCTCGTCCGATACTGGCCCGACTGCTAAACTACAGAGACAGAGACACAATTCTGCTGGCAGCCAGGGTTGCTCCTCCGATCAAAATGAACAATTCGGAAATCGCCTTTTTCCCCCCCGACTTCACCCAAGCAGTGCAGATGCGTCAACGCTTCTTCCTTGATGTCAGAGGGTGCGTGAAAGAGGCCTTAAATATGCAATGCTCTTCCCGGCGCGTCTGCGAGTCGAGACCGATGGGTAAACTCGCTTCTTCAACCTACCGGAGGTTGCGTCTGATTGGCTGGACAGCTGGAGGACCTCACCAGAAAGTAACTCCAACGATCATTGAAGCAGGCAATCTGTCTGCGACGGACAGGCTTTTGATTACTTTCAGCCGCCGGTTTCTCCTTTTACATAAGTTGATCATTCGAGGTCTCCTGATCCTTTAAGATGTCAAACTGTAAGCCAGTATACTAAAGTATTTGCTAGTCTAGATTTTGCTTAACTATTATAACATGCACCTGTTATTTGTAACGGTAGGGTGGGGGGCTACCAGGGCGCTAAGGCCTGTCCCCACTTTCTTCTTTAAGTAACTTGTTAGGCGACAGGCACTCTGCATTTGAGAGTCATGGGCAGGTCTGAGCCCAGAGTGCACGGGAGCAGGGTGGGGGGGTGGTTGGGAGGGGTTGTTTTTTCTTGTTTATTATTTTTTGCGTTGTCTCGATGGTACAGTCCCTATTGGAACAAAAAGCTGCTACGCTCCACGTATTTGTCAATGGGGGCGCAACGGAACAAAGAAGTTAGAATCTTAAGTTGGAATGTTAACAGGTTAGGGGACAGGATTAAAAGATGTGTAGTATTCCAGCATATTAAGCGGCTATCACCAGATAATGTATTGCTTCAGGAAACTCACATAATAGGTAACACATGCAAGGCTATGCATAGGTGGGGCTACTCAATGGTAGAGCATGCGGGATTTGCATCCAACTCCAGAGGTGTGGGTATCATGCAAAAAAAATCATTCCCCCCATCACTTATGTCCACTCATGTGGATGACCGTGGTAGATACGTCGGGGTCACGGGCACCTTGGAGGGCCGAAACATTACCTTCATGACGATATATGCGCCTCCAGGGCTACAGGCCGCAACATTTACTGACCTCAGCGCAGTGCTGCTAGCTTTACCAGATGGGCACCTAGTACTTGGCCGCGATTTTAACTCAATAATATCGGGTTCATTGGATAGACATCCTCCCCGCATGATCCCTCACACTACGCACTCCTTCTCCAGTTTCTTGGAAGCAGTGGGATTGGTGGACGGATGGAGAACGCATAATCCCGATAAGATCCAGCACACATTTCACTCTGGGGCATACAATAGCCTTGCCCGCCTAGACTATATAATTGTTCCGGCTCCGCGGGTTACTGATAGCCATGAGATCCAACATTTACCCAGAGCTATCTCCGACCACTCCCCCTATGGGTCCACATAGTTCTGGATCACACGCAGGTGGGACGAGTTGCCCCTATCAACGCCTGATATTTCAAAAACCCTAAAATACGTAAAGACATGAGTAAAGCCATTGACAATTATTTCTTGGAGAATGAACACACAGTTGACTCCCCACAAATATTATGGGAAGCCTTTAAAAGAGTGGTCCGGGGTCAAGCCCTCTCCCTCATAGCGGGTTCGCAAAAAGACAAAACAAAAGCCATCTCTGACGTGGAACATGAAGTTTATCGTCTTGAGCAGGATGTAAATTCAGATCCTTCACCTAAGGTCCTTCACACTCTCTGCCTCCGCCAGGACGAATACCGGGCACTGGTCACTGACCGTGCCAAAACAATGGGACAGGATAGGCTGGGCCCACTATGATTGGGGGGACAAGGCTGGAAAACTAATCGCCTAGTTGGATAAAAAAAAAAAGAACATGCTAGTAGGCTTGTTCCACAACTTAGAGATTCTGACATGTCCCCCATCACAGACCCCCAGGACATAACCAACCAATTTGCAACACACTTCCGCACAGTATACAGCTCGGTAGCGCCATATACTGAGGATGACTCCTCAGATCTTCTGCGTGATATCTCCCTCCCAACGCTCTCGTACACCGACCGAGCATTTATAGAGTGCGCCCTCACCACTGACGAAATAGCGCTCGCAATCAGAGCGCTTCATTCGGGTAAGGCTCTCGGCCCCAATGGCATCCCGATTGCACTTTACAAGCTCCGTCCAGATAAACTAGCTCCATATCTGAAGTCCATGTTTGAAGAGAGGCTTAAACAGGGATTGTTGCCCCTAGACCAGAGAATCGCAACTATTGTCACAATCAATAAGGAAGGGAAATCCAAAACAGACTGCGCCTCCTAATACCCTATTTCAATGCTTAATGCAGAACCTAAAATCCTAGCCAAAGTACTCGCCAATAGGTTGATTAAGGTAATAGGGGACTTAGTACACCCGGATCAATCGGGATTTATGCCAAAGAGGAACACTGCTTTAAATCTGCGCAGAGTACATGGGGTCTTTGTCAGGGTACCAACCATCCAGGAAGACGCCATCATAGTCTCACTGGATGCCACTATGGCATTCGATACACTTAAATGGCCCCATCTTTTCGCCGTGCTCACGAAATTGGGATTTGGGCAGAGTTTCAGCCAGTGGGTGAGTCTATTGTATGGCACACCTATGGCTCAAGTAGTCGTAAATAAAGTCAGAGACTTTCACTCTAAGCCGAGGCACCTGTCAGGGATGCTCCCTCTCTCCTTTATTATTCGCTTTGGCCCTAGAACCCCTTGCAGCATTGATCCGAAGAGATGTAATGATCCGCGGAATGCGATGGTTGGCAGACTGGGAAGATCGTATTTCTTTATATGCGGACGACTTCCTCCTATACCTCACATTCACCAAAAGATCCCTCATTGCTGTGCTCTCATTAATGGGCAAGGCGGCCCTTTTTAAAATGATGTCCCTACCCTGTTTCCTATATGTTCTCAAGAACGCGGCTGACCCTGTCCCAAATTCATACTTTAAAGAAATAAAAGGGCTTCAGAGAGACCTCCTCTGGGGCGGGAGACCACGTATTGCCTTGCCAAAACTCACTCAGTTGGTACGAGGGCAGAATCAGGTTACTACTGGGCAGCGCACATTATAGTAATAAATCACGGCACTTATGGTCGCCCCGACCACCCGGGATTCAATATGGACTGACTGCTTCTTCCACACGGGGCTTACACCCGACCACTATACGCCAAACCAGACAGGTACCCACTCACTGGCCCTACCAGCCACACAGTTAAAATCTGGCACTCAGCAACCAAATCGCTCGGCTGAAGCAATAGATTAACCCTTGCCACACCTCTGTGGGATTCATGGAAACTAGGGGACCTGGGAAACTCCCAAGGCTTTGACAAATGGGATCTCATAGGCATCTCCCACATTAGGGACCTCTGGGGCGCAGAGGGCGTGAAGCCCTTCGATGCCCTCCAATGTCAATATGCACTGGTAGATTCGGAACGTTTTCGATATCTGCAAGTCCGACATGCATTGCAAACAGTATTACCCTGTGGCTCCTCCCCACTGGATTGCTCCCCGCTGGAAGACAGGCTACTGGATGGCCATATCCCTGGCAAAGCTATCTCCCTAACTTACCGAAAACTTATTAATATGGAAGACCCCCTGCTGTCACTAAGAGAAAAATGGACTGGAAATGGCATCGAATTAGACGATGAAAGCTGGCAAACGGCGGTCTCCTCCCCCAAAACAGTGGCTATCCGACACCTCTCCGCCTGGTGCAGCTAAAGATCCTGCATAGAATTTACATAACAGGTCCCCAACTGACACACATGGGCGGGCCGGCAGATGGGTCTTGTAGGAGGGGGATGCACCCAAACGGGCACGTTCATGCACATAATATGGCATTGTTATCTAATCCAGGAATATTGGCATAAGTTACACGAAATAATAAACGAGACGTTGGAAGTCGAAATTAAACCAGAGGCCCCTAGATGCCTTCTTAATATATGGGAACCCACTGATCTCAACACACACGCCATACAATGGGTCACACTCGGCTGCATGATAGCCAAGAGAAATATAGCACGGCTCTGGGGGGCTTCACATGCACCTACGATCACTGACTGGAAAAAAGACCTAGATTGGTGTATGCTAAGAGAGAAGACTGTATACATGGCCCAAGGCTGCCCCCGAAAATGGTCTAAGATTTGGACACCCTGGAATGAATACCGTGGCAATATATGTACTCCTCCCTGTAATATTGATTGTGATGATCCCCCTTCCCGTGATTTCCGATTCATTATCCTACTGTACATGTATGTATATTTGATTTCATTGTACTACCCACTATTGACTTCTGTGGAACTGTATCTTTCTGTTTAGAGTCTGTTTAATAAAAAGATTTATAAAAAAAAAAACGAGTGAGATATCTAATGGCTTATATTAAAGAAGGTGGAAGGCACTCGTAGGGGTGTCAATATTAATATGAAGAGGAAGATCCGTGAAAAGTTTATGTCAACATTTAATACTTATAGTGTGGGCCTCAATAGTAGGGAAGAATGAAAACACATTGTTGTGGAATAATGTTCATTAATAGTATTGAAGGCTGTAATGAATATGGAAAGGGAAAGTTCTCTTCCAACTGGAAAGATGCTGTTTTTCAATTATGTATCTATCTTAAACTTGGTGCTCGTATATCAGTAATAATGAAGAGCATGTGGGCAGGGATTGAGACTTTGTCTTTGCTATTATTAGTTAGATATGAGATTTTGATGGGAATCACTTCCTATCTGCATATCATGGAGAAAGAAATAGGCTGGGGTAAATAACCTGTTTTAAGATAGGGTGATTGCTAAGAGTACCGAAATGTAAAGAACATAAATTCTAATTTGGCACTCATATAGATTAGAGTGTGAAATAGGTTTAATCAAGAAACAATGAGTTCCAAAGGAGAGGTTAGTGTTTATTAGAGGAAGTGAGATTTTAGGAGTATAAGACGTTTTTCCCCCGTTGTGACATGCTCAGTTGATTTTTGTTCATGAAGGGAGCCAATTGAGGTATTAACCTGTTCCAAGATCGAATCTAACGTTTGTCCGATATAATATATTGAGAGGTAAATAATACCTAAATGTGTTACCCCCAAAAAAACAAGCATTTTCCAAAGCAGATTAATAATAGCATAGTACAGGAGATGGTTACCTCCTCTGATAACATGAGGCAGACCAGGCTGTGGCAACATATATAGGACAGCTGTCTAAAGAGTTACACAGAGGAACAAAGAACTACCTTGTTCAATTATGGCAAACTTCGTTTTGAGCATGTTGAATTAATTGGGAAAGAGGACAGAAATTAATTGTATGTCCTGGTGTACCGGTTTAATTAAAGGCAGGTGAGCAGTAAGAACTATTTTAAACAGAGTGCGTGTTGAAATGAAGAGTTTAGTTACTCAGACACATTGTCAGAAGAGGCAAGAATCCAGTCACAGTAAGGAGAACAGGTGTGGGCGAAAGCAAAGGATTGCAAGTCATTATATAACTTCAAATTCTTAGTTTTCAAGGACAGAGGCATAGAGAGTTCTATAGATTATACTCTCAACACTAGGCCTGGGCGGTAAATTCTGTTCCATTAGCGGAATTTGGGTAATTTCGCGTTCCGCAGACAACGCGAAATTGCCCAAAATTCTGCGTTCAGCGACTTCGCGTAATTTTTTGCTTGTTCGCGTTCTCAAATGCATGTTCACGAGATATTTCCCCGCGAGCACGCAGTGATTGCGAACAGTAAAAAAAGCATCGCGAACAAGCAATTCCGCGTGTTCGTGTAATTTATGCGTGTTCGCTGAGATTTTTTACCGTTTCTCAGATATTTGCGTAACACGCTTACTCAAATTCCGCCCGCCCCTACTCAACACATATTTGGATTTTTTAAATCTTGATGTTAGGTCCCACTGTTGAAAATTCAAAATGTTATGGATGCTGAGAGGCTACTGGGTGGACCGTTAATAGTGACTGGGTTTTTGTTAATAAGTTGGAGCTGGAGCTGGATACACTGAAGGTAGACGGGATTCAACAGGTAATCAGCTCATTGTGAATGCTTAGTGTAACGGGGAAAGGGGATATAATGCGATTTAAGTATTGTTTATCTCATAAATTTTACCATACAGATTGAATAGTAAGAAACTCTTCACATAAGATATATATGATAAATGGGACCTCTACATAGAGTTATAAGATGATAATGAAGCCTATTCCCAAGAGGTGAGAGGAAGCACAGGCATTGGATGTTTGGTGGCAATTAATAATTCTACTGATAATTAACATTTAATCAAAAAAGTTTTTTATATTCTAGAGGTCCTATAATTTGAGCAAGAGGGTCATTATCTACAATTTTTGTTACATATTTCTTAAGACCTCATTTGTATCTGATTGTGAGCAAGTTCCATTTGCTATCATCTTTGGATTGTAAGGAGGGGAGTCAATTGATGTATTGCCAATAATGAAGACGTAAGGATCGACTGGAGAGGCCCTAAATATGTGCTATGGAGGTGAGATGAGATATAGTTCACTCCTAAAATACAAAAAATATATACAATATAAATTCTCTGTTATGAGGAAGGGGGGTACTGGGAGCATATTTTCTGTAGTTCGTCTGTGCTATAGTTCTAGTTGAAACCATCTTGGTAAAGATTATGTCAGATCCCAACTTGTGGGGGCCTCAGCGTGGTCAGCTATCTTTGAAACTGGACTTTTGGCACCCCTCAAACCCCTTCAGTTCATTTCTATAGAGATATTAATGACTAATCGTATATTTCTTATTCCAGTTACTCCTTATTCTTTGGGCTCATGTGAGGCTTTGGAAATCCATATTTCAGTCATATGTAAGTCATTAGTAAAAAAAAAAAAAATAAAGAAAAGTAAAACAAAAAAGATAGCTCATTCCACTTCAGTAACTTACAGTAGCAGTCACTTGCTGACTTATGATACATTCTGTTGGAAAGGCAGGGACAACAGATACATCCATTAGAACTTTACACCTTCCTCTTCTCCTGTATGAATGTGCCTTATGGGTTCATCGATCTGCACCTCAATATGCCATTTAGGCACCGTCTGTAAATATAACTATGTCTTGGAACCTTTATTGATTTGCTTTTTCAACTTATACAACTGTATTAAAACCATTGTCTCTATCAAATCGCTTATCCAAATGACACCTATGAACTCTGTACACTTAATCAAGGTCATCTTAAATCTCTTGGACATTAAATTAGAGCGAAACTGCTCGATACCCACTTTGTGGCTGTCTGGCTCAGCTGCCTATTACAGGTTGACAACCACTTCATATATTCCTTATGTGAATGATTCATCTTGTAACAGGGACACATTCCCATCACCTATCCCATCTCTTACAATCTTGGAGTGGATAAGACATATTTTATTAGTTTTTAATGCCAGTGTTTAAGTTTATAGTGATGTAATTTAGAATCAGTGGTAGGTTCTCAACTTTTTCTGTCTAACAGTGCATAAAGCACAATTTCCTTTACGTCTGCAATAAAAATAAAACACAAAAATGTTTGTTCAGACTTAGGTATTTGCTTTTTTAAACCACACTATTCCACGAAGCCATGATTAGCTACACTAGTATTCCAAAAGTTAAGAAGAATCTAAACCACATGATGGCATAACTGCCCTCAGTTCTTGCACCCTAAGGGATTATGTATGTGTTGATATTCACTATGAACAATAGTGATCCAAGCATAATGAAGAGGAAAACAGCACAGACTACATAGTAAATGGGGCACTTTATCAATGTAGAATAAGTCATTGATTTAATCAATTCATTTTCTGTGAACATGCAACTAATGCCAGTGCTTACAGAACTCATTACATCCCGGGTCACATGCCCTTGATTCAAAAACACTATTTGGAAGGTCCAGCTCTATCCCTACCCAACTGAGTAGGGCCACTTGATATTTTCATGGATAATAAATGATTTTATCTGGAATTCTGTGATCCATTTTCTATTGTTCCAGATGATGAGTTGCAGTAAATTAAAATCAACCTGCTTGCAGGGAGAACCCTGCCTGTAGTTGGTCTACTCACACCGGTTAATCTAGAAGCTGTCCAGTTGTTAAGGAACATGGATTTCTTATGCGGTCTTGGTCATTCATCAATTAAAGTCTCAAACTACAATACTATCAGCTCACATAACTGCATGAACACTGGAAACGGGACTCAGAATATCACACCTGAAGGAGTACCACTGTACACTACTGCAAGAAGGACAGCACAAATTAAGCAGTCTGGCAACTATCTAGGGGTGGTATTCACTCCTTCGTGAGAAACTGCACCACGCCAAGGATTCAATGGACAGTCCTCAAAGGGAGAAGTTGAATCTAATTTACTTTGTGAAAGGAACTAACAACAAAGTCGAACTTTTCTTGCTGCTAAGCAATCTACATTCGATCAAATGGTTTAAAGACACACGACTGAACATATGTGACCTTCGAACAAATAACATTTACAAAACAAAATAGTGCTGCCATTCACAATGCTTTGAAATGTTTCTTAAAGTAGATCACTTTCTCGTCAGACTGCCCCAGTGTAGGATCTCTGGCACTTGTGTTGCTACATATAATCTGGATAGTAGCAGTGTGCCCTCCATACAACCAGGTTAGCATTGACCATTTTTTTCCTAACACTCCATTTCGGTTATGTTAGTGCATATATAAACATATTACTATAAAGAGCTGGGCTATACTTACTTTCAAAGCACGCTGGAAAGTGCTGATTGATAACAAAGCCAAGTCTTGCTGCTCTTCTGCATAACGTACAAGGTAAACATAGACTAGTTTTTTTATCTAGAAGAAAAAAGAAATTAAACATTACTGACAAAATTGATACAAATTTAGACACGTTTACCACAAAACACTGCAGTATATAAATCACAAAGTTAAACAAAATACAACTAATTGTTTTTATTCCTCTGTAAAATCACCAAATTAGGCTTCTCACAGATGCATGCAAGACACTGCACAACACAGGATCAGAATACTGCTGCCCTAACTTTCACCTAAGCACCAGACACCTGAGCTCAGCCTCATCCTCTCTCGCACGCACCCTCCTTATCCACACAAGCAGAATGGGCGGCCTAGTCTTCTCCTACTTCGCACCCGAATCATGGAACATCCTCCCTCTCTCTATACATCAGGCCTCCTCTACACTTCTTGAATTCTGCAAGAAGCTGAAGATATGACTTCAACTAACTTCAAGCAGACAACCTACACACCTGCTCCAGCACCTGAATACCCTTCGGGTGACAAGTAGACTATACATATCCAAAAACATAACATAACCATCTCAAGTTCAGAAAATTGCTTAAAGAATTCCACTTTAGTTTAACATCCTGGCAGCAGTACTAAAGCTAGGAATGCGAACAACCTAAAGAGTCAGCTGTATGCACCACATACATATTCTCACTATTCACCACAAATTGCAACACATTACTGTCAACCAACAAGACCTCCACAGCACCCTCTCAATGGGAATGGGTTTGACAGAACACATAACAAAGTTGTTTATGTCTTACTTATTGAATGTCTTACTTTTGTTTTTTTATTATTGGGGTTTTTGGGTGTTTTTTTTTTTTTTTAGGTCAAAGGGCCTTTGGTATTCTTTGTGTGACATGGAGCACTACACTACTTTCCTATGAATCTGCAATTCTGAATTCAATTTCGTTCCACAACTCAGAATAATTGATATGCGGTATAAAAACCAAAAAAAGAGCATGCTTCAACATTTTACTGCTGTTAAATGTAAAAAAGTTGGTTAAGCGTATTAAAAAAACATACTACAACATGTTACTTAACTTTCATTAAAACAGAGGGGTTGTATGCAGCTCAAAAAAGACCATCCTGAAAGAAGCAGATTGCTGGAAAAGTGAAGGTTTGCACATTTACAAGCACCATTGCAGCTCTGAAAGATTTGGAACACAGTATTGGTATTACTAATGCATTTTCTCCATTTGATTTAGTTTGTATAGTGCTTAGAGCGAAAACACCAGCTTCAAAGCATGTAAAATTATGTGGGAATTTACATTTAGCATTAAGATTAGAATAAAGATACATATTTTTTATATTTAGTTTAGTGGTAATCCCTCGAAGTGATGTGGTCAAAATAATGATAGATCGATTGGGGTGATAAAGAAGTAGTGGTGATTCTGGACTTTCAGTAATTTTTAGCCATGCTTAACAGCAGATGTGCTGCTAGACAACATGGCTAAAAGACATTCACATTGACAAGGCCATTAGCTCAGGCATTGCCGAGACCGATTGGCTTTGCCAATGGTAGTTTATAGCAGCACGTGTTGCTGAAGACCACATACTTTGAAAAATGTCAGTTTCAAGAATGACTCACAGACTAAACCAGCAATGCATCAACACGCTGACTTCACCTTAAATTATTGTGTTCGGCCTCTGATCTGAGCTAAAGTTTGGTGCGCTGTCTTTGAAGTTGTGAAGTGGCCAAGAAAAACAAACATTTGCAGTGCAATGGGTCTCGCATTGTTGGGGGTTTGAGCTATTGGCATTGCAAATAATGAAGCAACGCTGATAGCTTGGGCTTTCAGTGGTGCGGGACCTGTTGCTTTGCAAATGCTTGTTTAACATAACTACACCACTAGCTGTGATTCATAACACATGCCCGTATGGTATTTTGTGAAAACGAATTTGTTTATCGATATGTCATCAAAATACACTGGCCATTACGATTCCAATTCTGCACCTTTTTATGCAGTGCATCAAATAAGGCATTAGTGAAACAATGCCTGCAGGGCAGTCAATCTAGGCAGGGACCCTTGCAGTATTATGTCGGACCTGCTGCATTCTCCTGCTTCTTTCCTAGTTTTCTCTTCCTCTTACTTTCGCAGTTCAAACTCTTAGGATCATTGGCGGACGTCTTGCTGCTGGCAAAAAGACTCTTGTAACCTCTGATTGTGCATCAATGCGAACTGGTCTCTGTGACTTTTGTAGCCAGTTTCTTACAATTATGGGAGGTGTAACATCCTGCAATAGGCGGTCATGTTAAGGTCAGGCAATGTGCTTACACGCAACCAGGTCGGGAGTGCCCAGTCGGGAAAGGCAAATGTTGGAAGCCAAACCGGGACAGGAGTTTAACAAGGGAAGAACAGCTTTGTGATAGGAGCGCTTAAGTCCACTTGAATAGCATATTAAGTCCTATATGTTTTCTTTTCATTCTGGGAGAGGATGTGATGTTAATGCCAGTTATACCGGCTTTGGATCTGGAGGGCCAGTTTCGGGTCTCGGCGCAGTCAGTATTCTGTGATTCTTGGCAAATCGCTGAATCTTTCAGTGCCAAACAAATACAAGCAGTGTTGTGAGCATAACAGCAGTGGCCTCAGAGGGTTGGTTGGGGCCTAGAGCAGTGTTGTGTGAGGGGATGAGGGGGAGGTACCAGGAGATTAAGGAAGGGCAAGCAAATGAAACGACCAGACGGCAAGCAAATGAAGCTCTGGAAGATTCATTGCACAAGTAAACATAGCACTTATGGAGGAAAGAAGCAATCCAACCAAAAAAAACAGTTCTCTAAGTATAAATAACCTAACCAGTAAGAACACATGTAAGAGGGCCAGTTCTCATGGGAGGATACATAATTCCAAAAGAAGAGACTACTTTGGTTTTGGAGGCATTGCATTTTATGTGGCTCCATTTCATCCATCAGTCGATGACCTGGAGGCAATTGCACATTTTTGATGTTCCAATGTCCTTTGGATATTCCAATTTGAGAAGTATCTGTGCGTCGTCTGTGTAGCTATAGCAGGTGAAGTCAAACCTGTTTATCAGATCTGGTAATGATTTCATGTAGATATGAAAAGCATCGGTGAGACGACTGAGCCTTAAGAGACTCCTGCTTTGATGTTGTACGGTTAACAAGATAAAGGACACATGTATAATATTTGTTATAATGTGTAGCTATGACGTGATTAAAGTGAGAGCTGTGCCTTCTTTTCTGGCTTCCTCAAGTCTTTGGATGAGTGTAAAATGATCAACTTTGTCAAAGGCCGCTGAAGATTCCAAGAGAAGGGTAGCACCCCGTTCTGGTCTACTGGGTTTTTACGGTCATCACAGATAGAGATGGGTGGCGATTCAGTGCCTCTCCCACGACGGAATCCAGTTTGGAAGGCAGAAAGTAAGGAATTATCTTCAACACATTTTGACATCTGGACCAAAAAGCTGCTTTTTCTATAGGTTTGCCCAGTAATGGACCATTTGCAATGGGTCTGTAGTTGGCTGGGTCTTCCTTCTCCAGGGTAGCTTTTTGTTTCTTTTTCATTTATGGGTATATGTATGCCATTTTTTGTCTTCTGTGAAAAATCCTGTTGTTAAGGAGTTATTGATGAATGTTCAAAGCTAGAAGTGCCTGGTTAGTGCACTAACTTGATGTCCATGTAATGGGCCAGAATAGCTTGTGCGTTATACGGCGAAAAGATGACCACTTTCCAGGGTTCAAGATTCTTGGAAACTGTTTAGTAGGGACGGAGTTCCAAGAGCAGTTGCTGTTCCCCAGCTTCCAGGCAAAAAAGTACAGGTTATTCTTGTCGCCAGCAGCGGGGCTCGGAAATCGAGGACAGGGCTGGTGGGAAACAGATCTCTCTCAAGATGAACTGACAAAGCAAAGCACTGGACTAAGATTAGCCGGTCATACAAGTGTTAGCTGGAGGCTACTTCAGGGTTTTGAGTTTTTCCTGTCAATTTTAAGGCTGCCTCTGGCAGGGAACTGAGGGAGGGGCTGGAGGCCTTTAAATGTAACTGGACCGCTCTCCATGAGGAATAAAATCACCAAATACATTCAACAAAGGAATCTCTGCTCTAGAATGGCACCTCACCTCCAAATTCCAGCATGTAGGTGAAGGGGGTACCGTGGGTGGCACATCCTTCTCTGTCCGGTGGCCGAGCTGTGGAACTCCTTACGTTAGCGTTAGCCACCTGGTCTTCTGAGGGCTGCTCAGTAATTGGCTATTCCCCGCATGACACTATATGCAAACATTAGTATACAGCATATCCCTCTGTATATAAGCATTTATTTGGACTATTGATATGTACCTACATATGTGCATTGCTTTGTATAAATGTGTATAATAATATTTTTAAAAATATAGATATTTGTTAGTTCTGCTTAACAAATGTGCATATTACTTCGTCACATTATTATATGCCGTTAACACATATATAAGTGACTGCATAAATAAGTAAATCTCTTCTCAGAATTATGTACCTACAATTGCTTCATTATTGAATTACAAAAAATAAAAAACACAAGTTAATTCAAAGTACAACACCTGAAAGCCGGATTTATTAAGTGCATCTTTATTCTACATATATCACCTTCCCTATACATATACACATATACACATATATATATATATATAAATATATATATATATATATATATACATATACACATATATATATATATAAATATATATATATATATATATATATATACACCTTTCATGTACTTATGTATCTATATAATAGTTTGCTTTTAATACAGCATAGCCAATGTACTACCCTATTTATCACCCAATACCGCTCTCAATATATCCTCTACATCAGCTCTCTGACTCATCTCAAACCTCATTCTACCACTCTTGCTAGTGCACTACCCTATTCTCACCCTATATCTCTATCCTATACCTCCACTCTCTTTCATTCCAAACCCCGTTCCAATACTATGATCCCCAAAATACCCCTTTCTAAACTCTTCCCTCCTCTACCCCTCCTTGCATAATCTCATACCTCTTTTACTATTCAGATCTCCGTAACAAGCCTTTCTAAACTCTTCCCTCTGACTCTTCCCCTCCACTTCCCCATTACTCATCCCAAACCCCCTCCTACTGCTAGGAACTCCAAAACAAATCTAGACCCTTCCCTCTTCTATTCCTCCACTGAGGTTCCGTGGTTATCGGGACCGGACTCCATTTTGTTTGCATTGTTCATAACGCCATTTTGTGTTGCCCTCGCGTAGGCCTTGGAAGTAAACGATCGAACAAAGTTGCATGGGCTTCGTTGTCCATGTACATATTAACTTGCCCTTTCTGACTTGTGAGTGAACTGCAGGACGCTGACCTCTTCACCTGAAACTGACCCTTCACGAAGCCAATTTCCCTTGGTTTGATTCTTGTCTGTAATTGCCAATCAATGTTCAGGACCTCGTTAACTTTTAGTTTCCTTGCACATATCTTATCCTAATCAGCATCCGAATTGTTTCTTTCCTTACGACTTTTCATTACATGGGTAGTGCTTTCAATTATGGGTTTATCCGGCTTGTGGAAATTGAATTTGGGACATTACTAATAATTAACTTTTGGGTTGGGTTACTGTAAATTGGGTTTTTGTTAATGTGATACTCGGTTAGAAAATGTGTCCTATTGGTCAGAATTTTGCGCAGTGGGTGTACATTTATAAGGAGAATATTGTGTATAAATACTGATGTCTTGCTCTATGAAAATTGAACAGTTTCTTGAGTTGTACACCGTGTTGTATTGCTGGGATTACTGTTACTAGCTGCAGCTAATAGATTTGATCTCTGACGCCACCTAGAAGTATTCCGTGTCTCTGTTTGCCAAGACAGGAGAACCTGAAGACTTTGGGCGCCGCTGGGTTCTAAAACCTGGTTCTTCAGTTGGCGCCCATCGGTGGGGCGACTTCAGCGGTACCGGTCCTAGCCCGAGGATCGTGAGGAGCCACGTGAGGAAATTCTGGAGGAAGGCCGCCACTTCATTGACCCCTGCATGTCGACGTGGACCAAAGGTCTTTTCTGCGAGGCTTCACGCTTTCCAACGGCTACGAAGGACTGCTGCCCTGACTGTCGCCCTGTCTTGGACCCTTGATTGACCCTTTGTAGAGCGAGACGATAGACGGTCTTCTGGTGCCGTGACAGATATTTGGTTAAGTATAAGTGGGTCGCTCCCACGACTTTGTTTTGGTTCTTGGTTTTGATTTGATTTTTGCAAAAATCGAAGCCGAGGGGCTCGTATATTTACGAGTGTATCGATAGTTGATAACCCCTTGAAGTTTGAAGCTAGATTAGTGAGCGTGATAAGATGCCTGGTCTTAGCAAAATTAGGAAATGGTTTAGTTGTTGTTGCAACAGGGATTCCCGATTGGAGGATTCGTGTCCGATACCTCCGGTTGGAACTCCGACTTATGAGCTCTATTCAAAACACGGAGTGGGTCCTATTACTTATAATGAAGTATGGGTCCGCTACACTAGGAAAGATGGTGTCTTACGATGGCCCCAACATGGTAGTTTTGAATTAAATATTTTAGATAATCTGGAAGTTGCGCTATTTAAGAAGAAAGCCCGTCCGGCAATGTTTGACTCTTTCCGCCTTTGGCGAAAGGAAGCCAAACAGCGAGAAATTAAGCAAGCAAAGAGAGATAGGAAAGATAAGAATATGTCAGTACTACAAGCTGCTAGGCAGTTTAAGTCAGATGAGGAAGATCGAGTGTGTGACGTTTTAGATAGACAGCGTTGCATGGCCATAGAGAAATGTTATCCGGCCTTGCCGTCTTCTCCTCCGAAAGTGACTGAAGACCCTGAAAAAGATCCTTTGAGGTCTCATTTACTGAGATTGCCACCCCCTTATGTGCAGGGTGCTACTGCGCCTCCATTACCCCCGGTTGTTCTACCCTTTGTTGTTCAACCTCCTGCTGTTGTTCAGCCACCCGGTACTCCACAGATGGTTTTACCTCCTACTGTGCAACCCACTCTAGGGTCGCAAGCTTTGCTTCCATTTGTGCCTCAAACTCCTTTGCCTTCTGCATCTCCGACTCCTACTGTTCCTGTTCCTCCTTCGTCTCAAGATTTTAGCTTTCCTGTTTTTACGCCTACTTCTTCTACTTCTGCTCGAAAACGAATGACAGAAACTGTCGTTAATCTGTTGTCTCCATTGTTTGGGCCACTGAGTATGACCCCTGTTTTGGAACGTTAGCAGAGACGTAGTCAGCTTCCTAGTTCCGAAGAGCGAGCAGTGTTGGATTTGTTGGCTCGTAGATGGATTTTAAATGCTTCCAGGTATAATTTGCCAGCAGTTATGGATGTTTTCTTTCAGTGGGAGCCGCCTAAGCAAAGGTATGTTTTTGATGTAATGTGTGCTTTTCTGCGGCAGGAATAGGAAGATAATGAGTTGGGTCCGATTCCGCAGGAAGTGCTCGATGTTCAGTGAGAGTTTGGTAAAGGGACGATAGTGGAATCTGATGTTACTGATGCTGTATAGACTATACTTGCCTTCAGAACTAGACTCCCGCCTCAGCCGTTGTATGAACCTGATCCATCTGTTAATAGGAAAGTGAAGCAGTATCCTATGAGAGAGGTTCCCCCTGTCTGGAGAGAGGCAGTTCAGGCTGATTTTAATCGGGGTATTCAGGCTGCAGAAGCCCATTTTCAGTGAGTGTGGGTACATGTTCCTTGGAAGAGAGCAGAGGTCTTAGCTCTTAAGCAGACCTTATCTGACCCCCGTAAGAATCCTGCTGGTTATTACAAAAAGTTGCCTCAGACAGTTGAAACATGTATTATGAATTTAGCTGACATAGATATGTTGATGGGTAATGTAGTTCCTCAACCTTTGTGGGCGAAGATTCGTCATGAGAATCATGCGGCAGAATTAGTTGATACGTGGGCTAATATTGTTGCTGCAGATGGTCGACAGGTAGGAGGTGCTAAACCTGAACCTTTAGTTGCAGAATTACCAGGTAGGATTATTACTCTAATGAAAACTATCATGCCTGCTTTGCGAGTGAATTGGGACAAGTTAGCAGCATGCAAACAGAAGAAAGACGAGAGTGTGTCCGATTTCTTCACTAGGTTTGAAGAAACGTTTATCGATCATAGTGGTCAGGACATGAGTACGGAAGGTGGTCAAAGGTTGTTCGTGGACAAATTTGTCTTTAATTTGCTTACCGAACTTTCTAATAAGTTAAAGGACTCAGAGTTCATGGGCTGTTTCTTCGTCGGCCCAGATATTGGCTACTGCACAATATTATGAGAATAGGGATAAAGATGAGAAGGATAAAGCAGAGAAGAAAACTAAAGATTTAAAGACGAAGGTTCTTTTGCAGCAAGCTTTTCCTCCTCGTCAGAATCAGCCACAGTTTCAGCAACCTCCACAGTTTCAGAGGTTGTTACAGAAGCCTGAGCTTTATGCTCAGTGATTCTTTCCTGGTCCTAATCAGTGTGCTTATTGAAGAGAGGAAGGTGTTTTTAAGAATAGTTGCCCGGCTCTGTTACAGCGTGCAAATGGCGTATCTGGTCAGAGAGGTCATGGTGGTTCCCAGCAAGCTCCTAGGGGTAGGGGACGTGGTGTGTTACCCCAGAATGAGCGTTCCTCTTCCCTTCAGAATTCTTCGAATTATTTTGACAGACAGAATGTTCCGAGTGGTCAGTCTGCAGAGTACTATGTTGATGATTATTATGTCGATAGTGAGAGTGCTAGTTATAATGATAGTTAGGACAGCCATGGGCAAAGAGAGGGAGTAGTGTCAGTTCCAGTAGATCAGAGTGGACCTTATGTTGAAGTGACAACATCAGGTGTGGTACAACCTTTTCTTTTGGATACTGGTGAGACAAAGAGTTCTATTATGCACTCTAAACTTCCTGGCGCATCTTTGTCTGGCTTGACCAATGTTTCCGTAGGATTTTCAGGCGCCCCAGTTTGTAACCCGATTTCTAATCCTTTGCCCCTTTCTATTGGCCCTTGTGAATTGGAAGCTCCTCTTATTTTGACGACTGGTTGTAATGAGAATCTGTTGGGTTTGGACTTTCTGAAAAGATTGTATGCGACATTACATTGTTCTCCTTCGGGAGTACATCTTACCCTAGGTAAGAAAGTGATTTCTCCGATGTATTTGTCTAAAGATTGTCTTCCACTGGAATTGCGTTCTCTTCCTGATACACTTTGGGCTACAGGTCCTAATGATGTTGGTCTTTTGCAGATTCCACCTTATGTTGTCACCCTCAAATCGAATGCTAGGCTACCTCGTATTCCCCAATATAAAATCTCTAGTGATGGCGGGAGAGCTCTATTAGCGATTGTCTATGATTTGGTTGAGAAGGGTGTGGTTGAAGAAACGAGAGGTAACGTGTGTAACAGTCCTGTTTTGCCTGTCCTTAAGCGTACTGATGCTTCTCAGCCACCTGTGTACCGGTATGTGATCGACCTTCGAGAGGTCAAAAAGATTGTGGTGCCACAGTTTCCTGTTGTTCCCGATATCACTGCTTTGTTGACTCTGATTCCTGCTTCGGCAGCCTGGTTTTCAGTCATCGACTTGAAGAATGCTTTCTTTAGCATTCCGATTGCTGAGGAGAGTAGAGATATTTTCGACTTCTCTTTAGGAGAACGAAGCTTCCGGTTTAAGAGAGCTCCCCAAGGTTATTGTGAAAGTCCCTCCATCTATAGTCAGGCGTTGAAAACTCAGCTTGATAGCTTTGTGTTGCCTACTGGTGCTACTCTTATCCAGTACGTTGATGATTTGTTGATAACTGCTGATTACGAAAAGATTTGTAAAGAGGCTACTCTTTCTCTGTTGCGGTATTTGTCTGACCTTCATCATAAAGTGTCACCTTCAAAGTTGCAATATTGTCGCCAAGAAGTAACCTACTTAGGTCATCTCTTGTCGAAGGAGGGAAGAAGGTTGACCCCAGAACGAATTCAAGCGATTGCGCAAATGAGTGTGCCATCCACACAGAGAGAAGTGCACGCTTTCTTAGGTATCACCTCGTATTGTAGACAATGGATCCCTAATTTTTCCCTGCTAGCGAAACCTCTGTTGGCGCTGACTCTTAAAGATACTCCGCGTCCTCTCCCTTGGTCTGATGAGTGTCAGAAAACTTTTTCTGAATTACGTGATGCATTGTGTTCAGATCCGGTATTGGGTACTCCGGACTACAGTAAACCTTTCACGTTGTATGTTCACGAGAGAGAAGGTTGTGCATTGTCAGTGTTAACTCAACAGTTCGGAGATAAGCAGCGTCCATGTGCGTATTTTTCAGCGACGTTAGATCCAGTAGCTAAAGCGTTGCCGAGTTGTCTGAGAGCTACAGCGGCAGCGGCTGTTTCTATCCGACAATCTGCTGGTTTGGTATTGGATAATACGTTGATTGTGATGGTCCCACATGCAGTGGATACCTTATTGAACAGGACCAAGACACAGCACCTTACTAGTGCACGTCTGTCAGGTTATGAGTTGACTCTTTTGGCTAGCCATGTTCACATTAAAAGATGTAATGTGTTGAATCCAGCTACGTTGTTGCCGATCTCTACAGAGACGGATGCTCAAGAACAGCATGATTGTTTTCTTCGTACAGAGGAAGAAACAAAAGCTAGAGTTGATCTGAAGGATACTCCTCTTGAGAATGTTGATGGTACCTTATGGGTAGATGGTTCGTGTTTTAAGCTTCCGAAAGGTGAAACGACTGCAGCATATGCCGTCACAACTTTACATACAGTTGTTGAGACAGCACGCATAGCACAGAATTCTGCGCAAGCAGCAGAGTTGATTGCATTGACATGAGCGTGTGTGTTGTCAGAGGGAAAGCGAGTGAATGTTTATACTGATAGCCAGTATGCGTTTGGTGTTGCCCATAGTTTTGGACGTTTGTGGAGAGAAAGAGGATTCCTTACTTCCCATGGCACAAAAATTCAGCATGGGCAGTTAGTGAATGAACTTTTGGAATCCCTTACTCTCCCAAAGCAGATTGCAATTGTGAAGTGTAGTGCACATAAGAAAGTTGTGGACGATGTAGGTCGAGGGAATGCGTTTGCGGATGAAGTTGCGAAGGAAACGGCGAGAGACATGATGAGCCGTATGTATGTGGCAGGTCCTGCAAGATGGGTTGTGGAATGAGGAATGTGTGAAGACACAATAGAAAGTGTGAAGATGATTGAGGCTGAAGTTACTGAGAAAGAAGTGAGTACGTGGAGACAAAGTACGGGTAGGTTGGATTCGACAGGTTGTTGGGTTGAGTTGTCAGAACACCAGCGATGGTTGTTGCCTGATGCGTATGTGCTCCCAGTGGTTACTATGGCGCATGGAATGGCTCACATCAGTTCGAAAGGGATATGTAAGTTGTTGGCTCCAGTATGGCAGAATGCTGGAATTCCGAAATGTGCTGAGAATGTTGTGAAGCATTGTATGATTTGTCTGAAGTATAATCCTGGCAAGGGAACTCCAACTCCAGCTGGTCATTTTGCTCCTCCGACGTATCCATTTGAAGTGATACAGCTAGATTGCATTCACAAGGAGAGATGCAACAACCTGAAGTATGTCCTTGTGGTTGTTTGCGCCTTTTCCAGATGGATAGAGGCCTACCCCCTAAAGGATAATACTGCCTTGTCTACAGCCAAGGTTTTGCTCAAAGAGTATTTCCCTAGATTTGGTTTGCCGAGAATTGTATGGTCGGACAATGGGAGTGAATTTGTGGGCCGAGTCATGAAGAAAGTGTGTGCGGGATTGGGTATCAAACAGAAGTTCTACGCAGCGAATCACCCCCAGTCTGCTGGACTTGTTGAATGTTACAATGGTACGCTTAAGCTGAAATTAGCTAAGGTACAAGCGAGCACTGGTCTTACATGGCCGGATGCCTTGCCGTTGGCTCTTTTGTCAACAAGGACGACAGTGCATTCTCGTGTGGGACTTAGCCCATACGAAATAGTTTTTTGTCATCCAGCGAATGTTTGGGGTGTGCCTCGTCCTAAAAAATACAGTGACCTTGAGTACCCTATGTTGGTGGACTACTTACATGACTTGACTGCTAAATTACGTGTTCTCCACCAACAGGTCTATGACAGTTTACCGACAGCTACTACAGATCCAGGCCACTATTACTTTTCAATCCAAATAACAGATTAACATGTTCATCACTCAAATTCATTTCATATTTCCCTATATTAACTCCCCTCCAACCCCCTTTAATCATCCCAAACACCCTCATACGGATATAAACTCCCTATACTAATTCCCACTAATCCTTTTTGCGTTCCCAAGGGTGGAATTTAATAAAATATTGACTTGTCCATGGGGCAGGTTGCTTCATAAATCTACTTGCCGTGTAACAAAATCCACTTGTCACTTCCATGCCATGTAGTGTAGTGACAAATTGTGGTAGCAGTCTCATTATATAAGAGCTCTAATATAGCCTCTCTGATTATGCCAGTGCTCATAATATAGGGTTTGAATACTCGAAATTCCCTTTTTTGCCACCTTTCACCAGATCTACATATTGGGGTTGAAGGTAGTGGTAAGCAATAGTTCCAGGAATGGAATGCCCTTTTGAGTCTCCTATTAGCTTGCATGTTTTAAGGATTTTCACCCGCACTTCTCTAATCTTTTCCCATACTGAGAAAGGTTGGAAATTTACTTCTGACAATGGCAGACGTAAAACTTCTTCAAAGATTGGGAAAAAAAGTGGTTGTACGGAAAGTGAACCTGCGAACGCTCAATAGATTTTGCCATGAGCAAATCTACACATGCATGTTTGCTTGTGCTAAAATACAGTTTATAAATATTTTCTAGGACCAAAATTTTTTTGACTGACTTCTGTAAATGCTTGGGAATTCATGAAGGATTCAGAAAAGGGGGTGGTGATGGACAGAGCATCTGAATTAAACAGAACACTCATACCCAGTCAAAAGATCAGGGCTTGATCCATCACCGTTTTTTAGCTCACTGCACCATCCCAGTTCAGAACCTGGCTACATGCAAATTAGTCTGTCCCTGGCCCAGTTCATCATGGGAACAGGGCAGACCAAACTACCAAGCCAATTCTTTACTGGAAAGGAAACAAGCTTCCGGGGACCGGTTTCTGGCATTGCAGCCGTCTTCGGCCCGGCTTGCTTGAATCCTGATGGTGCAGTGAGCAAGGGACTCATGTCTGAGCATACCCTCCCACTCCTATAGTGGCCAACACGATTCAGAAAAGGGGGTGGTGATGGACAGAGCATCTGAATTAAACAGAACACTCATACCCAGTCAAAAGATCAGGGCTTGATCCATCACCGTTTTTTAGCTCACTGCACCATCCCAGTTCAGAACCTTTTTGAATCGTTTTGGGAATTCATGAAAGCAGTAAATCTGTACAAATGCAAGGACCTATACCATGGGTGCACTTTTGAGATTTTTTTAATAATTGGGAAATGGCGTAAACCAAGACCTTTTGTGTTTATTAAACTTCTGTGTCTCTCCCCGTCTATCGGCTGGCTTTACCATCAGTGACAGCATTCTGCTCTTTCACAAGGAGCAAATTGGCAAACAAAGTAGTTTTGTTCACAGCCAAGAACAAGAATGTGTGGTTTTTTAGACCAAATTTTTTTTTGCCAATGCCTGTTAGAATGATGAGGGCCCGGCAGCTCCCACGCCAACAAGGTTTTACAAAAACCATGCCTAAACGCATTGGCAAAACCAAGGGGCTACCACCAATTTCAGACCTACTGACTTTGCCAGTGCTTGTTAATTTTTATGTTTCCCATAATCTTGTTGAAACTGGTTACACAGTTTTATCCCATTAGGAAATATTTTGGGAAATATTAGCATGCATCAACATATTTTATAAATTATGCTGCAAAGAAACCGTACCTAAAAGATTCATACGTCTCGCTTTCAAACTTCTGCAAATCTATGCTTCTAATCAGAGAGCATTCTGGGAGCATTATACATAGCCACATACTGGTAAACTTTGAAAACGTGTGTACACATGTTTATACTGGAACCGCTGTCAGAAGTGCAGTCTGAGCTTACAACATTTCCTTAGGAAGCTCACCCTAATAATGAAGACACTGCATTAATGAACCAAAAATACAAGTTCAAACAGCATTAACCCCTTGCATATGCCGCAAATTTTCGTGCTGGGTGGGCGATATTAAAAGGGGGCGTGATTTGGATGGCAACGGCTGTCCTCCGCACACACCCACCGTGATGCATGACGGCTGGGAGCCATCATGAGCATATGAACACAAAAAATTCCTTAACTGCTGACAATGCCTTTCCCTGATCCATAATGTGGTACTGTAAACTGGCAACCAAAGGGTTTGCCCTGCAGGAGGTTGGGCCTACTTGTCCCAAGGACAAAATACACAAGAAACTTGTTGACCTTAACCTCAAACAAGATGTTCTCGGCGTTGCTAGCGTGCTACTAACTGAAAAGCGCTTCAACAGCTCATCAGGGGTAGCAAGCGCAATATAAATGCAAACCTTTCACTCTTCTATCCCTCCACTATCATCCTCAATCCAAATAACAGACTAACATATCCACCGCTCTATTTACTTCATATTTCACTATACTAATTCACCATTAATCCTTTATGATTTCCGGAGTAGCTTGCTACTTGCCGAAAAAACGCTTCGACGCATCGTCAGGGGCAGTAAGTGCTATAAAAATGCAATTACAATACAATACAGTACAGCGTGAAATCTTGCAAAACGTGAGTAAAATGAAAATAACGCACATTTCCTCAAATCTTACTATGAAAAAATCATTTTTCAAAGGAGGTCTCTCTTTTCTTTACAACATAACTACCCAACTCTCCCATCGTAAGACTCGAGCAAGGGCCCTACTCCTAACCTGTTTAAGGAATGCAAATAACTCATTCCATCGCCTGGCCTGATCCGCTAGAAGGGAAACTTTTAGATAAGCTTTAGTGAGACTGTCAACAGCTAAAACGGGCATCACCAAGCAGTACCGTGTCAAACGTCAATGCAGATGTAAACACAAACGCAATTAATAGCTGCAGACAGACACCAGATATCAAACGTGTCCAGCAAGGTAAAGTCGCAAAAACGTTATGCAACTAAATGAAACAATCGACCTACTATGTAAACGCGATCTAAACTCAAAACTTTTTTATGCGTTGGCAAAAAATATATATATTATTAACCATGCGCCTTAACAGTAATGAATGCGCTCGCTGTGTGGAGATGGATTATTGTGCCACTTGGGACAAAAAGCATAACAATGTAAAAATCACAGAAGGTTGCAAAACAGTGAATTTGTTCTTGTTCTGCTTGAGATTAGGGCCAATCAATACGAGCCACGCGAGGCAAGCGCGCCGAATGACTGCAGGTGTGCAGAGCGAGCCCTCGGCTCTTGAAACCACTCTGTGAGCAGGAATGGGGGCGCGCGGGGCTCCGTGCTTCCGTCCTCCTCGTCCGAGTTACCGCCATTCAATGGCACAACATTCCTGGCTGTGAAACTAATCATAACAAGCCCGCATTAAACTTAAGGAACACAGCCAGCTCGGTTTAATTACTTCATCAATATTCGCTCATCAAACTTCATGACTTATTGACAAAATCTTGGATTATTTCTGCTCTGTACCTGTGATTCATACTAAGTCACTTTTTGTATTTTCTGCCATTGAACTATTCACGCACCTGGACAAAGGGACACAGTAGTAGGTCTTTGTAAGATGAAATTTACAGGACACAATTTTTAACCGCCACAAATGCCCCTCAAATCTATTTTATTCAATAAGTGTGCTGCCGTGGGTTCCAGTCGCATTCAAGGATTAAGCACGTTTAGAAAAACAGACATTTATAGAAAGGATAAAGTGAAACGTTTGTGAGAAAAGAAATATGCTAGAAACAATAGTAAGTAAGCATTAAGTATTAAATTAAATTAATAGAAAAGCAATAGCTGAAATAATAAAACTTTTCAAAATGTGATTTCAGGGTAAACTTATTTAGGCTCCATGTTAAGACAAACACTGTTCTGCTTACATCTTTTTTGAGGTGTGGGTGCTTTTAGAGGTGTCTGTGCCGTGGCATTCCATAGGATGTTGGCATAAAGTGTAGTAGACAGAGGTGTTTCAGGGTTCAAGGAGGAGAAGTAAGCAATACTTAAAGGAATGTATTCCTATTCATTAACTTATATAAAAACGGTTAAAAAAATGTGTGTGGAGCGTAAAACAGGTGTAGGGTGCACAATTCCAATTTCAGAGGGCAGAGCAAGAAGCCTTTCGATTTGAGTTAAACCAGGAAAATGATTTCAGATTATAAATTGACTTTTGCTTTTTAAAGACTCTCTATCTAATAAATTAATAAAATATACTTAAACATTTTTTTTTACTTTTCTGTTATTTCAAATTCATGGTTTCACACTTTTTTGCTTTCGGTTAAGAAACAAGCATTTACTAATGTATTCATCCAAACGTAATACTTTTCCAACTGAATTTGTTCACCTATATTCCTATAAGCAGCAACAAAGGTTACCTCGGTCAGAAAGGGTCCATCCAGAATAATCAGGATTACCAAAATACTTTTAAATAATGGATCCGTTTTTGGTTACTGAATAAATTAAATACCTTTTCTGAAAGCATGATGCTTCCTCAATCTAGGATAATTGATGGTGAAAGCCTAATTATGTGTTGTTGCTACAATATTGCCTCAACCCCCTACAATTGGCTAAATGCAATCATACAAGTCAAGGAAAATTGAAACGCCATATAAACATTTTTGGCACTTGTAAAAAAAAACGCTGACCTGCAATCTCTAATTTCTAATTACACATCATAATATGGATTTACATTTTTGATCAGAAAACCTTTCCACACAAGTTTCAGTAGACAATGTTTGTCATCCTTAAGAGAATCATAAAATGGCATATTATTTACCATTTATTTACCAAATGCTTCACTATAAATTATACCTATTCTGCCTATTTTACATAAGGAACTAGCTGTGATCCTTGGGGTACTAAAAACGTGATTCCATTATTTTAATTTTAAATGCATCCTCAATAACAATTACCAAATATTGAGAACATCTCTCCTTTAAAACCATACTAATGAAGCACATTATCTTTCAAATATATTACATGTATTGCAAACAGAACATAACGGTGTCCAAGGGGACACACCTCAGATAAGAGAAATGTACAATAGTTTCAGTGAATGATTAACATTTTCATTTAGGCAGCTCATTAATCCAGATACAATGACTTAAATGCCCTTTTGGGACTCGTGCATCAATGTTTCTGGACTACTCAAATGAAATTGTGGTCTACTTCTGCAGGACCAATAAAAGTAATTCCGTGGCTGATCATAACACATCACATCTAAGAGGGATGACTATTATTCCTGGCTTTAATTCTATTCACATTTCCTGTTCCAAAATGAATTTGATTCATCTCTCTGGCTCAATAATGTTGCTTCTCCTTGTGTTAATAACAGAAGCAAAAGTATCATTTTATTTCCAGCACCCTTCCAGTGGAACTAGAGAACAAACTGGTTGAGGAGGATAGTTATTAGTTAAAGCAGTATATGGCAATTACTGTGTATCATTTCTCGAGGATAAGCTGCCTTGTCGTTTTTCATAAAAGTTGTTCGGCGCAATTTTTTATTTCATCCATACAATGTTACTCGTTAAAATTTGATAAAGGTACTAGGATTTAATAACACATTATGAGAAATGTGCAGGGCATTCAAATCACCCGATATCCACACTTAGTCTTACATGAATTCTGGAGGACAGCATTAGCCATCTCAACACCATGATGACAGCAGGTTGGAAGAAGAACTGTACAAAATACAAATCTGATTTCAAGTGTTAAAATGGTTAGTGTGCACAACAGCACAGTTCCAATGACCCTTACCCCAATTTGCTTTCATAGTTGCACCATGGTGTAGTGAACCAACTCACCATACAAAAACTCTTCATAGAGTAGTTTCAATGGCTAATTGAGTTCTTGAAGTCCAGTTATAATGTCAGGCTCGCTTGATTCTTTTTAGACAGAAACCACAGGTCAGGTTTTTGCCATCACAAAAATGTTTACAAACGTTATTGTACGCTTCAGATAATACAAGTTGTATTGAAAAACAAGGGACACCCAAACCCTCCTAGTACACTGAAATGAAACTAGTAACTTCAACGCAACTACAGTTCACCAATGTTGGAATCTTTCATAAATTCACATATCAATCATTCCTCCTCATCAGAGCTCCATGCCAAGTTACAATAGCAGTGTTCAAGATTAATATGACTGGGGCATGGCATGAAGGTGTAAGAAGGATAATGTTGCTTACCCAGTAAGCATCTGTTCTTGGCATGTAGAGCTGTAGATTCACATGCTTTGCATACTCCTGCCATCTAGTGTTGGGTTCGGATGTTTGCAAGTTGTTTTTCTTCGAAGAAGTATTTCCTGTTACAAGGTAGGTGACTCCTCCTTTCGGTGATAGTGAGCATGGGGATTGACTCCATTATTAAATTGTTTTCCCACAGAGGGTGAGAGTGGAGATAGTAAGTGTAGAATAAAGATTTCCATGCGTATGTATATAAGATAAGAACTGCAACAGGTACAGGTATCAGGGGAGGCAGGTGGGCTCATGTGAATCTACAGCTCTACATGCCAAAAACAGATGCTTACTGGGTAAGTAACATTATCCGTTTGAGGCATGTGAGCTGTAGGGCACATGCTTTGCATAGACTATACAGCAGTATTCTCCCAAAGTGGTGGCTAACCTGTAGCTGTCACAGTTGTTTGAAAAAGTGTTCTAAGTTCTGCCTGGCCTACATTAGCTTGTTGTCTCGCTAACACACCTACACAATAGTGCTTTGTGAATGTGTGTAGTTTAGACCATGTTGCAGCCTTACAAATGTCAACAATGGGGATGTTACCTAAGGAAGTCATAGTAACCCTATCTTGCGAGTGGAATGCGCTCTAGTGGGTATTGTTGAAAAATAGTTCTCTTTGCTTTCGCATAACATGTTTGAATACATTTAACAATCCATCTCGCAATACCGGATTTGGATGTAGGATTGCCTTTGTGAGGTGGAACAAAAGCAACAAAAAGCTGTTTTGTCTTACGAAAATACTTTGTTTTTTCTATGTAATATAACAAGGCTCTATTAACATCTAAAGTATGCAGAGCTCGTTCGGCCACTGAATCTTGTTGAGAAAAGAACACAGGTAACTCAACAGATAGATTGATATGAAAGGCAGATACTACTTTAGGTAGAAATTTAGGGTTGGTACGAAAGACCACCTTGTCTTTGTGAAGCTGGAAAAAAGGTTCTTCTATGGTTAATGCCTGTAGCTCACCCACTCTCCTCAGTGAAGTGATTGCAATGAGGAAAGCAATTTTCCATGAGAGAAATTGCAGTTCACATTTATGCATGGGTTTAAAAGGTGGGCCCATTAATTGTGTAAGGACTATGTTAAGATTCCACACTGGGGCAGATGGGAGTCTTGGCGGTATAACTCTTTTTGGTCCTTCCATAAACGCTTTGATAACTGGTACTCTAAAGAGAGACAAGTGCTGCCTATTTTGTAGGCACGCAGCTATTGCAGCGAGATGTAAGCGGATAGATGTGTAAGCTATTTCTGACCGCTGCAAGGGTAATAAATAACATTTTGTATGGAAGCATCCAGAGCATTGATATTGTTATTATTACAATAGATAACAAATCATTTCCATTTAGCTGGCTGCATAACAAGCTCTTGTAGTAGGCCCTCTGGCCTCTTTGAGAATGTTCATACAGTCTGGTGGAAGATTTAGATAACCAAACTATGACTTCAGGAGCCAGATCCCTAGGTTGAGTTCTTCGGGTTCTGGGTGCCTGATTTCTTCATGGCTCTGTGTCAGGAGACTAGATGTGCTGTGTAGCTTTTGATATCGAACTATTGACAGTTCCAGCAGGGTGGTGAGCCAAGGTTGACGTGCCCATGTGGAGCCATCAATATCAGTGTAAGGGATATTTGCCTAAGGTTCCGAACCACTAATGGAATGAGTGGGAGAGGCGGAAAAGCATAGGTAAATATCCCCGACCAGTTCATTCATAGTGCATTGCCTTTGAAGAGCGGTTATGGATACCTGGGAGGAGAAGCTTGCGCATTTTGCGTTTGTGTGTGGCGAAAAGATCTATTTGAGTTAAACCCAATTTTGAAAGTATGGGTGGAGAACTTGAGGGTGAAGCTCCCACTTGTGGATTTGCAGATACTGTCTGCTGAGAAGGTAGGCAATCTGATTCTTTACTCCTGGAAGGTGTTCTACTAGGAGATACATTTTGTGGTGTATGGCCCATTTCCAAATGGCTTGAGCTTTGTGTGACAGTTGGAAAGTGTGTGTCTCCCCCTGTTTTTGGATATGGTACATTGCTGTCATGTTGTCGGTGCAGACTAGGACAGCTTTGTCTACACAGTGAATTTGAAAAGCTTTGAGCACTAGAAACACTGCTAGCAGCTCTAGATGATTTATGTGGAGAGCCTTGGGCTTTTGACTCCACAAGCCTTGAATTGTATGATTGTGGAGATGAGCTCCCCAACTAGTGAGCGACGAGTCTACTGTAAGCACGGTCTGTGGAACAGGGTCTATGAAGGGCCATCCTTTTGATAAATTTTGTGGGTTCCACCATGCAGAGAGCGATGAGTACGGCCATCTACTAACACTAGATAGGTTAAGAGACCCTGCGATTGGTTACACTGACTTACTAAGCATTCCTGAAGTGGACGCATGTGAAGCCTTGCATGGGGAACAATCATGATTCAAGAGGCCATCATTCCCAGCAGCTGCATACACACCCGAGCTGGTAGGGAGTGAGCTGAAACTGAACAATTAGAGGCTGAATAGTGCGAATTCTGGCGGCATTGGGAAAAGCCAGAGCTCTCTGAGTATCTAAAGTGGGTCCTAGATAGGCTTGAGTGTTGTAAGGTTGAAGATGAGACTTCAACACATTGACTGCAAACCCCAGTTGGCGGAGTAACCGCAGTGTTATGTGAGTGTGCTGGAGACTCTTTAGGTACGTACTGGCTTTGATGAGCTAGTTATCCAAGTACGGGAAGACATGAATGTGTTGTCTTCGCAGGTGAGCAGCTACTACTGCCAGACATTTTGTAAACACCCTGGGAGCAGTGGTGAGTAAGAATGCAAGCACTTTGAACTGGTAATGCTGCCCTGCTACCACAAATCTGAGATATTTGCAATGAGCAGGATATATTAGAACGTGGAAATATGCATCCTTTAAGTCTAGAGTAGACACAAAGTCACCTTGTTGTAGAAGTGGGAGCACTTGTTGAAGTATCACCATGTGAAAATGATCCGATTGTATGTAATGATTTAACTCTCTGAGGTCTAAAATGGGTCTGAGAGAGCCGTCCTTTTTGGGTATTAGAAAGTAGAGGGAGTATACCCCCGAGCCTTGATATTGTAGTGGTACGGGCTCTATGGTTTCTTTTAAAAGGAGAGACTGAATCTCTTGTTTGAGGAGGTGTAGATGGTCTGGTGATATTTTGCTTGAACGTAGAGGGATGTGTGGAGGATTGTTGGTAAACTCCAGGCAATAGCCAGATCGGATAATTCCAAGCACCCATTTGTCTGTAGTAATTGATTGCCAGACGGGTAGGAATTGTGAAAGACATCCCCGACTGGTGTGGAATGATCGGGGGAAGTGTGTAGGGTGTGTGTAGGGTGTGTGTGTGTGTGTGTGTGTAGGGTGTGTGTAGGGTGTGTGTGTGTGTGTGTGTGTGTGTAGGGTGTGTGTCGGTGTGTGTGTGTGTGTAGGTGTGTGTGTGTGTAGGGGTGTGTGTGTGTGTGTGTTTAGGGGTGTGTGTGTGTAGGGGTGTGTGTGTGTGTGTAGGGGTGTGTGTGTGTGTGTGTAGGTGTGTGTGTGTGTGTGTGTGTAGGGGTGTGTGTGTGTAGGGGTGTGTGTGTGTAGGGGTGTGTGTGTGTGTAGGGGTGTGTGTGTGTAGGGGTGTGTGTGTGATTTGCCACGTCTGTGTACTTTTTATTTTTTCAAAGTACGTGTCTACTACAGGACAAAAGAGATGATGTTTGTCGAATGGTGTATTGAGAATGGAAGCCTGAACTTCGGGTTTAAATCCCAAAATTCGTAACCATGCATGCCTTCTTAGTAACACACTGGTATTGACGGCTCTAGCTGAAGTGTCAGCTGCATCTAATACACACCTAATGGAAGAATTAGAGATGAGCTTTCCCTCTTGCACTAAGTCTTGAGCTTTGGATTTATGCTCATCGGGTAAGAATTCGAGCAGTTGTTCAATTTCATCCCAATGCGCCCTATCGTACCTGGCTAAAAGGGACTGGGTATTAGCAATACACCAGTAATTTGCAGCTTGGGAGGCTACTCTTTTCCCAGAGGCATCTATTAGCTTAGACTCTATGTCCGGAGGTGGAGAATCCCCTGGCGTCTGTAAATTGGTCCGTTTACGGGCATTACAAACTACTAAAGAGTCTAAAGGTAACTGGCCCTTGATGAAAACTGGATCCGATGGTACAGGTTTATATTTTTTGTCTATCCGGGGGTGAGAATGCATGCACGACGAGGATCATTAAATATGTCATCCACATGTCTTAAAATACCTTTGAGCATAGGGAGTGTGTAGGTGGATCTTTGGAAACTACTAAGGCTTTCAAAGAGGAAATCCTCCTCTAGGGATTCTTTATGTAATTACACCCAATGGTATTCAACAGCTCTACTTAGAAGCTCTATGTAGCCTACATTGTCATCTGGTGGAGAAGGATTGGTAGGATAAAGGTCAGGATCATTTTCTGTGTGGGAGTCTGTATTATAATCCTTCCATGGGTCTCCAGGTAAAGGATAATTGCCCCCATCCCCATCATCCTGATCATCAGATGTTTGTGGTGAATTAGTAGGGGTAATTAATAAATGATGAGTTTGTGGGGAAGGAGGTGATGGGAGAGGAGGAGAAGGGTTAGTATCAACATGTTTCCTTTTTAAAGAAATGTGATAAGTGTACTCCGACTCAGATCTGCGTTTATGTGGCAATTTGGTTGCAATATGTCCAGTTTTGGATTAATGTAGAGTTCCTTTTGTTTCGGGCCAAGTTTTTAAGGCAGGACGTCGAAACGGGGTTCCTTTAGTGGTATCGGAGCATCTTCATGTTTCGATGCCTAAGTTTTCCGTGCCGGTGTCTTTGGTGCAGAGGATTTTGGTTCTGAAGGCAGTTTC
Organism: Lissotriton helveticus; assembly: GCF_964261635.1. Lineage (NCBI taxonomy): Eukaryota > Metazoa > Chordata > Amphibia > Caudata > Salamandridae > Lissotriton > Lissotriton helveticus. The sequence continues at coordinate 546,832,254 of NC_136059.1, read as the reverse complement.
GTGTCAAAGGAGTTGGGCCTGACACTGGTTTAGGTTTCGACCCCAAAGGTTTCGGATCGGTGCCAGAGTGTGGATAACTCGATCCCAAGCAGGAAGGCTTTAACGTGTGTTTCGATGCCGAGCCAGAAGGCGGGCGTTGGCAACATTTTCTCGGTGCCGACTATGGCCCGAAGGCAGAGGTGTGACCGGAGCCTTTTGCTTGGGCTGAGTAGGACTTTGGGGCAAGGGAGTTCCGGTACTCACGATAAGCTGACCTTGCGGAATGTCTTCGTCCATATCAAAGCCATATTCAGAGATGGATATAGGATCCTCCTATTCTTCCTCGACCCCTAGTGCATCGCCGGTCTCTTGTTCGGAATCTTCTCCGAAGAGGTCTGGAATGGATCCAGTGTTTTGGCTCTGCATGTTGTGATGTCAAGTCAGACGGCCGTGTAGCGTTTTTTTCGAGCAGAAAGATTTACAGGTGTCGCAGTCCTGTTCGTTGTGCTCCGGAAATAAGCACAAGTTGCACACTTCGTGTGAGCCGGTGCGCGGAAACTTTGCGTGGAACAGAGGGCAGAATTTAAATGGAGTCTGTTCCATCGACTGCGATGTGGAACAACACCGGTAGGCCCGAAGGCCTTCACGAGATTCCCGATCAAACAAAGTTTTTGTATTTGATGATACGCGGAGAAATGTGAATACACGATCGAAAACAATACAGTTGAGGGTAAGTGGATTGCGCACAGAGGGGAACCTGAGAAAAGTTTTCGAACCGGTGCACAGCAATTCACGTCCGAACCTGATGGCAGAAAAAGCAATCTAACAAAGGAGTTGATGCCCATGCGCACTGTCACCGAAAGGAGAAGTCACCTACCACGTAATTAGAAAGACTTCTTCAAAGGAAAACAACTTGCAAACAACCGGACACAACACTAGATGGAGTACGCAAAGCATGTGGTTTACAGCTCACATGTTTCGAACACAGTAGATTCTTGTAGAGCTCTCCTATCCATACCTTGAACCGCAGTCTCTATTTTTGCAAACACTCCTGACTGGCGGACATCTTCATTTCATTTACCTCATTAGTCTGCCAACTAGTTTGACAGGTGGCATAGGCTAAAAAGACGGGGCTAGTGGTACTACAGTGGACTACATGCACGGAGATACAAAGCATCAGACAGGGACCAGAAATACTAGTGCAGCTGAAATATTGCAGCAGACAGTTAACTGGAAGTGACTGAAAAGGGGAATGAGCGGAGTGGGGTAGAAATACATTAATATGTAATGTGACTTTTTACTAGGGAACAGCAGTCTTCACTTCAGCAGACAGAGCAAAAAGAGGGCCTGAGGCCACTCATTGCTGGAAACCCATGATGACTAAACCTCAAGGGTTCCTGCCACAAACACCTGCCAACTACAAATCCCATGAGAACTAAAACAGAAAAATAAGACACACACCCAAACACTTTGGAGAAAGCATAATTACTTTAAACATAGTCCCAGAACAGAGGAGAACCACCGCACAGGAAAAATTCGCCCTTTGTGATTGATGTATGTATGAAGGAACGCTTTCCTGATCTGGAACCTCAAAGAGCTGGGTGAAACAGACTGACTGCTGACTTAAAAAGAGCATGAACACGTATGGCTTCCTACTACAAAGCACAACAGCTGTCCCTCAAGACCTATCCATTTTAACAGAAGCTTGAAACCCCAGAATGAGTTTTAATTGACCAACTGATGAATAGTTTTACAGATCCTGTAATTTTGTGTGGAAAAAATACGCTGCCCAACAATCTGAGTAACCCAATTCTGGAAGAAATTGATAATGTAAGGAGCTTGACTTAGTCTGCTGATGATGAATGGCTTCCTACATCCTGAGGATCCAATATAGTATAACGCAGCAATGATTGAAGGCCACCCAATCAATCAAAAGGAGTGGTCAGACAACAGTAATGTGGCTGTTAAAAGCCTTTTGGAAGAGGTCTTAAAATCTTTTAACCCCTTGGCTGCGGTGGCAATTCCACCGCAGCGCTAGGGGGAGGGGGTCCGCGCGGCGCTCCCATGCTCGTGACGGAACCGCTCCGTCACAAGCCTCGGGCGCGCTGTGCTTGTGACGGAGCGGTTCCGTCAGGCGCGAAATCAGCGCCGCGCAGGCTCGCCGAGCGGGCCGTGACGGATCCGCTCCGTCACCAGCACAGCGCGACTGAGGCTGGTGACGGAGCGATTCCGTCTCCAGCATGGGAGGGGTTAAGAGAAGAGTTTGACATTAATCAAACAAGAAAATACCTGCAATTGAAGCACTGCCCATTAGGCAAAACAGATGTGGGATAGCTCAGCTAGCAAGACTCCCAATTCTTTGTCTATATGAAAAGAGTATTTTAAAGTAATGGTCTCTGGTAACTACAGCGTTTTGGATGAAGAACTGTATGACACAACCCTGTAACAAAATCTCTTGAATCATTGGCAATCTATACTAACTAAAGTTTACAGAGGCTGAATGGTGAATATGTTTGGAAAAAAGAACAATGACCTGAGGAAGGAGCACTTAAGTTGTGCTACCTAAAATTTCTGTAGCACTGGCACAGCTATTCTACATCGACCGAATCAATGCTCCCCCTAGTTTTGCTGCAGTATTGGAGAAAAAATTGGAGATATTGTGCACATTTTGTGATCATGTTCATTGCTGGATTCACTTTGTATGTTAACTATTTGTCGATTAATTCTGAATCAATCACCCTCACTGATTCTCTTACACAACACCATGCATGTGGCTAGGATCAATATCCGCTGGAAAAAATTGACTGATAGGATCCTGGTGGTGGCAAAGATGTGCATGCTGTCACATGAAAATAAAAATACGACTCACTCCTGAGGACTGGTACATAGAACTGAGGACAACAACTTTCTATTAGCACACCATAGAAGTGTGGCTCAGTGGTTAGAGGCGGCAGACCCGGAAGCTGAGATCAGCCGTGGACCAGGGTTCGATTCCCCGCCTCGGCGGGTCTCGGGCTCAAAAATTCCACGGACTCGACAATTCTCGCTCCGGTGCCTACTCGACTCACGGGGTCACACTCTGCGACTGTGGGCAATAGCTTGCTTAATCTCCACTACGGCCCCTCGCGGCGGGATGCCTGGCTTTCACCTTGTGAATACCCTGCCGGGGTATCTCTCACAGGGGAATACCAGGACGGGTTCCCTAAGCAAGTGCCTTGAGACCCCTGGGTGAAACGTGCGCTATATAAATCGAAATACATTTACATTTACATATACAAGTTAAAGAACACATCCTAGTTATTAGAGGCATATGGGATCATTTTCTATCAACTTAGGTTGGCAGATGTGCATTATAGCACTGTTTACATCCCAAACTCTGGATACAACTAACCAAGGACCAATTCCTGTATATTTCAAGCATATGAGGTGACATGTCGAATGGACCTCTTGGTGGTTGTACAGTAGATTGATTTCCTTACCAATGGATCCAACTTCAATTCCATGCATCATATAATAGGGTTTAAATACCAAATTGAAAGCTTGTAGTTTCTTACACTGTTGGGCAAAGTATTTAATCCTTTTCCTGTATATTACTGCTAATAAGGAAACACTTTATGCTTATTATATCTTTATATTATTTAGACGTGGAATGTCTTAAAAATACTTATGGGAAATAAACATCTCGTTTATCTGATCTCTGTTGCATTTAACTTTTGATGAAAATTTTTCTTGTAATTGTGAAGTGATTGTACTGAGTCTTGTACTTGTTTCAAGTACATAAAGAGTCATAAAAAAAGGGCTTCCTCAAATATAGAACACATAACTTTATGCAATCACACTCTATTGCTCAATCTACTTGATACTAAGTATACCCACGAGCAGGGCATTAAGAGATGAATTATAACATAATAAAGACACAAGAAAGGAGGAACACACATGTATTAGAAAATACATCAGTGATAAGTCATCTCTGGAATAGTCATGGCTGGCAGGTTGCTGGGCCTGAAGAGCTTTGCACTACAATTTTACGAAACCTTCTGTTACAAACTCCTCCAAATCCTGGCATAATTATTTAATTCCTTTTCAGAGTCCTAAACCGTGCTTGATTCCAGGTCTGAAGCCACAATACCGCTTGTCACCAGTCCCTGCAAGGCCCACTCCTTCCTGCACATCCTGCAGACCAATATCTTTGTTAAACGTGGATGCAAAGATATTCATTGGCATCCTTCAGGCGGGTTGGGACCCATACTGCCATGCTTGATGGGTCACAGATAAATTTGATTTGGTTTACTGGAGGACCCATGGATACCATACAAAGAAAGTACTACATAAAACAGAGGTCTTCAAACTGTGGGGCGCGCCCCCCTGGGGGGCGTGGAAGCGATCCCAGGGGGGCCAATGGGTCTTCAATTACATGTAAATGAAGACAGCTTGGAAGCGCAAAGGGAGCGTTTCTAGGTTGTCGTCATTTAAATGCAGCAGTTAAAGCCCATAAAAACGCATCTGGACTGTAATTCCGAGTGACATGAGCAGGGTCAGTGAGTGTGAATTCGGCGTCCAAGACAGGCGCGCACCTACCATTGTGCTGAGTGGGCTGCATCGGCCCCCTGCGACCTCCTTTTGTAAGTTGGCACACATATATTGACTCGGCTGCTACAAAGAGCTGAACAGGAGCACCACACTTTCACCCCAGACTCTTACCCGGCCCCACAATCCCATTTTGTTGTGCTAATTTGGAAAAGTTTAGTTTGAATTTAAACATTTTTGTATGTGTTTAAGTCACTTCGTGATTCCAGCCCTCCTCAAACAAACAGAAAAATGCTCTCCCAGGGCAGACAGGAAGAGTGTACTGACCCTAAGGCACTTAATTGTGTTAAAGCTCGTGTTAAAGCTTTCTCTGTGAGAGTGAACATGGTGATGGCAATACAGTGCTGTGGCAGACTCGACCTTTTCAAATATTATACAGGCCCTCAGACTTTAAAAGGATGATCGAACTCGAACTTTGTTGAATTAAATTGTCATAATAGATTATTTTAGGTCGTTACCCTCCCTTTTCTGGGTGCTGTCTTTATCCTGTATTTTTCTTCTTCAAATATGATATTATTCTTATCATTGTACCGCATTATGTGAATTTGTAAAGCGCTCTGATACATGCAAGGGTTATGTTCGCGCTATAAAAAAACTATAAAAATAAATAAATATTTGTGACGGGGTCCCTCCTCCGAACACTGAGCAACTCAGCAATTGGTGGGAAACCACCCCCCTTTCACCCACTACCTTTGGTTCCCAACAGCTGCCTGACCCCACATGGACGGAGGAGCAGGAATCAGGTTGGCAGAGTGAGACGTTGGACGGAGGTCCTTTAACTCCTCGGCATGGACTGACGAAGCCCCGCCCATCAGCAGGCCGGAAACAGCAAAAGAGAGACCGGCCCCGAAAACGACGGACGGCGTATCCCTGGAGGAGCGAGGTGGATCGAGAGCGGAGAGCAGAGGAGAGGCCAGTGAAGGAGAACCGAGACGAGAGGCGTGGAGCCGAGACGTAGCCAGGAGGCCCACGGACCCACGAGTCGCCCCGCCACGCACCCAAGGGAGGGGCGTGGCTACAACAGGTACGGGGCCGGGTAGCGGATTGGGTGGCTCAGCACGTACCGCCGACCGAATAGTTGTATAGCCTCTTGTAACTTAGCCCCCTCCAAGACCCTTCCCTGCACGAGCACTCCCTCACTGCGTGTAAAGGCTGAGCACCTTCACCGGTTGTTACCTCACCCCCGGCCCTATGAACTGTATGGTCGCGTATGGCTGCCTGACTCCAGTTTCTCTTTTGTTTTGGGCCCACCCGGCGTGATTGGAGACGAGGAGAGAGGAAGACAGCCCCGTGGATCCTGTGAAGCAAACTGGAGCCACCGCGAAAGCCACCCTTTGACTCTGCAGCGTTTGCCCGGGAACGGATAACAAGTCGGCAGAGACGCTGCTATATAAAAATAAAGCCCTCTTTAAAAGCACTGTTAAAAGACTCTGTCTCTATCGTACCTTCTCCAACCCCTGGTTAGTCCCCAGAGCCCTGAATCCGACATAGCGGTTTCCCCTGCCCTGGGACAATATTTAATGTGTATTGGTGGAAATCGGCAGGGGTCAAAAAGGTCATTATGACACCCCACACTCATCAACAAGTAGATAGCAGGAGTATCCAGCAACACTTCCACTTCAACATGTAAGCCACAATAAATACCCATCATATGGTGGTTAAAAGGCTGTGCTATGCCAAAAGAATTTTGCTTTGTACAGAAAATTTCAAACATTTAGACCTGTGTATTGAATTATAACCTACATCTGAATAGAGTTTTATTTATTTATTGGCGCTGTTAAGCCAGTGATATCGCGCAGCACTATTAGAAGTAAAATGCACAAACGAAAGATTATGTTTTGACATTAAAATAACAAAATGAGCCTTCCATATATTAACCTGCTTACTGCTCATTATATACAGCTGGGTGTATGTAGGTAGGTATGTATGCCATTTTTGTGCTATCTACAGATATCTACGAGCAACCTGAAGAGATTAGGGATTCAAGCAGGGTTGTCCAACCTTTCACCTTTCACAGGCTGATAAAGGGGATATCATTGAGTTAAAATTAAGGCATGTTATTCACAGAGATGCAAAACTTGGAGCATGGCTGGTGCCTGTCAGAGATGGCACGGCGAGCAAAAAAAATATGGACTGGAATGCAGCCTCAAGCAGTTACCAGTAGTAGAGAGAAATTCAAGTTTTTCACCCATTCCTTTTGTGCTTTCTTCACCTCCATGCTGTAAGAGCCTAGACCTGGGTCCTGTGCTCACTCCATCATAGGCCTCGCTCACCCGACTGACCAGGGCAAGTGGGCCAAAACAGGTTTAGGGCTGCTTGTGCTCTTGTTCTGAGGGCTCTGGCTCTCGGTCTCAGAACACAGGGTGCATTTTGCTTACTAGCATCAGGGCTCAAGTCACTATTATTGCACATAGAACAGGACCTAAGCAACAGGGGAGGGGTAAATGTGCTTTTTTGTTGCTATTTTTGACACAAAGTGGCAGAAAGCCTGTTTGGGCATCTGGCCTGGAAGTAAAATAAAATAAAATAAATTAAAGTAATGGCCCAGTTGAGTTAGAAGAGTGGACAGTCTGAAGCTGTAGGTATTATTGGTGCAGCAGTTGCAGCTGTGCCAGTGCTTCTTTGAAACCTTGGCACAATGACCTAAGGGAGAGGAAAAGTTAGTGGTGAGGAGACGCCTTGATTTGGACATCAGAGAGATGAGGGATGCAGGGAGATGAGAGGGAGAGAGATGATGAGAGATAGGATTGAGAGGGGTGGTGTGAGATGAGGCTATGTTGTTAACAAACGTCTGTACCCATCATTAGTGAAATAGGTGCAGTGACACGTTTGCCCAGGGGTCCACTACATCACAAGTTTGAATGTTTTACAATAAAAAGGGTGCATGGGGGCTCATTTTCCTTGCTAGCATTAGGACAGATGGTGCCCTTGGCACAACAAAGGTGGGCAGCATGCAGTAGCTCCTTTTCTTTCAGAAAGACTGGGCTTGTTGCGAGATTGTAGTGATGGTCAGACATTGTGGAGAAGGAGTGAAAGAAGAGGAGATAGACCGCTTCTAAGGGCTACAGTCATCATTAATGCAGCAGATGGAGTGCATTGAGGCCCACAGCACCCCAATTATGGGCAGTAGTGTTTTGGATCAATTCTAATCATGTTTGATGCTGTTGCATTTTTATAAGTCCCACATTCAGTGTGGATTATGAGCTACAGAAAAGCAATCCAGAAGTGATAACATGATCCCAACCCTCATTGATCATCCCTCCCCAAATCCTTGCCATATAGGTCTGGAGGGGGCCCAGCTTCAAAACATTGTGCTTAGGGGGGCTCAGGGCAAAAAAGTTTGAAGACCTCTGCCGTAGAGGAAGACACTGCCCTCGTAGAATGCGCTCTAGGAGCTGCTTGTAATGGTCTTCCTGCTTGTGCGTGGCAAAAGGCAATAGCTGCAGATATCCATCTTGCGATTGTTTGCTTGGAAACTGCCTGTCCTTTACAAATTGCACCATAGGTGATAAACAGTTGATCAGATCTGCGCAATGTAGATGTTCTTTGCAAATAGAACTTCAGACATCTCTTAATGTCCAGAGTATGCAATGCCGTTTCCGCAGGTGTTTGTGGGTTAGGAAAGAATGTCTTTAAGATCACGGGTTCGTTTAAATGAAAGTCCGAAGGCACCTTAGGAATGAATTTCGGATTAGTGCGGAGCACTACAGAGTCATTTGTGAATTGTAAGAAAGGATGCTAAACAGTGAACGCTTGGATATCACTGACTCTCCTAGAAGAGGTCAGGGCCAATAACAGTGACACCTTCCATGTTAGAAATTTCAGATCGCTCGATGGATAGGTTCCAATGGGTGACGCATGAGTTGCGCCAACACTACGTTGAGATGCCACGCTGGAGGTGGACGACGTACCGGAGGGAACATTCTAAAAAGGCCTTTAAAGAATTGTTGTATAATTCTCGTAGAATAAAGAGAATTTGTCCCATCTTGTCGGTATCTCGAAATTACTGCTAGGAATACCTTAAGGGTTACATGAGGCAATCCAGATCTCGCTAGATGGAGGAAAAAAGGCAGGATTTCTTCTGGTTTAGCTGAAAAAGGATGAATGCCAGCTGAGCGACAACAGACACAAAAGCGTTTCCATTTAAGACTGTACGTCTTTATGGTAGCAGGTGCTCCTGCCTTGGCCAGAACTTCCTTGCAGTCCGCAGGGATGTTCAGATGGGCGAACTCGCGGTACTCAGGCACCAGGCCACTAATCTCAGTGACGTTGGATCTGGATGGTAAATCTGGCCATCTTGAATGGAGAGCAAGTTGGGAATTGGGTGCAACTGAATCGGTTTGCACTCTGACAGGAGAAGGAGCTCGGTGAACCAGTACTGGCAAGGCCATCTGGGAGCAATGAGAATCAACCGACATGGTTCTCATCTTCCGCAGGACTCTGGGAACTAGCGGTATTGGTGGAAAAGCGTACGCATATATCAGAGACCAGTTGATCGAAAACGCATTCCCCTGAGAGTCTTTGTGGGGATGCCAACTTGCAAAGAATCGGCATTTGCTGTTGTTCTTGGTTGCAAAGAGGTCTAAGTCTGGATGACCCCATAGATGGAAGATCCGATCCACAGTCTGCTGATGAAGGTCCCACTCGTGAGTGGACACTGTTGTCCTGCTGAGCGTGTCTGCAAGTACGTTCTCCGTTCCAGGAACATGAACCGCCTGAAGATTGATCTTGTGTCGTATTAACCATGCCCACAGCTCCTGGGCTTCCTGCGACAAGAGAGCAGATCTTGTCCCTCCTTGTTTGTTGACATAGTGCATGCTTGTAGTGTTGTTTGTGCGCACCAACACATTGCCACCCTGGATGATTGCACGAAATGCTTTGAGTGCAAGGAAGATGGCTCTCAGTTCTAAGAGGTTGATGTGCCAACACCTTTGCTGCGGGCTCCACTTGCCGCTGAAGATGAGCTCCCAGCCTTCGAGGGATGTGTCTGTGGTGAGTGTAAAGTTCGGCGTATCCTGAAGGAATGCGCAACCCTGTCGTAGATTTTTTCTTTGTGTCCACCAGCGGAGGGAATCCCGCATGCGAGGTGTAATCTTGATGAGATCCTCGAAGGAGCCGGAGACCTGTAGCCATTGTAAGCTGAGCTCCTCCTGAAGAGGCCTCATTCTGAGTCAGCAAGTTGGTATTAGCTGAATGCACGACGATACCATCCCCAGAAAAGACTTGAACAGTCGGACTGAAACTGACTTTTTTGAAAGCAGAGACCGGGCCATATTCTGTATCTTGTTCTGCCTTTCGTCCGAGACGAAGGCTTGGAGTAGCTGGGTATCTAACGTTGCTCCCAGGAAAGCCCGTCTTTGTGATGGTACCAACTGGGATTTGCTGATGTTGATGGATAGACCCAGAGACCGAAAGAGGTTTAGACACTGTTGTAGATGGTTGTCTGTGTCTTCGTAAGAACTGGCCTTGATAAGGCAGTCTAGATATGGGAATATTTGTATCCCCTCCAGCCGGAGGTAAGCCGCTACTGGGGCCAAGACTTTTGTAAACACTCTGGGTGCCGAGCGCAGCCCAAAGGGAAGTACTCTGAACTGATAATCCCTGCCAGCCACTCTGAATCGCCGGAATTTTCTGTGACGAGGTAAAATGGGGATGTGGAAATACGCATCTTGGAGATCCAAGGTGGCCATGTAGTCCCCTGCTGCTAAAAGATGCAATATTTCCTGTAGTGATAACATTCTGAATGTTAGTTTCTTCAGATATTTGTTTAGGGCACGGAGATCCAGAATCGGACGCCATTCTCCGGATTTCTTCTTTATTAGGAAAAATCATGAGTAGAATCCTGTTCCCCTCATAGTTTGAGGTACTTTCTCGATTGCTCCCTTCTTTAGCATCAAATTTATCTGGGCAAGGAGCTCTCTTAAGTGAGCTGGAGGTGGGCCCTTTGGGGGAACATTCGGAGGGAATTGTTCGAATTCTAGGGCATGGCCCTTGGCCACAATGTCCAGAACCCACCTTTCCGATGTTATCGATGACCATTTTGAGTAAAATTTTGATATTTGTCCTCCAATTTGTTCCTGAGAGTGGGGCAGTAGCGGTGGCAGGTGACAAGTCTCATTGACGTTTACCTTTTCCGCAGTAGGCCGGTTTCCCCCTATTCTGGGAATAATTATTTCTCCGTTGGCCGTAAGATTGATAGCGCTGTGTTTGGTAGCGCTGATTTCCTTGTCTGTAATAGAATTGCTGTGTGTATCCACCTCTGTTAGAGGACGATCCACGTCCTCTTGCTCCTCGAAAGGGCGGTTTACGAAATTGGAGGGTGCCCAAGGATTTTGCCGTTTCTGTGTCCTTTTTAATGGTCTGCAAGGCTTCTTCTACTTGCGGGCCAAACAAAGTCTCTGTCATAAGGCATATCCAATACCCTTGTTTGAATTTCCTGACGGAATGACGTAGATTGTAGCCACCCCTGTCTACGTAAGACAGCAGCACCTGCTAATTGCCTGAAATCAGTGGAGGCAACGTCCACCGCCGAATCGATAATCTCAGTCGAGATTTTTTCCCCCTCCTGTAAGATCTTCTGCGCTTCAGATCTAGCGGGCTCCGGAAGCTGGTCTATGTATGGCGCAATATCCGACCACATCTGCCGGTCATATCTGCCCAAGATGGCCAATGAATTAGCAGCCCGGACCGTGGTAGCTATCATCGTTGAAACACGTTTTCCAATGGCGTCAAGGCGCCTGCCATCCCTGTCCGGTGGGGCTGCAATTGGAGATGAGGGGTTCCTAGACCTCTTCTGAGCAGCTTGAACAATAACTGAATCCAGTTTCGGTTGCCCTATAAGGCACGCAGGTGACTCTGCCGGTGCCTTATATTTCTTGTCAATCCGTGGCAGGACAGGGTGTATGGAAGCTGGAGTAGACATCACCTTAATACCCTCCTGCCATATAAATCTATAATAGGTATAGATTTGACTTGTTTTCTAGGCTGATCCTTAAAATCATAGAGAAAACATTCCTGCTCCGTATGTTCCATATCCATATGGAATCGCTTAGTAGCCCGTTCCATGAAAAGGTTAAAACCACCTACGTCTACTGGTGGTGAGTCCGGAGGTGACGGAGAAGGAGTCTGCACCTGATATTCATCCCACTCCGACATGTCATCAACCTCTCCTTCTTCTCTTTGTTCTTCTTCGTCAGAAGACTGTTGTCCCTCTGGCTGATTAGACGGTGCCGGTGGAGGAGACCTTGGAGGTCTAAAGTCAGGTAAGGGTGCTTCCACCGCCGGAGTAGGAGGCCGAGAGCCTGTAGATTCAGATGGCGGAAACTGCCTGTAATAATCGTCAAGCGTGCCTTGGAGTTTGGTGAGCAATGCAATCGGCACCTGAGTGGCAGGGACACTTGCTACAGGGGACGTCAGTCGTTCAGATGACTGTTGTTCCTCTAGGTCGTCTTCCTGAAGCTTAATATTTAGTTCGGAAGGACTTGTAGCCGTACCAAAGGTTTCCCCAAGTACAGAATCCTCCTCACTGTCTTCAGAGTCAAGAAGTTTGTCTGGGAGCTGTAGGGGTACCCTTTGAGGTGAAATATGCAGAGGTGATAACGCCAATGTTGAACTACGCCTCTGAAGCAAACATGGTTTTTGCGTCTGAAAAACCGTCGACGGTGACCACACTTGCAAGGTAGTACAAGAGGATAGTTGCGGCGTCGACAGTGGGTCCACTGAAGAACTCGTGGCACTGGATTTGGCTTTAGACGACGACGAACTAGTCGTGGACGGTGCGGTTATCGTCGTCGACAGTGATGGTGCCGTCCGCATTGATGTTTTTGCCGACAATGCCGGCTTCGTCGACGGTAAAGACTTCGTCGACGGAATTGACTTTGTCGACGGAATTGACTTCGTCGACGGAATTGACTTCGTCGACGGTGTTATCTTCGTCGACGTTGGAGCCTTCGTCGTCGACGGAGTGGAACTCGTCGCCGAGCCCGTCGACGATAGCTTCTTCGTCGACGGTAGAGCCAGCATCGACGATGTAGTCGACGGTGTCGTCGACGGAATTTTATTTTAAGAGGCCGTCGACGAGGCGCCGACGATGGCAGAAGATGAAGATTCTACCGTCGACAAAAGAGGTCTAACAGTGACATAGACCATCGTAGGCGATAAAGACGCCGTCGACATGATCATCTGTGGCTTAGGAGATGAAAAAGTTACCGTTGATGTAGATGTAGCGTTGACGGAGATCTTCGAAGGGGCTGAATCTGAGGTAAAATCTTCTCAGATGTCTGAGATAACTTCTTGGTGGAACTTCTCGGGGGCTTAGATGGACCACCTTTATCCTTAACAGGGGGAGTAGTCTTGGAAGAGGAAGGCCTCTCAGACCCCTTAGCTGGAAGTTGTTTTTTTAGCAACTTTAGCCCCAGGAGAAGTTAACACCTCAGGAGCAGCTCTCTTCCTAGAGGCTGAATTAGAACCAGAAGCAATACTGCCTACCTCAGACGCAGGATAATCCGAATCCTTAAGCTTTTGTAGCCACAAAAGCAGGCGGCCCTCTCTGTCTCTGAGGGCCTTCTGAGGGAAGGTTCTACAGATCTTGCAGTCCCTTTACTTAATGTTCAGGATAAAGGCAATACATGCACTTCTTGTGGGGATCTTCTTTAAAAAGCCGGAGCTTCCCACAAGATTCACAAGGTCTGAATAAAGATTTCTTGGAAGACATCTTGAAAAAACACTAGATTCCAGAAGGAAAATAGAGAAGAACTGAGCAGAGCTCAGGGAGACTCCCTTCACATGACGTGCAGCAGAAACTCTGACAGCCTGAGCCTCTGGGGAGAACCTTCAGGTGGGTGCTGTCGCCTGATTGGCTGTAGTTTGGACTATACAAAATGACTAGGATAGTCATGAGTGTGGAGGTTTTTTCTACTGTAGCTTGGGCTACTTTACTTCCTGGTTGGGAATTAATGGTTTTTCCAATGTTATTATAGCATATTATTGCTTTTTTATGTACCGTGGGACTCCCACTCCGATGACGGGGAATGATTCAGGCATGTGAATCTATGAAAGACACCCTTAATACTGGAGAATGAGACCTCTGGTGAGGCGGATTCTCCCTTAAGGCACTGGGGCTAAGCCCCCCTGAAATTATTTCCTTCACATTCCTGTACAAATATTAAATACATCAATTTATTTAGCAATACAATCGTATCTATAAACAAATCAATGTATTTAGGTCTGGACTGTCTGTCCCAGGCTGCCTGCCCCACCTCGCTCTGAAGCAGGAGACGGAAGCAAGCTAGTAACAAACTTTCTGAACTGTGAAGCACAATGCAGGGCTTACTGTTCTAAAGCCCCCCATAATGAATCATTGCCATCGTAGTCTAGGGCAGTATCCACTATAAGCCATTGAGGCTGTAAGCGTCATGATTTGGGGCGTTGGAGTCGCCTTCCCGGAGTGAGAGCAGCAGTCTGTCATTCACAGACAGATTCCACCCTTTCCCATTTTTATACATAGGAGTGTATGAAAGCATGTGTGTTTTATTGCCTTGTTCTCTGTAATGGCAAGTGGTAGAATGCTAATCTTCTGTTCAGAGACAAGCGCAAAGCGAGAGATATGTGCTACAGTAGACAGTTATCTGCTGAACGACATTAAAACTGTTCCTGAGTACCGAGTCCTATAGAGAAGTACATGCTGCAAGTCTTTAAGTCTCTCCACTCTAGTCGAGCTATGTTGGTTCATTTGATGTAAATGCATTGTATTTCTAAGGCGGTCTCCTGGCTTTATTCCATGGCCATGCTGCTTAGTCTCCAGAACGAGAGAATGCAATGCAGACTGCAACGATAACATGTTATTAATGGCACAGTTTTATGTTCCCAATGTTTGATGAAATAATACTCTGAAAAGAAAAACACTGTGTGTAGTTTTTAACATTTGATTTAAAAGATAAATGTTGACATTAGCGATCATAGTAGTCTGAATCAAGGCCCTCCAGCCTGCATTACCGCAGTCTCCCATGCCATTGACATGCCATTGACAAAATTAATGCCAAAACCATGGACTGATTTACCAACAATGAGAATAAGAACGTTGAGGCAATGCATGTCAGCGATTTAGTTGCCTTTTTATTTCAAGTCTTAATTACTCTTGCCTTTCTCAAGAGTTAGCTATTTAATCACGTTGTGCTTCTTTCTGTGTTTTATTCTGTGCATACTTTGAGCTGTGCAGGCGTTTATGAGGGGCTTTGATTCAGAGCTCAGACACTGAAGTCAAAGCAAAGTGCCTGTCAGTGGGTTGGCCTCTCTGCAGAGCACACAGAACAATGGTCATGTATTCCAGTTGTATTTGGAATCTAGTGAAAATGTGTGTGAAAGCTGGGCACAGATGGCAAAATATTTACAGGGCAAAAGTAAATACATTGCTTAAATGTGAGTGCAGTGTATGTTTGGAAGTGGTGAGGTGAGGGAGATGCAAGGAAGCACCTTGAGGGAGGAGCGAAAAGTGGGTGCTGAAGAGGAAAGAGAGGTAGTTGAAGATGTGCAGATGGAAGAGAATGTGCAGAAAAACAGGACATATATATCTAACATAAAGCACACATAACTTAGCTGAAGGCCAAAACTCCTTCCACAGGCCTAAATACTATTGAAATTTCAGAACTGACACATTTTGAGGGTTAATTATTCATAACAAATCCTTGTTACTCATTAATGTTAAACAGCTAACAGCCATGGAGAACGTCAATTGTACTGACAGGTTTTAGGTGTAGGTCAGTTGTTGTGTTATATATCAGAATGCAGTTATATCTCAGGGAGAAACCAAAATACTGGTCGGGTAGCACACTATAGGAATCACAGAAATTAATTTAGTGTGTTCCCTTTTAGAGAATCCCCACATTTTTCATCCCACTTAAGGATCTGTCTTCACATGCGACTGATTGCAATCAGCATCTGTGAGTGCTTCCCGAAGCCTGCTTAGAGCATTTTCTTCCAAAGTTGATGCTGCATGCAGTGCAAGACACTGGGCGAGCACACACTTTAATAGACAGAAGTTATCGCATTGTACAATTTTCACATTACAGTAACTGTTGAACATGTTAATGCAGTAAGAGATAGGGCAGTTTTTTATGTATAATATTTAAAAACTATAAGTTCCCAATGCTTTATAAGCCTTGCTTTATCACTTAATTAATTTGCTTTAAAATGCACCATTTGACAATCTTTTTTCCTCCGGAGGAGGATCCAGCTTGGAACCCACATTTGTCCACTAAACTTGCCTGCGTCACTCAACACATAAAAGCCATACCAAACCTTTAGGTATCGAGTATCAAGTGAATATGAGTAATTAAGATTAAGAGTGATTGCAAGTGAGTGGGTGAATGAAAATGACAGAGTAAGTGTGAGGAGTGTTAGAGAATTAATGAAAACGGGTGACTGAGTTGAACAGAGTGACAATGCGTGAATGAGACTCACAGTGAATGAGAGTATCAGTGCACACATGAGTGTGATCAAATATGACTGAATAATAGTGAATGTGAATGAATAAGAATGGGTAACAGCATGTGAGAACGATGGAGTCAGAGTAAGAATGAGTGCAAGTAAGTGTAACTAAATATGAATGAGTGAGAGTAGGAATGAGTGAGTGTGAATAAGAGTAGGAGCAAGTGCAAGAAAGTGAGAATGAATGAGAGTAGGTGAAGGAAAATGAATATGAGTGAATGTAAGGGAGAGTGAGTGAGAATGTGGTGTTAAGCTTGTTAGTCTGTCATTGTTCCTGACCTAATGACCATAAATTTGAGCTTACAGAGACAACAATAGCAAAATATTGTTGCTGCGATGCTGGTGGCATTTATTAGCATGACGGACAGCGGTGATAAAATACCGGCACTCGTATTTTAAAGGTAATTCTTGGCATATCGAGAAACTGTGGAAAAAAATGCTGACACTGGGTGGACAACAACATGACTTAAAAAAATCGCACTCTCTGAGATCTCCGGTCAGAGTTGCCTAATTCAACAAGAATCCTGCCTTTATAAGGAACCAATTTCAACACCTTTGGCGACTTATGCAAGGGTGTTACACTGCAGAGTGACCATCTTTATCCTGAGGACTCACACAGGGTAAAGTGGGAGCGCAAGTACGGGCCGACTGGAGGCATACAAAATGGCAGCCTGCACTGGTTGAACGTCCACCGAGCCCTACTGCGGCTGTCCCACTCTGGAGGCTCTGGCAACCACCCAGAGGCCGTGGAATAGTAAAGTGGCCCACACGGAGTGTCCATCCCACGCGGGAAGGGCCTCTAGCTATTTTAGAAGCTGCGCGGGTGACCGGGGCTGTATGGCTGAGGCTTCATGCAGCGGGCAGGGTGAGGAGTGGGATAGAGGATCACTGGAGAGGACCATCTAAGCCAGACTGTGGCTGACCAATGGTTGTCGTGGCAGCGGGCACCTGTGGTGGAGCGGGTCAGTGGCAGCCCACCTACATTCCAGGCTGTATAGCCAACGCGGCTTCAGTAGGAAGCATCCATATCACTGAACTGTGATGGCCGGAAATTACACTGTTTTGGGGGGGACAAAGGCCTGAGGAGTCTATGGCCTATGTGTACGAGGTGCAGCACTGAAGGGCACGCACACAGCAGCGATGAGCACCCAGACTTCTGCCTGGTCGTGGGGTCTGTGGTTCTGGAGCTGGGAAACCATCAATAAAGCATGATTTGTCAAGAAGCTGCCTGCGGCCCTTGAACAAACACTGCTGAAAAAACTCAACCAGCCCCCTGAGGACACATCGAGGAATGGCTGAGTGACACAGGATAGACCCCTGATAACTACTCACAGACACTGAAGGTAGTGTGATCTGCAGGGACATGGTGGGAGGTAGTTGCACCAGCCTTCAGATTGGGGGCAAGTTTTATATATTAAGAAGTACTATTTTCAAGATTGCACATATTGGAGGAGCGGAACGGGGGATGCATAAAAGTTTTATAGGGCAATATGGGCCGACAGTACTGGATGTGATGACAAACTGAAGGTTATAATGTGCCAGCCCGACTGCTCCCTATAGAGAAACCAATGTCCTAATACTGCATCGCTGCAGTACTCATTGCAGGCCCACTGAAGTTAACTTCTGTCTCCTGCGTTGCACTGCCTTTCCCACCTTTGTGGCGCTTCAGTCTGAGAAGCACAACAGATATGGTACAGTTGAAGTTGTGTGCATAGTAGTGGAGAAATTAGAGGACATTTAACACAAATTAAATTTTTATAATGTTCAGCATCCTCATTATTGTAGAAAAGCAGGAATAGTGACAGCAGTGTGGTAAGACTGCGTTGCAAATCGGAAAACAGGGAAGCAACGTCTTTGTACTCTCATCCACCTTCTCCCCTCACCGGGCCCTAGAAGCCATTTCGTTCTTGCCTTCCCCTTTCCTTTCAATGACTCAACGAAAGTCCAAGAGGAGACAAGTTAACACCACGCTATAAACTTAATAGTTGAGCCACCAATACAATGGCTAAGAATAAAGACACTAAACACCCTCGACAGGGAAGGAGGGACTGTTATGCCAAAGTCGTGAGCCCTAAGGTGGACACAGAAGAGGGTACACAGCTCCTGTCAAATAATGCCATACTACTACAAGCGACTGAATCATTGAGAGAGGTGTTAGAGGGTAAGAGAGGAGTGGTATGCTCAGAGGTGGCACTGTTGCGCCAGGACCTTTGCAATGTCTCAGAAAGAGTAAGAGAAGCGGAGACTCGAACTTCAGAGCTGGAAGACACGGTGTGAGTCCTCCGGAAGGGAGTGGAAGAGCTCTGCAGCACCAGTAAAGATGCACTATGGTGCCTAGACGACACAGAAAATTGAGCACGCAGAAACAACCTCCATTTTCCAGAGGGTGTGGAAGGGACTAACATGCCAGTATTTTGGGCAAACTTGCTGAAGGACACTCTTCCACCCGAGCCCTTCTCTACTTGCTTTGTAACAGAGCAGGCACGTAGGACATTGAGTACTAAAATGCCGCCAGGGGCATCACTCGGACCCATTATAACGACATTTCTCAACTTCCTGGACTGGGATAGGATCCTACGGGAGGTGCGACACAAGTGAGCAATTAGATATAAAAATTCCGAAATTAGGGTATTCCCAGATTATAGCTGTGAAGGTCAACGTCGGTGATGAACGTTTGACTCCGTCAAAGTGAAACTTAGAGCGACCTTCAACTGTAATATGTTATTGTTTCCTGCCAAGCTGATATAGCATATACCAGGGTAAGGCACACTTCTTTCAATCACTAGAACAGGCTTGGCCACGGACAGAGTAGCGACCAATATTACGCCCACCGAAAGAACAACAATCAGAGCAACGTCCGTCGCAGAGTCTGGGGGCTAGAGATAAAGACAGCATACGGAGGAAACGAGGCAGTGGTTACAGGCTGCACCACGAAGGTGGGGAACCCCTCTACACACAGAGGAGGATTAGACCAGGATGGGGGCTCTCTACAGACCCAGAGAGAGACCACAATAAAAAGAAGTGCCATAGATACCATCAGGCTGCAGGTCACCCATTCGGACTTAAGGGAAATTGAGCTATCCTCAGAGGAAGAGTGTGTGCATCCCCATGCTGCTGAAATCTCTGCTTTGTAACAAGATAGAGGGACTGGACAGCAGTCGCCACAGGCAGAACCCCAAGATCCAGTACATTCAGAGTTATTAACAGGCATCAATATACCGGCCACTGTGGAGAAGTGTGGCTCACTGGTTAGAGCAGGCAGACCCTGAAGCAGAGGTCAGACCCGGGACCAGGGTTCAATTCCCGACGCGGCAGGGTCTTGAGCTCAAATGTCCATGGACTCGATAATTCTCGCTTCGGTGCCTGACCTAATCATGGGTTCACACTCTGCAACTCTGGGCATTAAGCTTGCTTAATCTCCACAACGGCCCCCCTGCGGCGGGATGCCTGGCTTTCACCTTGGGGATGCCCTGTAGGGGCTATCTCACAGGGAAAAGCCAGGACGGGTTCCCAAGGCAAGCGCGGAGATACCCCTTCGGGGGTCGATTCAGGCGCTATATAAGAAACATAATAATAATAATAATAATAATAGAGATCTACACACAACTGATGCTCCCGACACCCCTATGGATGACTAAGTTAGTGATTAGACTTTTCTCGGTCTGATTTTGCCTTTTGTTCGTTTTCATGTTGTAGGTGTTAATATGCTTGGGACTGAGTAGTTGGGGGTGGGGGGGGTTGGAAGACAGACCTCTCCTTCTATTCTTGCACACAGCTGTTTTATAATAATGTTGGTCAGTGATTATGGAAAGTCGTGGGGGGGTGAGGAGAGGGCTAACTTTTTACTATTTTCTTGGTCATACAGGTTTTTGGAGGACAGATACACTTAAGGCAACAAGGACTTCCTGAGCTGTCCACGTATTACTGAGACACTTAGTAAATATACACCTTGGCCACACTAGCTCCAGCAGTGATGCCTACCTTTACGGTAACGACATGGAATGTCAATGGATTAGGAGATAAGCTCAAGTGGGGACTGGTGACACAGTCTAATATTCGCATGCACCCTGAAAAAGTAATGCTTCAAGAGACGCACCAAGGTACTCAATGTGGATTCATTAGTAGGGGGGCACACAGTGCTTTAGCTCAGGCAGGATATACTTCTGGGGCTCCTGGAGTAGTAATATCAATCAAAAAGTCCCCCCCATTTAAAGTGACGTGTACATAAACGGACTCTAAGGGACTCTACGTGTGGAGTCACTGGAGTGTGTGGCACTTTGATATGCGTATATGCACCATCTCAATTGGAGTCCCCCTACCTTGATTAAGGCGGTGGACATTCTTCTGGAGACATACCCATCTCTTCACGTGATAGGAGGTGATTTTAATGACATACTGAACACATTACTAGTCAGTTCTGAGACTCATGGAGGAGCGACATGCACTACCCTGCTGGCAAGTTTTGCTAGCACATTCGGTCTAACAGTCTTATGGAGCCACAAACATCCACACGACACATAATATTCCTACTTCTCAAGAGCCCCTTACGTGTACATAAGACTGGACTATATATTCGGATGAGCTGGATGAGATAGGACAGGCTGACTATTTAGCAAGGGGACTCTCGGATCACTCCCTGCTTCTGGTGCAATAGGGAACAAGGTTCAATGGGTCAAACACAGGGTTGTGGCTTAAGGCCTGGGACCTGCGGGATGGTAAGGGTCTAAGGGGTATTCGTGTTGACACAGAATTTTCTTCTCAGAAAATAAGGTCACAGTCTCCTCCGGGGTTATATTGTGGGAAGCCAAGTTATGCATGACAAGGCTCAAAACCGTATAGCTTAGAAAAAAGAAGGTGGTGGAGAAATTAGAACGATTCGACGAACAATCCTATATCTATAGGGGTGGTGCATTGGCAAATCAGACACCTTGGTCGCCCGACAGTTAGAAGCTCGGAGACTAAAATTTCACGACCTGGCACAGGACAATTCCAGGAAGCAGAGACTGGTGATGTTTACACCAACTATATGAAGCCGGAGACGAGGCTAGGTAACTCCTTGCTGGGCTTAGCAAAACACAGAGGGAGGCTAGATGGGTGTGGGGTATTGCAGACTACTCCGGAGTGATTCACACCACGGACGAACAAATCACAAAGGCGTTTGCAGACTATTATAGAGAATTTTATGAGGCATGTCCACTCAGTAGTTCCTTGTAAATAGATCATTACCTGGCGGTCATAAGACCCCAGTGCTGGGGGAAGAGGCAGCAAAGGAGTTAGAGAAAGACGTAACGTTAACAGAAGTGCATGAGGCAGTCGCTAAACTGCGCCAGGGTATGATGCAGACTAAAATGGAATACCGGCTGAATTATATCAACATTTCATAGACCGACTGGGTCCCCACATAGTGTCTTTACCAAGACACATATAAGGACCCCGACCTCCAGAAAGCCACGATCACGGTTATACATAATGACAGAAGTCCCATCCTCTTATTAAACATGGAGGTTAAAATATTAGCTACAATCCCTGCAACACACCTACTGAAGAATATCAAATTTCTTATATACAACGATCAGTCTGGATTTATGCCGGGTCGTGCTACCCGTTTGAACCTACTTGGAACACAAATGGCTGGTGAAGTTTAAGCACTGTGACGCCCAGCATGTCTTCCTGTCGTTAGGCGCAGAAAAAGCGTTTGAAGCGGTGCATTGGCCATGCCTGGACTGTACCCTAGCTAAATTTGAGTTTGGGCTGAACTTTCGGAAATGGGTAGTGCTAATATAAAACACACCAATTCAGCATTAAGTGTAAACATCAACATGTCGTTGGGCTTCTCCATTGGCCGTGGGACTAAGCAAAGGTGCCCTCTGTCCCCACTCCTTTTTGCACTCACTGTGGAACCTTTGGCATGCGCTATCTGAATGCATTCAGGGGTCCGGGGTATTAGAATTACCCCCAATTACGACGTGAAGGAGAAGATTTGCTATGTAGACCATATTCTTGTGTATGTGATAGAGCCAATGACAACTATACCCATCCTTTTTCACACCACTGAGGAGTACGGGAGACACTCTGATACAAGATTTATTGGAATAAGGCCACAGTGTATTTCTCTCGACATGGGTACTCCCAATCTTTATCTCGGGGCCATATTTACAGTGTGGTTTGTGACCGAGGGCCGCATTTGTGTGGGCGGGTTCAGTGGGGGCCGGGGCTAGAGTAAACAAAAACTATGACCATGAGGTCGAACACAGGCCCCAGCAGTGGATGCATTAGTCCACTGAGCCACCAGACCCAGCATGCACACACATGTCTGTGTGTCTCTGTTTGCCTGTGTGTGTGCATCTGTGTGTGTGCGTGTGTGTGTGCGTGCGTCTGTGTGTGTGTGTGTGTGTGTGTGTCTGTGTGCGTGTCTGTCGGTGTGTGTGTATCTCTGTCTCTGTGTCTGTCTTTGTGTCTGACTGTGTGTGTGTGTGTGTGCATCTGTCTCTGTGTCTGTCTTTGTCTCTGTCTTTATGTGTGTCTGTCTGTGTGTCTCCGTCTCTGCGCGTGCCTCTCCGCGTGCGTCTCCGTCTCTACGCGTGCCTCTCCGTCTCTGCGCGTGCCTCTGCGCGTGCATCTCCGTCTCTGCGCGTGCGTCTCCGTCTCTGCGCGTGCGTCTCCGTCTCTGCGCGTGCGTCTCCGTCTCTGCGCGTGCGTCTCCGTCTCTGCGCGTGCGTCTCCGTCTCTGCGCGTGTCTCAATCTCTGTGACAGCTTTGTGTGTGTCTGTCTCTTTCTGTCTCAGTCTCTGGGTCTGTCTTTGTGTGCGTCTCTGTGTCTCGGAGTGTGTGTCTGCCTCTGTGTGTTTGTGTCTCTGTGCGTGTGTCTCTGTGTGTGTGTGTGTGTCTCTGTGTGTCTGTGTCTTTGGGTGGAGTAGAGACTGCGGGAGAAGTGGTAGTAACAGAGTACAGGAAGCTTCCCAAAATGCCCTTTAAAAGTCAGCTGTGAAAACGCTTATAGCGGTCTTTTAAAGGGCCTTTTAGGAAGCTTTCCGACTGTGCCATGTGTGAGGTCGCAGAGGCTGGCAGTAAACACAGAAGATGGCTGCAGAAGCATACGAGGTGAATTGAATATGCTACTTACCAGTATGCATCTGTTCTTGGCATGTAGGGCTGCTAACATTCATATCTGTAGCATAGATCGCCGCCTAGTGTTGGGTCCGGATGATTGCACATTGTTGTCCTGGAAGAGTCTTCGAAGTATCACGAGATAGGTGGCTCCTCCCCTGGACTACAGTGCGCATGGGCATCGACTCCATCCCCAGATTGTTTTTAGCCATTGTGGCAAAGATGGAGTGTAACAGTGTAAGTGATGGCCATGCTAGAGATTAAAAGCAAGAAAAGTCTGCAGCCGCTACGGGCGCCGGGGAGGAGGGCGGGCGATATGAATGTTAGCAGCCCTACATGCCAAGAACAGATGCATACTGGTAAGTAGCATATTCAGTTCGAGGCACGTGGGCTGCTAAATTCATATCTGTAGCATAGAATACATAGCAGTCCCTCCATTAACGGCGGCCGCCCGTGCCAGCTGCAGAAGTCTGAAAAAGTGTTTTAAGAACAGCCTGACCTACAGCTGCCTGCTGTTTGGAATGCACATCTACACAGTAATGTTTGGTAAACGTATGTGGTGTAGACCATGTGGCTGCCCTACAAATGTCTTCCAAAGGAATGTTACCCAGGAAAGCCATGGAGGCCCCCAACTTGCGTGTGGAGTGTGCTCTGGGGGGGACCGTTAAAGTGCGCTTAGCCTTTTGATAGCAAATCTGAATACACTTAACGATCCACCTGGCTATTCCTGCTTTGGAAATGGGGTTGCCTTTGTGCTGGGCTGAGAAGGCAACAAAGAGCTGTTGTGTTTTTCTAAAATCTTTGGTTCTGTCAATGTAGTACATTAACGCTCGTTTGACATCAAGCGTGTGGAGCATTCTTTCTGCTACTGTTTCAGGGTTTGGAAAGAATGCGGGCAGTTCTATGGTTTGATTAACATGAAACTGCGACACCACCTTTGGAAGAAACTTAGGGTTAGTGCGCAGCACTACCCTGTTAGAATGGATTTGTATAAATGGCTCTTGTACTGTGAGCGCTTGTAGCTCACTAACACGCCGTAGAGATGTGATGGCAATGAGAAAAGCCACTTTCCATGTTAAGAACTGAATCTCACATGAATGTAGAGGCTCAAAAGGTGGGCCCATCAACCTGATGAGGACCACGTTGAGGTTCCACACAGGAGCTGGCGGGGTCCTGGGAGGGATGACCCGCTTCAGCCCTTCTAGGAAGGCTTTAATGTCAGGTACTCTGAAAAGAGAGAGATGCTGCCTGTTTTGAAGATAAGCCGCTATGGCGGATAAGTGTATCCGAATGGAAGCATATGCTAGATTGCATTTGTAAAGATGTAACAAATAGCAGATGATATTAGGAATGGATGCATCTAGCGGGTTGATGTTGTGTTCTGTACAGTAAATCAATAACCGCTTCCATTTTGCCGCATAGCAAGCACGGGTAGTGGGCTTTCTTGCCTCCCGGATGATGTCCATGCATTCAGGAGGCAGATTAAGGTAGCCAAACTCTAAGACCTCAGGAGCCAGATCGCCAGATTGAGCTGTTGCGGATCTGGATGCTGAATGTCGCCATGGTTCTGCGTTAAGAGCCTGGGTGTGAGGCGCAGCCACTGATGCGGCACCACGGACAGTTCTAGAAACGTGGTGTACCATGGTTGGCGTGCCCACGTTGGAGCAACTAGAATGAGCGTCATCGAGTGTTGCTTGAGCTTCCTTGCCAGCAGCGGAATGAGAGGTGCTGGTGGAAAAGCGTACGCAAATCTGCCTGACCAGTTCATCCATATCGCATTGCCCTGCGACTGTGGGTGAGGGAACCTGGCGGCAAAGCTTTGGCATTTTGCGTTTTCCTGTGTGGCAAACAGGTCTATTTGTGGATGACCCCACTGCTGGAAGTACGGGCGGAGTACTGATGGATGTAACTCCCACTCGTGCATCTGGTGGCTGTACCTGCTGAGCAGATCCGCCATCTGATTGTCTGCGCCCGGGAGGTGTTCCGCCATGAGGAAGATGTTCCTCTGAATGGCCCACTTCCACATGCTCTGAGCCAGATGAGACAACTGTGGAGAGTGCGTACCTCCCTGCTTTTGGATGTAGTACATGGCTGTCATGTTGTCCGTCCGGATCAACACGACTTTGTTGCACAGATGTACTTTGAAGGACTTAAGAGCCATGAAGATTGCCATCAGTTCAAAGTAGTTGATGTGCATCTTCTTTTGTTGCGTCGTCCATAGACCCTGCACTGTGTAGTGGAGCACATGAGCCCCCCATCCCTGGAGAGATGCGTCCGTCGTCAGTGTAATCTGTGGCACAGGCTCTTGGAACGGTCGGCCCTTGCAAAGGTTGTGTGGATTCCACCAATGCAGAGAGCTGTATGCCTGACCCGTCACCAACACTAGGTCGTTTAACTGTCCTTGAGCCCGAGTCCACTGATGCGCTAAGCATTCTTGGAGCGGACGCATATGCAACCTGGCGTGCGGGACTATGAAGATGCAGGAGGCCATCATGCCTATCAACTGCATGAACACTCTCACTGGGAGTGAGTGTTGCGGTCTGAACCTCTGGATTAGCGACTGGATGTTGTCGATCCTCGCTGGGTTTGGCTGAGCTGTGGCAGCCAGAGTATTTATCGTCGCGCCCAAATACTGCCGCACATGGGCTGGCTGAAGGTGCAACTTCGGGTAGTTTAGCGAAAATCCTAGACTGTGAAGGAGGTGAATGGTGTGGGACATGTCTGCGGCGCACTGCTGGGCTGACTTTGCCTGAACGAGCCAGTCGTCCAGATAAGGGTAGACATGTATACTCTGTCTCCGGAGGTGCGCCGCCACTGTCGCCAGACATTTCGTGAACACCCTGGGAGCAGTGGTCACTCCGAAGGGGAGTACCTTGAACTGGTAATGCCGGTTTTGGATGGTGAACCGGAGGTATTTTCTGTGGGATGGGTGGAGTGGCATGTGAAAGTAAGCATCCTTGAGGTCCAAGGTTGCGAGGAAGTCTCCCCGCTGTAACAAGGGAAGAACCTGCTGCAGTGTCAACATGTGGAAGTGTTCTGAGAGAATGTACTGGTTCAAGGGGCGTAGGTCTAGAATCGGTCTGAGTGAGCCGTCCTTTTTTGGGATTAAGAAGTACAGGGAATAAACCCCTGTGCCTACTTCCTCCACTGGCACGAGCTCTATTGCGCCTTTTTGCAGCATCACCAGAACCTCCTGCTGCAATAAGTGCAAGTGCTCTGCTGACAGAGGACGGTGTTTTGGGGGTATGTTTGGTGGAGTGGATGTCAGCTCCAAACAATAGCCGAACTGGATAAGTTTCCTGACCCACCTGTCTGTGGTGATGGACTTCCAGACGGGCAGGAACTGTTGGGAGTCTCCCCCCGACAGGTGTTGGATGGTCGGGGGCAGTGACAGGGAGTCACTGTTTGTTGGCGGCAGAGGAACGGGAACTGTTGTTGCCTCTGTCTCTACCCTTGGCACTGTTTCCTCTGTATCCACCTCTGCCCTGCTTGCTGTAGGAGGATTGCGCACCACTTTTATTGAATGGCGTCTGCTGCGACATGTGCCCTCTGTTAACACCTCGATTGCCTGAGCGACGAAAAGTGTTCCCTCTAAATTGTTGTGACTGGAGAGCTCCCATGGACTTGGCAGTCTCGGTATCTTTTTTGATCTTCTCCAGGGTGATGTCCACCTCTGGACCAAACAACCTGTCTGGATTAACGGGTTGGTTGAGGATAGTAGTTTGTATCTCTGGCTTGAATCCCGAGATGCGGAGCCAGGCCTGATGCCTCAACATCACACTAGTGTTGATCGCTCTCGCTGCTGTGTCCGCAACATCTAGCGCACACTTTATAGCAGCGTTCGAGATGAGCTTCCCCTCCTGGATAAGCATTTCAGCTCCCTCTTTAAACTGGTCTGGGAGGTGTTGCAACAGCTGCTCTAGGGTGTCGTAGTGTGCCCTATCGTATCTGGCCAACAGAGCTTGCGTGTTTGAGATGCGCCATATGTTGGCCGCCTGAGCCGCCACCCTCTTCCCAGATGCCTCCAGCACTTTTGACTCTTTGTCTGGGGGAGGAGCTTCACCCGTCGTTTGGGAGTTTGCCCTCTTGCGGGCATTAGAGACCACCAAAGAGTCCAAAGGCAACTGGCCCCTTATGTAAGTGGGGTCGCCAGGTGCCGGTCTGTATTTCTTCTCAATGCGTGGGTTCACAACCCGAGATCTTGTGGGTTCCTTGAAAATGTCCGCTGCATGCTTAAGGACCCCTTTTAACATTGGGAGAGTCTTGACAGTTTTTTCAGCAGTTGAGAAAGTGTCAAAAAGGAAGTCCACCTCCACGGGGTCAGCATGCATCTCCACCTTATGGTTTGTAGCTGCCCTTTCAATTAAGGCATTAAATGCCGCAGAGTCCTCAGTGGGAGACGGCTTCATGTTATAAACCTGAGGATCCTGGATCTGTTGCTGGTCCCCTTGATCCCCAGAGTCTATCCATGAGTCCTGCTGCACATCAGGCTCTGTATGAGCAGGAAAATTGTACTCCTCATCTTGCTCCCCTGCATCCCCATCAGAGTATGTGGGTGAAGGTGTTGCACTCCTCCTATACTGAGGAAGAATCTGCTCCACCAGAACCGGTGTGTCTGCTGCAGGCTTCTTACGTTTCAGAGGAATGGTAAACGACTGCAAAGGATGTGAAGTAATCTTCCTCTTGTATAGCGTGAGTTTCCCGGTGTCGGCATCGATGAAATGCTCCGACCGTTCTTCAACCAAAGGGTGTCGATGACCCACAGTCCCAGCCGGGTGAGTGGACGTCGACACAGTGTCCTTGGGCACCGACCGCGGTGCAAAGGCCTTCGGCGCCACCTTAGGCGGCAACGTGTAGAGGAGCGGGGCCGAGGTGGTCTTGGGTGTGTCTGCGGCTTCGGTGCGGAAGGAGTCTTCGGTTCCGATGCCAAAGCCTTGTCCTTAAGGTGCTTGAGGGAGTCCGAGACCTGCTGCGTAAAGGAAGCGGACGGTTTCATCGATCCGACCGATGGCCTTGGTCCGCCCCCAGGGGAAGACCCGAGCGTGGATGACTTGTGCATGTCTGTTCGAGGCGCAGGAGCACCCTTAACTGGTGCGCCACGATCACCGGCCACAGCTGCAGACGTCGATGCCGACGGCTTCGGATCGACGGGTTTCTCTTTAGGAGTAACGACCCCAGACTTTGGCTCCGCGCCCTTCACCGACTTCGCGTCAACGGGCCCCTTGGTCTTCGGCGCGACAGACTGTCCCGACGTAGGCTCGGCAGGCTTCTTGGACGTCGGCTTGTCTACCTTGGTCGACACCGGCTCGACGGGCTTCTTCGAGCTTGGCTCCTTAACCACCTTCAGGAGCCTTTGCTTGGTCGCCAGCTGGCATCGGTTTGGAGGTCCCCGAAGACGACGGCGTCGGCACCGGAGCAGACGTCTTCGGTTTCGATGGCGTGTCGGCCATTTTTATTTTCATCGATACCAAGGGTTTCGGTTTCGATTTTAGCAATGGCGGCTCCGCGGAGGTGTCCGTAGCCGGGCCGGAAGGCGGGGCCGTGGATCGAGGTGTAAGGTCTTGGGTAAGGCCGCGTGGCGATCCTGTGACCTGAGCCTTTGTAAGAGTACGAACGGGGCATGGCTCTTCCTCCGAGCCATCTTCCATGGCCCCATATGCTTCGTCGTCGTCCCCTACCGTCTCGACGAGTTCCTCAAGGACTTGACTGTGGATGTCCGCTCCGTCGTCGGACTCGACCTCCACTGGGGTAGGGGAAATCTGCAGGTGACGCGCTTGCTCGTCTTCCGCGGGGTCGTCAAAGATGTCCATCGGAGCGATCGCTGGGCCTCTAGGCGCGCCACGCGCCGAAGCTTGATCGTCTTCTTCGATCAAAATCTTGAACAGGCCATACAGTTGGCCTGGTCGTGGTCCGGCGACAGGCACTTGTTGCACACAGGATGGACGTCAATGTGTGGGTACTTGGATCCACACATGGGACATTTCTTGAATGGACTCCGCTCCATGCCTTTGAAGTCTTGCTGCGTCGACTAGGCCCCGATCACCGAAGAGTCACACGACCCCCCGGATATCCGACTCCACGAGCCGGAAGATAGTCGGGCTCGAAC
Organism: Lissotriton helveticus; assembly: GCF_964261635.1. NCBI lineage: Eukaryota > Metazoa > Chordata > Amphibia > Caudata > Salamandridae > Lissotriton > Lissotriton helveticus. The sequence goes on along the minus strand of NC_136059.1, from coordinate 546,802,991 downwards.
GCGAACAATACCGACGGTGCAAGAAGGCCTTTTGGCCTTGAAAAAGTTCTATCACGATTCCGAACAGGAGACGTCGAAATCACATCCGAACCCAATGGCGGAAAAAAACAATCTGGGGATGGAGTCGATGCCCATGCGCACTGTAGTACAGGGGAGGAGCCACCTATCTCGTGATACTTCGAAGACTCTTCCAGGACAACAATGTGCAATCATCCGGACCCAACACTAGGCGGCGATCTATGCTACAGATATTAATTTAGCAGCCCACATGCCTCGAACATGTATTTAAAACATATTCACTACCTATGCTGCTGCAGTCATTGTCTGTGTTTACTGTCGGCATCACTGGCAATGTAAAAATGGCACGGCAAGGTCCGCAGGCCGCCAATAAAGGCCTGCCAAGCCGCTGGCGGCCTACGGGCCGTACTATGAGTACCACGGCCCTAGAAAGACACCAAACTAGCCTCTCCTACCAGGGGACTTAAAAGGTGATTATTGAGGGCTTTAACTAGCTCTGTATCTTTATAACACAGCGTAAAGAGGTGTGTCGACACAGCAGTATTGGAAAGGTAATATCTCATTTTAAAGACGATACAGAGTGATGGAAAGACATTCCCCTCTCCTTACTGGAATGGGTAGATATTTTTAAAGATGATTACTCGGATTCAGCTGTTATACGCCCTCCAAAACACATACCACCCACTCCGTAGGATAGTGTTCACTGACATTGTTGGATAAACTACGATCATTGTTGTACGGGGGGGACCACAGAATAGCAATAAAGACACTACAGTGCAATCTTTACATTGGTGGGATAGCATTGCTTGACATTGAGGCTTACTGATGGACGCACATTTGACACCAATCAACGAATAGATACACGCAGTGAGAGATCATCCCTCATATATGTTAGAGAGGGCAACACTAGAACCACACACACACCCACTTATATTATCTTAATGGCGACAAAGGAGCTTGGGGTCTACTTCCCACGACACAGGTCACCCTGGAAGTATGGGAAAGGGCGAACAAAGCAAACACAAGGAGATGATGGACGGAGCACTGAAACTTTTCTGACACTCACCTCCAGTCACTATTAGATCTGCTGTGAATCCATCATCGTTCTTTAGCTCACTTCGCCACTCCAGTTCAAACTCAGCCTTATGCAAATCAATCTTGACCCTGATTCTCATGGGAACAGTCCAGCCCAAACTGCCAAACCAGGTATTCCATGGACCGTAAACAAGCATCCTGGGACCGGTCCGAGGATGCTTGTTTCTAGTCAAGAGAGGACCTGGCCAAGCAGTTCAGGTTGGACTGTTCCCAAGGGGAACAGGGTCAAGACTGATCTGCATATGGCTGAGTCTAAACTGGAATAGTATGGGGAGAAAAAAACGATGGATTTCGGCCCAGATCGCTGTACTGAGGTGAATGCATGATATTGTTCAGCATTCTGTCCATCAAATGTTCTTTTTTGCATTTGTCACCCCGAGTGGGACGGGTATGCCCAGACTTGGGCCCCATGCTCTCCATGCCAATAGAGTCAAGCTAGCCGGGCTGATGAAGGAGGATACCCCGAAACCATTCCTAGGATGCTTGTTTCCAGTCCAGGGAGGACCTGGCCTGGCAGTTCGGGCTAGACTGTTCCCATGGGGAACAGGTTCAAGACTGATTTGCATATGGCTAGGTTTAAACTGAAATAGCATGGGAGGCAAAAAACAATGGATTTCAACACAGATCTCTGTATTGGGGTGAATGCATCACATTGTTAAGCATTCTGTCCATCAATTGTTCTTTTTTAATTATATTAAGGACACAGACAAGGATTATGCCTCCTCCAACTATTGCATAGTCTGTTAACCACCCTATCTGGAACTAGGAGTATGAGTGGAAAATTGAGTCTTTTCTGGAGGGATCCTCTTGCCATTAGGTAACTGGTTATCATTTTATGAATTTCTCTAATAGTACTGTAAGCATGAAGCATGGACTTAATGGTTATGTTTCTCTTAGCTACTGATTTACTTAGAAGTTGGTGGTCCTTGACAGTATTTTAATTTTTAATTTTAGTAACCTAGGAAATGGATAACGGCAGGAACGTGACGAATCATCTAGAGTCCACAGTAGAGGTCATGCAAAGAAAGATGGGCTACAGGAAGTTAAGGAGCCTCTTTAGGGGATACAAGGAAGATTATTGGTTAAGACGGTTGTTCTGTACCCCAAATTTCATGGTGGCCAATTGTTTGCTGCATTAAATGCACCGGTGTTTAATACGGTTGGTGGTAGAACTACTGTTGCAGTTGCCATGGTTAGTAGAGATGCTGCTGAAAATCGCCTCATAAGGATGGTGTGCCTATCCTCTGGGACTAAAGGCTATTGGTACCTTAACTGCACAAGAAATCTTGAAAGCTCTGTGTTTGCTTTAATATTTGGTGGCCTGGTCCATGTGGCAACAGAAGAGGGGCTCACTTCAACAGGCATATCCAATATCGTTTATTGGGACTTATGCCCTGAAAGAGGTCTACCTGTACCAACCCCAGTGATGAAGGACTGCTCTTGCCAAGAACCTGAAGCTGGTACTGCTACATTAATAGCCGAGCAACATTTGCAGCTACTGTTGCCGTCTCCCCTGCTCACAAGATTATCTGCCTCTTCCCACTTATCTCCTGGAGTCCTATCCAGATAAGCGGTAATGTCTGACCCTGTTCTGACAGTTCAGGGAACTGGCTACTCTTATGGAGGTGGGTGGAAATGATGAGACCATATTACGAAAGCATGGATTTCACTGTCAAAAGCAGCAAGACATGGAGATGTGAGATTTGGAGACATTCTCGGTCTTGCCTATATCACTAGAGTTTCCTTTGGCCTATTGAGGGCTTTATAATTTTTAACAAAACTTACCATTACTGCTGCCATGGTTGCGTTTGTTAGCATGATTTTGACTTGTGCAAGATATATAAAACTTTATATATAAATAGTCTATGAATTGTATGGCCTTGAAAGTGTTGACATGGAGTGGATCTTGGCAATGTTGTCTAAGTGGTGGAGTCAGGGCTCTTGTTGGTAAAGCAACATACCTATCCCAGTCTGCTCCAATGTCAGCCCCTGTACATTCTTTTACGCCCCCCTTCTTCCTATTCCACCCTGTCAATATATGTTCCAGTCCATCAGAGGGAGGACATGTGACACATGGTGCTGGTTACTGAGGACGATGAGAATGCATGGTGGTAGGAGTGATTTGGTTACAAAAACAGTTGTAGGAAGTGTAGTGTTTCAGCCATGCATTACATGCTGCTAATCTTATACTGGGTAAACATGGACCTGAAGCATCAGTAGGTCATAGTAAAGATTATATTATTCTTATTTGGGGTCATAGTCCCAAAAAAAAGTCTGCTCGTCAATACGGACAGTGCCTCAATTTCTCACGATGAGAGCGAGGGTAACACCCCCCCCCCCCCCCAGTGACAGTCATCTTGTACGTGAGGGACAGCATGCTCTCGACAGGGTGACTGCAATATGCAGATAAAGAAGAGGTTTACTGGCCACAATGCAGGCCACAACTTTGCTGAAGTTGGGCAATACCGTAGAAAGGAACCTATAGTCCATCATGTTTGTCTCTTCTCTTTTACCTCTGCGAGGGGAGACTTCACTTGATTGAGGTATCCTGTGTGAGGAGAATATAGGCTGTGCCCTTGTCCAAGATTAATGGAATACGCCCCTTGGTTGACTCTCGCTGAGGGCCCAAATCAACAGAACAATCATCAATGGTGACATGGTTTGCGGAGGTGTTGCAGATGAAGGGATTCGTTGACAAGGATACCATCAAAAGAATGAAGCACTGAGGATGCAGATAGCAGCCTGGTCTCTGAAGATATGAGTTCCAAGGGGATCTTTGTTAAGTAAGAGGTCCTTGCTGATGTGGAAGGCAACATATATTTAACATCTGAAGTATCAGAGGCAGTCTTTCGCTAGGTCTTTGGGAGGGGTTTTTAAGGAAATCTTCATAAAATGCCACGTTTGAGGTAACTTGGCCACTAAAGGATTTCTTTTTTCCATCTTTTTCAAGAGAGTTCAGGATGAACATTGCACAGATTCCTCCAAAAGACGAGAATTCATTAGCTATGACGTTAATGAAGTAATGTAAAAGACATCCCTTAATCTTTCAGGACTTTCACAGAGAATTTTCAACAGATCCTTCGCCTCATGCCTAGGATACAAGTGGTATATTAACCCCTTGTATGGGTGATCCAGAAAACCTACCCACCCACCAGTCCCCCCCGCCTCTCCCCCCTCCAAGAACCACATGACCTGAATAAGGCCTTTTGGAAGAATCAGTGCGGAACTATTCCAAGTAGAAATACTACCTGGTCCAGGCTCCAAAGACTGTGCTTTCTTTCACAGCTGAGGTGCTTAAGCATTGTAGAAGCCCAGGAAGCTAAGCTGGCTAAAATACAATTGAGAACAAATATTTATCTGCAGGGGTATGGAATTTAATAAAATATCTACTTGTCCGTGGGCAGGTTGCTTCATAACTCCACTTGTCCTGTAAGAAAATCAACATGCCCCTTTTGTGCCATGCAATTCGGCAACAAATTATGGCAGCAATCTCATTATGTATAAGAGCTCTGAAATAGCCTCTGATTATGTCGGGGCTCCTTCCATAGTAGGGTTTGAATACTAGCAATTCCCTTATGTTGCATGTTCTGCAGATCTACATACTGGGGTTGAAGGTAATAATAAGCAACAGTTCCAGGGATGGAATGCCCTTTTGAGTCTGGGCAAACCTATTAACTTGCAATTTTTAAGGGTTTTCACCAACTCTTCTCTAATCTTTTCCCAAGTTGAAAATTTTCTCCTGACAGTGGCAGACATAAAACTTCTTCCAGGGTTAGGAACAAAAGTGGTTGGAGGGAAAGGGAATATGCAAACACTCAGATTTTCGCATGAGTAGATCTGTACCTGGATATTTACTCATGCTGAAATGCAGTTCATAAATATTTTCTAGGAGTACTATTTCTTGGCCTACTTGTGTAAAGTCCTGTGAATTCACAAAATATTCGCACTTAATACAAAGACTATGTACACTTTTGAGACTTTATTTAATAATTAGGCCCCTAATTAAGTCTGGCATTAACCTTGACCTTTTGTGTTCATTAACATTCTCTTTCTCTCTCTCTCTCTCTCTCGGCTAGCTTCACTGTGAGTGACAGCATTCTGTTCTTCCACAAGGAGCATATCAACACAGTCATATTGATCAGTGCCATTAACTACTGTGGCAATGTGTGCTTTTTGAGGCCAAAACAATTTTTGCTTTTGCCAGTGTTTGTTATAATGGTGAGGGCCAGGCAGCTCCCACACTAATAAAGCTTCACAAAAACGATCCCCAAACAAGTCACGCGTTGACAAAACCAAAAGGCTGACCAACAATTTCAGACCTACTGGCTTTACCAGTGCTTGTTTATTTTTATATTTCCCATAATCTTATTAAAACTGGTTTCACTGATTTTCCATTATAAATATTTTTGGGACATACTAGCATACATCAACACATTTTACTGAATGATGTTTCAAAGAAACGATCCTTAAAGTTTTACAGTAGTTTAGCGAAATGTTTTTGCATTTCTTCAAATATTTGCTTTTAATAAGAGCATTCTGGGAGCAGTATACATAGCCTCGTATTGCTAAACATTGAAAACGTGTGTACACGATTTTATACTGGAACCACTGTTAGTGCAGCCTGAGCTTACATTTACTTAGAACGCTCACCCTAATAATAAAGGCTTTGCATTAATGAACCATAAATAAAAGTTTAAACAGCAATAACACATGGACACAAATATTACCTTAACTACAGGAAATGTCTTTTACCTGGTCTATAATGTGGTACTGTAAACTGGCAGCCAAAGGGTTTGTGCTGCAGGGAGTTGGGCCTACTTATCTCAAGGACAAAATACACATGAGAACTAGTTGCCCTTGGCTGCAAACAATATGTCCTGGGCGTCGGGCTATAGGAATCCCACATCCCTGTATCTGTGTGAATCAGCAGATCTTAAGAGGGACTCTCGTATCACACAACTGGAGGTAGTAATCAGTGTTTGAGAATTTTCCAATGAGGTGATCAATGATAGTCCAGAGGTAGATTTTTAAAGAAGAAGCACTGTTTTAATGCCTTTTAACCATGTAAATCATAACCCCTCTTGTGCTCATGACGAGCTGAGCTCGTCATGAGCCACGGCGCTCCGGTGCTCATGACGAGCTGAGCTCGTCATGGCCCGTGGAACGCTCGTGCGCTGAGCTGATTCCCCTGCTGTGCTGAGCGTTCCATTAAACGGGCGTGGTCGTGACAAGCTCAGCTCGTCATGAGCACCGGAGCGACGTGGCTCATGACGAGCTGAGCTCGTCATAAGCATGGGGGCGCTGTGCTCGCACCCCCGCACAGCAGGGGAATCCTGCCAGCAGCGAAGGGGTTAACCTAACAATAAGTTCATGCTATACACTACTATTTTATATTATGAATCACTATGGGACTCCCAATTTAATGACACGTAATGGATTATGCATTTGACCCTATGAAAGATCCAATGCTGGAGAAGTTGACTGCTTCTACAAGGTAAACTGTACACAACTCACATCTTCGTGAAGGCAGGGAGGTGACATAGTGAAAGAGGAATCAAGATTTCCAATAGCTCCCAGCTTTTAACTATTGCATTTGCATATAATTTCAATTTCATTTTACTAGAAGTTTATCTGCATATCCAATGATCATGACTCCATTTGGGAAACATTTATTATCAAAGTAACAAGAAGGGAGTGAAGAGGTAATGCTCAAAAGAGCAGAAGAGGTGGATACGTCCTCCTCAAGTTATATGGCCAAAAAACAAAGGGATCCACCCTGATGGGAAAGTGTAGAAGTGTTAATCCAGACTACGTGTGTCTCCTACAATGGTGGAACGCACACAGCTTTGTTTAAATACCCCTCACCCACCAAAAGGACCCTTGGTGGCATGCTTAATCATCAGGGTCTTCCTGCCCCGTTGCAGGACGGGCGTGCTCCGACCTACGACTATCTGGGAGCACCGGCTATGAAAAACAATTCTATGTGTGGTGTAGGAGTGTGAGTGGGAGGGTCAGAAGTGAGTGAAAGGTGAAAAAATAAAAAATACCTGGCTCAGTGGAAAAAATAAATTTTAATGTTCCTTTGAGCTGTTATCATTAAAAGTGGGGAATGAGATGGAGATACTATGCTTTAATGAGCAGTGTCTCGTGCTCATTAAAGCTTATTATTGTTTCGAATCCCTCCCCAGGCTTCTCATCAGAACCTAGAAGAGATCCCTTCTACACTCAAAACAACTGTGTATTTACACATAATCCTAACTAAGTGGTGCACATAAATTTAACATGCACAGTATACTATACCCCAGTAGGTATATTGCTGAATGGGTTCTGGAAGAATAAAAACAGAGTTAAAATAACATAACACATCCAAACTGCACCATATGCGGTGTTGACCTGTAAAGAAAAGTGATATATTTCTGTGATATATTTTTCCTATCTTTATCCGTTATAATTGGTAATCAGTGCTGTGTTATGCGGGCGAGATTGGACAATACAAAAACATACACACAAAAAACATAAAACACAGACTCTATATCCAAGGACCGCATGGTGTGTGAGTCCATATGATAAGTATGAAAAGAGTGTGAGACCAAACTTCTCAATTACATCCGCCAATGGGCGAACATGAATGTTTCAGAGCTGTGGGCTCAAAATAGATCCCTGAGGAACACCAGAGGCCAGAGGTAATGTCTTAGATCTTACATAGGCCGTGCAGACCTGGAATCTTTTAAGAGGGAGGTCACCCATCTTAAGGCCAAGCCTTCTATACCCACAGCCTCAAGTCTGTCTACCAGAATGGGATGTGACACTGTATCAAATGCAGCACTTAAGTCAAGCAGGATGATAGTACCCGTACCACCAGAATCGAGCTGCGGCCTAAGACATTCTGTGACCCCCAAGAAGAGCCGATTCAGTACAGTGTGCAGACCTAAAACTGGATTGTGCTGGGTGGAGCAACTGATGGGTCTCAACAAATGAGGAAAGTTGGGTATTAACATGCCTTTCCAAAATCCTGGGAAAGACAGAAAGAAGGGAAATTGGACGAAAATTTGACCAACAGGAGGGGTCCAGATCTGCTTTTTTTTTTTAGCAAGGGGAGACCGAGGGCATGTTTCCAGTTCTGAGGTACATAACCTTCACTCGAAGAAGTATTGAGGAGTTTAAGAATCACAGTTAGGGCAGAGTTGTCTAAAAGTCTAAGCTTTGCAGGAGGAAGGGGATCTAGTGGGGAGCCGGACTTGATAGATTATAGTACATTTTGTAATGTCGCCATGTCCAAAGAGGACATGCCCTAATTTTGGAAAGTTCCTCAGGCTTATTAACTGAAAGGTTAATTTCCTGGTGTCCATTCGGCCGGACCGCAGCAAGCGTAAGGCTCTCTATTTTAGCGGGGTCTACAGCTAGATGACTGTGAATTAAATCAACTTTGCTTAGAAAAAAACTTAGATAACTCGTTGCAATAACCCTATGTGAGGTATATCATTCAATATTGTAAATTAACTAACATTTTGAAGCGGTTTCTACTTTGAATGTGCAACTTTTTTCCTAAAGCTTCTGAGAGGAAACGTATAGTTCAACAAATGTAATGTGCCATGTTTGAAGAGGGCATGGCTGATACTTTGACAGGAAGGAATAGGGACATTACCTTATCTCTCCAATATTACCTGTCCTATTACCTTGAAACAATCACCTCAGCAACACATTTCCTCGTTTGATGTTTAATACCTTGTCAAAGGTTTAAAAATATTTAAATATTTTATGTTAATTTACTTTAGTATGATTGAATTCAATTAAATAATAATTAAATCAATTTTAACTAATACAATTAAGTGAACTAAATAGAAGAACAATGAATGTAATTTAATTACCATGGGTTACAGTCAGGGATAGGGTAAGAGTATCACTTTATAAACAGTTCAACATGCATTAAATTTAAATGAATGGAAACAAATTAAAATGAAGTTTCATAGGCATAAATGCACAAGTTACTTACCTTTGGTAACATCTTATTTAGTAGAGCATATCTTGCCACAGTTTGCTTACAATGGAAATATCCCCGGCGTCAGACTGGCTCCCAAATATTTTCATGAGTAATACCCCTGCACAACGGTAGGTGGCGTCGTTTGGCTCATCATGGCTCATCATGGCATCATCAATGTAGTCCGCGCCAGAAGTGACGTGTGGTAACAATAAAGCCACCACCCTAGTGCGCTGACGTCCATTTCTTTTCACAACTTTCCATGCCAGGAGCGTAGAGCCACGAAGCACACTGACAACTGGTGTGCAAAACTAGGTCCCTGAAAGAGGGAAAGGACCAGAACCTAGAAATCTGCTTGCAAGACGCGAGGATGGGTGGACCAATAAGGAATCTGAGGCTAGATAGAGTCTCTGCCAGATAAGGCGTTACCGAAGGTAAGTAACTTGTTCATCTGATAGAGACTTCTAGCCACAGATTCCTTACCTTAGAATAGATAACCAAGCAGTACCTCCCTGGAGGTGGGTCAGTGAAACAGATTTCAGACTAAAAAGCAGATCCAAATGGGCAAAGTGCCCATGCCTACGGACTTGACTATCCAGAAAGTAGTGTTTGGTAAACGAGTGCAGGGATGCCCATGTTGCTGACTTGCATATGTCCAGGATTAGAACTCTGCGTGCTAATGCAGTGGTTGCAGAGTTGGCCCCTGTGGAGTGATCACGCAAGCCCTTTGGGGGTTGCTCTTTGGCCAATGTATAGCAGATTTTAATGCAGAGCACGATCCATCCAAAGATGGTCCACTTCTACACAGCTTTTCTTTTCTTGGCCCCTACATACGCCATGAAGAGCTGATCGTCCACCCAGAACAGTTTTGTGTTGTCAGGTAGAATGACAACGTTCTTGTTGAGTCCAGTTGGTGTCATTTTGCCCCTTCCTTAGAGGGACGCTGTGGGGCTTAAAAGGTAGGGCAGGTGATGGACCATCCTACATGGAACGTGGTGACTACCTTTGGCAAGTAGGAGGCTTGAGTCTGAAGGACTAGTTTGTTGGGGGAAAAGGAAATGTAGGGAGGTTGCGAGGACAGAGCCTGTAGGTCCCTAACTCTCTGGGCAGACATAATTGCCAACGGAAAGGCAGTTGTGATGGTGAGGAGGCTAAGAGAGCAAGAATGAAGCATCTCAAAGGGAGTACTTATTGAGAAAGTAAGCACCAGATTCAGGTCCCATTGAGGCATAACAAAGGGAGCTGGGAGAAACATGATGCAGACCTTTTAGGAAACTATTTACAATGGGGGACTTGAAAAGAGAAGAATAATCTGGTAGCCACCGAAAAACGGAGATAGCAGATAGATAACCTGTTAAGGTGCCCAATGCAGAGCCCTGCTGGGGCAGGTGAAGAATAAACAAAAGAAATTGAGAAAGGGGAGTAAACAGGGGATCAACCTATCGCTCAACACACCATGCCACAGATTTATTCCAACAACCAGCGTAGACTGTCCTAGTGGAGTGACTCCCAGCTGCCAAGATAACATTGCACTCTTCGGGCTGGAGGTCGAAAGCAGTCAACTGTTGCTGCTCAATTTCCACGTATGAAGGCGGAGAGTTCGGGTGGAGAACCCTCCCCTGCTGCAACAGAAAATACTCCAAACGGGCAGCTTATGTCCATGCTCAACAGCTCGGGTTACCAGATTCTCTAAGCCCAGTCCAGAGCCACAAGGATGACTTGGCCTGGTCGTTCTTGATCTTCTTGAGACCTCCGGGCAGAAGAGGTATAGGCTCAGGGGGCCTAAGCAGGAGTCTCCTTGGAAACTTCAGCTAGTTACTGAACTGTAATCCTAGTTCTCTTCCAGGGGAATAAGTGTTTGAATATTACCACTTACGTATGGGGACCCCAGAGCACATATTAAATGTATATAATATATATGTATAGCATAAAAACATGTATGTAGTACTTAAATAAATATACACACACACATTTACATACAACTATGCTGCCTATGTTAAGAGCTAAAAATGCCCTATGTACATTAGTTATTCCTTTAATAAACCGCTTACCAGAATAAAGGGGAGAGGATGTAGCCTTACAGCTAGAGCGGTCGACCTTGAAGCTAGGGAACCAGGTTCGAGTCTCAGCAATGACGCTCAACATCCTGTGATTCTGGGCAAATCACTTAATCTCCCAAGGCCTAACAAAAAATTAATGTGTCCATCTGTAACGAAACTGGTGCTTATGTAAAGCGCTCTGATACCCGATATCTCTGGTATAGTTTGCGGTATATACAACTCTAAAAAACAAAAAATAAAGCATTTCTGTAAATCAGAAAGAGAGAGCATAAGGTTCAAAACACAGCCTTTACTGAAGAAAAGGCTGCAAGGAAAAGCAAAAGGCATTATTAGCCAATAGGCTGCATCAAAAGCATAACAAGTGAATTCTGGCACCGTGCTTTTAAGACCTCCAGTACTTCCTGTATCCCATCTTGTCCCAAAGGTGACAGTTAGATCTGTTCTTTTTTAGGGTGACATGAATAAACAGAATACATTGACCTGCATGAACTGCTGTATGCAAGCCCCGACCGGGGAGGCGGGCGGGTTGCGTATCCCGGATGAGGATTCACCTGGAAGAGAACTGGGATTGCAGGTAAGTAACTAATCATTCTCTTTCAAGGGATCCTCATCAACAGTCACAAGCATTGTAACAGACTAGCAAGCCTATCCCACACCCTTGCAGACACATAAGGAATAATGAAAGCAGTAGTCATCATTGTAAGAAGCTAGCTCTGTATATACTATACCAAAGTGAGGTATTGTATGCACAGAGTCCAGTGGAACCCCATAGGTAAAAGTAGATAGCACCTTACTCTCTTTTTATGGTATAGTGTGGGCAAGCAATAAGGCTTTATCAAAGGGTAGTGTTTGTTGTACACACTCAATCAGCAAATGATATCACACACTCAAAGACTGAACTCAGACCAATTTGAATTATATAAAAATATGATTTACTTATATTTCTTTTCTAGAACCATGCAAGCCTGGCAGAGGTATGTGTATAAGGTACTTTTCAAGGCAGGTTGAACAAAACAAGCAAGCTGAATGAAAATGACTTTGTTACAGGTTTGTAAATGCTTTCAATACAGTGGAAATTACTGTTAAATTACTTTCATTACTTTGCAGATTACTTTCTGGATTACTTTTTCTACTCTGTGTGATACACCTAGATATCACACTGGGACATTTTCTAGAGAAAAGGTAAGGAAGCTATTTTTAGTTCTTGGCAGTTTTTCAAAGTTCCTTACAAAACCAACCGCACACTAAGAACATTTTTCAAGGAAAAACAGTTAATGTATTCCTAGGGAGAGAAATAAAGTTATCGGTTAACATGTAAGTACTTTGTTGTGGGAGTTGGTATTCTGGGGTTAGACTGTGTGCGCATCCCTGTGTATGGGCACACCACTTCTAGTTCACTAACAATACAGCAGGACGACTGTATTACCTGTAGGAGCACCCGACCCGCCTACAAAAACCTAATATCTAACCAATAAGGAAATACTTTCAAATTGAATTTTTTGGGCTGTGCACCTCTCCCACATCAATATAATTCTGGGGTTAGAACCAGGGTTCCCCCAGAGTCGAGGATGCACTCTCAAAACATCTTCTGCAGCATTAGGGCAGCTGGGTGCAGAGCGCTGAGGCCCAATGTTATCCAATGGGGGATCGCGGGCCTCCGGTTGGTGGTTGCTCACCAACAGGCCACGAGGTTGTGGGAGCAAAGGTCCTGGGGTTTAGCTCAGGGCAAGGGGGGGGATCTGTTTTAGCACCCAAAGTATGCCAGCAGCAGCTGATGGCTGCAGGGTGCTGGTTTGGTGTCGGGTGCCCTGTTGATTTCAAAGGGGTTTCTCCGGTTTCAACAAAGACTGCAGGCTCGGGACAAAGATCTTCTAGAGGTGACCAGCAGTTGGAGAGGTAATTTGGGATGCCTGGGGATACTGGGACACCGTCAGTTGGGCCACCCAATGCCGTGTGACTTCGGGTGCAGGGGTGTCTTTAGGCGTTGGCTTTTCCTTACCAGCTCTGGTAGTAGTCGGGGGGAGGGGGTCCTCCACAAAGAGGCTAAAGGCTTCGATGGGAGATTCGAGGCAGGTCAGATCACGAGAGGTCAGGATCACCGGGGAGACCACCTCGTGGTGTTGGGCCACTCAAACTAGGGCCGTGGGAGTCGGGTGCAGATTGGTGCAGACTCGCGTATTTGGCCGGTGCCAGAGTCTGTGAGTGAGCAAATCCAGTGCTCACAGGAGACAAAGTCTTTCTTGTGGAAGGCAGGGCATGTCCTCGGGGGTTCTTGAGGTTGAGGGCTACAGGACACACCAAGATTTCGCTTCTGCAGGTTTGACGTGGGGACAGGCCGGTAGGGCTGGGGCCAAGTCAGTGGGCATCCTCCTTCTTAGCTTTATCACGGATTCTTCAGTCCTTCCTTTTTTCTTGGTCGGTTTTTGTCTGAGGAAGCAAGGTTCAGGGTGGCCCTTAATAATAGATTTAGGGGCGTTACAGGTAGGTAAAGGATGGGACCAATGGGTCCCTTCCTTGGTGTGAGTACACCCCATATTAAGCCGCCCTCCAGTGGGAGGGGACATATGCCTCACTGTGGTTGGCTGGGTCCCCCCATCTACAAGATGGCGGGGACAGAGTTGTGCTTCACCTTGCCTTCCCCATCTGAGGGGTGGCAATGGTGGGCACACCTTTCTTCCTCACTTGGTTTTCACACAGATTCTCCCGCCAAAAGTGGGGGTCAGAACTGGTGGGGCCCGTTGCTGGAAGCAGCAAAAGGCCTGGGGGAAGCTCACAAAGGTGACAAGCCTTTGAAGCTTCCCCTTCGTGGACCCTGCCCATCCTGGGGCAGGAGGCTTAGCACCTCATCCCAGGATGTGCATTGTTTCAGACCCCCGAGAGCAGCAGGCTTTAGACCAAGGGTCCAGAAACATGGCTGGTGGTGGCAGCTGGCGAGCAGCCACTCAGCCTGGACACTAGCATTAGGTCGTATTTCAGGGGGCATCTCTAAGATGTCCTCTGTGTACATTTTTCATTAAATCTCACACTGGCATCAGTGTGGGTTTAATGTCCTGAGAAGTCTGATACCATACTTCCCAGTTTTCAATAAAGCCAATATGGTGCTGTGGAGTTCGTAATGACAAACTACCAGTACCATATACTCGTAATGGCAGTACTGCACTTACAATGTCTAAGAATTGGCTTAGACACTGTGGGGGTACAGGACGTATGCACCTGTACCCCCACCACTTGTATACTGCACCCAGCTAGGGAGGCGGCTGACCTATGCCAGGGTCGTGAGTTGTAGGCATGGCACACAGGGAGGTGTGCCATGTCGACTCCACTTTGTTCTGCACCAAAACACGCAGCCTGCAAAGGCAGTGTGTGTGTGTGTGTGTGTGTGTGTGTGTGTGTGAACACAGAGGGCCTCTAAGGGTGGCACAATAAGTGCTGCAGCCCTTAGAGGCCTTCCCTGGTCACAGCGCCCTTGGTACCTGCGGTACCGTTTACAAGGGACTGACCTGTGGCCAAAGAGTGCCAATTGGGTTTTGTTTTCAATGCAGTTTAGTGAAAGAATATTGACCCTGGGTGCCTAGTTGGCAGTAATCCAAAGCACACTCAGTCAAAGCACATCAGCAGTTTAAAAATTAGGGGCAACATGAAAAAAGAGGGCACTTTTTTACAATCATCACTGAAATAGGTTTCTTAAGGAGGCCTACCATACTTGGTTGTCTGTCTTAGTGTTGAAATCTAGACAGTAATGCCCTGTGAGAGTATACACCGCTATCCAAGTAGCAGCTTTGCATACTTTGGAGATGGGGACATTCCTTAGTAGGGCTGCTGCTGCTGCCTTGCCCCTCTTAGGGTGGGCTTTGATTCTGGCAAGTAACTGTTTGTTTGCTAAATGATATGTTAACAGGATACAAGAAAATATTCATCGAGAGATGGACTGTTTAGGGGATGTGAGGCTTATCCTCCTCATAGGACCAAAATTAACAGCTGGTCAGATTGTCTGATAGTTTTGGCCTTGTCCAAATAGAAATTCAAAACTCTTTTGAGATCTAAAGAGTGGTAGCTTTTCCCGCTGGAGTGGAAAGGTTTGGAAAGAACGTAGGGAGAGAAATCTTCTGCTTATTGTGGAAATCAGACACCATTTTGGGGAGGAAACTCTGGCGAGTCCTCAACACCATCCCCTTAGCATGAAAAATATGTAAGGTTTTTTGGCGCAGAGAGCCTGAATCTCACTGACTCTGCATGCTGACGTGATAGCTACCAGAAAAGCAGCTTTCCAGGTAAAGAGTTGTAGGGTTGCCTTATGTATGGGTTTGAATGGTGGCCCCCACGAGCTTTGAAAGGACCACATTCAGTTCCCAAGGCAGAGGAAAAAGAGCGTCCTGGAGGGGATTGGGGGGGGGGGTTTGGGCAGGACTACAGGAATCTGGAAGAATTACCTTTGTTTAAGAGACTTACTGTAAACAGTTATAGCTGCAAGATGTACCTTAGTGGATGATCATTTCTGGCCACATTTTGCTAAAGGGAGATGGTAAGCCATTATTACACCTTCCCCAAAATATGATGGAAATCATTCTGAACACACATGTACAATCTCTTCTATCTGAAAGCATAAGAGCATCTAGTTGAGGGCCTTCTGGACTCCCGAAGAATGTCCATGCACTCCTGCGAAAGGCCTAAAAGTCCATACTGCAGGAATTCAGGAACCATGCTGTCAAGCTCAGCGAGGGAAGACTGGAGTGGAAAATCTGTCCTCCGAGCTTGTAGAGGAGATCGGTCTGCATGGCAGTCTCCTGTGTGGTCTTTCTGACAGGTAGTGGAGATCCAGGTACCACCACTGTCGTCATTCTGGAGCTATTATAATCATTCTGGTCCTGGCTTAGTTTTTTGATAACTGTCGGCATTAGGGGAATGGGAGAAAGCGCGTACAGAAATGTCTTGGACCAGTCAATCAAAAGGGCAATCACCTTTCAGTACTGGTCTCTAGTACCTGGATGCGAAGTCTGGGCATTTTTTGTTGCTTTCGTCTTCAAACAGGTCTATTTGTAGATGCCCCCATTCTCGAAAAAGATAGTGTACGACATTGTCGTGCAGAATCCAGTTATGTGTTTCAGCGAAGTTTTGAGTCAGGAAGTCTGCTTGTGTGTTGTGGACTCCTGGCAGGTGAATTGCCGAGAAAGTCAGCTTTCTCGCTATCAGCCAATTCCAGATGGCCTGCGTTTCCAGGGATAGGGGGGCAAGAGGGAGTGCCCCCGGTCTTGTTCAGATAGTGCATCGTGGTCATACTGTCCGTTTGGACCAGGAGTGCCTTGGCTTGGATGGAGGGTTGAAATGACTTGAGAACTAGATGGCAGCTTGCAGCTCTAGCATGTTGATATGGTATAATTGCTCCTTGGCGGACCACAGGCCATGTGAGCTCCCCAGCACTTGTGAGACGCTTCTGTTATAAGCATATGGGCTAGAGTGCCCTGGTGAAACGGGACAACAATGAGCAGATCTGTGTATTAATTCCATTGATCCTTTTAATTGTTTGGGAGCGGACTCATATCTTGATACTATATACATCACCCCTGCCCAGTCCCCATCTCATATCACCGGCCCCAGATACACCAGGTCCACCAGTCTAAAGCGGGCAAATAATCCAAGTGACACCGGGTCAGCTGGTCAGGATCACCAGAAAGGCTTGGGTCCTAAACCCTCAAACATCATCTGCATGCTACTGAACACCAGGTCGCTAGTGAAACATCACCTGGAGTTTGCTGACTTAGTTCAAGCACAGTGCGCAGATGTGGCATTTGTAACCGAAACATGGGCTGACCTTAGTTCTGGTCCAGAGATTGTTGCAGCTACCCCCTCACCCCCACCAACCAGGCTATGTCGCCCATAGGCTGGTCAGACAATTAAAAAAGGTGGAGGGCTGGCAGTATTTCACCGGGATCAGTTCAAAACAACCTTTGAGCCGCTTACCTCATCCAGTTTCGAGGCTTTAGCCTTCTCAGTGCAGACTCCGGACAAGCAGGCTGACAAGAGATTGCTGATTTATCGTCCTCCTGGACTGAGGAGTGGATTCGCTGATAAGCTCAGTCTGTTATTGGACTCTTACATCACCAACACAAACTATTTGATGCTGGGTGATCTCAACTTTCATTTGGAAAGCAAATCAGACCCAGAGTCAATAAAACTGATCGAAACTATGAATACATTCGGGCTATCCCTAATTACTAAAGGTCCGATGCACAGGCCAGGGCATACCTTAGATGGGATCTTTTACAGCTATTCGGCTACTATCCTACTCCCATTTCTCCGTTTCACCTGGTCCGATCATTGGGCAGTGAACTAGCAGATACAGACAGAGAAATGCACCAGGCACAGAAATACTAGCCAAAAAAACCCTGTTAGAACATGGGACAAAATACAGCCAACCCAAATGAGGGACGCCATTACCACTGGCCCTGGCAGTCAGCTGAGGATCTGGAGCAGACTGTGGAGAACTTTTCACTCTTGCTAAACTCTGCTCTGGCTAAAGTAGCTCAAATCAACCATACAATGGTAGCCACAAAAGTATCTCAGCCCTGGTATAATGAGAATCTTAGGAGATCAAGGCAGGATAGCCGAAGGCAAGAACAAAAATGGAGAAAAAAATAGGAGGAAGAAGAGAAAAACATCTATACAAATAAACTAGCAGAACATAAAAAAAAGTATAGTTGCAGCCAAAACCTCACACTCCTCTGAACAGATAAGAGCAGCCTGCGATGCAAACAAAAACCTTTTCCTGGTCATGAAAAAACTGGTTACACCAATTAGCTTTAACCATGCAGTAATAAATTAAAATTTCTGCAATCAGCTGGAAAACGTTTTCCAGGAAAAGGTTACTAACATCTTCTCTAGTCTTTCAGAGAAGAGGGTAGCGGATCAGCAGGATGGGTGTGCCATAGCTGTCTCTACCTTTAAGGCCCTCTCAGAAGAGCAACTTGCAAAATCAATTCTACTAATGAAATTGTGGGCACCACAAGACCCTTGTCCCCTTAAGATAATGCACATGATTCCTGCACAAGTAGCACAATACCGGGGCCATATTTTGAATATCTTGTTTGGAGGAAGAACTTTCCTGTCACACTGAAACATGCCTCCATTTTGCCTCTGTTAAAGAAAGTCAATCTCAATGCATTGGACCCAAATAACTACTGCCCAATTTCAAGACTTCCCTTTGCTACCAAACTGGCAGAGAAAGTAATGAACCAGCCACTCTCAGTGTAACTAGGGGAAAATCAGCTTCTGGACGATACACAAAAAGGGTTCAGGAAAAATCGTAGTACTGAGTCTGCACTGGTAGTAGTTACGGAGGACATTCGGGAAATACTATCCTGTTGGATCTCTCTGCAGCGTTTGACACAGTTAGCTACACGATCCTGGTTGACCGTATACGCACCTTGGGGATTGAGGGCACAGCTTTAGATCTCCTCCAATCCTTCCTGGTAAACAGACAACATACTGTGATGATGAGCAAGTTTACATATAGGCCCTTCTGCCTGCCCTGTGGAGTTCCCCAGGGACTGAGTCCAACACTATTCAATTGTTATGTTACGCCTCTCTCGTAAATCATCAAAAATGCAGGTTTTCTTCTGATGTATTATACCAATGACACTTAAATAGTGGTGTCCCTGGCAAAGCCTGAAAATAATTCTGGCACATCAGTCAGACCATGCATGAGCAATGTAAGCAAGTGGATGGACCACAACTACCTCAAATTAAATGCTATTAAACCTGAGGTTATCCTCTTTGGTAACAACCACTCACTCTGGACACGGACTGGTGGCCACCCTAACTTGACCCACTTCCTGAACGTTTGATCAAAGGAGGGACTAGAGAAGGACAATATTTAGCGGGGTCCAGTGTACAAGTCCAGCCAACTAGTAACACAAAGAGGGTACAAAGTTCCCCGGGAAGAGTGATAGAAGAAAAGTGCGTGTGCTGGAAAGAGGGGGGAATTCCCTTGTTGGAACTAAAACCCTCACACACCCAGCAAGCTAGGTGTCATGCTTCATCATATGGGTTCTGCTCCTCGTCAGACTGGCGCTGCAATGTCTGACGGGCTCCCGAAACCGGGGCTCTTTATCGGAGATCTTTTGTTCCGGCCATATGGTGCATGCGTGTGAGAGGGCGGGGAGGTGTGGTCGTGGCATGCAAAGGTGAAGTTAAAAAAGGTAGGTCAATCCACAATTTAATTTATTCACGTGGTAGACTCCCTTGGTTAAAAGGTGGGAGGGGAGATAAATGCCCTGGAACTATCCGAGCATGTTAACTACTACCCTCTAGTTAGGTCGACATGTTTCTTGCCGTGATGGCAATTCCTCAGGACCTCAGTAAATAGTACCACACAGTGAAAAGATTATTAAAACATGCGATATGGTATACAACTTTCTTTGGTCGGTAATACCGGAGCGCAGGCCGATTGGTCCTGCTGAAGTATTGCGACCTGTAAGAATAAAGACAATTCACAGGACAGCAAAGTGAATGCAACATTCCCATATGGTGGGTTCGCACAAGTACAATCCAAAAACACACACAAAACAGGGTGAAGGGTTAAAACCGAACAGATAGCATAGTCAGGTGATAATTGTCTCAAACAATCATCTAGCTTATGCAGAATCATACAACAGTATGTTTGGAAGAAGCAAAGGTACTGTACAAATGGAGAGGACCGGGTTAAAAATGCTTACCCCAGAAAAATCACTAAGGTACCTCGCAGTCTGCTCCCGTGGGACCGGCTGTCAAGGTATGGTACCTGGTAGGGGGAATTATAATAGGTGATGTGTGATATCATCATGGTTGAATGGTCAAAGTAGGGAGGGGGGTTTATGTTTCTGGGGAAACCCCAACCGGGGCAACACTTAGAGGCGGACAGTCAACCTCGCATCCGGAGTGTCGGTTGTCCCAGTAAGGCCAATGTCCCGTCACTTAGTAGGGGCTAGCAGCTGGAGAATGCCTAGGGTGCGCGCGAAGACCAGACAACCTACACCGCCATTGCCGCGTCTCTGCCTAAGTAACGACAGAAAAACGCAGCCCGACAGCGCGCAGCGGCCCGGCGCCTCGCGGACACCCAGGCAGCCAACCAGTCCCGCAGACGGTACCATGGTACGTAAACAGCTGGTTACCTCGAAAACTAGACTCTGAGGCAGACGAGAGTTAGGACTGCACAGCTCGCCGGTGTCATCGTATCAACCGAAGGTTGTAGCAGGAAGGGAAGCTTACCTTCGGCGGCGCACGGTCCTGGCCGTTGAACCTACCCTACGAACAGCGTCCGATCAAGGCGCAGAGCAGCTGGTAACAAACCCTGGGGAGAACCATGGTATAAGTAGCAATCCTTGATGCGCCCAGTCGGCGCTACCGCGAGAGTAACGCCCCCGTTGCCAGCAGCGCATGTGCGACAACTACTTGGGCCGGAATCAACCCGAATAGGGAGATACGGGCTGTACGGTAAAGGTGGCGGCCATCTTGGAAAGGGGAAAGTGGCAGGGTTTAACGCATGCAAAGTACGGCATCGGTGGGGACCATGATTCGGTCATGGGGTATTTTAGCATGCACATTTGCCAATCACAAAAGGTTGCCAATAAGGTTTGATTGGCAAACAATTGTGGGAATTGACGGTTGTAAACAACTAAGTTATGGTACCAAATACGGACCTGGCCGATAGGTAAACAATCACCCTGGGCTGGGCGGGGAATTTAAGGGGGACAAGGGGTTACAGTGGCATGTTACCCCACGGGTTGCTCTGTGGAGTAGAGAGAAGGGTGGAAGGCACATGATTATCTGAATTACGAGACAGTGAGTTTAACTACCCAATGATGCCCAAGGGACAGAGTCGTTTAACCCCAGCGAGTCCAGTTTAAGACGATGGACCCATCTCTGTTCAATCCTGAACAGGGCCTGTTTGGAGATGGCCGGGTGGGACTCCAGGACCAGCCATAAAAGACTGTCTGCAGAATGGTTATGTTGGGAGTAGTGTTCGTACATTTTTGTGTGTGTTTTGGAGCACCTGATGTTGCTTTTGTGCTCCATAATCCTCACTTTGATTTGCCTCATCGTCATCCCTATGTAGTTTTTTCCACAGGGGCAGGTAATCATATAAACACACCTGGTACTATTACAGTTTGTGTGCTTGCGGAGCTGCCACACAAATGTATCGGAGATTATAACCTCCTTACACTGCTGTGTCTGTGGACATACCGCACATCCGCCACAAGAGAAATGCCCAACCACAGGGGGGAGTCCCCACAGATTGCTTTGGTTGTCAACGGTGTTTTTCTTTGGACGTGTGTGGATGAGGGCGTCCTTTAAGTTAGAAGTTCTTTTAAAAGCGAACCTGGGGCGTGGGATTTCTAGGCCACCTGAATTCACTATGGACCAGTGCTTATTTATGGTTTTCTTTAGAAATGACGAGTTTTGGGTAAAACAGGTAACACAGGTTATTTGATCGTCTTTGGCTTTGGGGTGTGACTAACAAGCTCTCTTGAGTTGTTCAGAGCTCTTTTGCGGGACTTGTTCAGTAGTCTGGTAGGATATCCTCTATCCTGTAGCTTGTGTTGCAGTAGGGTTGCTTCTTTTTGAAAATCAGCCTTGGCTGTGCAGTTTCTCCGGACCCTGAGAAATTGCCCAAAGGGGAGATTGTCCCTCAGGGCCCGGGGGTGGTAGCTTTGGTACAATAAGAGACTGTTCCTGTCAGTGCTCTTGCGATATAGAGTCGTACTCAGACCAGTAGGATTGAGATTGATGCACAGGTCTAAAAAGGGGATGGTAGTTTCAGAGAAGGTACCTGTGAATTTCAAGTACGGGTTTTGAAGATTAATCCAAGAGCAGAAAGCTTCGCAGGTTGTACGATCGCCCTTCCAAAGAATGAGAATATCATCAATATACCTGCGCCACATAGTTATATTATCAAGGTAGGGATTGAGTGCAGATCTGATAGTGCTTTCTTCAAAGGTTGCCATATAAATACAGGCCAAGCTCGGGGCAAATGTAGAACTCATGGAAGTCCCCTGGATCTGATGGTACAGTTGTGTCCCATATTGAAAGAAATTTTCAGTCAATGCCAGAGAAGCACACGCCATGATGAAAGACACAGGTGTGGGGGAAGACCATTCCTCTAGTAGAAGGGTAGACTCAACTGCTTCCAGTGTGGCTTGTTGTGGGATGTTGGTATATAGCGCCTCAACGTACATGGTGAGAAGGAGGTCTACGCCATCCCTCCCCTAAATGGATTCGACGAGGCGGAGGACATCCCTAGTGTCTTGTAGAAAGGATGGAATTTTTCTGACCACAGGTTGGAGAAATGAGTCACAGAATTTCGATAATGGCTCTAGCAGTGAGCCAATGCCAGAAACAATCGGCCTCCCAGGGACTGGTGACACCCCTTTGTGAATCTTGGGGAGGGTGTAAAAGTATGGGATAACCGGATCTGTAGTGATCAAAAATGCTGATTCATTTTTAGAGATCCATTCATTCGTTTCGCCCTCCAAAATTAGACTCGTGATCGTGGTACTGAGTCTCTTTGTAGGATCTGTAGCGAGTGGTCTGTAGTGAGTGACATTGGAAAGTTGGCGTTTGCATTCAATATCATAATCACTGCTGTTTTGGATAACGGTGGCCCCACCCTTGTCTGCCTGTTTAATCACAATACTGGTGTCATTGCCCAGTGATAAAACAGCTTGTTTCTCAGCTGAGCTCACATTTTTGTAGGAGGAGGTAGTGGGTTTGTTATCCAGACTCCTGAGCACCGCCCTTTCAAATGTTAATATCTCAGGGGGAACCATAGACTCTAGGAGAGTCTAATTGTGAATCTCTCCAACAGGACACTGAACAAGATGGAGACAGAAATTCTTGAGAAAGGGCTAGGGTTTGTGCCTACTCCGACCCCTGATAGCTTCACTGAAATGTGTGAAGTTAAACAACTTTTTAGAAAGGTACGCCTATGGTCCTTCTTTGCTGATAAACCTGATCATGAAAAAACTGACACAGGGTTACGTAAACCTTCCACCTTTACTCCCACAGACTCTATGGTTCCCCCTGAGATATTAACATTTGAAAGGGCGGTGCTCAGGAGTCTGGATAACAAACCCACTACCTCCTCCTACAAAAATTTGAGCTCAGCTGAGAAACAAGCTGTTTTATCACTGGGCAATGACACCAGTATTGTGATTAAACAGGCAGACAAGGGTGGGGCCACCGTTATCCAAAACAGCAGTGATTATGATATTGAATGCAAACGCCAACTTTCCAATTCACTCACTACAGACCACTCGCTACAGATCCTACAAAGAGACTCAGTACCACGATCATAAGTCTAATTTTGGAGGGCGAAACAAATGAATGGATCTCTAAAAATGAAGAAGCATGTTTGATCACTACAGATCCGGTTATCCCATACTTTAACACTCTCCCCAAGATTCACAAAGGGGTGTCACCAGTCCCTGGGAGGCCGATTGTTTCTGGCATTGGCTCCCTGCTATAGCCATTATCGAAATTCTGTGACTCATTTCTCCAACCTGTGGTCAGAAAAATTCCATTTTTCTACAAGACACTAGGGATGTCCTCCGCCTCGTCGAATCCATTGAGGGGAGGGATGCCGTAGACCTCCTTCTCACCATGGATGTCGAGGCGCTATATACCAACATCCCACAACAAGCCACACTGGAAGCAGTTGAGTATACCCTTCTACTAGAGGAATGGTCTTCGCCCACACCTGTGTCTTTCATCATGGCGTGTGCTTCTCTGGCATTGACTGAAAATTTCTTTCAATATGGGACACAACTGTACCATCCGATCCAAGGGACTTCCATGGGTTCTACATTTGCCCCGAGCTTGGCCTGTATTTATATGGCAACCTTTGAAGAAAGCACTATCAGATCTGCACTCAATCCCTACCTTGATAATATAACTATGTGGCGCAGGTATATTGATGATATTCTCATTCTTTGGAAGGGCGATCGTACAACCTGCGAAGCTTTCTGCTCTTCGATTAATCTTCAAAACCCGTACTTGAAATTCACAGGTACCATCTCTGAAACTACCATCCCCTTTTTATACCTGTGCATCAATCTCAATCCTACTGGTCTGAGTACCACTCTATATCGCAAGAGCAGTGACAGGAACAGTCTCTTATTGTACCAAAGCTACCACCCCCGGGCCCTGAGGGACAATCTCCCCTTTGGGCAATTCCTCAGGGTCCGGAGAAACTGCACAGCCAAGGCTGATTTTCAAAAAGAAGCAACCCTACTGCAACACAAGCTACAGGATAGAGGATATCCTACCAGACTACTGAACAAGTCCCGCAAAAGAGCTCTGAACAACCCAAGAGAGAGCTTGTTAGAGTCACACCCCAAAGCCAAAGACGATCAAATAACCTGTGTTACCTGTTTTACCCAAAACTCGTCATTTCTAAAGAAAACCATAAATAAGCACTGGTCCATAGTGAGTTCAGCTGGCCTAGAAATCCCACGCCCCAGGTTCGCTTTTAAAAGAACTTCTAACTTAAAGGACGCCCTCATCCACACACGTCCAAAGAAACACACCGTTGACAACCAAAGCACTCTGTGGGGACTCCCCCCTGTGGTTAGACATTTCTGTTGTGGCGGATGTGCGGTATGTCCACAGACACTGCAGTGTAAGGAGGTTATAATCTCCGATACATTTGTGTGGCAGCTCTGCAAGCACACAAACTGTAATAGTACCAGGTGTGTTTATATGATTACCTGCCCCTGTGGAAAAAACTACATAGGGATGACGATGAGGCAAATCAAAGCGAGGATTATGGAGCACAAAAGCAACATCAGGTGCTCCAAAACACACACAAAAATGTACGAACACTACTCCCAACATAACCATTCTGCAGACAGTCTTTTATGGCTGGTCCTGGAGTCCCACCCGGCCATCTCCAAACAGGCCCTGTTCAGGATTGAACAGAGATGGGTCCATCGTCTTAAACTGGACTCGCTGGGGTTAAACGACTTTGTCCCTTGGGCATCATTGGGTAGTTAAACTCACTGTCTCGTAATTCAGATAATCATGTGCCTTCCACCCTCTCTCTACTCCACAGAGCAACCCGTGGGGTAACATGCCACTGTAACCCCCTTGTCCCCCTTAAATTCCCCGCCCAGCCCAGGGTGATTGTCTACCTATCGGCCAGGTCCGTAGTTGGTACCATAACTTAGTTGTTTACAACCGTCAATTCACACTATTGTTTGCCAATCAAACCTTATTGCCAACCTTTTGTGATTGGCAAATGTGCATGCTAAAATACCCCATGACCGAATCATGGTCCCCACCGATGCCGTACTTTGCATGCGTTAAACCCTGCCACTTTCCCCTTTCCAAGATGGCCGCCACCTTTACCGTACAGCCCGTATCTCCCTATTCGGGTTGATTCCGGCCCTAGTAGTTGTCGCACATGCGCGGCTGGCAACGGGGGCGTTACTCTCGCGGTAGCGCCAACTGGGCGCATCAAGGATGGCTACTTATACCATGGTTCTCCCCAGGGTTTGTTACCAGCTGCTCTGCGCCTTGATCGGAAGCTGTTCGTGGGGTAGGTTCAACGGCCAGGACCGTGCGCCGCCGAAGGTAAGCCTCCCTTCCTGCTACAACCTTCGGTTGATACGATGACACCGGCGAGCTGTGCAGTCCTAACTCTCGTCTGCCTCAGAGTCTAGGTTTCGAGGTAACCAGCTGTTTACGTACCATGGTACCGTCTGCGGGACTGGTTGGCTGCCTGGGTGTTCGCGAGGCGCCGGGCCGCTGCGCGCTGTCGGGCTGCGTATTTCTGTCGTTATTTAGGCAGAGACACGGCAATGGCGGTGTAGGTTGTCTGGTCTTCGCGCGCACCCTAGGCATTCTCCAGCTGCTAGCCCCTACTAAGTGACGGGACATTGGCCTTACCGGGACAACCGACACTCCGGATGCGAGGTTGACTGTCCGCCTCTAAGTGTTGCCCCGGTTGGGGTTTCCCCAGAAACATAAAACCCCCTCCTCCCTACTTTGACCATTCAACCGTGATGATATCACACATCACCTATTATAATTCCCCCTACCAGGTACCATACCTTGACAGCCGGTCCCACGGGAGCAGACTGCGAGGTACCTTAGTGATTTTTCTGGGGTAAGCATTTTTAACCCGGTCCTCTCCATTTGTACAGTACCTTTGCTTCTTCCAAACATACTGTTGTATGATTCTGCATAAGCTGGATGATTGTTTGAGACAATTATAACCTGACTATGCTATCTGTTCGGTTTTAACCCTTCACCCTGTTTTGTGTGTGTTTTTGGATTGTACTTGTGCGAACCCACCATATGGGAATGTTGCATTCACTTTGCTGTCCTGTGAATTGTCTTTATTCTTACAGGTCGCAATACTTCAGCAGGACCAATCGGCCTGCGCTCCGGTATTACCGACCAAAGAAGGTTGTATACCATATCGCATGTTTTTATAATCTTTTCACTGTGTGGTACTATTTACTGAGGTCCTGAGGAATTGCCATCACGGCAAGAAACATGTCGACCTAACTAGAGGGTAGTAGTTAACATGCTCGGATAGTTCCAGGGCATTTATCTCCCCTCCCACCTTTTAACCAAGGGAGTCTACCACGTGAATAAATTAAATTGTGGATTGACCTACCTTTTTTAACTTCACCTTTGCACGCCACTACCACACCTCCCCGCCCTCTCACACGCATGCACCATATGGCCGGAACAAAAGATCTCCGATAAAGAGCCCCGGTTTCGGGAGCCAGTCAGACATTGCAGCGCCAGTCTGACGAGGAGCAGAACCCATATGATGAAGCATGACACCTAGCTTGCTGGGTGTGTGAGGGTTTTAGTTCCAACAAGGGGATTCCCCCCTCTTTCCAGCACACGCACTTTTCTTCTGTCACTCTTCCCGGGGAACTTTGTACTCACTTCCTGAACGCTCAAACAAAGTAAAAAATCTAGGAGTCATGGTAGACAAAGAACTGAAGTTCAAGGACCAAGTAAATAAAATTACATCAACCGCATTTTTTTCGTTAAGGCTTATAAAAAACATTGAACAATTCCTGCCTCCTGAACTTCTGAGAACGGCTATCAGTACATTGGTTCTCACAAAGATCGACTATTGCAACAGCCTCTATCTTACTCTCGAAGTGGGTCTCGAAAAGAGGCTCCAGACCTTGGAAAATGCTGCGGCCTGCTTCCTTTTCGAAATCCCGAAACATGAATCGGCCAGAAGAGCCATTAGGAAACTATACTGGCTGCCAATTAAACAACGATGTAGATTTAAGGTGCTCTGCCTGGTCTACAAATCATTGCATGGATTAGGGCCTGCCCACTTCAGGGAGAAACTCAAGTGGTATGTCCCAGCAATGACACTTCGCTCAGACTCCGCCACAAACCGGATTGTCACCCCCCTCCCCCCATTTAGGAGAACCAACTGGCATGGGAAGAGCTTTTATAGGGCCACAGCAGTGCTCTGGAACAGCATCGACTGACACTAAAAGCTGCTACCTCCCAACTTACTTTCAGAACAGCCTTAAAGACCTGGCTGTACCCGCAGGAGTAGAAGGCACTTGGCCATTGGCTAGTTTCGCTTCTGACAACAGCTGTAGCTCTTCCTCTTTTCCTATAGCGCCAAGACACCTATTGGCTATAGTTGCGCTTTATAAATTATATTCACTCATATGCAGTCTGGCTTTAGAGGCCAGGAATATGCATGAGGCCATTAACTCCAGAAGCAAAGCTATCAGTCTGGCTGATGGGTGTGGCAGGTGTAAAAGGCTTGAACACTTCAGAGCTCCAAAGGGCAAACTTTTGTGATTTTAGTACCCAGGGTTGCCCCCTAGGTAGTGCAGTCTGAGTGGGAATCTAGATGGATTTTTCGGTGTTGACTAGGAGACCTAAAGATAGGAGAGTCTCGAGACAAACACTGTAATGTTTCTTGCTTGATCTGGAGAAGAGCTTTTCACCAGCCAGTCATTTAGGTATGAGTGGACAAATATGCTATCTTTTCTAGGGCTGCTGCTATGACGGCCATGCACTTGGAAAATTCGTGAGGAGCTGATTTCAGGCCGAATGGCAGCACCTTGTACTGTTAATATTTGAATGCCACCTTGAACCTTAAACGTCAAATGCTTCTTGGCGATTGGGAAGCTGATGTAGGCATCCTGACGCTCGATAGAACACATCTAGTCCCCCTGATGGAGTTGGGGCTAAATCTGGTGGACAGCAAGCATTCTGAAATGTTCCTTTCTTATGAATTTGTTTAGGAGGCGTAAGTCCAGAATGGGTCTGTTGGGGCCTGTTTCCTTACAAGGAAATACTGATAATGCACTCCCAACCTCCTCTGAGATAGGGAATACACCTCTATGGCCTCTTTGCACAGTAGGTTGCAGATTTTGTTTGGAAGTAGCCTTTGGTGAAGGCCAGAGGTTTTTGATGGTGGGACTTGTGGAGGTGGGGCGTTGAAGCAAAGTGCGTACCCATTCTCTACAATATATCAACCATTTATCGCTAATGATGTTGCCCCCCTAGTTTAAATGTTTGATGATGCTTTATCCCCCAAACCCCCCTCCCCCCGTAAACAGCAACGGGAAAGCAACAATCATTGCTCGTCTAGAGTCTTGGAGGGAGTTCTAGGTTGTCTATTAGCTCCTCATCCATGTCCTGATCTGCGAGGACGGGCACTGTAGGCGCAAGACCCAGTGAGGGATTTGAACACTCTGATGGGAGGGGTGCTTGTCATAAGGCCCGTAACTTCTAGGGTATTCTTTTTTGTTTTACAGGTCCACGGCCTTGAGTATACCCAATTCAGAATTCATATTTGCCATCTCAACATCTTTGTGTGCTAAAATAATTAACTGCCTGTGAAAGGAAGGTTCAGGATGTGCTGCTGTGCCTCTGGCTTAAGACCGGTCAGGTGAAGCCTTGATGAGCTTCTTGAACATATCCCATGGGATCAATGGGCTGCCAGGTCAGAGACATCTGCCAGTGCGTTAAATATTTCAAGCACACTGTTAATCTGTCAATATTATTTGATTTTCTAAGCAGTCACAGACCCCCAGGGTTCCCTGAACCACAAGATAACAAGCATTTGCAACTGCAATCTGTCTTGCATTTGTGAAAGTTAGAGCTACTGCTTTTATAAATTATATTGATTGTTTACATATATTTGTTTGCAGTGGAGTGGATGTATGTTGTTTGTAGTGCAGCTCAATGAAAATAGATGCAGGTTCTTATGAGCGCCTACTGCTATACAACTTTATACATAAGAGCACAAGCTGGCATATAGGAGCATTCAATAATGCTAAAAAAAAAACTTTAATACCATGCTAAACTAGTTTTATCAACAAATTTCATGTTCTTACACTTTTTCCCCATTTATTTGGAGCCTCTGATACAAACATACCCCGGTACAAACATAACTTTGCATGCCTTTGAAGCGGTTTTTCAAATTTGAGTGCAAACCCGAAAATATGTTGACTACAATTTAACGTGCACTAATTAGGAAACAATAGCCAAATGAAAACAGAAAAAAGAATCAGAAGGCACAGAAACGACAATGTGAAATTAAATTAAGAAAATTAAAAGGTGCAATTCCCCAAAGTTGGCATCATTTTGTATTACTTTGATTGCAGCATTGATTTGCTGCTGAAAAGCAATATCTGTGCTAAGATATCACTGCAGTCAGCAAGAGTAGTGTAAGGAACTAACACACCCTCGCTCACCATATTTAAGTTTCCCTGATATCAATAATAAGAGAAAGAAAACGCCTTTGTACATACTACTACGTCCAGCCCATCTCACTTGGCAGCAAAGTGAACATCCACACACACCCATGGCCCAGTGCGTTAGTAGCTTCTAAATCCAAACCATGCCGCAATGTTATGGTAATTATATTTCTCAAGCGCAACAGTTACCCAAAGTTGTCCTGGGGCTGGGTAATGCCTTCCAAACAGAGAAGTACCTGATGACCTATGCACTGAAAAGCCAGGTTTTCATATTTCATTTCTTTCCTGAATATCATTAGCTCAGTGGCATTCCTAATATGGAAAGGAAGCTCATTCCGAGCCCTTGCAGCACAGTTGTTGAAACTTCTTCCACCCCAGTTAACTTTTTCAAAGGAGGGTATTAGCACACCTTTGGCTTCTGACGAGTGAAGAGCTCTTCTGGGGACGTACCACTGAAAACGTTGTTTCAGGTAATCCGGCCCAATTCCTTGAAGGGTTTTAAAAACAGTTCACTGGGATTTAAATTGTATCCGTTGTTTGACTGGAAGCCAGTGCAGCCTTTTTATTTCATTAGCTGTGTACTCCTAATTTAATTCCAGGCTCTTGTTTCAATCTGCTTCTTGGGTGCTCCCCGCTATAGTGAAGGATGGGAGGGGCCAACTCGAACTGAATCGCAACATGATCTGTCCAGGCAAGTGGCAGCAACCCCTTACATGTTAATTGTGGATGGTTGGGGAAAATCCCAACCAAGGTGTGCCCTGCAACATGAGTGGGACCTTCTACATGTTGCCTTAATTCTCCACTATTCATCACCTCTACAAGAGTAGTTGTATCAGGGTCAGTGATTGCTTTAAGGTGAAAGTAAAAATCCCAAAGGATGTATGTGATTGAATCGGAGCAGAGCCCATCCTCTAAAGAGGTTCCAACTGAGGTTAGGAATGCACTTCTTGGGCCTGGTGGTCTGTACAGAAGGAGGCCCTTAAAAGACTTGTGATGAGGGGTATAAAAAATAAAAGAAAGTGCTTTGCAACCTACATTGGCGGCTGTCAGGAAGGCAGCATGTAAGGAGTTATACTATATGATTGTCACCCCTCCTAAGAGGTCTGTCTTGTGTGTGACAGAGAAACCCAGGTGGGGTGGCTTTAAAAAGATCAGGCCCGAGGCCTTATCTGTCCAAGACTCAGTGATGAACACAAGTTTTATATTGCAATTCTCTAAAAGTAATGCACACTCTATGCTATGTTTGACCAATGTCATTATGAAAATGGGGTGACCCAATTGTGGTCGTGGACCTGGGTTCAATGTGGTACAAAAAACAAAGATCCTAGAACTTATTCTGTAGATGATATGAATCACAACCTACAATAATTACTTGACAAATCTTTTCTGAGCCTCAACACGGTTAGCTCACAGTAATTAAGACAATCAGTCTACTGAAGCGCAACAACCAAAATCTTTGTTCAGAAAAACAAGGTTTTTTTTTATTTCATCATTTTTAATGCAACAGTAGATTCTTTACTGCAAAGGACAAATGGCAGATTGGGAAAGGAGAGGTTGCTCCGAGGGAACGTGCAGAAAGAGAGAGTGCTCTAGTGTTGGAGGGGTGAATAGGAGTTTCAGATAATGTGACAAATGAAAATAGTGACCGTTATTCATTGGTTAGACTGATAATGAAATCTTTTTTCAACCTGGCCACATTTTTATCATTCCAAATCCAGTTACATATGATTTTAAAATAAACAAATCAATCCTTGTGTGGCACGTTGCAAATGGGGACTCGTGATCCAGGTTAGGCGTGTATGGGCGTCGACGTTTCAACCCGACTTGGCGCTCAAGGCCTCGGCCTGCGGGTCTTCCTCAGGACGGGGTGGGGCAACCTGGGTGCAGGTGTGGTGTCTGTGTCACACATCTACAGGGTAAAGGGAAGGGGTCAGGGTTGTGCACATTAATACTACAGTCAGTTCTTAGTTTACCAATCAGAGCTTGGCTTACACGCGGGGTCTTAGGGAGTGCAAGGATTCCTCCTGTCTAATTTATGCAGAAAGCGTCTTCAAATGTAATTTAGAGGGGCTTGTTAATGCGCGTTAGATCGCCCGACTCTATGTCAACATATACGCCAACACAGCTTTTGGTGAGATCTCGGGACTCCGGGTAAACTGGGCTAAGACCTGCCTGTTTACGGTTCATAGTGAAAGTCCCCAGCCGAATATTCACAGAGAGATCCGATGGGAGCCTGTCTGTTTTAAATACCTGGGGGTACATGTATATCATCGCCCTGCTGACACACTGGAGGGCAATATTTCTAGAGGCATCAGGGCACTTAAGGGTAGCATGGCCTTGTGGTCCACCCTGCCCCACTCAGTGGCAGGACGAATAGCACTACTGAAGATGGTGGCACTACCCCGCCTGCTATACTATTTCAGGACACTTCCGATCTGGATCCCTAGATCTAACTTTCAGGGCCTAGACTCCCTGATAGTGGCGTTCCTGTGGGGTTCGGGCCGCCGTAGAGTAGCACTCAGGACTCTATTGA
This sequence comes from Lissotriton helveticus, assembly GCF_964261635.1. Classification (NCBI taxonomy): domain Eukaryota; kingdom Metazoa; phylum Chordata; class Amphibia; order Caudata; family Salamandridae; genus Lissotriton; species Lissotriton helveticus. The sequence goes on along the minus strand of NC_136059.1, from coordinate 546,770,570 downwards.
GACCTAGGGCGGAGGGGGGGCTGGCGGCGCCCGACTTTGAACTGTACTATTTGGCTGCCCAACTACAGACCTATACCCAGGAGGTGGCGCGGGAGTTTCGCGGCCCGGAAGAGACACGGGGCAGTGGCATACCCAGGCATGTCTTATCATATATTGCACTACAACAGAGGCTTGATTTGAGAGACCTCACCCAGGAGGAACGCACCATACGCTTGTGCTGGAATCGAGTGCATCGCAAACTGGGAAGGCCGCGGCCTTATGCCCCGGAGATCCCGTTGGGAATGCTCACTGCATTGCCCCATGGCGGTGACTGGTCTCGCATGGGAGTCTGGGAGGAGATGGGTATACAGACCCTGGGAGACCTCTATGAGGACGGGGCGCTGCTGCCCTTTCAGGCGCTTCTGGACCGCTACGACGTCCCTCGAGGCGATTTTTTGCTCCACGCGGCGATCACAAGGGCACTCCAAGCACACTGGAACACGGGTCATGAGGAACCACAGCTGTCGGAGGCATGTCAGTACGTCATGATGGCTGCGGGAACGATTAAAGCAGTGACATGCTTATATTCCAGGATGATTGCTGGGAGACTGACCCCCCTAACGGCTCTTAAGACCCGATGGGAAATTGATATAGGGAAGGAAATCCCGGAGACCACATGGGCCCAGTTGTTGCGACGGGCTGGAAGGGCACGCGCAGTGCCCGATTCCAACTGGTCCACTTCTATATATTACACCGGGCCTATTTGACCCCGGAGAAACTACAGAAATATTTCAACCTGGAAACGGCGGCCTGCCCTAGATGTAGAGCGGCTGGAGCGGACCTTTTTCACATGCTATGGTCCTGTCCTATGCTGACCTCCTACTGGTTGTTTGTGGGAGACACGCTGTCCGAAGTGACTGGAAGGTCGTTGCAGATGGATGCAGCTGTAGGGCTTCTACATTGGTTTCCGCATACCCCTAAAAATAAGATCACTAGTAAATTCATCGATTTGGGGTTGCTCCTGGCCAAACGAGAAATCACCAGACACTGGAAGGCGCGAGCTGGTCCAACAGGCACTAAGTGGCGCAATGAACTTCTTAAGTGGGCGGGGAGCGAGAGCACGTTGAGATACCAGCAGGCGAGACGGCGACGAGATGAGCGAGCTCTGGAGACGGCGCAAGCATGGGAGACGTTGGTGCAGGCCCTGCGCGACCATAACACACATACTGATTCAGATAGTGCCGATGAGGAACAGCCTAGATCCCAATAACATACTATTGGTGAGATGTACCCACTACGGAGAGCTAAGTCTCTTATCACATACTATTAGACCACACTTTGTGCTGCCGATGACGAGAGGGGTGGAGGGAGGGGGATAGAGGAAAGGAGCGCCATTCGTCTCCACCATGTACTAGACTGCTATGCCATCGAGACTGATAATTCACTCCTCTGGGGGGATAGAACTGGTTCAAGGGGGGGTGGATGTTTCTTTTTGGGTTGTTTAGAAAAGCAGAAGAACTATATTTTTCACCTGTTACACCCTGCCAGGACGGGGGGATATTCATTGTAAATTAATGGCACACGCCGCCCGACCCCCGGGTTGTGGGCTGAATGGCCGTGTATAGAGATTATACCACTACCGTCGTCGTTACTTTGGATCAGATAATAGGTGCCAATAATGTGATTGTATCTGTTTCCTGCAATAAAAACATATTTACAAAAAAAAAAAAAACATATACGCCAACACATTTATGCATAAAACATCCTCATCTGTACTAAGTGGGGTTTGTTAGTCCGTACTATGTCGCCAAACTCTATTTCAATGTATACACGGACACCGGAATGGTGCACTTACCTATTAGTGAAGGGTAACGCACTTGCTTGAATTCGAAGGCATTCAATGCCAGGGTGGGAGGTTGTTCCGAACCCCACCGCTGGGCAATGTCCCTTTTCGCTATCATGAAGCTCAGTGTAGCCCATTGTGTCTGTGCGGAATTGAGATCCGTAGGTTCCCATATGTTACGGAGGTATCTCCTCGCCTCCAGTGGCAAGGAGATCCTCAAGATTCCATAAACAGTGTTGTGTATCTTACGGCAGTACTCAGCAACATATCTACACTGGAGGAATGTCCCAACCAAACCACACTTCCGTTTACACAAGTCGGTGTTCGACAGACGCATCCGCACCAGGCGGGGCCCCGTAGTATAAACCCTATGCAGGATTTTAAGTTGGACGAGTCGCAGCCGCGCAGGAATGGCAACTACTTTAGGGGAGGACACAGCCGACTGCCAGTCCTCATCGTCAAGTTCTATTCCGTCTCGCACCCACTTATCCCTCAACTCCCCAAGCAGATCAGCCCTGTGAATAATCAGCTTCTTATAAATCAGGGAGATAGTCTTGTCGGGGAGGTGACCATCCAAAATTCTGTCCTCAAGGGGCGAGGCCTCTGGAAGATCAGCGTCAGGAGGCAGAACAGCCTGTAAAGAATGCCGAATTTGTGCATATCGAAAAAACTCGAATTCAGTCTCCAGTGCCTCAAAGGACTTAATCCTCACTTTGCCCCAGATGTCCTTGATAGTGGAGATCCCTATCAAGTCCCATTTATCAAATCCTTTCGTATTCCAGAGCTTACCTAGCAGCTCCGAATCAAATAACGGGGTAGCTAGTGTCAATTTGTCCCTCCACCCCATAGAACTCGTGGCATCGTACCAAATACGGACAGTATGCTTAGTGGGCCCTGACAGATTCAATTTCGTTGGCTTAGAATATAACGCCCTGTTGTAGCTAGGATCCGAGATAGGGCCAAACATTCCATGGTTGATCACAGACAGCTGAGAGGTCCAACAATACCGCTTAATGTCCGGGAGGGCAACACCTCCATCATACCAGGGAAGCGTCAGTTTGGCTAAAGCAATACGGGGTCTGCCCTCCCATAAGAGACTACGCTGCAACCCTTCAACCTCACGGAAATAGCTAGCTGGCACTACATCCAGAGTGTTCTGAAGTGCATAAAGGAAACGAGGCAAAGCCATCATTTTAAAAAGGGTTGCTCACCCCAACAAAGAGAGCGGGAGTTTCTTCCAATTGGCGATATCCCTTCTAAGCCGCTGCATGGGGGGAAGGAGATGTTGAGCATATCTGACCGCTGGATCAAGAGAGATGAAGATACCCAAGTATTTGTAAATGTAAATGTAGTATACTTGTAAAGCGCACAGCTGCCCCAGCAACGGGGTGTCCCGGCGCTGTATAACTCTGGGGAACCCGTCCTGGCTTTCCCTGTGGGATGGTCCCTTGCTGGGAGTCCCCAAGGTGGAGCCAGGCATCCCCGGAATTGGTGGGGCCGTTGTGGAGATTAGGCAAGCTAATGCCCAGAGTTGCCGAGTGGAACCCCTGATTAGAGTAAGCACCGAAGTGAGAATTATCGAGTCCGCTGACCAAGGTCCACGACCCTGCCACGTCGGGAATTGAACCATGGTCCCAGGCTGACTTCTGCTCTCAGGCCTGCCGCCTCTAACCAGTGAGCCACACTACTCCATTTGAATACGTCCTTATTAATTTGAATGGGACAGTTTTGCGGAGGGACCGGAGAATCACCTCTCAGAACAAACAACAAAGATTTACTCCAATTAATAGAAAGGCCGGAGTTCTTACCAAAAGAAGCCAGGACGTCACATAGGACAATGAGTGACTTCCGGGGAGAGGTCAAATAAAGCAACATGTCGTCAGCATAAAGAGAGACTCGTCCTCCCAATCGGGGGGGCCACCGAATGCCCCTGGTTCCTGCAAAGTGTGGGCCCAGGCTATCACCCCATGCAAGAGAGAAGCTTGCCTATCCATGATTCCAGAGACCACGGCGTTGAAATCACCACCTAGGATCAAAAGTCCAACCGGCAACTCAAGCAGAAGTTTGCCCAAGTCGGCAAAAGGAGGTGCTCTGCATACCCGGGGGTACATAGACAGACAAGAGGGTAAGAACCAGTCCCTCCCACCGACCCGTAATACCGACATATCTTCCTCTGTCATCTTCCCACGTGGAATCTATCACCAAGGGAAGCGCCTTTCGTATAAGGATGCCTACGCCCCTGGAGCCTGAAGTGAATCCAGCATGTGCCAGCAACTTGCATAGCCCTGCATGTATTACCAACTAAGTGGGTCTCCTGAAGCAACGCCACATCTGGCGCCTGACATTTAAGATACTGAAGAACCACACTGCGTTTCAATTTGTCCCCCAACCCATTCACATTCCAACTCAAAACCTTTAGTTCCCTACCCCCATCATCGTTTGTGGAAAAAAATGGACAATCCTCTGTATGCAACATATTAAGCAAGTACCACACACTGATGCCATAAACTATCCACCCAACGGGTGAAAAAAACCTCCCTCACCAACATCCCCCTGCCCTGCCCACTAGGCTTCAAACTGCCCATTGAAAAAGCAGAGTGCCTGTCACCCTTACCATTAAAAAAAAAGAACAAAAATGGTGCTTAGGGGAATAAGTCCCAAGAGCTCCAGTCAGCGCCCCAAAAGAGAAAACCTCCATAAGAATGAGTCCGCAGTGAATACAATTATGCAACATTATACCTCACCCCCCGCTAAAAACCACAAGAAGTCCTCCCCTCCCACACCCCCAACACCCCGCCCGCGCGCCACCCCCCACACCCACCAGGCACAGGACCAAACATCCGATCAGGAAAGCTAAGCCGCAACACCACCATCGCCCCCATGGTCCGCTCAATCCGGAGGACCACCAACCTCCAGCCACTCCGACACAGTCTCTAGCTGATCAAAAAACCATACTCTACCATCCGCCTCCACACGAAGATGGGCCGGGAACAGCATAGAGTACTTCATGCCTTCCTCCCGCAGATCACGCTTCACTGACAAGAAAGATTTTCGCTGTTTCTGTACCCTCTGCGTGAAGTCGGGGAAGAAAGCAATAGTAGCGTTTTCATACTTGAGGGGAAGGCCGGCCCTTGAGCACTGAAGAATGGCATCTCTGCCACAGAAATTGAGGACTTTGGCCAACATGGGCCGCGGGGGAGCGCCCAGTCTGGGACGGCCGCCCGGGACGCTATGCACCCGCTCAACAACGAAAAACTTACTGAGTCCCTTCGGCTGCAGATGTTTGAGAATAAGTTCCTCGACAAAAAAGTCTGGGGTCTGCCCCTCCGACTTCTCGGGCACACCCAAGATGCACAGATTATTTCGGCGGAGGCGGCCTTCATAGTCATCTAACTTGAGGTCAAATGCCACACAGGAATCACGCAATTCTCCAACCTCCTTCTGCAACGGAGTGACATCCTCCACGAGGCTAGAGGTGGTAAGCTCAACCTGTTTAACTTTTTCATTCAGTTTCCCCATGTCTACACAAATTAAGTTGATGTCTATGGCCATTGAGTCCATCTTATGTTCAAGTGAGGTCTTAACCCCAGATACAGTGTCCATGACGTCCTTGAGAGACAGTTCAGAGTCATCCCCGGTTGATGCCCCCTTCGCCGATTCCTCCAACAACCTTCCCCTAGGCATGTCTTTAGTGACAGTGTATCGATCACGTTTGTTAGATTGGACCGGCTTCGCCCCGCTAGTCCCGGAGACCTTCACTCGCTCCATGCCTCAACGGTCAGCATGCAATCCGGACCCAGCCAAGAACCAGCCAGAGGATATTCCAGACTCAGCAACACAGGACACGGGCACCCTAGAACCGACTGCAGCAGGGACAAGCAACACAGCCCCCAGCAGTGTAGACGCGGGCAAAACCGGTATCCAGCGACCCCAAAGCACTGCCAGTCCGCTGCACCCGGATCACTCCATATACCCAGGAGATCAGCCAGGGGAGGAGAGTCACAAAACAAAGGAGGAGGGGGTTTGGCAAGGGGGGAGGGGATACCTCCACAGTCACGTTACCGGCCCAAAGGATCAGCACCCAACGTCACAGCTCCACCTCTGTTCATACACTCAAAGCAAAGTCATAGCCCAAGCGAAGGAGGCATCAATCCAATACCACCAGTACACCCCCTTCCTGAAGACACCGCATCCTGCAGTGCCAGCATGAGGCTTGCAGCACAACCCCACACAGCGCGATGTTCCAGATATTCAGTTCTGGGGGGAGTGGGGGGCAGGGGGAGGCATCAAGTCCCCACCAACCCAGCAGTCCGCATCAAAAGGCGCCCCGATGGGCACAAACACAGCCCCACAACTGTTCAATCTTCAGGTGCCCCACAATGCGCAAAATGGCCGTGATGGTCCGAAAAAGGACATAGGAGGGGGTGGGAGGGGAGAGAGAGGTTCGTCGCCCCCTAGGTTGCAAAATCCAAAATAACGATGTCTGTGAGGGGCAGAAGGAGGAGGCCTCACCAGATCAGTAATACGACATCGGGGGGGGGGGAAGGGGGGAGATCCACTCCCTCCCTCGGGGCCCGCTGTGATCGCCGCTGCTTTCCCTTTGAAGTGCCACCGCGTTACCAACTGAGCCAGTGTCAATCGCCGGCAGTGGAGAGGCCAGACCACGACCCGATGCGGCACTTCAACCTCCGTTGCGCCACCTTCCGGCCGGACCGGAAGTTCTTTATTGTCCGGCCGGGGCTCACACTGTGGGTCCCGGCTCACAGGCTTAGCTCCACCCATCGGCTACCCGCACTTTCCACTACCCCGCAGGGTCAGCAAATGCCTCGGAGATGCGTCGCCTCGGATCTGACACCTGTCCGGCCCGAGGGAGACACTCCGGACTACAGGATATGCATACAGGATAGATACGGGGCTCACCGACCACGGAGCTCCTAGACTACGCGGCCATCACAGCTCGCGCTTGGCCACGCTCCCTGGAATAAAGGTTTAATTCTAACAAAAAAGGTGCACTTTACTATTGTTAAAGGTTCAAACCTGCACAGACTGCACTTATGAACTATATTTACCTGTGGAAGCAAAACTTTAAAAATAAACCGATTAACCAACATAGTGGGGCACCATAATTAGAAAGATATAGAAAGAATTTAAAATTAATCAATTAGCAGTAACAATGGAAACATGTGCACATTATCCAGAAAACGTTTTCATTTTGAAATGAGCGTTTCATACTTCAATATTTTTGCTGGCCACGTTCTTCACAACAGCAGGAAATAATTCAGAGGCATTTTTTCCCTTCGAAATCATCTGAAAAAAAGGTAAACAAAACTTTTGTCAGGAATACATTATTAAACACTTTTTGATTTAAAATGACTTCAATAAGTAAAAAATATACTGAGCCATCTTCAAATGTACTTTACGAAAAATAATACCTTGAGCTTGGAAAATTCACTTGCATATTAACAGAAACATTTCTTAGGCCTATAGCGGTATTCTACAACCAGCTCTATGAAACTGCTCCATGGCTTTTCAAACCTACTAAGAACCCTATAGGTGACCGGCGTTATTGCAAGTGGGCATCAAACCTACTAAAAACCCAATAGGTGTCCGGTGTTACTGCAAGTGGACATCAAACCTACTAAAAATCCAATAGGTGCCCGGCGTTATTGCTAGTGGTTAGTGGTTCTACTATCGGACACACAGACTGCTCATCGAGGCACCTTTTCTGCTGATGGGCTTAAAAAACAGGAGGTGAAGAAAAGCTTTGATTATATTAAATATACAACACAATGTAAGACATGTCTGCACTCATTAGGTTTAAAACCTAGGCGTGGTATATGTAATTTCTGTGTTAGCCTTCAAATAGACTACAATTTATTTTTGTTTTTTGTCACAGTTAAGTAAAAAAAAACGGTACATAACATATTGGGACACTGATATTTCAATATAATGAATAAGCATCTCACCTTACAGTGTTCCCCACAGGACTCCCCTTCCATCCATATCAGACGACATTTGTGAATTACCCAGATAAGCCTGACTGTTACGTTAACAGCCCAGGAGAAACAAAATAATCACAAATCGTGCTCCTCTAGGCATTCCACGATGCCCAGGTTTTCGTCCATTTTTCGGTTACAACCCCTTCCCTCATAAACCACGCTCCTAGCTAACATGCATCAATCCCTGTTATGCTTCCAGTCCCTCAACTGGGGCGGTTGCTGTGCCCGCCCCCCCCCCCCATGATCTCGCAATGTTACGCTTGGCAACCATTAGTCCCAATGTCCACCATATTTGTGTCAAGCAATTCAGGTCCTTTGTACTCCAGATGTTGAGGAGACACCACTTTGTAGTCGGTTATCGACCTCCTGGATACTTCACCCATATACTTCACCATCCTTGTCCAGGAACGTTGCACTATAGGGCAGTCCCACACAATATGGTAGAACGTGCATGGTTGTTTACACCCAAGCTGACAACTTTCGGTCATCAGTTTACCCATTTTGAGTAGTGTAGTTTGGACTCAAGACCGATGTAGTATTTTTCTTCCACTAATCGTAAACGCAGCCTGTATGGCTGCATCCCTTGGGGCACAAGGCCTCCGCCCAGTCGTCATTTCCCAGTTCCTCAAGGTCTTGGGCCCATTGCTCGCTCAAGTGTTAAAAGGCATTCGGTGTGTTGTTGAGTAACTTTTTTTCAGGGAGGTCGCTTTTAAAGAGATGTATTCGTCTAAAAGATGATCTTCTAGGGGCGAGGACTCTGGGAGCACAGTTTCGTTAGGCAATACTGCCCTAAGTACATGACATCTCTGGATGAAGCGGTAAACCTCAGCAGCTACAAGTTGAAAGACACGTTGGAGGTCTGTCAAAGGAACGACGCCCCGTGAGCCCAAAGGTCTCCCACTAGGGAGAGGCTAATTAAGTCCATTTATCGAATCTTGGCTGCATACCCAGGGTGCCCAACCCCACAGAATCCCATAGAGGTGTAGCTTGTGTGATTTTACTCCTTCGCCCCAGGGCTTTCAGAGCTGTATGCCACAGGTTAAACACAGTGGCTGGCAGTGGGGCCAAGGAGGGAGGCGTTTCTAGGAATGCCATAGATAGCACTAAGGTAACAACCCAATGGTTGTATAATGACTCTGTCCATGCAAAATGCAGGTTCGTCTTGGGGGAAATAAACCCAACTGTTGATTGTGGTAAGTTGCGCCACCCAGTAGTATTTATGAATGTTAGGCAGGGCTATCCTGTCATCACACCACTCACTGGTGAGTTTTTGTAGTGCAATTGTAGCTGAGTCCCTATCCTAGAGCAGTGTTGTAAATTCCCTGTCGATTACTTTAAAATAGAAAGCTGCACTGGGAAGGGTGTTGTGGTTCTGAAAATCTGGACCCTATTGTTATCCCAATATCGAGGTCCAATACCCGTGTCACAAAATATCAACGTACCATGACGAATTTAGTGTCCGTGAACCGATAATGATTAGGACATCATTCCTATGTATTTGCGTGACAATCGAGGGTAGCCAACACCCCTAAATCGTAGTTTCCGTCCCAATCCCTTAGACTCCATTTTGTGAACGGCATCCATCTTACGTCTTGCCCTCATGTTAAGTCAATTAAAGGTCGAGCTTGATCCAAAAGGACACGTCCACCTTCCCTGACTTCCCCCTGACCTGTCCAAACTGACTCCATTGCCTTAAGCCAAACCTGTTTGGGCGGCTCCCCGCCCAGTGGCCGAATACGATACTATCGACACATAACATTCCACAAACCATTCACCCCATACAGAACATGCTTTCTACAAACATGCACCTGTCCATACTTCTTCTTTATGGCCAGTTTTATGACTGGGTGGTACCTGCCTTTATTGGTGTTTCATCGATATCTGATGGGAGTCCCGGATCTTGCTGGGTAATCTGTCACGAACTGGACATCTAAAATGTGGGTTTGCTTACGTGACGCCGCACTTTGTATTATTACAGAAATATGTTTACAGCCATATCATAAACTCAAGAATTCTTGCTTGAAGCCATTATTTCTGTATAAAAGGAGAAGACTGGTTCTGTAAAAACGAGCACGTACAGTCTCCTGAGAATACATGACCCGTGTTTGTCGTGCTTCTAGGACACGTGTTACTTGGTAGCTACCAATAAAAACTTGATCTCTGACTGCGACTAGAAGACTCATTGTTTCTGTGGTCCGGAACAAGGGAGAACTCAGAGGTCTTCGGGTGTTGTCCCCTGGCACCACCGGGTTCCTAAAAACCCGGCACCTCAATTGGCGCCCAACTCGGGGCGATATCAAGCGGCGACGGTCCAAGCCAGATGTTCGTGAGGAGCTTCGTGTGAAAATTCCGGAGGACGGCCAGCCACTTCAGCGACCCCTGTATGTCGACGTGGTTCCGAAGGTCTTTGCTGCGAGGTTCCCCGCGTCCCGACGGCTACGAAGGACTGCTGCCCTGACTATCGCCTTGTTTTGGACCCAGTGATCCTTGGTAGAGCGAAACGATAGACGAGTCTTCTAGCGACGTCACCGATCTTCAAATACTTCAGTTAAGTATAAGTGGAGCGTCTCCCAGTCCTTAGTTTGTCCTTAGTTTTTGGTATCCTGGAGATACGACTTGATTTGGCACTTGCAAGCCCCAAAGCCGAAGGACTCGTGTTTTCACGAGAAATATCATAATAGATAAACCTTTGAAGTTTGAAGCTAGACTAGTGAGCGAAGATGCCTGGTTTTAGCAGACTTGGAAACTTGTTTTGTCTTGGTTATAATAGGGACTCCCGATTAGAGGATTCGTGTCCGGTTCCTCCAATTGGAACTCCAACGTATGAGCTCTATGTAAAACATGGCGTAGGTCCTATCACATATAATGAAGTGTGGATAAAATACACCCGTAAAGATGGTGTTTTAAAATGGCCCCAATATGGTAGTTTCGACTCAGAAATTCTAGATAACCTAGAGGTCAAACTGTTCAAAAAGAAAGCCCGACCGGCGATGTTTGACTCTTTCCGCTTATGGCGTAAAGAGGCCAAACAAAAGGCAATTAAACTAGAAAAGAAGAATAAGAGGGAAAGGGGTATTTCAGTAATACAAGCCGCGATAAAATTTAAAGACAACGAAGAGGATCGAATAAGTGAGCAGTTGCACAGGCAACGTAAAATGGCAATAGATAAATGCTATCCTGTTTTACCATCTCTTCAGCAAGAGACAGTAAAAGAGCGTGAGAAAGATCCATTAATGGCGCATTTGCTGATTCCGCCACCACCCTATGCGCAAAATGCCACAGCACCTCCGCAACCTTTAGTTGCACCTCTGGTAGCTGTTATACCATCTCCTCTACAGCACTCACCAGCTACTCTTCAGCTGGCTTCTATTTCTCTAGTGCAGCCTCCTCAAGGCTCACCAGTCACATCTACTTCTCCTACTGTTCCTTCTACAACTTCGCCTAGCGCACCTTCTATTTCTTCCGATACTAGTTCTGCGAACGCTTCTGTTTCTGCTTTGCGTGACTCTGTTCTGACACCAGTTATTCCTCCACTTTCACCTTCCGTCTGGCATAAAACGGCCAGCATTATTACTAACATTCCTTCACCACTTTTTCGGTCGCCTAAAACGACCCCTAATACGGGACTAAGACAGTTACGAAGCCAAATGCCTGATTATCGAGAGAGGGAATGCCTGAATAAGTTAGCACGGAATTGGGCTCTGGATACAGCCAGATATGATGTCGAGTCCGTCATGAACGTTTTCCGTCAATGGGATGAACCGACGCAAAGATATGTTTTTGAACAGATGTGTGTTTTTCTGTGTGAGGATTTGGAAGATAATGGTCAAGAGAGCAACTCTCGAGAGTTGTGTAGTATACGATTTAAATTCGGGGAAGGCATGATTGTAGGTCCCGATGTCGACAAAGCAGTTGAGGTATTATTATCATATCGAAGCACAGGTGGTAACTCTGGGTCATCGTCTGAATATGGTACGTCTATTAGGAAAAGAGCGAGACAGTACCCCATGAGAGAGGTTCCTCCTGTTTGGAGGGAAGGTGATGCGAATGCTAATCCACCAATTCTGCCCCATTTCCAGCGTGTATGGGTACATGTCCCATGGAAAAGATCGGAAGTATTAGCACTCAAACAGTCACTACCTGACCCTCGTAAGAACCCAACTGGGTATTATAAGGAGTTATCGCAAACTGCAAGCTCATGTATAATGAATTTAGCAGATGTAGACATGTTATTTGGGAACGTTGTTCCACATCCTTTATGGAGCAAGATACGTCATACGGATCACGATCAGGAACTAGGTGACTCATGGGCGAACATTGCGACTACAGATAATAGACAAGTCGGTGTTTTTAAACCTGAGCCGTTAATAGCTGAACTTCCTGGTAGAATTATAGCGTACATGAAGACAATAATGCCTGAAGTACGCGTAAATTGGGACAAGCTATCAGCATGTAAACAAAAGAAAGATGAGAATGTGTCTGACTTTTTCACGAGATTTGAGGAAACATTCACCGACCACAGTGGCCAAGATATGGCTACCGAGGGTGGCCAAAGATTGTTTGTGGACAAGTTCGTACATAATTTGCTCCCTGAACTATGTAATAAACCTAAAGACTCTGAGAGTGCTTGGGCTGTCTCTACGTCAGCACAGATTTTAGCTACAGCCCAGTACTATGAGAATAGGCGTAAAGACGAGCTAGACAAGGCAGATAAAAAGACGAAAGATTTGAAAACTAAGGTTCTCCTCCAGCAGGCCTATCCGCCTCGCACGGCTAGTCAGCCCGACTATCAACCGCGACAGCAGTATTCGAAGGAACGCGCAAGGTAACGAGTTTTCCCACCAGCGTCCTACATATGGCCCGAATCAATGTGCGTATTGCAAAGAAGAGGGTCATTTTAAGGATAATTGTCCGGCTCTTGCGCGACGTTTAAACGGTGGTCAAGGTGTAAGGGGGAGAGGTGTTCAACATGCCCCTAGAGGTAGAGGCCGTGGAAATTTCACTCAGAATACAACTTCTTTTCCGCCTCAGAAGTCCATGAATAGCTTTGACCAACCGAATAATTCATCATCTAAATCAGCTCAGTACTATGCGGACGACTATTACGCTGAACACGAAAATGAGGGTAACGATTGCTAGGACAGCCATGGACAAAGAGAGGGAGTTGTCTCAGTTCCGGTAGATCAGAATGGACCTTATGTCGAGGTAATAGCCTCAGGAGTGTCAGAGCCATTTCTGCTGGATACTGGTGCCACAAAAAGTTCTATCATGCACTCGAAACTTCCTGGCGCACCTTTGTCTGGCGAAATGAATGTCTCAGTAGGTTTCTCTGGCGCCCCTGTTAGAAACCCGATCTCTAGTCCTATGTCTCTTTCTGTTGGCCCATGCGAATTAGAAGCACCCCTCCTTTTGACAACAGGTTGTGGTGAAAATTTGCTAGGTTTGGACTTACTAAAAAGGTTATATGCGACCTTGTACTGTTCTCCCTCGGGAGTACAACTTACTTTAGGCAAGAAGGTCATTTCTTCGATGTATTTATCAAAGGAAAATATTCCAACTGAATTATTGTCACTTCCTGATATACTCTGGGCTAATGGTTCTAATGATGTAGGTCGTTTGGAGATAACACCATATGTCATAACGTTGAAAGCCGACGTTAGGTTGCCACGTATTCCCCAATACAAAATATCTAGCGAATGCGAAAAAGCGTTGTTGAAAATTGTTCATGATTTAATTGATAAAGACGTCATCGAAGAAACGACAGGAAACGTCTGTAACAGTCCGGTTTTGCCCGTCTTAAAACGTACTGATCCTTCACAACCCCCTGTGTATAGGTTCGTGATCGACCTCAGAGAAGTAAACAAGATAGTTATCCCACAGTTTCCCGTCGTCCCCGACATTACTGCTTTATTGACAATAGTTCCAGCTTCAGCAAATTGGTTCTCGGTGATTGACCTGAAGAACGCTTTCTTCAGTATCCCGATTGCCGAGGAGAGTAGAGATATTTTCGGATTTAATTTAGGAGGACGAAGCTTCCGCTTCAAGTGCGCTCCTCAAGGCTACTGCGAAAGCCCATCCATATTCAGTAAGGCCCTGAAAACACAACTAGACACGATTGTTCTACAAAGTGGTTCAACTCTGATTCAGTACGTAGACGATCTGCTGATCGCTGCGGACACTGAAGAAATTTGCAAGATAGCTACGTTATCATTATTGCATCACTTATGTGACATGAAGCACAAAGTCTCCCTTTCCAAACTACAATTTTGCCGACAAGAAGTAACCTACTTAGGTCACGTCTTGTCGAAGGAGGGAAGGAGACTGACACCAGAAAGAATACAGGCAATTGCAGAACTAAGTGCCCCAAGGACACAGAGAGAAGTACAAGCTTTTTTGGGCATTACATCGTACTGTAGACAATGGATACCGAATTTCTCACTGCTAGCTAAACCCTTGCTGGCACTACTCCGTAAAGATACGCCCAATCCTATGCCCTGGTCTGAAGATTGTCAGACGAGTTTTCACAAGTTGCGTGATGCATTGTGTTCAGCCCCTGTGTTGGGAAACCCCAACTACAGTAAGCCTTTCACATTATATGTCCATGAGAAGGAAGGCTGTGCATTATCAGTCTTAACACAACATTTTGGGAACAGACAGCGCCCATGCGCGTATTTTTCGGCAACTCTGGATCCTGTGGCTAAGGCACTACCAAGTTGTCTGAGGGCTACCGCCGCAGCAGCTGTCTGCATTCGACAATCCGCTGGATTAGTCATGACTAATACTCTGATCGTTATGGTTCCGCACGCAGTAGACATTTTACTAAACAGGACGAAGACACAACACCTTACTAGCGCTCGACTATCCAGTTACGAACTGACGTTGCTAGCAAGCCACATCCACATAAAGAGGTGTGATACACTGAATCCCGCAACGTTATTACCCATTCCGACAGGAACAGACAAGAGTGATAAACATGACTGCTGCTTTAGGACAGAAGAAGAGACAAAAGGGAGAGTAGACTTACAGGACACTCCCCTTCCTGAATGCAATGATACTTTATGGGTTGACGGTTCATGTTTCAAGTTACCGAATGGTGATACGACTGCCGCATATGCTGTAACAACATTACACACCATTATAGAGACCGCACGTATTTCCCACAACTCTGCACAAGCTGCGGAAATTATTGCACTTACCAGAGCATGCGTGTTAGCAAAAGGAAAGCGAGTGAATGTGTACACGGACAGCCAATACGCCTTTGGCGTGGCTCACAGTTTTGGGAGATTATGGCGTGAACGTGGTTTCCTTACCTCACATGGTGCAAAGATACAACATGGTCAGCTAGTTAATGAGCTCCTTGAGTCACTGACCATGCCACTACAAGTTGCCATTATGAAATGCAGTGCACACGAGAAAATTCAAGACGATATTGGCCGCGGGAATGCATTTGCAGACGAGGTTGCGAAAGAGACCGCAAGGGACACGATGAGTCGAATGTATGTTGCGGGTCCCGCTAGATGTACTGCTGATGTGGGAATGTGTGAGGACACCATTGAAAGCATAAAATGCATACAAGCTGAGGCAACTGAGAATGAGTTGAATGAATGGAGAGAAAGTAAGGGTAGATTGGATGCGAATGGTTGTTGGGTCGAATTATCGGAACACCAGCGATGGCTACTACCTAATGCATACGTACTTGCAGTAGTAACAATGGCTCACGGCATGGCACACATCAGTTCGAAAGGAATATGTAAGCTATTGGCCCCAGTATGGCAGAATAGCAATATCCCAAAATATGCAGAAAATGTGGTCAGAAACTGTATGATATGCCTAAAACACAATCCCGATACAGAAAAGGGGGTGGTGATGAACAGAGTGTCTGAATTAAGCAGACCACTCTTACCCAGTCCAAAGATCAGGGCTTGATCCATCACCGTTATTTATCTCACTGCCCCATCCCAGCTCAGAACCTGGCTATATGCAAATTAGTCTGTCCCTGGCCCAGTGCATCATGGGAACAGGGCAGACCAAACTACCAAGCCAATTCTTCACCAGAAAGGAGACAAGCTACCGGGGACCGGTTTCTGGCATTTCAGCCTCTTCGGCCCGGCTTGCTTGAATCCTGATGGAGCAGTGAGAAAGGGACTCATGTCTGAGTATACCCTGCCACACCTATAGTGGCCAAAAACGATACAGAAAAGGGGGTGGTGATGAACAGAGTGTCTGAATTAAGCAGACCACTCTTACCCAGTCCAAAGATCAGGGCTTGATCCATCACCGTTATTTATCTCACTGCCCCATCCCAGCTCAGAACCTGGCTATATGCAAATTAGTCTGTCCCTGGCCCAGTGCATCATGGGAACAGGGCAGACCAAACTACCAAGCCAATTCTTCACCAGAAAGGAGACAAGCTACCGGGGACCGGTTTCTGGCATTTCAGCCTCTTCGGCCCGGCTTGCTTGAATCCTGATGGAGCAGTGAGAAAGGGACTCATGTCTGAGTATACCCTGCCACACCTATAGTGGCCAAAAACGATACAGAAAAGGGGGTGGTGATGAACAGAGTGTCTGAATTAAGCAGACCACTCTTACCCAGTCCAAAGATCAGGGCTTGATCCATCACCGTTATTTATCTCACTGCCCCATCCCAGCTCAGAACCTGGCTATATGCAAATTAGTCTGTCCCTGGCCCAGTGCATCATGGGAACAGGGCAGACCAAACTACCAAGCCAATTCTTCACCAGAAAGGAGACAAGCTACCGGGGACCGGTTTCTGGCATTTCAGCCTCTTCGGCCCGGCTTGCTTGAATCCTGATGGAGCAGTGAGAAAGGGACTCATGTCTGAGTATACCCTGCCACACCTATAGTGGCCAAAAACGATACAGAAAAGGGGGTGGTGATGAACAGAGTGTCTGAATTAAGCAGACCACTCTTACCCAGTCCAAAGATCAGGGCTTGATCCATCACCGTTATTTATCTCACTGCCCCATCCCAGCTCAGAACCTGGCTATATGCAAATTAGTCTGTCCCTGGCCCAGTGCATCATGGGAACAGGGCAGACCAAACTACCAAGCCAATTCTTCACCAGAAAGGAGACAAGCTACCGGGGACCGGTTTCTGGCATTTCAGCCTCTTCGGCCCGGCTTGCTTGAATCCTGATGGAGCAGTGAGAAAGGGACTCATGTCTGAGTATACCCTGCCACACCTATAGTGGCCAAAAACGATACAGAAAAGGGGGTGGTGATGAACAGAGTGTCTGAATTAAGCAGACCACTCTTACCCAGTCCAAAGATCAGGGCTTGATCCATCACCGTTATTTATCTCACTGCCCCATCCCAGCTCAGAACCTGGCTATATGCAAATTAGTCTGTCCCTGGCCCAGTGCATCATGGGAACAGGGCAGACCAAACTACCAAGCCAATTCTTCACCAGAAAGGAGACAAGCTACCGGGGACCGGTTTCTGGCATTTCAGCCTCTTCGGCCCGGCTTGCTTGAATCCTGATGGAGCAGTGAGAAAGGGACTCATGTCTGAGTATACCCTGCCACACCTATAGTGGCCAAAAACGATACAGAAAAGGGGGTGGTGATGAACAGAGTGTCTGAATTAAGCAGACCACTCTTACCCAGTCCAAAGATCAGGGCTTGATCCATCACCGTTATTTATCTCACTGCCCCATCCCAGCTCAGAACCTGGCTATATGCAAATTAGTCTGTCCCTGGCCCAGTGCATCATGGGAACAGGGCAGACCAAACTACCAAGCCAATTCTTCACCAGAAAGGAGACAAGCTACCGGGGACCGGTTTCTGGCATTTCAGCCTCTTCGGCCCGGCTTGCTTGAATCCTGATGGAGCAGTGAGAAAGGGACTCATGTCTGAGTATACCCTGCCACACCTATAGTGGCCAAAAACGATACAGAAAAGGGGGTGGTGATGAACAGAGTGTCTGAATTAAGCAGACCACTCTTACCCAGTCCAAAGATCAGGGCTTGATCCATCACCGTTATTTATCTCACTGCCCCATCCCAGCTCAGAACCTGGCTATATGCAAATTAGTCTGTCCCTGGCCCAGTGCATCATGGGAACAGGGCAGACCAAACTACCAAGCCAATTCTTCACCAGAAAGGAGACAAGCTACCGGGGACCGGTTTCTGGCATTTCAGCCTCTTCGGCCCGGCTTGCTTGAATCCTGATGGAGCAGTGAGAAAGGGACTCATGTCTGAGTATACCCTGCCACACCTATAGTGGCCAAAAACGATACAGAAAAGGGGGTGGTGATGAACAGAGTGTCTGAATTAAGCAGACCACTCTTACCCAGTCCAAAGATCAGGGCTTGATCCATCACCGTTATTTATCTCACTGCCCCATCCCAGCTCAGAACCTGGCTATATGCAAATTAGTCTGTCCCTGGCCCAGTGCATCATGGGAACAGGGCAGACCAAACTACCAAGCCAATTCTTCACCAGAAAGGAGACAAGCTACCGGGGACCGGTTTCTGGCATTTCAGCCTCTTCGGCCCGGCTTGCTTGAATCCTGATGGAGCAGTGAGAAAGGGACTCATGTCTGAGTATACCCTGCCACACCTATAGTGGCCAAAAACGATACAGAAAAGGGGGTGGTGATGAACAGAGTGTCTGAATTAAGCAGTCCCTTGCTCATTGCACCATCAGGATTCAAGCAAGCCGGGCCGAAGACGCCTGAAATGGCAGAAACCGGTCCCCGGAAGCTTGTTTCCTTCCCAGTGTAAGAATTGGCTTTTGTAGTCTGGTCTGCCCTGTTCCCATGATGCACTGGGCCAGGGACAGACTAATTTGCATACAGCCAGGTTCTGAAACTGGGATGGTGCAATGAGCTAAAAAACGGTGTTGGATCTAGCCCTGATCTCTTGACTGGGTGAGAGTACTCTGCTTAATTCAGAGACTCTGTCCATCACCACCCCTTGTTGTAAATTATTTTGTCCACCCTAAGCGTGGAAGGGTATACTCAGATGTGAGTCCCTTGCTCATTGCACCATCAGGATTCAAGCAAGCCGGGCCGAAGACGCCTGAAATGGCAGAAACCGGTCCCCGGAAGCTTATTTCCTTCCCAGTGTAAGAATTGGCTTTTGTAGTCTGGTCTGCCCTGTTCCCATGATGCACTGGGCCAGGGACAGACTAATTTGCATACAGCCAGGTTCTGAAACTGGGATGGTGCAATGAGCTAAAAAACGGTGTTGGATCTAGCCCTGATCTCTTGACTGGGTGAGAGTACTCTGCTTAATTCAGAGACTCTGTCCATCACCACCCCTTGTTGTAAATTATTTTGTCCACCCTAAGCGTGGAAGGGTATACTCAGATGTGAGTCCCTTGCTCATTGCACCATCAGGATTCAAGCAAGCCGGGCCGAAGACGCCTGAAATGGCAGAAACCGGTCCCCGGAAGCTTGTTTCCTTCCCAGTGTAAGAATTGGCTTTTGTAGTCTGGTCTGCCCTGTTCCCATGATGCACTGGGCCAGGGACAGACTAATTTGCATACAGCCAGGTTCTGAAACTGGGATGGTGCAATGAGCTAAAAAACGGTGTTGGATCTAGCCCTGATCTCTTGACTGGGTGAGAGTACTCTGCTTAATTCAGAGACTCTGTCCATCACCACCCCTTGTTGTAAATTAAAACACAATCCCGGTAAAGGAACTCCAACTCCAGGTGGTCACTTTGCGCCTCCTACGTATCCGTTCGAGGTTTTGCAGCTCGATTTCATTCACATGGAAAGGTGCAACAATCTAAAGTATGTGCTCGTTGTTGTTTGCGCTTTTTCAAGGTGGGTGGAAGCGTACCCCCTTAAAGACAATACTGCTATGACAACTGCCAAAGCCCTTGTCAAAGAGTTCTTCCCGAGATTCGGTATGCCTAGAATTGTCTGGAGTGATAATGGAAGTGAATTCATAGGACGAGTCATGAAGAGAGTGTGTGAGTGTCTAGGCATACACCAGAAATTCCACGCTGCAAATCACCCCCAATCAGCTGGATTAGTAGAGTGCTACAATGGCACTTTGAAACTCAAGCTAGCCAAGATCCAAGCCAGTACAGGTCTTAAATGGCCTGACGCCTTGCCCCTAGCACTCTTGTCAACTAGGATGACCGTCCATTCCAGATTAGGTCTTAGCCCCCACGAGATCGTGTTTGGCCGCCCAGCCAACGTCTGGGGCGTGCCAAGACCGAAGAAACTCAGCGAAAAAAACACCCCGTACTGCTTGATTATTTGTGCGAATTGACAGCTAAATTGCGTGTTTTACACCAACAGGTTCACAGTTCCTCTCCGCCAGCCTCTGACGATCTAGGTCATACAATCAAACCCGGTATGTGGATATTGGTGCGGAACTTCCAGCGCACCAACAACGGACAGCCGAGGTGGACCGGACCATACCTGGTACTTCTTTCCACGAGATCAGCGGTTCGGGTGGACGGCAAAAAGAACTGGGTGCATGGGACCCATTGCAAACGGGTCCCTCTGCCCCTTCCATACGACCGGTGGGTCGATAAAGGACTTGCCGACTCCAAGACTGAATCCGTACCTCGTTTCATCCCTTTCAGCGATGCACGTTTAAAAGAGACTGGTACCGAAAAGGAGAGTGATCGTATTTTGCAAGGACGTGTGTCACCATCTATGCAATTGGACACTACCGAACCTGAGACATTGTTTAAAGACCACACCGTATCTGAGAAGCGACGATACAACCTGAGATCCAGCCCCAGGGACTAATAAAACCTTGATCTGTGATTTCCCTTTTCCCCCAAGAACTATTTTTTTATCTTCCAGCTCTCTCGTCCCAGGGAACTAGCTCATTTTTGATTTTCGAACCGCCATCCGGTTCCGCTGCTAGGGTCGCGGTTGAAGTGTAGGGAGTGCAACCAAGGAAGTTTTAGGTCCACGGTTCTGGTTGGTCCGAGGGAGTCACCCCGGACCGAACGGAGCGCGCTCCCTGGCAGAATCAACCTACCACCGCGGGCAGCAAGTAGAGGATGGAGTTTCCAAGGGTAGAGAGACCTGTCAAGCTTACGAACTTTGAAAAACAATTGTGTACTATACTGTCCAAGAAAAGATTTTTAATAATATGTGTTCTAATGCTGTGTAGCACTGTGATGCTTTTGATTGGTTATGCTCTATTCGTATTTCAAGTTTCCCTATTCTCAAATGACACTCTGCCGACGCCTTCTCCCACTCTCTCCCCACATTCTTTTCACCCTCTACCTGAACACGAGTCTGCCAGAAGGCTCGAATTTGTAAATAACTCTTTCATCCAACTCCTACATCAACACCAGTCTATAATGAACACATCAAACTGTTGGATATGCGGACTCATGCCGCACACGACGGATAAGGGTATCCCATACTTCATCCTGCCATTTAGTTATTATGGTTCTCTGTGGGCTTTTCAGACCATGTTCCTATTCGCCCTAGAACCATACCCGACCCGTTCCACTGAAAGCGATTCCAGTAACAAGGCACTAATAGCAGGGATAAGAAATATGAGTAGAGAGTTCGACACATATCTGACTATCCCCAAAGATGAACTGACTCCATACACTCGTTGGAACGTAACCAAACATGGCGTTTACCTGATCAAGAGCCAGGCAGCAAAGAAATCCCGCCCAGTTTGGATAGTGCCCCACCGAGGTCACCTATGTTTACAAGGTATTGGTAGAGATCCCACTGCACAGTTAGGAAAGAGCATTTGCACAGAAACATATGTGCTCGCCTCCCGAACTTCCCCTATACTCTTAGCAGCCAAAGGCACGTATTTCGTCTGCCACGACCAAGCCTATACATGGTTACCCCCTGACTTCTCAGGCACGTGCTTCATCTCATTTCTGCTGCCTCCTACCTACACGGCCCGAGCAGATTACCATCGGACAAGGACAGCTAGAGGTGTCGTGAGTAAAGACGACACCGCGGGTCAGGAATTCGCTGACTTCGCAAAAGGTTTTCTGCCATTTTGGGGGCCTATGGTGAACAGCAGGAATATTCGCCAGTTAGCAAGGATAGTTGAATCCGCCGTGACTACAACGGCCGGAGCACTTGGCAATTTGACAACCGAGCTTCAGTCGGATCGACTTATGACCCTTCAGAACCGAATTGCCCTTGATATCATACTCGCCGATCGTGGTGGTGTGTGTAGATTCATCCAATCCAGTTGTTGCATATTCATCCCTGATAATGCACCGACAGTATACCAGGCCATCTCTAAACTACATGAAATATCTGGTTCCCTTCACGTTGAGAAAGGGGATTGGTCCTTGCTAGGGTGGTTCTGGGGACTGATCGCTGCCTGGGGATGGAAAACGCTAATCTTCATTGGGATGATCTTAACACTTCTGTTTATGTTCTGCCTATGTGTCCAGTGCGCTCCTGCACTCTGTGGCCTCTGTGCTACTTCATGTGTACGGAAGCCTGCGTCAAGGGACGAACTAAGCAACAGGATGATGTTACAGCAGCATCTCCACGAATTCCTTCATACAGATTTGGACTCGGATTAACATGAGTTATTGCCTTACATAAGGGCAAAAGGAGGGTCTGTGGTTCTGAAAATCTGGACCCTATTGTTATCCCAATATCGAGGTCCAATACCCGCGTCACAAAATATCAATGTACCATGACGAATTTAGTGTCCGTGAACCGATAATGATTAGGACATCATTCCTATGTATTTGCGTGACAATCGAGGGTAGCCAACACCCCTAAATCGTAGTTTCCGTCCCAATCCCTTAGACTCCATTTTGTGAACGGCATCCATCTTACGTCTTGTCCTCATGTTAAGTCAATTAAAGGTCGAGCTTGATCCAAAAGGACACGTCCACCTTCCCTGACTTCCCCCTGACCTGTCCAAACTGACTCCATTGCCTTAAGCCAAACCTGTTTGGGCGGCTCCCCGCCCAGTGGCCGAATACGATACTATCGACACATAACATTCCACAAACCATTCACCCCATACAGAACATGCTTTCTACAAACATGCACCTGTCCATACTTCTTCTTTATGGCCAGTTTTATGACTGGGTGGTACCTGCCTTTATTGGTGTTTCATCGATATCTGATGGGAGTCCCGGATCTTGCTGGGTAATCTGTCACGAACTGGACATCTAAAATGTGGGTTTGCTTATGTGACGCCGCACTTTGTATTATTACAGAAATAGGTTTACAGCCATATCATAAACTCAAGAATTCTTGCTTGAAGCCATTATTTCTGTATAAAAGGAGAAGACTGGTTCTGTAAAAACGAGCACGTACAGTCTCCTGAGAATACATGACCCGTGTTTGTCGTGCTTCTAGGACACGTGTTACTTGGTAGCTACCAATAAAAACTTTATCTCTGACTGCGACTAGAAGACTCATTGTTTCTGTGGTCCGGAACAAGGGAGAACTCAGAGGTCTTCGGGTGTTGTCCCCTGGCACCACCGGGTTCCTAAAAACCCGGCACCTCAGTGTGTTCTGCAGAACGTATCAAAAACGAGGAAGGGACATCATTTTAAAAAGGGCCATTCTACCAAGAAGAAACAAACCAGAGACCTCCAGTGCTCAACATCATGCCTCAGCGTATCCAACAGTGATAAATAGTTTTTGGTGTAGAATAGCTTGGGGTTCATGGTGATATATATGCCCAGGTAGCAAAACCATTCTGTTCCCGCTACCTCGCAGTTGCAATCCTGGGCCAGTCATGGCTCTCTGCCTCGCAGGAGGTAGATTAGGGATTTTTTCCAATTTATAGTGTATCACGTGTAGCAGCCACAGTTGGTAATTATCTGCATTTGAGTCTAATAAGTGTATTAACAGGACCTGTAATGTATAACAGGATGTCATCTGCATACAATGATATTCAGTCTTCCTAGTTATCATGCCAGTATAGACTGCGGACCAGTGGGTCCTGTATAATCCAGGCCATCAATGACTCCAGTATAAGGGCAAAAATCAACCGCAACAGAGGGCATCCCTGATGGGTGTTAAGCTGAAGGCAAAAAAAACGGGACAGCACCCCACTCACCCTCACCTGAGCCAATGGGTCCATGTAGAGCAGCCTCACTCAGTTGATGAAGTGTGAGCCAAAACCCAGTCTGGATAAGACTTCGAACAAGTAGGGGCATTCCACTCTGACAAACACCATTCTGTCTTCAAGAGAGAGTACTAGGGCATCCTCCCATAAGTGGGTAGACCGACACAATACACCATGGATGTGTCGCAAGTTAAGAGTGGTACTGAGGCATGGCATGAAGTTCGAATGATCCTTGTGGACAATAGTGGTGACAACGTTGAGCATGCAAGAAGTCAAAACCTTGGCCAGGATCTTGACATCAGCAACGAGGAGTGAAATAGGTCAGTATGAGGCACAGTCATCATGCCACTTCCCCTCTTAGGGTATGACCACGATGGTGGCTTAATGTTCATCTCTGGGCAGCGATCCAAGATGCTGACAATCCCTGCACATATACAGCATGTAAGGGGCCAATCTTGAGGCCATAGATTTGTAGAGCTCGATTGGTACACCGTTTGGGCCAATGGCTTAGCCAGTATTTAGATCCTGTATTGCTTATATTATCTCTGCTTCAGTTGACTTGTCTTCTAAGAGAGCCCTATCAGTCTGCTCAATGGTTAGGCGGCAGATGTCAGCGAGGAGTTCCCTGGATTCCTCCACCCTGGCAGTAGCCGCCAGGGAGTATATCAGAGTATAAGAAGTGGCAAAGGCATCTGTTACACCTTGTGGGTCCCTTACTAGCGTTTCTGGGCCCGACCGTACCTTTAAAGCCCAGTGACCAGCCTGCTCTCTTTTGTCCAACCGGGCCAGGAATTTGCCCGCTTTGTCACCAACCTCGTAGAGGTAGTGCTGTATGGCTCTATGACTTCACTTTGGCGGCTGCAATGACCTTGTCTCTATATTCATTTTGCTTTAGCTGCAAAATGCATGTTGAGTGTCGCCAGAGTCTCGGAACATAAGATTACTATCGAGTTCCTGCAATTCTCTTTCACGGGTCTCAAATTCTGCTTGTGTATCTCTTTTGTGGCCCACTATCAAGGAGAGGCCTTGCCCTCTAATGACTGTATTGCATGCCTCCCATAATGTCTGTTGCGAGTAAGCAGAGACATCGTTTTAGGTGAAATAGTTGTCTGTTGCCTCTATAATGCCCTCCTTAATATGTGGCACTTTAAAATACCAGAGACCGAGCAAGATCTTAATGTGTTCCCTGTCAGGAGCAAACGTGTCGAAATTCGGGGCATGTTCTGAGATGCCCCCGGCTAATTGTTGAACATACGAGTAATAATGAAGTTGACGCTTGAGGGTGAGGAGGTGGTCAATCCGTGAGAGACTACTGTGTGCCCTGGAATGAAAGGGGAAGCGTTTTATGCTAAGGTTGTCGGTGTGCCAAAGATCTATCAAACAAAAGGCTATGTGAATGTCTGGCAGTGGGCAATGGGAAGATGCTACCTGTCTGTGAAGAAAGCGGTCTCGCTCCTCACACAATACCAAGTTAAAGCCCACCCCTCTACAAAAGCATTTTACTCTCTGGCCTTTGGAGCATTAGGGAGCTTAAGTCGGGCAACAAGTTGTGGAGGTACGGCGGAACGTAGGCTGAGCACATATTTCACACATTTATCGTCATACCTTCCAAGCTCTCCAGGAGTGCCGCATAGCGCCCCTGGTCGTCTGACCATGTGTAAAAGAAATTTTGTAGGGAGTGATTTTCGTACGAGGATCCTCACTCCCCTGGGCCCAGTGGTGTATCCTGCATGTAAGGCCGTTTTGTATCTCTATATATCCGTTGCACGGCATGTATTGCCCATCATATGGGTCTACTGGAGGAGAACAAGATCTGGTGCATAACGTTTAATGTATTGCATCACAAGTCTTCATTTAATTTTATCTCCGAGGCTGTTTACATTACAGGAGAGGTGCATTATTTTTGACTTATGTTAGAGGCCCCCTAAGCATGTATGAAATCAGAAGGCCAAACTGTTCGGACGGTTGATTACTCTGTCTCAGTGATCGAGGGGACATGCAATAAATAACATGTGTGGATATCTCTTGTAAGTAAGTGCAAGTGTATAACAGAATAGCTCCACCATCAATACAAACCAAACAAATGCAAACTAAATCCTCTGAATTGTACCTACCACCCCCCCAACCTCATTGCATAGCGGACCTAGAACTCACCGCCCCACCCCCCCCCCCAACATTACAGAGTGCCTGTCATCCCAACCAGTACAGAAACAGGTGACCGTGGCAACCACCAGATCATTTACCAGAAACAATGACAATAGAAATATTAGCTTACACCAACAGGACTCAAAGCCAATGGCAGACAAATGAAACAGCATTCTGAGATCATAATTTTGGGGCATCAATAAACCAACAACTCATTATTTTGAACAACATGCTAAACATGGGTTGCCTAGGATGAAGAGAAGTGAAAATTTTATTTTGCACACTTCTACTTTTTTAGGTTTGGCTAAAGAAAAAATATCTGCAGTTTTAAACTCAAATTCAGCAACTTAAACTACAACATAAAACTGATAGCTCATAAAATAATGAGTCCCTTAGGAAAGGTAGAGAAGAACAAATCATCAACGTACCCATGCACACAGGTTTATCAGTTAAGAAGGTAGATCGACAATGGGTTTATAAACTTAGAAAACTGCAAACTCGAGAGTATAGTGAAGAAGGGGTCATTGAAGAAAGCATTTTGACAAATGCTATACATTCCGCTCTTATCACAAAGTTATACAAATCGCAAGGGTGTGGAGAAATACTCGTTATTTCATATCTAGATGATTTTGCACTGCCACCAACGGGAAGAACTTAATCCAATGTGAGGACCTAAACAATGAAAGTGAGATTAAGGGGCGATTTTACAAGCAAGAGGTAATTAAATGATAAAAGCAACTAGAAAGTTCTTGACATATAATACTTGTGACCAAAGAAAATGTGGATTTTGTGGTCTGAGACCTCTCATATCTTTTCTAACAGTATGAAACATTCAGCATGATGGTAGGTCAACTACTTTTCATTTTACTCAGAATATACAATCATGAATGTTAAGAGTTCTGATCTTCCTTGACCTACTAATTTTAACCAAAACGGCAAGGGAATACAAGGTTTTAATTTGTAACGTGCCACTCTGTACCCTGAAAAAACCCACAAAGTTATCATTAAAAAAAATTAAAGTGCCACTGAATACAAGGGATGTTGTAATATAAGTGATGGCGCCGCATGTGGCAGATGTAGGACGGTACGTAAATATTAATAGTTTGGTGTAAAGGAGGTGCTACAAAAACATGTTTGTGGGGGCGAAATGGAGGTTGGGTTGATGGAGCAGAGCTCCTGTCAGTCAAACACCTAATGAGTAAGAGTAACTGGTATATGCATAACAAAATGCAAGTAATGGCAGTCATATTGTAGCATGACAGAAACAGTGAATTAATACATTTTGGTTCTTGGACCATTACATGCAATGGCTGGGCATAACCAAATCGGGCTGGACAGTGCCAAATAGATGCTGCTAATGTTTCAAGCCTGTGAAAGATTATTTAGTTCCATTACGTTTTGAGTGGCATTATGGAAATACAGTGAGAGGCTACGAATACTAAGAATTCAACAGGACAATTCAATAGCAAAGTTGTCCATGGAGCTAAATGGGACTTTCAAAAAAAACTAAAATTATTCACTTTCCTAGGAAAACGATCTACGAAAGCATTAAGGCGCACTGAAGGTCAGTCATTTGTAAGTAAATATGAACGATATGGCTGAAGTGGTGTCTAAAAGCTCACGGTCTCACCAGTAAAGTTTCAAATTACTCATGTAGACCCTGAAAAAAAAAGAGAATGTAAATAAAAAATAAATAAAAAAACAACGTGGCTGCTGTAATTACATGCATGGAAGATGCCACCCATGCTTTACCTAAGGGGTGTTCAGCAAGCGTATAGAATCCCACTAATACATAAAGTATGATGCCTTGAAAGGAGGCAGACTCGAAAGTAAACCAAAATTAAATGTTGCTTAGCAGTTAAAGAGCCAGACTGAAAGATTCTAGCCTCAGCACCCAAACGCAACTTACTTACAATAGGAGCGACAGCTCTGTTGGAGACCGTGTCTGCCACAAATTGACAGTGAAGAAGGAAATCGTCTCAAACAGTACACATAAAACAAAACAGCGCGCGTGGCTATGCCTGCATAAACAGATTCCACGCAGATGCAGGTCTAAAATGCCAAACTTAGCTATGAGGAAGTATGAGATTTTTATAAACAATATCATTAAAAGTGAAAATATTTGACTAAAACAAAGACACAGGGGTTTTAATAGGTATAAAATAAATAGTACCTTGACATACAAATAAATGTAAATAAATACTATTTAGAACCAGTAATTGCCCTTAGGCACAATTATAGGTCACGTATTTCAATGGAAAAAACTGCCATAAAATCTTCCACCGCCGGAAGCTTTCATTTGATTAAATTATGTATGGGAGCTATATCCATCAGGAGAGAGTAGCAGTAATGTATACCATTACAACACATTGCATGCAAAGAGTTACATTTGAAGAACAAGAATCCAACACAAATTCAAAACAATGTACGCGAAAATACTTTAAACGTAAAGCTGTTAATTCAAAGATGCAATCAATGGTTCTTTCAAAGATACATACAATATATTCATGTCACGCTAATAAATAATTCGTATTTTACAATCAAAATTAAAAATTATATCTAAAAACTAATTCAAAATCAAAATTTCAAATTAAATTATTGTTTAGACATGTCGACGCACATGCAGAGTTGTGCAGGCAAATGTACTCGGCTCCAGAAATAGGAGAACAAATAATTTAAATTGCATGGCAGAGAGCAGAATACGCTATTATAGACAACATGCAGGTTTAAAAATGACATATTAGTTGGAATATCCAACTTCAGGTCTTAAAACAAGTGAACAAGATACAGACAGCAATGATGGGATGGGGTGGGGTGGGACGGGATGGGGAAAGGGAAAAGAAAAAGGAAAAGACGACGTGTACGTTACAATGTAACCCAGTGTTTTATGGGAGAGCCAGCCTTGTCACAGTAAAAAACAAGCATTTGCAATGCAATAGGTCTCGCATTTGCGAAAGTTTGAGCTATTGGTATTGTAAATTAAAATGCCTTTATTTACGAGTTGGTTTTAAAAACAAATATGTAAAAGGCATTGTCATTTACAATGCCAGTAGCTTAATCTCTCGTAAATGTGAGACCTATTGCATTGCAAATGCTTGTTTTATTTACAGTTGCTTCCCATTCCTGAGTTTTGTTTTGGAGTGGCCACTTTTCTGAAACATGCACTACAGCACAGGCGTTCCTTATGGTTATAATTGGCAGTATTTGATTTGCTAATCGGGACTGAATTATGCTCATCACCCGTGAAGGGTTGCATTTATTTACTCCTGCACTTTATATTTATGGATGTGTTTATGCTGGTTATGCTAAATTGTTGGACATCGCAGATTTTGAATCTGATTCTTTGATTCACGGTCCTGACTCAATATTTTGCACTTTTTTGGCTCGTTTTTAAGGTTCGAGTATTGAATTAACGACTACTTTTTATGAACTTATTTGCTGTATTTTAATTACGCATTTTATATTTCTATGTGATTTTGCTTTATGTTTTTTTATATGAACCGAAATAAAGCTGATGGTGCCAGTGTCAATGCATTTTACAGCAGAGATGCAGGAAATTCTGTGTTGGAGATCTGGTCTGGTATATACAGTATTCCCCTCGCTGAATTTCTGGGGCTATAGAATCCACTTTACAACCAAATAAAAAGGAAGGGGTTTAAAAATGAAAAAGAAAGAACAAATAATTATTTTCCTGGTGTTTCCGATGCTGTCACGCTCTTAAACCAACACAACACCTCCCCAGACATGCCCTGCTCAACTGTGCGTCGCAGAAAAACTATGTGGATGGTGACTTGCTGAGAGAGGACAAGGTCTTTGAGGGGGTGAACGACTCCATCATTTTTCCGAAAAATATTAAAGTCATAGCATCTTTATGATCAGCTACTTCCGGTCTAGTTTGTGATGCACTAATCGAAACAAGTCATGAATCTGGGTGTGCAAGAATCAAGAGTACCAGATTCACCATTAAATTATTTTCTCTTTTTGCTCCTGTCACCAAATTTGAGTCTCCTTTGATGTTCCTACAGTCCACCGTGTAAAATGTGTTGTGCTAGCTTTTAGTGGGAAATGTGTGGGTTTACAAGCATGAATCAACCAACGTGCAAGGACCACTACGTTTGAATCCATTACATCACAATAAAATGCAAGGCCGGCATGTTTACCTTCTCATTCTGTAACTTTGTGCACCAGACAGTTTGTAAACTGAACTCAGAACTAGCCCAGTCGCGCTTAGCTTTTAACTCTCTTTAATCAGCCCAACGCAATTGCTTTCTGACACTGCTGCAGAGCAAGTATTATACAAATCTGCTGTACACGCAATTAAAATGATTTATCGCATGCATTAAAGAAGGAAAAGGATGAGAGTTTATTCTTTGTTTTCATTTCAATGCGTTTAGTACATGGTGGACACAGGTTGCATCGCTGTATATGCATCAGGTAGTGGCGCGCTTCTCAAGATGACGACACTCGTTTTGCATAAGAGAAAGGCCCTGTGTGTCGCTCTGACAAAACGAGAAGGCATAAATGTTGAACAAATTAACACTCCTGGCATCCATCCGGGTGGAGAGCTGCGTGCCAGCATTTCCAAAGGCTGCTAAATCGCCGGTTAACCTTGCATGCGAAGGGTAATGTTACGATGCACAGTGCAGTGATCAATGCGTATCAGGAGCAGGGACCTGTGGGATGTAACAAAAATGCCTGGTGGTTGGGACGCAGGGTGGCAGACAGCTCCGGCCTGGTAGCCTTAAGTATGGTCCCGTCCAACCCAGCACCCTCGTGAATTTCCATGTAAGAAACAGGCCTGCTCTCACACCTCCCGCCTCTGTAACTACTTTGAGTTCACTTTCCCACAATCAAAGCACCACGATCGCCCGCCTGTGAAGCCTGTACTGAAAGCTACAGAGGCAGACGGCAGTGGGCACTACCTCACTGAAGACATAAGGGCGGACCTTGCACTGGGCTCGCAACGCACCGCACCAGTAAATTTAATCGCCATATTGCAGCGACAGTCACTTTCCTGTTGATGCACAGTTACCTTTTCAGCACTCAATAAACGATAACACTTGAAACAAGACGTGCGCGTGACGAAAACTGCCGTGGGGCGGGACTTTCGTTTCCTGCTGGAAGCTCGCGCCCACGGAGTGGCTTGCCAGGAGAGGAGCAGTGGTGACGCGGTGCTCCCATGCCCGAGGGAGAGCCCCGCGGTGGCGGCTGAAGTCCGGGGAGTTGCGCCGATGTGGTAAGTGGGGCTGGCGGGAGGGGAGGGGGGGTGCGCGTTTGTAGCTGTGCGTGTGTATATATATGTGTGACTGTGTGTCTGTTAGCTGTGCGTGTGTATGTATATGTGTGACTGTGTGTCTGTTAGGTGTGCGTGTGTATGTATATGTGTGACTGTGTGTCTGTTAGCTGTGCATGTGTATATGTGGGGCTGTGTGTCTGTGTAAGTGCGCCCTGATGCATTGTGCCTGCGTGGGTGTATGTGTGTGTGTGTGTGTGCGCATGCGTGAGTGTGGCTGTGTGTGCGCGCGTGTGAGAGCGGTGAGAGGCTGGCAGGCTGTGAATCGGACACAGGATATGTGCACGGCGCCGGCCTGGGCGTGCGCGCCCACGAAGTGAAATCGCCGCGTGCACATCCCCTGTCTCAGATTCCCAGGAGACGGGCGACATAAGTTGTCCAGCAGGACGCAATGCTTCGCATTGCTTTTCTCCAGCTCGACCTAACAACTTACATTTTTCACTGTCAGCACATGTACACACGTCCTATGTTTTAAATGGCATGCGCCATGCCCTATGGGCACTTAGGGTCTACCTTAGGAGTGACTTGCCAGTATTAAAAAATAAGGATTTGGCCTGGCAGACAGGGTTTTTTCCCTGGTCAAATTTTCAGTTTAAAAGATGCACATCTAGGCTGCATTGGCAGGCTTAAAATAATGTTTTCATTTGTCGATTTAGTGGTGGCATAATAGGTGCTGCAGTCTACTGGTGACACTTCACTTGCAGGCTCTGGATACAAAGAGTACCATATACTAGGAATTTCAGGAAATTTAAATATGCCAATCAGGTATTAGCCAAGCCAACCTATTTTTACGGGGCAGAGCACATACACTGGGTGCTGGCAGTGCCCCAATGTACAAAATCCATACCAGCAATACATTTACCAAATGCAGGTGCAAAAAGTGGTGATCCTGCAATAAGGGTCTTTCCTCTCTAGCAGCCTAGCCTATGTGTATCATCTTTCTGTATCTATTTTTCCATACAGGCAAAAGATGGCATACGTCACATGTTGGAGTTACAGTTAGTTTGGTGGTCTGGTTTAATACTAATCAAAATAATGAAAAAGTAATGGGAGGATTGCTTGAATTAATCTCCGCCACTAGTAAAAACTCTAGAGCACAACGCAGTACATCGTTATTTGCCCACCGTGCAGTGCTTAATTTAAGCCAGTGGTTGCTAGTGCTAAGAACCTAACTGTCAACACCGGCGCTTGTGACAGTCTGCCACAAAGTGGTGCTGTCTGGATAATTTAGAAATGACCACAACAACAGGTAATTACTAATTCAATATACATTAAAAAATTACTATTACCTGCCACCCAAGCCATTCTTACAGTTTTGGGGGGCTGAAATAGTTCGAACTGTCACTCTTGTAGAAGTATGATGTTAGTATTTGCGTTGTTCATATCATTGGCACCAAGGCAGGGGCAATGTGTGGTGCAAGCGGCAGTGGACTCCTGATGAGAGCCTAGGCCCTTCTTATTTTACAAATTATGTTCAGACAGGACCCAGTCATATGAAAATCACTCTTGCTCCTGTTCTAACAGGAAAAGACCAGTCATACTGCCAGGCCAAATCCTGTAAGAACAGAAACATATAAATCCACAACATAGAAGGTACAAGAGATTCCCCCCTTCCCTCGTTCTCCCATCACATCTATATAACTCACTTGACGAGAAGGACCTCCACTTCGGGGTAATGAAAGATAAAATAATAAATGTCCCACTTAGGGTGGGTCGGTTGGTCCTACATGGGTTTGAAGAAAAAAAGAGAAAACGATAAAAAAGCACTAGGAGGGGGCTGGCAAATACAGTGCCCGAGTCACCTACGGAGGTGAAGAACTTCTTAGGGAATCCCGAAGGGTTGTAAATACTGCCCTCACCACCCACTCAATGAATGGCATGCTGCATCATAGAGTCGTTTACGACAACCTGATGCAGACAAAAGTCCAGGGAGGAGCGCAAGGATAAATACAGAATATAGAAAAGCAATAATTCCAACGGTAGGAATCCCTATTGCAAAGAAGAATCTAAAATTGTTTAAGTGGGTACCCAAGACCTTTATTATGGATCTCACTTGGAAGGATTAATAAGAAAATTAGTAAGGGTTTATGGAAAAAGTAACATCACCATTTCCCTATCTGCTGTATCAACATGTTTCGGCCCTGATTGCCGCCCGGTAGGGTCAATGGCATTCGTCAGGAGACGAATCCCTAAAGGAAAGTCCTTGTATTGTTCCCTCCTTGTGTAATCACTAGCTGGTAGGGGGCCTAGTGGTGGCAATAGTTGCCCTTTCGTAGACACAGATCATCCCAGTTTCAGCAATGATCCTAACTCGGAGACAGGGTGCGGACACCATCCTCTAGACACACTTACATCAAGTTACGGGTGTTTCCAAATTGGCCCTTCTGCTTGTCGTAAGATCTTATTTTAGTAAGTGAAGGAGCTGGAAAATTGTGCCCCAATCTTCTTTCACAGTGGGGAGGGAAGACAGGAAGGAATCTAAATATCAATGAACTTGTCTGGGTATAAATCTGCAGCTTTTGTTCATTCCATATTCGCACGAGTAAACATACAAGTGCATATTGGCGCATACAAACATCTACGAAATGTACGTACACTTGTTAACAGTCATTATTTTCTCCACAAGAAACATTTTTCCACATAGAGAAACCCTTTTCCCTGCAACCACACAAGTTTCGGTGGTGTACCATTCCCACCCTGGAAAGAATTTTACATCTACATTGTCAGGTGTGACGTTTATGAATACCAAAAAATGCGTAGGTTTGCCAGTGTGCACAATTTCAAACGGCATACCTGCTTTAAAACGCACACTTCCTTCAGTACATTTACTCACATGAAAGTCTGTAAATGAGTACATACTTTTACTAGTGCAAAACTGCCTCATAAAATTTCACTGACAATAATTTGCAGAGTTCGGCTAGTTGTAAAAATTTGTTCTCCAGCCACCGAAAAAGGGAACTGAGGCACAGTGAGGTGAGGAGATTTGCCCAAGATTACACAAGCGTGGTCAAGTGGAAAAGGGCAGACTGTGGGATAGTTTCCTGATACTAAGTTGGTAATTTATGCACTGGATTGCATGTATAATCGGGGCCACCAATGACATCAAGTCCCTGCTGGACAACGGAGAAACGGCGGCCCTCATCCTCCTGGACCTGTCAGCTGCCTTCGACATGGTCTGCCACCACACACTACGAACACGCCTCCACAACGCCGGGATCCAAAAGAAGGCCCTGGACTGGACCACCTTCTTGCTCACCGGCAGAACACAGAGCGTCCGCCTTCCCCCCTTCCGCTCCGAAGCCACCAAGATCATCTGCGGCGTACCCCAGGGCTCATCCCTCAGCCCAACTCTGTTTAACATCTACATGGCAGCGCTCGCCCACGTCGCCCGTTGGCACAACCTTAACATCATCTATGCCGATGACACCCAGCTGATCCTCTCCCTCACCAAGGACCCCCACACCGCCAAAACCAACCTTCACGAAGGAATGAAGGCCGTCGCTCAATGGACGAGGAACAGCCGACTGCAGCTGAACTCGGACAAGACGGAGGTCCTCATCCTCGGATCCACACCTTCGGCCTGGAACGACTCCTGGTGGCCGACCGCACTGGGAACCACCCCAACACCCACCGACCATACATGCAATCTAGGGGTCATCCTCGACTCCACCCTCTCCATGACTAAACAGGTCAACGCCGTCTCCTCCTCCTGCTTCAGCATGCTCCGCAGGATCTACAAGTGGATCCCCACTGAAATGAGAAGAACAGTCACCAAGGCCCTAGTCAACAGCAGGTTGGACTACGGAAACGCCCTCTATGCAGGAGCCTCGGCCAAACTCCTGAGACGGCTCCAAGGCATCCAGAACGCCTCTGCACGCCTGATCCCCGACATCCCTCGCCGCAGCCACATCACACCCCACCTGAGACCTGCACTGGCTCCCGGTCAACAAGAGGATAACCTTCAAGCTCCTCACCCACGCACACAAGGCACTCCACAACACCGGACCAACGTACCTCAACAGACGACTCAGCTTCTACACCCCCACCCGCCAGCTCCGCTCCACCGACCTCGTACTCGCAACAGTCCCCCGCTTCCGAAGAGCGACCTCCAGTGGCAGATCATTCTCCCACCTCGCCGCCAAGACCTGGAACACGCTCCCCATCCACAGAAGACCCAAGACCTGCTGACCTTCAGAAAACTCCTCGAGACCGGGCTTTTCGAGCAGTAGCAGCATCCCCCTCACCCCAGTGCCTAGAGACCCTCACGGGTGAGTAGTGCGCTTTACAAATGATATGATCGATTGATTGATTGACAAAAGTTTCTGCCTTTGAAGTAGGCAAACTTCAAAGGAAAGTCTTTGTAGTGCACAAGACTCTACCTTTACCGGACCTGGCTCTTCAGACACTAAACATGATATCGCTACCTCTTCCCAAACAAAAGTTATCACTTATTAAATGTAAAAAGGTATCCCTAAGTTATCCTATGGGAGAGGTAGGCCTCACAGTAATGAAAAATGAATTCATACGTTTCTCACTACCAGGACATGTAAAACTAAAAAGTATGGGACCAACTTCTTAAATATAACACAACCTGCCATAAGAGCTGTTTAAGGCCTACCCTAGGGGTAATATGTATTCAAAAGGAAGGTTTAGGCTTGGCAAAAGTTTTATTTTGTCAAGTTGAATTGGCAGTTTGAAAACTGCATAAAACCGGCAATAGCAGGCCGGAGGCATGTTTTAAAGGGCTACTTAAGTAGGTGGCACTATAAGTACTGCAAGCTCACTAATAGCATTATTGACAGGCGTGAATAAATGTTGTACCACTTTACTAGGAACTTAAGTAAATCAAATGTGCCAATTGGGTGTAAGCACATTTAACCATTTTTAGGGAGGAAGCCCAAGTTCTTCTGCATTAGTTAGCAGAGTTAAGGTGCACAGAGTTCTAAGGCCAACAAAAATACAATTAAGAAAATAGCAGAGGCGAAAGCTACAATTTTGGGGGTGACTCAAGTCCAGCAGATACACACTGAGATCCTCATGGGCTTGTCAATGAGGACTCTGGGCCTGACCGGAAATGACAATTGCGCCATCTCACCCACAAAGTGACGCTCCGTCTTAATTAGAGTATATCCCAAAGTGTAAGAATGAGCTTTTTTGGAAACAGACCCAATCAACAAAATATGCTTTTTTATCAAAGAACTTGAGATAAGGCTCCAAACTCTGAATATTATCATACCTAGATTTTGTGGGTGAGATTACAGTTTGTAAAGGACATTTGTTCATCCAACGTAGGATGAGGATCCCAAAACACATGGAAGCCAAGGAAAGGCAGATAATAGCAGCAACTTTAAACATTCATTTCATTCTTCTCTACAAGAGTGCTTGTAGACCAGGGACAATATACAAGAGAAAGAGGTGTGGTGCAGAAACTACTGCAGGTGAGCTTTCCCCTTTTTTCAGCTCGCAGGAGTTTGCATCAAATGCACGGGCCCTCCAAAACTGACAGGGGTTCAGATTAGAGTTCTATGAACACCATTAGAGTGGACATGAGAACTACACTTTTTGCACAGAGGAACAAAGACTAGTAAATCAGGAAATAGACCTAAAAGAAGCATATCTAGACAGCTGAGGAGCCATTCATCAGACTTTAAGTATAAATTATATGTTTTGTACATATAGTATGGCTTCCCTGAATTATATAAATTATTTCATTATTAGTAACATTCTGGTAACCCAAACTTTCCAAACTGAGTGGAGATGTTTAGGGGTGGGATAGGGGTGATATTAGTCAAGTAAAAGGCATAAATAAAGCCGATTAGGTCATCATGAAGAACTAACCCACAGGATAACAAAATGGTATGCTTTACTGGTGTACAATTAAGTTGACAGAGAGGACATGGCCAAAGGACTTGTATCAAGCCACATTTCTTGTCACTACACCTCTAACAAGAATAATTTGGGAGAAGAGCAACACTTTAACTGACGACTCTTTGGCATCACTCATGTAGTATTGGGAAAAGAATGACCCTTGCAGGGGCATCATGAAGCCACTACCTTGGCAGCTTCAGCGGGGGTTGGCACTTGCATTTCCATTTAACCCCTTCGCTGCTAGGCCTTCCCCCTCTCCCCCGTCCTAACCTTTTTTTTTGGCTATTGCCACCTGTAACGTTGTGACCACATAAGGTATCCAACCCAAATTTGCGTCCTTTTCTTCCACCACCATGGGGATTTTAAAGGTACACAGGGTTTGTTGATTCCCTTGGAGGGGACCCAGAAATTAGCCAAAATACAGCAACATTTTGGAATAATGGGAAAAGAGTGCTGCAGATGAAAGTGTCTGTTTTTTTCCCTGCAAATGGTATCAACAAAGGGTTGGTGGAGCTGAAATCACCTGCTTTCAGGGACTGACAGACCTTTGTCAGAAAACCAAAATGTTTTACACAGTTTTTGCATTTTACTGGGACATAGCCTATTTTGCTATTTTTTGTGCTTTCAACTTCCTTCCAGTTAGTGATAGAAATGGGTATGAAATCAATAATGGATTCTGGAAAGCTATACATTTCAGAGAAGTATAAAAAATTCTCAACTCAGCAAGGGGTTATTTGTGTATATCCGGCAAGGTTCTTTTTTATAGAGACTAACTTGAAAATAGGAAAAAAATGAAAATGAGTTAAAAAACAGCCAATTGTGTCAACGTTTTCACCTGTAACTTCTTCTAAGTATGCCAGATTTTTGAAAGCAATATACTGTTACATCCGCTGGACTCTTATAGTTGTGGGGATATATAGGACCTGTAGGTTCACCGAGAACCCGAGGAACGCAGAGCCAATAACTGAGCAGCATCTTGCAATTGGTTTTTATTGTATACCGGGTACATAGCAATTCATTTGGGAAAATATGAAAAGTTAAAAATCGGTATGAAAAACAGCTATATATTTATGAAATGTGAACAAAATTTAGAGTTTAGAAACAGTAGCTATTTGCACATCTACGAAATTGTGGGTACCCATACTAGCATGTGAATTACAGGACTTCTTTTTTTACGCATTGTCTTACATTTGGAAGGCAGAAATGCATCAAAAGTCAATAGGAAATAACAGTACCTCTACAAATCTGTGTTCCCCCAAAGTCTCCCGATCAAAATGAAACCTTGTAAGGGTTTGCCAAGTGCCCGCGACAGGAAACTGCCCAAAACTCAATGTGGACACTGTGAGAAGTTGGCCTGATGTATGATGTCTCCAGTTCTGGGGGCACCTTATATCAGTCCAAACAATCCCTTATGGTGGTGGTTGTAAGTCAACCTTATAGACAAGCTATCCTAGGGGTAGCATGGACTAAGCAGCCTTAAAGGCTTCACTTCAAAGGGCGAGTAAAGCGAGCTGTTTTACCATATACAATCCTGTAATATCAAATGAAAGGACACCACACAAGTTATATATTATCAAAACATATGTATTTATTCTTAGAATAATCCCCACTACTCTTTATGAGCAATGAAGCACAAGCGTTTAAATAAAAGCACAGTATAACATAGACAAGTTGCACGTTTGGAATGAGGCCGGTGGCCAGTCAAACCATATATCAATAAAGTGGTATAACAATCACTAATCGATCTGGGGTAAGGCCTAGGGCCTTGGGAATCGCTTGGACTACGATGCACTAACAGCAGTTAGGGCGGGTGTAGCCCGCGGAATTCGGGTGCAGTGCAGAAAGCACAAGCATGCACCAATGCAAAGTCAATGGTGCGTAAAAGTTATCGAGTTACAGTTTTAAGAGTCTTCCGACTGGCCTAGAAGAACAAAACTTTAGACTTAGACACTAGAGGTGTAAAACACTACAGGAGCACCGGCGTTCAAGAGTTACCTCACCCACAGGAAGCGGGTGCACAGGTGCAAAGGTGTGTCGGGTTTCGTCACGAAGATCTAGGGTGCCTGGAGATGAAGATGCTGCAGGCGTCCAGAAGAAAAGTGTCCGGTGCGATCCAAGGGTGGATCGAAGTTGTAGAGTACCTGAAAGCAGAGGGGACAGAGTCTGGGTCACTAGCCAGTGACCAGGAAGGAACCAGGAAGGAACCAGGCAATGTCGGGCACAATCAGGTCGATGTCGTGTAGCTTCTCTCCGCTGCCACGTGGTCTCTGGGGCACCGAGGATGTCCTGGAGTGAATCACGAGCTGTCCCACGAAGGCTCTCGCTGTCGGCGGTGTCGGCTTCAAAATCGGAGTCAACAGGCCTTCGCAAATGCAACCCACGCAGGAATCGAAGATGGCTTAACACTCAGACCAGCAAGGTCTGAGCGGGTGCTCCTTTTCAGGGGAGCTAGTGCCAGTCTGGAGCAACCAGACTAGCTGTGTAAATTCAAGGTTTCGTCGGTACTGGGGCCACTAGCCAACAGGCAAGCGACCGGACCAACGCGTCGAGCAGAAAGATGCAAAAGGGCCCCACGCAGCACTCGTCGAGTGTGGAGGGGTGATCTTCGGTGCACAAGCTGCTCGGGGCTGGAGCTTCTCAGACTCCAATGCACAGCTTCGAGGGGGTCTCGGATGCTGCACGGTCAGCGCTTCGTTGTTTCTCCAAGATGGCCGCTCCCACGCTTCAGGTCGCCTCCACGGGTCTCAGCTCTGCAGGGACTGTGGATCGGGCTGTTAGAAGGCAGGCACGCTGGGTCTTGTCGATCTCTGTCGCTCGAGTTCCGGCGGGAACTGCAACAAAGCAAACGTCGAGGTGCTGGATGGTGCCTGTTTGCACAGGGTGGTCACTCCTTGACCACAAGGGAGATTCTTCAGTCTTCCACGAGGAGTGGGATGTCGAAGGGTCCAGAGGTTCATTTCATAAGTTTCAGTCAGGATAATTGGATGTGCATTGGCACAGCTCCTACTTTTAAGTCGAATCAAGGGGCTGGATTACCTGCTAGGTCCCTCCTATGGGTGGGACCTGGGAAGGGGGTGGTTACACCCCTTTCCCTTTGTCCAGTTTCGCGCCAGGACTGGGGCAGGATGGCCCCAGAACCGGTTTGACTGGAATCTGCCCAGGGACACCTTGTGCGCCCCAGGCAGTGTCTAGTTTCATTCAACCCTCCCTGCTACAATCCACTATCTCCTGTCTGGGGTGGTGTGACACCTCCCTGTGACAGGAAACCCTTTGTCCAGGCGTCCTCTGCCGAGTTTCGGTCAGCAGCAGGAGGCCAGACATGTGTCTGTGGCAGCAGTATCCATTTTGTGATGCTGGGGCTCTAGTTAGGATTAACCGCGTTTTAGTAAAGTAACATGCCTGCACCCTCTAGAAGGGTGGGATGCTATCCCCATTACCAGGACTGGCAAGGGGATAGTATGCCAATGTGTATGACACCAAACACGACATGTTTTGATAAAGCCAAACCAGAGTTGCAGTAACCGTAAGGATTATAATGCACTTAAGAGTATATGGTATGGCAGTATCACTGGAACAGTGATTAAGGAATTGGTCCCAACACTGTAGTCAGGCTCAGCTCATGCTAGAGCACCATCTCACATAAAACCATGCACTCTGCCTCCAGGACTGTAAAGGCCTGCCATAGGAGTGACTGATAGGTATAGATGTGTCCAGATATAGGTTTAGACATAGGTATACTACATCTAAGCAAGGGGTGAGTACACCACCTTGCCCCAGCTATGGGAACAGCCAGTTGTGTCGATTTAAGTACCAGCCAGGGGTGGCAAAAGATATGCTGCAGCCCCTGGTAGGCCTTGGATGCACCTATGCCCTTGGCACCTAGGGTGCACTGGATTGGGGCTGACAAGGTGTCCAGTACCAAATTGGTTATGTACCTATAGTACATGGAGTCCATTTAAAGAGAGAGCAGATAGCCTGGGGCCCTGATTAGCAGGATCCCAGGCCAACTAAGTCGAAAACCAGCTAAACACAAGGCAAAAAAATCAGGGGTAACCATAGTCAGGTATCCACCTTCCTACAGACACCACATTTTTACAGTGAAAACGGACCCTTATTTTTGCAAAGTGTTAGCTGTGGATTATGAATCCTAGCTCTGCCGGCAGCTAGGGAAACCTACAAAACCTATACATTTTTAAATCTAGACACCCAGAGGAATCCAGGAGGGGGTGACTTCTGTGGCTCTAACCTGTTCTGTTACCCAGAATCCTGTGCAAACCTAAAACTTTGGAAAAAAAACATTCTCCCAACATTTCTGTGATGGAAAGTTCTGGAATCTGTGTGGATCCATAAAATTCCATCCACACAGCATTCTCCAAATTCTACCGATAAGAATGGTACCTCACCCGTGTGGGTGGGCCAAGTGCCCGCAGCAGAGACGGGCCAAAACCGTATTGTGGAGACAGCATACTTACCCATCACAAAACAACCTGGTTTTGAAAGGGGAGTCATCTGGGTTTTTGGGCCAGGGCTCGGAGGCCATATAGGGAAACTTATCACACCCACAAATTACTGAAAGCTCGAAACCCGGGACAGTCTAGGGATGTATGGCTTGCGTGGACCCCCACAACGTTCTCCTACCCAGGTTCCCCTGCAAATCTCTAATTAAGCTGAAAAAAATCAAATTTTTCTCAAATTTCTGTGTGGGAAAGTTGTGGTATCACTGAGCTAACAAATTTCCTACCATCCAGCGTTCCGCCAGGACTTCCGTTAAAAATGCTACCTCACTCGTGTGAGTGGTCAAGTACCTGCAACAGGCATGGGCCCACAACGCAAAGTGAGTCTAAAAGGGCAGTTGGCTTTTACATTTTTAGGCTGACGTTACTTTGGGCATCCACACAAGTGAGGTATCATTTTTCTTGGGAGACCAAGGGGACTGCTCAGTAGTAGAAAAGTTGTGCCTGCACGGAGATCCTACAACTTACCCACACAGAAATGTGAAGAAAATGTGACTTTGTAAGTAAATTTGAGGTTTGCGGGTGATTATGGGTAGGAAAATGCTGGGGGATCAATGCAAGCCACACCACCAGGTAAGAGTCAGTTCAAGCACACAACTATCCACAGGAACCATTAGCCAAGCACCATCCACGCACACCATCAGCCAAGCGTCATCTGCAAACCCCACCAGGCAAGCGGCATCCGTACACACTGCCAGCCAAGCACCATCCACGCACACCGCTATCCAAGCGCAATCCATGCACACTGCCAGCCAAGCGCCACCAACGCACACCCCGAGGTCAATCGCCCCCACGCACTGCGCCAGCCAAGAGTCACTCATGCACTCCACCAGCCAAGCAGGGCCGGACTGAGAACAGCAAATAGCCCAGGCAGATTGCTACTCTACCGCCCCCCGGGGGAGGGGGTGGAGGCGTTGCTAGTAAAAAGCACTGCTCCCACTTTTGTTAAGGGGGCCGGATATTGTAGCGCTGCTGCAAAACCGGCTCCCACCCACCACGGCCAGAAAACCAGCCCCGGCCCACCGAGGAAATACCAGGTGCCCACTACGGCCTGTCTGGCCCTGCAGCCAAGCACCAGTCCACGTACACCGCCAGCCGAGCACCACTCCATGCACATCACCAGGCAAGCACCACTCCACGCATCCCACCAGGCAAGCGCCAATCTACATACACCACCATCAAGTGCAAGTCCACCCACACCATTAGCCAAGTACAGGTCCACACACACAGGTAAGTAGACGCAGACAATCAGCTAAACTCCAGTTTACACACACACACACACACACACACACACACACACTCTCCCTGGTTTCTAGTTTTTTTCTGCACCCATTTGGGTGTGGATGAGAATAAAAATATCACCGAAATAGCCAAAATGTATGCCTAAAAAAAGGGAGCGACTCTTGCCTATAGGACATCTCACTGGCATGCCAATAAACATATTCCTGGTGCCTAGTGGACTGTCTGTGCTGGGGCAGGTAAGGGGCTGTTGTCCCGATCTGCCTTCCCGATAGGGGGGTGGTTTTTTTTTGGCAGTAGGGGCATTAGCATGCCCATTCGCGGCCGCCCCACCTCTACTTATGAATAAAACAACAAAATCCCTGGTTCCTAGTGGACAGATTAGAGACTATTGCCCCCATCTGCCACCGAGGGGAGGCAGAAAGGCTGTGGCAATTGGGGTTGGGGGGCAATTGGCACGCCCATTTTGGGCAGCCTCTACGTATTAAAAAAAACCAGTCCCGGGTGCCTAGTGGGCTTTCTGCCCCCCCGGGGGGCAGATCAGGGGCTATTTATTTCCCCTATCAGCTTCTGGGGGAGGGGCAGAAAGAAATTTTGCGAGGGTGGGGGCATTGGCATGCCCATATTGGGCGGCCCTCAGCCCTAATTCAATCTGGGAAAAAAATACTTGGTATTTAGTGGGCTTTTTGTCCCGGGGGGGGGGGGGGGGGGGGGGAGTTCAGATTGGGAGCTGAATTTACCCAATTTATTATGGGGGAACAACTTATTATGGGGGAAGCCAAGTCCCTTGCCCAAGGGGCTGATTCCCCCCCCCCCTTCCAACGATAACCCTCCTGACTTTGTACGTCATTTCAGTTTTGGTTTCACTGGAATTACATCAGCGCGTCATGCATGCTGATAGTCATTTCAGGGAAACCATTTACATAGCCTCGGGACTTGGGGAAGCTCTTACCCAGCTCCCGAGGCTGTTGGGGGGTAAAAAGAAATCCCTCTGGTGCCCAGAGGAATTTCAATTGGCATGTGGGAGGACGGCCGGGAGCTGTCCTGCAAACACGGCTCTTGGCCATCCTGAGCAAGGAAAGGGGTAACATGAAATAACAATTTTTGTTTATGACTCCTTTGACTCTGATCGGAGTCTGTTGGTAGCAAAACCGAAACTCAAAGGCCATTGGAGAGGGATAGTATGATGGTGCTGTTGGAGGAGGAAACAAACAAAATAACAGAGCCTGAAAGAAAAGAAGGACGGGCTGAGAGAAGGATGGGTGAATGGATGTATGAGATGGATAGAGAAATTGATAGATGGATGCAGAGATAGATGGATGGAGGGAGGGAAGGAAGCAGAGAGGAGTATATAGTTGAATGGGTGAAGAAAAGGACAGATGATGGATTTGAAGAAAAAAGAAATATGGATGATATATGGATTGATGGAGAGAAGGCACATTCATGGATGTAAGTACGGAGAAAAGGGTTGATAGTTGGAGAGAAAGATGAATGAATGACCGAAAGA
Organism: Lissotriton helveticus; assembly: GCF_964261635.1. Classification (NCBI taxonomy): domain Eukaryota; kingdom Metazoa; phylum Chordata; class Amphibia; order Caudata; family Salamandridae; genus Lissotriton; species Lissotriton helveticus. The sequence goes on along the minus strand of NC_136059.1, from coordinate 546,726,163 downwards.
AGAAAAGAAGGAAGGAATGATGAATGTATAGATGGATGGATGGATAAATGGATATAAGTTCAGACAAGGATCGAAATTAGGAAGTAAATGAAAAAGACAAATAACAAGGGAAGGAAGGAAAAAGAGTCTAAGTAAGATGAGGGAAGGGAGGAAGTTACATCATTACTAAGTGTATGTTGTACATGTTTGTGTGTGTGACGTGTGTGAGACATGCATTGTGTGTAGGAGTTAGCCAAAGTAATGGTCTGTTCAAAGATTAGGTTGTTTTCTCAGATAGTGGAAATGTATTACTGATATTCCAGAAGGTGGAGTGAGGAGAGCTAGGCAATGAAATGGGGATAGAGGAGGCAAGGCAAATTTAGAAATTTGATTAGGCCTCTTGGTGAGAGGAGTTCCTTATTAGTTTTTCCGCAGCACTGCCATTTGGTAGATATTTGAGGTGAAGGGTGGTATTGCTGTCCTGGTTGTTGTTCAGGGAGGAAGGGACTCTTTAGGTCAGTCCAGTCCATTTTATTTCCCCTTATCACTGTTCAGTGTGGCTGTTGGAAGCCATGTGAAGAAATCTCACACCTTATTCTGTCCCTGTGGTGGGTGCTACACCTATTGACTACTCTGCTGAGAGGAGCATCACTCTAACACAAAGGGTGAGCAACCGGGAAAAATAACCAATTCTGCAAGTGCAGACAGTGGATCCACATCATCTGTCTGGTTTGAGTGTATAAAAGTGGAAACCACCGACCCATTTGTTTTTTCAGTTCCAAGTTCTTTGACCAAGGAAGGGAGCGTTCTGTACACTACTCAGAGGACTGCTATGCAAACAGAGTTGCTGTCTGCCTGACAGCTTCCTTCCCAGGGGTGAGGGGACCTCACCTCTAAGTTTTGCCTTGCAGGAAGAAGTTGTTCCTCTGATCTGAAGCACCTAAAAGCCTATCTGTCTGCTGAGAGAGGGAAGGAGCCAGTCAACACAGCAGGAGGAGTGGCTATCCAGGGAGTGCCAGAAGTAGGAACACCCCAGAGCTAAAATGGTCTACAAGGAGAAGGAAGACTCGAGAGAGCTATCTGTAAACCCTAGGAGTGGTGGGTACGGTATTTAATGAATCAAAGATTCAAGTAGAAATCACAGTCTTCCACTCAACATCATCACAATAAAAGTGACTATGGTTGACCTCACCACCATAACCAAGAACTGTGTCCATGGCACACTTCGCCACCAGTGCTGCCACCAGTGCATTTTACCTAATAATATTGCCTTTGTGGTATTTCATTTCAACCATGTGTATTAAACTATTTTTGTAAGTAAAGCACTGGGTTGGACAATTATTTATTATCCTCCTGAGTAATGGTTGAGTTCTGGGCTTGCCTGTGACTTCCCACCATCACTACCAGTAAGAGGCAAGTGCTGACGAGTTATACCTGATTCAGTTTGTGGGGCCTTAGTAGAACTGAACATGGGACATCAGAGGTAGACTACGCCAGCCCCACACAGCTGAGGCCCAATAGCCCCTGCTTGACTCCTGCCCCACAAATAATATTTTAAAACAACAGAGGTTTAGTGCTGCTTTATGGACACGCTTTCCCGGAGTAAGAAGGGAGGCCAAGATCCGTTGTCTAGTTCTCAAGACCATGATGTATGCCAGTGTAGCCTGGCATCAGGTTGTTGGTTTGGAGTAGATTCAATTAATTAGTATGCTGTACAGATATGCAAGAACACCTATTTGGTTAATCCAGGTGTTCAGACATTTAATGAATGGAGAGGAAGCAGGACTTTCTGTACGCAGTGTTTAAGTATGTATCATGTATGTGGTATTTCTTTGGCACAAACATAGCCCCAAGGTAGAAGAGCACTGCATACTGGGTCAATGACAAGCATAAAGTCAATGAGTGATCGGTGGATTGTTATCTCAATGTTTTTTGATGCAATATTCTTTAAAGAGGCGAGTCTTCAATTGTTTCCAAAATTGGACCAGCATTGGAGCTGTCCTCGTGGACATCAGATGGTGTTCATAATTCTAAGAATATAGACAGTAAGGAGTAGTTTCTGTCCTGTAACTCCAGTTCTGTAGTAGGGGTATCTCTGTTATAGTCATAATGGAAATAGTCGTGAGGAAAAAAATGTATGTAAACAACTGGAACGCAAATGGAGAAAAAACTATGACCCTCTTGCTAAACTGGCCTATAAATCTGCCCGGAACAAATTCCATAAGCTGAAACGCTCTACGATGAGAGCTTATTTCTCCAATCTCATCCATCAGGCACAGAATTCTTCCAAAACTCTCTTTACCATCGTGAAAGACTTTGTCAATCCCCCTGCCACGAAAACCCAATGTATTCCAACACAAGATCTTTGCAACGGACTCTCGAATTTTTTTCAGGATAAAATTATCAAACTCGCCTCTTCTTTTGATACTGTTGCATTCTGCCATCCCCCTGATAGAACTTGTCCCAGTCATAGCCCATTTAATCATTTTGAGGAGCTTACCTCCGACCAAGCCTTGTCCTTGCTATATAAAATAAAGTCTGGTTCTCCTTTAGACCAAGTCCCTGCCAAAATTATGGGCAACCTTGCCACTGTTCTGGTTAAACCTTTCCTCTCGATTTGGAACGCCTCTTTGTCTCGGGGTCAATTTCCCTCAGATTGGAAACAGGCCAGGCTAATTCCTATTCAAAAAAAACCTGGTGCTGACCCTTTACAATTTACCAACTACCGGCCCATCTCACTTCTGCCTAAACCTGCGAAAGTCTTGGAGAAGGTGGTACAGACCCAGCTGGCCCAGTATCTGGCATCTAATCAGCTGTTACACGACTCCCAGTCCGGGTTTAGAGCGGGTTACAGCACCGAGACTGCGTTGCTAGAGGTCTCTGAAATTATTAGGGAATCAGTGGATAAGGGCGAGGAGGCCATGTTGGTCCTCCTCGACCTATCCGCTGCATTTGACACTGTATCCCATGACATACTAGCAACTCGTTTACATCAGCTTGGGATCAGTGGCACAGTACTGGCCTGGATTAATTCCTTTCTGTCGAACAGGTTTCAGAGGGTCACGTTGCACCCATTTGAATCAGAGGATAAACCTCTTCTGTGCGGAGTGCCCCAGGGCTCTGCCCTCAGCCCTCTATTATTCAACATCTACGTTGCTCCTCTTGCTAAGGTAGTGGAATCTTGGGGTGTCAGGGTGGTCTCTTATGCTGATGATACTCAGCTCATTTTTTCATTTAGAGGCCACTGACTCCCATTTTTCTGATTTTAGAAACTGCCTTGGCAATATCTGCACGTGGATGTCTGCTAACCACCTGGCGCTCAACACCGATAAAACGGAGGTTCTTTTCTTTGGTCAGAAGTCTCCTCCCCCGGCCAGCTTGTGGTGGCCCACTGCCCTGGATCCCCCTCCTGAGCCAGCTCAGACTGCCCGCAACCTAGGCTTTACATTTGATAACACCCGGTCTGGTAAATCCCAAGTCAACAAGGTTGCGGGGGCCTGCTTTGCGAAATTGCGCATGATTAGGAAGATATTCCCGTATCTTCCTCAATCTTCTCGCAAGACGGTGGTCCAGGCACTTATCACCACGCATCTGGACTATGCTAACAGTCTGTATGCGGGTGTCCCCCAGTATTTGATTGATCGCCTGCAGATAGTCCAAAACGCCGCGGCTCGGCTTATTGGCAATATTCCTGCTCGTACCTCAGTCAGAGCGTACAGAGATGAGCTCCACTGGCTCCCCATAGCTCGGCGTATTGAGTTTAAGATCTTGACCTTGGCATTTCGTGCTATTCATGGAACAGGCCCGTCTTACCTGAGTAAACGCCTTAAAATTTCTTCTTCTGTTAGACATCTCAGATCTAACAGCCTTCGTTTACTGATCGTCCCAAGATTCAGACTTTCCAGATGTGGCGGCAGAACTTTTACAGTCACGGCTGCCAAACTCTGGAACAGACTTCCCGTGGAACTCAGGTTCCTTGAATCTGAGACGGTCTTTCGACGAAAACTTAAAACCTGGCTGTTTACTAATCGTTCATAATAATGTCTGTTTCTTTTATTGTCTTTCTGTAGGATTCACTTCTGGTACCTTCTCTGGGTGGCATTCGGGTAATCTCAGCGCCGGGACACCTCCGCCGGAGGTAGCCGTGCGCTTTATAAGCTTCAAAAATAAATAAATAATCTAGTGAATAGTCCCGCCCATGTGCGTGGACCCCGGAGCAATCAAAAATGATCTCTTAAGCTGTCAAAACATGCAGAACTGCATCGACACTTAAGAGAGAATTTAAAGACAGATTAATGCAGCCTATATCCACAAGCTACACTGTCCAGTACCTCAACTAGAAATTCCACCAAAATCCACAAACAGCACAGCCTGTCCAGGTTTTTCTAAGAGAAAAACCTTGCCTTTAACAGCAAAACCCTCTGGAATGATAGAGAGGAAGAAGTGGACAGACAAGCCCCATAGGCTGCCATTATGTGGCTCAGAACAGGATACTGTGCCTTTAAGAGAACTTTCCAGAAGTCTCACAGTATCCCAGAATGCACTGCAGGTCCCTTTAACTTTCAGTTCTTTTTGAGGAGTAACACGCCAGACCTGTAGCATTTCTTACATGAATATCTCTCTCCACCGGGGAGGAAGGCGGGCGCTTATGACTATAACAGAGATACCCCTACTACAGAACTTGAGTTACAGGACAGAAACTACTCCTTCTGTAGTAAGGGATCTCGGTGTATAGTCATAATCTAGTGACTAGAATGGCAAGCCCATCCCCACACCAAAGCGGCGGGGGAGAAAAGAGAAATAACACCACTACTGTGCGAACAGATTTCGCAGCGAAGCCTGCCCAACCTGAGCGTCTGCCCTGGCATCAGTGTCCAGACAGTAATGCTTAGCAAAGGTATGGACCGACTTCCAAGTGGCCGCCTTGCAGATTTCTGCAATTGGAACATTACGGAGCAAAGCCGTCGCGGCAGCTTTGCCCCTGGTGGAATGAGCCTTAGGTTTACCCTCTAAGGTCTTATTAGCCTTTCGGTAACACAATTGTATACAGGACACAATCCACCTCGAGATGGACTGTTTAGAGGTAGCAAGACCCGTCCTGACTGATCCATAATTGATAAACAATTGGTCTGACCTACGAATATCCTTGGTTTTATGTAAATGTGGGTGTACTTGTAAAGCGCACTGCGACTCCATGGAGTATCCTGGCGCTGAAGACCGCTGGGGAACCCGTCCTAGTTTTTCCCTGTGAGATGGTCCCTTTCTGGGTATCTCCAAGGTGAAACCAGGCATCCCCGGCGTCTGTGGGGGGCCATTGTAGAGATGAGGCAAGCTTAATGCCCAGAGTTGCCGAGTGTGTTCCCTGGTTAGAGTAGGCACCGAGGTGAGAATTATCGAGTCCGTTTTGACCCTGGTCCATGACCCTGCCGCGTCGGGAATTGAACCCTGGTCCCGGGCCGTTCTCTGCTTACGGGTCTGCCGCCTCTAACCAGTGAGCCACACCACTCCACTATCCAGGGACCTTTCCGCTGGAGATGAAGGATTCTGAAAAAACGTAGGTAAAGTTATGGTCTGATTAACATGGCAATCAGATATAACCTTTGGAAGAAATTTAGAGTGAGTACGCATAACAACCTTAGCAGCATGAAATACAGTATAAGGTTCTTGGCAACACAACGCCTGAATTTCACTCACGGGCCGATGTAATGGCCACGAGGAACGCCGCCTTCCAGGATAGGTGCTGCAACGAAGCCTTATGAATAGGTTCAAAAGGCTCCTTCATCAATCTGGACAGCACCACGTTCAATTCCCATGAAGGCGAAGGAAGCCGGAGAGGAGGGAACACTTCCTTCAAGCCTTCCAAAAAATCTTTGATCACAGGGATCTGGAAGAAGGAAGTCTGTGAAGGGCATTTCCTGTAGGCAGTCAGTGCAGCGAGATGAACCTTAATGGAATGGACATTAAGGCCAGACTGCGCCAAATGTAGAAGATACGGAAGGATAACATCTTCCTTACACATCGTTGGGTCATAGTTCTTGGACTTGCACCAGATGCAAAATCTCTTCCACTTGTAAGCATAGGAAGTCCTAGTGGAAGGTCGCTTAGCCTCCTTCAGTATGTCCATACAATCTTCTGGTAGATTCAAATGGCCATAGTGCACTATCTCGGGAGCCATGCCGCCAAACTCAAAGACGAGAGGTTGGGGTGCAACATCTGCCCCCCGAACTTCGTGAGAAGGTCCGGCCTGCTCGGCAGCCATATGTGAGGAAGGAGAGACCGGTGAAGCAGGTCCGTGAACCACCACTGCCTGGGCCATTCCGGGGCAATCAGGATCATCCGCGCCGTGGACTGGGACAACTTGATGAGTACCGCCGGAATCAGGGGAATGGGTGGAAAAGCGTACAGAAATCTGTTCGACCAGTTGATCCATAACGCATTCCCCAGTGTCCCCGGCTGGTAGTACCTGGAGGCGAAGTCTCGGTATTTGCTGTTTTCGGCGGTGGCGAACAGATCTACGTCTGGAGTCCCCCACCTTGTGAAGACTTCTCCTAGTACTTCGTCGTTTATGACCCATTCGTGGTTTTCCTGAATCAGTCTGCTCAGTGCGTCTGCCTGAACATTCTGCACACCCAGCAGAGGGTAGCCGTTATCGTCAGTCCTCTGGCCAGAAGCCAGTACCAGATCGCCTGTGCCTCCTGCGACAAGAGTGCGCGATCTCGACCCCCCCCCTGTTTGTTGAGGCAATACATCGTGGTCGTATTGTCCGTCTGAACAAGCAGAGAGTTGGTCCGGAAGGACGGATGAAAGACCTTCAGTGCCAAGTGAACAGCTCTGAGTTCCAGGAAATTGATGCGGTACGTGGACTCTGTCGTGGACCACGTCCCTTGAATCTGTAAGTCTCCGGAATGCGCCCCCAAGCCGCGGAGAGACGCATCCGTCACAATAGTCTGCGTGGGAATGTCATTGTGGAAGGGAACCCCTCTTAGGAGATTCTCCGCCGAACACCACCACTTCAGAGACTGAAGAGCATGCAGAGACAGTCGTACCCTGTCGTCCCAAGATCCTTTCCTCTGATGCCACTGATCCTCCAAGCACTCCTGCAATGGTCTCATATGTAGCCGTGGGTATGGTGTGAGAAAGATACAAGAGGCCATCGATCCCAGTAGAGAAGACACTGTCGTAGATGGAGCGGTCATAAGAGCCTGCGCCTTCCGAAGGAGTGATAATCGTCTCTCCTCTGAAGAAGACACGCTTGCTGACAGCGTATTGATGGAGGCTCCCAAGTACTGTATGCACTGGACCGGAGTCAGGACAGACTTGGACATGTTGATGTGCAACCCCAACTTGTTCAAGAGAACACACGTCTTCTGGAACTGCTTTTGAGCTTCTGAGAAGGAGGAGGCCTTGATCAACCAATCGTCCAGGTACGGGTAGACAAACACCTTGTTCTTCCCCAGGTGTGCCGCTACCACCGCCATGCACTTCGAAAATGTTCTGGGCGCAGACTTCAGCCCGAATGGCAGTACTGTGTATTGATAATGATTGGCGCCAACTTGGAATCGCAGGAACTTCCTGTGTTTGTGTGCAATGGGCACATGGAAGCACGCATCCTGTATGTCTATAGCACATAGCCAGTCTCCCTGTTGCAGCTGAGGATAAATCTGATGCAACAACAGCATGCAAAACTTCTCTCTGCGAATCCACTTGTTTGCTTGCCGCAAATCCAGAATGGGCCCGAACTCGTTCTTGTCCTTCTTGCGAACTAGAAAGAACCGGGAGTACAGACCTCTTCCTCTTTGAGACAGATGTACGTCTTCTATCGCCCTTTTCCTTAACAGGATATCGGCCTCCGCCTGAAGCTCGTGCAGTTGAAACTGCGAGCTGACCGGTGGACTTGATGGAGGCGGGCTGGTGAACCGAAGACTGTATCCATTGCAAACAATATTCAGCACCCACTTGTCCTGAGTAATTTTTCTCCACTCTTCCAGAAAAAATTGAACGCTTCCCCCCACCGGAGCGGGTAACGGATGTAGGGGAAGTAACCGTTCAGGGTCGAGACCCAGCTGGGCCTCTGTTCGCTGCTGCGGACTGCTGGCCGCCTCTACCCTTCTGGCGCTTCTGGAAGGGCTTCCGGAACTGCTGCTGTTGTTGCTGCTGTCCCGAAGTCTGTCCTCGCCCTCGGCCTTGAGCCCCAAACCGTCTCTGGAACGGGCGGTAGGCCTTCTTCTCTTTGGGCTTTTCCAACCCCACCGCCGTCAGGGTCTCGGCCTCCGCCTTCATGCGGGTAATTTCGTCATCCGCATGTTTGTCAAACAGGGTTTCACCTGAGAAAGGCAGATTGGCCACCCGCTGCTGAGCTTCCGGCTTGAGTGACGTAAGCCGAAGCCACGCGCGGCGCCGCTGGTTGACACCATGACAGTACCCGTGTGCAGCCAGAAGAGATGTATCTGCAGCCGCGCTGATGAGCTGGTTCGACAACAGCATCCCCTCCTTCAGGATCTCTTGAAAGTCCTCTTTCTTCTCCCGGGGAAGGAACTCAGCGAATTGCTGTAGGGACTCCCATAGGGCACGATCGTACCGCCCTAGCAAAGCCGCAGCACTGGCCGCCTTCATAGCAGTAGAAGCCGTCCCACAGACCTTTCTGCCTGCCGAGTCGATCCATCTTCTCTCCTTATCGGGAGGTACAGTAGAGGACAGGGAGGTGGCATGTTGCTTCCTAACCTCCGTCACTATGACAGAATCCGGAGTAGGATCCATCCGAAGAAAGGCCGGGTCAGAATCCGGGGCCCTGTACTTCTTAAGGAGCCGCGAGGGAGAAGCCTCCGTCACCGCAAGGGTGAGAAACAACTCCTCTGCCGGCTCTACCAGCCGCGGCACTAGGGGTAGTAAAGGTCGAGACAGGTGTTTTTCATGCAGTGTCTCGAAAATCACGGATGTTGTTGGAGTAGGCACCGTCACCGTGATATCCAATTTAGCTGCACTCCTCAGGAGAACATCCTGGAATGTGCTGATGTCCTCCACCGGCGATACTCCCGTCCCCGGGGATTCCGACAAGGTCGGTGAGTAGGTTCTGGTCCCGGAGGAATCCGTGCGGGACCGTGACCGTCGCCTCCTGGGACGCCTTCTCGATCTCATTGAGGACCTGTGACGACTCCGCGATCTCCCCCTCCGACTGGAGCGAGATCGCAATCTCCTTGGCTTCAGGCGCTCAGCCGGCTTCACCGGAGTGGGCGACTTTGGCCCGGCAGGGGCCCTCGGCCGAGGGGTACCCTTGGGGGGCGTCGGGAATCGAGGCAACGAAGCCGGTCTCGGAGGAACCGGAGGAGGCCTGTCAGCCGGAAGCTGAGGTTGAGGTTGAGGTTGAGGATGAGGTGGAAGTGGAAGCGGGGTGGGAGCCCGCGGCGGTGGCCCCCTGGGCAATGGAGGAGGGGGCGTAACCGACTTCGGCCTAGAAGGCGTAAACACTTCAGAATACACCGAGCCCGGTGATCCGCCTTCTGTCCTAGGCTGGGGCGTTGGAGAATCCCCCATCGGCACCTGCCGCCTGCTCGACTGACTCCTGGCGCCAGAACTCCTTCTGCGCCTCTTTGGCGTCGAAGAACGTCGACCTGATGGCAAACGTCGGCCCCTCGACGGCGAACGCCTCTTCCATGACGTCGAACGCCTTCGCCTCGACGCGATCTTCGTCTGGACGGCGAACGCCTCCTCGACGCCGAACGCCTCCTCGACGTCGAAGATCCCCTCGACGACGACCTTCTTCTCTTCGCCGACAGCGAACAGCGGTGTCGCCTGGACGGTGAGCGCCTACGCCGGGCCACCTCTCGACGCCGATTACTCGACGGAAATCGTCACCGGAGATCTCGACGGCGGTCTATTCAGTTCCCTCGACGCCGAGCGTAGACGCCGCTTCGACCGAGAGCCCTGGGGAGACGAGGAACAGACTGCAGTCATCCCTCTCGACACCGTAGTAGGTGCAATCGATGCAGACGGCGAATGGGGACGCTTGCTGGTCTTCCTGCCCCTGGGGAGCCCCCCAGAGGCCTCAGCATGGGCAGAGGAAGCCCTTCCAGACCAACCTTGTGCCTTCAGTCTTCTGTCTTCCAGGCCTTGGAGCCTGATCTTCAATCTGTCCCTCAGGGTTCTGCTAGAGAAGCCCTGGCAGATGTCACAATCCTCTGGGACATGAGATGAGGGAAGGCAGATGATGCACACCTCGTGTGGGTCCGACTTGGCCTTCTTCCTCGAGCACTCAGGTCATTTGTCAAATAATGCAGGCATATTGGCAAATAAAGAGTGCACCAAGACAAACACAAGGAAGAAACACCAAAGTACTTCAAGAAAAGCACTCAAATAACTTGAAAAAAGTGAAAAATCACCAATTAAACCCTGAAAAGGGAGAGCTCAATGCTGGAGGGTCCTGCTTGCAGGAGCCGGAAAAAAGAACTGAAAGTAAAAGGGACCTGCAGTGCATTCTGGGATACTGTGAGACTTCTGGAAAGTTCTCTTATAGGCACAGTATCCTGTTCTGAACCACATAATGGCAGCCTATGGGGCTTGTCTGTCCACTTCTTCCTCTCTATCATTCCAGAGGGTTTTGCTGTTAAAGGCAAGGTTTTTCTCTTAGAAAAACCTGGACAGGCTGTGCTGTTTGTGGATTTTGGTGGAATTTCTAGTTGAAGTACTGGACAGTGTAGCCTGTGGATATAGGCTGCTTTATCTGTCTTTAAATTCTCTCTTAAGTGTCGATGCAGTTCTGCATGTTTTGACAGCTTAAGAGATTGTTTTTGATTGCTCCGGGGTACACGCACATGGGCTGGACTATTCACTAGATTATGACTATACACAGAAATCCTCTACTACAGAAAACCCTGTTGTCATGCATTTTCTTTTTCACAATTTTTAGTCTGCAGTCTGATGGCATCCAGGCTGAAGGTGGGCTGAGAATCAGCAAAAGTGGTGAGCATGGCTACAAAATTAAAGGGATGCTGATTGTAATGGCTTTGATGGAGCTGGTTTTGAAGATGGCGCAGGCCAGCAAGGGGTGCCATCTGAGGTCTATTATGATGGGGGTGATGTGATCATTTTTTATCAGGGCTTGGGTGAGCTTTGGTACGTGTACAGGATTCTCTTAAGGGGTGCCAGAGTGGATTCTGGGAGGCCATGGACCAGAATGTTAGCCCCACCCAGATCCAAAAGTACAAAGGCTTGGACAGCAGTTCTGAAGTCGCTTTCTGGAAGAAAAGTTTACATTTCTTTAGAAGAGAGACCTGGTACCAAGCCACAGCCCATACAATAAATGCTGTTGGCATCTAGGGTGTGAGAGAATGCGGAGGGTTGACCATGTTTCTATGATATGGACATTCCCAAGCTTCCCCACTATTGTGTTAGATGACACGGATGCAACGACATGGTCCACACAAATCCCTCACTTCCCAGCCCACACCCTGTTACGCCTTACAAGTATAATAAAGGAATACTATTGAATTACCTCATCTTCAACACCAAAAAACGTGCACAGTGGAGGAACACCCTCTACTCCTTGCTTCGAATCTCCAATACCAAATAAAAAACCTAGTTCCCTCAAATTGGTGGACTTCTGCAAGGCGAATGCCACCATATCCATATACAATATTGGTAATATCCTCATACAAGCTTCTAATAGCAATCTAGCACTCATAGACAAGATATTTCCTACTTTAAAAGAGCAGCGAACAGCAAGAAAAATTCACTCCCCTACATGACACCAAGGGACCCTATAACTCGCCAAACCCCCAAACGACCCTTACACGTCCCTCACAACTGACTCAACCACACCAGGGCACCCTGGTCCAGCTCGGACAGTCATAAGCATAGATAAAGAGTACCACACCCCCAATGATCCCTACACATCCCTCACAACTGACTCAACCACACCAGGGCCCAGGGGTCCAACTCGGGCAGTCATAAGCTTTGATACCGACCACCCCAATGGAGGCACACACCTGATTCACCGGCTGACCAACGAAGAATGCACCAACCGAAACTCTACCCCTGACATCCCAATCGCCCAACTAGCAGGTGAGCTATCTGACAAATCTCCTCTTGATCCGACACTTACATTGATCCCCGGTCAACCCCTAACGCCTTCGATGCCATCCAAACTCTACACGCAGGGACCATACCCCCTTCACATGCAGCGCCCCTCTCATGTTAGCACCTCTTAAGGCCATCCCTCACATCTACTCTTTTTTTTAAGTTCAGAAAGAAGTTTATTATCCCTCACATCTACTCTGACCCACCTACTACCCTCCTTACCCAACTAACCCCATCAAAAACTAATAATGATGTCCCCACTCAACTTGATATCCAGATCTCAACACAGCCAGGCCATAATGGAGGAACTACCACTATAAGGGAACACACGCCCACACACTTAACTAAGTGTCTTAACCATGACTGAACCGCTTGATTCAACGAGTTAACCATGCACCGGCCATAATGACAGCAGCAAGTCTCTAGATGGCACTATTCAATCCATCCAACCCAACCCAACCCTTACAGAGAACCCACTCACAACTACAGATCCATAATTAAGGAAAACCTCTCAAAGGTCAACATAATGCAATCTACCCTCACTCACTTGACTAGCAAATGAAAGTGGGCACTAATCAATTGCAGATGAGCTAACAAACATGCTACGGTCATTTATGATCTCATTCTCTCGAATGATCTGGACATCATCATCCTCACCGAAACACGGCTAAAGAATTATTCTGCTCCCATCATCCTTGACCTACTGGTCCCCCCTAGTCATGATATATTTTGCCTGAATAGAACTGAGAAACCCAGAGGGGGGTTAGCCTGCATATATCGAAACACAATCACAGTTAATCAAGCAGACTCCATCTCCTTATCCTCCTGTGAATATCTCCGCACCAACATCTCTGATGACAAGGGCATCATCTGCCAACTTCACATAATATACCACTTCCAGGGTGACAATCTGAAGTTCATTGATGAACTAATGGAAGTCATTACAGCCAACACCAACTCACAAGTGCCGCAGATCTTTCTGGGAGACTCCAATCTTGGAACAATACTGGTGTTCATGATGTAAGCGGTCTCAAATCCTTTGTCAGACCAGGATCTGTCCAAATTCTGTGACAGCCCAACCCACAACAAGGGGGAGACATTAGACCTCATCATAGCAAAAACAAACACTATATCACTAGAATCCATCTCCCCATGTAACTGGACTGTTCATTACAGCATCTTCTTCTCCATCATCAGTGAGTTAACTCCAAAACGAAGCCAACCTACAAAAACAAAACAATGGAAAAGGAATATCCAAAATATCAATCCCAACGCCGTGATATCCCAATGCAATTCCGCCCTGATCCCATCAGCAGTCATGGCTGACGTCCATGATCTCATAGACTTTCACAATGCCACTATGCTTGAAATGCTCGATACCACAGAGCCCCTCGAAGAAAAAAACGTCTCCATCAAAATCTCCAAACCATGGTACAACGAGAATCTAAACTCAGACCGGCGCAAGTTAAGACTAGCTGAGCGAGCATGGAAATCAGCATCCTCCACTGATCACATATACCAACTTAGAGCACTGAGAAATACTTACAAACAGAAAAATCTTAAAAGCTAAAGCAGACTTCTTCAAAACACAGCTGAACCAAGCCATTAACCGTCCCAAAAAACTACTCGAAATCGTAAAACAACAATCGCCTAACTCTTCAAACGTAGTGGAGCTAAGCAACCCGGCTACCCCTTACTGCTACGAGCTTGCCAAATTCTTCCTAGAAAAGACTAGAACCATGGAAAATGACATTCAATTCAAGAAAGAACCCCAACAAACTACTGACCAAGAGTCTTTTCTTTAAACACAGATCAAGGACCTTTTTAGCTTTCCGATCGAAGTTCCAAAAAACAATGCCAACTGACACTCCTTCTCACCCATCCCTGAACATGAACTCTATAGCACCCTGCTAGCGATCAACCCTGCCAATCATTTCTCCAATTCCCTACCCCCATCTATATTCAAAATGAAAAAGACCTCTATTCTACCCTTGTGGGCAAAAATTGTTAACGCCTCTCTGAGGCAAGGTTCCATACCCGACTGCCTTAAAATAGGGCAGGTCACACCTATACTAAAGAAAGCCAACTCCCTCTCCACAAACCTCAACAACTATTGCCCTATATCCAGCATCCCCACTCTTGCGAAGTTATTGGAAAAATGTGTACAAATTCAACTTTGTAACCACATCGAGAACTTCAACCTCCTAGATAAACACCAAACCATCTTCCCTGAAGGCTACAGTACCGAATCAGCACTCACCCAAATAAGGAATCACATTTTAAAAATGTTAGATCATAACAATTCGTGCCTATTAATACTTCTTGACCTATCTTCCGCTTTCGACACGGTTAAACACGACAACCTGCTGTCCCTACTTGAACGAAGGATGGGCCTAACTGGCCCAGTGTTACAATGGTTCACCTCCTTCCTAAGCAAGAGAACCCAAAGAATCAAGATGAAACAATCATTCTCTCAACCATCCATGGTCACACTAGGAGTTCCACAGGGATCAGCACTATCACCAATCCTTTTTAATCTACTCATGGAACCCCTTTCTAATGCACTGAATTCTGCAAACATTCTATATCACCTATACGCGGACAACACTCAACTATATATGAAAATGTACTCACCAGATGACTTCATCTCCCTCAACGCAATTCTTCATAATACCCAAAGTTGGCTCAATGGCAACCACCTCATGCTCAACACCAAGAAAGAAATGCGTTACTTACCTGTAACTGCAGTTATTCAGTATTGGTATCTTTCATAGATTCACATGCCTGAATCATTCCCCGTCGTCGGGGTGGGAGTCCCAGGTACATAAAAGAGTAATGTCATAAAGACATATACATAGTAATAGGCCAGAGGCCTCTCATTAGTAACATATCCATGTCCTTTTGTAAAAAGGACTAAACTTTGGCCAAGAGCCAATCAGATATCACCACCCTCTAGAACCTTCCTGGAAGGAGCCGTAGTCCCTCAGATTTTCTACCGCACGTCGTGCTAAGGGAGTCTCCGCTGAGCTTTGCTCAGCTTCTTTGTATTTCTGGATTTTTCCACATATTTTTCTCAGAATTGTCTTTCTGTGAGGGATTTTCAGTTTAGCCATGGCTGATACTCCAAAAAAGGGGCTCTTCAGATCTTGTGCCTCTTGTGGCAAAAAGAAGCTTCATGTAGATGACAAGCATGAGGACTGCCTTTACTGTCTCTACCCTGACCATTCAGCAAAGGATTGTAAAGTCTGCCGCACTTTTTCAGCCAAAACTCTCAAGGATAGAGAGGGCCGCCTGCTGATATGGCTTCAGAGACTCAAGGACAGGGATCAAGCAGTCTCTTCAGGTGAGAGTGAGTGTTCCATTAGGAGTATACACTCTTCTCCCAAAAGGCCTAGAACGTCATCCCAAGAACCATCTTTGCAGCCACCTCAAAAGAGGACGCCCAAGTCTTCAGAGGTTCGTTCTAAGGCCATTGCTGTGAAGGTTTCTCAACAAGACCCTGCCTTCAAGAAACCTTTGGTGATGTCTTCAGCTCTGCCTGTGACAACGTTGACAGACACTATCTCCACGTCGATGGCGTCATCTTTAACATCAACGTCGATGACTACTACATCCTCGTCGTCAACGGGTAGGTCTGTTCCATCTCTTATTGTTATCAAAAAGTCGTAGACGATGCCACCGTCGACAAGCGCCTCATCGTCGACGAAGCCAAAATCGTCATCGACGGTAAAGGCTCCATCGACGACGACAAGTTCACCAGCGTCGACGGCGACACCAGCGTCGACGAAGCCGTCGACGGAGCAACCATCATCGACGACGACGTCGTCATAGAAGAAGACACCGTCGACGACGGAATCTGGGTTGATTGTCGACGCTCCCCCATCGACGACCACCCCGTCGACGGTAGAGTCGCCTCCCTTGAAGTGTACTTATACGCACTTCAGGATGACCACGCGCACTCTCACACCGGAATTGACCTCTCCGAGCAGAGTCCAGCCATTCCCACCTGCTCATCTTCTGGATACTGAGGACTCTGATGAGGGCTCTATGTTCCGACAAGCGACAAGCCCCTCTGAACTACACGTAAAACTACATGAAAGTTCAGATTGAGGAACAAGGACAGGATGATCTGGAGTACCAGGAGGAATTCCAACCTCCTCCGCCTCCTCTACAGCCTATGGTGTGTCTCCCAGCCTCCATTGTGACAGATCTGCAGTTTCTGATTGCGGACTACAAGCAAAGGTTTCCGTCCACTCCTCCGCCTCCGCCAGTTGTGACAACGCCACCTAGGCCTCGGCCTCCTCCTTTAGTCCTTCAACCAGATCCGGTTCCTTCGCGTTCTCCGCCATCCTCTGATGAGGAAGACGAAGAAGAGGAGCAACAACGGGAGGAAGGGGAGCTACAGGACACACAAGACGAATGGGATGAAAACGTGATTCCAGGTCCAGCATCCCCTGTACAGGCACAAGCGGATTCACCCCTGGAAGACAGTGGGGGATTCCACAATATCCTAGAAAGGGCGGTGTT
Organism: Lissotriton helveticus; assembly: GCF_964261635.1. Classification (NCBI taxonomy): domain Eukaryota; kingdom Metazoa; phylum Chordata; class Amphibia; order Caudata; family Salamandridae; genus Lissotriton; species Lissotriton helveticus. Next base: position 546,709,585 of record NC_136059.1, on the reverse strand, counting down.
GCGATTCAAACTCAAGGTAACGGCAACACAACATGATTGCTTCCTTTATGATTTTAAAGAACCATTCCAAAAGACTGTACGGTCCATTCCCATCATTGATTACATCTGGGAACAAGGGGAGAAAATAATGCAAAACCCTTCATCTCTGGCTCCAGTGCTGCCCAGACTGGGCAAAAAATATAAAGCTCCTGACACAGCTCCAGCTTGCCTTACTGGCCATCCAAAGCTGGACTCCGTCATTACCCAGGCAGCGCAGCGCAAGTCAAAAAATCCATCGGCTGCGTTGGCTGTGCCGCCAGATAAGGAAGGTCGAAAACTGGACAACATAGGGAAGAGGTTTTCGTCCATGTCAGCTCTAACAGTGCGTGCAGCAAACTCTTTGTCATTATTTCAGTTTTGGGTGCCTGCATGCATCAGTCTTCACACTTAATTGTTTTTATGACCAACCACCCATGCGGACTACATTGGGTGTTATTGTCAGATTAAAAGACTATGTAGGTATTTTGTCAACACTATATAGAAAATTATCAATCCTACGGAACTTAAGCATTTTCTGCTCCAGACGGAATCAAACTGGAGGGCTATCATTATAGGACGCCAAGACTCTCATATGCTTTTAGTGGTTCCTCTTAACACTAGCAATGCCTCACTTTTGATCCAATTCATTTTGTACCCAGAAATATTGAAGGTTTGGAAGAAGTCCATTAGATTTAGAAATGATGGTGTGGGTTCTGTAAGCATTAGTAGAATTTCATCCCCAGACATGATTATCTTTATTTATCACTCAGCTGTATGTATGCCATGTGCTAACGTGGATGATCCGATGGCGGCTGCTTGCAATTCAAGGGCCATGAGCAATAGTAACTGTTCCAGTAGACACCCCTATTTTGTGTATCTGCGGATCCCAAATAGAGGTGTGGGTGTCTGTAGGGTGTGGGGTGTGTGATGGGGTTTGGTGAGGTGTGCGTTTGTTCTACTTAACATGCCTGGTCAAATGCTTTTCCGTGTTGAGGGATATGGTGAGTTTTTCCATCAGTTCACTTTGTGCCTGACACAGTAGGTGCCTGAACATGTTGTCTGTGGCAGTTCTCCCAGGGACAAAGCCAGCCTCAGAGGGGGTGTATAAAAGTCATGATGACTGCCTTTAGTCAACTAGTTCGCATTTTTTCAAGAATGTTTTAAGTCTGTGTTTACAAGCAACTTGGGTCTATAAAGTGCACACTGGCAACTGTCCTTACCATGTTTGTAAATCAGAACGATCTTCACTCTACTGAATTCTTGGTTCAGGGAGCAAATGGACTAAGCATTTTTGAAAACCTTATACAAACGTACAGAGAAGCATTCACCCTGTAATTTCCCAGACAACTTGTCTGAAATGGTTACAGCAATCTCTTACCCATGGATCTCGCCATTCAGACTAGAACTGGTAGATGTAGTAAACTTTGGTAACATAGACTCTGTTTATAAACTTATCTTTAGCTGCAGTTGCATTTCTTTTTTCAGAGGAGTGAAGCTTCTTGTAGAAAGCTGAATAGGTTGATATCTATTGGGGGTGAGTGTAAATGCCAATTTAATCGTAGATGCCAATGGGGCTGATTTGGAATTGCTGCGTCACGGTTAAGCAGCCAGCTTTTTCACCATGTTTTATAATGTATCCACCTTAATTTGTTCAGGGCATATTTGACTGTTTTGTAAAAAGTGATGATTTAAATCATATTTGTCCTGACGCATATTCGGGAAAATTATAATGTGTGTGATGTAATACACCTTCTTTCAATATACTGCAATTGGAGCTTTCAGCAGGTGTGATCATAAGAAAAAATGTGATCCTGGCACTAGTATAATGAATGCATGATATCAGAATATAATCTCCTTCTCAGGACTGAAGTAGCTTCCAAGCATCTAGCAAGTCAAAGTCCTCCAAAAGGTCTTGTGGAACCACCCTGTAATTGGGGTCCAGGGCCAGACACAAATCCTAAACACTTCCTATCCCACCGCCTGAGCAGGAGGAGATCGTTGTAGATGTTACCAGGTCAATTATTGTTCATGCACTACTTTCTCAACTTCCATCCATCAGGTTCCCTGCCCAACAACTTGGTAACAAAGGGTAATTGGCTTTATCGAGGCATACCTCTGCAGAAATTCCACCCCTGGTTAATCTAGATGAATTTCAAGACAGAAACAATCCACCTGCTAACAGATATTTTCTTTGAAGGAAAACTGGCAGTCAAGAATAGATTTACCGGATTTTGTAATGAAGGCCATAGTGTATCCTTTCACCTCAGATGTATGCCTAGCTCTTTCTATCTGCAACTTACAGTTTCAGATTTTGGCCCACATGGAAAGGCTTCTTCAATTCACCTGGCAAAGACCGATACGGAAGTTAAACATTTAACCATTAAGCTTGGGTTCCGCTATGTGGCCTTTATGAAAGAGGCTGAAACCAATTGTGGCCCTTTATATTGCTTCGAAGTCACGAACCTTCATAGTGTGCCAATTAAAAGGCAAGCAGAGACATATGCTTACCCATGACAAATTAATCTAAATTACAATATGTTTTGAAGCTGGGGATGTTCCCCACCTTATTTTCCTTTTGTTTCTAACCAAAATCAATAAAAAAAATAAAAAATGACAATATGTTTGTGCTGAATCTTTTTTTCATTTTTTAAACTGGGAGGCACTTAAAATAAAATATTGCTCACTTTTTAAATGCCCAACTTCAGGATTTTATCATTTAATAATAATGAAGGTGTGGGTTATTATTTCATTAATGATGTCAATTTCATTGTGCAAAATATTTCTTTGTGCAAAAAAAAAAAAAATAAGATAGAAAAAAAATCTTTACAAATCTGAGACTTTTGCTGCTAAAGAGGCTAATAAACACACTCACCATGCCGTCATATGGGCGCTCTGATAGCCCTCCTCCATCCTGGGAAACAGAGAGCAGAAGGGCTGCGCATACTTGTAAGTTTAAAAGATACACCATGGCTTTCATTACAAGTTGGGCAAAATAAGGTGGGAAACCATTATCCCAGGATAAATATTTAGTACGAATAGTAAATACCTTCTATTTCGATGTTTCAACTTCATAATGAGGCATAACATGATGAACCCATATTTAACACTAAATTCCAGATGTTGCTTTTTACCGGGCCTTGCTGCTACCCTCTGCAAGTCTGACTATCCCTAATTTATCAGGGGAAAATTGCACGGGTGTGAAAATTATCACACAACTCGCAATTCCAAACCCATGGTGGAACAGGGATCCCTTATCCTGCAATTAGGGCCTACATCGAGAAATGCTAGGGACACTCACGACTTACCTGTGGAGACGCCACCACACTCCGCAGCTTGCCAGGAAACTCAGCCCACGCCGCCACCGCCGAGTCACCTTACCTGCAGTCTGTTCGCGCCGCCGCTCCGGGACTACGAATCCCGGCAGCCTACGCGGCGGCGCGCGTCAGTGACACCGCGAGGGCGCCAGGGGAGGCGCACATAAGCGCCGCAGGGCCGGCGGAGCTCTGGGACACTCACGACTTACCTGTGGAGACGCCACCACACTCCGCAGCTTGCCAGGAAACTCAGCCCACGCCGCCACCGCCGAGAGTCACCTTACCTGCAGTCTGTTCGCGCCGCCGCTCCGGGACTACGAATCCCGGCAGCCTACGCGGCGGCGGGCGTCAGTGACACCGCGAGGGCGCCAGGGGAGGCGCACATAAGCGCCGCAGGGCCGGCGGAGCTCTGGGACACTCACGACTTACCTGTGGAGACGCCACCACACTCCGCAGCTTGCCAGGAAACTCAGCCCACGCCGCGAGTCACCTTACCTGCAGTCTGTTCGCGCCGCCGCTCCGGGACTACGAATCCCGGCAGCCTACGCGGCGGCGCGCGTCAGTGACACCGCGAGGGCGCCAGGGGAGGCGCACATAAGCGCCGCAGGGCCGGCGGAGCTCTGGGACACTCACGACTTACCTGTGGAGACGCCACCACACTCCGCAGCTTGCCAGGAAACTCAGCCCACGCCGCCACCGCCGAGAGTCACCTTACCTGCAGTCTGTTCGCGCCGCCGCTCCGGGACTACGAATCCCGGCAGCCTACGCGGCGGCGCGCGTCAGTGACACCGCGAGGGCGCCAGGGGAGGCGCACATAAGCGCCGCAGGGCCGGCGGAGCTCTGGGACACTCACGACTTACCTGTGGAGACGCCACCACACTCCGCAGCTTGCCAGGAAACTCAGCCCACGCCGCCACCGCCGAGAGTCACCTTACCTGCAGTCTGTTCGCGCCGCCGCTCCGGGACTACGAATCCCGGCAGCCTACGCGGCGGCGCGCGTCAGTGACACCGCGAGGGCGCCAGGGGAGGCGCACATAAGCGCCGCAGGGCCAGCTCCGCGGGACGCGAGCGGGACGCCCGGGGCTAAGCCCAGGCAAAGGGCGGGCCCTCTACGGCCCTCATCGGCAGGAAGAGGCAGGGGCAGGGCTTGACCCCCTGTTTCACCAGAGACGCGTCCACAAGTAAGATTTAGTTGCTCCGTTGTTTACCGTGTTATATATATGGCAACTAAAAAGAAACCTGCTGTTGTGCCCGCTAATACCATGGATAACTATGTTGTGCAAACTGTAAAGAAAATAAACGAACAAAGGAGGGAATCACTTGGGCTAAGCCAGTCACCAGATTTGCGCAGGTTAAGCCCTACCTTACCTATGTCAGCAGAGGATAGCCCTTTTGTGATGGTGGACACAAGGGTTTCAACTAATGACTCACCTATGATTGAGTCTGACAGTCAGCCACTGATCACGTTAGTATCCCCTGTTATTTTGGATGTAGACTTTGATAGCGTTATTGATTCAGACCCAGACACTGTTACTGGTCCTGTGGAGGACGATTTACCTCTAATAGAGCACACACCTCGACCTGTGCGTGCCTGTGTGAAGAATCAGCGGAAACAGGGTGGTCAAAGACCAAGAGTGAAAAGGAAAAGAACATTATCTCCAGGTTCCTCGAGAGCTCCCCTAAAGGCAGTAGGGGACGGGACTGCAAGAAACAAAGGAGAGGATGAAATGTTTGCTAAACTGCTTGAGGTTGTAGAGGGTAAACTTATCGAAATTGTAAAACCTCTGATCTCTAAAATAGATAAACTCCAGGCGGAAGTAAAAAGACTTGGAGGTATGCAAACTAAGCTGACGGAGGAAATAGGTAGTCTCAATACTTCATTATCAACAAGAAATATTATAGAAGGGGTTGATCATGCCGGAGAAGGGATACCTGGTGTGTTGACTGATCCAGCCCATACGTCGGCCCCCAAAGTTAATCATAATATTACAACAGTAGAAGGGTGCCCGTTGATAGTTAATATTCCACAAGCACAAGTCCACGGTACAGACCCTCTGCAATTTATTGAGGAAGCTTCACCTGTTGTATTAGTGTTAGCTAATGTACCCCAGTTGGATGACGGTATTATCGAGTCAGCCAGCTCTCTGAGTAGTAAGGCCCTTCACTGGCTCTCTGGTAATATGAGGTTAGCGCCTGGTGGGTTACAGCAACTGGCGCATGATATCAAAGCAGTTAAACGTATTCCCTGGATAGGGAATCGCCCCAAAAGATTTAAAGGGGATTGCGTGGCGATAACATTTGCACATCCCAATATACTTCCTAATGTTTTAACACATATTCTCCCACCTCAGCGTAGAAGAGGTACGGTGGTTCCCCTAACACTAAAATTTTTCCACGGGGAACAGCAAAACGTAACCCTACCAAAAACGCCAGCATTAGGATGGGATAACAATTTGATTAACAACCTGAATTTGCATAACCGCTGGGCATCCCCCCTAGTACCTAGTCTGCTATTGCACAATAGATTTGATGCCCTGTCTGGTCTTAACAACTGCGATTGACAAGAGGTCAGACATGAGTCTGTCGCAGTGGTTGCAGGAGTAGATTTACATCAGCCCTCAATTACAACTGGTAGTATACTGCCTAAGTCTGTGGGTACATCCTGCAATACCCTAGTGGGGGCGTCAACAACTTGCCTTATTGCCAGTTGGAATATAGCAGGACTAGTTTCTAAATTAAATGTACTAGGGTGGCTAGAACTAATTAGAACATTTGATATCTTATGTTTGCAAGAGACCTGGTGTTTAAATTTTAAGGGCCTTGATGGTTTTGTAGCCTATGAGTTACCAGCAGTGGCAACTACCTCAGGGAGGGCCAAAGGAGGTTTGCTAACTCTGATTTCTGTGAAAATGCGAATCAGGGTGAAGGAACATATTACTGTGGGCAATAATTCCCAACTGCTATGGTTAGCGGATGAGGCAGGTAAAAACATTCTGTTGATTAATATGTACAATAATGTTTTTGATGCCAGTAGATATACGGTTATTTTAGAACTTGATGTCGCAATCAAACAATTGATGAAAGCCTCCAATACGGTTTTTGAATACATATATGTTGGAGATTTTAATATTTCTGTTTGCCCTCTCTCTAATCAAAGGTTGTGTGGTACTTTGAATCGTGTTGGAGAGCCAGCTACGCACTTCCAACACAATACATATGGAGAAACTTTGAACTCTTTCCTACTCGCCTATGATTTAGAGATTTTAGAGATTGAACAGGACGGGAAGGGTGATAGTTTGCCAACCTTTGTGGGGCGAGGGGCGAACACTGTGATTGATTTTATTTGCATGTCTTCCGAATTAGCTGATTTTAGTTCTGATGTCAAGGTTGTAGATCATATGGTTAGTGACCACAACTGTCTTGTTATTGAAACTAGGTTTTGGGAAGCTTGTATAATTCCAGATAGTAGTGCTATTTTAAACATTGAAGTACATAGGCCGAATGGATTTAGAATAAGGTGGGCAGGGGATAAGGCTGAAGTAACTTCAAATTGCATTATCTCCTGTTGTTTAAATGATATTACTTCTATTATTGACGAGAAATCAAATATGAAGGCCTGTATTTCCCACTTTACAAAAATCAATGTTTTTATTAGTAGTAAGTTTACTAGGTCTGCTGGAAATTTCAACTACAAAGCTAGGGGATGGTTTGACAACGTATGCACTGTGGCATTGAAGACATTAAAAAAAGCATTATCCACCAAACCTAGAGATAAAACAGTTGTAGTTAAGCTTAGATCTGACTATAATTTAGCTCTTAGGCAAAGGAAAGTTGAACTACGTGAGGAAGCTTGGGAGCGATTTGATCTAGCGGCTGTATCGAATAATTGTACGCTTTTTTGGGCAGCAGTAAATAGCCCTTTTCTAAGAGATGATAAACTTCCCATGTTAACCTCAAACGTGGGTAAGGAATCATGGGTACAGCATTTTTCTGCCATTTTTAATCCTGATACGGTAACGTTGCCGATAAGTTGCTCTTGGCCAGTACTTAATTTAGATATCACCTTACAGGAGGTCCTAAGTAGTATCAGGGCTAGTAAGGGCGGTAAGGCCCAGGGACCCGATGGTGTCCCAGTTGATGTATACAAATTTGCGCCCGAGACTTGGGGGCCAGTACTAGCCAAAGTTTTTAATGCTGCTGTTCGCTATACTATTCCGTGTACCTGGTCCGAATCTATAAAAGTTCCAATTCATAAAAAAGGGGACCGAGGAAACGCCAAAAACTACCGGCCAATCTCGTTGTTGGATTCGTCGGTCAAGATCATGAGCCGTGTACTCCTCGTCCGATTGGAAGAATGGGCAGAGTCTAACAAAATAATGACAGACTGCCAATATGGGTTCAGGAAAGGGAGGGGTTGCATTGAACAATGCTTAAATCTGGAGCTACTGATCGGGAAATACACCCGTGCAAAAAAGGGTTCACTTTACCTCTGTTTCGCTGATCTGAGCAGCGCTTTTGACCTGGTGGATCACACCATACTATGGACTACCTTGCTAGAAATGGGAGCACCCAGGGAAATTATATATTTTCTGGCCCGTTTATACGAGAGGCTTAGCTCGAGTGTCCGGTATGGGCCTTCGGGCGAATGCACAGATAAATTTAAGGTCAGGAGAGGTATCAGACAAGGGTGTGTATTGGCACCCTTGCTCTTCACTCTGTTCATTAATGAAATAGACTCGATCTTACAGAGGGCGCCAGCTGACGCACCTAGAGTAAACACAAGTACCATCCCCGTGTTACTCTATGCGGACGACGCTGTGTTGCTCTCTAGGACTCCCCGGGGTCTACAGCTTTTGATAGATAAATTTGTGGCCTTTATTGAGAAAAGAAAGTTGGTCATTAATAAAAGCAAGACATTTGTGATGGAGTGCGGAGCTAGTAAGGTAAAAATTAAAAAGCCCTATAGGTATCTCATTGACGGCCAAGTGGTGCAGTCTGTGGAAAACTTCTGCTACCTGGGAGTTAACTTTTCCAAAAATGGCCACTGGGATGTCGAGCACAAGGTGGTGCGCGACAAAATGATCAGGAGCGCCAATGGAATATTTGCATTTGCAAGTAAATTAGGTAGTAGAAGGCCTAAAGAAATGCTTAAGATTTTTGAAGCTAGGTGTCTCTCGGCTGCCCTCTACGGAGCAGGGGTATGGGGGTTATCTAGGGTAGAATCCCTACAGGTAGAAGAGAATATGTTCCTGAAAAAATTGCTGTGTCTCCCGACCTCTACTGCTAATAGTTTGGTCCATAAAGAACTAGGACTACACCATATAAACGATCTATTATTGTTGAGACCTTTGATGTTGTGGCGTTCAGTCTGGATGAAAGACGAAACCTCATTTAATAGGGCCATCATCGAGGATTGTTTACGCCTAGACTATTTTCTTAAAATCCCATGGATCAAGTACACAATTGATTCTTTCTCTAGTGTATTTGGGCTTAACGTTACATTAGATCACTGTTCTGCCTCGGATCTCTCTAAGGAGAGTCTGAAATCAATTTTCTTAAATCATTGTGCAGAAAGACGAGCTACGGATGATCTTAAACTTTCCACTTGTATACGTTATAACCATTTGAATGAATTTGTGGGCCTACACCCTTACCTCATCCAGGTGACTAAAGGGCAACACCGGTTTGTTCTCACCAGGATGAGGATGGGTACGGTCCACCTATTGGTTGCATTCCCTGAGATTAAGAAGCGCCCTACTGGTCCATGTCGGTGCGACAATATTTCGGAACAAAGCACAGAGCACTTTCTACTTATATGTAACCTGTATAGCGAATGTCGTAAATTCTTTTTAAAACCTTTATTTATTAAATTTGGAGCAAGAACTGTTAAAGCGGCAATGAAATTACTTTTTAATTTGCATCACCCTGACATCTGTTTTTACACGGCTAGTTTTTTACTTAGGGCCATCAGCTATAGGAAAAGCATGATTTTTTAAATATATTTATCAAATTTCTTATTCCATCTTATTTATTGGAAAATTTTTAAGTGTGTTATTTGATTGTTATATGTATCTTACTGTATTTGTAGCTGATTGCGATTGTCAAAGTGTATTTTCTTTTAATATGTATTGTATGTATGCACTTTTATGGACATGATTTACATGCTTCCGAATAAAGTTTTTGAAATTGAAATTGCTAGTTCCACACAGCCCCACCTACCCAGATGTAATAAGGAGATTTTTTTCCCCATCAGAGCAGGAAGTGTTCAGGGTTGAGGATACTTCCTTTAGGGTTGGGACAGTTCAGCATAAATAATACTCTATAGGACCTCAAAAAAGGCAAAACAAAAGAAGGACCAAATCCTTTTAAGGTTGCAGGTAAGATGTTTTTTTCCCTTTTGATGGAGTTTAGGTTAAACAAGTAGCCTGACAGCTTATATTTACATACCGCAACAATCCTCTTCATTGCATCCAATTTGGCAGAATCTTTATTGCTTTCCAACATTTCTTTAAGATCTTCATTTCTAAACAAAAACAAAATAACACATCAATTGTAATTCTGTGTACAGATTAATTTACATTATAAACTTTATGATATGATAACAGATTTTGGTTGAACCAGCACTGAACCTTCAAATCGTGGCTCAGACAATTCGGTTAAATAAAAATTCAATGTGGGATACAAAGGTTCAAGGACATACCCACTACCACACCTTGGATTTCAATCAAAAACTGAGAACTATCCAAGCATTAAACTTGCCTGTAAAAGCATTCACATGGCTACAGTCCACAAGAGAGTGAATCAAGAACATTTTTCATACACTCGCCCCTAACTCACCCTTAAATTATTGATAGCTTGCCAATAATCATTAGTTTAAACAAGCAAATTGAATTAACACCCTGAAGCATACCTCATGGATTTTAACTATAGGTGACCTCGTTGGCACAGCTCCACCACCAGTGTTTACAGTCCTATATCAAAGGCAACAATATTCATTCCATCTTGAAATTTAAACTAGAAGTAAATCAAACGTGTACTTTACTTTACTAGATCAGCTACTGGACGAAGGTAACATTCTCAGATTCAACAAAACAAAAAAAAAACGTTCTGGCATTGTGGAGTAGCGACAAGTCAATCCCATTCAACATGCCAAGAAATCTAGAATCAAATCCAGACACAAAAAAATGCAGGAAACAAAAAAAGAAGAAAAAAAAAATCCAACCGAACCACCTCTTTTTCTCCACCACCACTTACCACTTCCGGGTAAGCAGCGAGCAATTGCACAAACTGCCGACAGTCCATACAGACTGACCCCCCCAATTTCAATCATTGAATCACTATCATCTGCTCATGGAGAATGTAATCATGGCACAACTGCTATACTGAAACAGGTTTGGCCACAGAAAACTGGCAGAGTGCCATGAGGACAAAAACAGGCCGCTTAATGCGGTGGACATGTTGAGAGGATTTTTGTGTTCCCACTTCCCATTTGTCCCAGAGGTGCCGCTCTTAGGGGTGAAGTCTCCAGCACTTGAGCAGATGACGAAATTCAAATGAATTGCACATGGTCCTGTAGAGTCTGGGAGCGGGTAAACTGAATAATGCACAAAACTGGAAAAGGACCGAATCTCCCCCATTCACACAATAGTTCCACAGACTCTGGATCTCTTTTGGCAGTGGAGTAGCTCACCACTAACATGAATGCCACTCATTTGCATTTTTAGGCCAAGCTGAAACTTGCTTACAGGCTGATTTGTGGAGGCTTACCGAACACTGTACCCCCGCCTCGACAGAGCCTTACGCCACTTTGAGTAAAACAAAATAACTCCATCCAATGAGCTGTGGAAGCACTTATCTGTCAGTTTCAGTACTGAGGGATCAGTCTTTCATAAAAACAAACTATTGCTGCATTCGCAGTATGGTTAGACCTTACTCCTCTAGTTGGAGGGGGATTCTTTGGAGTATAGGAAGTGGGGGAGGATTTAATTTCTTTATTTTACAGACTTTTTCCAATTTGACTTATGCTATCATGGGGGAAGAATGTCTGTTTGTCAGGTTCTGGAACTGCATTATATGACTCTGCATATAATTCCCCAAGCAGGAGTAACACAATTAACGCAGTTGAAATTTTAAAAATTTTCCTCATTGAAATATCAATAAAAAGTTATATAAAAACAGGCAGCTTGAGAGTCCAGTACAAAAATTTAGAGCACATGAAACTTACTTTAGAAAAATATCATAGACTTACAGTGGAACATTATTATATGCAAAGGCAATGGAATCTGGAGAGGTTGGCCTTTCCACTGCCTATCATACAGAAAAAATGCCCAGAACATTTTAAATCTGTATGGAGTGGCTGTTCTGTGTTGTAAAACATCTAAAAATCTAACAATGAAACCTGAAAATGAAAACAGGGTCCCATGTTCTTAATTAAGTGAAATCCATCCTAAAAACATAGTGCAGTTTTTGCATTTTCTAAAAGCTCTCAAAAATTCTGGTCATTCAAACCTTCAAATGAACGCTGGCTAGTATCGGACTGCAGACTAATGGTTGATAAGGGACCCATTTGGTATCTTTAGGAGGTATGTAACCCACCAAACGCTTTACACCTTCAAGTCTAGGCCTTGGCATCACCAATTACACCTAACTCCCACAACTCAGGGCATCTATTTATTCCTTCTTTCCAAGATACTAAGTTGTATTCCCATCACCTTTGGAACAGCAACACATTCAACTGCTCTGTTCTTCCACCCTGAAGACCTACCTTTCCCAGAAGCCCTCTTATCGGGTAAACTAACCTTTCATACCTCAACTTTACAGTAACTCAATATCCAAAACTAAGATGAACAATTTACTTAAATAAAGCACCTGCAGACATTTACTTTTACCAGATTAATACAAGTCAAGCAAACATGCGGTCTACTATGAGGACTAGTAAAAACTTTGGTACTTTGCTTGTGAATTAAACTTTAGGTTCTATACTACATGGCTATGATATGGACTCCAGCTTGTAATGAGGATGTTGAAGAAGTGTACTAAATGGCAATTAATATTGCTGATTCAAAACAGGAGCTCTCTGGATGTGTTCTATCAAGGAGAGTGCTCTAATGAGGTACACATGTATGAGAAGGTAAAAACAGAAATAAACAAATGATAGAATAACTAAATCGTTATCCCCAACACTTTTTAACATCCATGTCACCCCTTTGGCAAAGCTAATTTGATCACATGTTTTTTTCTGCAATATCTTACGCCGACGATATCCAGATAGCTCTATCAATTACATCGGATATCAATGTTGTTACAAAGAATTTACAACTGCCTGGCACATATCACAATCTGGATGCAGGCAAACGGCCTTAAATTAAACACTGACAAAACAAACAGGATACTCTTTGGGAACAACATCTCCTTTTGGAAAGATTCTTGGTGGACTGTCAATTCAGGTCTGCTTCCAACTTCAGTCCGGAAAGTGAAGAACCTTAGGGTCATATTTGACAGTCAACTCTTTTTTTCTGAACAGATCAATCAGATCACATATTAATTATTTTATCTATTGAAGATACTTTAAAGGTCTTTCCATTCATTCCACTGGACATGCATAAAATGGTAGTGGTTGTCCTGGTTCTATCTAAGATAGACTATTGTAGCCACAGCACCGAGACCGCCCTCGTCGCTGCCACAGATGGCATCCGCACCCTCCTCGACCAGGGCCACACGGCCGCCCTCATCTTACTCAACCTCTCTGCAGCCTTTGACACAGTCTCCCACTGCACTCACCGCCAGGTTCCATGACGGCGGCATACAGGGAACTGCCCTCAACTGGATCCGCTCAGTCCTCACCGGCCGTACCCAAAGAATCAGACTTCCGCCCTTCCTCTCCGAACCCAGAGAGATCAACTGCGGAGTACCCCATGCTATTCCACCTCTACAATGCCCTCCCTAGCTGCCATTGTCAAACAGCATGGACTCCGCTTAGTATACCACACCGACGACACCCAGCTCATTCTCTCCCTCACAAGCGAATGCTACACCATCAAACTCAGCTTCCAGGAAGGAAAGAGACGTCGCAGCCTGAATGAGCAGCAGCTGTCTGAAACTCAAGTTGGAGAAGACATAAGTCCTCGTCCTCAGACCCACCCGTTCAGCATGGGACAACACCTGGTGGCCCTCTGCCCGCGGCAGACCCCTACTCCCACGGACCATGCCCGAAACCTCGGCATCATACTCCACTCCTCCCTCATCGTGACCCGACAGATCAACGCTTTCTCCTTCTCACGAGGTAACACCCTCCACATAATTTGAAAGACTTTCAAGTGGATCCCCTCCTGAATCCAGAAAGACCGTCACCCACATACTCATAACCAGCAGACTGGACTACGGAAACGTCCTCTAAGCCTGAATCAACAAATCCCTGCACCGGAAACTCCAGACCATCCAAAACACCGCTTCCAGGCTCGTCCTCGGCATCCCTCGACACAAACACATCACCCAGCACCTATGAGACCTCCACTGGCTCCCCGTCGAGGAGAGTCACCTTCAAACTTCTCACCCACACCTACAAATCACTCCACAACACTGGACCCACATACCGCAACAAAAGGGTCTCCTTCCACGCACCCAAGAGAAACCTCCGATCCGCCGGCCTCACCGAAACGCCCAGACTCCGCAGAGCCAGGACGGGTGGAAGAGCCTACTCCATCGCAGCAAAGACCTGGAACGAACTCCCGCTCAACATCAGACGTTCCCCCACTCTGCACACCTTCAGGAAAAGCCTCAAGACCTGGCTCTTTGGTGGATTCGGAGCTTGCATGACTTTACACCCCCCACCCACAGCACCTAGCACTGACCCTCACGGGTGGGTAGCGCACTTCACAAATCCTTGACTGATTAGCGCCCTCTACTTGGGAATTCACAAGTGTCTCCAATCAAAGCTACAATCTTTGCAGAATGCGACAGCCCACTTGCTTTTAAAAATCCCCAAATTTAGCTCTTTTGAAGAGTATTCTGGACCTTCACTTTCTGCCTGTTGGTGAAGGGGTAAATATTAAGGCCATGTGTATGGTACATAAAGCCTTGCATGGAAATTGCACTCTCTTGTTGGGCTTTGTGGCGCTCAGTTCGTCCAGTTTAGGCTGAGAACTTTTGTTTTTTTCCCCAAGAAGCTGCAATAAAACGTAGCTGGTTTAAGAAGTTATGGGGGAACTTCTCGTCATCTCTGTGCAGAGTTCCATACCGGAGGAGAGGGCGAGCACCTCCCCATGCTTGGCTGCTCATGTGTGGAAGTTTTCGCTGCGCTAGGTCTGCGCCGGCGCTATTTTTGGACACTTTTTGAAGCAATTGTTGGAAGGTTAAGCGCAGAGCAACTGCGTGGCGATTGGCTCTTCTCCTATTACCTACTTGAACAGTGAATACCACGACTGCAGTGCTACGGAGATTTGTTGACGCCTATTATGATCTGCACCATCCACCAAGGACAGAAGACACACCTGCATCAAGGAACTCTTGTGCAGCTATATTCTACAAAGGTGTTCTGCAAGACGTAGAATCAGAAAGTTCCTCACAAAGCTTCCTTATTCAAGAAATGATCCTCCACTTCTTTCGAAGGGGCAATAATTGTTTTTGCCTCCGGCACAGTTTCGACATGTGCAGTATCCCAAGCTGACCTTCAAGAGTAAGATGCCTCCTGCATAGACAGTTCCTGAAATGTATTACGGTGGTGTCTGATAGACCCGAGGCTGCATCACAGAGACATTGTAAGTTGGGTATTCAAAGAAGAGGGAACAGGATTTGTACTATTACACCCTTCCTGCCCTGGGCTGGTCTGTTGCAGGAGACCACAACTACTTGTAGAACCTACAACTGTGACTTGAGGCGTCTCGACAATTCCATTTTGCTAGGCTGGTCCCAAGAGAGGGGACCCACATTTGCACATATGATTGAAAGTCCCACTCCACTCCCCTACTTCACCATCCAGTTAAATAAGATGGGTTCTTTCCGGACGTCATCACGCCCTCGCTTCATGAGCTCTCCGGTCCTAAGTGATCTTCCCCGCTTCAATGCCACCCGACAAGCGCTGCAACTCAGCTCCAACTCTGCCTGGAACAGTGTTCAGACTGCGGTGATCAATGTGTTTAAAGGTGGGGGTCTGCAGACGAACGAGCTCTACACTCTGAACGAAAGCGTCAGGCATCTACTGAAGAGTGAGCTGGGATCCTTCATTACAGATTATTTCCAGAACCAGCTTCTTGCAAAGGGGTTGATGCTGTTAGAGGAAAAAGTGAAGCTGTATGAAGGTGAAAATCGCATCGGGATCCTGTCGGAAATCTGGGACCATTTCTTCACGTAAATCCTTCCAACACTCCAGGTTTTTTTTTACCCAGTACAGGGCCAGGAGTTGATCATTCGTCAGATTGCGCTGCTGGGATTCCGCGACTGTGTGGTGCTGAAGGTGAAGTTGGAGGAAGCCTTCTCATTGGTGCAGCTGCAGGTCCTTCCCTCCATTGTGCAGATGCTCCTTATTCTTCAGAGTGTTCACGAGCCCACAGGCCCCAGCGAAGGGTACCTGAGGCTTGAACAGCTGACCAAGCGGGCCGTCTCGCCATACCTGGGAACTCATGGGGTCCACAGCAGCTGTGTGCTCGAGCGAGCACCATTGCGATGCCACCAAAAGACATACGTGCAGACCTATTCCAGCCAGATTATACCACGGCACACCAGTGAGCCTCCCCTTACCCCACTGACTGAGCACAAAGGTGAGGCCTATCTGGAGAAGTGCGGCAGTGTCCGCCGCCACACGGTGTCCAATGCCCACTCGGACATCCAGCTTTTTGCCATGACCAACAAGATGCACACAGGGATGGTAGAGGATCAAGACAATGGGGATGAGTGCCTCCTGCTGCAGTCAGGCCTCAGCCACCGGCCGTGCTCTAGTGAGCCCAACATACTCGACAGCCAAACCGGACTCATGGTGGTGTCGCTGCAGGAGTCCAGTGAACTCAGCTGCACATCGGTCTGCTAGTACAGGTGATCACCACACAGGCTGCAGACCTTATGAAGGCTATGTAGAGGACTGGCTTCCCTGGAACCATACATGATGGGAGATGAATCTTCTTTCAAGAAACTTTGTTGCAAGTAGGCAGATCATCTCATCTTGCCAGATGCTTGGAACAGCTGTGGGATAGAGAATGTCTTCTATGAGGTGGCTCTGTCAGAAATGTGTACAGTTGGCTGTTATAAGAAAGGGACTGAACAATACCAGCCTAAAGTATCAAACATTGGATGCCATGTGTTCAAAAGGTTCTGAGACGCTTCTGCTGGAAAACATTTTCCCACATCACTGACACTTTGTGTCCTGTTTACTTATATATATATATTTTTAACAGTATTTGATATTTCAGAACTTCTAAAAATGTACCCAGGTACTCAAAATAATCAACCAGTACTAGTGGAAAAAGAGGAAAGATTTGGTTATCTGGGTGGTCTTTGCATTGCTGCCTTGTGGTCCAGAGCGACATGCCATGTCTTGTGCAGTCGTGCTTTCGATGTATTCCGTTGACCTGCGGAGAACCAGTGCTAACTGAGGTATAGTCTGCCCCGAATCTTCAAATGTAGCAGGAAGTACAGGCATTTTCATAATCCTCCTAGCTTCCAGTAGTAGACGTATCATAAGTACTTTTTCTGAATGTGTAAGGTGCTTTATAAAACACAGAAAACGTCACAACCAGAAACTCATCGCAGATTGTTTTAGAGTACAGTGCAGATGTTTTACTTGCTTTCTTGTGTGATAGTTTATGATCTGTGTAACGTGAACTAACTGAAGGGTTACAACCATTGCAGGATCCTCTTTTAAGCAAGATAACTAATCTGGGTCGACAGTGGCCACAGGGTGCCGGATACGTCTGACTTGAGAACCACGGCATGTCTGTGGTCCATTGCATTAGGTTTGGTCTTCTTGTCTCAGTGGAGATTCACCCATAAGTTGCAACCGCATCTGGGTATCTAGCCTTGAACACTCGTCCGTATAGAAGAGGAAGCCTCAAGCAGCCCAGAACGCATTGTGTCGGGATTGTTAGTTGTGTTGTATACTGCAAAGTTCATGAAGAAACAGTTTGTGGTACCACAGTGTGGTGCTGCCAGCAGCCATGGTTCCAGTGTCTGTCTCCACTTGTCACCAGTTAAGCAGATGCGTATTGCCTCATGTAAACAAGTAAATGAGTGCTCTCAGAGGTTGAATGATCTTTACGTGGTCCAAGTTTAATTAGTTATCCAGAGTCTTGCCTTATTTCTAGGAGTGTCATGTTTGAAGTTACTATTAGTATTGAATGCCATTCATGGGGTCTTGAATGCCATTCTAGAGCTCTGGTACGTGCATTACCAGGTACCCAGAGTACTAACGGGAAAGTAAGGGCAAGAATAGCTGTTTTCAGAAAAATGGCAAAATCAACCTATTTCGGAGCTGCAAGAACATCTGCTCAACACATTATAGAACTATGGTATGTTAAGACAAGTAACAACACAATGCTGAGTTCTAGTAGTAATAATAGAAAAAGAGCTTGTAATGGAAGTACATAACAGACTGTTGGAAGAGGCTGTTTGGTACTTATGACTAATTTATATAATGGTGACATCTAGGTGCCTTAAACGTGCTATCACTGTTTTCGCAGTCTGAACACTCGCTACACCCATTTGTACCACCATTTGGTGATGGACACCCAAATGACCAAACTCTTAGAAGATGGAAACTTGACTCCTATATTAACTGTGCCTTATTTATAAGTCTGTGATTGTAGGATATAAAAGGCCAAGGCATTTTACTGGACTTCAACCTAGTTGCTTGTTTGGTTAAAGTAGTCCTAATAAATTGTTAATCTCAGATTTTCAGGGGCAGAAGTACTTTTGTCACTCTAAATTGTAATAACACAAAACTGTGACCTGCTATGTGCCGCCACATAGGTACAAAAGGGGGTGGTAATGGACTGAGCATCAGAACCAATCAAACACTCACACCCAGTCAAAAGATCTGGGTTTGATCCATCACCGTTCTTTAGCCCACTCTGCCACCCCAGTTAAGACATGGTTATATGCAAATCAGTCCGACCCTGTGCCTCATGGGAACAGTCCAGCCCGAACTGCCAAGCCATGTCTTCCCTGGACCGGAAACAAGCTTCCGAGGACCGGTTTCTGGCATTACAGCCGTCTTCAGCCTGTGCCGCCACATAAGCACTGTTAACAGTGATGAACCTCCGAGATGTAGGAAAACATCTGAATTGTAAAAGGACTTTTAACCAATTGGATTGGGTTGCAGGCTTCATGACCCGTGTTACTCTGGGAATACAATATATTACATGAGTAAATACCAACCGAGTACAAAGGCAGGGAATTGAAATTTCTACTCATCTGTCTAGTCTAAGCATCTTTTAGTGGAATGAACGTTCCAGTGACCATGAACAATGTGCGACCAAAAGGTGTATTACAGCATTGTGCTGATACTGTGGTTTTTGGACATACAAGTCTGGAAACAATTATTATAGTGATATTACTTTCTAACCAGTCACTGAACTGTTTGGGTTGTTTACAAATGGATTTCTGAACTACTAGAAGGCTAAAGAGAGGGATTATTGTGGTTATTAATAAATGTCCTAAAATAAGTTGAATAATGCTCTCTACCGGAATTGACTATCTCTGCACTAGAAAATGCAATTGGCTTGTCTGATCCGAATACTGGATATTGTTTTCACAGCACCAGCCGCAAACTGAGCTGTAATCCTTTGTAATATTTAAAACAAGGAATAAACTGGAGTAATCTGTTCTGTCCCAGGGCAGACTTAAAAGAGAAAATGTGAGCAGTGGTCCTGGATAAAACTTGAAAATTACATTTTGTAGGTGTTGGACCCGGTCCTTTGGGCAGGTTCACCCCGTGACTTTTTTGCTTTTTCCTAGCCTGTTTTTGGAACCTGGGTTGGTGATTTTAGGCCTCTGCGCACTTTTTCACTGTGGTACAGTGTAAAGTGCGTGTGCTTTCTGTGTATGGATGGTGAGCGCCCTGCCCTCCCATAGGAATGAATGGGAAATATGTATGCCCATGGTAGATTCCTGATGCGTGGGGAGTGCAGGGGCGAGTTTGATATGTATGAACTCGTGAGAATGAATGCTGCAGAATGGTGTATGCGGCATGGCTGTATCTAGTCCAGAAGCGCCACTTTTAGAAGTTGGCATAATTGTGTAGTGAGTCTGCTAGCACGGGATTGGCTGATGGGCCTGGCCCAGGCATGCCTGGGCCTGTTGGTAGATGGACTGTCTGAGGAGGGGGGGGTCTGAGTCAAGCCGTAGATGAAAGGCCCCAACTGCTGTTAGGGGGGGAGTGGAAAGAGCTCTAGTGGTGCCAGGCTGTGTCTGTCGGCCCACCCTGGATGACTCTCCCTCCCGATGGCCCCCTGTCACCTCTGACCTGAGGCTGACAGGAGAGGGAAACCAGATACTCCCAGAGCTTAGGGCTCGCCTACACAAAGACTTCTAAAGACTTCAAAGCTTTTTCTGTGGATAAGAAGGGGCTCTGCCTCTTCCAAAATGTTCTTGTCTTGTTCTTGTTTGCTGGACTAGAATCTATCAGGGGTGGGCGCTGCCCAGCCCCTGGATGCCTAGACTTCTGGAGGGGACCCCTCTGCCCTGCCTGGGCTGATGGGGAGACTTAGCTTTGCCCCCCTGGGAAGCTCTGGGGCTTTGGCAGCATGGAGGAGCTGCATTTTCCTGGGGAGGAGCGCTGGAGCTGTACTCCTAGCGCCTGAAAGCGCTCTGCCTGTTGTCTAGCGCTTTGGAGCGCTTCATTTTCCCCAAGTGCTTGATAGCGCTTTGCCTGGACTTTTCCTAGCGCTGAGGAACGCGTCATTTCGATTATAGCGCTGGTAGCGCTCTGCTCCTCATCCCTAGCGCTTAGAAGCGCTCTATTCCTGCGGCCAGTGCCCCCGGTATCTGGCCTGTAGAAAGGAATCCGCCCCCGCCTGCCTGCCTAAGGATCGGGCCGCCGCGCTGCCCGCGGCGACCCGGAAGTACCTGGCCGGCCGGCCAATCCCAGCGCGGCCGGCCGGAAGTCCCGCCCCGCAGCCCGGGTGCCGAGGAATGGCGACCGCGAGCCCGGGGAAGGAAGGGAGAGAAGAGGACGCATGGCGGCAGGTCGGCCGGGCTCCCGTGAGCTGAGGGAGCCCGGTGGCATCTGAGGAGGAGGCGCGCCGAGTGAGGAGAGGAGCGGCAGGCGGAGACTTGCGGCGGGGGCGCGAGGCACATTGTCGGTGCCTGCCCCCACCGCGAGCGAAGAGGAGCCCCCGCCGAGTACAGCCCGGTGAGTCAAGAGGGCTGGGGGGGGCTCCGTGATGTGGCTGGCGGTGCCGGTAGAGGCACCAGGGCAAGAGCGGTCCCGTGTGACAGTGGACTGCTCCGACGTGGCGAAGAGTAGTGCGGGAAGGGCGGCCCCGGTTGGCAGCGGGTCGCCCCAACGTAGTAAAGCCCAGAGAGGCCCGGGGGCCATTATCGATTGAGAGGCTCCCGAGTCGGCCGCATTGTTGTTGGAGAGCAAGAGGGCTCGGGGCATATCGGGGCAGATTGTCGTTGCCCGTCCCCAAGGGGCCCAGTTGTGTCTAAAGCCACGAGGGCTTCAAGGGCGGCCCCGGTTGGCAGTGGGTCGCCCCAACACTTGGAGTCCAGGAAGGCTCGAGGGGGCATTGTCTGCTGAGCCTGAGAGCTCCAACGTTTGGCTATTTACAGTAGCAGAGCCTGTGTGGCTCCAACGCCTGGGGCATGTGCGATGTGCCCAGAGCCTGTGTGGCTCCAGCAGTGGCGCAGTTGGCGCCTAAGGGCCAGTGAGGGCCTTGGCGCAGTTTTGTTGTTTTCCAGCTGTCCAGCACTTTGTGGGCAGCTGCCACGTTTAGGCTTTTTGTACTTTGAGACTGGCGCTGCATGGCAGCGCACCCTAACTTTGGACTCAGGGCATCTTTGCCCCACAAGGCCAGTTGGCCTAGGGACTGCCACAGGTAGTGGCTTATGTAGTGTTGGCGCAATGCGATTTCTATGCTTTTAATAGTAATTGCCTACTGTGTGTTTTTGCGCTATGGACTTATGTTATGGCACCTCTGAATGTTTATGCATTATGTGTCTTTCTTTCCAGGCGCTGCACCTCTGAATGTTTAGTCATCCTGTGTCTTCTTGCGCGTGCATGCACCCCTGAATGTATTTTACTGCATCATGTGCTTTATTCTTAACACCTCTGAATGCTTTAGGCCTCATGTGTTTCTCTTTATTACTCCTCTGAATGTGTTCATGCATCATGGGTAAGGTGTTCTGGTTTATACCCCTAAATGTGTTTATTCTTAGGTGGTTGTCTTTTCTACTCCTCTGAATGTAGGTTTATTGCATCATGAGTAATGTATTCTTTCTTAGACCCCTAAATGCTGTGTGATACTTAGGTGGTTCTTCTTTCTTAGTACAGGTGGTCCTAGTAAGGTCCTGGTCCCCTGCGTGACAGTCTCCCAAGGAGTTTAGGGTTGCGTAGGTGGTACTTACCTGTTCCCAGTAGTTACTGGATGTGATCTATAACTGTTACTTTGTGTTACAGTGAAGTTTATATACTTTTATTCTAATTTCTGACAAGTATTTCTATATCTGCAAAGTGTTGATTCAGACAGTGGCCCATGTGGCCCTGTCTTGTAAATAATCCCTTGTGAATATTGCCGTGCCAGTTGGCACAATGTACATGTGTAATTTCTATCTGATATGTTTTGACAATACAAAAGTTATTTTAATATAACCTTGTGTGGAGTCTCTTTTGTGGTGTACCTAGTATGTTGTTGCTGTTGTGCGCTGACGCAAATGCTTTACACATCGCCTCCGAGTTTAGCCTAGACTGCCCGCGCCATGCTACCTAGAGGGCGAGCAGGGGTTATCTTGGCGTGTGACTTCCTTGCCCTGACCGGAACCAGGGGTCCCTACTTGGGCTAAGGTACTTACCTCTGCCAACCAGAGACTCCCGGTTCTAACAGTAGGATTTTCTTTTCAGCGAAAATTTGCACAATAAAACTTTGGGTCTTACCAATGTAGAATAGGAAGGTAGTTTGATTTTAAACGGAAATCCACACACTGCTGCTTATGGTATCATTTGGGTAAGGGTGTGGTAACGTTTTAAAATATTCTCATTTTGGATTGGTTTTATTTGTAAATCAAAAATAAAGATAACTTCCACAAAAAAAAAAAAGGAAATTGCACTCTCAATTTTCAGAAGACCTTTGCTTGGCATGTCGCTCGACGAGACTTAAGATCATCAGCTGCTTAATTAGTAGGCATTCCTAAAATAAGAATACTCATTGGGGTAGCAGAAGCTTTTCCTACTTAGCCTGTAAGCTCTGGAATTCTAAGCACTTTTTGTTGGGCTCTCAAACGAAAAGGTTCCTTTTTTGAAAATCTTAGAAGACATGGCTCTTTGTCTCCAGCAAAAAGTAGGTCCCCTCTCTTTGTCAGCTCAGTTTGTAGGACACTAGCACCAAGACGCCTTGTCATTCACACGCTCTAGAAAAACCTTACTTAAATTAAATGACATGGACTATCCTTGAAGTTGCATATTTAACGTACTTCTTTAATAATAGTGCAATATGACAGTATATTGATCATTAACCAAACAAAAGAAACAGAACATTCTAATGTGTTCTCTAAACAATTGTGCAGTACAGTGCACTATTTTGGCAGAGATCGCACATCACATTTATAATGTTACAAATGTTCATCCACCTACGGCTCTATCCTTGACAGTTTTAGAATGATCTGTCAAGCTGGTGCTGAGAAAATGGATGGGGTCCGAAAACACAATATGCCCATGCAATTTCAATAGAGATTTCTTAACAGCACTATAGACAAAATGGTTTAACGGAATCATACCAAATTTGACAGAAAGTTAGATCTTTTCCAAGAAAGCATGCTTTTTGTGGTTCTGATCAGCAGTTTAAAAAGTTAAGGTTACAAATGTATAGATAACTGGACTACTGGGCTGAAATCCCAAAATGCAAGCTTTCTGATTGGCTAAAGGGGCTTTTTCAGAGATAGAGATCTGATTGGCTGGCCGCAACATAAAAAAAGAAATGTTGCTCTGGCCATAACAGGACTACTGAATTTTTTTGTTTTTTTATTAGATTAGGGGGCAGGGTAGGGATACCCTGAGCATCTAGCCCTCGATGGAGGGTCCTCCTGGGGCCAACATTTTTAAAACGTGTGTGGTGGTCCCATGGGACTGCCAAAGGATGAAGAAAAAAGGTGGCCACTTGAATTTTATTTAATTACCTCCCATGTGGGTCACGCGTCAGCAAGCGTTTACATTTTGAAGAGGGAGAGGGCGTTGAGTCCCACCTTCCTGTGCCAACTTAAAACTCTGGGAACCTAATCGCCCTAGACAGAGTGAACATTAGGCAGCCAGCACACTTTCTGCTCCCCCTGTCCAGATCTAGGCAGGGCTGGTAGGGTGCTCCCTGTCCGCCCTCAACATGGACAAGGTAACAGTGTTTTGCTATATCAAGTGGGAGCAAAGATAAAAGGCTGTTACCAACTTGCGGGAGCACAAAGGTAATGTTGTCGGCTCTGGTCCAGCCAGGATAGGGGCTGCCTGCAGGAAGCAGACCGGGTCGCAGGGGCCTAGGGGCTCTCCTGCCACCCCCAACAATTTGGCTAACTGTGGGTGCCCTGTGTGTGACCAGGGAACCCAAAAATAAATATAAACATTTGACAGGAGGCCACCAAAATATGTTTTTAAATGAGCGTCCTGAAATGCTCATTTATTATTCACTGCTCCTGGCAAGAAGCACCCAAACAGAGGTTTTAGCTAGGAGCAACAAGCACCTTATGAACTCCAGCTGCATGACTCAGTAAAAGGTGAATTCCAAGGTTCTATTTATTAGAACATTTCTACTTCAGGTTTTGCCTAAAGGCTGCTTTTAGCAGGCTGTTATCAAACATCTACAGTGTGCAATGGCAATACTATTGGTGGACGTTGTGTCAGCCCATTCCTTAGCAATTGTTGACATTCATGTCAGTCTCATTTTCTTGCTTCTTATTCAATGACTTTCTTTCCTGTTCTTCTGTTTTTCTCCTTGTACCATAGCTTCTTTTCCATCAGGTTGAACGGATGACTTTTATTCTTTAGACAGCATACATCACGGAACTCTTTCTTTGAGCACTCCATGATAGTGCATGTGTTTTTATGCTCCTCTGTGCTTTGCTCCCCCTGGCAACCTTGCATCCTATTCTTTGTGTTGCTCCTCACCTCTCCTAGTTTGTCCATTAAAGCATGGCAACAGAAATGTTTTTGCCAAGTTTTAAAGAAAATACTTTATTGGGTTGGTTTTCTTTTGTCTCCTGATTCCACGTTACATGAAAGTCTAGGCCTAGCACACAAAGGCAGCATTTATGGTGCTGGGGATGGAGCAGGCTGTTGACTCAGCCTGTGTTTGAGGCAGACGATTTACTTAGAGTGCCTGGAAAGGAGATGCAGTTTCTTCTTTAAATGCTGAACCTTCCTCAGACAGCTTTTATGCTCTTTTAAGTACCTGGAACTACTCCACTGAGTAATGTTTAAACTGAATCATGTGCAACAGGCTTATTTTTTAATTATGTTCAACATTTAATGCGTGAAAATTTAAAAATAAACCATCCACTTATGAAGATTGAATATTCTGAATTTGTTGTTCAGTTTAGAGATACCCTAAAAAAATATGTGGGTCTCCTTTAGTATTCTAATTTTTTCCATTTACTTTTTTTAACTCTGCAACTCACATTTTAAAGGCAAGACCTAGATTTTGAATGGCTTTGATGTGGGAGTTACTCTTTGCATTCTATTACAAGGCATTTCTGCTCTGTAACAGAATGGGGAGAGTGTGATTTCTATGTTAGAGAAGAAAGACACAAAGTCACTTACAGGTCATTAGAGTAGAACCCCAAATCAGGTTACTGTGGTACTATCTTGGTCCCAATTCGCAAAGCCATTTACGGTGGTAAGCATACGTTAAAGGGTGAAAATGGCTACATTTAAGGTGGGCAGCCTGCCACAAAAGGATACCCATAAGGTCTAAATATGTTGACTACTGGTTAATTGTATGTTACAACTGCATACATAACATCCTACACAAAGCGTGTAGAGTGGTAGGTGCAATGTCTAGATTGCCTTTATAGCTTGGAAACACCATCAAACTCGCATGTTTGAATTTGCAAACTCCTCTTCGATCCCTCCCCACTTCCCACTCCTTAAAACAGTCTGATTTACTCCGGTGCAAGCCAGGTGTACCTCCTCTTCTAGGGAGGAAAGGAGAATGATAAACCTGCAAACTCATTGGGAGTGTAGGGGAAGGATTTAGTCCTCAGGGGGTTGGGGGGAGGGAGGGGAATGCATTTTCCTTTGGGCGGACGGAGGAAAATGAGAGGCCAATCAACCTGGAATAAGAGAAATTATTTGGAAGAGAGAGAGATCCGGATGGGAGGAAAGAGGGTGCAGTAAATTTGTGTCAGTGATAGTACACAAAGCTGAAAGAACCTATTTATCAGGCCCGGGATTGCCCACATAAACATTTTAAAATATGGGTGTAACGGGGTGTCCCAGTCTCAACAGCCCGTGGGGGGAACGGACACTGTACTGACCCCGGGAACCCGCAGTACATCCTCACTCATCCCCTTTTGTCTCCCCCAGCAGACGGATTACCGAGGGAGTGTATCTGACACTGCCTCCTACGCAGCAGGAGAAAAGGACAGGCCCTTTAACTCTCTGGCCGATGACGAGTGGGCGGGGTTCCAGGACGTCGGAACGCCTTCAAAGGCGGAAGTGCAGCAGGACGAGGTGTGCTTGTACACCAGGAGTGGCGAAGAAGACGGAGGCTGGAGGAAGTAGGACGCGAGCCGTGGAAGCGAACCGAAGTCAGGAGAAGAGGTCCTGCATTACGAGGAGACGCCAGGAGGCCAACGACACCACGCGCCGCCCAGCCACCCACCCGGGGGAGGTGTGTGGCTTGCCCAGGTGCGTAAGACGATCCGGGGTTGGGTGGGACGGAAGGGCGGTCCGGTTGTATCATAACGGGTCCCCTGTCCCTGGTTCCCTACCCTGAGCACTCCTATCCCTCACACCTGTAAATATCCCCCAGAGCACGGGTTCGAGTGGTCCTCACCCCCCTTCCCCGAGTGGTACGGTCGGTTGGACGTTACCCTCATACTGTGCCTTTCTTTTGTTTTCTGCCGGTAACTGGGAGGGAAGACGCCAAGACGGACCCAGGTGACACCAATCCCCGACGAGGCCAGCCAGCCTTACGGAGGTCCAGGACAGCGGAAATCCGAGAGAGGAAGAGGTCCCGTAGTCGATCTCCCCGCCGGACTACATTACCCAGAAAGACTTGTTCTGACCTTTTGTTTGACACATTAAAAACAGTGAAAACTAGAACTCGCCTACTGCCTTTCCCTTCCGTCCCTGTGGTCTCAGGTCCCGCCCAGGTTACAATGGGGTTGCTGGAGGGACTACTTTGGGCTGGTTACATACACTGTGATGCTCAGTGTAAGCGTTGTGCACAGTTACATTTCTTTGATGTAGCAATAACGTATGGAAATGTCCGGCTGAGACATTATTGATATTCTGTTGTGTTATGTTATATGAATTTGTAGAGCACAGCTAATCACTTGTGAGAGTATCTAGTAGCTGAATAGGGCAGGCCTGAGGGGGGAGGAGGAGATCATGCCGGTTTCATCTGGAACAGCCATGTCTTGAGGTTCCTTCGGTAGTCCATGAGTGAGGGGGAGGTTCTGAGGTGTTTCGGGAGGCCATTCAGGTATTGGCTGCGAGTTATCAGAAAGAGCGACCCAAGCTTCTGGTCTTCTTTATGAGAGGAATGTGTGCTCTTGGCTGGGACGCAGATCGAAGGTGTGTGGTAGGATGGTAGAAGTTGAGGTAAGTTGGACCGGTGCTGTGAAGAGCTTCGTAGGAATGGGTGAGTAGCTTGAACTTGCACTATTCCTGGATCGGGAACCAATGGAGATGGCGGAGGTGTAGAGAGAAGTCATTATGTTTGCGGGATGTTCAGAATGACTCTGGCAGCAGTGTTCTTGGTGGATTGGAGTCGGCATAGGACATGGGCTGGGATTACGATGAAAAGGGCCTTTCTGTAATCAAGTTTACTTGTGATAAGAGCCTGGGTGACTGTTCGTCTGGTGTTCATTGGGATCCACTTGATAATCTTGCATAGCATTCACAGGATGTGGAAGCATGAGGAAGAGATGGTGTTGACCTGTCTGATCAAGGTGAGGTTCGTGTCTAGGATAATCCAGAGGTTCCTGGCACGGTCTGCAGGGGTGAGTGGGGGGCCATTTTCGGAGGGCCACCAAGAAGCGTCCCAGGAAGAATGGTTGTTGCCTAGAATTGGGACTTCGGTTTTGTCTGCGTTGAGCTGGGGCATTTGTTTTTCATCCAAGCAGCGACGTTACTCAATGCAGTTGGCAAATTTTGCTTTGGTGGAGCTGGTTGAGTCAGAAAGGAAGATGTCCTGTGTGGAATGGATTACTATGTTGATGTCGTGGGCTCTGACGATGTCCGCGAGAGAGGTGTCATGTAGATGTTGAAGAGTGTTAGGCTGATCAACGATCCTAGAGGGATTTCCGCAGATGAGTTGCTTGGGCTCCGAGGTGTGTGTGTGTGTGTGTAGGGGGGAGTGGGGGGTTAAGTCTAAATCGTTAAGTTGTCTGTGAAGAAGGATATCAACCTGTCGGCTGGTCTGCAGATACCCAAGTGCTGAAACTTTTTGAGGAGTGACTTGTAGACCATATTGAAAGAGGTCGAGAAGGATGAGTAATGGCAGTTTCTCCTCGGTCGAGGATGCCTCTGATGGCCGCAATGAGGGCCGTCTCTGTGCAGTGGTTGGTGCGAAAGCCTGACTGATAAATGTTTAGGAGTTGAGGGAGCTCTAGGTGGTCTGCGAGTTGGGTATTGATGGCTTTCTCAATTGCTTTAGCTTGAAAAGGCAGGAGTGAGATGGGTCTGATGCTGCTGAGGGTGTTGGGGTCCGCAGTTGTTTTCTTAAATAGGGCATTCAGTTCTAAATTCTTCCAGCAAGAATAAAGGTGGCTGTGGTTAGAGAGGTGTTGATGATAGTGGTGAGTGCAGGGGAGATGATGGTTCTTCCAAGGTTGTGTATGAATTGGGGATATGTGTCTGAGGGGGCTTTCAGCAGGATGGTGGTTTCTTTGTTTGGGACAAGCTTCCAGTTGCTTAGCTGCTGTTTGGCTATGAAGGGGATGTCCGACTGGTCAGAGGAATTCATATTGGTATGCTGTGGTTGTTGCAGAGTGCTTGGAATGGGATAATGCGATACAAAAGGGGATGATGGACGGAGCGTTTGTATAAATCAAACACTCACCCCCAGTCAACTGATCTGGGTTTAATCCATCACCATTCTTTAGTTCACTCAGCCACCCCAGTTCAGACATGGCTATATGCAAATCAGTCTGACCCTGTGCCTTATGGGAACAGTCTAGCCCGAACTGCCAAGCCAGGTCTTCCCTGGACCGAAAACAAGCATCCTGGGACCGGTTTCGGATTCATAATCCTCATCAGCCAGGCTATCTTGAATCCAGTGGCCAAGTGAACAAGGGACTCACGTCTGAGCATGGAATGGGATAATGTCAATGTTGGCAGTTGCGGGAATGGATACCTCCTTGACGATAGTAAAGATTTCTTTGCCATTGCAGAAGCTAGCTTCAAATTTGAGAGTTAGGGCCTTTTTAGGGCTCGCCAGCGAGACCTATTGTTGTTGTTTTGCCTCCCAAGGGAGACAGACTGGTGCACGCGCCGATTTGGGTCTGTGGACGCAGTTCTCAGACGCGCACACACAGCCCCTGCTTCCGCTTGGCTCGCATGCAGTAACGGCCGGCGTGCGCGCCCGCACACACACACACACACCCACACCCAGCCCCCCATGCACACACACGCACACAGACACACGCACCCCCCACCCTGCGCTTACCTCGAGTCCTCGGCTCTGCTTGTTTTCTAAAAGCTTTCATTAATTGCAAGCAAACCTACCCCACCCTGCACGTTCTAGCTCGCTGGAAGTATTCCGTATAGCCGCCTTTAAAAACCCTGTCCTTACGCTCCTGGTTGGGCCCTACCTCAGTCGTTCCTCTGTTGGTAGCTGGCAGCTTCACAATCTCCACAGCCGACTCACAGCCGCCTCTGCCTCACCTTTTTGGCATGGTGGTGCAGCAGTCATCCCCTGACAAGTCCCAGTTCGTGGCTAGGCTTCTCAATCACGTCGCATCACCATTACCCAGCGTGGCCGGACAGCCAATGTGCACTCTCACAGCGTGTCTTTGAGCTTGGGCCCAGAGAGCGATGTGCACGCTCACGGCGTGCCTACAACGTGCGCATGCCGCGCTTTCACTTTCCCCTGTCATTACAATGCGAGCATTATAGCAAAGTCTGGAGGCTGCAAACAGAGATGACTGACTCGCGCCGGGTGCCTTTCGTCAGTATTCCTGCCACCCAGGTGGTTATTGTGAACGATGAGGTGAAGGGACAGGTCGGACAAGTGCGAGAAAAGCAGCGTCAGCACTTCGTGACGTGTGCTGCACCCTCACTGGAACACGAGGTGGATTAAAGTCGCCAGGGTCCGCTGCAGCAGCTCGAGGCACCCCAGCGCCAGCTCCACATAGGCTTGTTTAAGTGTGGCTTAGAGAGGTAAATGTGCTATGTAAGCAAATGGTCTGGCGGTTTGTGTGATTTGTAAGGACAGTGTGCATAGCATTCTGTTCCGTCATTGAAATGCTATCGGCTGCTGTCATCGCCGAGTTCAACAGACTCCGCTCTTGAAAGGGCTCTTTCGAATGACATTCCTGAATAAGAACCAGTGTGAAAGCCCTTAAACATGTTCAGCTTATTCAAAAACGACAGAGGGTTGCATCTTCATTGTGGAGCAGTGTTCAAGTGCTAGTGTGCGCGCGCAGCCAACTTTCAGGTCGGTTTAGGTTTTTTCAAACCAAGAGCAGTCATTGCTTGGTATGTGGAAACATACAAACATAATACATACTGGGCAGAAATACTGTGCTGTTGCCACGGCTGCGGATGGACGTCAGTAGCAAAGAGTCATCAATCCTGAAGGTGTTGAATGCAAGATAATGCGATTTTTTTTTTACCAGTGCTGGCAATTATGAAATATTTTATTTGCAGAACTCACAAGGAGTCCTAGATGAGGTCATACATTAACAACCATTTCCAGTTGGCCACAAATCTTTGAGATGCATGTGCTACCAAGAAACCAATACTTTGTTCTTCATAAGAAAGATGCATGGATTTGTCCCTCATTCTGTACCTGTGGTGCGTGTGTTTTTAATGTAATTAGCCTATTTGAGATAAAACAAAATCTAAATCTTTTTCATTGTGATCATTAGCATTGGTTCCGTTATATAGAGGTTTGCTAATTGTTTGACATCGACCTGAAAGAGACAAAGCAATGTCTTTTAATATTTATTTATTTGTAGTATTTATATAGCGCAGACCCAGCCACACGGGCAACAGAGCGTTTTACATATAACTGGAAAGAGAACGGTTTACTATCTCTCTGCTGAACTTTAAATGAGAAGGCTCCACTGAATAGGCGGTTAGTCTTCCACATCATGTAAGTGGATATAGTTTCACTTGCTTTTGAGTGGCTCTTGTAGTATTCTTTCACAAGGATAGTTTCAAAGCATAACACATGGCCAATAAGCTCGGTCGAGCCCCCATACAATAATAATTCATCATTACTTCTGTCTTTGAAGAGTCTGGCTGAACGATGTTATTGCAGTTCAGCATTCGAACAGTATGCCATGACAAGCTTGTGCGATGGCTACATATTTTTTGATTTCTTAATGCAAGCATATGCACTACAAGCATTGGCATAGCCAATAGGTCTCGCTTTTGGGACCTTATATGTGAACTACTGTTAACATGTAGGCAGTAGCGCTTGTGAAAAGCACAGCCCTCTAAAAACAAGCATTTGCAGTGCAATAGGTCTCACATTCACGCGAGTTTGGGCTATTGGCATTGTAAATGACAATGCCTTTTATCTATGTTTTGGTTTGTAAAACATAAATAAAAGGCATTGTCATTTACAATGCCAATAGCTCAAACTCGCGTGAATGCGAGACGTATTGCATTGCAAATGCTTGTTTAAGTATTGGTGGTAGATGTTGAGGGCGGCTTTGTATGTGGATCTTGCAGTGGTGTTTTTGTCGAGTTTCTATTTTCTGTCAAGTTGTATGCAGTAGTGCTTGGACTCCCTGAGGTCGTTCATGTACCACCTGGGTAGTTTGTTTGTCTTGTTTCAGGTGGGCATGGTGCAGTTGGCACAGTCGGGGAGCCATTTATTGAAGAGCTTGGTGTGGACATTGAGGTTCCTGGTGCGATTGGGTGGGCATACCTGTAGGGCCTTGGCCCAGTTTTCTTTGCATATTTTGCCCCAGTGTTTCGATGGTGCTTTGGGCTTTTCTGGAGGAATGACTTGGTGGTCACATATCTGGCAATGTATGATGTAGTGGTAGGATGATGTATGCGGGTCTTGTGGGTGATGGTTGTAGAAAAAAAACACTCCGGATCCAGAGAAATTAAGTTTATTGTACACAATTACAGGAGCAGACAAACAACTACTGCTAAAACCACTGGCTTTCTTTCACCAACCGTACCCCTTAGAATCCTTCTAACATTCTCCCCGCAGTTCCTCCCAACATTCTGGCCCCACATTCTATGTAACAAAGAAACAGAACACACCTCATCCCGTTAGAAAGCAATAAATAAACAAAGACAAATAAAATAATAAAAGCTTGAAACCTAATATTCATTCATTAATCCACATCTACAGCGAAAAAGTGAAATAAAATGGAGACAGACTTTAGGATAAATACAATAGCAAAACATGACGATGCAGTTAATACTTCACTTGTTGCAAGAATTTTACAGGTGATTGGTTTGTGTGCTTCTTCTTAATCCTTCTACCCCTCATGAATTGATTGCACTTTTTAGAGCAGCTCTAACAACAGAGTTATGCTCGCTAGCAAAATTATGCACATGCTCACACAAAGATACATCAAGAAACACATTTCTCTATTCCAAATTCTTTGGACGGTCAAGCGCACTCAAATCAGCACACACTGAACTTCTATGAACTGAAATTCTGATCATATTCCAAATCTTGCCCCCCTGTGACTTTCACTGATCCACCATAAACCTCCACAACCATAATAGGATCTGACCACCTAAGTAATTCCTTCCCAGCCACCACAGGCCTCACAACACAAACCCAATCACCTGAGTAAATTTGAACACAAGAAGACTTTCCTCTGTTCTTCTTCACCACATTGCTCATTTTTTCTTTATATATTTCTACAAGCTCACTGATCTTTTTATAAACAACAACTACAGCAGATTCTCCACCCCAATCCTTCAACCACCAGTGACAGAATCCGGCATAATGGAATAGGACAATAAAGTGTCTTTCCTTCAAGGTAAACCGCCCTTACTGGCCAACTGAATTGATGCTTTAACAACTTGGTTAAACCTCTCAACCGGACTGTTCGATTGGTGAATATAGCTGGCAGTTTTTTTTATGTTTGATACCGCCCCTCAGTAAGTACTCTTCAAATATCTTACTCACAAATTAGGGTCCTTTATTTTAAACACACTCTTTCAGTAGACCTCCTCTGCAAAAATCATCCTCCAAAAATTCAATAACAATCTCAGAAGTCACTTTTTCAATTATCCTAACTTTAGGCCATTTGGAAAAATAAGCAACTAATACCATGGGAAAGGCATATTTCATGGGATCGGTAGAAAAAGGACTCGAAACATATGTAACTAACTTTCTTCATGGCCCTGAAGCAAACTCCATCAATACCAGGCCACCATAAAAACTCATGAATTAGTGGCGGACAGCCACCTGTGTGCCTCATGTCCTATAGAAAAAATGTCCTTCCTGAATCCCAATGGCGGACAACTTTATCTTCTTGAAACAGATAAAAACCATCATACATCAACTCATTTCTCACTTTGAAAAACACAACTACCACTCAACTTCCGCTCTTCAGGCCATCCTTTGGACATATAATCAAAAAGCAATATAATTTCAACACCACCTTTCAAATGATTTTCCAGCATTTCTCTTAAAATCACCCTAAATTCGCCATTCAACTGATACCAGGTCATCCACAATCTTCAACACCTCACAATCATACACTTTACCTGACTTCAACACCATAGGAAGCTGCGACAACAACAACAAAAAAAATCAGCAAGCACATTAATTCTTCCAGGCCCAAATTTCATTCTGAATTGCTACGATTGAAGTTTTGCTGCTAAAAGGGCAAGCCTCGGTGTCAAACAGCTCCCACCCGATTAAAAAGTACACACACAAGAGGTTTAGGTGCCACTCTTAATACGAACTATGTGTCCCACAGAAACTGCCTGAAATTATCAACAGCCCAAGGACACGACACGCCAGTAACTCTTTTTCAATCAAAGAATATTTTTTGCCCAGATTCTCTAAAGACATAAGACACGACCCACTGCTTAGATTTATTTATTTGTAAGAGAGCTGCATCTAAGCCACAGCTACTTGAATCCAAAGCAAAGATACACTCTCGGCCCAATACAAAGGATTTAAGAAAAGGAGTGATGAACAATTTAGTTTTGAGGTCAGTAAAATAATTTTTCTGTTCAAATCACTCCCGCCTCCCACCCCCCAGATATAAATGTATCTTCCCTAACAATCTACGTAAAGGTTCACCTTTGAAAACATCATTGTCAATTAACTTTGAATAGAATTATGTTAAACCCAAAAAAATAATAACTGTTCCTTTGTTTTCAGAACCAGAGCATCCACCACAGCTTTTTTCCCATGTTTTTGCTTTGGTTCAATACCATTCTTTGTAATACAGTGTCTCAAATACTCAATTTATTTGCACTTTAACCTGCATTTCAACTCTTTTAGAGTTGAATCCTTCTGGTCTAGGCGTCCAAGAACATCTCTCAAGGGGGCGTGGCCAGCAGCCAGAGAAGATGGCTGCACAATAAAGCAGCTCTAGCCTCCTCAGTTGTTCTCCCCCCATTATCCGGCACTAATCTGGACACGCACTTGAGTGTGAGGGCATCGGGTGTGGTGCACTATCGCACCAATCGGACAAGAACAGCTTTCCCAGCCGCTAGAAGACCCCGGGTTCTGAGGCTTGTGTAACCATCTAAGCTGCGGAGTGACGCAGATGAGGGCCAAACGCAGTGCCAGCCGTCCCGCTGATGTGCACTCGGAGGCACCGATGCAGGTGACCGCCGCTCACTACCATACACTCGGAGGGGGCTGATCCTTGAGGCCGGCAGCGGCGTTACGAAGCTCCTGGGTGGGCACTCTCAGCCAGTGACAGACCGGCAATAGAATGCAGCAAGTCAAGACCGGCGCCCGGCCAGATCGAGGCTCCATCTGAGAGGCCGGTGAGGTGTGAGCTGGGACACTGGGGCAGGTGATGGTGACAAGTGCCCATAACCGAAGGCGCTGCAAAGCTTGGGAGTCAAGAGACAAGGCATACAACAGGGCGCATAACAGCAACCTCGGGCAGCCGGATTCACTTGAGCCAGGCGTGATAGCCAAATCATCGCAGCTCTAAATTCCAGACACAACTTTATCGCACGGAAGAGCCATACTGCGGCAACCAGCACGTGCACGCACTACAGGGGCATGAGAGATCGCAAGGGAAAGCTGACAGGCCGCATGAGAAGGCTCGGACAGGCGGTGGTGACTACCCTGCAAATATTCACGCTACGTCATTGTGTGCATCACTTCTGGGGCAGTAGTGGCGGGCGCGGCTCGAATCAGCCCAAGCTTGACACATTTTATTGACAAAAGGTGCAAGATGGGGCAGCGGTGCAGCCGGACCCTAAACAAGAGTCACTGCAGAAGCAGACTGAACAGAGCTCCCCACTTTGCAGGATATAATGGTGGCCATCAACAGCGTGAGTACCTCCTTAGAGGGGCGCTTGGACTCAGTATCCGCAGACATCTCCCTACTACGGGCAGACTTAAGGAACATGGAACTTGAGTCAAAGAAGTGGAGGATGTAACCCACGGTCTGATCGCGGACACAAAGACTTTAGAAAAACCAATATCAGATCTGCAAGCCACCAGTAAAATCCTAGCAGCACACCTAATGATTACGAGGACAGATCTAGGAAAAACAACATTAGAATCCTGGGTGTGCCAGAAAAGGCTGGTGGACCAGCTACAGCCCTCTTTGTGGAGGACCTAGTCACGAAACATCTGCAACCTCGGAATCTCTCCAGCTATTTCTCTATCGAACTGGCACATCGGGTGCCGGAAGGCAGACCCAAGCCGGCGTGCCCCCCAGGCCCATCCTGGCTAGTGTGTTTAACTACATAGACTGGCACATTATTCTCCAAACTGCAAGAAGCGCACCGCCAATTAATTTTAAAGTAGTACAATAAAATTCCTTCCTGACTTCACCATAAAGGTGCAGAGGCACTGCTTCTTGGAGGTAAGAAAAGGCCCTCAGAGAGAAGGAGCTGAAGTAAGCAATGCTGTTTCCAGCCACGCTGAGGGCCGAGGGAGAAGGTAAAAGCTGTTTTTTCACCGTGCCGGGGGATGTCTTAGAGTGGCTGGAGGGATGGCGGAGAGTAGGGGATCCAGATAATCCAGACAGACTAGGGTGGCGAATGGTGAAGACTCAGAAACTAAGCCACCATAACACTATCTGCACTTCGTGGTTCAACCTTATTTGTGCCCAAGAGACACTGAGCGTTCCCTGGAACGCTCGAGCCGCCCCATAGACTTAAGTAAAACTGTAAATGTGGCATGCTATTCAGCATTTTGGTAAGGACTGGGGTAGCTGTCAACATAACAGTAGGAGAGACGGTTGAGTATATCAAAAACTGCACCCATAGTCACTGTAGCAAAATGTCCAGTGAATGTTGAGGGCGGGCGGCAGGGTTGGACTGGCACATGGATCCTCAGTTACAGGGAAGGGTGGGAGAGGGGTACTCTGCAACGTTGAGGAGACAGGCAGTTCTGGAATCATCATGCAGTGAGGGAGGGGGGATATTTCTCCAGGGGGGTGTTTGTTGTAATTTATGTTATATTGTGCAGTGGCAACAGCAGAATAGCTCGCTAACGGCATTTCAGAGACCACACCTCTTACCACAGATAAAAGTACAACACATGCAGCTCAGGACACAAGTTAACCAAGCCCACATAATAGGCAGATTCATCTATCGCTTCTATAGTTGGAACCACAAAACAATCACTGAAAATACCCTTGTGACAGACATGTCCCCGATGGATGGGAGGGAGGAAATGTCTTTCAAATACTCTCTTGGAATGTTAATGGACTAGGGGACAAACTCAAAAGAGGTGTAGTGCTTCAATACATTAAAAGACAGGCTCCAGACGTGGTCCTGCTTCAGGAAACCCACCTGGTCTGGAATATCTGTGTGACGCTTAACAGATGGGGATACAAGCTTATTGTGCACTCGGCCTATATACCCCCTGCACTACACAGCGTGGCACTTCCAGACATGAGTAAAATGATTCTAGAATTTCCAGAAGGGACACTAGTGATAGGAGGGGATTTAAATATGACCCTAAGAACCACCCCACGCACCTGAAATACAATGGCTGAATTAATGACTGCCCTTGGCCTAGTAGACGTGTGGCGTGAGGCCCACACTGGAACAAAGCAATTCACATTCTACTCGGGACGCACCATAGCCTGTCCCGAACTGACCATATACTAACTACAGCAGAAGACAAACAATACTTCACAGATGTCAAATATCTAGCCAGAGGGATTTTGGACCACGCACAAGTATGGCAAAATACAGTCTGGGTAGGAAATCCACACGTAGATCTGTATAGCTCAGTACATGGTATCTCACAATCCCGCATATCACAGCCAGCATTGTCAAATCTACTGGAAATAATTTTAATGAAAATGGGGGTCACTTCAGTCTCCCCAGACTACCTGGGAAGCCTACAAGGCGGACTTAAAAGGACAGGCGCTCTCTCTCATGGTCGGACATAGAACAAGACAAGAGAAGAGGGATAAACTGTATACAATGGAGCGCAACATATTGGCTTTGGAGCAGTCCCCCACCTCCTTGACGGACGAGGACACCAATCACACACTATATATAAAGCGTCAGGAGTATAAGAATCTAGAAACTGCAAGAGGCAGACTTCGGGCGATGCAGCATAGGGTCTATGAACCCGGAGACAGGGGGGGTAAATTACTCGCTTGCCTGGATGAATTGGAAAAGGCGGATAGATGGGTAATGACAATACTGGGAGCGGAGAAATGGCAGTGCGACCCTCAGGAAATAGCAGAGGCCTTTGCGGCCCACTACGTGCATCCCTACCCCCGGGGGAGTCAGGCACGGCAGGTGTATCCAGAGAGTTATTAGCAGATATCCAGATTCAGACCCTGCCAAACGAGGACAGGCAAGCGCGCTAAGACGATCTCACGCAGGAGGAAATAACTACGGCTAGAAATAGCGTACAGTCCGGTAAAGCCCTGGGACCGAATGGTATCCCAATAGAGCTCCTCAAGTTAACAATGTCCAAATAGGCGCCTTACCTCCTCAATATGCATGAAGAGAGCAGGCAGCTGTGCATGTTATCTAGTGATCAGAGATTGGCCTCTATCGTGGTTATACATAAGAAGTGCTTGATATCTCTCCTTAACTTGGAGGTTAAAATTCTGGCTAGCTATGCGGCTGATCCCAGTGGTGACCAAACTTGTGCATCTGGACCAGTCCAGATTCATGCCGGGTCATAATACTGCTCTAAACCTGAGGCGGTTGAATGGTGTGTTGGGGAGGAGAGACTCAATTCACGAGGGCGCAGCAATACTGTGGTTGGACGCTCGCATGGCCTTCCACACTGTTGAATGGCCATACATGTTTGCCATCCTAGAGCGCATGGGCTGGGAAAAATGTTATCATAGGGATTCAACTGCTATATACTGAACCCTTGGCCCAAGTGGTAGTAAACAGGCCAGTGTCGAATACCTTTACTTTAAATCAGGGAACACAACAGGCTGTCTGCCATCTGTGCTCCGGTTTCCTCTGATAGTGGAGCCCTTAGCGAGTTGGATACAGGGAGATCCAATAATCTGTGGGCCGAGATAGACAGCGGAGTGTGAAGAAAGAATTTCGCTCTATGCAGACGAGATACTGCAGTATGTTGCGTCGCCACAAGCCTCCATCGGCAGGATACTTCAGATTTGTTCCAATTTTGGGAGATACTGGTCCAGGTCGGTGTTGTCCCCCCCCCCCTGCAGGGACTGGATCCTGTCCTTCCTGCTGGCTCTGAAGCGAAGATTGCGACAGAGGGATTCATATACTTAGGTATTTATGTCACTACCAGAGAGGAACTTTTTTATGAATGCAATCTCTTTGCTCCGCTTGCCCGTCTTCGGGGAGATGTGCAAAACTGAAAACTGGAGAGCCTTGACGCTCTCCCTATTAGGAAGGGCAGCATTATTTAAAATGATGGCATTACCACGGTTTCTCTATGCTCTGCAGAATACGCCCTATAAAATCCCCGAAGCATACTTTAGGTCAATAGATGGAGGTAAGAAACTTACTCTGGAAAGGGAAGCCAACCCGTATCGCAGCCCACAAACTTACCAGAGGCGGTACGGCAGGGGAATAGCCTTACCGAGTGTATGTGCATAGTACTGGGCAGCCCAATTAGTGGTCATAAATAAATGGGCACATCACCCACCGGGTGACCCGTCATGTCGTATGGATGAGTGGTTGATGGGAGCTGAGGGTACAGCGAAGCATTATACACCAACCCAAAAAAACAGAAACTCATGAGACCAACAGCCCAAACGGTTACCATTTTGCACAGAGTTACAAAACACCACGGGTGGGCCAACACAGTGACGCTTGTCACACTCCTCTGATGGGCAGAGCTCTTGGGGAGGCTGGGGCGTTACCAGGGCTTCAACAAATGGGACACCATCTGCATTTCAAGGTTGAGTGATTTGTGAGCAAGGGGAAAAATAACCCCATTTGCAGAAATACAGAAAGAGTATGAGTTATTTGAGAGAGAAACCTTTAGACTGTCACAAATACGACATGCTTTCAAGGGTGCTGTCCCAGTTGGGGAAGAAATACCGGAGGCCTCGCCAATGGAAGACAGGCTCCTGTCCGAATATACGCACCACAAGGCCATATTGCTGACCAACAAAACAAGCATTGGCATAGCCAATAGGTCTCACCTTCGGGACCTTATAAGTATTTAGTTATGCCGCACAATATCCTTGGTGCAACAACATCAACTGTTGCATGGCTAAACACTTATAAGGTCCCAAAGGCGAGACCTATTGGCTATGCCAATGCTTGTTTGTGTTATAGTTACAATTTCTTCTATATTGCTGTGTAAGGTTCTTCATTTTAGCCCAATTAGATTTGCACGCACTATCAAAATGACTACCTAGGTTATAGCGGCTGCAGGGCGGGCCAGGTTAGCGTTCGAGTCATAGCCCCAGCCTGCTGTAATCTCTGCCCCCTGAACTGTGGGCACTGATGAGAAATCTGGTTGTTTTCAGCAAACTGTATGTCTCAGATAATTTCTTCATAAACCAAAAATGAAAACACCCATATTGACTGTACATTTCTATGGGCCCTGGGCCCACTCATGTCGTCATTTTATGAAAAAGTTCCCTTTCTTCGCTGTTCACTAAAACAGTCAAAGAAAATATGACTGTTTCAAAGCAAGTGCCACAGTTAAATATGAGCAAGTTAATAAACCCCTAGGAAATAAAAACAGACTTTGTTTAAAGGTGAGTATTCATGTCTTTTCCATCACGTACATACCTGAGCTTATTTTCCTCTGTGTTCTTTTTTGAAATGCAGGTTTTTTGTTTGAAAGTAATAAACTAAAATAATAAACTCAGACCGAAGGCAGCACCCATAAAGGTCACAGACCTTCAGTCAGTGCCATGGTTGGGGGAGGGGGTGCATTGGGGCAAAGAGTGTTTGGGAGATCTGAGACAAGGATGGCATCAGCTATTTACTGAGGGGCTCCCACAGTTAAGCAGGGAACCTGTGAACCCGAAAAGTGCTAAAGAACGGTAGTCCCCATCCACTAGCCCACACAATA
Source organism: Lissotriton helveticus (assembly GCF_964261635.1). Taxonomy (NCBI): domain Eukaryota; kingdom Metazoa; phylum Chordata; class Amphibia; order Caudata; family Salamandridae; genus Lissotriton; species Lissotriton helveticus. Next base: position 546,669,054 of record NC_136059.1, on the reverse strand, counting down.
AACCTGGAACAATGAATAAAGGATCAGAAACCAATAATTTAGGATGGGGTACATATGCAAACATTATTTCTTCAAACACCAATGCGCATTGAAACACAACCAGAACTACAGTGGTGTGTCTGAGATTTATTCCACCGCTGGCCTCCTTCCTCCCCTCTCAAAGGGCGGTTGACACGGGGAGATTTTCCGGAGGCAAGGATTTAAATGCTATCGGCGAAGGACGCCATCCTTCATTGAGTGGGGTCGCACTGTACATTTTCTATATTTCAACGAAACCAGAGGGAGATATGTGTTGTTGTATTAACAAACAACTTCTAAATAAATAAGTGGCTGAACGGCCAGAGCGTCAGATTTTGAAGCTGGTGAATCAGGTTTGAGTCTTGCCGGTGGCTCAAGCATCCTGTGATTTTGGGTAAATCACTTATTCTCCCCGTGCCTAAAAATTAATGTGTCCGTCCATCATGTAACTGATGCTCATGTAAAGCGCTTTGATACCTTTGGGTCGAGTTCGCGCTATATAAAACTACAAATACAAAAAATAAAAAAAAACATACTTGCCGTGAAGCAGTAAGGACTTTGCCGTGCAGCTAAGAGCTTAGCAACGCGAACGAGATGTTCTTGTCGCAAGACCTTCTGACTGGAAAAATGGGCGATTTATAATAGGCGCGAATGAACCACAATAACTTTTGTGTGGCTTGGACCCGATATATATGTATTCTACGGACTCAATGGAAAGCTCGATCTTAAAAGAACATGTGGCGCAACTTGTCCGTTCAAGGCCAGCAGTGACTAGAACCCAAACAGAGATGATGTCCACACATATTTCTGTATCAAGAGTGCCACTAACAGGAAATCAAAACAAGGGGATGGGATGGGGAATCATTGGTAATGCGCGGGCTGCAAGGGAGAAAACAGCCCTACGAGCAGGAGGAGGCAGCTGCAGCACGAGGAAAGTGAGTGAGGAGCAGTACTAAGGGAGCCGGCGAGAGCAGGGGGAGGAGAGCAAGCAGCATCATCAAAGAACAGGAAAGGACAAGACACGCACAACGCTTCTCTTGCGGGAGCGAGCAGCGGCGCCATATGTTTAAAAAGCGTGTGCAAGATAATTAAAAACAGATGGCGCCGCTGCTCTCTCCCACAAGGGAAACGCCAAACGTGCACGAGTGCCAATAGAAGCCAATGCAAAACATGCACGCGTTTAAGCAAAAGTCCTGAGGGATTGCAAAAGGTCCCCTCCTATGCAGCGCTTAAGGGATGCATAGGCGAGACCTAAAAATTATCCATAACTTACCTGACCCAGTTCATAGTCATCCTGAGCATTGTCAGGTTGATATCAGAAACAGAGGAAGAGGATTGGCGGGAGGCGCTGGCATTGCCACGAGAAGTTGGAATCTCATCAAGACTGTGACTTGTCCAATTAAAAATACTCCACAGATCATACACTGCATGCACCACGTTGGTCAAAATGGGCAAGAAAGTAGAGGCAGAGTGCAGAAGATTATGTGGGGGTATCGGCACCTTTTATCATAATATCTGGGAATGTCCGGCAATCAGGATATACTGGGAAACACTAATCACATGTATGAAAGAAGCTAATGGTGGGGTTATTCGATTGTCCCCGGAGCTGTGCCTGTTAAACATATAGGAAGCAACTGACATGAATCGTGCAGAGCAGCTCTGAACCACTATGGGGTCTCATGATCGCAAAACGTAATATAGCTCGGAGATGGGGAGTGGTGGGATCACCAACTTTAATTGAATGGGAGAGGGATATGGACTGGTACAATGAGCTCTGTCAGCTATCTAGATTGTTTTGTGCAATTGAAATTATGTCTAGACTAGATCACAAATGTATAAATATTAATCTATGGTCTGGAGAGTTGAATAGACCATGTCTACAACATAGGTAGACTGTTGTCCTACACTTGACCAATGTTCAACACTCCATAATGCGCATCGATAAAGAAGTAGACAACCAACAACATAGCCATTACTTATTGCATATATTCACAATCAAATATCCAAATATCATGCACTGTTTTCTTTGTGTAAGGCTATCAAGGACACCAACATAAAGCACACAACATGACTTTAGTTTAAAATCTTTAAGTCCCTGGTCACCCCCCCCCTTGTCCCTCTAAAGAAGTAATTGATCCCCAGAAACGTTGTACTGAATTGGCCCATTTCTTTGCCACGAAGGTAGCTGACATATATTCAGCCTTCTGACACTACCGAGCCCACCGTCCCTTTGACTCTGCCTGTTCCCCCCCATAGCATTTGAGTCCTTCCCTGTGTTAGATTTGCTCACGGTGCAAAGACTCCTTAGGAATCTTAAGTCCGGCTCCCCTCTAGACATCGTCCCTCCATCTGTACTTAAACAGGCCTCGGCCACTGTTGCTCCTATTATTAGGGATGTCATCAACTCCTCCTTGATGGCAGGTGTAGTGCCCCCGCCATGGAAGCAGGCCAGAGTTAAGGCTTTATAAAAAAAAACTAGCCTTGACCCGGAAGACTGGTCTAACTATCGACCCATTTCTCTGCTGCCAGGACTTAGTAAAATTGCAGAGAAACATGTCAACCTTGCACAATCTTCGTTCATTGAGAACGAGGGAGCCCTGCATTCCACCCAAACGGGCTTCAGAACTAAGCATAGAACAGAGACTGCTCTGGTTGCGGTGGTGGAGGAGACTAGGAAAATTGTTGACGCAGGAGGCTGTGCGGCGGTGGTGATCCTGTTGGACCTCAGCGCAGCCTTAGACACGATTAACCATCCACTCCTGATTCACCGTTTGCGGGAGGCTGGCATCGCAGGGGTTGACCTTAAATGGCTCCAGTCCTTTTTGTCAAAGAGAACCTTTTCAGTCTTTGAAGATGATGCAGCATCCAAACAACTTCCACTGCATTACGGCGTTCCCCAGGGATCTTCATTGAGCCCGAACATGTTTAACATCTACATGAGGCCTTTGGCAGATGTGGTTCTTCCCTGGGGAATTCAGGTGGTTACCTATGCCGATGACACGCAGTTGGTTGTTTCCCTTGCTAGGGCGGATGCTGTGGATTCTGGGACTAACAACTTGTCCCCTTGTCTTACTAAGGTTCTCGAATGGATGGATGCCTCTTTTCTACAGCTCAACGGAAAAAAAACCGAGATTATGTTGTTGGGATACAAGGCCCCCATTAATCTATTTTTGTTGGCCAAGTTGTCTGGGCCCTTCTCCTACCCCGAAGAACCAAATCAAGAGTCTGGGGGTTTGGCTTGACCCCACTCTGGGCTTTCAAGTTCAGGCTTGTAAGGTTGCCTCGACTTGTTATGGCCTTTTGAAGCTCTTAAGGAAGGTGCTGACCCTTCTTCCGTTCGAGGCGAGATGGATCCTTGTCCAGTCCCTGATTCTCTCTCGACTGGACTATGCGAATGCGGTATATCCGGGTGCACCCTTGGGCACTATTAAGATACTTCAGTCCGTCCAGAACTGTGCAGCCCGTATGCTCTTGGAGGTTCCGAGACATGGCTCGTCGAAGGCTGCCGTGCGATCTTTTCATTGGCTACCGGTGCAGGAAAGGATCCGGTTTAAAACCATGGGCATGGCCCATAAGTCGATAACTAATAACGGTCGGGCCATCCTGCGCCCTCTGTTTTGCCATTATCAATCTTCCAGAGGGTCAAGCGCTCTCGTACATGGGGACGCTGGTTCGCAGTTCACGCAGCTAAAAGCTGGAATCAACTTCCCGATAATTTACAGCTCGAACCCAATCATCTAGCGTTTAGAAAACGGCTGAAGACCTTCCTGTTCTGTTGAATGGTGTTATTCCGTTATGGGTCAAAAAGTGCTGGGATGCCTCTGGGTAGCCAGCGCTCTACAAATATGTACTCATTCATTCACTCAAGTGACAAATTGCAGAAGTGCTTAGCAAAACAATACAAAAGATGCACATAAAACACAAATAGAAAGTGGTTCATCCTATCTATATTGACTGGTTCAATATACACCCAATCATCTTTAAATCTATTTAAAGAATGGTCAGCCACTGCAGTTTTCCAGGGGTTACTCGCAAAACGTAGCACGTGCCTGGCTCGGATTCATATTCTATTGACCAAGGTATTTTGTAAAGCCATTCAGATTTCTCTGCTCCAGCACTGGAACTCGGAAACTCTTTTTCATTGTCTATGCCACTTGCTGCTACTCTTCTGATTTCCAGAAAGGAATTGAAAACCTTTATGTTGATTGGAAAGGGAAAGCTCACCTCCATGGCTCTGTGGCATGCAACTCTGCCTTGAATTCCCCATAGGGAGTATCTGCCAGTTCTCTGAAACCAGGTCCTGCGGTTCATCAATGAGCCAAATGGATGCCATATGCGTTTGTGCATACAATGTGCATGCAATTCAATGAGCTTGAAGCATATGTGCGACTGTTGACAGCTGATATAATGGAATCTATTTTGTTTCCAAAATGGAAGCCGCATATAAGATGTTTGTTTTGAGGGAGCTTGTCAGACAGCAGATGTAGATTGCCAGGCTCTCCAAACACGTCCCTGAGATTATTTTAGTGAATCTAGAGTGAGGAGGTTTGGAAACAGACGGTTTTAGCTGAAATGTAGAGCAAAGCCCATGTCCTTTTCTGCTTTATTGTTCCAACAAAGTGGTACTGCCAGGTAAGTCAAGTGGGGAAGCCTCTTCTTCCTTGCCATCATTTTGGGTTTCTCCTAACAGGAGACTTGCAGATTCTCCTCACCTTCCTGCTAACACCTGAAGACAAAGACTAAGGATAGACCAAGCTGGGAGAAATAAGCAAAAGACAGGGAATGCAGATGCTGGCCCAAGAGCTGGACTTGAAAACTACATAAACTCGGTCTGCAATCTTAGAAAACATATGGGACAAAAACTACCAGCCAGAGTACCAAGAGTCCTGTGCACCACAATCCAGTATTCCACACCACTGAAGACCAAGAAACTCCATGGTGTGTCTGTGCGTTAACAGCCAGCTACTCTTCAAGGTTTGAGACAGGAATGTGGAAGCTCTGCTGTCCGCAAAAGGAAAAGCTACCACAGATTTGCCCTGAGGGAAGGAGCACGTCAGCTGCTGAGGAGAAGAGCCACTGGACAAGGAAAATGGTGCCTAGAATAGAAAAGAACGGAGAAGAGCTAAGGCAGAATATCTGAAAGTTACCTGTTGTAGCCGGTGTGAAAGACCTGCACCATCAGGCCATGTAAGTGAGGCCTTGAGCCACTGGTGCGTGCATAAGAAACCATGGCAACTGATAAAAACGAAAAGCTCATGAGGACTAAAATCACATCCTGTGCTCTCCCTGGAAGACAGATCTAGTTACCTGTAATGGAACATTGCAACTTAGTCGGCAGTAATCCCAGAATGAATCCAAGCTCTATGAGAAGTTTGATGCTCATCACACCAGTAAACGGTGCAGGTCTTCGGCCTTGGTTGGATTCCCTATGACGATTGGGGGTGGTCACTTCTCTTTGTTTAGATGGTGGGTTTTTCGACCTTGGTCTCAAGAAGCTCACCCCCAGCGTAGACTTACCAGTCCAGATCCAGCAGAGACGCCCTCACCCTAATCCAGTGACTGTCACAATGCCCACTTTCAGTGCAAATGAGTGCACCGATGGTTGACTATTGGCCAGGCCAAGGGAGAGTCAGCACGATCATCCTGGACACTTCAAGAGGGTACAGCCTCAGCCCCACACCAACACCAGCAGGCTCAGCCTGTACAAGTTGAAGACTAAAGGGTCATACTGTTCCTACAAATTAAGTAGGACTGTGTAGCCGGACACCATAAACGCCAGAATATGGGGGCTGAGTCCACAGATAGAGTGCGTTGGCCCAATTCCTAGCTAGCTTGCAGTATCCAAACTAAGCCCTACCCTTCCAGGGTTCCAGATGGTATCTGCAACCTCAGAACATGACCACTCTAATTCCCCAACGAAATAGTGGAAACAGATCTACCCTTTTGTTGTTTACTTTCAAATGACAAAGGCACAAGAAAGATACCAATTGGCTTTTCAAACATTCAGTGAATCGATTATATTCTTGAATAGAAAGCATGAGCTGCAATTATTTGGAGGATGAAACAAAGCATTGTAACCAACATTAAACAATGGTGAAAAAGATAAACCTCTCAACAATTATAACACTACTGTGATTATGAATATATGTATAATACTATCTAATACCACCTACGCTATTGAGAGCATAGTGGGAGTTCCCTCTGCTAGACATCTTGGACAACCTAACCCTCCTTATCTGTGTATGGTGTGCAGGGATGTGGAATTCCTATAGCCCGACGCCCAGGACATATTGTTTGGGGTCAAGGGCAACAAGTTTTAATGTGCATTTTGTCCTTGGGACAAGCAGGCCCAACCCCCTGAAGTTCAGACCCTTTGGCTGCCAGTTTGCAGTACCACATTAAGGATCAAGGAAGGGCACTGCCTGCAGTTAAGTTAATATTCGTGTGCATATGTTAATACTGTTCAAATTTGTATTCATGGTTCATTAATTGAGAGCCTTTATTATTAGGCTGAGCGCTCTCAGTAAATGTAAGTTCTGACTGCACTACTGACAGTGGTTTCAGTATAAAAATGTGGACACACGGTTTCAAAGTTTAGCAATATGAGGCTATGCATAATGCTCCCCGAATGCTCTCTGATTAGATGCAAATATTTTCAGAATCTTGAAAGCAAGATTAATGATTCTTTGCTTTCAATATAAAATGTCCCTAAAACAATGAAAGTAGGAAAACATTTTTTGTGATAAACTACTGTAAAATTTCAGGTACCATTTCTTTGCATCATTTAGTAAAATGTGTTGAGGCATGCTAGTATTTCCCCAAAATATTCATATTAGAAAATCAGTTTCAATAAGATTTTGGGAAACAAAAATAAACAAGCACTGGCAAAGCCAGTATGTCTGAAATGGTGGTCAACTTTTTAGCTTTGGCAATGCGTGACTTGTTGTGGCATGGTTTTTGTAAAGCCTTATTGATGTGAGAGCTGCCGGACCCTCACCATTATAACAAACATTGGCAAAAGCAAAAATTGTTTTTGGTCTCAAAAAAGCACACACTGCCATGTTAGTTACTGGCACTGAACAAAACTACTTTGTGTGCCGATATGCTCCTTACGAAAGACGAGAATGCTGTCACTCACGTGAAGTCAGCCGATATAGAGAGAGAATTTTAATAAACACTAAAGGTCATGGTTAACACCAGACCAAATTAGGGGCCCAATTATCAAAGAAAGTCTCGAAAGTTAACCCTTGGTTTATGTCCTTGCATTAAGGGCAGCTATATGGCTTACGTGAATTCACAAGAATTTACAGCAGTAGGGCAAAAAAATAGTACTCCTAGAAAATATTTGTGAACTGCATTTTAGCATGATCAAATATGCATGTGTAGATTTGCTCATGCGAGTGTTTGCAAGTTTATTTTCCCTCCAACCACTTGTGTCATGAAGCTAATCTGATGTAGAGCAGGCTATTGTCCTTTGCAAGATGAGGTTTAGAGTTAACAGGGTTGCATTGCCATTCAATGAGGAGGGATTCAACCGTGGACGAGGCACAAGACTAAGAACGTTTCCTAAAAATAGTTCCAACTCAACCTGTTGAATACTTCTGTTTAAAGACACTATCTGCTAATGAATCGAAACCAAGAGGAGCTAAAAATTATAAGAGCCTTGAGAAAGCCCCAGCCCTGTTAGGCCAATAGGGGGCAAAACATGTGTTGACGGCCCACAAAATCACTGTATTGAACGATACCATGAACATGATGAAACGATTGATCTGTGAATTAAAAGTATAATACCTCAAATGAAACAGGACTGGGTAAGTTTCTTTGCATGCTACATCAGAGTGATGAAATAACATGAAAATAAACAAACAATATTCCTAAGCTAAACAGGAGGACTAACTCAACCCTTACATAATCACTATTTACTGAGTCAAGTAAGGTCCAAACCTCGAGTAGAGTCCTACCGCTCATATATAAAAAAAAAAGGGCATTATCAAACCAAGGGAGAGAGTACCTGGACCTTAATAATTTGAATAACTCCCTGCCTGCATCTCCATCACAGTGTACAGCGCTCCAGGACAATCCCAGCAGAAGTGATCCTCTGCAAAATTTGGCTAAAAGACTGTTTGTATAATAAAAGCACTGTTACTAATGCACTGTGTCAAAGCTGATGCGATGGTTAGTCTGGAGTCTTAGAGCAGTCTCCAATCAGACAGCCAACTGCAAGGGCACCGCGTTCAATGTTCCTAGTCTTGGACAGAGCGTAACAGCAACATGATAAATATGCTTACTAAGAAATGTGCTGCATACAGAATAATTTCTAAAATACAATGTTGTTTAAATGCAAAGAATGTAAAAAGTCACCATTAGAAAAGGATGTCAAGTTAAAACGTGTAACTAAAATGGAGACTGTGCGTGGGCCCTGTTGAACCTCACAACAAAAGAGCTCCCAAATAAGGTACAGGACAAGAAAGAGATACTGCGTGTTTAAGACTATTGTGGGACATGTTATGCTCTGCGTATTATCACCTTTTCAGGAGGGGGTGAACAAGGAACACAAACGAAGGCTATCCTTCCTTATTACGTACAATTGCACATGCTGGGATTTGTATTTACAGGAGCAACTTAAGAATCATTCACTGCATCCATCAGCTAAGGCATTATTTTACTTATCGTACAGCATGACATCGCCGTACAAATGCTTGTGTACATCACTGCATCGTGTAATAAAAGTACTGTACTTTCTCTCTTATGTAGAAGCAGTGGCTTGACGATTATTTTTATTCACTGAATTCTGAGTCTTTAGCCCACCCTCGCACCTTCCTTGAGTACTTGCACTGCTCAATTTTGCTATCATGAAAGCATGGTGCAAATGGGTGTTATATGTGATGAGTGTTGGACTTTATTAAAATAAAACCCAAGGACACTTGTGGTAAAAGCCTCAGGCTGCCATAGTTTGATCTCAGTAACCTGTTCTAGCATTTTTCCTTCATAACGCGATAGAAATCTGGTTTACACCAATTCTTCACATATTTGCAGATTTTATTGTGATATAGTTTAACTGTATATTTTGTCTCATATTTTTTCTACAGCACTCTTCCAGCCTTTGGCAAGGAATGCGCTTTACAAATACATAAATAAATCGAAGATGGGGTGGTGAAAGTTTACTCCAGTGTGCAGAATCTAACGTTTGCTCAACTAAAAATCTCAAATATTAAAAAGTAACCTAATTTTCTTCGTGACAAGCACTTTGTTTAGACGCCAAAGAACACTTCCTATAATCACAGATAGCTGTGTCATCGAACAATAGCTTCCAAAGATATATGCACCAACTTGCCTAATAGTAGAGGCCCACAACGCTTAAATTCTGCACACAAAAAATGCCTCTCCATTAGGGCTTAGATTGTACAAGGGTTAATAAATGTAAAGAACTGCGACAGCATCTGAAATGTCTATCATAACTCATACTTGTCTGAGATCACATCGTTTTCTTAACTCTAAGTACAGTGATTTAATATGCATGATAAATAATACGCACAAAAGATGAAGGCTGCATGTTTGATTGAGACAGGTCAAAAAAACACGAGAGCCCACTCAGTTGTGGGCAGCTGCTAAAAGAGAAAGTGCATTAAAAACAACCCTGTATGCACCCCACACGTGCAGGAGCCCGCTTCATACCTACCCGGATACGTTCTGCTCACAAAGTTGTACTTCGGGGGCCCGGAGCCTCTGCTCCTCCGCAGTCGGTTCTGGGGTCAGAGATATCTGCAGGCTGTTCGCCACATCCAGGACAGACTCAACCGGGTGCGCTTTTTTATTACCCAAGAGTGACAAGTGCGGCTCCATTCCTTCAAGCTGCACGAGAAGCGTTTCCTTGTTCCAGAGGTGACAACGCCGAGGAATGCAGCAGCACGCCCAGCCTTCGACTGCTCATATTTTTAAGAAAACGAACTTTAAGGTTTTCAAAGGTCACTTCCTTCCAAAAAGAAGGCTTAATCACTCTCGTGTGATAACATTTTCTCTGTCCAACCCATTCCTGGTCACGCCTTTTCCTCGGGCACAGGCACAGCACATAAACAATGCCACTTCAGAAAGGAACACTAGTCTAGCAAGCAAAATAAATGTTAAGTGAATTTGGGGGCGACTCGACTCACGAAGGCTGATTGCAGAAATAGTCCTGCACATGCGGTGGAAACGGGAAATACAGGAAGAGAGCAACAAGTCCTGTGGATTCGTGTCAGACTCAGCAGTACCTCCCCGTGGCGCCCAAAAGCTGAGACTGACCTGCCGAAGGCAGAATGGCCAACGCCATTCAACACAACCGACACAGCAGACCTGGGAAACCAGAATGGCAAAGCGGCGCCCGAGCCCATATGTGCACTTAACGCAATCATCGTAAAGACAAACACGTGACTTCCCGAAGGCCTCACTTAGCATGCGCTGCACTGACTGAAATGTTCCAGAGACCGCGAAAAGCCATGCCGGCAGCCCTATGTTACTAACCAAACATGTGACAAAAGGGTGGGGTCGCAGCTGAGACTGCTCTTTTACCCAGTACAGTGCCAGTCAAGTCACTGTGTCACATGAACCGTCTGCTCAAGGGCAATGCAACTGTGATTGTTCGGCAAAAGAATACGATAAAATAGGGTTATTTTCGGCATTAATAAAATCCTGCTTGAATAATGTAGCACACATTTCTGAAACTAGTTTACATTTTATTACCACATCCTGCAAAACAACGATCTTCAAAACCGATTCTGCTGCATAAAAAACATCAGCTTCTGGGTCAAGGCGCCATTATTAAAAGAGTTGTTCTGTTCTATAAGTAAACGAGAAACAGCCCTCCCTTACGTACATTTAACAGTATTTTTGGTGGTAACAAAATTATTATTTTGCAGTTGTAAAAGCAATTTCTGCAATCTATTTGAGAGACTTTGCAAACAAGTTCTGCTCAGGTTTTGCTGTAATGCAGCTTTGGAATCCGGTTGGGGTGCAATGCAGCATTGTAATAAGAGGGCATGGACACGGAGGGCCTCATTACAAGTGTTACGGGATTTCGGATTACAATTTCGGGGATCCGCAGAAACGTCGCAGACCATTCTAGTTCTCCACCGACCCCTCACCCCCACTCCACCAGTGCTCTCAGATTCTCAAAACAACAAAGATCTGGGGTAATCTGCTGACAAGAATGAGGAATTACTGATATCCCATAGTAATTCCTATGTTATCAGTAGAATCTCAGTGTTCAGCTCAGAATAAAGTCCTCTAGAACCCTGGAGCTGAAGTGTAGGGTGACCACTACACTGCAAGTCACTACGGACACTGCCTCTAGTCCAGAACTTGCCCTATAAATCATTGCTCTCTGGTGTTAGTCGTATTGAAACTAACAGCCAGAATACACTAGGCTATTACACAAAACCAGGATCAGTGTCCGTAACGACCTGGAGGAAGATGGTTCGCTAATAGGTCACACAGGGAACTTACCGGGTCTGGGGCACTTGTAGTGAGGTATTGCATAGGGAGGGAAGAGGGGATGAGTTTAGATTATGTACAGTAATAAGGTAAGTGTGAGAAAATCTTTCCAGGCTACTGGCCAGAGGATCTGGGCCTTTAGCTCCTTTCTAAATTCGAAGAGACTGCGTTTAGATAGCTGCAATTCTAGGTCAGATCAGGCTCGTCTACTCGATTCCTTTCTTTGCCCTTCTTGGTTCCACCCCTACCTATGGCCTGGTGTCACTGTGCTACGTTAGATTCCCAGGGGGTTTCGTTTTTCAGCCGTGTGTGCTAATGTGCCTATTCTTGCTGCTTTCTTGGCGAGGCAGCAGGTTTTGAATATAATGCACGCTTGAGTGGGGGAAGGCACTTTAGGAAAGCAATGATGTGGTCGTATTTCAATCCTTTCATTAGTCGATAGCACTGTGTAGGTAGAGGTGGAAGTATGCAGAGTTTATTGAGAAAGGCGTTCTTATGGGGTTTTAATGTTACCAGAACAAGTACCCTACTTTTTTGTTGTTGCAAAATAACCATTACTTAAAAAGTTAACACTGCCCTTGGGAAGACTCCAGTTAAAAGGGAAAGGGAGCTCCTGGTCTGTGAGGCCAAGGGAAGGACAGAGAGATACAGAAAAGAGCCTACTCAGCCAGGCCCCTGCTACCTGACAGAACACTAAATGTGTACGTTTGGGTAATCCGCAAATCTACACGATGCTTGTGAGCTAGAATACGATTTAATTGAAATTTCATGATGCCAAAAAGAAATTATTTTTGAGAGGTCACTTAAGGGTGTTACCAACTAAATTCTGGAGTGCGCCCCTTTAATTACGCTTATTGAAAAAAGTTTGTACTGGGTACAGTGTGATTGAGAATTATTGAAAAAATATTTTAAAAGCACTTATTTTATCTTAAACACTAAATCTTGTGACGTATTCTGCAGCAGCTTATCTTTTAAAAACAATGACTTACATATTCACAGTGATTTCGGGTGCAGACCGAGACCTTGTATCACACGTCACCACTCACCACTGAGCCAACCAGGATTCAACTCTGTGACCGCTGCACTGGTACGGTAGAGGCCTGATCACCCGTTTTGTAGTGCGCACCCTGTCTCAGACTGGCTAATTTGTAAGGCACCACTTAATTCGCTTTAGCTTGCTTTCATGCTTTTGCTTGAGTTCTTACCTTGGTGAGCAATTCTGGCACCAATGGTACCCACCACCAAAGGCCAAATTCAATAGATCCCGGGTAGGGACAACTCTCCCAGTCATGAGGCTGCTGCACGAGACCGGCCTTCGCCAGACTCTACATAAGGTTACATACACTGACATGGGCAGTGATCAAAGTAAACACAAGGAGATGATGGACTGAGCATTGAACCTTTTCAGACACTGACCCCCAGTCACAGATCTGGGTTGAATCCATTATCATTCTGTAGTATTCTGAGTGTTTCTCCTTGTTTTATATAGGCTCCTTACATGTCTCTATCCCCTATGTTCTATCACCATGGATTCATGGAATCCTGTTGTACTCGCAGAGTGTGTTCTACTAGTTAGTCACTCTGGCTTAGACCACGACATGACCAACTGTTTGTTCCTGTATCTCTAATCTGAATAAAGCTATTTATGCAGACAACCTCGCCTCCCGTGGATCTCTACATAATTTTACTGGCGACGATGCGTGCTTGGCACTCATAATACCCCGGGACCTACAAGGTTGTCTTCCTTCAAGAGAGAGACGCAACAGAGCTTCCGTTCCTGTCGAGAGCCTTCACCTAAACCCTCAACTGTGGCGAGTACTTGGGTGTTATCTGACTCTATTGGACCACTAGCGCCTTCCCCTGCTATCCTCAACAAGAAGGAACAACGAGTGCTTTCTCCGCTGGCTCCGTCAACACCGAGACTACACTTCACTCAAACTGTGAGAATTTCGTGTCCGTCTCTGTGTGTTTGACCTTTTGCCTCTCTGCGTGAAAGTGAAGCCCTTCTGCTTTTACGAGTTTGTTTATCCTCGTGTATTTCTTTTGTAATATTTGGGATTCTTCCATCCTACATCAACGGTTGCCTGCCTGCATTTTTCAAACAACGTCTCTCTTCGTGCCTGCTCGAGACTCACCTTCTATGTCCGAATCTCTCTCTCCCAACGTTCCTGTTTCTTAAGAAGTGCGCAGTCCTTCTTCACATCATTTCATGCGCGTCATCTCTGCACGCTGCTCTGTCATCTCCTTCCTGATTGGTCAACTGAGGATCGTGTTTGCTGTTCGAAGTCTGAGAATTTTGATTGGTGATTGGATGGAACACTGATTAGGCATTGGATACTGTACTTTGTGACGTCCTTGTTGCTCAGCGACGTATTCTACGTGCTCATCGCTGATGCGCACAGCTTAAGGAGCTCCTTGTGACATTCCCATTGCCTAGCGACGCATTCTCAGTGCCCTCCGCTGATGCGCACAGCCTGACAAATTTACCGTGCTCATCGTTGATGCGCACAACTTGCGTTGTGTAACTTCTACTTGTTTTCCACACATCTCCTTCATCCTCCGCTGATGTGCACAGCTCACGCTTAGTCTCTACATCACAGAACACTGTATCAATCTCTTCACAGCCAATGTGCACAATCATTTTATTATTAAGTTAAGATGTGTTTGATTATTGCATAGAGTTTCTAATGTTAAGTTCCTAACTTGCAATTCAACGTTTTTTTTTTCTCTTTGCTACTTTCTTTTTTAAGTTTTCCAATTTACTTACAGCTGGGTAATATGTCCACATTACAATCTGTCAATCCACCTCCACCTTTCTTAGAAATCCCTGGTGAACCTCCAATTAGGTGGGAAATATGGCATGATGCTTTTGAAAATTACTTAGGAGCGATTGGTGCCTCTAGGTTTCGTCCCGAAAGGAAGAAATGCCTTCTCTTACATTCTTTGGGCTTTGAGGGCAGATCTGTTTTCAAGCATCTCCCTGACTTACCTATTATTGAAGGTGTTGCGTCTGATGATTACAATGATACATTACAAAGACTTAAAATTCGTTTTGATAAACAACCTAATTTAATGGTTCGCAGACATAACTTCTTCAAGAGAAAACAAGCTGATTCTGAAGACATTGATTCTTACATTTCTGTTTTGAGGAGATTAGCATCTGAATGTAAATTTGAGAATTTCAATGAACAACTTATCAGGGATCAATTTGTTTGTCATTGTAAGGACAAAAACATTAGGCAAAAATTGTTAGCCATGAGTGATCCCTCTCTAGATGACACTATAAAATTAGCTAAAAGCGTAGAAACATCCATGGTTTCTCTTAAAGAATTGGAGGATAAAGTAATTGAACCCATAAATGCTTTAAATCTAAACTATTCTACTAAATTTAACAGAAAGAAATCTATGTTTAACTCTACTAAAGGGAAAGTATTAAATAAGTCAGAAGTTTTAAACCATTCTCAAATGTGTATAAGGTGTGGTAATCCACAACACAAAAAAGGATCTCCTTGTCCTGCTTCTAGTGTAGTTTGCAACTACTGCAAGAAGATTGGACACTTTGCAAAAGTGTGTTTGAAGTTGAAAAACAAAAATAATTCCAATAAACCGGTGGTTGGTGTTGTCGATTCTGATTCTTCCTCTGAATCAGAAACAACTATTAGTGTTGTCACTGATGCTCCGGAAGAGTCTATTGTTGAAGGAGATCCTGACTCTTGTGTTGATCCTATCATTGATACAGCTATTGGAAGTAAAATTGTGAAACTTTTAGTTGACTCAGGTGCAAAGATCACTATGATAGACAAGGAACTTTTTGACAATACATGGAACAATGAACAACCTCTACTACCTTCAGACCGTACTCCTGTGTCCTATGAAGGAAGGAAAATCAATCTCCTTGGGTATTTTGAAGATATTTTATGTTTCCAGGGGAGGAAAATTAGAGGTAAAATTTATGTTTCAATCAAAGGTCTCAACATTTTGGGTTGTTTCCATCAAGGTCTTTTTGGAATGACGCTTAGACCTGGTGCGAAAGAACAAGTCTTTATTGCTACGTGTTCTGATTACTTACAAATACTTAAATCCAAATTTCCCTCTGTTTTTTGTTCCAAATTGGGTAAAATAAAAGAATTTAAGCACAAGATTATTGTTAAAGAGGGGTCGACACCGGTTAAGCATAAACTTCGTAGTGTCCCCTTCAGTGTCAGAGATGATTTGAAGAGGGAACTTGAGATGTGTAAGAATGGTGTGATAGAACCTGCTGAGTCTTCCCTTTGGCTTTCGCCTTTAGTTGTAGCTCGCAAGAGGGATGGGAAACTTAGGGTCTGTGTTGACCTTCGCTCTGTAAACAAAGCTATTTGGGTCGATTCTCATCCCCTTCCTCTGATTAATGACCTTTTTGCAGCTACCAAAGGGGCAACATTTTTCACTAAATTAGATTTAGCCAGCGCCTACCACCAGGTTGAGTTACATCCTGATTCCCGTCACATAACTGCTTTTGTCTCTCCCTTAGGCACTTTTCAGTATCGACATATGCCTTTTGGGCTAGCTTCGGCTGCGTCGGTTTTTCAGAGAGTCATGAGTAATATTTTGGAAAAAGTAAAGGGGGTCACGGTCTTCCAAGACGATGTTTTGATTTTTGGGAAGGATGTTCCTTCTCATAACTCTGTTCTAGACAGTGTTCTGAATTTGTTTCAAGATTATGGTATAGTCCTAAAATTGGAGAAGTGTAAGTTTTTATGTACTGAAGTTGAGTATCTGGGCCACATTTTGACGCAAAATGGTATTAAGCCTAGACCTGGGCTCTTGGATGCCATTTCTAATGCTCCTATCCCGACAGATAAGACTGGGGTTAAATCTCTTCTAGGTATTTGTGAATATTACTCCAGGTTTATTCCTCATTATGCGACCATCGTACGTCCAATTAGTAACCTGTTGAAAAAGGGTGTGGAGTTTGTTTGGTGTGAGGAATGTGCAAGAGCTTTTGAAGTAGTGAAACAGTCTCTGACGTCTAATTCTGTTCTTAAGCCATTTGATCCTACTCTACCGTGCTGTTTGACTGTTGATGCAAGTTGTGTTGGTCTTGGCGCTGTTTTAACACAACGTGAGGGTGGTGTTGAAAGAACAATTAGTTTTGCATCCAGAGTTTTAAGGTCTACTGAGGTTCAATATTCAGTAATAGAAAAGGAGCTTTTAGCATGCACATGGGCCATTGAGAAGTTTAGACCATTCATTTGGGGCAGGCGTTTCTTGCTCCAAACTGACCACAAACCATTGGTTAACATCTTAGGTGGTGGTATTACTAAATGTTGCACACCTAGAATTTTGAGGATGGTAACTAGACTTTTGCAGTTTCATTTTGATGTTGAGTACATTGCTGGAGGGAAAAATGTGAGAGCAGATTTTTTGTCTCGGTTTGCTCCTCCTGTGTGCGACGATGATATTGACATTTCCTTTTCTAGTCTCATTGAGGAAGACTGTGATGATTGTTTTGTTGCATGTGTGGACATTCCTGAATTACAAGTTTGTTCTGAAGCGGAATGGAGAAAGGCCTTTGAGCAAGATAGTGTCCTGCAGGATGTTTGCCATTTTGTTAAGTTGGGTTGGCCGCGTGAGAAGGTCTTGTCTTTCTCCCTTCAGCCCTATTCTAAGGTGGGCCATGAGATCTCCATTGAAGATGGCATTTTACTTCGCAATGATAAGATCATTCCTCCTTTTGCGTTTAGAAACGACATCATCAAGGCGGCTCATGAGGGTCATCTAGGTTGTTCACTTACTAAACGCAGGATTCGTGAAGTGTTCTGGTGGCCCGCGATGGACTCAGATATTGATCCGTTTGTCGCGGACTGTTGTATTTGCAGATCTTCTGACAAGAGTCTTAAGACTTGGGTACCTCCTCTTATGCCGGTTGAATGCCCTGATCGTCCCTGGGCTAAACTAGGCATCGACATTATGGGACCTTATGCTGTATTGAGTGGGACCTCCAAGTTCATTTTAGTCTTAGTTGATTACGCTTCCAAGTGGCCAGAATATAAGTTGACCAAAGATGCTGATTCTAAAAGTGTGATTGAATTCTTGTGTGAGGTTTGGACTAGAGAAGGTCTTCCTGAAGTACTAGTTTCAGACAATGGGAAACAATTTGTGAGTTGTGAGTTTGATGAATTTTTATCCAATTCGGGTGTTAAACACGTCAAGAGTTCACTCTATCATCCTCAAGGGAATGGTCTTGTCGAGAGGATGAACCGAGTTATTGGCGACTGTGTAAAGTGGGCCAGAAGCAACAATGTTGAGATCAGCAAAGCTTTGAAGAGCATGATATGGTTTTATAGGACCACACCTCACTCCTCTACTAAGATCTCTCCGTTTGAGTTGATGAGGGGTCGAAAACCTAACTCTTCGTTCTGTCCAGGATGGATGTCCAAGTGGATGAAGTCTTGTTCTGATGTTTCAAGTCTCATGTCCATTGTTAAGAGTAATGTTTTACATGCCCAGTCCAAGCAAAAAGAAAATGTTGATATTAGAAGGGGTGTAAAGGAGAGTGTTTTGGAAGTTGGAGACCGTGTGAGGATTAGAAAATCTGTCCATGTCAACAAAGGGGAAAGCAAGTTTGGGCCTCCTGTGAAAGTTGTTAAGATTGTAGGAAATGCTGTACAAGTTGAGGGTGGTTTCTGGTGGAATCTCAACAGAATTGCCAAAGTGGTTGGCAACTCGTCTGTTGTCTCTGAAGCCTCCTCAACCTCTGATGTTCCCAACAATTCCACTAGTTCCTTATCCTCAAAAGCTCCTATCACTGATTTCAGTGTCAAGAAGAGTTCGCGTGTGGTTAATAAACCATTGAGGTTTAGAGAGTAATTTTCTGTTTTTATTTGTTTTTTTTGTTTCATTTTATTATAACCTTGTTTATTTCATTGTAACTTTGTTCTATTAAGAACAGGAGGTGGTGTAGTATTCTGAGTGTTTCTCCTTGTTGTTATATAGGCTCCTTACATGTCTCTATCCCCTATGTTCTATCACCATGGATTCATGGAATCCTGTTGTACTCGCAGAGTGTGTTCTACTAGTTAGTCACTCTGGCTTAGACCACGACATGACCAACTGTTTGTTCCTGTATCTCTAATCTGAATAAAGCTATTTATGCAGACAACCTCGCCTCCCGTGGATCTCTACACATTCTTTAGCCCAGTTCGCCACCCCAGTTCAGGCACAGCTATATGCAAATCAGTCTTGACCCTGTCCCTCAGGGGAACAGTCCAGACCGAACTGCCAAGCCATGTCTTCCCTGGACCAGTAAGAAGTATCCTGGGACCGGTTTCGGGGTAACATCCCTCATCAGCCAGGCTGTACAGTATTGGTGATGGAGTGCAGCATGGTTAGGGGGTGGCCTACGCAGCCAGTTGGCGCATGCCTCAAGCATACATAATGCCTCAAGTGTTTTTTTGTTTACTGACCTGAGTTAGATTGATTAAAAAGAAGATTAAAGAGCGGACAGGGGAACAGAACGCGGGGGAGAAAGCAACAGAGAGGGAAGAATATCCAAGGGTGAGGGGAAACAACATGGAGGTTGGGTGAAAACACACGGCGGGGAAAGCAATGCGGCAGGGAGAAGCAGCATGAGTGTGTGGGGAAGCAACACGGAAGCATTGCGAAAGCCATTGGCAAAGGCAACAGGTCCCAATGGTGAGGCCCATTGATGTTGCCAATCATTGGCGGTTTTTTGTACATACAATTTACTGGTTTTTGATTTCTACTAGGGCAGTGATTCTTCTCCATAAGTTAACAGTAACTTACTTCATTAATTGATTGATCTTTTCTGGTGGTGTCTTCTACTGAAGGGAGTATGGCCAGCTGGTGTGCTCTGGCGGTGTTGCTAATCCTGTTCCAAGGTCATCTTTATGCAAGTATGTTTCCTTGTATAGACTGTGTGAACTGTGTGACCGATTGCTTTAAACAGATCACAGGAGATGGCAGGAAGCCCACAAGCAAATATGTGTTGTACGTGCCACCAAGGGAAAGAATATGTTATGTTATATTTTTATGGGTATAATCTAAACTCTATTAGACTTGTAGAATGTAACCAATCATTTGGAATATAGTTGTGGATAAAAATGGATTATGCACAAACTAAGGAATTTGGAATGTTCTACATCAAGGAGTTTGGGGATTTTATAGCGGACTAATGCTGGCAACGTGCTAAAGAGTATGTGTAATTGTGTGAAATCTAGGATTGCTGATTTGTATGTCAAATAACCTGTTTTGGAATGATGAGGACTCAAAACATAGTGTTTTTAAAGTTCGTTCTTACTATTTTCACTTCTTATTCATGTAATTCAATACAGTTTGAAAGGTTCATTTATAAGCCAAACAAAAAATAAGAAATAAATCAAAATAAAAGAGATTAAAGGACAAAGCTTAAGATGAAGAGACGACTCCCTGCAGGAGCACAATCTGATGTGTAGGCTTTTCTAGAGCGAAAAATCACGAAAAACAAAAGAACATCCACGATGCAACTAAACAAATGCTTAGAAGATGGCGGTGTCCTACTAGCTCTCTCGGGAGGCGGGGACGACGACGGACCCAGCGGAGCTCCTCTCGCCGCAACATGACGCCGGATTGCAGGAGATGCCGTGGGAAATACTGAAGACCCGATGGGTTCCCTTTTAAAGCATTTGTGCAGCGTCTCCATCTACTTTCCTCAACGAGTGAGTGACGCGTAAGGCTCTGGGACTGCGGCCGCCATTTTACGAGCACCGCTGACGGAGTCCTTCTCCAACGCGGTTCTCTGCTCTTTGCGTGTGCCTGTTCCAAGCTTTCTCTATGCCGCTTTCTCGTGCCTCTTACGTCCCACCTTGGCCTTTTTGCTCACAACTACCTGGAATTGGCGCTTTTTAACGTGCTGCCACCCCACTTAAGGACTGTCGCCACTTTCTTTTCTGCTGACGACACAGCTCCTGCCTCAGCGTGGCTCTGTTTCATTCAGTAGATAGCGCTGGTTACTCTGTTCTCCTGTTCTCAATGCTGCCCCTCTCACATGGAGATGCTCTATAGGAACTGCTACTCGCTACTTTTTGACACTCTGCTAATATAATGCACTTTTTACTACAACTACGTATGTTATGCTTTTTCCTATTGCCTTTTCATCTGGTTTTAACATTTCAAGACAATTCATAATGTGGTTTTCTTCACCTTTGGGAGGCGTTATACCCAATTATATTGCATAAGTGCTTCTTAGTTTACTGGAATTTTCTCCTCAACTGCTCCCAGTCATTTAATGTGTCGCTGTACTGCGCTGCTGTCCCACTTTTTTGGGAGTTGACCTCTCTATCATATATACTGGACTCTTTTTGTTTCAAATACGTTTTACTTACTTATGCTGTTTATGCTTGCATTACTTGGCTGCATATTTATCACATGGGTTCTTCCTGTTGGAATGTATGCCTCATATGCATTTGAATTCACTATCTATGTACTTATGATACTCCTGTTATAGTTTTGGCTTATGACCTCTGTTGTTTTATTCCTCACATGTTTAAAGTATCTTCTACACTAGCTATTCTTACTTAGCTTGCTGACTGACTAATACCATTCTAGTAGCTGTGCATTGTATTTTCACTTCTTTTGTCCTATATTCTTTAAATTGCATACGTGCTTTATGGGAAGGTCATCTAAGGATTTACGTAAACCATCTCCCTCTCCACGTAAATTCTTAATTCATAAGAGTTCTCGATATCAGTGTCTCATGATGGATGCCTCTCCTGACATCTCGCCTAAAAGCTCATCTACATCCTTGGCTGCGCCAACGTCTTGTGCGAGCAAGGGCTCCATCAAAAGGTTAAAAAAAAAAAAAACTCCCTCTCCTCCCAAGCAGCCTACTTCGGTTACAATGGACATTTTGTTGGATGAAATTAGGGCCTTACGTCCTTTTATGGAGGAAACTAAAACCACACTGCAAATGCTCTCTGAGAAGTGGTCAAATGTTGACGAACGTGTTACCCTACTGGAACAAAATGTTGTTTCTCTCAACTCTTCTGCTTCCAAGGTGGACCCATTGTGCGCACAGGTCTCGGCTCTCCACAAGCAAATCGAAAATTTGGAAAATAGGAACAGAAGGAACAACCTACGCATTTATGGTCTTCCGGAAGGTTCAGATGGTTCCGACCCCCTTGCCTTTTTCAAATCTTTCTTGCCAAAAATTCTTCAACTACCAGAAGGTACTACTCTTAATCTACAGAGAGCACATCGTCTGGGCCCTCCTCCCAATGCACTGTCTGCTTCTACCGTCAAAAAACCGAGGGGTATTATCATTTACTTTGAGTACACTGATCTACTTAAAATGTTATCAGCTGCCAGAGCCATGAATCGAATTACCTGGTCAAGAAATCCTATTTTCTTCTCGCAGGACTATGCTAAATCAACTGCAGACCGTCGCAAGGAATTTCTAGCTCTTCGACCACAGCTCCGCTCCATGGGAGCACGGTTTGGGCTATTTCATCCTTGCCTCTTCAAAGTGACGTTCAATAATAAAACTACCACTTATGATGATCTGTTAAAGCTGAAGAGCTTTCTTTATTCTCACAATGTTGTCACGATGGATACTTCCTCTACATCGAGCTCTAAGTTACTTCTTTTCGCTGATAATTTTTTGGTTTTGCGGAGCTCAAAGTTATTGTTTATGATTGTTACTCATAAGAATGACTTCATGATGTATACTTAATTTATTTCTTTGTTCACTAATGTTGTTATGCATTGTTCATTTTTTCCTTCCTACAGGTTTCCTTCCTGCGTGTTATCTCCCTCCTTTCTGTCCCCGGAGTTCGTTGGGACCGTTTCCCCTCCCCGCCCTCCTTCCTGAGCCTTGGACCCATCATTGTTCTGTGTGGCCTCCATCCTCCCACCCTCTGTACGTTTTGGACGTTATGTAAGTTGACTACCCTTTCCACTAGCTCAGTTTATCCTGTTTTCTATGTTTTTTTTGACTCTCTTCTCTCATGTATCTTCTTTGATCGACATTTCAGCTTCACATTTTCTCTCGCTCTACCTCTTCTTTATATTCTTCAATTCATATTTTCTTACTTTCTTCTTCTCTTTCCCTCTTTTTTCATCCATTCTCCGTTGTTTCTCATTACATACAGTTTGAATGTTGCTGAACACGGCCTTTATCTTCTACGACACTGCTTTTATTGGCTTTTCATGTGTTTTTACAGTTATTATCCTTTACGATATTGCTTTAATTGGCCTTTAATGTATATTCACAGTTTTCTTGTATGCCTCTAAAAAATTATATCTTGGAATGTCAGGGGTTTACATTCGCCTATTAAGAGACAGAGAGTTTTAACACATCTTGCAAAACTTGGTGCTGATATTGCATGTATACAGGAGTCACATTTGTCTGCTGAAGAATCAGCCAAACTAAAGAGGGGCTGGGTGGGGGGAAGTTCTTTTTTCCCCGGGTGATGGCAAACGAAATGGCGTCCTTATTTTGTTTAAGAAATCCCTTTCTGTTAAGATAATAACACATTCTACAGACCAAGTAGGAAGATGGGTTTATGTTCAATTCACAGTGGATAATGTCCCAATTTCCCTTTTGAATCTTAATCCTCCCACGTCCGGTGATGCCTCCTTTTGGACCTCCCTAGCTCCTCACATTACGCAGCACTATGACGATAATTTCATACTGGCAGGTGACTGCAACGAGGTCTTTGAACCCTTCTTAAGTCACATAAATCCTTTACACGAATCATTAATCAATATAAACTTATTGACGCATGGAGGCTATGTAATCCTACCTTGAGAGAATACTCCTTTTACTCACCAACACACCATACTCAATCGCGGCTAGATTATCTTTTCCTTTCCCATCATCTCTCCCAATCACTCATAGGTGCGGACATTGGATCCATTTTGATTTCTGATCACGCTCCCATCTCTTTACTTTTAGATGTACTGCAAAAACCCACACTTACGCGTAAATGTCGCTTTAATAATTCTCTGCTTCTGGATTCGGCTTTTACAAACTCTTTTACCTCTTTCTTGCAGGAATACTTTCTTTTAAATCAAACAGAAGATGTTTCTTTCCCTGTTGTCTGGGATGCATTCAAAGCATCAGACAGGGACTTTATTCTCAGATATATTTCTCGCAAGCGGAAAAAGGCGCAACAAATTTCTAATGATCTATTATCCAAGACCAAACGCCTAGAACATTCTTATTATTCATCTAAGTCGAACGACTCCCTATCCGAACTTATTCAAACTAAATTTCAATTTAATAAAGAAACTACGAATAATGCTTCTAACTTCTTGTTACGATCTAGTGCTAAATTTTATGGAGGCCAGAACAAAGCTGGGAAATTGTTGGCCAATTATCTTAAGGTCAAACAAAATAAACTTAATATTGACTCTGTTTATGGCCAAGATCGCTCCCTGAAACGCAACGATGCGGAGATTCTCAATGTATTCCTTCATTTTTACGAATCACTATACTCTTCTGAAACTCTTTCTTCCGACACCTGCATATCCCAATTTCTTTCCAAAATCCAGCGCCCCTCCCCCGCCCCCCGAAGACCGTCCTGATCTTTCATCATTGGAAACTGATCTTACGCAGAAGGAACTCCTTGTTGCATTGAAGACTCTTAAAAAAGACAAAGCTCATGGGCCAGACGGCTTCCCGGTAGAGTTTTTCACCCACTTCTCGCATCTACTTATTCCTAAATTACATATGCTTCTGTCTACCTTTCTACAATCAGGTACCTCTTCGGGTTCTTTCTCAGACGCCCTTATTGGTCTCATTCCCAAGGAGGGCAAGGATCCGCAATTCTGCAAGAATTATCGGCCCATTTCTTTGGTCAATATGGACTACAACATTTTCTCGAAAGCTCTAGCTCTACGTTTGAAATCCCTGTTGCCTGACTTATAGGGCAAAGAACAATCTGGCTTCATTAAGGGTAGATTGCTTACGGATAACACTCGTTTGTTTTTTTACATCCTTTCTAAGACTTCACATTCCTCTCATCCTCTGGCAGCCATAGCTCTCAACGCAGAGAAAGCGTTTGATCGAGTTGAATGGCCCTATCTTTTCCGTACAATAGATTGGTTTGGTTTTGGCCCGAAAATCTCCACTTTAATTTCTATTTTGTATTCCCATCCTAGAGCAGTGGTTTCGGCGAATGGTGGTATTTCTCCATATTTCTCTCTTGGTAGAGAAGGATGCCCACTCTTTCCCTTTCTCTTTAATCTTGCCTTAGAACCTTTTTTGCTAAGGTTACGCCAAAATGACAAAATTCATGGCTTCAATTTTCAAAAAACTTTAGTCAAAATTGCAGCCTATGCGGATGATGTTCTATTATTCTTATCTCAACCCCAGTCGTCCCTTCCTGCTTTCTTAGATGAGGTTAACTCTTTTGCATATGTCTCGGGATACAAATTGAATAAAGACAAGTGTGAAATTCTGCCTCTCACCAAATATACTTTTAAAGCGGATTTTGCAAATTCGGGTTTTACTTGGAATCCCAATTCCATCAAATATCTTGGTCTTCACTTTACACCCTCCCTTTCCAGTAAAGTAGCTCGTTGCATGGATGATTGCATACAACAATTAACTACCCTGACTACGAAATGGCATCCTTTATATTTATCTTGGTGGGGCAGATTGGACACTATTAAAATGATGCTCTCACCTATAGTCTTCTACACGATATCCAATATTCCATTAGCCATTCCTTTAAAACATTTTAAGAAAATTAAGTCTATCCGGTCTGCTTTTTTATGGGGTCACAAGAAATCACGAATGTCCATTTCAAGATTAATTCGGCCTAAAACAGAAGGGGGGAGTTAATTTTCCCGATTTTTTCTTGTACCATAGGTCTTTCTTATTAAACCAAGCGTCAAGATGGTTCTCTGAACCCTCCGCGAATTACCCCCTTTGGACTACTCTTGAACAAGCATATATCTCTCCTTTCTCTTTTAAGGAATATCTTTCGTTTTCTCGTAAACCACAATCCTTGTCGACCCCTATCCTTAAGTACACTTCTAAGCTTCTTCCATCCCCCCTTTTTGCTTTCATTCTCTGATCATCCTATCTGGCATAATACTTCCATTTTAATAAATAATAAGCCCATCTTTTGGAAGTCCTGGAGACAAGGTGGCCTTATTTGGGTACACCAGCTTTACAACCAACCTCAGGATCAAATTATTTACTTCTCACAGGCAGCTGCCTCTTTTCGTTTTCTATCTAGCTTTCGCTCTCAATATCTCAAGCTGGTACAGACACTTCAACTAGCTCAAGCTAATTTCATAACTTCCTCCTCTGCTCCTTCTCCTGAACCTACACACGTGACTGCCTTACAATCCTTATTACCCCACAACAGCAGCGCTTCCAAGATTTATAAACTCCTAAGTAGTCCATCTGTTCCAAGAATCAAAACCAAGACGGAGGTAGCTTGGGAGGAGGACCTGGCAGTTTCGTGGACTGTGGAACTTTGGAATAAGCTCTGGCTCAAGTTACGCAAGTCCTCTAGAGCTGCGAACACCACTCACTCTTTTTCGTGTATAATCGACTCCTATTGTCGCCACTTACTCTTAGCACCAGGCACCCTGACACTTCAGACAAATGCTGGACCTGCTCCTCACCATGTGCAGACTTATTTCACTTACTTTTTACATGCACTCTCACACATCAGTTTTGGACTAAAGTCTGGTCTCAAATCAACTCTATTTTTTCTTCTAATTATCCCTTCTCTCATACTCATATTTTCTTAGACAGTGTTTCTCACATTTGGGCCGATTGTGACTTTAACACCAAAATAATAGACTTGCTATTAGCAGTAGCTTTCCAACAAATAACTACTAATTGGAAAGATTTTACCAAGTTATCGTATCAGGCGTGGTTGTATGCCATTTGCTACAAACCACTGTCTCGATACCACTTTTGTGTATCCGCACCATTTAGCACCAAAACGAAGAGACCTCTGGGACCCAGTTAAGTTGTTCATAGATGCCAGTGCTGGACGTTCTCTCTCTCAAACTCCCCTCCAGCAAGAAGTACCTAAACCCCCATGACTTCCCTTGAGTTGATACGTTTCATCTATAAATACTGTATGTTATTTTCCATTTTATACTGGCTTAATTCTTTATTATTTATTAACAGTCTTTTATGGCATATTGTTATGTTTTTCCTTGCTGATTTGTATGCCTGCCAATTTTAATTGCTGTACTATATGTTCTCTTTTTTTTATTCATTATGTAATTATCTCTTACATATTGTTATCTTACTTTTTTCCAATAAACTTGCTTTGAACTGTAACTAAACAAATGCTTGACGGCAAAAATCTTTTTAGTCCTTTCATATTGAATTATGCTTTGCTTAAGCTTGATGTTTTAGCGCTTGGACGCCTCCGGGCAGCAATTTGCGCTCTAAAGGCCACATCTAATCTAATCTAAGATAACATGTATAAATTAATAACAATTCCAGCAATACGATTAAATCAGAGATATTGAGTTATGATTGTAAAATTGGAAGAAACATCCTTCTAAGTACAAATTGCTGGAGGTGTTAACTTTTTCTCGATTAAACTATGCATTACAGAAAAAAATACATTTATGTGAAAAGCTAAAAACGTAACATTGGCACAAATAACATACATAGTTATGCTTTCCGTAAACCTGAGTCACAACCACACATTTTTGCTGACAAAATCCTGAACAAAGCTCAACACTGTGTCTTCTTCTGGAAGGAAGTAAGTTATGATTGAGGATAATTGATGGGTAATAATGAGTTCTGAATGGTGAGCTTTGAAGGAGAAGGATTGCAGCTGAATACTGGAAACATATTAGCAGGAGTCTCCAAGAAGCAGCTTAGGAGGTATCGGTAGCTCACTCACTCTCACAGTAAAGAAGCAGCAAGATTGCTGGAGTGGCACCCAGCCAAACCAATGGCAGGACCTCATAATAACATTCAAATACACACTGTCGTCTCACATGGTCTGCCACATGACCATCTCTCTCAAACCTTTATCAAGCAAAGTCACAAGGAGATTAGTCATGTTGTAGGCCTCGCTATTAGTCACACTGTGTATTGTTCTAGCATTGGAATATCAGCAACGACCACTGACATATTTAGAGCATGAGTGGCCTAATTGTAGCCATCCCTTACATATTGGCGAACATGCCTTGCACTATAATGGTAATGGCAGATATACTGTGGACATCCTGGCCATTAGGATATCTAGCCTTGACACAAAGGTGGCCGTGGTAAAATTGTAGGCCTTATTGACATTTTAGAGGCATGCTTGGTGTTATGGTGAGCATCCATGGCTTACAGTTATAATAGCTTGCCACTTGAAGTAGAATCGGTCTATTTGAGTCATTTGTACATGTGAGTAATAGAAGAAAAGGACAAGCAGGTGTTTGTGTATTTCCTAAAAATGAAAACTGACATTGAGGAGGCAAAAATTATATTTTTTCCCAAAAAGGTTTTTCTTTGGAAAATTGAGTTTTTAGCCCAAAATAGAAAGTGGTATTTGTTGATGGAAAAATGTGCATATTTTTCAGAAACTGATTTGCTGATGAAGACAAAACGCTGTATTTCTAAAAACAGATTTAAAACTGACAGCTGAATAATTCAGGTAGAGCGAAAAGAGGCCATCGACAGCAACCAAGAGGTAGTTGTAATTTTTATTATAAAGGAGTAACATAAGGAGGAAACTGCCAGTCTGCTCGCAATGGTCTCTTTCCCCGGTTCCTTCTTCAAAGTTCCCTCGAGAATCTTCACGACACATGCAGCGCGGAAGGCTGCTCCGCGCTGCGTGTCCCGCAAAGTCGTCCCAAGGAATCCTGGATGCAACACATCTCCATTACCATATTAAACATTAAAAACAAATAAGAACAAGCATTGGAAATGCAATAGGTCTCGGATTTATTTGAGTTAGAGCTAATGGCATTGTAAATGGCAATTTCTTTTAGCCATGTGTTATGGAGTGTATGCATGTGGTGTGTAGTGGAATTATGTGGGTTGGATTGGAATTGTTAGTGTGTGTGGTTGTGTGTGTTTGATTGTGTGTGTGGTTGTGTGTGTGGTTGTATGTGTGGTTCTATGTGTGGTTCTATGTGTGGTTGTGTGTGTGGTTTAGAGTGTGTGGTTGTTTGTGTGGTTGTGTGTGTGGTTGTGTGTGGTTGTGTGTGTGTTGTGTTTGTGGTTGAGTGTTTGTGGTTGAGTGTGGGTGTGTGTGGTTGTGTGGTTGTGGGTGTGTGTGTGGTTGGGTGGCTGTGTGTGGCTGTGTGTGGTTGAGTGTGTGGTTGTGGGTGTGGTTGTGTGTGTATGCTATGTTTTGTTATGCTATGCTATGTTTTGTTATGCTATGCTAAGGTTTGTTGTGTTGTGTTATGTTATGCTATGTTTTGTTATGCTATGCTGTTTTGTTGTGTTTTATGCTATGCTGTGTATTATGTTGTGCTATGTTTTGTTTTGCTATGAGGTGCTTTGTTATGCTATGCTTTGTTATGCTATCCTATGTTTTGTTTTGTTATGCTATGTTTTGTTATGCTATGTTTCGTTGTGTTTGGTTATGCTATGCTATGTTTTGTTATGCTATGCTTTGTTATGCTATGCTAAGCTTTGTTGTGTTTTGTTATGCTCTGTTTTGTTATGCTATGTTTTGTTATGCTGTGCTATGCTTTGTTATGCTGTTCTGTTTTGTTGTGTTTTGTTATGCTTTGCTTTGTTGTGTTTTGTTATGCTTTGCTATGTTTTGTTATGCTATGCTGTGTTTTTTGTTTTGTTATGCTATTTTGTTGTGTTTTGCTATACTATGTTATGCTATGCTATATTTTGTTATGCTATGTTTTGTTGTGTTTTGTTATGCTTTGCTATGTTTTGTTATGCTATGCTGTGTTTTTTGTTTTGTTATGCTATTTTGTTGTGTTTTGCTATACTATGTTATGCTATGCTATATTTTGTTATGCTATGTTTTGTTGTGTTTTATGCTATGCTATGTATTATGTTGTGCTATGCTGGTGAGGGGGTGTGAGGGTGAGTGAGGGTGAGGGGGTATGAGGGTGAGGGGGTGTGAGGGGGTGTGAGGGTGAGGGGTGTGTGGGAGGGTGTGTGAGGGTGAGGGGGGTGAGGGTGAGAGAGTATTTGAGGGTGAGAGGGGGTGAGGGTGTGTGAGGGTGAGGGGGGTGAGGGTGTGTGATGGTGAGGGGGTGTGAAGGTGAGAGGGATGTGTGAGGGGTGCGAGGGTGTGGGGTTGTGAGGGTGAGGGTGTGTGAGGGTGAGGGTGTGTGAGGGTGAGGGGGTGTGAGGGTGGGGGGTGTGAGGGGGTGTGAGGGTGAGGGGGTGTGAGGGGGTGAGAGGGTGTGGGGGGTGTAATAACAAACACTTTGCCACGGATTGGAAAATAGTTAATAATGTAAATGCCCACATGTGTGTGTAGCTCCCACACATTCGTGTGAATGTATGACCTATATTCACAGACGTACACACGCCAGATTTTATTGCGTTTAATTACACACAATACACACATGATGGTCGGTGCCCTGTACGTCAGGGAACTGAACTACCCATCAATAATGCAACGGGCGCAGGGGCACGGGAACCCAGGGATGTGAGGATACTTCTGGGCCAAAAGTGTGGCAGTACTTTATTATAACACTGTGGCAAGGGAGTAGTTTATTTTCTTGCATGAGAGGGTCGATGCCACCCTTACTACGCCGCCGCATTCTGGGCGCTATACAGGTGCCAGCAACCTGCGAGGTTTGTTCAAGTTCCGTCAAGAAATAATAACCTCTCCACAGGTTAACCTAAACGTGCACCCTATAAACACAGACCGTGATGCAAGGGCGGGTATCCGGGAAGTGGAAATGGGCAGCAGTCTCGCTGTAGAGAATTCCCTCGGACCCCTGTAGCGAGTAGTCGGCCGGATGCAACCCATGTGTCGCCTTCATCCTAGCAAGTGAGACCGGCACGTGTGCCACCTCTCTGACCTGCGAACTGTCACACACAGAACACAAACAGACGCCGCAGAGAGATGCGAGCAAGTCCGCAGCCAAAAGGCTGTCCATGGGTCCAGCCAGCAGTGCACACATCTGAGTAGGAGCCGCGGCGCCCTGAGGTGCAGTATCCCGCACTAGATCCTTCCAGATGCCGGGGCTGGGCACTAATCCCACAACATGCAGCGTCGAGAAACTGCAGACTCCGGAGCTGCCAGATGTTAAGCATGCACCCAACTGCAGCAAGTGGCCTGACTCCAAACTCTCCCCCGTTACCTTGGTCGCCGCACATGGGGACTTCAGGCTCATCTTGCTGCTGGAGCAGCCCATGTTCAGGCTCCAGTGCCCTCTGCTTGACCCCCAGGGCGCACAGGTGGCAGCAGCGCCGGGGCCCGGGCTGGCTCTGGCCACATTCACACGAGCGCCTCTGGGAGCCCCATCTCATGCTGTCCGCGCTGGCGCTGCAGGTTACCGTTCTCCTTGTAGGGCAAGCCCTCCCCTCCCTGCCTCCCTCCCTCAATGCAGAGGCAGGCACTGCAGCTCCTGCTGCTGCTGGCACAGGCAGCCAGTGATTACTTAAAGCCAAAGCCCCTTGCTCACAAGCGCCGCGGCAGGCATTAGCTGATCGATGGCCACTTACTCAAATATCATCTCCACGCCGCGCATAGCCGGCCGCCGAGTTTAGACCAGAGCCTTCGCGCCTGTGCGATCCACATAACATACATTCGTAATATTTTCTGTTAAGAAACAGCTACAAGTTGGAACGAACACAGCCCCCGTGTGTTCAAGAACAAGAACAAGGAAGCTGCGCGCTGAGCGCTGCAGAATTGTGAACGCGCACGGCCATCTGGATTCACTAACGGAGGCACCCTGACAGCTCCTAATTATAATTTATGTACTTCTTTGCGCAAGCACGCACGAAATATGCCCAAAATGGCGGAACAAAACTACATTTACCCTATCACTTCAAGCCTATTAAAACGAAAACACAAGGAAGACGAATCACTGACCAGATGACAGAAAACGCTAAGGAATGTCTGGAATTCCTCTCACCAAGGCCCTTCTTCTTCTTCTTCTTTTTTTTTTCTTATAACATTAGGATCTCGAAACTCCTCCCAGTTTCACTGGGAAGGAGTCCGAGCCCTAAAAACAGCAAACAAAAATAATAAACGTGAATGGAAAAAAAATAAAAATAACTACAAGTATCTAAAAAAGTACCCATGAGATACTTTACAAAAACATCTAGGTTTCTTCATATAGGTCACCAAAGGTGACCTTTAACTATGTGCATAGGAAAGCATGCAAAGGAATTTGCATAAAATAAAAAAGGAAACATGTAAAAGAGCGAAGAGATAACACACAAATCATGACAACAAAAACTGAATATTCATAACACCGCACCAGAAAGAAAAGCTCAATTCATGACAATCATCATGCCACACCGGTTTCTGCTTAATCCTTGTAGGATAATGCAAAACACAACTTTCACCGTCTCTTTCACACCTTCGTCCCCCAGGTCTCCTTTCATATTGTATATCCTGTTCTCCACACACAACAACGTCACCCTCCATTCTACTTCTCACCCATCAATCCGCAATTTTCACAATTTTCTTACAGTTCCATACGTTTCCTTCACTCATTAATACAGTGTAGGGATACAATTTTCTCACCTGTTACGGATCGGAGAATTTGGCCAACCCTTTGTCTTTCCTCATGTGTACCCATTCTACAATGACAACCCTTTACCAGGTCCATCAACTTTGCCTTTCCAATTTTCCTCTCTACTCCTTTGGATAACCTTTCTCTTGCTTTCCTTCCACGCATAACCTCAAAAGGCACCCTTACTGTGACATTGTTGGGCATGGTAAGACACGCCCAAACCAATTTCCCCACTTCTCTCTTCCACTAATGGCCCTGGCATAATGCCAGTTGAAGACCCTCCTTCAAGGTAGCACTCATGGCAGTAGGACCTTCATGAGTCAAGCACACTATGCAACACCTCAACCCTTCAGGTGCAAACAACATGTCACCTCTTAAAACCACCTCATCCATGAAGGAAAACTCTGTGTCAATGTTCCTGAACGACTCCGTCATATCAGATGCTTCACCCTTAGCTGGCCATCCATTGACCAAATACTCCTGTAACTCCTGTAATGTGGTGTCTGCTCTAACTGCCTTTACCCATACCAAAGGTGATATCTGACCCTTAGTGACATCATCCACACTAGCCACCTGCCACTTCTCCTCCTCCTTAACCCTCTCACCCTCAGTTTCCACTGGTAACCTGGACTAGCAGTCCGCAATCACATTCTTCTTTCCTGGCACATACTCCATCCAGAAAGTGCATTCCATCAACCTCAAATCCCGTTTCGTAATTCTAGAGAAAACCTGTCCAGTACATTTCTTGGCAAACACCTCCACCAAAGGTCGACGATTAGTGTGGATCACAAAGTAAGTATGCCACACAAACTGTCAGAAATGACACACACCCCACCAACACGCCAAACCTTCTTTTTCAATAGTGGAATATGACCACGCAGCACTGTTAAAAGGCCTTGAGGCATAGGCTATGGTCACTTCCCTTCCATCCTTTTGTTGGAGCAATAATGCACTAAAACCTACACCACGCACATCAGTACATGTTAAGCATTCATTTCTTGTGTCAAAAGGCTTCAAGGCAGGATCCTGTGCAATACATTTGTGGATAAGGTAACACTCCTTCTGACATTGAACATCTTAATTGAATACAGCGGCATTCTTTGCTATGAGCTTCCTCATGGATACAGTGTTGTCGGAAAACATGGGGAAAAAACGTGAGTAATATGGCCCTAATCAACTTCAATTTGGACACCACCCCATGCGCACTCAACCAGTGTCCCAAATACTCCACACCAATCTTGCACTTTCTCCGCTTGACCGTCAACCCACATATCTGTAC
Organism: Lissotriton helveticus; assembly: GCF_964261635.1. Taxonomy (NCBI): domain Eukaryota; kingdom Metazoa; phylum Chordata; class Amphibia; order Caudata; family Salamandridae; genus Lissotriton; species Lissotriton helveticus. Next base: position 546,635,654 of record NC_136059.1, on the reverse strand, counting down.
ATTTTTCAAAACTCTTCTCAACAAACCACAATGATCTTCCACATCACTTCCAAACACCAGGATGTCATCCTGAAAATAAGTCACTTTTTTCCAATCCTTAATTAATTGATGCACGACCCTTAGAAATACAGCTGCCGCAGATGCCAGACCAAATGTCATACACTTGAACTGGTAAGCCCCTTCAGTAGGGACTAAGTAAGGGACTTGCGGATGCAGTGTGATCTGGTGATATGCTGATAGGTCGAGCGCAGGGAAGATGTTGGCTCCTTTGACTGTAATTAACAGATCAATCATTCGGTTTCTACATAAAACCATTCTAAAAAACATACATAGTATAAAAAAGAGGACTGGTACAGTATGTTTATACAAGCATCACAAGAAAAACTGATCTTACCTAAAAATCTCATACAATGTATAAAACATATTATAAAGTGCATATACCATAAATCATTGGAAGTAAAAAGCAGCAAGGAGAATAAACCCAAAGTCCTTAAGTAGACCACAAGTCATTGAGGTATCTAATATAAGATTATCCCTTAATTTAAAAGCCACTATCAATTAATCGCAACAGGTTCTAAGCTTCACTGCTGATTTCAAAAAGTTAAGAACAAATAAAATATGAATCACCATACAGCAGTTGTAAATAAATAAGAGCTGGTCACACCAGCTTAAACTCCCACCTCTTAGGGGGGCGTGGCTTAGACGAGTCTGCTGCTCCGTCAGATCAGGGAGTTTATCGATGATCCCAAGAGTCCAAACGACCAGACACGGGGCACAAAGACATTAATGTGCGACGGAATGGAGACTGCAGCCGAAAATACCAGCGCCGGGACGTCTGCATCTAGATAAGTGCAGATATTCCCAACAAACCACCGGGCTCGAAGCGATGTAAAGGAGGTAATGGTGGCCAAAACGAAACCGAAACCTATGAGGCTGTGAGTCCCCGCCGTAGCTCCGCCATTACCACTGCCCCGGTCCCGCTCGTCTAACTCGCCCTGCTGTCTCCCTGCTATTGACTATTGACTCCAGCTACTGTCTGCGGCTAAGCGGTGAAGGACACGGGATTCGCCCCCACCCCAACAACAAAGAGCTCAGGAAAAGACAAAGGGAAAATGGCGGACTAAATCTAGGAGCGTAACTGAAACCAAGCTCCGGGACAGCAATAGCACCGCTGCCGCTATTTTAGCCAGAGAATAGAACAGATGCGATACAACTGGATATAGCAGCAGTCAGGGCGGACATGCACACAGTTAACAATAGGCTAACCGCAGCGTAACAAAGAATAAGCGATATCGAAGACGCAGACCTAAACGTAAACAAAGAGCTGAAAACCCTAACAAAAGTCACAGCAGCACTCCGGAAGCAAACTACGGAATTAGAAGACCGCAACAGGCGGGGGAACATAAGAATCCTAGGAGTCCCGGAGGGGGCGGAAGATAAAGAGGACTCATGCTTGGCCTTCCTCGAAGATATGGTCCCCAAAAATACAAACCTAAAATTTGACCACCAGTTTGAGCTTGATAGAGCTTATGGAGTCCCCACCTTCAGATCCACAACAAGGAGCGCGGCTTGCCCAATAATCTGCAAACCAATAATAACACAACACACAGAAGACATCTTCAACTTCGCACGGAAAAACCACCAGATCCCATGGAATGGGCAGAAGATTATCTTCACGCAGGACTACTCCAAGCGCACGGTGGACACTAGAAGAGGCTTCCTGTCCTTACGGGATAAAATGAGGAAGAACAACATACAGTTCTCGTTTATAGGTCCCGCAAAATTCAGGATAAATGACCGTGGACGTTCCCACCTCTTTGACGACCCGAAAGAGCTAGCCAGGTACCAGTAAAAGGAGAGTCTCACCGGAGCTGGGGGGGCAAATGAAACAAAGCCTGCACAAAGGCTCGTAACAAACTACTGAAACAACTGATCTACCTCATTAGCTACCTCAACTTCAACAAACACTTTCTAACTACCTCAAAGATACCGCAAGGTATCACAAAGCACCACAAAGTACTCATGTAGTCTCAGCAAAGGCCCTGCAGACCAGGCATAACTGGGCACAACCAGACCAACACCTCGGCCTCGACAATCAACAACCGACAGCTGTTGGAGTCTCCCAGCTCCCGATCCTTGAGTTGACAAAAAGGAGAGCACTTCCTGTGCATCGTGCGGGGCGAACAATGACTCAACCCTGCGCAAGTACCTACACCCAGAGCCTAATGCATCAACATCATCTACCTCGTTAGAGACCTCTGCAAACTACCTCAAGGCGGCCTTGACAACAGCCGAAGCTGTAGGAGGTCAGGCGGTACAACCAACATACTTGTTGCCATGCACAGAAACCAAGACAATCATCATATCCTTTTTACCTATAATGACAAAAGGGCAGTGAATAATGGTGGGAGGGACACTAACACAGACTTTACACGGAAAGAAACTGTAACGGTACACTCTCTTGAGATAAGAGAAACACAGAACTAATACCCAACAACTCCCAGTGAGAGGGGACAGAGACCCTGTCGCCCCACGTTCAGCTTACAATGTTTCTGTGATGGGGGAGAGAGGGGGAGGGGGTGGTCACTAAACTATTTGCTTTCTTTTTTCTCTGTCTTCCTTTCTATTTTCACCTCTTAACTCTCACGTTTCTCGATGAGGAGGTTCAACCAGACACTCGTAACTGTTAGAAGAGAGAGACCTAGCACTGTGACTTGCACAAGGCAGACACCCGTCCTACATCATGTGGCCGGGTCGTGCGGGAGAGGAGGAGTTACAACAAACGTGAACTGGGGACGTAGATTAGGTTTACCAGACATGACTCACCCTAGATAATGGCCCCCACCAACAATCTCAACCTGGCTTCTGACCTAAAGATAGTATCCCTCAATGTCAAAGGGCTCAACCACCCCATTAAACGCAAGAAGATACTAGACTACCTAGCTAAAACTAAAGGAGATGTAGTCCTGCTACAAGAAACCAAACTGTCCCTGGGTGATGTTAGTGTAGTGAAAGGTAACTGGATCTCACAGGTGGCGTGCTCACCGGGAGAAGGTAAGAAGCGTGGGGTAATCACACTGGTATCTAAAAACTCCAATCTAACTCTAGAATCACAGTACCATGACGAAGTAGGTAGACTCTTGATAACATACCTGAGAGGGGGGGGAGCTTATCCACGTAGCTAACATATACGGCCCAAACACAGACGACCCCACCTTCTGGGAAGGGGTATCGCACAAGCTCGATAACCTCCCACAGAACGACCTCACTGAGGTGGCGGGGGACTTTAATATGCCTCTGGACCACATATTGGATAGACAGTCACCCTGCCAATACCAGCCCACAAGTGCACACACTACACTAAAGAATATCTGCTCCAAATTAAACCTCAAGGATCCGTGGCGGCTCCAGCACCCGGACACTAGGGACTTCGCATTCTACGCTAACACGCACAACTCGTACAGCAGAATAGATTACATATTAATCACAGGTCCACACACACACACCTAATAGAACATTCTGACATAGCACCTAGGTAAGTGTCAGACCATTCATGTATCAGCCTAAAGCTGAGCGGATGTCACAACAAAGACATCCCCGGAGGTGGAGGTTTAACAGCGACGTCCTAACTATCCCCGAGAACAAAACAAAACAAAAAAAAAAGATTGAAGAGACCATAATGGAGTACCCTAGACACAATGATTCACCGGGGATTAGCCCCACTACCCTATGAGACTCACTCAAGGCTACCGTCAGAGGCACAATAATCGAAATTAAATCCCAAATCAACAAAAACACAAACTTACAGCTGACCCAGCTCGAGCAGGACATCAAAAGCCTAGAAACGGCCCATGCCAGGGCCACTAACGATACTAAACTCCTAACGGACCTAACTAGAAAAAAATATGAATACAATAAGATCTTGAGTGAGAGGGCCGGACTGTGGTTTAACAAATATAAGACCATCAACCTCTGCGAAGCAAATAAAGCGGGGAAGCTACTAGCCTCCTACCTGAAGCACAAGCGTAACCAATTTACCATCTCATCCATCACAGACCCACACAACAAAGCCCACACAAGACACAAAGACATCCTCAAGACATTTCAAGAGTTGTATCAGGAACTCTATAAAACAAGCATTTGCAATGCAATAGATCTCGCAGTAATTAAGTTTGAGCTTTTGGCATTGCTAAATATTGCAACACTTATTGCAACAAAAGTCAATAAATTGTAGGCCAAAAAAAGTGTATTTATTTTTGTAGCAATGGTGGCATGCTGCACTTTAGATGAATATGTTTAAAAGTAAAGTGTGCCATACTGCGATTGCTGCAATAGTTAATTGTGGATGCGTTAATAATTGATGTGTGCAGTGATGGCTAGTGGTGTGTGTGCCTGTAGAAATTGTGCACTGATTGCTGGTTGTGTGTGCCTGGTGGAAGCATGCACTGATGGCTGGTGGTGTTTGTGCCCGGTGAAAGCGTACACTGACGACTGATGGTGTTTGTGTCTGGTGAAAGTGTGCACTGATGGTGTGGTGGTGTGTGGTGGTGTGTGGTTGTGTGTGGGTGGTTGTATGTGTGTGGTTGTGTGTGTCTGTGGTTGTGTGTGTCTGTGGTTGTGTGTGTCTGTGGTTGTGTGTGTCTGTGGTTGTGTGTGTCTGTGGTTGTGTGTGTCTGTGGTTGTGTGTGTCTGTGGTTGTGTGTGTCTGTGGTTGTGTGTGTGTCTGTGGTTGTGTGTGTGTCTGTGGTTGTGTGTGTGTCTGTGGTTGTGTGTGTGTCTGTGGTTGTGTGTGTGTCTGTGGTTGTGTGTGTCTGTGGTTGTGTGTGTCTGTGGTTGTGTGTGTCTGTGGTTGTGTGTGTCTGTGGTTGTGTGTGTCTGTGGTTGTGTGTGTCTGTGGTTGTGTGTGTCTGTGGTTGTGTGTGTCTGTGGTTGTGTGTGTCTGTGGTTGTGTGTGTCTGTGGTTGTGTGTGTCTGTGGTTGTGTGTGTCTGTGGTTGTGTGTGTCTGTGGTTGTGTGTCTGTGGTTGTGTGTCTGTGGTTGTGTGTCTGTGGTTGTGTGTCTGTGGTTGTGTGTCTGTGGTTGTGTGTCTGTGGTTGTGTGTCTGTGGTTGTGTGTCTGTGGTTGTGTGTCTGTGGTTGTGTGTCTGTGGTTGTGTGTCTGTGGTTGTGTGTCTGTGGTTGTTTGTATGTATGGTTGTGTGTGTGGTTGTGTGTGGTTGTGTGTGTGTGGGTGTGTGGGTGTGTGATTGTGTGTGTGTGTGATTGTGTGTGTGTGTGTGGTTGTGTGTGGTTGTGTGTGTTGTGTGTGGTTGTGTGTGTGTGTGTGTGTGTTTGTGTGTGTTTGTGTGTGTGTGGCTGGTGCTGTCATGTTCTCTGTCTCCCAACCGTCTACATGGACCTTCAGTAGATTGTGATTTCTATCATACTTATCAAGCCATTGTAACAGCCACTGAAAGTACTATGCCTGCTCACTTCACTCTCACAGAGAACAGAAGCACAGCCCTCATAAATGAAGGAGGAGACACACCCAGACAGAAGTGGGTATGAGGCAGTAGGTACCTCAGATATATCTTACCGTTCTGGGAAATGTACGGTGAGGGAAGACCAAAGAGAGGGGGGTCCGTGTGGCAGGCAAATATGTATATTTTGAAATAAATATAGGTGCAAATTGTACAATGCTAGGGATTGGAGTGTGACACTAGACTAGTGGTCATAGTAGAGGCAGAGGCAAAATGACGTTTTTTTATGGGAACAGAGGGGGCAGCCATTTACAATATGGGAAGCAGCAACAAACTAGCACTTTGGAAAAACTAAAGAAAAAATTGTCAGTGTGTGGTACTCGTGTGCTTTTGAAACAGGACTCCGGGTAACTATTGCTAAAGAGGTTCGATGCCATGCACGAGATAGTGATAGTACACTACTCCTGGTGTGGTAATATAGTGAACAACATGTGGGCACCAACAATATACATATCTTTAAGCATTTAAAAATATAAAGCTATACACAGATAATAATCCACCTTGCCAGACAGAAAGACGGTTGGACAGACAGTCTGGCGGAGGGTTCGCAGGGTAATCGGGTAACAGACTGAAAGAAGAACCGACAGACACGCATAGATGGGCGGATGAATAGATGTATGGAAGGACAACGGACTGACAAAGACAAATAAATAACATTAAACTTATAGACAGAAGGGAGAGATAACTGGATTGACATATCAATGTACCAAAACATGGGCAAAGGACAGCCACTAGACTTATAAATGAGAGAAAGGAATGGGAGGATACAGGAATTGTATAGAGAAGTACACAGAGAGGCATATCTACAGTAAAACATAACTGGGCCCTGCCGAGCCCCTGGCTGCCTGGATGCCTGCTGGACTGGGAGGCTGGAGGACTTTTCCTTGCTCTCACAGCTGTTATTATTCACACAGCTTTACACAGCTCTGATGATGCATCTCACGCACGGGCTCACAGCTGTTATTATTCACACAGCTCTGATGAAGCACCTCAGGCACAGGGCTGACGCAGTTATTATTCACACAGCTCTGATGATGCACCTTAGGCACGGGCTAACGCAGTTATTATTCACACAGTTCTGATGACGCACCTCAGGCATTCATATGTGGATGCCTGTCGTGTTTTAGCTAGTTAAGCAGCAACATATAACAAAACACTAAACTCATAGGTACATAATAGCGTTATACTACAAATATATGTTCACATATGCCTGGATGTAAGGAAATCTCATCCTGTTTTTTTAACTCCCCATGCTGTCTCTCTGCTCAGCTTTTGCCTGGAGTTCATGAAAGACCGCATGGAGATTCTCTCACAAGGACCGCAATTTTCAGTATTTTGCCACTTCTAAAAATAAAAATAGACATTAAACACATTTATTCGGTGTGTATTTACCTGTAAAAATCAGTAAAAAGGGAAAACGGTGAGCTTTACTCATACTATAGGCAGTACTTTTCAAGGTGTCCTCCACTAGGCACCACGTCAAACACCGCACCTGTGCAGCGCTGTCCAGCACCTTATCTAGGATCTACCCCACATACCACCTGTACCACAGCTGTCTGTTATGAGCACAGCCCCAAGGCCAAGAATAGAAGGCACAAAGACGAGGCTGAAATCCCTTCACCCTAAAAGATCCACATACCCATTACCTGTGTGGTTGTATGCAAACCAATGCCACAAGACTTATCTCCTTTAAGTGCCATAAATTTACGTTAGTTCAAATTAGGACTAAACCACTTTGTTTACGTATTTTAGCTTTTACTTCGCTTCCAGAGTATAATTCTATGCACTGTGTGAAGGGCAGCAACCTCCCCCAGAAATGTATTATTATGATAATCGTCATAATCATTAGTATTAATGATATCAGCTAAATATTATAGAAAAAGTTCAAGAAATTACACGGGGTGTCAATATTTACATTACTGTATATTTCAGATGTGATTATTTTACAATCATACAGAATTCAGCCAATTGATTATTCTTATTATGTTAAATATATGAATTGTTGTTAATAGACCGAGGAGGCTAGAGAGTGAACTAGATTTCCGTTGGTTTGTTCTCCGCTGCCAGGTTGCCAATAGCTACATCTCACCACTAAGCACAGATTGGCAAGGTTTGTGTGGCAGAAAATGCCCCTGGAATCCCGCGGCCGCACCGGAAGTCAGGCAAGGTCGCCTGTGACAGGGGCGGGGCCGCGTCTGGACCGGAAGAGGAGGCAGGTGGAGTAAATGCGTCTCGCGGCCCGAGGCTCCTGTGAGCGGTTTAGAGCCCTGGGGCCGCCAGCAGGAGGTTGCGCAAGTGTTGCGGGCTCCCTTGACCAAGAGGGAGCCCCGGGAAAGGAGCTGGCGTGAACTCTGCGGAGGGGGCACGAGGCACATGCCCGGTGCCTGCCCCTGCGCGTGCGGAGAGCGGAGCCCCCCGAGATTGGCCCGGTAAGTTCAAAAGGGCTGGGGGGGTCTCGGTGCACTCGTGTGTGTGTGTGTGTATATGTGTGCGACGGCGGGGGGGCTCGGTGCACTAGTGTGTGTGTGCGCGCGTGTGTATGTGTGAGGGGGGGTGTCTGTATATAAGTGCGTGCGTGCATGGGCGCTCGTGTGTGTGTCTCTGTGTACGCACATGCGTGTGTGGTGTTGGAGCTTCCCAGGAGACAGCAGCTGGCCACAGCGTGTGTGCGCGTGGCCCGCTCCGATCGCTTTCTCGGAGAGGAAATGCGCGCGGCCAGGTGCTGTCTCCTGGAAAGCAGAGTCGGTAACAATATATCTCTGGCGAGACAGCGCTTCGCGCTGTAATCGCCACGAGACCTAAACAACCAGATCTTGGAGCTGGAGGCGTTCAGAAAATGCCTTAACAGACTTGGCCTCCCACAGTTAACCAGTGTAGAAGCACATAGATTAGGACAAGAAATTAGCATAGCAGAGATTGAAATGGCGGTCAAGTCTATGAAGGATAACAAAGCCCCAGCCCCGGATGGGTACACAGCCACCTTTTACAAGCCTTTTCCAGAGCAGCTGAAACCTACCATGAAGAGATTGTTCACTGTGCGGAGAATGGGTTGGTATCACATTCCATGTCCGAAGACAACATAATAGTCATCCCAAAGGAGGGTAAGGATCAGTTGTTACCAAAGGACTACAGGCCCATATCCCTAATTAATGTGGACTGCAAAATATATGCAAAAATCCCATCTTAATAAGCTACTCCCAAATAGGTTTCCTAAGGACCCGAATGTCGAACGACAATACCAGACTCCTCTGCCACATATTAGAACACACAGCAAAAAAACAGAGCCAGCTGTAGCTATTAACCTTGATGCCGAGAAAGCCTTCGATAGAGTATCATGGACCTTCCTGGAGCAATGCATGTAATCCTTCAACTTAGGGTAAAGTTATATACGGAAAGTGATGGCGCTGTATGGGGACCCAAGAGCTCGTATTTTCATTAATGGGTCACTCTCCGAACCACTTACGCTACAACGTGGCACTAGACAGGCCTCCCCACTGCCCCTCTAACTTTTTCTGCTGGCACTGGAACCCCTGATCAGCGAAATCCAGGCAAACGCAAAAATAATAGGGGTCAATATTAATGGCGTTGAAAATAAAATTGCCCGCATACGCGGATGACATTCTTATTGTACCTGAGCAGCCAAAGACCTCAATTGAGGCCCTGATAGACACCATAGAGATATACTCAAGACACTCAGGATATAAACTCAACAGGGACAAATCAGAATGCAAATCCCTGAACATCCACTGAACTAGGGGCAGTCTAGGGGGATCGGGTCTGGCCTGGCAAACAGGGTTTATCAAATATCTAGGTATACACTTTGGTAACGATCTCATGAGCACACTAGGCCACAATGAGAAACTATTGCTAGAAAAAATAAAGAAACTCTTGGAGGCCTGGTCCCGAAATGTATAACTTGGTGGGGCAAAATCGAAACGATCAAAATGATGATCACCCCAATGATCAATTACCTGATCAGCATGCTCCCACTACTACTCACAGATGACTTCCACCGTAAAGTAGATAACCTGATTACTAAATTCCTATGGCGTGGGAAGAAGGCACGGCTAAGTATCAAAAAACTAAGACTGAAGAAAAAACTGGGAGAGTTAAATCTAGCAAACTTTAGAACCTTCCAAACCGCATTTCTGGCCAAACAAGGGCCTACTAGATATCACCCCATCAGGGATACACACCGGTATGGCTACAAGTCGAGAGAGCCATGCTGAACAATTTAAAACCAATGGAGCTATTAACAGCTAACAAACATACTTACGCCTCCAGGTCCTTTTTTAAAAAGACAAGAATTGCCCTACTAAGAATAGATAAGAAAATTGAGAACAGCATAAAGGACTCGAAGCTGGAGTCACTCTGGGCCAATAGCAAGATAAGATACAAGGGAAAATGCCTAGCCCTTGACACATGGATAGAGAAAGGCATCTCCCACCCAGGCCAACTAGAGGAAGGGGGATACCCCACCACGTTTGCCGTACTAATATCCAGACATAACCTAACAGATATTGAGTTCTACAACTTCCTGAAAATCAAAACAGCCCTATCCAAAACCAATCGCCTACCAACCCGTCAATCACACCGTATATGGCAAAGAACAACTGACTAGATAGTCAGGTATCACACCTCTACAATCTTCTACGCCCAAACTCCACCAAACTTAACGATAAGACAACTAACTATTGGGTAAAACAAGGCAATATCTCACTTAATGAGCAAGAACTGGCTATATTTTGGACCTCTGCCTCACGTTATAAAATCTCCCTGGTACTATCACAAACAAAATTCTGGCAACTCCATGAGGCTTTCTGGACCCCCGCTCGATTATTCTCACTAGGCCTAAGGGAAGATGATCTATGCTGGAACTGTAGCAAGGAAAAGGGGGACCTAGCACATCTTATCTACTACTGCCCATCACTCAAAACGTTCTGGGTGAAAATCTTTGGTTTCATATATAAAGCACTGGGTTGCACACTAACAGCTGAATTTCCCTGCCTCGCCACCGCATTCATGACCACAGGCATAAGATCAGAGCATGAAAAAGATCTACTAGACCTCCTTCTGACCGCAGCAGTAAAAATGGTCCTGTCCAACTGGAAGGACACAACTAAGACCTCATACAAAGGCTGGGTCAACTGGGTGACGTACCTCAGAGGCACGGATAACATTGCTCTACAAAACTCACCCTGGAGGCCAGCAACCAGGGGGATGTGGAAATCACTCGACACGTACCTAGACTCCTACGAACCCCCTTTAAGCCATTCAGATTCCCTCCTCCCCTCCCCCTCGGGGGCAGGGTCGAGCGGATTAGAATGTTACCACCATGGGCCGAAGAGTACCTGTAATCACTGCAATACAAACTACGTTTGGCTAACCTCGTAACAGAAATGCTAATGTACTTGTTTATGAAAATTAATAAATTACTTTGAAATGAAAAAAATAAATAAACTCCAACCTCTTTAAAATAGGAATAATAAAAGTTTTCCGGGGCGTCACATAATGCTTACAAAATATTAAAAAATGAGGCATGTCCTGTGGAGACTCACCGACGCAACCACAGGGCTCTAAAATCTGGCCTCTCTTACACCCCCAATGGCTGTGCCAACGAGGTGGAAAAGATCAAAACAGAACCTGGACAACGTTCGTGACAAATCTCTCCACGACTTTAGATCCCCCCCGGGATAAATGGCAGACGGATTTGGGCCCCCTGGGCAGCGATGATTGGCGAGAAGCCCTGGAATCCCAGAGATACGCGGCAATTGCCTGTAGGCTCAGGCTTTTTCAATTTAAATACCTGACCGCACATATTTTACTAGATATCGGCTTTGGAGGGCAGGGATGATAGGTTCCCCCATGTGCCTTCGATGCGACAGAGAGGATGGTACTTTACTCCACACACCCTGGAGCTCTGAAGCCTTGGGTCGGTTCTGGAGAGGGGTTATTTGTGGTCTTTCTGATGTATTAAGATGAGTTAAACCTCATTCTCCAGGGCTAGTTCTCTTGCATATCACAGATGAGATGGGGGCAACATTTATAAAAGGTATTTACTGCTCATGGGTCTCACCCTAGCTAAAAGGGATATTGCCCAGGCGTGGAAGAATCCCGCTCCACCAAAACTGAGCACTTGGAGCGCTGGTTTCGATTGGTGCATGGGTCAGGAGCAGCCTATTTTTAAATCAAGAGGATGCCCTCCAAAGCACTGTAAAATTTGGAAACAATGGGCAGATTTTAGGGGTCTTGAACGTGAGCGACCTCCTCCTCTCCCTGCGGACATTGAAACCATATAGAGGTGTAGCACGGGGCATTCTGGCTGTTCCGATGGACGTGTGGTATATCGTTAGGCGCGCAGGGCATAACCGAGGTTTTGTTTTACAGTATGTGGCAGTGTGTTAAAATGCTTGGGTCTGTCGTTTCGGTCCTGAATGTTTTTTGTTTTTGTTTTAGAACTGTTATATAATAGTCACCTGCTCGGTAATTTAATATGCGGACATTTATGTACTCATTGCTTTGTACTATTCACAAATACTATATCAGCTGACTTAATAAAAAGAGTTTTGGAACAAAAAAACGGAACCTGGACAATAAAAAGCGTTCATATGTGCTAAAAGGCCCTAGGAGATATGGCTCTATCGAATGCATTGTTTTCAGAATTAAAACTTTACGAACACTGGGTTTCCTCAGCTCAAGCTCTTCCCTCTCTAGTCTCCTCTGACTACAAGAAGACTCCCTAGCCCACCCAAATCCTTCTTGGTCACTGACTCTGAATGTGTGAATAATTCAGCTCTTCCTAATCTTTCAAAACTACTCTTTATAAAACTTAGCCAAGGAATGTGATGAGCATAATCAAGAGTCATACACTTCTTCAAAATCATTCTACTTAAGGATGATCCTTCGTTCAGCCAGGTCTTTAGCCAAAACGTTAAAGAACAAAGGTCCAACAGGTCAGAAAGATAGGACACCCCCAGTTCTTCATGTACCACCATATTAGACATTCCCTGGCGCACACCTAAAAGACGCTTCAAGAAGGTATTCTCATCCATAGTGACATGATCCCTTATTTCGTTACCCGAGGAGGCTTTAGCGACACATTTAGACCGGTGTACCTGCAAGAGTGCCACAATCGGTCTTCTTCCCAATCTGGAGGCAAAATTCAAAACAGCTGTGTTTCCGCGCACCAAGTCTCCCCTCATTCTCTGTTTTAATAGACCCCATTTCATCTTCTCATCTCTTAGGACCCATAGGTACAAAAAGGCGTCTGTGCGGGGAACTTGACCAGATCCAACTATGAATCGATAGTGCTTTTTAGGGCGCGGTCCGACCTGCATCACATAGGATTTGGAATCATTTATTGACCAGTCAAAATCCACCATAAAAGAGGAAAAGGAATAGAGCAATGGTTGCAACCCTAAGCGGTCCTAGACAGGAGGACCACATCTTCTGCATATAATAAAACTGGCAGGCCACGCCGACCTACCTGGCGGTAATCTACCTTAGTCTTCAATAAAACTTTTTCCAAATTATTGATATACAAATGAAACAAAAAAGGGGCTAAAATACACCCTTGACGTACTCCTCTTTATACAACAATGGCAGGAAACCCTGAGATCTTGAGAAAATCTGACCTGAGCCTTTGTTGCTTGGTGGAAGTCTTCCAGAAAGTAAACAATATTGCCATCCACCCCGATGGCCAACATAGTCTGTTAAAGTTCAGCTCTATTTAAGCGATCAAACACGGATGACAGATCCATGAAGGCCAGATAGATAGTTACCGGGCGGGAGACTGTATATTTATTGAGAATCATAAATAGGTTAAGGCACTGGGCTACTGTGGAACGCCAGGGCGGAACCTGCACTGGACGTCCAATAAAATGTCACGTTCCTCTGCCCAGCTAGTCAACCTGTCTAGAAGAACTCGACCCACCATTTTGACCGCAGAGTCCTGCAAATATATTGCTCTTTAGCAAGGAGTGATATATCGGTTGTCTTTTTTAAAAACAGGCACTATTGTGGAAGTGGCCCATGATTAAGAACAACCGGTATTTACAGCCGCGTTCATAACTGCTGTGAGGACAGGTGCCCAAAAGGTAGGGTCAGATTTATGAAGATCCGATGGAATACCGTCAGGACCTGGGGCTTTATTACTTGACAACCAAAGAATACCTTTCTTAACCTCTTCTGCGTTAAAAATAAATCCAGAAATTCCTGCTTCGCAACCAGAGGAACTGCTTAAGTCATGGGGACACCAGAACATAGCTTCAAAGGGAAGCACCTATTCCTCCTCTGTAATATGGACACCCACTGCGTTTCCTTCCTCTGGATTCAGGAAAGGGCTATTTATTATACTCCAAAATCTAGATCTGTTCCTCAAAGTGTTAACCTCAATTAACTCCCTCCAGAATTCCTCCTTTAGCACTGCTCTACGTCTGGCCAGTTTTGTCTTATACTCCCTATGACATATTCTAACTAATGCGGGGTCTCTTGGGCTCTTATTTAATGCTTCCTTCATTTTCCTGGCCACCCGGGAACAATGTGAATCAAACCATCTAGGAACCTGAATAGCGAGTCGCTGTGCAGGGGCACTGAGGAAATCACTTATTATAGTGGAAATGGTCATAAAAGCTTTGATGACTTCTCCTAGGGCCCATCGTGGCATAGTGCACAGTGCTACCTCACTAGCACACATGATGGTTAGTGATTCGTAAAATACCTCTGGGGATATCTGGGCCCATTTTAACATATTACCAATGTTAGTGACGACCGATCCAAATACATTTTTTTAAATCTTGCAAATCCACACACATCTGCAAATCCCCATTACTCTGTTTGCCTAAACTACAGGAGCCACTCACTCAGAAGCTTCAATTTGTTTGATGACATCCTCACAACACAACATCAACAATTCTTTTCTCAAAGGTGCTCTTAAAATCAACAGCACCCCTCAAAGTTTGTGATACACAGGACATGCCCCTTTCTTCAAGGTGATTTTGTGTGTGAACCCCTTTAACAAACCTAAACATTTCTGGGACACAATTAGCAACAAACAATTAGCCCTTCCATCACTCTAATAAACTAGGCATATCCTATTATTTTTTTTTATATTTAACTGTTTAAACTAAAACGGTGAATTTACACAGAGGGTGTGCACATAAAATTTCTGATTTCTACCAGAATAAGCAAGCGTGCTGACAATAAAAGAATACAAATATGAAGAAAAGGAAGGTTCCACGCGGTTTACCACATTTCCTATACAGATCAATTAGGAAATGCCCAAAGCTTCAAAATGGCCACCAGCGAGTGCCGTTTAGACGTGTTTTCGAGAGGAAATAGGGCTTGATCCAATATTTCAGCATTCGTGAGTGCGTGTCTGATCTCAACAATGCCGGCACTCGCGGGGAGTAGTGTGTCATGCAACGAATGCAGGGGCTCGAGCACTTCAGGCAGTGCCAGTAAGTACGCCGCATTCAATTAAAATCACAATTAACAACGCACCAGCAGCAGCAGGTAACTTATACAAGGGTAAATCCAGGCGATTCATACGTTCTAGCTGTCACAAAAGGGTGGCATAGTGCAGAAATGGACATTACTCCATGTGCCAGAAAGCATGTGCTGGTTTGATTCTTATTTTATTAGGCAGGTGGTGGAGTTTCATAAAGATAAACTTTTCCTGATATTTCTGCTGGTAACCTCACCTGAAATACTTGGTCACTAGTGATAAATCTGATTAGAGCAGGCATGGTGTAATATTAACACTTGGTCAGCATTTTTGAATTATAAAATCTGCTATCAGCTTGGGGGGCTTTCCTTCAGCATAAGTAGCTCTCAATATAGAACAGGTTGGAGACCCCTGATTTAGAGACATTTCTGACTTGTTCTCTGAGAAGCCTAGAGGAAACTGTCAACTTCACAGCCCTGAGGGTCCTGTGCCCTGCCGAGCCCAGCATGGAAGGCAGAGGACAGATATCAATCCTTTGGGAGGAGCTTAGAAATGGGAGTGGGGCCTATCTTAGGAAATACTGGAACCTTTGGAGATCCAATGCTGGACTGCCCGGCACTATGTCTAGTTCTGCCACTAGCAGTAAGATTCCCAGACATTCTTAGTATCATAAACCCCCCCCCCCCCATCCTCGATTGGTGCAGGGGATGGAAAGGAATTAACAGACCTGGATACAACAACTCCTTCAGTGGCAAGTATGTGGAAAATGTGCTTTCTGTTTCAACTGTAGAGATACCAACCATGGCGGACCAGTTCAAGGCATCGAATAGGATTAGGTTCACGGACCAAGGGGTGGAGTGTCTCCTAAATTTCGAACAACAGCCACTGATGCAAGTTTCATAATTTCCTATTAGAAATTCAGGGTGCGTTTGTTAGAAGAACTTAATAGGAATGGGAGGTTGTGATCTCAGACCTGCTCACATGTACAAGTAGATGCTTCACTATGTATTTATTATGCTACCAGCCCAAGGTTGGTTTATGATGCTTCTTGGTATTTATCACCTCTGAGGGTGGAGGAGGAAAGGAATTGTATCTCAGATGAGGTTTCTGAATGTACAGGTCCACACTGGTCCAGGACTTGAGCCTGCTCCCGCACAGGTTAGTGCCAAAATACGGAGATCATGGTGGGATGGTGGAGTGGGTAGTAGGGAGGAAACGAGAGCTACATTTTTGTATGGAAAATAACAAATAAGTGATGAACATTCTAAATGCAGAGTTGCTAAATTGAATAACTTTCAACCACAATTACGTGCAAAAAGGCTTTCCTTAGTATGTTGCTAGGAATAATCCGTAGGTCACATGTTGAATTAACCCTTCTCTTGTTAGAATAGCCCCGGTTTCTAAAACAAATCATTTTTAGCTCGTGTGGGAACAGGCTGTGTCCAGGGGTACAGACACTTATTTTGATTCTCGTCGGTATTCTGATGTACAACGTTTATTGATGAAGAAACAGAGAAACTTTTTTTGTAAATAAAAGATACTTAAAATATTGTTCGAATGGTACAATACTTTACCCGGCAGTATTAAAACAACGGTACATAACACCGTGGTCTCAGCACTAGAAAATAAGCTTCTAAGATTCTAAGCACTTCACTTGCTTCGACGTAGGACTCCATCAAGAAAGAAATGCTGTCTACATAAACCTATCTCAGCTGATCCAATCACTTTCCAAATAAAACAATCATTGGAAATGCAATAGGTCTCGCATTAGAAAAGTTGGAGCTATTGGTCTTGTAAATTATTTTTTTTTATTTATGTGTTGTTTTTGAAAATAGCTAAATTAATAGCTTTGTCATTTACAATGCCAATAGTTATAACTTTTGCAAATGTGACACCTATAGCATTTGTAATGCAACATGTTTTGTATTTACGTGACTTAGATGTATTGATATTACAAATAACAATGGCTTTTAATTTTTGTAAATAATTAATACTTAAATAATTTATTTAATTTATAATGGCAATAGCTTAAACGTTTGTAAATAACTTTTGTGAAGATTATGTTCAGTGTATTTTATTGTGACAAAAATCCAAGAACATTGCATTTGCACCTACACACACACAGAGCCACACACATAGATGTGGTGGTGGTGGATCTGGGGGATATGGTGGTGGTGGATGTGGTGGTGGTGGTGGTGATGGTGGATGTGGTGGTGGATGTGGTGGTGGATGTGGTGGTTGTGGATGTGGTGAAAGTGGTGGTGGAAGTGCTGGTGGTGGGTGTGGTGGTGGTGGTGGATGCGGTGGTGGATGAGGTGGCGGATGTGCTGGTGGATGTGGTGGTGGTGGATGTGGTGGTGGTGGTGGATGCGGTGGTGGATGCGGTGGTGGATGTGGTGGTGGATGTGGTGGTGGATGTGGTGGTGGATGTGGATGCGGTGGTGGATGCGGTGGTGGATGTGGTGGTGGATGTGGATGCGGTGGATGTGGTGGTGGTGGATGAGGTGGCGGATGTGCTGGTGGATGTGGTGGTGGTGGATGCGGTGGTGGATGTGGTGGATGCGGTGGTGGATGTGGTGGTGGTGGTGGTGGATGTGGTGGTGGATGTGGTGGTGGTGGATGTGGCGGTGGTGGATGTGGCGGTGGTGGATGTGGTGGTGGTGGATGTGGCGGTGGTGGATGTGGTGGTGGTGGATGTGGCGGTGGTGGATGTGGCGGTGGTGGATGTGGCGGTGGTGGATGTGGTGGTGGATGCGGTGGTGGATGCGGTGGTGGATGTGGCGGTGGATATCATGGTGGATGTGATGGTGGATGTGGTGGTGGTGGATGCGGTGGTGAAGTGGTGTTGGATGTGGTGGTGATGGTGGATGTGGTGGTGGTGTTGGATGTGGTGGTGGTGGTGGTGGTGGATGTGGTGGTGGTGGATGTGGCGGTGGTGGATGTGGCGGTGGTGGATGTGGCGGTGGTGGATGTGGCGGTGGTGGATGTGGCGGTGGTGGATGCGGCGGTGGTGGATGCGGCGGTGGTGGATGCGGTGGTGGTGGATGCGGTGGTGGTGGATGCGGTGGTGGTGGATGCGGTGGTGGTGGATGCGGTGGTGGTGGTGGATGTGGTGGTGGGGAGAGAGTGGGCAGGGCTTCAAGTCCATACTCCAATACAGCACACCTTGCATAGCAGTGCATGGGCTGACCAGGCTCGACCTATTAAATGAAATTAGAAGAGAGAAGTACGTTGGGAGTAGATAACAAAAGAGTAAAGGGAAGAAAAGTCGGGAGAAAGAATGAGTTACGGAGAAGGAGGGCAACATAATGATTCAAAATTAAAAGTACGGAGGATATGGAATGTGGAGGTGACAGCTGGCAGGAACGAGAGGAAAGTGAGAGATGTCTCTTTCTTTATAAATAACTTTTCGAGCTGTGGATAGAAGCATCACAGAATTTGAGTGAACGCGAACGTTGTCTATTTTTTCAGCTCTTAGAGCGTGCACTCTTTCTCGACATTAAAGCCTTGCGGACCCTAGTGAGAGTGACTTGTTTTGAGTTTCGTTCAAAGCCACTTTGCCGCTGTCTGCATTGGCTTCACAGTACATATAGCTCAACTTTACTCTGGCTAGTCCCCCAAAAATATGGCTGGTGTGCTGAAGAGTGAAGAAGGTGACGTTGTTCGTGTGCCAGCAGGAGAGGTCCGCAGTTGTGCGTCTCCTCCCTCATCATCTGGCTCCTGGAGGAGGGTTAGCGGCTCTCGTGATGTCCTCGGGCAAAGGGAGGAGGGTGGGAAGAAGCCGGGGGGAGGAAAGGAAGGGGGAGGAGAGGCGGGATGTATTTTCAAGCTTTAAACAAGGGGCGGAGCGAGGGGGAGGTGTGCTGGGAGAGAGAGTGGGGAGGGGAAGAGCTGCTGGCGGAGCATCCTTGTTATGGGCGATGTGTTGCTGTAAAGTGGATTATAGGCTGATCGACTAAGAGTCGGCAGGCTGGGGAACAGATGCTGCTGGGGAACGGATGAGGGGAGGTGCTGGCGGCTGGGGAGGCAGGGGGCGGAGAGCAAGGGGCGGAGCGGGAAGAGCTGCAGAACAAAATAGTGTGTAACTTTCTTTCTTTACCGAGCAGTTTATGCAATCTCTACAAGTTGCGCTATAAGAATCTGGGAAATTTTCCGCATGTCCAGCTGATGCCTGAATTCCGTGCTGTATGCTAGAGTGCTGGGGGGGAGGTGGCGGAGCGGGAAGAGCGTCGTGAGGGGAGAGAGAGTGGGGAGAGGGCGGAGCAGGAAGAGCTGCTCTCGGCAGGCTGTGTCAGTGTGGAATGCTGGCGGCTGGGGAGGCAGGGGGCGGAGCGAGGGGGAGGTGTGCTGGGAGAGAGAGTGGGGAGGGGAAGAGCTGCTGGCAGAGCATCCTTGTTATGGGCGCCCTCGGAAACATGCCCCGTTCTGTGAGAGGAATCGGTGTGGAGAGCAGAGGCTTCCGCCAACAGATGGGTAGGAGAGACTGAAAGCTATCGGGCAGGGGCTGTGCTGGAGGCGACTTGCAACCAAAGAAGCCGCACTGTAAGCGGTGATGCATAGGTGTATGACACAAGAGGCAAGCTGCGTCTTGAGCCTCCTTCCGCTCGAGGCAGAACAGACAGTTTCACGGAAGACAAGCAGTTAAGTGGATTATAGGCTGATCGACTAAGAGTCGGCAGGCTGGGGAACAGATGCTGCTGGGGAACGGATGAGGGGAGGTGCTGGCGGCTGGGGAGGCAGGGGGCGGAGAGCAAGGGGCGGAGCGGGAAGAGCTGCAGAACAAAATAGTGTGTAACTTTCTTTCTTTAGCGAGCAGTTTATGCAATCTCTACAAGTTGCGCTATAAGAATCTGGGGAATTTTCCGCATGTCCAGCTGATGCCTGAATTCCGTGCTGTATGCTGGAGGGGGAGGTGTGCTGGGAGAGAGAGTGGGGAGGGG
This sequence comes from Lissotriton helveticus, assembly GCF_964261635.1. Taxonomy (NCBI): domain Eukaryota; kingdom Metazoa; phylum Chordata; class Amphibia; order Caudata; family Salamandridae; genus Lissotriton; species Lissotriton helveticus. The sequence goes on along the minus strand of NC_136059.1, from coordinate 546,615,751 downwards.
GCGGAGCGGGAGGAGCGTCGTGAGGGGAGAGAGAGTGGGGAGAGGGCGGAGCAGGAGGAGCTGCTCTCGGCAGGCTGGGGAACAGATGCTGCTGGGGAACTGATGAGGGGAGGTGCCCTGAAGAAATGCGACGCGGCAGGCAGGGGAGGGGGCGGAGCGGGTGTGTGGGAGGAGTGCGGCTGAAGGAAAAGACATGCAAGGCAGGCGGCTGGGGGCATGTGCACGCGCTTTTAATGTCAATGCGCATGCGCATTGAGCTTGAATTTCACGGGCACTGCAAGGAATCGCCATCGATTCCTTGCAAGTTGGTTAAAGTCTGTTTAAGCCCCCATAGTCTCGCAAGCTCAATGCGCATGCGCATTGACAGGCGAGACCTAAAAAGGAAGAAAAGGTATTATGCAATTAAAAATAATACCCAAAACACATCATCCAAAATGCATACATTTACAATTTTTCATAATTTATATTGTCGGAGTCAAGTTAGTCTTCAAATATGTGCAATGTGAAAAGGTCTGCTTATAATGTGTATCAGTTTTCAATGGCTTGGCGCAACATAAGAAACTTTAAAAGTGTTAAAAACTTTTTTTTTTATTATGAGCGTAAATTTCATAAAATTGCTGAAAATAAATGCTCTGGTTCCTTCTAACAAGTAAGCTTGCCAACATTAAAAGAAAGGTTTTGTAAACTAACCGAGCTCACTTGCCGCGTTCTGATTTAGACATCTTAAATTTGCTTCACGTCAACGTTAAAGCTTCACTGCCATCATGTGGCTCGGTTGCACATTGCCGTACTGAAAGCGCCCATAATGTTTATGTTACATGCTAAAGCGCAGATTCGTAAGGTAGAAAGAAGCCTGCTACAGATTTCATAGGAAAACATTTGTTTTCATGGTACCTCGCATTACAAAGTGCTTCACTTTATCTTTAATTTTGGAACTCATCAAGCAGGTGTACAACAGCCATCTGTTAAACCATTAAAACAAGCACTTACAAATGTAATGTTTGACGTGCTATCTAATAGTAGCCTACTGTCTTGGGCAAAGAAAGGTAAGCAGGGCTCGAGTTGGGGGTACACCTAGGCACACGGCGTCCCCCCACTCTTTTCACAGTGTGGACGCCGTCCCCCCTGCCAAGAAGTTGGGCCCCACAGAAATATACTAAACTTGTCCCGGTGATATTTTTGAGACACCACGACACGTTCAGCAGCACCAGCACGTTGCCTACTTTCCATTCTTAGCAGCAACGTGCAGGTGGCAAGGGAGCCTTTCACCTCCAGCTGGGCTGAAGTTAAGGGGCTATCCGGCCTCATTTTGTTTGTATATGCCGACTGTGGGCAGCCTGGAACCTTATATTTAAATGTAAATGCATGTATATATCGAGAATTTGTACAGTAATAATAATTCACAATTGCCCATGGTGGAATCTAATTATATTTCCCGTATATTTGATTGTCCATCGGTAAAGTATATTGAATTTGCTATTATGAACATGCGTTCCTCTGGTGCGATGGGTCCAGATAAAGTCCCCATCTCTGTATTAAAACACCAGAGTGAACTTTGGAGCAAAATCCTCTTTCCTGTATTTTAATTTTGCTTTTCGAGTGGAACAGTCCCCCCTTCCTGGAAAGGAAGTATCATTGTTCCTTTATATAAAAAAGGGGCAAGAGATCTTCCTCAAAATTATCGCCAAATCGCTTTGCTTGATGCCATTGGTAAGGTTTTCGCAAAATGTATTCTTATTTTAATGAACCAATGGGTAACTGAGTTTAAAATCCTGCCTATTGAACAAACAGGTTTCAGACAAAATCACGGAACACTAGATAACTTGACTGCACTTCAAGTTGTCATGGAAAAATACGTGAAAGTCCGTGGTGGGCAGGTTTACGGCGCCTTTATTGACTTCTCCACCGCTTTTGATAAAGTGGATAGAATATTGCTCTGGAGAAAGTTATTTGATTTAGGTATGCCCCCCTTTCTTATTAAATTAATTCGCGCACTTTACTCAGATACCTGGTGAAGTTTTACTGGGAGGTGAACGTGGTTTATCCAAAATAATTTTTACCTCTAATGGGTTAAAGCAAGGTTGCCTTCTGGCTCCTTTGCTGTTTTCCCTTTATACAGTTGATTTACCTGTGGCCCTCTCAGCTTGCGCTGGTATTGCCCCGTCTTTGGGTGGAGTTCCGATTGCATGCCTTATGTATGCAGATGATATCTTGATTTTGGATCTTACCCCGAAGGGCTTGAATAATCGTTTGCAAGCGCTGTCTGAATACGCCGAAAACCATTACCTATTGATAAACACGGCAAAAAGCAAAGTGATGTGTTTCTCCGGTAAGAAGAAACCTAAATTTCTTAACTTTCCTTGGGTTGTGGGGGATCAAAAATTGGAAATTGTGAAATCTTATATCTTAACAAAATTGTCACAAATAATCTAAGTGACAAAGCACATATGGATAATAACTCCCGGAAGGCTATTTCACAGGGAAAGAGTTTAGTATCCCTGTATAAAGCCACAGGTAGAAGGCATTTTTCTATTCTTCTAGATGTTTTTAGAGCAAAAGTTCCTGCCTCCCTGTTATACGGAATAGAGTTAATAGATCTAAGAAAGTGGAGTTTTTTAAACTCCGCAGAAGGGAAAATTCTGCGTAGTTTATTATCTGTTAGTACAGCAAATTCTACTGCTTCCCTGAGACAGGAACTGGGTTTACGCAGCAGCTGGGTTCAAGGTTTGGCCAGTATTATACGTTGGGTAGTAGGTATAGCAAAAAGTGAGTCTAACACCTTAAGAGATCTTATAAAAAATGAATTGCTGGGAAACTTCAATGACTATTCCTTACTTGTAAAAAACTTCAGATTTGCCGTGGCACAATTGAAATTGGATGAAGAGATTTTATTTTCTTTATCCTCTTATCAATTAAAAACCATTCTGAAATCTACCACATGGGAACTGGGGTTTTGTCAGGACAGAGATTCCCGGCTGTTAAAAAAAGGTGGTACTCCTGTTATTGAGTCCTGTATTTTGCGGAAAGCTCAACCTTATTTGTACTGGAACATCTCTCATGGCGTTCGTCGCTTAGTGTACTTAATAAGACAAAATCTGCTTCCGTTGAAAGATCTTTGTGCCAGATGGTACGGACATTCAGCACTTTGTGATCTTTGTCAGATGTATGACCAGGACTTAAATCATGTTATTTTTGTTTGTCCTGCCTTGATGCCTTTTAGGCGCAGATGGTTACGACCAATTTGCCATCAACTCAACATTCTTTCAGCTTCATCATTTCAGGCGGCCTTGATTAACCCACCTAATGAAATGTTTTGTTTTAAACTGTACAGTTTCTTTAAATGTTTTTTGGACCTGTATTAAGATGTTTATTTTTTTTGTTTGTAGTGTTGATATGACATTTTATGTGCCTTTTGCTTGGTATGTATATTTTTGGTTTTTATGTGGACCTCATAAGGAGTTCCTTTATCATAATAAATAAAACTTGAAACTTGTATAGATGTAAATGCTGCAGAGGGAAACAAAGGCACACAAGATTGCCTTCTCTTCACAGGTACTTGAGAGGCATGCTTTTGCCTTTGTTCTGTCCCTGTACATAAATAAAGACAATGTAAGACTGTCAGATGGGTTAGCCTGTCCCAGTATTTACACAAATAATTTAAATAGCACTATTTTATTTCTTTTATAGCGCTACATCGTGACGTCATGAGGTCATTTGTATATTGTCTTACTTGGTCAGTCCCCCCACTTCTTTTTATAGGGCTTGTGCCCCGAAGGTAAGTATTAATAAAACAACGTGTCATTCCATTTTGTATTATTTCTGTTTTGGAGTATCTGGTAATACTTTCCTATAGTTATTTGGTATCGGGTGAGTGCAATGGCAGAGCAAACAACAATGGAGAGTGTGCAGAACAGTAGAAGAAATATTGCGCATGGTTACCCACAACCCGCGACAGAAAAACCAAGGCAAAACTCAGCGCTCGAGGTTTCCAAGAGAAGGCCGTGGGCGCCTGCCACCTGGGTTCTATCGTACTCAGGCCGCATATACACCAGCTCATCTCCTGAGTTCGTGAAGCTGTGTCTTAGACCAAGGATGCTTTAGGAGAGATGTGCTGGTACATAGGCAGTATGGTACATGTTTGTCAGGGGACAGTAGCATCTCTATAAGTGAATGTCACCTAGGCACACATTGGGCTACAGGTAGAATTGGCAGGGCTACCAACAAAGGACAGTCTGAAAGTGTGTGTATGTATGAATATATATGTATGTTTTCTTAAAATATTTAAAACCAACTACAAGCCTCTATATCTAGTAGTTATGTATGTATATTGTTTGTAAATATACACACACGCATAAAAAGTCAGATGTAATTATTTTAAGCAAACACGCTGCTTTGCATAGAAAGGTAGTTTGACAACTTAATGTGTGTGCAGGATGCAGTGCCCGTTTTTAGGTTGAGCCTATGCAGCATATGCGCGGTCTCTTCACGACATGCTATATTTACTCTGTGGGCTCACAGCCCGCCCATTGTCTTTATATTTGTTACTTTGATTGTCCATTAAAAAGGCTTGCTTGCTAGCAGGTAATCTTTCCTCTTTGTCCTTTCTTGTGCTCATTTGTTTCTTGCCACGGAGCAGTGCCCAACTACTGATATCATTCCACTTTAGTAATAATATGTTAATTTAGGGGCACTATGTTTTGTTGTTAATTTCCTGCTCAATCAAATGTCAGACGTTGTTTTCACAGAGCGCCTGGCCTTCCTCGTGTTTGTGGAACCTTTGCTTCTTTTTTTTTGTTCACCTCCTTCCTCCCGTCTATACTTGCTCCGTCCTCTAATCACCCCCTCCCTTCATCACAGCATTAAACCCCCATTGTAGAGGATGCCAATGATGCACTGTCCCCTGTGTTTTAATTCATGATCAACCCACTCCAAGTACCACCCCACCTCCGCCCTTCCCTGCTTTTCAAACGGACCGGCCTCTGCCCCTCGCTGAAGCCTTCTGCAAAGTAAGCCAGGGCGCTTTGTGCCAGAGAGAAGGGTAAGCCTGTGATCGATAACAATGCAGAGCCCATGTACAAAAATGTTCCATGGCAAATTTTAACATTAGTTTCACTTCGGCAATTGCAAGTTAATGCGTTTTTAAGATTTCAAGAAAACTACTGGATACAAGTAAATGGGGAACTTCACACAAGCTTTTAATGTTTGAACGAACGATAATTCTCAACTCATGGGTTACTCATTTCGTCCACACTGGGTCAGAGAAGGGACGAGTCATTGTTATGCATATGTCTCTACAGAGGTGCCTTGAACCCACTGAGCTAAATTGCGGCCATCATTGGTTTCGCACTGGCCGCCTCTGAGGATCAAGGGGTGTATTTATTCATTAGCTGGTGTTGCCACAAGTCGGCGAGAATGTGTGTCAACAATGAAGCCACAAAACATAACTGAGAGCAAAACACACAATATGATGGACGGAATGTTGCACAATGGCAAAACATTCACCCAGTCACAGATCTGGGTTTAATCCATCGTTATTTTGCTCACCAAGCCACCCCAGTTCAGACATGGCCATATGCAAATAAGTCTTGACCCTGTGCCTCATGGTAAAAGTCCAGCCTGAACTGCCAAGCCATGTCTTTCCTGGACCGGAATCAAGCATCCTAGGACCGGTTTCTGGCTATCAGCCGTCTTCAGCCAGGATAGCTTGACTCCAGTGCCTTAGTGAGCAAGGGACCCACATCTGGGCATACCCTTCCCACATAGGGTGAACAGCAAAACACACAAGAGGATGGACGGAATGTTGCACAATAGCAAAACATTCACCCCAGTCACAGATCTGGGTTGAACCCATCGTTATTTTGCTCACCAAGCCACCCCAGTTCAGACATGGCCATATGCAAATCGGTCTTGACCCTGTTCCCATGAGGCACAGGGTCAAGGCCGATTTGCATATGGCCATGTCTGAACTGGGGTGGTACGGTGAGCAAAAAAAACCGATGGATTTAGGCCCATATCTCTGTACTGGGGTGGATGTATGACATTGTTCTGCATTCTGTCTATCAACTGTTGTTTTTGCATTTGTCACCCCGAGTGGGATGGGTATGCTCAGTCGTGAGTCCCGTGCTTTGGACCACTAATGGGATGTGGTTAACGCGGCCAATCGGAAACTCGAACACAACTGGCTGGAGGTTAACAAAAGGACTTGCCGAGGATTAGGTTCACCCCAAAGGGCTTGGACAATGTACGGTAGGGTCACGTAACTGCAGGCAAGCAGTGGGCATGCTCTTGATCTTAGTGTAAGGCATAAAAATAACTATGTATTGTTTCATGCTGGCAGAACCATGCTAGGTTTTCAACCTAGCTGCTCTGTAAATTACTCACATTGAGCTTACGTAATTGTACCTTATGTGAGTATACTGACTATGCTACATGTATCTGGCTCTCTTCGACCCACAAGGTAAGACATTTTGAGGACTACTTAACAAATACAGGGTAATGTTATTCATATTTGTATAGCACTACCACAGCGGAGCATTGTAGCGCATTCTCTAACAGTGCTCCTTGGAAGACCCAGCAGTCGAACTGAAGGAAGACTTCTTTCGATAGTGTTTGTTGTTTGTCGTTGGTTTATTGTGCAAAACAGCCATCCATCCTCACTTGCCGGTCCCATTGCATGCAAATCTTGCTCTTGGCATCACACCCCAGCCCTTCTCTGGTGCAATTTGGTATCTGAGCTTCCTATTTGAGGCAAATTAGTTCACGTTTTGATTTTCTGTTGCCATGAAAATACTTTGCCATAAATTTGACGTTTTATATTAACAAAAACTTATGGATTTCACTTCTTAAAAAAATAAAGGGGTTTTGGAAGTGCTGGCCGGGTGGAGCATCGAGAGCCAGAACAAGCCACCCCTTCCCTATCAAAAATAAATAAATCTTCTGCCCACAGTGTTAACCAGGATTACTTTATAGAATAATAGACTTTGTGGTATATTTTCGGAGTGCGAACAGATTTTTAGTGGTGGCTAGATGGAAATCAAACGCTCGACCTGGCGGGAGGCAAAACATTTCCGCAGGATTTCTACAGCGGAGATTCTAAGGCAGAAAAGCTGTGGAAATACCAGCGTAGTTTATTCAAACAACTGGAGCTCAGACTAGACGTTTTGTTTTGTCATTGGCAAACAAATGATGGATGGAAGGCTGTCAATGCAAACATTCTCCCCTAGTCAAAAGATCTTGGTTAAATCCATCGTTCTTTTGCCCACTACGCCACCCCAGTTTCGACCCAAACATATGCAAATCAGTCTTGACCCTGTGCCTCATGGGAACAATCCAGACCGAACTGCAAGACCAGGTCCTCCCTGGGCAGAAACAAGCATCCTGGGACCGGTTTCTGGGTATGTCACCCTTCTTCAGCCAGGCTAGCTTGAATCCAGTGGCACAGTGAGCAAGGGACCCAAGTCTGGGCCTACCCATCCCACTAAGGGCGAAAAGTGTTACAGCAAACAAATGATGGATGGAATGCTGACAATGCAAAGATTCTCCCCCCAGTCAAAAGATCTAGACGGGTATGTTCAGACCCGAGTCCCGTACTCTCCATGCCACTGGAATCAAGCTATCTTGGTTGATGAGGGCTGAAAGCACTTAACCGGTCCTAGGATGCTTGTTTCCAGTCCAGGGAGGACCTGGCCTGGCAGTTCGGGCTGGACTGTTCCCATGGGGCACAGGGTCGAGACTGATTTGCATATGGCTGGGTCCAAACTGGAATGGCATGGTGATCAAAAAACAATGGATTTAGGCCCAGATCTCTGTACTGGGGTGAATGTATGACATCGTTCTGCATTCTGTGCATCAATTTTCTTTTTGCATTTGTCACTCCGAGTGGGACGGGTATGCTCAGACGTGAGACCCGTGCTCTCCATGCCACTGGAATCAAGCTATCCTGGCTGATGAGGGCTGAAAGCCTGAAACCGGTCCTATTTTGCTTGTTTCCATTCCAGGGACGACCTGGCCTGGCAGTTCAGGCTGGACTGTTCCCATGGGGCACAGGGTCAAGACTGATTTGCATATGGCCATGTCTAAACTGCGGTGGCGTGGTGAGCAAAAAAACGATGGATTTAAGCCCAGATCGCTGTACTGGGGTGAATGTATGACATTGTTCTGCATTCTGTCCATCGTTGTTCTTTTTGCATTAGTAGAAGAAGTGCAGCTTAATGAAGTGCATCCTGCCCAACTCTATATTCTGCTTTGAGTTATCCTGCTCGCCCCGATGTAAGAGATTATCACTTGGGGGGCTGGGGGGTGGGGGGGCAGGAGGGGAGACTGGTTCATCGGTGGCTGCAAGGGCAGTGCTCAGGCAGACAGTCGGCTCCAGTTACTCGAGTACCTCTTTCGTCTCCACCCCTAGACCATGCATACATCTTCTGATTTAAACAAAAACAAATTGACACCTCTTTAGAGGCCGAAGAATCAGTTGTTAACCAGATGGTGGAGACTTTCGAATATCTCTTGCCTGTCTCCAGAGCAAGTTGAAGCTTCTCTCCTCGGTCTGAAGGCGGACTCTCCCTTTGAACCATGCCATCCTAAAGGCCTGCAGCTAGTTACCAAGACAGTTGCTCCTCAATTGGCAATTATATCAATAAATCTATCAGCTCTTGAATCTACTGTGGATTGTGGAAAAGATGAATAGTTAAGTCTCTTTAAAAAAAAAGGAAAAAAAACAACTTGGATCCTACTGATCTGCCTTGTTGACAGACTTGCTGCAGAACCTGGGGGTTTCCGGGTCGGCACGAGATTCGTTAGCCTTTTTTTGAAGGATAGGTCCCAGACAGTTGTTATGAACCAATTCAGTTCTGATCCCATCCTTATGCCATGCAGGGTAACTCAGGGTTCTTCCCTGAAGCAGACTTTGTTTAATCTTTGCGTATCCCTGCTGGCTAAGCTGATACAGTCTTTTGGATTACAGGCCCTATGCTATCCTGATGACAAGCAAATTATCCTGTCCATCAACAAGGACATTGATGCCACGGCTGACAACTTTAAAAATTGCATGCAAGCAGTAGCGACTTGGATGGGTACCAATTACATCAGACTGAATGGGGACAAGACTGGAGGTCTTGATTTTTGGCAACCAGCCCTCCATCTGGAATACTTCCTAGAGCCAGAGAGACTGTGGGTATTGCCTGCCCCGGCAGAGTCCGCCACAAATATTTGTGTACTAGTGGATACCAAGTTATCATTTTACCTCCAGATTCAAAGTACGGTATCCACTTGTTTCTGGACTATCAGGATCTGGAGGAAGGTGTTCCCTTTTTTTCTCTCTGGAAGCCCGCAAGCAGGAAGCTTTAGCCTTTATTTATTCTAGTCTAGACTACTGCAATGCACTTCTTTTGGGATGGTGGGGGAGCGGGGAGTCAACAACTCACTAACTGCTAAACTTCAAGTTAGTTCAAAATCCGGTCGCTAACCAGATACTTGAAATTCCCAAATACCAATCAGTCTCAGCGGGGTTCTCCAAATTGCATTTGCTACCTGTTAACAAGCACATTACCTTTAATGCTATCTGCATTGTTCACCGGGCGGTGCACAATAGCAGTCCCAGAGCACTAAGATGTTCCAGAGATGCACTCCTACCAGATATCTCGCTCAGCTAGCCACAATCTTGTAGTTGTGCCAAAATTTGGAAGACCAGGTGGGGTAGTAGGCTTTTTTTCCACAGCAGCAGCAAAACTTTGGAATTTGCTCCCATGCGATATCTGTGATCTACAGGAACATTACGGTTTTCGGAAAACATTGAAGACTTGGCTCTTCACTGGAACTCCTGGTCAGTGCTTTTCATAGGGATCAGTCCTTTTTTGGTCTTTCTCTCTTGAGCTCTTCCTGCTTAAAGCACCTTAATGCCTCTTTTGATGTTTTTGCGCTTTATACATTTCCATCATTTCATTTGATATGCAGGCCTCAGGCACACTGTGGGCTTCAGTTACTCAAGTACCTTTGGCATCTCCTCCCCCAGGCCATGGATGCAATCTTGTAATTTTAACTGAGCCTCATAAACTACAGCAAGAATTGGCAAAGCCAATAGGTATTGCCCATGCGTGTGCACCATTGTACTTAAGGCACTTCACTCTAGGCCATTCTACTCCACTCTACAACACTACACTCTGCAATACTCCACTCTAAGACGCTATACTGAATTAAAATCTACTCCACTCGACAACACTCAACACCACTCTATATCACTCCACAACACTCTACTCACGCTATGCCAATCTAAAATACTACTCCACTCAATAACACTCTACCTAACTCCATCTATAACAATCAATGCCAATTTACTCAACGCTATTCTACAGCACACTAATCCAATCAGCACCTCATCCCTATGCCACTCCACTACACTAACACTATGCTACTCCACTATACTCAATGCCACTCAACTTTACAATGCTCTACTCCGCTATATACCATTCCAGTCCTATACTACTCCATTCTAGGCCACTACACTTTCACAATCTACTTCATTCTAGGCTACTCTACAACACTCTACTTCAATCTACAGAACACCTTTTATGCCACTTAACTCTGCTCTACACCACTGTACAACACTTTATAGCACTCCACAACACCCTAATCCACTCAAACACTCTACTCCATTCCAACAATCTACTCTACTCACCTCTATGCCATTTCACTATACAATACTGTACTCCCTACATTACACAACAGTACATATACCTTTATAGCAAACCCTACCACTCAACTCTAATCTACACTACACCACTCTATGCCACACCAATCCATAACACTACAATCTACTCAACTTTACAACACTTCACTGAATGCCCCTTGACACCAATACCTTTTAGCCATAGTGAATAGCAGCCCCACCAGTGTCCAACATGTTTAAAACATATTGGCTGAGCCATAAACGAGATCTATTGACTATGTCAATGCTTATTTTCTAAGTCATTTCCTGCTACATTAACCAGCTGGTGGGGAGCCAGGACAAACTGAGCTGTGGCATGGCCCCATGTGGCCCCCTCTAGAGATGTCCGCGCTCGGACCTCCCACTAAAACCGATGAGCATTTTTACGATCACCTCTACACACTCCCCTTCGGTCTTAGATCAGCTATAACAATCTCTTTATATCAATAACTATAAGAAACTTAACAAACAGAGAAAAATCTAACCACCAAAAAATAAAACAATATACTTCCTGCCCACCATTAAGGTCAAACGTAAAAACAATATTAAGAAAAAAATTCACAGTGATCACATCTTAACCGTATGCAAAGATTATCAATAAGTAGCATAAGATGGATCTCTGTGGGGGGGAAAAAATGAAAATTCACTGTCATTCGATGGAGATAGGTTATTGGCGGTATACTATATACAAAATAAATAGGGCAGGTGGGGAGACTAAGAATTAAAACACAACCACTGCTGAGGAATTTACAGAGGAAAAACTCTGTAGTTGAGATGTCAAACGTAAAAGTGAAATTTTCTACCAATCTTCTATACAACAAAGGAAGGGTGAGAGGGTGGGGACGGGCAACACCAACAAAGGAAGGGTGGGGACAGGCAACACCAACAAACGAAGGGTGGGGACGGGCAACACCAACAAAGGAAGGGTAGGAGGGTGGGGACGGGCAACACCAACAAAGGAAGGGTGGGAGGGTGGGAATGGGCAACACCAACAAAGGAAGGGTGGGAGGGTGGGAGGGTGGGAATGGGCAACACCAACAAAGGAGGGGTGGGCGGGTGGGGACGGGCAACATCAACAAAGGAGGGGTGGGCGAGTGGGGACGGGCAACACCAACCAAGGAGGGGTGGGTGGGATGGAGAAGGGCAACACCGGCATAGGAAGGGTGGGTGGGTGTTGACTTGCAACACACACAAAGGAGGGGTGGACAGGCGGGGACAGGCAATACAGAAAAAGGAAGGGTGGACAGGTGGGGACAGGCAACACCGACAAAGGAAGGGTGGGAGGAGGAGAACGGGCAACACCCACAGCGGGACGGAGGGGAACAAGAAACAGTGACAGTTGGCAACGGGCAACTCTGACAGCGGGAGGGCGAATAGGAAAAGGCAACCCTGACAGTGGGAGGGCGGGTGGGAAAAGGCAACCCTGACAGTGGGAGGGCGGGTGGGAAAAGGCAACCCTGACAGTGGGAGGGCGGGTGGGAAAAGGCAAACCTGACAGCGGGAGGGCGGGTGGGAAAAGGCAACCCTGACAAAGGGAGGGCGGGTGGGAACGGACAACCCTGACAGGAGGAGGGCGGGTGGGAAAGGGCAACCCTGACAGGAGGAGGGCGGGTGGGAAAGGGCAACCCTGACAAAGGGAGGGCGGGTGGGAAAAGGCAACCCTGACAAAGGGAGGGCGGGTGGGAAAAGGCAACCCTGACAAAGGGAGGGCGGGTGGGAAAAGGCAACCCTGACAAAGGGAGGGCGGGTGGGAAAAGGCAACCCTGACAAAGGGAGGGCGGGTGGGAAAAGGCAACCCTGACAAAGGGAGGGCGGGTGGGAAAAGGCAACCCTGACAATCACTATGACCCACTCTGCCTTTAGTTGTCGAATTATTTAGTGGTAATCTTGAGTCCTTGAGGTGAATCTGACTTTAAGACAGGGAAAACAAGTAATGGGATAGGAGGGACAGATAGGGCAAAAAGCAATGGGGCAGGAGGGGTGAAGGCATGTTGTAGCGACCAACAAGCAATGGAGTGGGAAGGGGAAGGAAGGATGGCAGCAACAATGCAGGAGGGAGGGAGCAGGAGAGATGAAACAACAAGCAATGAAGGAGGAAGCAAGATGACAGAGAAGCAACAAAACAGTACCCTCATCTGAGTGCCAGCATCGTAAGGACACCATTAAAGACATTAACCAGCACTCGGTCCATACGCCATCAACGAGACTAACACACAAAGAGGAAGTGAAGTCTGCAAGTACTGATCAATAAGAAGCATGGAAATAAGTGCAGTTGAAGACAACTAATGGTAAGTAATGGGCTGGCTAAAAGTCCGTTTTTAGAGGGGGGTTTTCACCTCAATAATATATCGTCGCAAACTAGAGCACATGCACACTTCCTGAAGGCAAGTAGTTAGTGAGATTCAAATCAGCATCAGTGGTACATAAAAATAAAGCCACTGCAAGAGGTTGTAACATAAGGGAATTAGCCTTAATCAAAATATAGTTAAGTAATGAACACACACAAATCAAATGACTTTGTAAGTCAAGAGAAAGTCTATTTATAAAGTCAGATTACAATTTACAAAGAGACTACTCAGTATGAAAGCAAGGAAATGTTCTTTAAGCATAAATCAAATAACAGACTGTGTCTTTCAGAAACAACTAAAGGTCTGGCACACATCCGAGAAAAAGAACATTTTAAAGTTTCAGAGAATTAGGAAAAAAATGTTCTCAATATACCGCGAGGTAGTATCATGGGGCTGAACTAAAAAAAAGTTACATTAAGTAAACTCATGAAAATCGCTGAAATGATCATACTATAGGGGACTGTCCATCCCTACGATTCATTTGGGAGTGGGCAACTACACACATGCAAGACGCACTTGGAAAAGCAATTGAGCACCAACACTGGGGCTCTTCAACATCTGGGAAGCGACTGATCTCACTGTAGTCGAACAACAACTAGTCACCTTAGGTTACACATTAGTAAAAAGAGCAAAAGCAATGAAGTGGGGGGGTACCTGGGCGACCATCGACAAATGCCTGGGCAGCCAAACTGGATAAATGTATGATTGGATTAAAAGACGTGTTTAAATCTAGGAGATGTCCCAAGAAATGGGAAAAAGTGGAGTTGGTGTAATACATACCGAGGGGACCTATGTATATCTCCGACAGTGGAAATGGAAATGTCTAGGAATAATCATTGTACATCTGATCTGATTGTATGAGTCCATACCTGTGTAAAACAATCTACACTTGATGTTCTACGGTCAAATGGTTTGTAAATTAATACACGCAATGATTGGGAGTTTCTATTTAATAAAAAAATATTTTAAAAAAAAATCGCAGAATTTGTAGAACATAAAAACAGGCTACTTCAGGAACTACCTAACATGTTAATAAATAATGGTCTCCTTTACCCTACAAGCATGAGAAACGACATAGCACTATTGAAGCAAGCTAAACAACGAACCATTTAAAATGAATAGAAAAAACCGGTTGTGACTGCAGGCAGCAACAGCCTTTTTGCCCCATTACAGGAACATCTCCAACATGGCTTCCTCTAGGCAACACTGGTTGATACAGCACAGAAAAGGAATACCATGAAATAAATATATTTTCGAATATTTGCTGAAAAGCAAAAACAGAAGAAAAAAACATGTACATTGGAAACGTGTTTGTGTAACTTTAAAAGACATGTTTTCTTGAGCTGTTCGTGCATACAAAGGCCCAATAAATTAATTTTGCGGTATATTTATGCTAACTTAAACACATGCAAATAAGCATTCGTTTCTAGTAAGTGAAACACTGTCGCTGTTATCAAATCATAATAGTGTGAAAAATTGCAATGACGAAAAAATACTTTTTATTCAAGGATACTTTATTTTACAAGAGGAATAGCAGTGGTTGCTTCTCTGCATCTAATCTAGTGAATGTGTTTGTTTACATCTTCAAAAGAAATCCCTGTATATAAGGCAGTCTCTACTTTCTTTATTACAGGCCACTTGTGAAGTTTCTAATCATCGATAATAACAAAATGATGCAGCTGTTCACCTCTAATAAGTATTTACAATTGAGTAGTAATATCATAATTCCTGTTGCCAGTTGATCTGTTTTTATAAAATGAATAGTGATCAGCAGAATTGAGATATTTTTTGGCGATGTTAATATTTTTGCACGCTATAGGTCACTTCACTTGCAAACGTGTACACTGTGAAATCGAATAAAGCAATTTAAAAAATGAACAGTAGGTGGCAGTATGAATCCAAATATTTAAGAGAACACAAGGCAAAGCTTAATGTATGCAGTAAAGAAGTCCAAAATGTGTGGTATCTCAGGGTTTTATAGCAAACATGTTAGTAACAAAGTGAGAAAAAGCCTTGTAAAAGTCAAAGCAACGTGACTTTGTCAAAAGGAAGAGACAGAGCACAAACAACAGCAACAAGCAATAACATAGTTCAAGCAGCATAGAAGTAAAGCAACACAGAGCACAATAATTTTAGATAAGAACGCAAATACGAAGTCCAATAAGCTCAATATGTCCGATTTAGGGAAAGGATAGCACACGAAGGAGAGAAACAGCAAACAGATGCACTCTAATGGTGGATTTACACAACCAGTGGGTAAAGAGGAAATGCTCAATGGGAGAGACAAACAAGACTTACAAGCTGGGATACAAACAGTAGCAGGCACGTAAGAATGGCAGGAAAGTCAACCTATGATAATCAATGGGCAGCTCAAAGCCCCTGTATGTTCTTACTAAATCATAATAGATTTGAAAATCTATTGTGTCTTATAGGCGCAACCATAAAAGAAATTATTCAGAAATTGTCTTATTCAATTGCTGTGGTCACCTAATCTCTAACTGAGCTCTAGTTTAAGGCTATAGAAACAATATTCTACAAATAGAAAAGCAGAAAAAGTGGCAGAGCCAAGTCACTATCACTGCTCTTTAAGAAGAAGGTAAGGGAAAAAAAGGTCAGAAAATGTGTGGGTCTTAGTAAGAAAATGGATTAAAATTGAATTGGGGTATGTGTCTACTCACCTCAAGGAATAATCCCAATTTTTGTCAGGGTGAACCCTTAAAGGCACTAAATTAACCTGAGCTCAACCCCTCTTTGGCTCAGTGCAGACAGTCTTAATTTTGGGCAACGTGTAATGTGTTTATGCAGTACTAAAACAGTAATAAAGCCAAAATGTAAAACAATAAAATTCCCAAACCAAATTAGAAAAATATAGTAAAATTTAATACATAAAATGACAAAAATCCAAGGTGAACCGGATATGTGGTTTTAAAAAAAATGTAAGTAGTAATAGCACCAAAAAGCACAGTGTGCCAATGATAGTCAATCGTTGCAGTAGACCGGGACCTCTGTGTAGTTTGAGACTTTCAGCAATGGAGGCGGAGGGATGTACACACATACATACACACACACGTGTACACGCACACACACACACGCACGTACACACACACACACACACACGTGTACACACACACACACACACACACACACTTGTACATACGTTGGGACGCGCAGTGGTCTCCTACTGCTGTTGAGACTGCTATAAGGTGCTACAGGCTGTCTGAATGCTGCTTGCATAATTTTGCACATGTTATGTTTAGGACCGGCACATTAATTATATTTGTACTGTACTTGCTGCTACTATCGATTTTAAAAAGGACTTTGGTTTTTAATTTCTTTTTAACTTCTTAATTCTTCCTGCTGCTACTGGGCCAAAGAATGTCGGTTTAATTTGCACACAAACCTTGTTTCGCCCTGAGGCTTCCCCGGTCCGCCGCCGCTTGTGCAGTTTGTTGCAGAGGGAAGACCTCAGAAAACACCACTTCCGGGCTCGTTCTTCCGCCCAGGTTAGCGGTCTAGTGGCCAGGCGTGCCTATTTAGAGGCGTGCTGGTCGGGACGCGCGGCGGTCTCCTACTGCTGTTGAAACTGCTATAAGGTGCTACAAGCTGTCTGAATGCTGCTTGTATAATTTTGCACATGTGATGTTTAGGACCAGCACATTAATTATATTTGTACTGTACTTGCTGCTACTATCGATTTTAAAAACGACTTGGGTTTTTAATTTCTTTTTAACTTCTTAATTCTTCCTGCTGCTACTGGGCTAAACAATGTCAGTTTAATTTGCACACAAACCTTGTTTCGCCCTGAGGCTTCCCCGTCCGCCGCGGCTTGTGCCGTTTGCTGCGGAGGGAAGACCTCAGAAAACACCACTTCCGGGCTCCTTCTTCCGCCCAGGTTAGCGTTCTAGTGGCCAGGCGTGTCTATTTAGACCCACGCTGGCCAGGACGCGCGCAGTGGGCGCGCCGCCGGTGCGCCATAGGCAAGCCCGTCTGCGACCGTCTGCGCCAAGACCGGGCCGAGGGCCAGAACCCCTGGTCCTGGCAATACTGAAATTTCTAAAGTAAGTTATACTGGAGAATCCCTTATAGCACTTATCCCTCCATGACAGAAGTCCTGCGACATATTTATGGGGGAAGATCTTTTACAAACTGACTATGTTCAATGCCAGGGATGCAAAATAAAACTATGCAAATCGCTTAACCATACAACAGAGCTTCATACCAATGTGAGCTACCCTACTCCTAAGCTCAGAGACCTACAGCTAGCCCTCATTAATGCCAGGTCCCTTGTAAAACACAGCTATGAAATATCGGACTTTATTACTGATAACAAAATAGATGTTCTATTTATCACTGAAACCTGGGGCAATGATGTCGCAAACCCGGATTTTAATATTGCTGTCCCCACTGGATATAAAGTGTTTAGGCATGATAGGCATTTGGCTAGAGGGGGTGGCCTTGCACTGATCCATAAAACTGAACTTAGTGCCCACTGCACAATAGTCACCTCCACTAATTGCGAGGCCTTTCATTATAAAATGTCATTTCAGGGCCAAGACTCAAGAACCAACTTCTTGACAAGTTTAAGCTCACTCTTTGAATGTAGTCTCCAATACAAATGTTTTACGCTCCTGGGTGACTGGAATTTTCACCTGGAAATGCAGGAGGACAAAGACACCAAGGAGCTCTTGGAATCGATGTCCGAGCTGGGCCTTACGCAACTTATCCAAGGTCCCACACATATTGCGGGACATACCTTAGACGGCATCTTTTCCAATAACCTGTCTCTCCATTGTATCCACACCCTTCCATTAACCTGGTCTGACCACCATGCTAGTAACCAACTAGTTTTAATGATTTCATTTTGTTAACATGAGTACATGGAAAGTACTTAAAACTCTCAAGAAACCATTTCACCCCCTCCCTAAAAATCCGAAAGCACTTACATTATGGTAAATCACATATGCTGGTAAATAGTACAGACAACTATACGCAAGCTTGGAGAGACTCAAAGTCTCATGAAACACTTTTCTGCTGACAGCCCATTTCACTTTCATCTCCACCTCAAAGTAGGGTTGAGGTCCAGAAGGCTACCTGGGGGCTAAGTGTTGTTTTGTCCAAAGTTTTGATCTGAACCAGAGGTTGGCTTTTCTGTTCCCAACAGAAGTCAGAGGGTGGATAAAAACTTAAAAACAAGGAGTTCTCAAAAGCTTCCAAAATAATTCCTAAGGGAGTAGTGGTAACCAGTCCCAGTCTTATCCTCAAAATTAAAGGGGTTCCTTGATTATAAGACGGGCAGTTTTGTACTTCAATGTACAGAGTGCTACAAACATGCGTACAACAAGGGTGACTCCAAACGTCCCCACTGGTGAGCAGACATCAAGGTTGGCGAGTGTAGCGCTCAGGAGAAGGGAGTCCCAGTTAGTTTTGTGGGACCAATAGAGGTTTCCCTAGGGGATAGAGAAATAGTGTCAAAAGCGCACATGTCTTGCAAAGTATAGGAGGTAAGTCAACATTAATGGGCAATAGGTGGAGCCGCTGCAAGACACAGGAACCAGCAGGAAAACTATCAAGTGTCACCTAGTGTCTGCAGAGCAGGTCCTACAAATATCTTATCCATCGACTACACAGTCTTAGGTAACTTCTATTTTCACCTAGAGGCACACCTAGACATGATAAAGCAGCACTTCTTCACACACTGCGAGGCATAGGCCTCTCACAAAGTGTAACCAGTTCCACACACCTGGCAGGATATACACTAGACAGTATTTTTACCACCACCACCCCACTAGGCAACATAAGATGTCTTCTATTAGTCTGGACAGAGCACAGTGCAGTTCTATTTGACATCTATTCCAATCAGCCCTGTCCCATCACCAAAACCCGACCAATCACTTCCTCCTCTCGGGCTTGGCACAAAATTCAACCAGATCTTCTCTGTAGAACGCTAAATGACTCGCTACTTGTACTTTGACAACCTAGACACAGCTGTCTCCCAATATACTCTATGGTTAGATACTGCTGCCAGCTCCTTGGCACCGGTTAAAATGGTTAAGTCCAAAGCCCCTTGGTTTACTGCTAAGCTTAGGGCTCTCAAACAAAGCTGTAGAAGACAGGAGAAGAGACATTAATAAGAAAGAAAAGGCCAAATATAAGATCGGTTTCAACTTACAAGATTTTAGTTGTAAAAGAAAAAGCTTCCTACTTTACTAGAAAGATAGAAGAAGCTAAAATCTTTACTAGAGAATTGTAGCAAATGGTCATCAATTTGACAATGGACACTAAAAAAAAAAAAAAAAAGACTCACTCACGCTAATCAATCCTTTTGCAACACCTTGGCCAACCTTTTCCTACAAAAAGTGGAAGAGGTGTACAATAGGTTCACTTCTTCAGCCTCTCCTACCTTCAGCGACAGGTCCTTTACCACCTCATTAGATGAGCAGAAAACTCTTAGTGAATTTGCTATGCCCACTTTAGAGGAAGTCACCAGACACTACTTTAGGATCCCCGCAGGATCACTGCCCTTCGAGTGTTGATAAGCTAGAGGCAGAGACTTTTGCCTGTAAGCGAACGAGTATTTTGAATCTAATGTTTAAGTCTGGCTTTTTCCCGTTAATCTGGAAAAAAGCCTCTATACTTCAGCTTCTAACGAGAGCTTCTTTGGATCCCAGGGATCCAAACAGCTACTGCCAGATTTCCTGCCTACATATGCCTGCGAAGATTACGGCAAAAATTATGAACAACCAACTTGTAGAGCACATTCAATCTAACTATCTCCTGGACTCAAATCAATTTGGCTTCAGCAGTGGCCACAGTATGGAGACAGCCCTGATCAAGGCTACCAAGGAGATCAGGCAGGCGCTCGATTGGAGTGAAGGTGCAGCCCCCATTCTGTTCAATCTCTCAGCAGCCTTTGATACTGTTATTCACGGGCTGCTGCTGGATTGACTAGCAAATATCTAGATCACCGGCCCTGAATAGGATATGCTGAAATGCTTCCTCCTCAATCTAGAACAGTCTGTTCGACAAGGCGAATTTGCTGCACAGCCTTTCTCCCTTACCTTCGGGGTCCTTCAGGGGTCCTTGCTCAGTCTAACACTTTTTAATGTTTAAATCACAACCCTGGCGGACTTAAAAAAAATAAAAACTTGTTTTTTTCCCACCAACTTCATACACAGATGACACCCAAATTGTTATCTCCCTGGCCAAAGACAATACTAGCACAGGGTCCAGATTTTGTGACTGCATGCAGGCAGTCAGTCACATGGATGGACAGGAATTGCTTACAACGGAATTCAGGAAGACCCGAAGTTAAATTGTTTGGAGCCCAAAGCTCCTTTTAGACCCCGTCCTGCTGGCCACAGGAAATGGGTTCTTTACAAACACCTGTTAGGGAGACCCACAGCATTGGAGTTCTGATTGATGACAAACTGAGCTACACTGATCACGTGAACGTGGTGACCTCAATTGCCTTGTTGACACTCAGGACAATGAAAAAGTTATTACTATACATTCCAATGAACGTTCAGAAAACACTTATCACATCACTGGTAATGGCATAATTAGACTACTGTAATGGTCTACTTCTCATTGCACACCAATACATGTTGAATACATTGCAAACTCTGCAAAATGCCAGCACCAGACTTCTAATTAAGATTCCAAAATATACCTTTGTGCTCAAACCAATTGAAAAAAACCTGCACTGGCTTCCTATTAGACAGAGAATTACCTTTAAGCAATCTGTATAGCTTACAAAGCACTTCATGATCTAGGCCCAGATTTCTTACAAATCAGTTTCAAAATGGCACAGCCTCGGTAGAACCTTATGCTTGGCCTCTGCTAAATTCGCAGTTCTCCCAGGTTCAGGTGGGTTGCCTGGGAAAGGTAGAAACTTTGTGCTGGGAGCCACAAAGGCTTGGAATGTGCAGCCGCTGTACATCAAGGAGTCGCCCAACTTACTAGCATTCATGAAAGCTCTGAAAACCTGGTTATTTGACATTGTGTAGCCTCCCTGGCTTTTCTTCCTGTTCTTCTGCTCTGCCACTAAAACTAGCACCAAGACACCCCCGAGTAATCGAGCACTCTAGAAAACTAATTAACATTAACACATTTCACCAAGTCATAGTTATCAAAATAGGGAGAGCATCTAGTGCTGGTCTGGTCTCTGTGTGGGGGTTAGGGAGTGTCTGGATCTCTGAAGGTTGCTGTGAGCCATGCCATGCCTGCTGGTTGTTTGCTAGAAAACCACCTGGAGCACACCACCAGGAGCACACGACCTGGAGGGAGGTAGAACTCAGGTGTCACTTGTAGATGATGGGATTGCCTGACGGGGTCTATGTGACTACACAAGCCATGGCTGCCTCGTAAGGGAGCCAAGTATGTCTGGAGCCTGGAACAATGGCCTAGACAGCTGCCAAGGAGAGGGGCAAGGGGTGCAGGAAACCATTCCCTGAAGTTCCCACTGTGGAGGTTGACTGGGTGTCTGAGGAGGAGGCCCTCGAGACAACCGGGGAAGACATTGCCGCCCTAGGTGACCTACCCAAGTTTGCTAGCTGGCAGGTTGAGAGTGGATCCACCATGGAGGAATTCTGCCGAGCGCAGAGAGTGTCCCACTCTTGAGGGCTTGAGGCGCCACATCTCAGCCAATGCAGCAGGTTAAGCCTCTGGGAATCATCTAACCTACTGGGAGAACAATCTCCTTTACAGCGAGCCTAAGGTTCCTGGTATTGGGGCAGCCCATGTGCTGGTGGCCCCCTAATGTTGCCAGGCCTTCCTACTGGGCTTATTTCATGATATACCCCTGGCAGGACATTTGGGTTAAGACATGACCTTTGCCAGGTTTCTCCCCCACTTCTCTTTGGCCTTAATAAAGAGCCTCAGATGTATACTACAAGTCTGTTCTACCTCGAGCCCAGTGGGAAATCAGGGAGCCAGCAAAACGGTTCCCTGGTCCCACTACTATACGTTGGCACCCCCTTTAAAAGGGGCCAGCATCTACGTCATTGGACCCTTGGACCCAAAGACAGTCCTAGGCAACTGGTTCGTCCTGGTCAGCCATGCCTCCCGCTACCCAGAGTCCATTGAGGTCAGCACCAGCGGTGTCTAGAGCTCTGATGATGATCTTTACCAATGTTGGGTTCCCCAAGGAGATAGTGTCTGACAGAGGCACTAACATCATATCTGCGTAATTGAAGTCGATATGGGATGAGTGAACATATAAGTTCACCACACTATCACCTTCAAGCCAATGGCCTTTTGGAGAGATTCAACAAGACCTTTAAAGGCATGCTTATGGGTCAGCCTGATCCCATGATGTGTAAGTGGGACATACTCTTGCCATGCCTTCTCTTTGTCTACAGAGAGGTGCACAGAAAGGAGTAGGGTTCAGCCCATTCTAACTCCTCTATGGACAACCTGCTAGGGGACCACTGTGCCTTGTCAGGGATGGGTGGGAGCAAGCTCCGAGGAACCCTCCCCCAGGATATGGTCAGCTACATGCTGTCCCTCTGCAACCAGATTCACTGCTTCTGGAAAAAGGCAAAAAGGGATCTGGAGGCCAGCCAAGAAGTCATGAAACTCTAGTTCCACCAGAAGGCTACACTGGTAGAGTTCCAGCATGGCCATAAGGTGTGGGTCATGAAACCAGTAGAGCTCAGGGCATCTAGGACTGCTGACCTGGCACATACGAAGTCAAGGAGTGTAAGAGGGAGACCACCTACTTGGTGGATCTCCAGACTCCTAGGAACCCCCAAAGGCTGCTCCATTTAAACTTATTAATGACTTACTTTGAGAGGTCCGAAGTGAGCATGCTCTTGTGATAAATGACTGAGTGGAAGAGGAGAGTGAACCACTCTCTGACCTCCTCTCTGCACAGAAACACAATTGGTCAGTGGAGGGTATCAGCCTCTGTTCCACTCTAACACCAGAATAGCAGAGGGACTGTTACCAGTTGCTGGGGGTAGGCTGCCACACTGTTCGCACTCACCCCTCAACTCACACATCTTTGCATCCTAAATGGGACACTGGGGACAGCCCCTTGTAAAGAACAAAATGTACTGATTGTCAGACAGGGTAAGAGCCAGCATCAAGGAGGAAGTCGCCAAGATTGTAGGGGTGGTCGAGCCCTCTAATAGTCCCTGGTCCAGCCCTGAGGTGTTGGTACCAAAAGCAGTCCTCACTGGGCACTACATCAGAACTCTGGTTCTGTGTAGACTTAACTCAAAAACAAGGACTGATGCAGACCCCCATACCCCCGAACTCAGGAGCTCATTGACAAGCTGGATACTGCCAAGTTCCTCAGTACCTTTGAATTGACATCAGGGTACTAGCAGGTAACTCTGACTAAGGAGTCCAAAGAGAGGTCTACATTTGGAACACCAGAGGGCCACTTCCAGTTTCTGGTGATGCCCTTTGGATTGAAAAATGGTTAAAAGGGTCCTGGCTCCTAAGGAGGCTCTCTGTGCCGCCTACCTAGATCACACTGCTGTTTATAGTTCCAGCTGGTAGGAACACTTGCAATATCTCCACAAGGTGTTTCAGAAACAGGAAGGCTTGACCATCAAGGGCAGTAACTGCCAGATTGGGCAGGGTTCTGTGGTGTATTTAGGACACAACTGGTAGGTGGAGGTGCAGCTTCTCTAGGCCAAGATTGAAACCATCATGGCATGGCAAACACCTAAAGCCCAAACAGAAGCGAGAGCCTCCTTAGGCCTCACTAGCTATTACATATTAGTTAAGGGCTTTGGCACCATTGTTGCACCCTTAACTGAGCTGACATCCAAGAAGCTCCCCAGATTGGTGATCGGCAGAGCTTATCAAAAAGCCTTAGACTCTCTCAAGGAAGCCATGTGCACAGTACTGGTGCTCAGGGCCTCCGACTTCTCCAAGGAATTCATCGTGCAAATGGACCTTTCATGGCATAGGAACAGTCTTGGAAAAAAATGCAGGCAGCAGTCTGCATGCCGTGTGCACTGTACCCTAGGGAACTGTTTTCCACTTGAAATTAATAAAGATAAACAGCTATTTCCTTGTTCAAAAGCAAATTCTTTATCTGAAAGAACCATCGTATTTCATAGTTGAAAACCAACATCATTATTTCTGAATGTGCATCACATAATATTCAAATACATCTATAATGTCGACTGTCTGTCTAAATAGATACATATATATGTTTCACCATTTCAATCACCAAACAACATATTGTTGAGGAAATCACATATTTACAAAGTCTTTGTATTCATGAAGTAATAAATTTCATAGAGTCCGGAGCCCAATGCATTTCGGGAAAACGGATTTCCCTTCATCAGGGGAAGTTTCCTGAACGTAAAAATACCAGTGTGAAATCTTCTGTTGGAAATGGAAAATGGTACTCAAAACTCAATGCTCCTGAAAACGTGCTGGACTTATCAACCTGGTGATGATTTCACCAACCTGCAGTCAAATATCCTGTCTGTCCTTGCACCTCCGGTGTGTAACTCTGCTATTTGTATGTGGAAGTCCAAGCGACGTGCTAATCTGCTGTGTGATCTAACGAATCAACTTGATGAATGCTAGTGTACCAATTCTTGCCTCACATTTGATACAAGTTTGCCTCTTTACTAGGTGCTCCGTTACGTAACCGCCCACTAACCTCCTGAATACCCGATATCAAATGTTCACCATTCAACAGAGGTGGAGTGCCACTGAAAGAGAAGCTTTTGAAGTGGTATGGGCACTGCAGAAGTTGAGAGCATACCTGTTTGGGACTCACTTCCGGGTTCATACACACCACAAGCCCCTCAAATGGCTCATGCAGATTAGGGGTAAGAATTCCAAACTGTTGAGGTGGGCCATCTACCTACAGGGAATAGACTTCATAAAGGAGCATCGAATAGGGACAGACCATGCCAATGGTCTTTCCAGATTCTTCCGCCTTAGTGAAGAGAACTCCCAACAGGTTGGGTAGCTCTCCCCACTTCCAGCTGGGGGGGTAGGGGGGAATGTTAGACCTGGTAGCCTTAGGGTGGTCTTCCCCCTTCGTTTTGCCTGCCTTCCTCGATTTTCTGACCTTGTTTTTGCTGGTTTTAGGACTCTCTGAACTTCACCACTGGTGACCAGTGCTAAAGTGATTACACTCTCTCCCCTAAACATGGTAATATTGGCTTAACCTAAATTGGCATATTTAATTTACTTATGAACCCCTAGTAAAGTGCACTACATGTACCCATGGCCTATAAATGCTACTATTAGTCCTATAACACGTATTGTGCCACCCACTTAAGTAGCCCTCTAACTAGGACTCAGGCCTGTTAAGATAAACCTTTTTATATATAAGTCACCCATAAGGTAGGCTCTGTATGACCCATAGGGCAGGGTGCAATATGTTTGAAGGGCAGGACATGTATCTTTAGGTTTTACATGTCTTGGTAGTGAAAAACTCCCAATTATGTTTATCACTATTGCAAGGCCTATCTCTCCCATAGGAGCACCTTGGGATTACCTTACTACATTTTTCAAGTGTAATTCACAATTGTGAAGAGATGGATTTTAAGTTTGCTATCTCTGAACTCTCAATTTAAAATCACAACTTATGGTGAAGATGAATTTTAAGTTACAGTTAAGTGAATGCCACTTTTAGAAAGTTTTTACAGGTACATAGGGTTAATTAGGTCTCAGAGAAATAACTGGGCGCTCTGCCTCAAGTATACGCAGCTTGTATATAGAACTAAATGACTGTGTGGTGCAACTGGCGAGCGGGAAAACCCTCGGACCGCTCAAAAGTGTGTCTATCAAAAAAGACACACCGATAACTCATACCAACACCTGCCTATGCACACACTAACATTATTAATGACATTTGTATATGTTTAAGACCAAAGCAAAATCATAGAGCCAAAGACAGCAACAATGATGGATTCCTTGACGCTATATTTTCAAGATTTTAATAGTTCCACACCAGCCGACGCGTGTTTCGTCGCGTTGGGAACAAAGTATTCGCGACTCCTCAGGGCTTTCGTTTTGCAACAAGAAACTGGTCTAGGTCGCTCCACCGGTGATATTTCCGACCCAGCGGGGCCCGTGACCATCTGGAGTTGTTGGGCAACAAAATCCGAATAGCGCAACTGACATTCACAGATTCCTTGTATTCCCTGGTACAGTCCGTAAAAATGTCGTAAAATATTGGTCTTAGGGTGACTATCAATGTTGATTGTTCTTACAACGAGTGATTCTAAGTATAACGACCCAGGAGACCTTCCTTATGTCAGGAGCGGATAACCCCAATTTAACACACCGCGCTGTGTACGTCGCGTCCAGTCTCCCCAGGTCACCGTGTTCCGTGTGTTGACAACTGATAGTCAGCCTAAGACCACTATTTTACGACATTTTTACGGACTGTACCAGGGAATACAAGGAATCTGTGAATGTCAGTTGCGCTATTCGGATTTTGTTGCCCAACAACTCCAGATGGTTACGGGCCCCGCCGGGTCGGAAATATCACCGGTGGAGCGACCTAGACCAGTTTCTTGTTGCAAAACGAAAGCCCTGAGGAGTCACGAATACTTTGTTCCCAACGCGACGAAACACGTGTCGGCTGGTGTGGAACTATTAAAATCTTGAAAATATAGCGTCAAGGAATCCATCATTGTTGCTGTCTTTGGCTCTATGATTTTGCTTTGGTCTTAAACATATACGAATGTCATTAATAATGTTAGTGTGTGCATAGGCAGGTGTTGGTATCACTTTTAGAAAGTTGTTACAGCAAACAAATGATAGACGGAATGCTGACAATGCAAACATTCTCCCTCAGTCAAAAGATATGGGTTAAATCCATTGTTCTTTTGCCCACTACACCACCCTAGTTTGGACCCAGCCATATGCAAATCAGTCTTGACCCTGTGCCTCATGGGAACAGTCCAGACCGAACTGCCAGGTCACGTCCTCCCTGGACCGGAAACAAGCATCCTAGGACCGGTTTCAGGGGATGCCACCCTTCTTCAGTCAGGCTAGCTTGAATCCAGTGGCACAGTGAGCAAGGGACCCAAGTCTGGGCATACCCATCCCACTTAGGGCGAAAAGTGTTACAGCAAACAAATGATGAACGGAATGCGGACAATGCAAACATTCTTCCCCAGTCAAAAGACCTGGGTTAAATCCATCGTTCTTTTGCCCACTATGCCAACCGAGGTTGGACCCAGCCATGAAGGGTGATGCCCTGAAACCGGTCCCATGATGCTTGTTTACGGTCCAAGGAGGACCTGGCTTGGCAGTTCAGGCTGGACTGTTCCCACAAGGAACAGGTTCAAGACTGATTTGCATATGGCTGGGTCCAAACTGGAGTGGTGTGGTGTAAATGTAAATGTAGTTGAGCTTATATAGTGCACAGCTACCCGCAGTGGGTTTCCCGGCGCTTGCTTAGGGAACCCCCCCTGGTATTCCCCTGTGAGATAGCAGGGTATCCACAAGGTGAAAGTCAGGCATCCCGCCACGAGGGGCCGTTGTGGAGATTAAGCAAGCTATTGCCCAGAGTCGCAGAGTGTGAACCCGTGAGTCGAGGAGGCACCGGGGCGAGAATTATCGAGTCCGTGGAATTTTTTTTTAGCCCAAGACCCCGCCGAGGCGGGGAATTGAACCCTGGTCCAGGACCGATCTCAGCTTCCGGGTCTGCTGCCTCTAACCCCTGAGCCACACTTCTCCACAGAAGCAAAAGAATGATGGATTAAACCCAGATCCTTGTAACTGGGGGTGAATGTTTGCATTGTCCAGCATTCCATCCATCAATTGTTTCTTTTGCATATGTCGCCCTAAGTGGGAAGGGTATGCCCAGACGTGGGTCCCTTGCTCACTACACCACTGGATTCAAGCTAGCCTGGCTGATGAAGGGTGATGCTCTGAAACCGGTCCCAGGATGCTTGTTTCTGGTCCAGGGAAGACCTGGCTTGGCAGTTCGTGCTGGACTGTTCCCTCAAGGAACAGGGTCAAGACTGATTTGCATATGGCTGGGTCCAAACTGGAGTGGTGTGGTGAGCAAAAGAATGATGAATTAAACCCAGATCCTTGTGATTGGGTGTGAATGTTTGCATTGTCCAGCATTCCGTCCATCAATTGTTTCTTTTGCACTTTTAGAAAGTTGGCATTTACTTTCTTTAGACATTCTGTGCCTGCTGCCGGTCTCTGAATACACGTAGAGGTGAGTAACAGCTGGCTTTTGTGCATTCCTTCTAGACAGCCATGCGCAAAAGTAGCTCAGGTGTGACTGATGAGCCATCTGCATCCGGATGGGCCATCCTGGGCAGGATAGGTGGGAAGGAGGGGTTGACACTTAAACCTGAATAGGCTGGGATCTGTCCCATACTAAGAGCTGCATATCCCCTTGTAGTGAGTTTGGACCCAGGGCAGGAAGGGAGAACCTCAATGCACTTCCAAACTTTCTGTGAAGTTTCCCCCCACTTCAAAGGCACAACTGGGTATAAGTACTGGACCACAAACACCATGCCTTCAGTACACTTTTGGACCTCTCTGCTAGGAGGAAGAGCTGCTGTGCTGCTGAAAGGACTGCCGCTTCGTTGGACTTCTGTCTTGCTGTGCTCTTGCCTTGTTGAGCTGCCCTGCTGCCGGCTGTTCTCCTGCCTGGGTGATAAGGACAGGACATGCATCACTTGAACCCAGAGTGACTCCCAGGGCTTGCGGGCTTGTCTCCTGTTCTAAGTCTCAGGGATAACAAAGACTGCAACTAGCTGCATCTGGACTCTACAAACTATTAGTCAGCCCTGCCAAGTGGTGCCACCCCAGTCCTGTACCCTTGGAAGCGAGGCCCAAGGTGCGTCTGCAACCAGAACCCACAGATCCTTATAGAAACAGGCATATCTTTGCCTTTGAGTGGGTCGGAACTGGTGCAGCTGTGTTTTTGCATGGATCGGACTTGGTGCATCCTAGTCAAAGCGTGAACTGGAGCCAGTGCATTGCACTTGGAACCAGCGCATCACCTTTGAAATTGACGCATCGCCTTCAGAACCAGCTCCTCGCACTCTGAACCGACGCATCACTCCATTGGGTGGAGAATAGACGCATCTCGCAAACTGCGTGGCTTGTCACTGTTGCATCGCTTCAACTGCACCTCATATGTTCGGCAACGACGCATCCTGGGCCAAGGTACTTTGGTTCAGCTGGCCCAAGAGGGTCCCTGTATCCAGCCTGTGCTCTATCGCAGTCAGCCTCAACTTCTGACTTTGCCCGGGTCCAGTGCGATCAGATATCCCATTTAAGCGCGGGTTGCTTCTAAGCGCAATTTTGCATTTTTTATTTTAAAAAATCATATCTCGACTGCTACTTGTTGGATTCTTGAGGTTTTGGTCTTGCTCTATTTATAAAAATTAAGCTCCATTTGTCTAACCTTGTGTGGTGTCTTTTTGGGGTGTTTTCACTGTTATAGTTTGCAGTGTTTCACAAATACTTAAGCCTGCCTACTCAGTGCCAAGCTATTATAGGGTGAGCACGGGATAATTTAGGGTGTGCTCGGACTTACCCCTTCTAGGATTATGGTTCCCGCTTGGTCGGGGTGCATACCTCTGTAACCCAAAAATCCCATTTCTAACAAATAAGTCTAATATTTCTTTCAACAAGAAGACTGTCCGTGTTCTTTGTGCTTACACTCAGAACAGGAATAACATTTTCTGTTAGATATTTTTGTTAATATGCTGGGTGCATAATATATGTGCTGCATCCTCGGCAAATACTATTTTCAAAATGTAACACTTTCGAAGGTATTTAACTCAATTGATGCAAGCCAAATATCAATTTTAGTTACGATTCCCGACAGGGGCGACCTTCATCCAAACATTCCACCCAGCTGACATCATGTACATACAATTTATAATAAAACTGCAAGATTGTCTAGTTCTATACTCTGAAGAGTAAATCACTTTAATAAATTGATTTTCAGGTTTAGAAAATGTTCTACTTATACTAGATTCATTAAATACTGCCTCCATTTGACAGTACCTTGGGTAGCGTAATTTGTTTTCCACATTCTGATGTCAGGATCTAAAAATCTTTTTTTTTCTAAATTGCCCTTAGAGTGAGTTAGGTCTGACAGTAATGCCAATTTTTTGGTAAATTGTTGCTAGCTTCTGATATACTTTGAAATTCTGCATTTCCCCAAATGACATTATAATTATGAAACCTTGGGAATGTTAGCACGTTCTGCATGTCCCACCAAATGTGGGCTGTTTCTTGGACCAATTTGATTTAGGATGATAAAATTAAGTTAGAAAGCCTCCTGGTAAGGTCAGGAAGATCGTGACTTCTCAATACCTAAACCCTTTTCCATCACACCAACTAGGGACTAAAAGATAATCTATATAATGAACTCAAAATGACCAATGGTAATTTATACCAGCTTCCTCTACAAGATACCCACTCCCAGAACGCTTATGGTGTTTTTTACCCTAAAGGAGAATTTACGTATGCAGCGACAGGAATGTCCCCATCTTTATAAACAGGTGTTTAGCACTGCCCTAAGCACCCACTTGCACGTGAAAGTAGTATCTTGACTTTTTGTTTGGCACTATTATTTCGCAAATCAAGTATATGTACAGAGTCCTAGGCATGTCCCTAACAATGGGAATGTCACAATGGGCATAAGACTACTGTCCATGCTCTGGGTGGGGCACAAAAGGGGTAGTGGAAGAGCATCATGTTTTGTGAATCCATCTTTAGTGTGACAAGACCGCTTACTCTGGATCAAAGAGTGTGTGGTCTACTGACCCTCTCATGTAAAGTTCCGCTAGTATGTGAACCCTCCGAAGCTTGTGTCGACAAGTGTGCAGTAAATGTGCAGCATGTGTATGGTACGACTATATGTGTCAGGAGTGTGCGTCCTGGGGCCAGTGGGAATATTTTGGATGGACCCTGGTTTGGCATTGCACAAGAAGAGGATAGTTCTCTAGACAGTGGAACAGTATGGTGTACATTCCTATGGCTCGAGTGTGGAAATCCAGGCACTACAGTGAAGAAGAAGGGAGAGGAAAGAATTGTGGATACGTTCTGTCTGGGCACTGCCATTGGGAAAATGGCAGCGCTGAAGAGTAGGACTCCAATTTTAGTTGTTCACAACTGTGTTCCCCCGGGTGTCCCGATAACAAGCGCCTACCTGGGGTAGGCCACTCTAAGAGGCAAACCTCTATTAACACGAGAACTGAGCTTTGTCACCAACGCCTGGGTACACCCTGCATTTGGCCCACTTGGTCCCTGGCTGCTTGGCAGTGGGCTTGCCATCGCCCCCACTCGCACACTAGAGGGCCGTGGCTTGCCTTGTGAACAACTGAGAGGGGGACACCTCCCCCCTCTTCCTGAGGAAACTTGTAGCTTGTGGAGCAGAATTCTCCCTGGGACCTGAGGAAGCCCTTATCCCGAGGGCTGACCTGATCTACAGCAACCTGGTCCTGTTGTTGGACCCATACGTGAAGACAACATAGTGGAGAAGTCACTGAGGTTCTCATCTCTTGTTTTTCACTTGTTGGTTGCCTCTTGATGCTGCCCCTTGTCCCAACACCAGTGGACCCCTGACCTTTGGGGGACATTTTGAGGGTGGAACTGTGGTCAGAATGCTGATCAGAGGGGGTGCCCCCTTCATGAGAAGTGCTGAGCACTCCTGTTGAGCGGTGTCAACCCAGAATCATCCTACCTGATAGCCTGCCCATCTGGATTGCATGTGCGGGACCAGATCCCCTGCTGGCATCTCCCAGAGAAGGAAGGCTGTGGCTCTCTTTCTGTGGTTCACTTGGCATGTGTGAATAAGTGGAGTGACTGCTCGACCCATATCGCTAATGTCACACAGATCCTCCCTGTTGCCTCTAACCACCAAAGTGACCTCGCTCTGAACATTCCTTGCCCTGCCAGCGAGGTGAATTTTTGCTTTGCCCCCTGCTGCTCCAACAAGTCACCCCACGCCTTACTACGGTGGTTCTCCTTGAAGAGTGAGGGCAGCTGCAGGACGATTCTGGTTGGCCTATTGTCCTGTTACACCCTCCTTGTATCAACAAACGAGGCTGTGCATCAGTTGGTAGCCCTGCATGACTAGGGGACCACCCTGCCTACTCGTTGTGCCTCTGCTGCCTTAGGTGGTCTTGGGCCCCCTGGATTAACCCAGACAATGGGCGGCCTACCGGCTGCCATTACACGAGCCCTCCCTTGGGGGAAAACTGACTGGTCTGCTTTGATTTGATCTCCTCTGAGATACATGATCAAGCCTGAGGTGCACCAGTACCTGCCCTATCCAGTGGGCTAGAAACCATTTACCCTTGGAGCGATCGTTAGACGTCTACTGCACTTGTTGCCTCTCAGCCACCCCCAGAAATGCTAGGACTGGTTTATAATGATGGGAAGCATAAGACCACTAAACCACTGTCCACTGACACTAGGGAGGCGACATCCATCTCTGCAACTGCAGACAGGACCCTAGACAGCCTCCAGCACCTTGAAGCAACCCTTCAAACTCATTCTACTCAGTTGGACAAGGTGTTCCAGGCCATCATGGACACTAAAACATCCCTGGAAGCCCGAATCAACACTATCTCGCTAGACGTGAATTTGCAACAAGCTGATTACCGCAAGTTAGCAGAGTCGACCATAGCTACGGTACGGCAGTACATGACCTGCAAGAGCGGCTGAAACACAAGGAGGAAAGGTTGCTATGTTTGTTCGCAGAGTGGAAGACAAGTAAGGACGGTCCATATGCAAGAATATCCGCCTTCTGAGCTTCCCCGAACGTTTGGAGAGTCTTAGAGTGGAACGGTTCTTTGAAGAGTCGCTGGGATAGCCAGTTTTGGGAAATAGGGTGCGAAACTTCTTCTCCACTGACCATGCACATCGAACATCAGGCCATCACCACTTTCCTGGTGCCCCACCGTGCCAAATCAGAGCTTGTCTCCTCAATTATCGAGACCATGCCCTGCTGCTGCAACGGCTTCGCACCAAAGGCTCTTGGCAGTATGAAAATGTGATAATTGCAGAATATCTTGACTGTACCATGGAGATACAGCGCAGCCGGAGTTCCTATTCCAAAGTCAAGCAGCGTCTCCTTGAGTTGGAATTTAAACATGCACTTTTGTTTCCAGTGAATCTCAGGGTGGTTGATGGCAACACGACCCACATATTCCACTCACCGGAAGATGCATGGACCTGGCTCGATGCTAAGGATCTGATGCATGCTCCACTCAAGGACTTGAGTGCTGGAGACTCCTCTATGCTCTAAGCCCCAATCGGTGTTGAGATCGGATTAAGGTGACTCGCTCTCATCGACAGCTGGGGTCCAAAGGGGGCCGAAAGTAATCCTGGGCTTAATCCTACGCTACGCTAACGGAGCATGCAAAGTTTGTACTAATTCGCAAATTGCACGTAGTCCCATTGTAAATGTTGGTCCAAATCCAACTGAGCACGTGTGATTTTTTGGCGCCCACTACCCCGCCTGGCTTGTCTGAGTGTTTCTGCTGAACCTTCCCCCTCCGATGACTCTAACTCCAACTCACTACCAGCAGCAGAATCAGATTCCTCAGCCATAGAAAAAAAATTATCGCCATCCGGAGTACCAGGTATCGTACTACCTCCATCTTGCGACTCCAAAAGAAAATTCAGCTCGGGTTCTAAGGATCTTAAATCAAGACCAGCATTTTCCCCTGTCAGACTTAGAGCTTGAGTAGAGAGAGTAGACATTGCAGAGCTATTGTTCTCCAGCCCTAATGTAGCAGGGGGTACTAATGACAAAGATTGAGCACTGTCACATAAGGAGCTTACGCTGGTAGGATTTAACTGAGTACTCGGTGTTAGCATGGAATCGGGTCCCAAGCCGGTAGCCCCTGTCACACTTCTGCACCCCCAGCCCCCCTTGGCATAGAAACAGGCGCATTTGTAGTCGTTTTCTTACTCCTTAATAAGATAGGCGTACGTTCAGATGTACCCTTGGACTGTAATAGGGGTTTGTGGCTTACCGGTTTTCCTGAAAACATACCAGGGACTGTCAGAGTTTTTTTTTTTGTTCCAGGATCCAGTGTATGATCCATACCAGGTTTTCCAGCACCCACTAAGTTGT
Source organism: Lissotriton helveticus (assembly GCF_964261635.1). NCBI lineage: Eukaryota > Metazoa > Chordata > Amphibia > Caudata > Salamandridae > Lissotriton > Lissotriton helveticus. The sequence goes on along the minus strand of NC_136059.1, from coordinate 546,581,637 downwards.
TGTCTTTGCTGCTAGGAGCCACATCCTTGACCCCTTCTCTATCCCCTTCCTTTGTAGCTTCCTTTAGGCCATCTTTACGGGGGGGGGGCATTTGTTGCTGTCTAAAAAAGCTGAAGTAGAGAGCTGTGCGACACCGCCTCCACCCAACTCCGCTATGGAAAGTCCGTAAGCGGAATTCCGCCAGCTGAGTCCTCGCAATCCGGGCAATCCACGCTGCAACCATCCACACGAAACTCGTTTGGAGCCTCAGCCACTATGGAGCCGCAAGGCCGTCAGGAAAGGGAGACAGCAACAGCCAAACCGCCAAGCAGAAAATTACACAGTCCAAAATCCAATCCGGTAAGAATCCGCTTCACTCCACCCGGCCGCCGCTCCAGAGACACGGAGGGAGCCGCAGGTGAGCTGCTTAGGCCGCGGGTGAGCCGCGGGGGGTGGGTGGGGGATCTTAGGAGCCTCAGGAACCGTAAATAAGCCGTGGATAAACCACCGCACCAAAGACACAAAGGGGGCCACCGGAGAGATGCAGAAGCCGCGGGAGAGCCGCGGGAAAGCTGCGGGTGAGCCGCAGGGGAGCCTGAGGAGTAACTCGGAAGCCACAGGAAAGCCGCGGGTGAGCCGCGTGTAAGCCGGTAACACTGCAGGAAAAGCCGCAAGAGAACCGTGTTCTGGAGCTGAATGTTTGGGAGTGACCGACGAGTTAGTCAGGGCATCAGACTAATGGGTCAGGGAGCAACCATCCGCGATACCTCACGCAGCCGCCATCTTGCCCAAGTCAGGAAAGGCTACTTTTTTCGATGGATGTTGATATATCTTGAAGACAATGTTTCAATCTTTTTGCCTAGAAACAATTAGTTATTTACCAGAAGTTAGAAGGAGCCTTTGATCAGGCTGAATTAGCTGCAGAGATATGGGGATATTCTTGCATACACGAGCAGGTCAAGGGTCTACCAGTGATCATGCTGGCCTACAAGCTTTTGCATCATTGATGAAGTCCTGTGTGGTCACGAGGCTAAAACGTGAGTAACTGTGGTTGTTTTCATGATTTGTTTTCTAGTAAACTGCACAGAACTGCTGGAATTATGACTGAGCAATGGAGAGGGAAGTTGGGGTTCTAAAATCATTTAGAGGGTTGGAAGGAACACCGCAAGGGCAAGTGGTGAGGCCTTCGACTGAGCTGCCAAGGCAGCAGGTTGTCCAAAGGCACTGCCCCTTCAGGTAATGTGGTTGGAGGACCCTTTTTCCTGTGAATTCTTCTAGCAAGTCTCTTTTTGTGACCTTAAGGCTCATCGTCAGCTCCTCCTGTTCAGATTGCCTGTCTCATGTTAAGGTCTCTTAATTACGGCCTGGTCTTTAGGCCACAGGTCAGCTTTCCAGGACAAAGGGCAGGTTACTCTGAAGCAAGGCAGGCAACGATCTCATGGCATTCCTGGCTCCAGTCAGATTTTCCTGCTACCTATTCCTGGGTTGATCTTCAGAAGAAAAGAGAACTAAATATCGATACTGCTCACCACTGAAATGTTGAGCAGTGGCTATTCCTGAAGGTGTGTGCTGTACAGACAGACTAATATTGGAAATAATACATATTTTGTTAAATGATAACACAAGGACACAGAAATATGCATCAGTTTACTAACCATGCAATTACACATTTAATGGAGTCCACTAAATGTGTATGGAGTGAACACATAAGAAAGCCCATATTAATTTAGGAAAAATATAACTTTGCATGAATATGGTCAACTAGAAAGGATACATATTCCCACGGGATACCTGTGCACTACTTAACTCCTTGTAATCACTGTCATCCACTAAGATTCAAATTAGTCAAAGGCACAATGGGTGCAGATAGGAACTTTGGAAGATTACTGGCAATAAATAAAAACAATGTGATTTTGAACAAAGCAGAGCGTTATAAAGCCACTGCACTGCTTCCGGATAATGAATACTCTGCAACCCTCAACATAACTCCATGCATCATTCTGGAGAAGTTAAGATACTTGTTTAGTGTTGTGATGCACTTTTGGTAAAGCACTTTAGTTAACGGATGTGTTTCACAACTTCTGCGATTCAAAATTTTACTTTTTAGGTCTGGATACATATTGCAGCAGTCACCTGACCATATATGATCAACAGTAAAAAGAGCTTTAAGAAGCACACCTAAGAGAGGAGCTTCGTCTCCACCCACATGTTGGTTACTTTAAGTACAATTCTTGATTGTGCAGAAGGCGTGTGCTGTCATTGAGAAACAGTGCTTGTTGTACTCCTTTTGGCTCCTGAGGAGAGTACAGACACCTAAAAAAATTAATTATGTGACAGTTTGCAAAGGGAAGTCTACTTTACCATGTGATAATAGTAATGGCTAATAATATTAGGATGTTCCCTCATTTAAAATGGCTGAGTCACCCACATTATTCCTACAAATGCGCTTGTGCAGGGTTTTTCTTCCCCATTTACTTTTTACTGTGACAAATAAGCTATTGGTTCTGCCCAACCATCCCAGTAGTCCGACAGACATGTCCGTTGCTGCAGGGCCAGCATGCGGATCCTTTCTGCTGCATCAATGCACTGTCTCAGGATGCTCGCCCCAACTGCAGCCGTCGATACACAAGCAGCTGCCCGAAGTCAAGGGTGTCAGAGTCACAATTATTGAGACAGCCCAGACCATATGGCTCAATTTGGACTATAAATTGGGAAAAATTACCGGTAGGTTAAGAGAGTGACAGGCGAGATTACTTTTTAACTGTGAGCAATTCTATCCATTTTACGATTAGACTATGCTGCTATTTCATTGCAAAATCCCTGCTCCTCTTCATTCTGCAGAGACACTGCACTCTTGAACGGTCCCCTCTGCAAATTCTGCACACTAGTGCAGGATAATATCTATGTAAGTGGTGGGGTGCGATACTTCCCCCCCCATATTCCAGCAAGAAAATGAGTAAACGGATTACTTGCATGTGGTTTCTGGGGGAGTGGGCTTCTCCCCTGAGAAATTTTGGGGTCAAATTATGTGTTTTAATACTTTTTATTGATTTTAAAATAAAGCTACACCAACAATACAAGGTTGCATGTTTGTAAGGGACAAGTATGAATATCGTAGCGAACTGGAAGCATGAATTCCTCCTCCCCCACAATCAATAAGCGTAATCACTACAGTCCAAGTGAACAGAGTAACATCAGGGAATAAGCGCCACATCAGCACTATGGGGCCCATGCCCCTCAGACGGTTGTTTGTTTATTGGCATATCCTCTCCACTTATAGATCTCTTTTTCGACACTGAATCAGTGGTTCATACCTCTCCGCCAAAAAGACAGCAGCAGTGAAGTTGGTGAACGCAGTGTTGAGCAATGTCCCGTTTGGCCAGAAGACACTAAATACCTGCACATACCCTATGGCATCAAGTGTCTAGCCAACCATCCTTTATCCCAAGAAGCACCCACTTAGGATCTAACGCCGCAGTTACCTGCAGAGATCTGGCCATGCACTGTGACCCAGTAGGCTTGTATAAACAGGACCGGATAACGTGATAGAAGGACCCAGCAGGGTGCGGCAGAGTATGCAAGCAGGCGAGTCTGCGTGCCTCATCTTTCAGGGCCGACCAGGGATTTAATATTTATGATGTAAATAGGAGAATTGGATGAGCTGCCGATGACAGGGTATGGTCAACAAGCGCAAAACCATCTTCTCTTCGTATCACTAATCATCCTCCGATTCCCCTAGGTCCACCAATCAACTTGCTCTAAACTTAAGGAGAGGGTCCAGGGTATTCAGGATAAATGAGCAATATAGACCGGAAATTCACTATCGACCCAAAGGTTTCATCATCACCTTCAACTCTAAAGGGTTAGTTTCAGGGACCTTCGTAAATAACTCTTTATATGGGTCAAGAGCCTGCCTCATCTGCAAGTATAGGAAGAATTGTGATTTATGAGGTTGTATTCAGCTTTGAGATAATCAAAGGAACAATCGGGTCCCTGTCCTACAGGTCGCCCAACATACTATGCCCAATCAGGTCCGATCCCCGGAATCCCTTCAGGCATGCTACTCATTCCAGCCGAATCCTGGCCCACAGAGGTGTCTGTGCCTTGGAACCCAAGAAAAAATCCTTGTATCCATGGATTGTAGGTCTGGAGGAAAGAAGTAGGTCGAACAAAAGGGTAATTCTAGCACATAGAGAAATCTGGGCAGGACAAGCATTTTATATAAACAATCCGGCCCGGCAAGTTCAGTGGAAGAGTGGCCCAATTAGCAAGATCTGTACGAGTGTGAGCCAGGATTGATGCAATGTTGAGGCTGCATCTTATATCTGTAGGTCAGATGTAATGTGAAAGCCAAGATAATCGAAGGCGGTCGAGGTGACCCTCAATCAGGCCTCAAGTTGTGGGAGAAGGGGCGGGCCTACCAAGTGAATGTATTGTGACATTTTCCAATTAACCCGCAGGCCCACTGCATCACCATATACCGCCAGCAATCTAATGAAGCATGATAGAGTCGTCAGGGAAGACTGCAGATAGAGCAGTATATAATCAGCATTGAAGGCTACCCTTTCTTCTTGGTGCGAGGGCCAGGAGAAGCCTTGAATCTCGGCATCTATACTAATCCAGTTTGCTAGGGGTTCAATCACCAGAGAAATAAGCAAAGGGGACAGGGTCCATTCCTGCCTCGTGCCGCGCTGAATAGGACAGGGCATGGAAAGAGTCCCATTGACCAGAACCCTCTCCATAGGTAGGGTGACCAAATGTTCTGCTTTTTTAAGAACTTTCCCGCCGTCCCAACACTTTCTGGCAAAACAAAGACATCTCCCAGTTTTTGAGAGAGAGTTGAATTATTATGTACGCCCGGATTTTGAAAGAGGGTCAAACGAATGTGCACATTAGGCACAGACTCCAATATCAAATATTTGTTACACCATTTTGCTATGTTTGGATCCACCCAATATGCTGAGAATTACATGCATCATGATCAGCCAGGTGCAGTGGTGTGTGTTCTCTGTCCCTGCTACTAGGTATTGCTCAGCTAGCAGCTTTTTCATTTACACATTCAAGTCCCCACAGCTAATGATGGTATCTTAATAGAAGCATGTGAGGGCCTGCAGTTTGCCATAGGTAACACCTCCCATCCACATGCTATTAGTATCCTTGTCCATAAGGCAAGAATACCCTCCAGTAGGCCAGACTAGCAGCACACTTGCAAGCATAAAACACATACACTCACTCATTATATTTCTTGCACACTTTCATATATTTGTACTGTCACACTACTACTCACACTTCCATTTGTCAATTTGCTTTTATTGTGTTAGAAAAGCTTGCCCGATGCTTCTGCTATACCTGTCTTGCCATTTAGTGATATTTAATAGAAACATATTCTCTATACACTATTCAAAAATAACATATACCTTGTCAATGTTTGATACAGGTACGATGTGAATCAAAAGTGCAATCCCTTAAAATAGCTATACAGGTCATACATTGGGTTTCACATTTGGATCAAACAGTTACAGTATTGGAAATGAACGAATCCACTTTCTAATACGTAATAACACAGCATCCAATTGATCTTATGAAATGCTTGACTTCTTCGGCAACCATGTCAAGTTTGAAATTTGTATAGCGCACTACTCACCCAGAGGGTCTCAAGGCGCTTGAGGGAGGTGGATACTTTACTTATCGAATAGCCAAGTTTTTAGTTGTCTCCTGAAGGAGAGGTGTTCTGAGTAAGGCGGAGGAGGGTGGGGAGGGAGTTCCAGGTTTTGGCCGCTAAGTATGAGAAGGATCTTCCTCCCATGGTGGATCTATGGATGCGTGGGATTGTGGCGAGGGCTTGATTGGACGATCGTAGTTGGCGGGGGGGGTGTAAAAGGACAGGCGTGTGTTGAGGCATTCGGGTCCTAAGTTGTAGAGGGCTTTGTGGGCGTGGGTGAGGAGACGGAACGTTATTCTCTTGTTGACGGGGAGCCAGTGGAGGTTTTTTAGGTGGCCGGAAATGCGAGCTTGGCGGGGGATGTCTAGTATGAGTCTGGCTGAAGCGTTTTGAATGCGTTGGAGTTTTTTCTGTAGTTTGGCTGTGGTTCCGGCGTAAAGGGTGTTTCCATAGTCCAGTCGGCTAGTGACCAGTGCGTGCGTGACCGTCTTTCTAGTTTCGGTGGGGATCCAGCGGAAGATTTTTTTGAGCATGCGTAGGATGTTGAAGCAGGATGATGTGACGGCATTGACTTGTCTGGTCATCGAGAGGGAGGAGTCCAGAATGAAACCCAGGTTTCGTGCGTGGTCCGTGGGGATGGGTGCTGTTCCCAAGGCCGGAGGCCACCATGAGTTGTCCCAGGCGGAGGGGGATGAACCTAAGATGAATGAATGAATGAATGAAATATCATTTATAGTGCGCAGCTATGCCCAGTGGGCGTCAAGGCGCCTAAGTCAAATAACAGGCTGTTAGCAGACAGAAACAGGGCCTACTGATATGCATTAATAAAAAGCCAAGTTTTCAGTGACTTCCTAAAGAGGTCGAGGGAAGGCAGTAGTTTGATTTCCAGGGGGAGTGAATTCCACATCTGAGGTGCCAGTATGGAAAAAGCTTTGCTCCCCCATCTAGCCTTCTTAGCTCTGGGAATTACCAGTTGATTAAGCTCACTGGAACGTAGGCATCTGCTCGGAACATATCTAATGAGTAGCGACCCAAGGGCATCAGCCGAGCCTGCAATTAAGGCCTTATATGTTAGGCAGAGGAGTTTAAAAGTAATCCTTGAAGGAATGGGGAGCCAGTGGAGGTTCTTCCTCGCTAAGGTCATAGATGCCAACCAAGGCAGAGCGAGAGCAAACCGAGCTGCCGCGTTTTGTATAACCTGCAAACGCTGGAGCAGGCCCTTGTTGGCCCCGGCGTACAGTGAGTTGCAGTAATCTAGCCTTGAGCCAACAAGGGCGATCACCACCTGTTTCCGTGCCTGTGAGGACAAATAGTGAACGATCCTTTTCAGGGTCTTGATGACACCCCAACAGGTAGCCACCGTTCTGTTGACCTGAAGCTCCATGGAGAGCTTGGTGTCAAAGATGACGCCGAGGTTCCTGGCAGATTGTGTAGGTATAGGGCAGCTACCTAGAGAAGGAGGCCACCAATCACCTGACCACATGCCCTGGTCTTTGCCAAAGACCAGGACCTCTGTCTTATCCCCGTTCAACTTTAGGGAGTTGGAAATCATCCACTCTGCAACAAGTTGCATGCAGGCCCTAAAGTTCGATGCGGTTTCATTCACAGAGTGGGTCAGGGATACCATAATCTGCGTGTCGTCGGCATACGACACTACCTCCATCCCCTGAGATCTTACTAGTCTTGCAAGGGGGGCCACGTAGATGTTGAACAGGGTCGGACTCAATGCCGACCCCTGTGGCACCCCACATTGCAAGGACTTAGCAGGGGAGAGGTATTCACCTAGCATGACACGCTGCTCTCGTTGGTGTAAAAAGGAGCTCAGGAGACTAAGAGCCGGTCCTTCTACCCCTGCCTCCCTTAACCTAGATGTTAAAGTAAGGGGAGACAGGGTGTCGAATGCTGCTGAAAGATCTAGCAGCACCAGTACGGTGGTTTGACCCAAATCCACTTTTCTGCGGATGTTATCCATGACTTTCGTCAAGGCAGACTCTGTGCTATGCAGCTTTCTAAAGCCATGTTGGGACCAGTCCAAGAAGCCCGAGGTATCAAGGAAGTTTGAAAGATGGAAATTCAAATGGGTCTCCAACATCTTAGCAGGGGCCGGCAGCAGAGAGATGGGTCTAAAGTTCTTCAGTTCTCCAGGGTCTAAGGTGGTCTTTTTCAGCAGCGGCTTTACAATGGCTTTCTTCCAAAGTGACGGAAAAATGCCCTGTTCCAAGGCTCCATTCATTACTTCCAGCATCGGAGGAAGAATGATCTCTCTGCAGTTCTTAAGTTGTTTCAGAGGAACTGGATCAAGTGGGGATGAAGATTTTGTTTTGTCCAACAGACTGTTAAGATCCTCTAAAGAAAGAGCAGGGAAATGTTCAAGGGACTGAGGGGAATCTTTATTCCAAGCTTCCAGTCGTTTAATTTGAGAGAAATCCTCAGAACTAAGAGAGTTCCTCTGCGACTTTAGAGCTATGTAAATATCATCTATCTTTTTGTAAAAAAAGTCTGATATATCGTTACATAGCTTCTGGGAAGCAACTACCGGGTCAGGAACCTGAAGAGAGCACAGAGAGTCAACTATATTAAAGAGCTCTTTAGAGGATGTTAAGGCACAGGTTAAGTTGGAAAAATAGTCCTGTTTTTCCTTAATGACTCTATTTTTGTACTCTCGTAATAGGATCTTATAGCCTTCTCTATCTTTGGGATCCCAGGATTTACGCCACCCACGTTCCTTCTGTCTGCATTTTTGTCTGAGAAGCCTCAAATCGGCGGAGAACCAGGGGGCAGTTGGCTTCTGTCGAGCTGCAGATTTCAAGGAAGGAGGGGCTAGTTCGTCGGCGGCTCTGGTAATGATGAGGCCCGGCTTGCTTGAATCCTGATGATGCAGTGAGCAAGGGACTCATGTCTGAGCATACCCTTCCACTCCTATAGTGGCCAAAACGATTCAGAAAAGGGGGTGGTGATGGACAGAGCCCTGATCTTTTGACTGGGTAGGAGTGTTCTGCTTAATTCAGATACTCTGTCCATCACCACCCCCTTTATGAATCGCTTTGGCCACCACAAGTGTGGAAGGGTATGCTCAGATGTGAGTCCCTTGCTCACTGCACCATCAGGATTCAAGCAACCCGGGCCGAAGACGGCTGTAATGCCAGAAACCGGTCCCCGGAAGCTTGTTCCCTTTCCAGTAAAGAATTGGCTTGGTAGTTTGGTCTGCCCTGTTCCCATGATGCACTGGGCCAGGGTCAGACTAATTTGCATATAGCCAGGTTCTGAGCTGGGATGGGGCAGTGAGCTAAAAAACGGTGATGGATCAAGCCCTGATCTTTTGACTGGGTAGGAGTGTTCTGCTTAATTCAGATACTCTGTCCATCACCACCCCCTTTATGAGAAGATGTGGTGGGGGCATGGGTCGGTTGGCGATCCTGAGTGGATGGAGTTCATCAAGCGGATGGTGTCTTCAGTGGTGATTGGGTTCCAGGCGTGGAGGTTGTTGGGAGGGGGTTTTATTTCGGGGGGGGGGGGGGGGTGTTGACTGGTTTTCAAAGCTGTTATGTATGTCAGCGATTTTGTTGTGAAAGAATGAGGCTAGAGAGTCGCAGAGGTCTTGAGAGGGGGTGATGTCGTTGGTGCCGGCGGTGGGGTTGGTAAACTCTTTGACGATGTTGAAAAGTTCCTTGCTGTTGTGGGCGTTGTTGTCGAGTCGATCCTTGAATGCTGATTTCTTTGTGGATCGGATCAGTTGGTGGTGTTTGCGGGTAGCGTTCTTAAAGGTGGACAGGTTGTCAGTGGTTGGGTTTTTTCGCCAGGCTTTCTCTAGGGTGCGACAGGTCTTCTTGGATTTCTTAAGGTCTTCGTTGAACCATGGGGCTTTTTTGCTACCTTGCTTGATATGAGTGTTTTTCAAGGGTGCTAATTCGTCAACGCTGAGGTTGATCCATTGTGTGAGGTCGGCGGTTGCTTTGTTTGGGTCCATTGATTTGTCAGGAGGGTTTTGGTGAAGCGATGTGAAGAGCTGGTCGGTGGTAATTTTGTTCCAGTTTCTGCGGGGTAATGGTTGTGGGTTGTGGTCTTTTTGTAGTTGAAGTGAACGCAGCTGTGGTCCGTCCAGTGGAGAGTTGTGGTGTGATTGAAGAAGATATGTTTGCTAGAGGTGAAGATTGGGTCGAGCGTGTGCCCGGCCAAGTGGGTGGGGGTGTCAACAAGTTGTTCGAGTCCGAGGTTGGCGAGGTTGTCCAGTAGGGTGGTGGTGTGGCTGTCGTTGTTCTTTTCCAGGTGGAAGTTGAGGTCTCCCAGTAGAATGTAGTCTTCGGAGGGGAGGGCGTGAGGGCTGATGAAGTCAGTGATGTCTTCGCTGAATTGTGTGCGAGCTCCTGGTGGTCTGTAGATGAGGGTGCCTCTGAGTGTGGTCTAGGGGTCGATGTGGATCTGGAAGTGAAGGTGTTCGGCGGCTGTGAGGGTGTCATCAGAGTTGGTTGTGATGCGGATGGTGTTTTTATGGACGATGGCGATGCCTCCTCCTGTTTGGTTGATGCGGTCCTTTCGGATGATCTTGTAGCCGTCCGGGATGGCTATGGCGATGTCGGGAGCTGATGAAGCGTTCAACCAGGTTTCTGTAAGGAAGGCGACGTCCGGCGATGTGGTGTCGAGTAGGTTCCAAAGGTCAATGGCGTGGCTGTGGACCGAGCGGGTGTTGAGCAGGATGCTCTTCAGATGGTTAGTGTCGGATCTTTGTTTGGAGTTTGCGGATTTGGTGTGGGTCTTGATGCAGTCGAATTTGCAGGATTGGCAGGTGAAGGGTCCATGGGTGTGTCCTGGTGCGGCTTGGTGGCAGTTTGGTGGGCGGCCGGGGTTGAGGGCGGAGAGGGTAGCGGCGTCGTACGTGATGCGGTGGGGGGGGGTATTGCGGGGGCCAGGGGGTCTGGCACTGGGCGCGGTCCAGGCGCGGACGGGCGTAGACGGGCTTACCTTTGGCGCGCCTTCGGCACGCATGGGGCGCATCCGCTGCGCATTCACGCTGCGCGCAAAAGCATCTGTCATATGTGGGTGGTGGAGGGGGGCGGAGCGAGGGAGGAGCAGCTGGGAGGCGGGGGCGGGCTGGAGATGCTGGTTACAAGGCACAACAAACAAAATGGCGGTGAAAGCAAAACAGAGACTGGGCGAGATTGGGGCACAGAGAAGAAAGACGCTATGGGCAGTGGCACCGGCACAAACAGGTAACGATTTTTAAATTACACGCAAAACAACCTGAGCGCTTCGATTGTCAGCGTTCCCAGCTTTAAATGCAAACAGAGAAACAATGAGATAATGTGCTAAACTCAAATGCGGCAAAAGTCAGCAATAGCAGGCAAACAATGCAATAGAGCGCTACAATGCAATAGAGCGCTACGATACCCAGACATCAAGACCAAGATTATTGCAGGCAAGCAGTGCGAGGCGCAGTGACAATCAGGCAGGGAGCGTGGGGAGCGACCGCTTCTCACGAAGTAAGAGAGGTCACGGATGGATTTATCCAGTAACACTGCATTTTGGAATAGTCAGCCCCAACTTACAATGTAAAAACAAAAAATATACTTGTCCCAGAATGAAGCATTGCGGTGATTGGAAAGCAAGGACTGGATGAAGGAGTCACACAATCTAATATCCAGCACCATACCTCAAAATCTCGTTCCTAGTCTCCCAACTCGCACCATCCCACATCTTCAGTCCACTCTTCCCTCTTGCACCAGCCCTGTTGCAGATGGAATTAAGTATGCATCTAGCACTATGGAAAGAGCAGGTATTCAGTGGGTGCCTTTGTAGAAATATGTGCATATTTATGAGAGTTGTGGAATTTTTATATGTGCAGTGCAGCGTAAGAGGTGTGCTCATGTAAGTGGTGGATGACAGTGAACGGTGCAAGTGTAGGGTGAAAAATCTGCCGATTTTAGTGTAGGGTGAACTGCATGAACGCATTGTGAGAAGAAGGCCCATGTGGCTGTCGGTGAGAGGAGTGCATACAGTGAGAGGAGTGAGTGCAGGGTGGTGCGAGCTGTGTAAATGCAGGGTGAGTCGTGTGCCTGTGTGAGTGCAGGATGAGAGGCTAGAGTGACTAGTGAGTGCATGGAGTTTGTGCAGGGTAAGTAGTATGTCCCTGTGACTTACAGCAGACAATTGTGCCTTTCTACTGGCACCACCGGTAATTTGTTGACCTGGCCGGTAGAAAAAAAGCAAAATCACAAAGCCAATATTTTTTGTCTTTATAGGTACATGCTTCAAACAGCAAATATAAATAGAAAGCACTTTTAAATGTGTTCTAGGGCTGCATTCAAGGACCATGAATAATAATTAAAGGAAGCAAAGACAGAAAAGTCACGTTAAAAAGGAGTACATACTGTCACCCCCCTTGGAGCGCTTGCGTAGAGATGTGGCGCACTGGGAATCACTACCCCTGACGCTGCTGGGGAAAGCAGCTTTATTTAAAATGATGGCCCAGCCCCGTTTTTTATATGCGCTGCGAAATACGCCAGTTCCGGTACCTTTGAGATACTTTAAGCAAATAGCAGCATTGGTGTCCACGCTCCTCTAGGGTAGCAGACCGGCACGCATTGCACAGGCAAAGTTGCACCGCAGCTGGCACGACGGTGGCATAGCACTTCCCAATATACACCTATATTATTGGGCGGCACACCTCAAAGTCATAAACCAGTGGATACACGCCCCTCAGACAGACCCTGCATACAAGGCGGATAGGGCGCAGCTAGGAACAGACAATATGCTGGCGGCCCTGTATAACAAGAGAAGGGCGCAGAAACTAGAGGGCCTGACAAAGCACACAGTCATGCTGTGGTACGCAGCGCAAGCGCATTTGGGATGGAGGGAGACCATCACCAAACTCACTCCTCTTTGGGACGCAAAGCAGCTAGGATCACTCAGGAACAGCCGGGGGTTTGAGCACTGGGACAGTATAGGTATATCCACAGTGGGCAACCTATGGGACAAGGGGACGGTCATCCCTTTTGATCAGCTTAGGCGTCAATACGAACTTGCACCTACCAAAACATTCCGTTACATACAAATTCGACACGCAATCCTGGCAGTACTACCACAGGACAAAGACATACCTGAGGCGTCTCCCCTAGAAGATAGATTACTTACAGATTTCATGCCCAAACGTGCCACATCATTCACATAACGCAAATTGATTAATAACCTATCGGACCCCACGGCAACCTTAAAAGATAAGTGGACAGCAGACATATGTCACCATGGATGAGACAGAATGGCAGGAGGCACTCGCCTCGCCCAGGGAGGTGGGAATTCCGGACAGACTCAGACTAGTTCAACTTAAAATCTTACATCGCTCCTATCTCACCAGAAGTACGCTCCACAAAATAGGTAGGGCACAACATCCATACTGCCTTTGGGGATGCGGGGACGAGGGCTCCTTTTTCCATACAATCTGGGATTGCCCACTGATAACTGACTATTGGCGCAAGGTTCTCCGAACGATATCCCAGACTCTGAGTGTCTCGTTACTGCCTGAACCACGCAGATGCCTCATAAATGTATGGGAACCTAACGACTTATCACGACAAGGACAAACATGGGCGACGCTAGGCCTCATGATAGCCAAACGGAACGTGGCGCAGAAATGGGGAGCCATTGAACTGCCCTCGGTGGAGGCTTGGTGTAGGAACATGGATGTCACTATGGTTACTGAGAGGGCTGTATATATATAAATCGGAAATGCCCCCGAAAGTGGACCAAAATATGGACTGCATGGAATACCTACAGAGGGGACATCTGCGACCCCATTCCTGACTCTGACGATGATAGCTCAGATGATGATTCCGGGGATGATTGAAAAGGCGGGGTGGGTGGAGTGTTTTTTAGATCACATTTTGATTGCCGGGGGAGGGAAAGGGGAAGATAAGAATTTAAGTTTAGAATGCTTTATATTTAATGTGACCTTGAAAGCTATACATGCGGCTTGTCTTACCGATGATTGTTGTATAACCAATAAAAACATTTTTTTTTTTTTTAAAAGGAGTATATACCAGTCCTATGTAATAACTCACTCAGGCGTTTGCAGACTTTTTAAACAATGGGCAGTATTTATCTCTTGGAAAGGTGACAAATCTACCAGAGATATGCGTTTTCACGAAATGCATTCTCCCACTGTGGCAGTAAAAGTAAATTGCAAATGGAAAGAATAGGCAGAGTAGGGATCCAGGGGGTACAGCAGCCAGTAAAAATTAAATAACAAAGCCTCATTAACCAGTTCACAAAGGCATGTAAACGGTATTTTAAAAACCTGTGAAATACTCAGGTGAGACTAAGATTAGACACCAGATACTGCCCAGCTGAGCTCACAGCAGCTCAAAAACTATGTGTGTGTCATGGAAGCTGAAGCAGCCCGGTCTGAATGTACCGTAGGGTTGAAGGGGGCTAAAACCCTTTTAGTCCTAAGAGCGTTAAGTGCCAGCTGAAAGCTCATACCTCTTTTAAAGGGGAGGAAATATGGCGCCCTCTAAAGATCAATGATAGTTCACAATCCGAGGTTCATTTAAAGAACTTAAGCAGTAGTCCTTACTATACAGATGATTGGGATTGAGGGAGAGAGGTTGGGTTGATGCTAGGAAACAAGGGAATAACTGTTCAATCGCATAACACCCACACTAAAATATGGATATGTGATTCCTTGATTACCACTGCTCAGCCTGCAGCTATACTCTGTCTTGATGTGTTGTTCATATTTTCCAAAATGCATCTCTAATCATGTTTTCCCACATGGCACAACTACCTATTATAGAAAAAAAATGCACTGGTTTGATGTGAACCAACACATGATTCAAATGCTTTGGTATACATAAAATTCCTTAACAAACAGTGCCAATACCAAAAGACTTCTCTTTATTTATTTATTTTTTTAAAAAGGAAAAGCTTTGGTCAAAAGGAGTATGAAGATGTTATGTATGCCTAGTTTAGTAAGGTTGTCAATTTGAGGCGGCTTCTATAACAAATTGGTAGTTTCAAGAGCAAGGGTAGGAGTTTTAACTCTAGGGTTGGAACTGATTGTTATCCACTGAAGCATGAATACGGCACACTGGGACGAAATGCAAGAAACTAATGTCACTTCGCAGAAGGGCCGTTATATTTTCTAAAGAACAGAACCATACTATTCAACAAAACTGTCATACTTAGAATGGTGAAGATATGTGACAACAAAGCACTAGCTGTTATACCGGAATTGGGAAAGCAGGGGGGTATGTCTTAGCAAGGCTTTCGTATTTTATAGTATTATATTATAAGCACTTGTCAGCAAGGCTGCTATGTATTCAATGGGGCAGTACCTGCGCTTCACTGCAGTCCTGCTACACCTTCTGTGGGACAGTTCAAGCTATTCTGAGCCGGTATCTCATCTTTAAATGGGTCAGTTTCAGAACATCGAAGATTTGACAGAATTTTGGTGGATTCATACAATACACTTCCGTTTTGCGATAATTTAAATGTGATGCCACATTTCAAAAGCAATGCTACACATGTGAGGGGCTAAATCAGTACTTCTCATAATGGCCAATCATACTTTTGAAGTGCCATAGATTCTCCGCGAAAATAGTATTATTCTCAATGGAACAGTTTCTGAATTTCGCTGCCGAAATGTTATTCTTTCGATTCTGCAGTGTCAGAAAAAAAATGTAAATGATTTCTATATCTAGTAGTAACAAAGCAAGACACATGACGTCATTACCAGTACTGATCAATAAATTTCACCTTATGTGTTATAACTATGCAGATGACATGCAAATACTCCTTCAACTGGAATGCCCCAAAGACATTAGAAAATCACCAATTTTCAGCTGTCTCAGAGCCGTGGATCAGTGGATGACCTGGAGCCATCTCAAATTGAATGCTTCAAAAACTGAAATACTCACATGTGGCGATTGGAAACATTACAACTCGCTTGCCGCATGCCCTGATGAACTGGGATCACTGCCTAAAGTATCGAAGGAAGTAAGAAACCTCGGATTGACCATGGACTCCAAGCTGTCGATGAATGTCCAAGTAGATAGACTAGCAAGATCAAGCTTTGCTACTATAAAAAGGCTGCAACGATTTTTCCCTCATTTCGGATTTCCACACAAGGTCCAAGCTACCATCTTCCTTGTTCTGTCCAAACTCGATTACGCCAATAGCCTCTGCCACGGATCACCTTTAACGACCATGAAAAGACTACAACGGATTCTGAACGCGGCTTCCAGACTACTCTTGCATATCAAACCGCGAGACCACATCTCCCCTGCCTTGAAAGCCCTGCATTTGTTACCGGTTGCCAGAAGATCCACGTTCAAGCTGCTTTGTATCACCCACAAAGCAATACATGGAATGGGACCACTCTTCATCAGGAATAAAATCACCAAACACATTCAACAAAGGAACCTCTGCTCTAAAGGAGCATCTCGCCTCAAATTCCCAACATACAAGATAAAAAACATGAGTGGCACATCCTTCTCTGTTCAGGCAGCCAAACTATGGAACTCTTTACCCCCCAACATAAGGTCCACCGACAACCACCTTATCTTCAGAAAACTACTCAAGATTTGGCTCTTCCCCACATAAGCACCATACGCAAACAGAAATTTACAGCTTATCCCTCTGTATACAATCATTTTTTTCACTATAGATATGTACCTATCTTTGTGTATTACTTTGTATAAACATGTAAAATAATTATGTTGTTGAGAGAAAAAAGTAATAATAATAATAATAATAATAAATAACAAGCATTTGCAATGCATAAGGTCTCGCATTAGGAAAGTTTGAGCTATTGGTATTGTAAATGACACATTTTTTACATATGTGTTGGTTTTGAAAATAGCAAAAATAATAGCTTTGTCATTTACAATGCCAATAGTTATAACTTGTGACACCTATAGCATTTGTAATGCAATATGTGTTGTATTCACGTGACTTAGATGTATTGATATTACAAATAACAATGGCTTTGAATTTTTTAAATAATTAATACTTAAATAAAAGTTATTGTAATTTATAAATAGCTTTAACTTTTGTAAATAACTTTTGTGAAGAATATGTTCAGTGTATTTTATTGTGACGAAAATCCAAGAACAGAAGTGAAATACTAACCTCTTTTTGTGACATTTGTAATAAAGCTTGAAACATTGAGAGATCATATTTGACCCAGTTGTTGTTAAATGGTTGCACAGATTGATGCGGTGGTGGCGCTGAGTGATGTTGTGGTGGCGACTAGTGATGCTGTGGCATTCAATGATCCTGTGGTAGCGCATAGTGATGTTGATGTGCCCCTTAGTGATGCTGTGGTGATGCGATAGATAGAGTGAGTGGGATAGATAGATAGAGTGAGGGCGATAGATAGAGGGCGATAGAGAGATTGAGTGAGCGAGAGATAGATAGATAGATAGATAGATAGATAGATAGATAGATAGATAGGAGTGAGGGCGATAGATAGCTAGACAGATAGATAGAGTGATGGCGATCAGTATCTAAATAAATAGATAGAATGAGGGCGATAGATCGATAGAAAGATAGAGTGAGGGCGATAGATAAATAGAGTGAGGGCGATAGATAGATAGAGTGAGGGCGATAGATAGATAGAGTGAGGGCGATAGATAGATAGAGTGAGGGCGATAGAGTGAGGGCGATAGATAGAGTGAGGGCGATTAGATAGATAGAGTGAGGGCGATAGATAGATAGAGTGAGGGCGATAGATAGATAGAGTGAGGGCGATAGATAGATAGAGTGAGGGCGATAGATAGATAGAGTGAGGGCGATAGATAGAGTGGGGGCGATAGATAGAGTGAGGGCGATAGATAGAGTGAGGGCGATAGATAGAGTGAGGGCGATAGATAGAGTGAGGGCGATAGATAGAGTGAGGGCGATAGATAGAGTGAGGGCGATTAGATAGAGTGAGGCCGATAGATAGATAGAGTGAGGGCGATTAGATAGATAGAGTGAGGGCGATTAGATAGATAGAGTGAGGGCGATAGATCAATAGACAGATAGAGTGAGGGCGATAGACAGAGTGAGGGCGATAGATAGATAGATAGTTGTGTGTGTGGTTGTGGTTGTGTGTGTGGTTGTGGTTATGTGTGCGTGGTTGTGTGTGTGTGGTTGTGTGTGTTATGCTTTGTTTTTCTATGTTTTGTTGTGTTTGGTATGCTATGTTTTGCTAGGCTATGATAGGTTTTGTTTTGTTATGCTATGCTATGTTTTGTTATGCTATGTAATGTTTTGTTTTGCTATTCTATGCTTTGTTTTGTTATGCTATGCTATGTTTTTTTGCTATCCTATGCTTTGTTTTGTTATGCTATGCAATGCTTTGTTGTGTTTGTTATGCTATGCTTTGTTATGCTATGCTATGCTGTGTTGTGTTGTGTTGTGTTTTGTTATGCTATGTTTTGTTATGCTATGCTTTGTTATGCTATGTTTTGTTGTGTTTGATATGCTATGTTTTGCTATGCTATTATATGTTTTGCTATGCCATGTTTTGTTATGCCATGTTTTGTTATGCCATGTTTTGTTATGCCATGTTTTGTTATGCCATGTTTTGTTATGCCATGTTTTGTTATGCCATGTTTTGTTATGCCATGTTTTGTTATGCCATGTTTTGTTAGGCTATCCTATGCTTTGTTTTGTTATCCTATGCTATGTTGTGTTTTATTATGCTATGCTATGTTGTGTTTTGTTATGTTATGCTATGCTATGTTGTGTTTTGTTATGCTATGCTGTGTTTTGTTATGCTATGCTATTTTTTGTTATGCTATGTTTTGTTGTGCTTTATTACGCTATGCTTGGTTATGCTGTGCTTGGTTATGCTGTGCTTGGTTATGCTGTGCTTGGTTGTGCTGTGCTTGGTTGTGCTGTGCTTGGTTGTGCTGTGCTTGGTTGTGCTGTGCTTGGTTGTGCTGTGCTTGGTTGTGCTGTGCTTGGTTGTGCTGTGCTTGGTTGTGCTGTGCTTGGTTGTGCCGTGCTTGGTTTTGCCGTGCTGTGTTTTGCTGTGCTGTGTTTTGCTGTGCTGTGTTTTGCTGTGCTGTGTTTTGCTGTGCTGTGTTTTGCTGTGCTGTGTTTTGCTGTGCTGTGTTTTGCTGTGCTGTGTTTTGCTGTGCTGTGCTTTGCTGTGCTGTGTTTTGCTGTGCTGTGTTGCTGTGCTGTGCTTTGCTGTGCTGTGTTTTGCTGTGCTGTGTTTTGCTGTGCTGTGTTTTGCTGTGCTGTGCTGTGTTTTGCTGTGCTGTGCTGTGTTTTGCTGTGCTGTGTTTTGCTGTGCTTTGCTGTGCTGTGCTGTGTTTTGCTGTGCTGTGTTTTGCTGTGCTGTGCTGTGCTTTGCTGTGTTTTGCTGTGTTGTGTTGTGTTGTGCTTTGTTATGCTATGTAATGTTTTGTTTTGCTATTCTATGCTTTGTTTTGTTATGCTATGCTATGTTTTTTTGCTATCCTATGCTTTGTTATGCTACGCAATGCTTTGTTGTGTTTGTTATGCTATGCTTTGTTATGCTATGCTATGCTATGCTGTGTTGTGTTTTGTTTTGCTATGCTATGCTTTGTTTTGCTATGCTATGTTTTGTTATGCTATGTTTTGTTATGCTATGTTTTGTTATGCTATGCTTTGTTATGCTATGCTATGTTTTGCTATGCTATGTTTTGTTGTGTTTGATATGCTATGTTTTGCTATGCTATTATATGTTTTGCTCTGCTATGTTTTGTTATGCCATGTTTTGTTATGCCATGTTTTGTTATGCCATGTTTTGTTATGCCATGTTTTGTTATGCCATGTTTTGTTATGCCATGTTTTGTTATGCCATGTTTTGTTATGCCATGTTTTGTTATGCCATGTTTTGTTATGCCATGTTTTGTTATGCCATGTTTTGTTATGCCATGTTTTGTTAGGCCATGTTTTGTTAGGCCATGTTTTGTTAGGCTATGTTTTGTTTTGCTATCCTATGTTGTGTTTTGTTATGCTATGCTCTGCTCTGTTTAGTTTTGCTAACCTATGCTATGTTGTATTTTGTTATGCTATGCTATGTTGTGTTTTGTTATGCTATGCTATGTTTTGTTATGCTATGTTTTGTTATGCTATGCTATGTTATGCTTTGTTATGCTATGCTATGTTTTGCTATGCTATGCTTTGTTTTGCTATGCTATGTTTTGTTGTGTTTGATATGCTATTATATGTTTTGCTATGCTATGTTTTGCTATGCTATGTTTTGTTATGCCATGTTTTGTTATGCCATGTTTTGTTATGCCATGTTTTGTTATGCCATGTTTTGTTATGCCATGTTTTGTTATGCCATGCTTTGTTATGCCATGCTTTGTTATGCCATGCTTTGTTATGCCATGCTTTGTTAGGCTATGTTTTGTTTTGCTATCCTATGCTTTGTTTTGTTATCCTATGCCATGTTGTGTTTTGTTATGCTATGCTATGTTGTGTTTTGTTATGCTATGCTATGTTGTGTTTTGTTATGCTATGCTGTGTTTTGTTATGCTATGCTATGTTTTGTTGTGTTTTGTTATGCTATGTTTTGTTGTGCTTTATTACGCTATGCTTGGTTATGCTGTGCTTGGTTATGCTGTGCTTGGTTGTGCTGTGCTTGGTTGTGCTGTGCTTGGTTGTGCTGTGCTTGGTTGTGCTGTGCTTGGTTGTGCTGTGCTTGGTTGTGCTGTGCTTGGTTGTGCTGTGCTTGGTTGTGCTGTGCTGTGCTGTGTTTTGCTGTGCTGTGCTGTGTTTTGCTGTGCTGTGCTTTGCTGTGCTGTGTTTTGCTGTGCTGTGCTTTGCTGTGCTGTGTTTTGCTGTGCGGTGCTTTGCTGTGCGGTGCTTTGCTGTGCTGTGTTTTGCTGTGCTGTGTTTTGTTTTGCTGTGCTGTGTTTTGCTGTGCTGTGTTTTGCTGTGCTGTGCTGTGCTGTGCTGTGCTGTGCTTTGCTGTGTTTTGCTGTGCTGTGTTTTGCTGTGCTGTGTTTTGCTGTGCTGTGTTTTGCTGTGCTGTGTTTTGCTGTGCTGTGCTGTGTTTTGCTATGCTGTGCTTTGCTGTGCTGTGCTTTGCTGTGTTTTGCTGTGCTGTGTTTTGCTGTGCTGTGCTGTGTTGTGTTTTGCTGTGTTGTGTTGTGCTGTGCTGTGCTGCTGTGCTGTGTTTTGCTGTGCTTTGCTGTGTTTTGCTGTGCTGTGCTGTCCTGTGCTGTGTTTTGCTGTGCTGTGCTGTGTTTTGCTGTGTTGTGTTGTGTTGTGCTGTTTTGCTGTGCTGTGTTTTGCTGTGCTGTGCTGTGCTGTGTTTTGATGTGCTGTGCTGTGTTTTGCTGTGCTGTGTAGTGTTTTGCTGTGCTGTGCTGTGTTTTGTTTTGCTGTGCTGTAATGTGTTTTGCTGTGCTGTGTTGTGTTTTGCTGTGCTGTGTTGTGTTTTGCTGTGCTGTGTTGTGTTTTGCTGTGCTGTGCTGTGTTGTGTTTTGCTGTGCTGTGCTGTGTTGTGTTGTGTTTTGCTGTGCTGGTAAGGGTATGTGAGGGTGTGTGAAGGTGAGGGGGTGAGGAGGTGTGTGAGGGGTGAGGGGGTGAGGGCGGGAGGGTTGTGTTGTGTTTTGCTGTGCTGTGTTGTGTTGTGTTGTGCTGTGCTGTGCTGTGCTGTGTTTTGCTGTGCTGTGCTGTGTTTTGCTGTGCTGTGTTGTGTTTTGCTGTGCTGTGTTGTGCTGTGCTGTGCTGTGTTGTGCTGTGCTGTGTTGTGTTTTGCTGTGCTGTGTTGTGCTGTGCTGTGTTGTGCTGTGCTGTGCTGTGCTGGTAAGGGTATGTGAGGGTGTGTGAAGGTGAGGGTGTGAGGGTGAGGAGGTGTGTGAGGGGTGAGGGGGTGAGGGTGAGTGTCTCCAATGAATGTCACTGCTTCGCCTTCTTTGAAAATGTTCAGTGCTGCAAATAGAGCATGCCTGCCCAAATTATCACAGCATGAGGCCCCAAAGTGATAATTATCACAGCATGCAGAGAGCTGCCCCACGCTGCTGGAGCACTCAACTGCACATTAATTATAGTTGAGTGCTCCAGCAGCCTGGGGGCCTGTTGACATGCTGTGATAAGTGGGTCTCATGCTGTGATAATTGTTGCAGCGCCTGAGGAAGTGGAGACTCCTGCTGGGATAATTGGTCTTGTGGCGCCTCAGGAAGTAGAGTTTCATGCTGGGATAATTGGTCTGGCGGGCTTGCAGCCGCCTGACGTCCAAGCCTGACGTCCAACAAACGTGCACAAGCTGCTCAACCTTGAAGAGCGTTCACAGACCTGGGTCGGCTCGTGCCCAGATCTGTGTCGGGCTCGTTCACAGCTGCTACTCCCTTGACAGGGAGCAAGGCGGCTATAGAACTCGCTGGCAGGAGCGCTTCGCGCTCCAACGCCAGGCGAGCCCTAAAAATCATATTTGGTCTACATGTACATACTTCCATTGTGCATCTATGTACCTTCCATGTACTTGGATCTGTGTGTCTGTTACTTTTCTCCTGAAAAAGCATATCCAATGCACTACCCTATTTCTCATCCTGTGCCTCAATCAATATCTTTAATCTACATATACTTACCTCCTTTATGTATCTATATACTTTCAATGTAATTATGGATCTATATATTTATCACTTTCTTCCAATTTAGCATTTCCAATGCACTACCCTATTTCTCAGCCTATACTTTGCTGAATATATCTTCTAGCCCAACCTTCTGACTCATCTCAAACTTCTTCTACTACTCCTTCCAATGCACTACCCTATCTCTCATCCTATACATCTATCAATATATCCTCTACATCCACTCTCTCATTTATCCCAAAACCCATACCACTACCATGATTTCCAAAATAACCCTTTCTAGACTCTCTCCTACTCTACCCTCCTTGCATCATCTGACACCCCTTTTACTATACCAATCCCCTAAAACAAACCTTTCTAAACTCTTCCCTCTGAGTCCTCCCCTCCAAAACTCCTTTTTACTCATCCAAAAGCCTCCTCCTACTGCTAAGATAAAAAAATAAAAATAAAAATAAAACCTTCACTCATTTATTCCTTCACTATCCTTTTAAATTGAAATTAACAGACTAACATGTTCACTTCTCAAATTCCATATTAAACTATACTAATATATTACCCAATTAAATGTATAACCTATCCACTACTCAAATTACTTCATATTTTTACTATACTAATTTTCAACAGTAATCCTTTATGGGTTCCGGAGTGGCGTGCTACTCGCCAGAAAAGCGCTTCATCACCCATCGGGGGTAACAAGTGCTATATGAATGCAAATCTTTCTTCCCCTGTATCCCGCCGCTATCCTTCTCACTCCAAGTAACTGACTAATATCCACCACTGAAATTACTTCATATTTCACCATATTAATTCACCAATAATCCTTTGTTGGCTTCCTGATTAGGGTGCGTCAACAAGCGCTATATGAATACAAACCTTTGTCCTCCTCTATCCTTCTAGTGTTAGTTCATATTTTTATTTAATAGCTCAACTACACCTACCAAAATACATGGAATATAAACGATCAGATGTGCTCCTTTAACCGGCATGAGGGGTCTTGTAACTCTTTAGCATTTACAATCCACAGTTACAACATCTCAGATGCCACTAGGTCGCCAGGCCTTTCGTTTCTCAGCATTGCCAAACGTGTAGATTTCATTGCAGGAGACAATATAATTAAGCTCCGAGTTTATTGTATTTATTTGTTGACATTTCCATTTATCGATATTTAATTTCTGCGTATTTAGTTAATCTGTGCTTCATGAAAACACGATAAAGCTGCAACTAGTATATTACTACATATATTTAACCCATAAAAGTCTAAGTATGCTCTTACTTGAATGCCCAAGGGGTTTGGATTCTAAATGGGTACCAATACTTGAATCATAAATACATTCATATAATAAAAACCCGAGCACTGTCGCGTGAACAGCAAGAGTTTTCTTTGGGCGAACGGAAACTCATGAGTTCGTGTGGGGTTTATGTACCTCTAAAAGGTACAAACTTAGCTTCCTATAAAAGAGATGTCTTAACTCCTTCAGCCTGCTTTAGCAAGGAGTCAGTCAACATGTGCAAAGGAAACCCCGACACTCAAAATCCAAGACTACTGATTAAAATAACAGGGTCGACTGAAATCGTCAACACGATATTGGGGCGGCGGTCATATGGCAGCCTTACGTGTGTAACTGGGCCATAGCTCTGGATAAATGCACTGGAGGGAGTGCTGTCTGAGGGTGGTGGTGTGTATGTGGATGCAACATGTGTTCCTGGTCTGGGACGAGCATGGCAGGGAGCCTTCCTCGCCGCGCCGATAACCTCCACTTCCAAGGAGCCCGCACTCTCTAGATGGGCCATCTCTTCCAACCCCTGACATATTGTGTCATGATCACATGTGGTTGGGCAGAAGAGCTAACCATGCGCCCCGACCCCTCCCAAGCCCCACTCACTTCTTGACGTCTGAGCTGAAAAGTCCAAGGGCCCCCGATGTACTGCTGCCACCAGCTTCCTGGCCCACCTCGGTCGCATCCCCGCCGCCTCCCGGCACCTGTTCGCTGTAAGCGGTCAGACTGTTGCTCGACATTTCGAAAAACTCTACGCGGAACTAAAGTAGATGAAGAACCGTCAGAGTGAACTTTCTGTCCTAACCCGGCAGCGCACCTCCACCCGCGGCCGGAAGAGGGAGCACGAGACCTGCAGTCACATGACCGGTGACACGACGACGTGAAAGATGCACGTGACCAGAACCCGTCACGTGACTTTCAGGGCCTCAGAGTGTCGGGTGCATAGTTAAACGTATTTATTTTTTATTCATTTATTTAATGCTTTTTTATATAGCGCGGACTTTACCCGAAGGTGTCAGAGCGCTTCACAATAGGAACAGTACTGATACATGAGGAGAAGATTACAAGTGAACACATTACAAAAGCAAACGTTAAGTTACATGAGGCAAAAGTGACAATTGTGAGCAAACAAAATACAAGAGGTAGCAAAAGGTACATTACAGGAGGGGGAAAAGTGACGTGTGCAGGTTACAAAAGCATATAAGTACAAGTTGAGGTATAGTACTGCAATAAATGGCAGACACTCAACATAGCTGCCAAGGTTTCAGATTGCTATGTGTAACATTTTCATAATTTCATTGTAATTATGAGTGACATTTCAATGACTATGAGTGACACTTTCTCGTGGGCAAAAGGAAGATGAGCGGGAAACATAAATATCAGAAATTGCACCCATTTCAGCAACTGTAAACTCTAAGGATATCTTAAAACTGCTGTAAAGCACCAGAAATGGAAGGGCAGCAGTTACCTGGCTTGCTGAGTCTACAACAAGCCCACCAGACAGCACGGCATTGGGCAAGCCTCAGGAGAGTGAGGCTGATGCACACACAGCGATCACAGCCAGGCTGCATATATTCAAAAACAAATTGTCTCGTTATCTTCAACCCTGTAAAAATCATTAGAGTGGTCCGCCGCACCGCATACTACCTGTCCAGCCCCACTGGCAGCAGCACAGATCATATGAGCCGCAGCCTGTCACACAGCTAAACACTCCAAGGTCTGCTGACTTAGTGATGCTCAGCACGCTGAGTTCAAAAGCTAAAGTTGCACCACAGAAGGTGGCTCTCACCGAGCCACTCCCAAGACGAGTATAGTGCAACTAACCTCCATAGTTGAAAATTGAGCAGACTCACTGACCCTGCCTGTCGGCGTGAGACATGCATGCACTCATGCAGTCAGAATAAGAGACCTACAGACAATCCACAACTCCAAGTGAACATTCTATCATTGGCCTCTTTGCTATAATCATACGTAAGTAGCATTACAAATACCTTCAAGGTCTACATTGCTAACATGACGCACAATTGGGTCTGATGGTAGACCATTTCGTCCAGACCAAACACTTTGAATCCAGTTCTGGACTTTGTTGTTGTAAATGATTACCAGATGTATTAGTTAATCGAAGCAAACGTAGGCTACAACTCACAGAATGCATTAATTTCTTAAGGAAACACCCACGAGTAAAAACACAGTGCTTGCCATACCTGAAGCAAATAAGCAGTAACTTTCTTATTTTCACGTTCCTGCTTTCAAAGCATTTAGAATATTCTATTTGACTACAAGATGTAAACGTGTTGAAAATAATATACTTTTAGTCATTTGTGTGTCAACCGAATTTGCGGGTGGGGGGTGACATTCGTATGTCTGACTTAGCTAATATGACACACACCTGCCTCGAACTACTCCCTAATCAAATTACACTTTGTTTTTGTCACTAAACCACGAATACAAGCAACTGATATTTATTTCAACCAAACAAGCAGCAGCAATTCTAAAAGCAATCTCTGAGGCTCTTCGTGCAAGATATATACAACAATTTACCATGAATAGTGAAAACGCCATTCACACCCGCATGCAGAATTTTTTGTTGGAAGCCTGATTTTTACATATTAGTGGTTTGACTTCTCAGTGCGTTGAGCACCTGCTGCAGCAATCAGTAAGCAGTCTGCGGGTCACGTCACCAGATTCTAGCAGATAACAAACTCATGTTTCCCTCTTTGCATTATGGTACTTAACGTTATGCTATGCATTTCTAATGGGTGAAATACAACCACACGCTACAGAGAGAAATAAGAATTAAATTAAGTTCTCAATTTGAGGACCTGATAGCTCTATCTTTTATCCCTATGATGGGACTACACAAGATTAATACTAATCAGCTGGGAAAGAAAGGCTGACAAGTTTAGTTTTCCAAGCATAACTAGTTAGGCCACCGCGTTTTTTTACGCAGACTTCTGGAACTTGTAGACTTTGTTTTATGCTGGGTATTCCCAGATTTCAAGAAAAAAGCCCAAACTGGTCTAAATAGCGGCCCATGGACCTAGGACACTTGGCAGCTGACGGGCACCTTCAATGCAGGTTATTTAGTCTGTGGTCTGCAGGATAGTTAATATTGTTATTAATTTTAAATTGTATTCGACTGCCGCCTGGGCTTGCCTCGCCCCCCCCCCCCTGGAAATGTTCACCATCGAAGCACAAACACAAACAAGCAGATACTGAAAGAACAAATCCGAAGCCGAACGGTGCAGAATACCAAAGAAAAGCAAATTGAGGCTGGAGAGAGAGGGGGGCCCTGAAAGCCGGAACTCCACACCAGCGCAAAGACCTGGAAGAAGGAGCCTGCCTGAAGAAACAACTCGGTGCCTCCACAAAAACAGGAAGCAGCATCGGTACTGGGACATTTCATTTAACACATAGAACTAATACATTAGAACTAAATCACTTTCAGGGAGACTTTCAGGACCCGCGGCCGCACAGCTGCACCCTGCATGCTCTCAGCAGTCTTCTCCCAGACTGAGTCACTGACTCTTCCCCCGCCTGGCCGCCCCACTTTGTGCCCGCAAATGATCCACATCAGCACGCTGTCCATGCCTCTGATGCGCGGCGGCCATTAGTGTCACTGTGTTTGACAAAAATTAATCCGTCACTAACACTCACACTGGTCGCCCTCGCTGGTCCAGCAATGGGGAGGGGGGGCAAGGGGTGTTCTATTGTTCTATTACGCGGTATACAACAGCGCACTGAGACTTGACTCTAGGATTGAGTCCTCCGCCGTTTCTGTTCTGACCTACCTCACTTCCCGACCCCTTCCTCGAGGATGTGAGGAGGCACTATGGCGGTCACCTCCAGATTTTATCCCGGGCCCCCTCGTGTGCCAGAGCCAGTAGCAACCACTGCTGAGGGCAGAGCCCCGGGAGTCTTGGTAATTGCTGGAGCACAGTCAGTGAGTCATGACTGTCTCAGTTGCGTGCGTCTGAAAGCCGCGCGGCGCCATCGGGCTGGCGCCCGGGCAGATTTGTTACAATGTAGCACCTCAGCCACTCTAGAGCTGATCGCAAACATTTAACTATTAACTTACTGAGTCCAGCTACTGGCAGCACGTCTTCGGGGAGCAGCAGAGCCTGTGACACGCGCTGGCACCCAGCGTAGCATAGAGTGGCATTAAATGCGTGACAATGCATTTCAGTGCGGTGATGCGGAACACCGCACTGAAATGCGTGAGTGTCACACCTGGAGCGTGATACTTGGCAGGCCTGACTCAAACACAAGAACAAACCTTATGTAGGCAATGGTGGCACTTGTGCAAGTATCTAAAGCAAACGAAATGTAAGAGGTAGCAAACAGTGTGTTACCAGAGAAAAGTGTTGTTTGTTACAAACAGAAAAGAGAGTAAGGGAGTTCGTTCACTCGAAAGTGAACTAGAGACTTCTCCTATTCCCCTGCAGGAAATGTATCAAAAACAAAGCGAGGAGTATCCCCTATGAGGTTGAAGAACAGACGTATCCGGAGGACCGGTTTTTGGCAACAAGAAGGAAATTCATCCTTTTGTTTAAAACCCCTCACTCACCACCTAGTGGTGACATGCTTCATCATCGGGGTCCACCTTGGCGTCCTAGCGACACCAAGGTGTGCTGCGACACCTGGACTACAGTGGAGCGGGTTGTGACTGTGGGTGCAAAAAAATTAAATGTTAAAAATTGTCCTGGTTGTACTCAAAAATTTAATTTTAATTATAGAGCAACTGAACAATGTTTAAAAATATAAGGGCGAGATCCTGGTAGGGGGGTTACGACCAAAGGGATCTCTATATGTGTTGAGTTGTCAACATGTTTCTACCTTAGGGGCTATTGCCCGGTATTCGTCAGGACCAAAATAACAGGAGGACAGGAGGTGCGTGCTCCCTAAAAAGCACACCCGTACCTAGATCCCCTGTGTGCCTACTGGCAAAAATGGCCAGTGGTAAATGCTGCACAATACAATAAATGGGCAGGCGAATAAGCAAAAAAGAGACCTGTAGGGAGAGAAGAATGGGTAAAAAGCAATCAGGTATTGAGTGATTCACTTACTCTCCTGTAACGTCGTGCAGTTTCTCAGTGAAATGGAAATATAGTGCCAAAAGAAGGGGGGGGTTGTGGTCTCCAGATAAACATAATACCGTCGTGATGGAGTGAGATATTAGTCAATATCTATGCCAAAGAGTAGGTGCACGCGAGTTGCATGCAGTGTAAACACGACACTGCTGGATATTTATATCGAGTATATAAGGTGCCGATATCGAGGAAACACATAGGGTGGCATTACATAGATCGTATTTATCACGTGGTGCCTTTGCTAATTGCAGGGTGATGCAATTTTACACTGCATGCAACTCGCGTGCACCTACTCTTTGGCATAGATATTGACTAATATCTCACTCTAATAAACCCCCCCCTTCTTTTGGCACTATATTTCCATTTCACTGAGAAACTGCACGACGTTACAGGAGAGTAAGTGAATCACTCAATACCTGATTGCTTTTTACCCATTCTTCTCTCCCTACAGGTCTCTTTTTTGCTTATTCGCCTGCCCATTTATTGTATTGTGCAGCATTTACCACTGGCCATTTTTGCCAGTAGGCACACAGGGGATCTAGGTACGGGTGTGCTTTTTAGGGAGCACGCACCTCCTGTCCTCCTGTTATTTTGGTCCTGACGAATACCGGGCAATAGCCCCTAAGGTAGAAACATGTTGACCACTCAACACATATAGAGATCCCTTTGGTCGTAACCCCCCTACCAGGATCTCGCCCTTATATTTTTAAACATTGTTCAGTTGCTCTATAATTAAAATTAAATTTTTGAGTACAACCAGGACAATTTTTAACATTTAATTTTTTTGCACCCACAGTCACAACCCGCTCCACTGTAGTCCAGGTGTCGCAGCACACCTTGGTGTCGCTAGGACGCCAAGGTGGACCCCGATGATGAAGCATGTCACCACTAGGTGGTGAGTGAGGGGTTTTAAACAAAAGGATGAATTTCCTTCTTGTTGCCAAAAACCGGTCCTCCAGATACGTCTGTTCTTCAACCTCATAGGGGATACACCAGAGAAAAGTGACCTGTGCATGTTACAAAAGAGTACCAAATACAGGTAGAAGGGTAATACAGCAATAAATGGCAGACACTCAAACCACAAGAACACACTGGGAAGGCACTTCCATAGTCATGGAGAATATAATTTTCTATAATGTTACAGAGTCCATTTAAGAAAGGGAGTGTGCCCAACTATTTTTTTTTCCGAATGCATACTGTGATTGATTTTGAAAAATTCAAGAAGCTTTGTAAACGATTTTAGGAAATGTGTGACTTTTTAAAATTCCTGTAATTTAATGCTACTGCGATGTTGCCCAATGTAAACCAATTTGACGCTTTTTTTATTCATCAAAACGTGTCAGTTGCATCTAAAATATTCAAGGATTGCAGCAGACTATTATGGTGGTCAAATCTGTGTTTTCGCTATGATATAGTCTGTTTTTTTCTGACTTAATATCAGGTGTCGGACTCATTACCTCAAAGTGGTACAAGTACCTCAGAGCGGTTGCTCCTGTCCAATTGAGGGGACGTATTGTAGCATTTTTAGGGTGGTCCTGTGAGACGTATGAGTTTCAGAATGAGGGTGACACGAATTCAACATCAGACATTTCGGCAAATGGCCAACGTTTAGATTTTTGAGGGAAGTATACCGTTGTAGAGAGAGAGGTGCCATATATGCGCCTGTCACGCAGTCCATACCTAATACACTTATCATTTATTAAATCCACTTAAATGCTCCGTATTCTCAACCGTTTATGTTTGAGCGTCAGAGCATGGTACCCACTTTGCAATAATGAATGTTTGATACCTGCTATACTAAGGAGATTTGTTCTATTTATATCCTGTTCAGCAGGGCACAAGTACTAAAAAAAGAAGTGGGGGGACGCTGTCACAGGAAGTGACATCACGAAAGGTCCCTTGCACCATCGGGCTCATTGCCTCCCCTCGCTCACCCCTTAGATGCGATTGCATCTGAGAAGTCAGCCCGTGAGCAGCGCGCTGTGAGCTCCGATCTCGTTCCAGAGAGGCCAAAGAGTAAAGTTCAGCTGTTTGGCAGGGGGGGCGGCGTCCACCCAGTAAAATAAGTGGGGGGACGCCGTTCACCCGGGTGGTACCCCAACTCGAGCCCTGCTGTTCAGCAAAATTTGGAGTCCTCTAAGCCACTCGAAACGTTCGCTGTTACATCGTGCAACAAAGACAATAACGACAGACCCATTATGTTACCATAAAAGGCCACTTTATCAGGACATTTTGGTAGTTTAATTCATTAACTTACAATAGAACAGTAAATCAACCTCGATAATACATTTTAACATTTCTGAAAACCCTCCAATTTTTAGGGGGAAATTCTGTTTATTAAAATGGCAGGAAGCATAACAATAATATAGACATTTTTCAATACCGTTGCCATTATTTGTACAATTTTACATTCCTGGGTATGTCTTTTTTCCCATCTAGCTCTTTCGCTCTCCATACTTTGCCTATTACTATTACGGGGAATCTTTCATGTGGTTTACTCTCCTCTGCATCTCTACTCTCGGGCTCTCACACAAATTTCCACAATATGCATACCACATGCTCCAGATCTGCTCCCATTTCTTAGGGCACCCCCTACTTGTATATACCATTTTTTCCGCAATCATACACCAACCCAGGTCTCTCCCACTCACGTATGCACGGCACTTCCGGGGCCCCCCAGTGTCGGGCAATATTTCGTTTTGCGATTATGAGCCCCAATGTTACCCAGATCTGCCCTTTCTCACTAAGATCTGTGGGTTCCCATACATTGAGGAGACACCAGCTCGGAGTGGGGGTCAGTTCTATCCCTGCGACTTTGGACATCTTTCGTGTGATGGAATCCCAGTATGGTTTTTGTCGGGAAAAAATCCTTTAAGCAGTGCAAATCATTTAATCACCACATCTGCAACAAAAGGGAGTACAAAAAGGTTTATTGTACATGCCAGGATAATTCAGCTGGGAGAGTGATGTGCTATGAGCGAAGCACAAGTCAGTCTCAACTTACATACACTTCAAGTCTACTTCTTATAATACTAATTTTGGCCTAGATCCATATTTATTACAATGTCCACAATAGAAAAAGCTTCCTGCTTTTCCGTTATGTCCCACCCAGATTACATACATTTATTTAAAGAACAGCTCTTTCCTGTTGTTCATGACTTTTCACGCCAAACTTAAGGGCTACAATGGAAAACATTCTTGCTGTTCTGAATTTCCTGTTAAATATCCAAGGCAGGGCGTTCTCAGCTGGAATACAATGAACAGGAAAAAACACTTAAACCAGACAGCATTTAGACCTTTTTTTGAAAGTAGGCTGTAGGTTATTTCCAGATACAATTGTGCAACTTTAACATGCATGTTTAAACAGCATTATACCATTTTTTGTCTTTACATAATATTTCACAGTGTGTGAGCACGTGACAGATAAAACTGAATAATTAGGTCCTAAATCTAAATTAGGGTTTTAATTCCCCTCTCTAGTTGATTCTTCAACTACTTCCTCACTACCCCTATGCATTTCTTCCAATTCTATATTTTGCATCTCTTTATTTCTCCTTTTAGGGAACATACCTCCCACTTTAGCTGTAACCCTCTTGCAACATGCTAAGATAACCTGAAATACGAGGCACATCAATAGCAACAGAACTGTTATAGGCAACAAGGCCTTAGACAACCCTGACATCCAGGCCGGCACCCAATCAAACCAGCCAGTGAACTACTCATCTGGAATACCCCCCTCTTTCTTCATCTATGTATGCAAATTATGCGAAGTCAATATGGCCTGAGTTAGATTTCCTTCATCTTCATCATTCGCCGGTACGAAAGTACAGCATACTGAATTACTTTTTTTACATATCCTTCTTCGTTTGCTGTAATTAAGTCCAAAACATATCTGTTTTCCATCACCATAAGTCTGATTGAATGCAGGTCTTCTTTAATTGCATTAATGCCATATTCAGTAGCATTTATGGCTTTCATTAACTCCCACCGGGTGATCTGAAGCCAGCGAGCAGTTGCTTTTGCTTGAAACATAGGTATCAGAGTTCAAAAAATTTTTTTGGGGGGGGGGGGACGTCATTGAACAACCTATACTCTTTGGGCACATCCTACCACACTGAAGTTCCAAAGTACTCAGCCATCCTTTTTCTTCTGTGATGAAGCAGCAAAGTTGATGCTTTACTCATGGAATGCAAATGCAAATCTTTTGTTTCTTTTGATGGTATTACCATAGATGGAGTATGCAAAGTCACCAGAGAGCAGATTCTGCACCAGTCGGGGGCTAATTGTTGAGATTAGCATGTGTGATGTGAGGGAGTGCTGCACCTGGGACCTGAATAGGGCTGGGCTTTCCCCACACAATGCTTGCTCTGCCCCCTGTGGTGCGTCGAATGTCCTAGCCTGGCCAGTGAAAGGAAAGGGTGGTTGAGCACATCACAGTGCTTCAAAACCAGCTGCGACTGGTTTTCCCCCACCCTGCACCCTGAGACAAAGGAATTCACTGTATAAAAAGGGGCTGTGTGCCCTTACAAAATGTTCTTGTTTCCAACTCGAATCTACCAGGGGCATGCTGCTGCTTGGGCCCAGGGGAAGGCTTGCTTCCCTGGGCCCTGCCCAGCCCCTGGACTGCTGATGTCCTGGACTCCTGAATGACTTTGTTGCTCTCTGGTTGCCGCTAGCGCTGGAGAGCGCTTTATTTTACACTAGCGCTTGGGAGTGCTTTTCTTTTATCCTCCTTGTCCGTGTAGCGCTGGGGAGCGCTGCAATCATCACCCTAGCGCTTGGAAGCGCTTTCTTTCGACCTTGCGCAGGTGCCCACCCTGCGACTTGACCTGTTGCCGTTTTTGACCCCCAGCGAGTGCCCACCTCGCTTTATTACTTATTTTGAGGAAGCCTACCCCTCGTGATATTCCCAAGTTCGCCGGGGACCCCTCGTGACGTCATTCCCGGGCCATGCCGGGATTGGCTGCCGGCCCGGGATACCCCCATGACGTCTTTCCCCGGGCTGCGCCTTGATTGGCTGCCGGCCCGAGGAGATCCCAAAGTCCCGCCCCCGCCGCGGAGCGAGACGAAGCAGGAAGCGGCGGGAGCCTACTCCGCGCTCCTGCATTGCCCCAAGTTAAGACGCCCCCCCCCCGGGGCTCCCTAGAGCGAGGGAGAGCCCCGGAGAGAGAGAGGAGGCCGCAAAGCTGGAGAGTCCCAAGGAGCGGGAGCTCTCCAGCCCCAGCCGCCGCAAAGACCGGTGAGTGCTTTGAAGGGGAGGGGGTACAAAAGGGGGTGGTGATGGACGGAGCATCTGAACCAATCAAACACTCACACCCAGGCAAAAGATCTGGGTTTGATTCATCACCGTTCTTTAGCCCACTCTGCCACCCCAGTTCAGACATGGCTATATGCAAATCAGTCTGACCCTGTGCCTCATGGGAACAGTCCAGCCCGAACTGCCAAGCCATGCCTTACCTGGCCCGGAAGCAAGCTTCCGAGGACAAAGGGAAGGGGGGGCGTCGGGGCACATTGCCGGTGCCTGCCCCCCCCGCCAGTGTGAGGCCCGGAGTGTTGGGAGGCCCATGGGGCCTCACTCGAGTTCGAGTCCCCCAGGGAGGGACTCCAACGACCAGGGCACAGTATTGTGGAGAGCCCTAGGCATTTGTGTATCCTGAGTCCCCCGAGCGGGACTCAACGAAGGCCCCGCATTGTTCTCGAGCCCTGAGAGGCTCCAACGTTGGCAGCATTGCTTGAGAGCCCACGAGGCTCCCGGGGGCATAGTTCTTTTGGTCACCGAGCCTGCGAGGCTCACAGGTGGTTCTTGGCCCCTTGAATGTTTCTAGAGCCCCAGAAGAGAGCCAGGAGGCACGCTGGTGCCAGGCTCAGTTCTTACAGCTGCCCAGCACTTAGTGGGCAGCTGCTACGTTTAGGCCCCTGACATTTTGGACAGTCACTGGTAGTGGCCTAATGTGATTTCTCCGAATTGTTCTTTGCTGCACCTCTGAATGTGTTTTTGATGCATCATGTGCCTTGTTCTTACACCGCTGAATGTATGTTTATGCATCATGTGTTTTCCTTCCCTACACCTCTGACTGTTGTGATGCATCATGTGTAATGTTCCTATGCTTATACCCCTAAATGTATGGTGATACTTAGGGGGTTGTTTTCTCCTAGTACAGGTGTTGCTAGTGAGGTCCTGGTTCCCTGCGTGACATTCTCCTAAGGTGGTTAGGGTTGCGTAGGTGGTACTTACCTGTAACCAGTAGTTACTGGTTGTGTGCTCTATGTTTCACTTTTGTCCTACAGTGATTATTATTCTAAAACCTACAAGTGCATATTCCTGACAGTGGTCCCTGTGGCCCTGTCCTGTACATATCCCCTGTAAATTCTGCCCGTGCCTGTTGGCACATTGTAAAGTGTGTGTGTTTATCTAATGTGTTTCGGCGTAATACAAAGGCTATTTTTATACATAACCTTGTGTGGAGTTTCCTTTGTGGTGGGCCTTGGGTGTTGTTGCTGGGTGTGCGCGCAAACACGTAACTCACATTGCCTCCGAGTTTAGCCTTACTGCTCGTGTCATGTTACCAAGGGGGTGAGCAGGGGTTATCTTGGCGTGTAACTCCCTTGCCCTGACTTAGAGTGGTGGTCTCTGACTGACTTTGGCGCAAGCCTTGGCCAGCAGAGATCCCATTTCTAACAAGGACACACTAAAAGTGGTCTTCCTAGGGGGGCGTGGCCAGCAGCATGCCTGGCTAGGACGTGACTCTCCGGAGCTCCGGCGAGCTGCCTTAATATCCGTCTTAAATATTAAACCTAGTGCCACCAAAACAACGCAGGAGCAGCCCTAGAGCATTCTGACCCAGTGGAGACCACTTTCGCGAAGTGTCCGCGACA
The DNA here is from genome assembly GCF_964261635.1 of Lissotriton helveticus. Taxonomy (NCBI): domain Eukaryota; kingdom Metazoa; phylum Chordata; class Amphibia; order Caudata; family Salamandridae; genus Lissotriton; species Lissotriton helveticus. The sequence continues at coordinate 546,546,197 of NC_136059.1, read as the reverse complement.
GGCTACGCCGCAGCGCCGACTTTGAGCCCCGACATCAGGAACTCCGACGACGACAAGATGGCGGCTGCTGCAGCGGAGGTCCGGGATCGGCGCTGAGACGGGGCTAGCCAGCCCGTAAAGAGTCCGAAGGCGGGCGGCGGCGTGGTCTGGTCCGAGCGCGGGAGCCCCTGGCAGGAATACGAACTGACCTGAAGTGCCGTTGAGGGGTTTTGAGGCCCCGTCGGGTCCGGCGCACCTACCCAATATGGCGGCTGAGGCGGCGCTACGGAGCTGAGGCTGTCTGGAGGGTCTCTCCCCATCGGTCCAGCAGGCAACGGAAAGTGACGGTGAGGAGCAGTCGGTGGGCCCTGTGGGAAGCAAAGACTGTGGGAAAGGCCAACTGATCCCCCTAGACCACCGGGGACTTTACCAACATGGCGGCCGCTGCCGCGAAATAGTGCCGGTGAGCGCCGCGACTTGGCTCCTGGCCCCCCTCCTGCGCCTGGGACACACATCCTCCCATGCGTGGTTCTGCCCCCGGCCTGGGCCTGAATTCGGACCCCCCGGCCCGGCGCTGTCCGCGCTGGGGTGGAGATCGGTCGAGGGGTGCCTGAGGCCACGCATCCGGCGGAGGAGCCGCCATCATCCCTGAAGAGTCCCGCGGAAACATCCGGGGAAGGGAGGACGTGGAGGGGGCCATCACAAGAGACCCGCGACCACTGAGGGGGGTGGCCACCTGAGATACCTGAAGAGACCTTCCGGGACGTCGCGCGCTCCTGACCCGCGCCGGCTAGAGTGGGGCCTGGGACTGCGGTGGTCTCACTCCTGACTCTGGGCAGGGCTAGTATCCCGCGAACCGCCGCACCCGCTGCGGCCCCCAGCCTGGTGCAGCAACCTGGCGGCCTTGGCCCTGCCTCGCCCCTGCCACAGTGTGGATCCCCGGGGGGTGTCCCTGCCACCCAGGCTTCACGGGGGGACCCCCGTCCCACGCTGAGAGGGTGAAGCCATTCCGCCGGAGAGTAGAGTGGACAAGGAGGTGCGGCGCCCTGCGGGACGACGGAATTGGATGCTACCCGGGCCGGCCGACACGACGCATATCCTGGCATTGTGAAGAATATAGGTCTGTTGTCTGAGGCTGGCCCAGCGCCGCACACAGGATCTGGGGCACCCTGGGAGTGGGAGAGTGGAGCAGTTAACCCACGGCGACCGCGACAGGGAGAGACGGAATCGCCCAACCTTGCGGTAACCTGAGAAGGTGGCTGGTCCCGGCCGACAGCCAGATAGACCACAAAGGGGTGCATCTCGAGAGGCCAGGAGGGTTGCCCACCACAGACGCGCCAGTCATGGGAAAGAAGGACCCCCTTTCTAAACCAACAAAACAGGGACCCATGGATAATTTCGCTGCCCCTAGACAATTAACAGACGCCCTCCCGCCTGCCTCTGGTGCGCGTTCGGACACTGAGCGGCTGCTGGGGGCCATCCAGGCGTCACGGGCCGACATCCAGGAATCCAGGGCGGCCCTAGAAACCAAGATAGGCGAAGTGGGCTCGGAGGTGACACTACTGAGGCAAGACTTCCGCAATCTGTCGGACAGAGTGACTACCGCCGAAACGCGGATTGGCGAAGCCGAAGACTCGATCTCCACCTTGAGAAAGGACATGGCGGAACTTAAAGCCTCTCATCGACAACTAATGTGGAAGGTGGATGATGCCGAGAACAGGGCGAGATGCAACAATCTACGCTTCGTGGGCTTTAGAGAGGGAATCGAAGGGACGGACACGGCAGCTTTTCTCCTCGCCTGGCTGACTAAAACTTTCCCAACAGCGCAGTTCTCGACTTGTTTTATCATCGAAAGGGCGCATAGGGCACTCCTGGCGAGACCACCTGAGGGGGCGACACCCAGGCCGGTTATTGCACACTTTCTCAACTTTGCCGACCGAGACTTGATCCTTCGTGAAGCGAGAAACCTGGGTGAGATCCGGCTTGAAAATACGAACATTATGATATTCCCAGACTACAGCCAGGAGGTGCAGAAGCAACGTCGATCCTTTGATGCAGTCAAAGCGAAATTGAGGGACCTCCATATCGCCTACATGCTCCTCTTTCCTGCAAAACTTAAGGTCATCTACAAAGACAAGTCCATCTTCTTTACTCATCCGGACGACGCCTGGCAATGGCTGGAGGAACGCCCTATACTCAACAGCAGGGAGACGGCGGGCCGCAAGGCAGTGGATGGGTCTCCGTCACACGGTCCCGTGTGGGAGCAGCCGAAGGCACAGAGACTGAAGTCACGTCGAATAAAGAGGCAAATTCCAGCTACACCCTACCAGGGCCATGGCTCCGGGGGCACCAGGCGGGGTCGCTCGATTTCACCGGGGGAGGCGCCGCAGCGGGCTCAAGGTACAGCTGCCTCCGAAGCCACGTGAGATCCGAGGGAGATGATGAAGATGAGGTGGGGAGCCGTACTTCTGGAGGCGAAGAGGACGAGGGGGGGTCGCGCTCAGTACACCCGTTGGTAGAGGCGATCCGGACTTTGGAACATGACATGACAGGGAGCAGTAGTGTTCCTGACACTGCCACCCAAGACTCCCATTCATGAACATTGGTGAACCTGGTTACGAATACGGCAGCTCGCCGCAGCGGAGCACGCAAGTTGACACGCCCCTTTATACTATGTTTTATGTTTTACAAGTTTTGTTTCCACCGATTCTGTGCCCGACCACACGACTTTTGGGATTGTTAATAGCAGTGTCGGCTTTGGGAACTTGGCGTTACACGCCTTGAGAAACAGTGGCTAGGGAAGACTAAAAGGGGAGGGGTCCAAGGGAGGGCGACAGGGGGGGTCCGTTCTGTTTTTGCTCATTCAAGTTGGGGAGCGGTTGGGGAGAGTTGGGGGGGGCGGCAGTTGGAAGAACACAGATGGGCACTTTAAACCTCCACACCAAGTATGTAAGCCAGAGACCGACCACGTATAGCTACCGCATCTTTGAATGGCGTGTACCTTAGGTACTCCGGATAGGGGAGATAGGGGAATAAGCATCCTGACGTGGAACGTCAACGGATTAGGCTCTAGAATCAAGAGAGGTCTAGTGAACGCCTACATCAAAAGGGTAGACCCGGATGTTGCTTTCCTCCAGGAGACGCACCTCAAGGGCACACAATGCACCTTTATCGCTAGGGGACGACATAGAGTATTGGCGCATGCGGGCTACACATCAGACTCCAGAGGGGTAGCGGTACTCGTTAAAAAGTCCTCGCCATTCTGCACCATACGCACATGGATAGATCCACAAGGGACATACGCTGGAGTGCAGGGATCCTGGAACAGAAACACGTACACACTAATTTCGGTCTATGCACCACCAAAAATTACAGACACGCACGCTCTCAGCGCTGGCGAACATCCTTCTAGACACGGCAGACACTATACAAGTGGTGGGAGGTGATTTCAATGACGTTATGAATATAAAACAAGACCGATCCGGGGAATCAGGGAAGGGGGATCACCAGACCACACTGTACAGCCAGATGTCCACCATAGGACTCACGGATATCTGGAGATGGTTACACCCGACACAACAGGCCTACTCGTACTACTCTGGGGCCCACAGGGTATTTCCGCGATTGGACTACGTTTTTATGTCCCGACAATACTTGAGGGTGAGCGACACTGCAGAATATAAGGCCAGAGGTATAACGGATCACTCTCCATTGTCAGTACGGGTGGGATACAACCAGGATAGGGGCAGCAGCTCCTGGCGCTTAGCGGCCTGGGACCTTCAAAATATGGACATACTAGGAGGCATTCGAGCAGACATTAAGGTTTTTATCGCAGAAAATTAGGGTACAGTAGACTCGGGGTCACCTTTTGGGAAGCCCTAAAGGCGGTGTTGCGAGACCGGATACAAAGTAGACTAGGGGAAGAAAGACGCAAACGCCAGGCTGAGGTTGCGGCCCTGGAACAGGCGATCTTGGGATGGGAGAGGGAGTACCAGACGCATAAAAATGGTGAGACTCTAAGAAGGCTACTTGACACCCAGCGACAATACAGAGAATTGGTCACTAATGAGGCGAAGACTCAATCCCTCGCCACCCTTCACCGCCTATACGACGTGGGTGACAAGTCGGGCAAGCTCTTGGCGTGGCTCAGCAAAAAGGAACGGGCGGCTAGATGGGTAGACGGAACTAGTATTAACACTGACGCCGAGATAGCTGAAGCATTTGCTACACATTATGAACAGTTTTATGCAGCCCGAGATCTCGCTACCTACGAGGCAGCACTACAGTACATGGAACAGATGGACCTCCCGGTGCTGCCCCCTGAGGCCCTGGTGGGCTTAGAGGCGGATATAACGACTGATGACATCACAGAAGCCATGGTCAAGCTGAGACCGGGCAAAACTCCGGGCCCGAATGGTTTACCTGCCGAGCTATTTAAGCGCTCGGCGGATATTCTGACACGCCATCTTAAAGGCTTCTTTGATGGTGTCTATCAGGAGGGAAAGCTCCCTCCGGATCTCGCTATGGCGACGATTGTACCGATCTATAAGGAGGGCAAACCACGGGATGATTGCGCCTCCTACCGCCCCATATCATTACTTAATCATCACCACACGCACCGCGCACTCTCCCCGTGAGTGAGCCCAGGCTGCCCCCCGTACCCGCCGAGTGCCGCCGCTGCCCGCAGCTGTGCTCCTGGCCCTCGTCCGCTGTTGCTGCATTTTGCCCTGTTTGCGCTGCGTTATACTATCCCTGTGTTAATTTTGTTCTTTGTTTAATTTTGGTGCATTTCTCCCCCTGTTTGATCTTCTTGTATTAATTTTGTTCCTTGTTTAATTTTGGTGTATTTCTCCCTCTGTTTGCCCCTTGTTGCGCCCAGCCCCTGCTGCGTTTCCCGCCACCTCCCCGCTCCCCGCCGCTGGCGCGCAGCGGACGCGCCCTAAGCGCGCCGAAGGCACGCCAAAGGTAAGCCCGTCTGCGCCCGTCCGCGCCTGGACCGCGCCCAGCGCCAGGACCCCTGGCCCCCACCGACGCAAGACGACCCGACAAACCTACGACGCCGCGGCCCTCAACACACTCAATACCGGCCGGACCACCACCTGCTGCCGGGCCGCCCCGAAACGCTTCCACGGACCCTTCACCTGCACAACCTGCAAGTTCACCTGCCTCTGAACATGCTCCGCACCCGCCAAGCCAAACCCCAGCAGCAACCTCAAGTGCACCCTGCTCAACACCCGCTCCGTCCACAGACCAGGCCTGCCAAGTATCACGCTTCAGGTGTGACACTCACGCATTTCAGTGCGGTGTTCCGCATCACCGCACTGAAATGCATTGTCACGCATTTAATGCCACTCTGCCACTCTATGCTACGCTGGGTGCCAGCGCGTGTCACAGGCTCTGCTGCTCCCCGAAGACGTGCTGCCAGCAGCTGGACTCAGTAAGTTAATAGTTAAATGTTTGCGATCAGCTCTAGAGTGGCTGAGGTGCTACATTGTAACAAATCTGCCCGGGCGCCAGCCCGACGGCGCCCCGCGGCTTTCAGATGCACGCAACTGAGACAGTCATGACTCACTGACTGTGCTCCAGCAATTACCAAGACTCCCGGGGCTCTGCCCTCAGCAGTGGTTGCTACTGGCTCTGGCACACGAGGGGGCCTGGGATAAAATCTGGAGGTGACCGCCATAGTGCCTCCTCACGTCCTCGAGGAAGGGGTCGGGAAGTGAGGTAGGTCAGAACAGAAACGGCGGGGGACTCAATCCTAGAGTCAAGTCTCAGTGCGCTGTTGTCTGCCGCGTAATAGAACAATAGAACACCCCTTGCCCCCCATTGCTGGACCAGTGAGGGCGACCAGTGTGAGTATTAGTGACGGATTAATTTTTGTCAAACACAGTGACACTAATGGCCGCCGCGCATCAGAGGCATAGACAGCGTGCTGATGTGGATCATTTGCGGGCACAAAGTGGGGCGGCCGGGCGGGGGACGAGTCAGTGACTCAGTCTGGAAGAAGACTGCTGAGAGCATGCAGGGTGCAGCTGTGCGGCCGCGGGTCCTGAAAGTCTCCCTGAAAGTGATTTCGTTCTAATGTATTAGTTCTATGTGTTAAATGAAATGTCCCAGTACCGATGCTGCTTCCAGTTTTTGTGGAGGCACCGAGTTGTTTCTTCAGGCAGGCTCCTTCTTCCAGGTCTTTGCGCTGGTGTGGAGTTCCGGCTTTCAGGGCCCCCCTCTCTATCTCCAGCCTCAATTTGCTTTTCTTTGGTATTCTGCACCATTTGGCTTCGGATTTGTTCTTTCAGTATCTGCTTGTTTGTGTTTGTGCTTCGATGGTGAACATTTCCGGGAGGGGGGGGGAGGCGAGGCAAGCCCAGGCGGCAGTCGAATACAATTTAAAATGAATAACAATATTAACTATCCTGCAGACCACAGCTTAAATAACCTGCATTGAAGGTGCCCGTCAGCTGCCAAGTGTCCTAGGTCCATGGGCGGCTATTTAGGCCAGTTTGGGCTTTTTTCTTGAAATCTGGGAATACCCAGCATAAAACAAAGTCTACAAGTTCAAGAATTCTGCGTAAAAAAACCGCTGTGGCCTAACTAGTTATGCTTGGAAAACTAAACTTGTCAGCCTTTCTTTCCCAGCTGATTAGTATTAATCTTGTGTAGTCCCATCATAGGGATAAAAGATAGAGCTATCAGGTCCTCAAATTGAGAACTTAATTTAATTCTTATTTCTCTCTGTAGCGTGTGGTTGTATTTCACCCATTAGAAATGCATAGCATAACGTTATGTACAAGAATGCAAAGAGGGAAATAGGAGTTCGTTATCTGCTAGAATCTGGTGACGTGACCCGCAGACTGCTTACTGATTGCTGCAGCAGGTGCTCAACGCACTGAGAAGTCAAACCACTAATATGTAAAATTCAGGCTTCCAACAAAAAATTCTGCATGGGGGTGTGAATGGCGTTTTCACTATTCATGGTAAATTGTTGTATATATCTTGCACGAAGAGCCTCAGAGATTGCTTTTAGAATTGCTGCTGCTTGTTTGGTTGAAATAAATATCAGTTGCTTGTATTCGTGGTTTAGTGACAAAAACAAAGTGTAATTTGATTAGGGAGTAGTTCGAGGCAGGTGTGTGTCATGTTAGCTAAGTCAGACATACGAATGTCACCCCCCACCCGCAAATTCGGTTGACACACAAATGACTAAAAGTATATTATTTTCAACACGTTTACATCTTGTAGTCAAATAGAATATTCTAAATGCTTTGAAAGCAGGAACGTGAAAATAAGAAAGTTACTGCTTATTTGCTTCAGGTATGGCAAGCACTGTGTTTTTACTCGTCGGTGTTCCCTTAAGAAATTAATGCATTCTGTGAGTTGTAGCCTACATTTGCTTCGATTAACTAATACATCTGGTAATCATTTACAACAACAAAGTCCAGAACTGGATTCAAAGTGTTTGGTCTGGATGAAGTGGTCTACCATCAGACCCAATTGTGCGTCATGTTAGCAATGTAGACCTTGAAGGTATTTGTAATGCTACTTACGTATGATTATAGCAAAGAGGCCAATGATAGAATGTTCACTTGGAGTTGTGGATTGTCTGTAGGTCTCTTATTCTGACTGCATGAGTGCATGCATGTCTCACGCCGACAGGCAGGGTCAGTGAGTCTGCTCAATTTTCAACTGTGGAGGTTAGTTGCACTATACTCGTCTTGGGAGAGGCTCGGTGAGAGCCACCTTCTGTGGTGAAACTTTAGCTTTTGAACTCACCGTGCTGAGCATCACTAAGTCAGCAGACCTTGGAGTGTACAGCTTTGTGACAGGCTGCGGCTCATATGATCTGTGCTGCTGCCAGTGGGGCTGGACAGGTAGTGTGCGGTGCGGCGGACCACTCTAAGAATTTTTACAGGGTTGAAGATAACGAGACAATTTGTTTTTGAATATATGCAGCCTGGCTGTGATCGCTGTGTGTGCATCAGCCTCACTCTCCTGAGGCTTGCCCAATGCCGTGCTGTCGGGTGGGCTTGTTGTAGACTTAGCGAGCCAGGTAACTGCTGCCCTTCCATTTCTGGTGCTTTACAGCAGTTTTAAGATATCCTTAGAGTTTACAGTTGCTCAAATGGGTGCAATTTCTGATATTTATGTTTCCCGCTCATCTTCCTTTTGCCCACGAGAAAGTGTTACTCATAGTCATTGAAATGTCACTCATAATTACAATGAAATTATGAAAATGTCACACATAGCAATCTGAAACCTTGGCAGCTATGACAGACACGCCGTCGAACTCTGGAACCTGCTCGACACAACATCACCAGACGTCGCGTTCCTCACTGAAACATGGATGAACGCCTCCTCAGCCCCCGACATCGCCATCCCGGATGGATACAAGATCATCAGGAGGGACCGCGTCAACCAGACCGGAGGAGGCATCGCATCCACAAGAACACCATCCGCATCAAGACAGACGCCGACGACACCTTCACCGCCGCCGAACACCTCCACTTCCAGATTCACACCAACCCAAAGACGACCCTCAGAGGCACCCTCATCTACAGACCCCCGGGACCACGCACACAATTCAGCGAAGACATTACAGACTTCATCAGCCCACACGCCCTCCCCTCCGCCGACTACATCCTCCTAGGGGACCTCAACTTCCACCTGGAGAACAACAAGGACCGCAACACCGTCACTCTGCTGGACAACCTCGCCAACCTCGGACTCAAGAAACTGGTCAACGCCCCCAAACACTACGCCGGCCACACGCTTGATCGTGTCTTCTCATCCAGCAAGCACATCGCCTTCAGCCACTCCACCGGACTTCACTGGACAGACCACAGCTGCGTCCACTTCAGCTTCAGAAAAACCACCACCCACCACCACCCGCAACAGGCTCCTCACAGAAGCTGGAGCAAGATCACCGCCGACCAACTCACCACCTCCCTCAGCCAGAACCCACCTGCCAGCACACCGGACCCCAACGAAGCAGCCCGCAACCTCACGCAGTGGCTGACCGCCTGCGCCGACGACCTCGCACCACTGAAGAACCCCCCCAGCCAACCCAGAAGCAAGAAGGCCCCCTGGTTCACCGACGAACTCAAGCACTCCAAGAAGACCTGCCGCACCCTCGAGAAAGCCTGGCTCCTCGACCAGACCACTGACAACATGACCGCCCTCAAACACGCCACCCGCAAGCACCACCAGCTCATCCGCACCACCAAGAAGAAATCACTGAAGGAGTGACTGGACAACAACGCCCACGACAGCAAGGAACTCTTCAGCATCGTCAAGGAGTTCTCCAACCCCAGCACTGGCAACAACGACATCACCCCATCACAAGATCTCTGCGACTCCCTCGCCTCGTTCTTCCACCGCAAGATTGCCGACATCCACAACAGCTTCGGCGCACCATCCTCGCACCCTACCGTCGAACCAACGCACCCCACCGCTACCCTCCGCACCTGGACCGCGGTGACCACCGAAGACACAGCCCGCACAATGAACACCATCCACTCCGGATCTCCAACCGACCCCTGCCCCCACCACGTCTTCAACAAGGCTGACTCCACCATCGCACCCCAACTCCGAGACGTCATCAACACCTCCTTCGACACCGCCACCTTCCTGGAGAGCTGGAAGCATGCCGAGCTCAGCGCCCTACTGAAGAAACCAACAGCGGACCCCACCGACCTCAAAAACTTCCCCCCCATCTCGCTCCTCCCTTTTCCTGCCAAAGTCATCGAGAAGATCGCCAACAGACAGCTTGCCGCCTTCCTCGAGACTAATGGATCACTCGACCCCTCGCAGTCCGGTTTCAGAGCCAACCACAGCACCGAGACCGCCCTCATGGCAGCCACCGACGACATCCGAACCCTTCTCGACAACGGGGAAACAGCGGCACTCATCCTCCTGGACCTCTCCGCCACGTTCGACACTGTCTGCCACCGCACCCTAGTCCAACGCCTCAGCAACACCGGCATTCAAGAGTAGGCACTGTAGTGGATCATCTCGTTCCTCGCTGGAAGAACACAGAGAGTCCGCCTCCCCCGTTTCGCTCCGAGGCCACCGAAGTCACCTGCGGCGTCCCGCAAGGATCATCACTCAGCCCCACCCTCTTCAACGTCTACATGAGACCTCTCGCAGCCATCGCACGCCAACACAACCTCAACATCATCTCCAACGCCGACGACACCCAGCTGATCCTCTCCCTCACAAGAGACCCCCACACCGCCAGAGCCAGCCTCCACGAAGGGATGAAAGACGTCGCCGAGTGGATGAAGAACAGCCGCCTGAAACTGAACTCAGACAAGACGGAAGTCCTCATCCTAGGAACATCACCCACCGCCTGGGACGACTCCTGGTGGCCCCCAGCCCTGGGCACCGCCCCCAAGCCAACAGACCACGCACGCAACCTGGGCTTCATCCTGGACTCCTCCCTCTCGATGACCAGACAAGTCAATGCCGTCTCCTCTTCATGCTTTCACACCCTCCGCATGCTCCGCAAGATCTTCCGATGGATCCCGGTCGAAACCAGGAAGACGGTCACCCAGGCCCTCATCACCAGCCGTCTGGACTACGGAAACACCCTCTATGCCGGAACCACAGCCAAGCTACAGAAAAGACTCCAACGCATCCAGAACGCCTTCGCCCGACTCATCCTGGACATCCCTCGACGCAGCCACATCTCCGGCCACCTGAGGAACCTGCACTGGCTCCCCGTCAACAAGAGGATCACGTTCAGGCTCCTCACCCACGCACACAAGTCTCTCCACAACCTGGGCCCCAAGTACCTCAACGACCGCCTGACCTTCCACACGCCCACCCGCCAGCTACGGTCCGCTAGCCTCGCCCTCGCCGCCGTTCCACGCATCCGAAGAGCCACCGCCGGAGGCAGATCCTTCTCCTACCTGGCGGCCAAGACATGGGACTCCCTCCCCATCCACCTTCGGCTGACCAAGGACCACCTCGCCTTCCGGAGACAACTCAAGACCTGGCTGTTCGAGCAGTAGCGGTCCCCCTCCCCCAAGTGCCTTGAGACCCTTCCGGGTGAGTAGCGCGCTATACAAGTGCTATGATTGATTGATTGATTGAAACTGCTGGCGACCATCTTGGCGGCTCGCTTACGAGCGGTCATTCCAGGTCTTATACATTTGGACCAATCGGGTTTTCTACCTGATAGGGCGACTAAACTGAACCTTAGAAGAACTCACAACTGGCTACAGGAGGTGCGAGGATGGAGTGAACCCCACTGGTTTCTCTCCTTAGATGCTGAGAAGGCATTTGACGCGGTACACTGGCCATTTCTCTATGCAGCACTCCACAAGTTTGGCTTTGGCCCAAACTTCGTAAAATGGGTCCGACTACTCTATACCTCCCTGAGAGCCAGGGTGAGGGTGAATGGAACGATGTCACGTGAGTTCCAGATCCAGAGGGGTACCCGACAGGGCTGCCCTCTGTCTCCCCTCCTCTTTACACTCACTATCGAAATACTCGCAGCCAGGATCCGGCTAAACAAGAACATCTCGGGCTTTACAAGAAGTGACACGGACCCGACACAAGAAAAGATCTTGCTCTATGCGGATGATGTCCTGCTATACATTACTAGACCGAAGATCACCGTTCCGGAGTTATTTCGGGAATTAGAGCAATATGGCGGGCAGGCGGGACATAAAATAAACTGGCACAAGTCCATTCTCTATGACCCTGGGGGACGCGACCGGTGGGGGAGGCTACCAGAGAACCTACTGACGACTACCGAAGGGTTCCAATACCTTGGGATCTATATAACCCTGAGTGAGACCCTTTCGTTCCAGAGAAACCTGGAAAGGATCATATTAAACGCAGAGGAGGATATGGGGCGCTGGAGACAGCTCCCACTCACGCTCTTAGGCCGAGCGGCCATGTACAAAATGGTCACTCTACCCAAATTTCTCTATGCCTTACAAAACGAATATTACCCCTTACCAGCGACGGTCATCGCCAAGATACATGCTGACTTGAGATCTTTTCTTTGGTTAGGCAAACATGCTAGAGTGGCTCTGTCCACGCTCCAGAGACACCAGTATAGTGGGGGGATATCGCTACCGAACCTGGAGGCCTACTATTGGGCGGAACATCTGACACCAATCAATGATTGGCTTCATGCCCCGGCGACCCACCCGACTTACGCTTTAGAGAGAGTTAAAATGTCGTCCAAGAACCTACTATGCTATCTTTATGGGGGTGCTGGAGGGGCACCGCTCCTACCGGCAACGTCGCTCACACTCACGGCGTGGACTAAGGCCACAAGACGCATGGGCTGGAAAAGGAAGCCTACACGACAGACACCGCTGTGGCACTGCCGGTGGTTGACAGAACTCTACAAACTGCGAGGTTTCCAGAGGTGGGACGATATCGTTATCTCCACTATAGGAGACGTGATAGCCAAAGGGGAGCTGAAATCTTTTCCGGCGCTTCAAAAGGAGCACGGCTTACATACTACACAGCAGTTCAAATACATCCAATTACGACATGCATGGCGAGCCCAAAATGTCCCACTCACAGATATCCCAGAATACGCACCGCTAGAGGGGCGGCTCCTCCAGGAGCAGATAACTGGGAAAGCGGTCTCCTTAACTTATAAAACCTTAACTAATAACATGTTAGGGGACCTAGCAAAACTCAGAGGTACGTGGGAGGCAGAGGTGGGGGAGATGAAAGACCTAGATTGGGAGATAGTGATGATGCATTCCCGGGAAGTGGCAATCAAATCAAGACTGAGACTCATACAATTCAATGTACTCCATAGGACTTACTACGACAGGGTGCGGCTCAGTAAAATGGGAAGAGTAGACGACTCACGGTGCCTTAGATGCCACCAATGTGATGGGGATTTTTATCATACAATCTGGGCATGCGGCACGATCCAAGCGTACTGGACGCAGGTGTTTCAGGAACTGGAGGAGGTCCTGGGGGTTCCAATCCAATGCGAGCCCAAGCTGTCACTGTTAGGCATGACCAACGAGGTAGACCTGCCTCGCCCGCTTCTTACATTCCTGGTTCTTGCACTGGTTGTGGCAAAAAGGGACATCGCAAAATACTGGGGGCGCCGGAACCTCAGGGAATGGAGGAGTGGAGGAGGGGGCTGGACCTCTATATGGCAGCCGAGAGAGTTGCCCCAAAAAATTCCGGAGAGTTTGGTCCAAATGGCGCCATTATCACGGACTGGACGGCGGACTGTGAGGGATATAGATGGTCAGTGTAGGTCACCACACAGAGGAAACTTGCGTTGCTAATATGGTCGGGAGGAGCCAAGATGAACCCGAAGGGAGCCATGGGACACTGGACATTTGAGGCTTCGAACGGTGGCAGACTCTCTTGGCACTGGGGGAGGAGGGTGGAGGGAGTGGGAGGAACTGGAAGTGTAACTGCTACTATCTAAGTGACTGCATTGTTTTAGTACATTTCTTTCACGTACTGTTTGGTTGGTTTTACTGGGGGGTGGGAAGGGGTAAACAAGAAAATGCAGATACTCAAGAGGCCCGTTGGAGGCTCCCATTTGTTTATCCGTTGGTATTTCCAGCACCCCAACTAAATTTGCCGCCCGACCTCCGGGATGTGGGCTAAATGGCCGTGTGTTGCGCTATCGAATATGAGGTGCACTATTACTGTTGATAAGGCTGGAATGTTGATTGATCACGGTTAGCCTTTTGTGTGTCTGCAATAAAAATTTAAAAAAAATAAAAAAAGTGGTCTTCCTATGGCACAGGACATAAGAGAACATACATAACAACTATCATGTTGTGTATTGGTACCTATATCATGCATGCTTTTGTACCACAAATTATCAAGTAGAGAATCATGCAGAAGATGTATATCTTTTTCATTGAAAACAGCTCTACGAAAGCATAATACTTCTTCCCGATGGGTGGGATCTTATGCATCTACATAACACATAATACAATAGCAAATTATCAAAGTAATAATCATAGCCATTGAACTCATTATTATACAATGAAAAAATAATTTAACTGTCTCTTCATTGTATAATTTGTTCTTGGACCTTTGCCTCCTCCCCTCTCTGTGGGTGAGGCAAAAAATGGAATAATGTCCGTTATGTGCACAAAGTACCTCATCCCCTCCACTTTTACTGCTGTTGGCGTGCTCTGTGTTACTTGGTAGGGGCCTAGAAACTTTGGATCCTTCCATGTTCTCACAAAGTTGCGCACGAAGACCCAGGAACCGATGCTGATGGCTGTAGACAAGGGCAGGGGTGGTGCAGTACTGATGGCCTGTTGCAACTGAACCTGTTTAGAATAAACCTGTACAGCTTTTGTTAAGGTAGACATGTATGCATTCATTTCTTGCCAAACACTTTCTGATGCAGACTTAGTATCTGAATGAATCATTTGATTTTATTTAAAAGAAAAATTAGAATGCCTACCTGTTACGACTTGGTGAGGGGTCAAATGATCTTTTGAAGGGGCATTTCTCAATGTATACAGAGCAAGGGGAAGGCAGTAAAGCCAATTCTTTTTCAGTGTCTCACAAATGTTTGACACTTTGCTTTTCAATAAGCCATTCATCCTCTCAACAATTCCATTACTCTCTGGGTGGTAAACTGAGGTAAACTGGTGTTCCACTCCTAATAGTGTAGTCATTTGCTGAAATACTGTGTTAGCAAAGTGTTTTCCATTATCGCTGCGTATCGCCACCGGAACCCCCCCACCTAGGTATGACCTCTCTCACCGGGAATTTGGCTGCCTGGTCAGCATCACACCTGGTGCAGGGTCCTGCTTTAATCCATGGTGAAAATGGACACACCACTACTAACAAACACCTATATCCATTACATTTTTGTATCATATCTACAAAATCTATGTGTAACTCTATGAAAGGACCTAATGGGCTTGGAATGGAGTATGAGGCATTTTTGGTGACCTCTTATTAGAGTACTGATAACACACATGACATGAAGCTGGAAATAGATCAACTAATGGTCCAAGATTAGGGATAAACCAGATTTTATTTAAGTTATCCATCATTACTCTTTTAGAATTGTGTGTTGGTAAATGAAGTTGTCGAAGGGCTGTTATAAGTAGTGACTCAGGCATTATAACTTTACCTGAAGTTGCTGATCTATAAAGAAGATCTGGAAATCCAGTCACTCCCCCCCTTGATTTCCAGAGATCTTTTTCATGTTGTAGTGCTGCATTTTGAATGTCTAATAATGCCTCTGTAGAAATATTCTCATAGTGGTGTATCTCAACCTCATCATCTGCGTCTAAAGTGTGCATACTACATGTTTTCATTGCATATAAACTAGCTTCCTTTGCTGATGTATCAGCAGCTTCATTTCCCTTAGACACCAAATCTGTTCCTTTTGTATGTGCCTTGCATTTAACCACTGCTACTTGACATGGTATATGCAATGCAGCAATAAGATCAGCTACAAGATGTTGGTGCACTACTGGCGTCCCATCAGATTTAAGAAATCCTCACCTTTCCCATCTCTTCAGCCCTGAGTGAACTGTGGAAGCTACATATGCGGGATCAGTGTATATTGTTACTGGCTGACCCTGACAAGCCTGTAGGGCTGTTATCAAGGCTTTTAATTCAGCCACTTGGGCTGAGTCTTGGGATGGCAAGGGTAAGAGGTGCAATGTGTGTAAGGTATAATCAGTAGGTGTATCAGTAGCCTCAACAACAGCTGCACCTGTATGTCTTTTGCCTCTCTCCTGGTCTATCCATGAGGAATTGTCGGCCATCAGGCAAGGGGTCCTCATGTGCCAGGTGATCGTCCTCCTCCACTGTTGCACAACAGTCATGATCAGTGGGCTCTAGTGGGTGCACTAAAATAGTTGCGGGATTGACTGAGTGTCCTCGCTCAATGCAGATAGAAGGGTTTGACAGTATTACTTCCTAACCTGCTGCTCCTTGAGTGGTCAGTGTACTTTTACTTTTCTGCAGCACAGCAAATGGAGAGTGCTCAACATACAATGTTACAGGGCATCATGCTGTAATAGTACTACTCTTTTCTACTGCAAAAGCTGCTGCTGCAAGCGCTCCCGCACAAGGAAAGTTACCTTTCATTACTGGATCTAATAGTTCACTAAAATAAGCGACGGGTTTGTGACCCATCGGGTATTTTTGAGTAAGGACTGCTATCATGGAATCCTCTGTGGCAGCAGAAAATAGACAACAATCTCTTTGTATAGTCTTGATTTGCTAGCACTGGGGCTGAAGCAATTGCTTCTTTCAATGTCTGAAATGCATTTCTACTGTCATCACTCCAATGTATGCGTGTGTTGTCAGTTTTAGCTTGCTTCATCTATATATATAAAAACGAATGTATATCTGCCTGTCTGTTTGTCTGTCTGTTTGTCCTATATGCATTACTACACCATTCATCCGATCGCCTTTAAACTTTGGGAAGTTGTTGAGTACACTCCCGCAAAGGTTTCTGGCATACATTTGTTTTAAAGATCGGCCCCCCAGGGCCCTCATAATCTTTCGAATACTGATGTACGCACCAGATGGAAAAACAACAAATCATGTATCCACAAGCACTCGAATAAATAAATAGAATTAAAACACCATTCATTCGATCGCCATGAAACTTTGGGAAGTTGTTGAATACACTCCCGCTAAGGTTTCTGTCATAAATTTTTTTTAAATATCGGCCCCCCAGTGCCCTCATAATCTTTCGAATACTGATGTACGCACAAGACGGAAAAACAAAAAATTGCGTATCCATAAGCACTCGAATAAATAAATCAAATTAAAAGAGCATTCATCCGATCGCCAGGAAACTTTGGGAAGTTGTTGAGTACACTCCCTTGAAGGTTTCTGGCATACATTTTGTTTAAATATCGGCCCCCCAGGGCCCTCATAATCTTTCGAATACTGATGTACACACAAGATGGAAAAACAAAAAATCGTGTATCCACAAGCACTCGAATAAATAAATAGAATTAAAACAGCATTCATCCGATCGCCAGGAAACTTTGGGAAGTTGTTGAGTGCACTCCCGCGAAGGTTTCTGGCATAAAAATGTTTTAAATATCGGCACCCCAGGGCCCTCATAATCTTTCGAATACTGATGTACGCACCAGCCGGGAAAAAAAAAACGTGTATCCACAAGCACTCGGATAAATAAATAGAATTAAAACGACACTTTGAAATGTTTTCCATATTAAAATGAATAGGTTTCAATAAAAATTACACAATGTAAATTGAATGTTATCATAACGAATTTCCTTGAATTTCCTTTCTTCGGAGATCGCAGCAACGCGAGACGGGTAAGCTAGTTACATATAATAGTGGTTGTAAGATGGTAGCATAATCAAATACCCACTGATGTACAAAATTACAAATGCCTAGAAATTTCTGCATGTCTTTTACTGTCTTGGGCTGAGGCTGATCACGTATAGTTTGCATTCTAGAACCTGCTTTTTTTGCCTTCTGCAGACAACACTTGGCCCAAATACAGCACTTCTTTTTGCGCAAACTATAATTTTTTCCTGTCCACTTTGTATCCCTTAGTAGCAAGTAGTGTTAGGAGATTGACAGTGTCCAAAACACATTCAGATTCTGTTTTACTGCATATTAATAAATCATCTACATATTGCAAAACTGTACTGTCTGACTGGAAATTTAACAAATCATCTCTCAATACTCTATTAAACACAGATGGAGACTCACAATTGCCTTGTGGGAGTTTAGAGTACTGGATTTGTTCACCATCAAAACTGAAGGCTGTCAAATAATGACTGTCAGGATGTAAAGGTATGCTAAAAAAAGCATTCTTTAAATCCACCACAGAAAACCATTTGCTGTCACTTGGTATATTAGTCAATATCACAAATGGGTATGGCACAATGGGGTACTCTGCTAATACTATGGCATTAAGGGGGCGAAAATCCTGAACCATCCTCCAAGTATTACCTGTAGATTTTTTTACAGGATAAATTGCTGTGTTACAAGGTGAGGGACAGGAATACAGGACTCCCCGATCCTTCAGTCATTGTATTGTCCCTCTAATACCTTCTTTTGCTTCTTTAGACAGTGGATACTGTTTTACAAGTGGCAATTGTGCACCTGGCTTCAACTTTATCTTAAATGGTTCTGCAGATAGTATCAGTCCTACCTCGTCTGGAGCTGATGTCCAGAGACAAGGTGGGACTGCTGCAAGTGCTTCAATATCATTGGAGGGGGATGGCACAACTGGTAACGTGGTCTGTGCACGGGAAATACGTACTAACAAGGGTGCAGTATGTGTATAAACTATCTCAGTCCTGGTGGGATCGTCTGAAAAGAGTTCTGAATCAGAAATGTCCTGCGGTCTCAGACCAGGCATAAGAAAAATCAAGACCTTCCAAATTCCTCCATCATTATCTGATGCCACCAGAGCGCCCCACTTTCTGGATATTTCCATGCACTCCAGATAAAGGGTATTCACCTGTCCTAATTCATTACCACCAGCTTGTCTCCTGAAAATTAGTCTTGGTGGCAATTCCATCCATTTCCCTAAAAGTATTTCCTCTGTCTCCAGAACAGTAAGCACTGCATCTGCTAGCAATTTATAATGCACTGGCTCTGCCCTTCCAACCACATTTTCCTTTGGCATTCTTAGTAAATGTATCCCACATTTCGCTTGCCCTGATATTTCACATGTCATGGACCCATAAGAGGAAAATCTTATTGTCATGTTTAATTTAGACATGATATCCCTTCCTAATAAATTTGCTGGTCAATTTGGAGAATAAAGGAGACGCTTCTGCGTTCACACTCCTGCCACCTCTATGGGCACATGTGTTGTGTATGGAATGCGCTGTACTTCACCAGAGAAGCCTGTGTATCCATGGTGGCAGAGGACAATGGAACATTTCCTTCTGAGAGGCAAGATTTTGTTGCCCCTGTATCAACCAAAAAAGCATACCTCCTTCCCATTATAATAAATCTACCATTGGTTCTTTCTCTGGGTCTATAGTCCTAGCTACCACAGTGCTATTGGGATTCCCTGGTGCGTCCCATCAGGCAGTATGATAAAAGGGGTTTCCGCCTTGAACAATCACTCCCCCTTGTCCTTGACTCCCTGTGCTCCCCAGTGCAGTAGTCTGCACCTGATGCAGGCCTCCTGCCTGCGCAACAGGTACTGGCGCCCCTTGAATAGGTACGTTAGCAAATTCCTGTTGTGGCATATAAACCTGTGGTAGTGGAGATATTTGTTGTTGAGGATAGGGGGCATACTGATAAAGACCATATTGAGGCGCTGGCCCTGACATGTTCACATTTTGTCTTCCCCTTCCTCTCCCTGTTCCTATCACTCCCTGTGCTTCATCACTCTTCTTAAAGCGACATTCAGCAATAAAATGTCCAATATTACCGCAGTAATGGCATTTAAAATTTCTTCTTCCTTGCATCTGTCTCCCCTCTCTTTGACCCCTTCCTTACTCCCTGTTTGCAACAGGAACCTGCACAGTCTTTTCTTTTCCTGTCTTTTCCTTATCATTGATCAGTATTTTTTGTGTCACCAGTTTTGCTTAGGCTCTGTCACATTGGTCTTTATTCCTCCTCTCCTTTTCTTCCTTTTTTCTACAAAAATTTATAATATGGGTTTGTATTTCTGCCCAGGGTTTTACATCAAAGGCCACAACCTGATCGAAATGGTCTTGTATATCTTCTTGTAGCCCCTGTTTTAAAACATTGTAGAATAATATACAACTACCTCACATGTCTCCAGGTCCTACATCTGCTTCCCACTTTTTCTATCATCATTGTTATGTAGTCTGCACAGGACTGTCCTGGAGACATAGTTTGTGTCATCAATGCCCCAATCTTGGTCGGCCTGGGTACCTACTCCTTAATTCAGCCCACACGCGAGTGTGCACTACTCCAAAAGCAGATCCATCATGTTTTCCTTTAGTAATAGTTACTCCTTGTATCCCTGCACTTCTCATTATACTATCCACCTCATCCCCTACTATGGAGCTCAAGAGGTATCCCAGCTGTTGCATTTTCAAATGTTTTTATCCATTTCTCTGCTCCTTCATGTAATGGAGGCAGGCCTTTTTTTAGATTTTCTTTATCCATGCATTGCCATGGATCATAGACAGGCTGTGCTCCCTGTGTCTTATGCACCAGTGACATCCACATTACAGCGGTATTCCTGTCACGTAGGGCCAGATGTAGCTCGCCAAATACCGGTCAGTAACGGCCGAGTTCGGACGTTACCGACCGGTATTTGGGATTTGTAATGTAGGGGGCCATTGATTTACAGAATCGGTAATTTTACCGATTCGGTAAATATACAGAGTCGGTAAAATACTGAATCTGTAAATTTACAGATTCTGTAAATCAATATGTAGGAGGCACTGTAATCAGTGCCCCAGGCCCTTACCGAATCGTTATTTACCATGGAAGACCTAGATTGGGAGATAGTGTTGATGCATCCCCGGGAAGTGGCAATCAAATCAAGACTGAGACTCATACAATTCAATGTAATCCATAGGACTTACTACGACAGGGTGCGGCTCAGTAAAATGGAAAGAGTAGACGACTCACGGTGCCTTAGATGCCACCAATGTGATGGGGATTTTTATCATACAATCTGGGCATGCGGCACGATCCAAGCGTACTGGACGCAGGTGTTTCAGGACTGGAGGAGGTCCTGGGGGTTCCAATCCAATGCGAGCCCAAGCTGTCACTGTTAGGCATGACCAACGAGGTAGACCTGCCTCGCCCGCTTCTTACATTCCTGGTTCTTGCACTGGTTGTGGCAAAAAGGGGCATCGCAAAATACTGGGGGGCGCCGGAACCTCAGGGAATGGAGGAGTGGAGGAGGGGGCTAGACCTCTATATGGCAGCCGAGAGAGTTACTTATAAGGCTAGGGGTTGCCCCAAAAAGTTCCGGAGAGTTTGGTCCAAATGGCGCCATTATCACAGACTGGACGGCGGACTGTGAGGGATATAGATGGTCAGTGTAGGTCACCACACAGAGGACACTGGCGTTGCTAATATGGTCGGGAGGAGCCGAGATGAACCCGAAGGGAGCCATGGGACACTGGACATTTGAGGCTTCAAACGGTGGTAGACTCTCTTGGCACTGAAGGGGGGGGTGGGGTGGGTGGAACTGGAAGTGTACCTGCTACTATCTAAGTGACTGCATTGTTTTAGTACATTTCTTTCACGTACTGTTTGGTTGGTTTTACTGGGGGGTGGGAAGGGGTAAACAAGAAAATGCATATACTCAAGAGGCCCGTTGGAGGCTCCCATTTGTTTATCCGTTGGTATTTCCAGCACCCTAACGAAATTTGCCGCCCGACCTCCGGGATGTGGGCTAAATAGCCGTGTGTTGCGCTATCGAATATGAGGTGCACTATTACTGTTGATAAGGCTGGAATGTTGATTGATCACGGTTAGCCTTCTGTGTGTCTGCAATAAAAATAAATAAAAAAATTTAAAAGTGGTCTTCCTAAGGCACGGGAAATAAGAGAACATACATAACAACTATCATGTTGTGTATTGGTACCTATATCATGCATGCTTTTGTACCACAAATTATCAAGTAGAGAATCATGCAGAAGATGTATATCTTTTTCATTGAAAACAGCTCTGCGAAAGCATAATACTTCTTCCCTATGGGTGGGATCTTTTGCATCTACATAACACATAATACAATAGCAAATTATCAAAGTAATAATCATAACCATTGAACTCATTATTATACAATGAAAAAATAATTTAACTGTCTCTTCATTGTATAATTTGTTCTTGGACCCTTGCCTCCTCCCCTCTCTGTGGGTGAGGCAAAAAATGGAATAATGTCCGTTATGTGCACCCAGTACCTCATCCCCTCCACTTTTACTGCTGTTGGCTTGCTCTGTGTTACTTGGTAGGGGCCTATAAACTTTGGATCCTTCCATGTTCTCACAAAGTTGCGCACGAAGACCCAGGAACCGATGCTGATGGCTGTAGACAAGGGCAGGGGTGGTGCAGTACTGATGGCCTGTTGCAACTGAACCTGTTTAGAATAAACCTGTACAGCTTTTGTTAAGGTAGACATGTATGCATTCATTTCTTGCCAAACACTTTCTGATGCAGACTTAGTATCTGAATGAATCATTTGATTTTATTTAAATGAAAAATTAGAATGCCTACCTGTTACGACTTGGTGAGGGGTCAAATGATCTTTTGAAGGGGCATTTCTCAATGCATACAGAGCAAGGGGAAGGCAGTAAAGCCTATTCTTTTTCAGTGTCTCACAAATGTTTGACACTTTGCTTTTCAATAAGCCATTCATCCTCTCAACAATTCCATTACTCTCCGGGTGGTAAACTGAGGTAAACTGGTGTTCCACTCCTAATAGTGTAGTCATTTGCTGAAATACTGTGTTAGCAAAGTGTTTTCCATTATCGCTGCGCATCGCCGCCGGAACCCCCCCACCTGCTTTAATCCATGGTGAAAATGGACACACCACTACTAACAAACACCTATATCCATTACATTTTTGTATCATATCTACAAAATCTATGTGTAACTCTATGAAAGGACCTAATGGGCTTGGAATGGAGTATGAAGGCATTTTTGGTGACCTCTTATTAGAGTACTGATAACACACGTGACATGAAGCTGGAAATAGATCAACTAATGGTCCTAGATTAGGGATAAACCAGATTTTATTTAAGTTATCCATCATTACTCTTTTAGAATTGTGTGTTGGTAAATGAAGTTGTCGAAGGGCTGTTATAAGTAGTGACTGAGGCATTATAACTTAACCTGAAGTTGCTGATCTATAAAGAAGATCTGGAAATCCAGTCACTTCCCCCCTTGATTTCCAGAGATCTTTTTCATGGTGTAGTGCTGCATTTTGAATGTCTAATAATGCCTCTGTAGAAATATTCTCATAGTGGTGTATCTCAACCTCATCATCTGCGTCTAAAGTGTGCATACTACATGTTTTCATTGCATATAAACTAGCTTCCTTTGCTGATGTATCAGCAGCTTCATTTCCCTTAGACACCAAATCTGTTCCTTTTGTATGTGCCTTGCATTTAACCACTGCTACTTGACATGGTATATGCAATGCAGCAATAAGGTCAGCTACAAGATGTTGGTGCACTACTGGTGTCCCATCAGATTTAAGAAATCCTCACCTTTCCCATCTCTTCAGCCCTGAGTGAACTGTGGAAGCTACATATGCGGGATCAGTGTATATTGTTACTGGCTGACCCTGACAAGCCTGTAGGGCTGTTATCAAGGCTTTTAATTCAGCCACTTGGGCTGAGTCTTGGGATGGCAAGGGTAAGAGGTGCAATGTGTGTAAGGTATAATCAGTAGGTGTATCAGTAGCCTCAACAACAGCTGCACCTGTATGTCTTTTGCCTCTCTCCTGGTCTATCCATGAGGAATTGTCGGCCATCAGGCAAGGGGTCCTCATGTGCCAGGTGATCGTCCTCCTCCACTGTTGCACAACAGTCATGATCAGTGGGCTCTAGTGGGTGCACTAAAATAGTTGCGGGATTGACTGAGTGTCCTCGCTCAATGCAGATAGAAGGGTTTGACAGTATTACTTCCTAACCTGCTGCTCCTTGAGTGGTCAGTGTACTTTTACTTTTCTGCAGCACAGCAAATGGAGAGTGCTCAACATACAATGTTACAGGGCATCATGCTGTAATAGTACTACTCTTTTCTACTGCAAAAGCTGCTGCTGCAAGCGCTCCCGCACAAGGAAAGTGACCTTTTATTACTGGATCTAATAGTTCACTAAAATAAGCGACGGGTTTGTGACCCATCGGGTATTTTTGAGTAAGGACTGCTATCATGGAATCCTCTGTGGCAGCAGAAAATAGACAACAATCTCTTTGTATAGTCTTGATTTGCTAGCACTGGGGCTGAAGCAATTGCTTCTTTCAATGTCTGAAATGCATTTCTGCTGTCATCACTCCAATGTATGCGTGTGTTGTCAGTTTTAGCTTGCTTCATCTATATATATAAAAACGAATGTATATCTGCCTGTCTGTTTGTCTGTCTGTTTGTCCTATATGCATTACTACACCATTCATCCGATCGCCATTAAACTTTGGGAAGTTGTTGAGTA
This sequence comes from Lissotriton helveticus, assembly GCF_964261635.1. Taxonomy (NCBI): domain Eukaryota; kingdom Metazoa; phylum Chordata; class Amphibia; order Caudata; family Salamandridae; genus Lissotriton; species Lissotriton helveticus. Next base: position 546,522,139 of record NC_136059.1, on the reverse strand, counting down.
CACTCCCGCAAAGGTTTCTGGCATATATTTGTTTTAAAGATCGCCCCCCCAGGGCCCTCATAATCTTTCGAATACTGATGTACGCACCAGATGGAAAAACAACAAATCGTGTATCCACAAGCACTCGAATAAATAAATAGAATTAAAACACCATTCATTCGATCGCCATGAAACTTTGGGAAGTTGTTGAATACACTCCCGCTAAGGTTTCTGTCATACATTTTTTTAAAATATCGGCCCCCCAGTGCCCTCATAATCTTTCGAATACTGATGTACGCACAAGACGGAAAAACAAAAAATTGCGTATCCATAAGCACTCGAATAAATAAATCAAATTAAAAGAGCATTCATCCGATCGCCAGGAAACTTTGGGAAGTTGTTGAGTACACTCCCTTGAAGGTTTCTGGCATACATTTTGTTTAAATATCGGCCCCCCAGGGCCCTCATAATCTTTCGAATACTGATGTACACACAAGATGGAAAAACAAAAAATCGTGTATCCACAAGCACTCGAATAAATAAATAGAATTAAAACAGTATTCATCCGATCGCCAGGAAACTTTGGGAAGTTGTTGAGTGCACTCCCGCGAAGGTTTCTGGCATAAAAATGTTTTAAATATCGGCACCCCAGGGCCCTCATAATCTTTCGAATACTGATGTACGCACCAGCCGGGGGAAAAAAAACGTGTATCCACAAGCACTCGGATAAATAAATAGAATTAAAACGACACTTTGAAATGTTTTCCATATTAAAATGAATAGGTTTCAATAAAAATTACACAATGTAAATTGAATGTTATCATAACGAGTTTCCTTGAATTTCCTTTCTTCGGAGATCGCAGCAACGCGAGATGGATAAGCTAGTTACATATAATAGTGGTTGTAAGATGGTAGCATAATCAAATACCCACTGATGTACAAAATTACAAATGCCTAGAAATTTCTGCATGTCTTTTACTGTCTTGGGCTGAGGCTGATCACGTATAGTTTGCATTCTAGAACCTGCTTTTTTTGCCTTCTGCAGACAACACTTGGCCCAAATACAGCACTTCTTTTTGCACAAACTATAATTTTTTCCTGTCCACTTTGTATCCCTTAGTAGCAAGTAGTGTTAGGAGATTGACAGTGTCCAAAACACATTCAGATTCTGTTTTACTGCATATTAATAAATCATCTACATATTGCAAAACTGTACTGTCTGACTGGAAATTTAACAAATCATCTCTCAATACTCTATTAAACACAGATGGAGACTCACAATTGCCTTGTGGGAGTTTAGAGTACTGGATTTGTTCACCATCAAAACTGAAGGCTGTCAAATAATGACTGTCAGGATGTAAAGGTATGCTAAAAAAAGCATTCTTTAAATCCACCACAGAAAACCATTTGCTGTCACTTGGTATATTAGTCAATATCACAAATGGGTATGGCACAATGGGGTACTCTGCTAATACTATGGCACTAAGGGGGCGAAAATCCTGAACCATCCTCCAAGTATTACCTGTAGATTTTTTTACAGGATAAATTGCTGTGTTACAAGGTGAGGGACAGGAATACAGGACTCCTCGATCCTTCAGTCATTGTATTGTCCCTCTAATACCTTCTTTTGCTTCTTTAGACAGTGGATACTGTTTTACAAGTGGCAATTGTGCACCTGGCTTCAACTTTATCTTAAATGGTTCTGCAGATAGTATCAGTCCTACCTCGTCTGGAGCTGATGTCCAGAGACAAGGTGGGACAGCTGCAAGTGCTTCAATATCATTGGAGGGGGATGGCACAACTGGTAACGTGGTCTGTGCACGGGAAATACGTACTAACAAGGGTGCAGTATGTGTATAAACTATCTCAGTCCTGGTGGGATCGTCTGAAAAGAGTTCTGAATCAGAAATGTCCTGCAGTCTCAGACCAGGCATAAGAAAAATCAAGACCTTCCAAATTCCTCCATCATTATCTGATGCCACCAGAGCGCCCCACTTTCTGGATATTTCCATGCACTCCAGATAAAGGGTATTCACCTGTCCTAATTCATTACCACCAGCTTGTCTCCTGAAAATTAGTCTTGGTGGCAATTCCATCCATTTCCCTAAAAGTATTTCCTCTGTCTCCAGAACCGTAAGCACTGCATCTGCTAGCAATTTATAATGCACTGGCTCTGCCCTTCCAACCACATTTTCCTTTGGCATTCTTAGTAAATGTATCCCACATTTCGCTTGCCCTGATATTTCACATGTCATGGACCCATAAGAGGAAAATCTTTTTGTCATGTTTAATTTAGACATGATATCCCTTCCTAATAAATTTGCTGGTGAATTTGGAGAATAAAGGAGACGCTTCTGCGTTCACACTCCTGCCACCTCTATGGGCACATGTGTTGTGTATGGAATGCGCTGTACTTCACCAGAGAAGCCTTGTGTATCCATGGTGGCAGAGGACAATGGAACATTTCCTTCTGAGAGGCAAGATTTTGTGGCCCCTGTATCAACCAAAAAAGCATACCTCCTTCCCATTATAATAAATCTACCATTGGTTCTTTCTCTGGGTCTATAGTCCTAGCTACCACAGTGCTATTGGGATTCCCTGGTGCGTCCCATCAGGCTGTATGATAAAAGGGGTTTCCGCCTTGAACAATCACTCCCCCTTGTCCTTGACTCCCTGTGCTCCCCAGTGCAGTAGTCTGCACCTGATGCAGGCCTCCTGCCTGTGCAACAGGTACTGGCGCCCCTTGAATAGGTACGTTAGCAAATTCCTGTTGTGGCATATAAACCTGTGGTAGTGGAGATATTTGTTGTTGAGGATAGGGGGCATACTGATAAAGACCATATTGAGGCGCTGGCCCTGACATGTTCACATTTTGTCTTCCCCTTCCTCTCCCTGTTCCTATCACTCCCTGTGCTTCATCACTCTTCTTAAAGCGACATTCAGCAATAAAATGTCCAATATTACCGCAGTAATGGCATTTAAAATGTCTTCTTCCTTGCATCTGTCTCCCCTCTCTTTGACCCCTTCCTTGCTACAGGAACCTGCACAGTCATTTCTTTTCCTGTCTTTTCCTTCTCATTTATCGGTATTTTTTGTGTCACCAGTTTTGCTTAGGCTCTGTCACATTGGTCTTTATTCCTCCTCTCCTTTTCTTCCTTTTTTCTACAAAAACGTATAATATGGGTTTGTATTTCTGCCCAGGGTTTTACATCAAAGGCCACAACCTGATCTAAATGGTCTTGTATATCTTCTTGTAGCCCCTGTTTTAAAACATTGTAGAGTAATAAACAACTACGTCACATGTCTCCAGGTCCTACATCTGCTTCCCACTTTTTCTATCATTATTGTTATGTAGTCTGCACAGGACTGTCCTGGAGACATAGTTTGTGTCATCAATGCCCCAATCTTGGTCGGCCTGGGTACGTATTCCTTAATTCAGCCCGCACTCGAGTATGCACTACTCCAACAGCAGATCCATCATGTTTTCCTTTAGTAATAGTTACTCCTTGTATCCCTGCACTTCTCATTATACTATCCACCTCATCCCCTACTATGGAGCTCAAAAGGTATCCCAGCTGTTGCATTTTCAAATGTTTTTATCCATTTCTCTGCTCCTTCATGTAATGGAGGCAGGCCTTTTTTTAGATTTTCTTTATCCATGCATTGCCATGGAACATAGACAGGCTGTGCTCCCTGTGTCTTATGCACCAGTGACATCCACATTACAGTGGTATTCCTGTCACCTAGGGCCAGATGTAGCTCGCCAAATACCGGTCAGTAACGGCCGATTTCGGACGTTACTGACCGGTATTTGGGATTTGTAATGTAGGGGGCCATTGATTTACAGAATCTGTAATTTTACCGATTTGGTAAATATACAGAGTCGGTAAAATACTGAATCGGTAAATTTACAGATTCTGAAAATCAATATGTAGGTGGCACTGTAATCAGTGCCACAGGCCCTTACCGAATCGTTATTTACCATGGAATACTATTCCATGGTAAATAACGAATTCCTGTGTACATGCACATCTGTGCATGTACACCTGTGCCATGTGGCACACAGACATGCCTAAGGGCATGTATGTGTGTCACATGGCACACAAGCCAGAAACAGGGGTGCAACAGGGTGTCAACGTGACACCCTGTCCCCCTTGTAAATTCGGTATTTTTACCGATTCGGTAATTACAGAATCGGTATCTGCCATTGAATCCTATGGGCTTCAAGGCCCATAGGAATCAATGACAAATACCGATTCTGTAATTACAGAATCGGTAAATACTGAATCATACCGATTCGGTATTTGTTACCGAATTTCTACCTACATTTGATTTACTGATTCATGAATACCGAATCTGTAAAATTCGGTATTTATGAATCGGTAATTCACATTTACCTACATCTAGGCCCATGTCCCCTCATAAGATGTGTCAGACCTTAAAGCATATTTCTTCCACACACACAGACTTTGTTGCATGTAATCATAATCCCACTCTGGATCCCCATTGTAAATATCTTTTTATTGCAGCAACATTAATGGTACAATCACATCGTATGCTTCATTTCTACTGGTGAACATTCCCCTTATAGATGTACAACAGTCATGCTACACAGCTCTTCAGCTCACACCCCGGAGGTCGAGCAGCGCAACAGTAGGTAAATATGTGCATAGGTTGGAATAACACGGAGCAGTAGATATCAGTTTTCTGGTGTAAGACAGTGCTGCTTTGTCAATCCTCTTGCTCTCCCACCGAATCGCGGTGTCCAGTGAAATCAGTATGTACTCTTTTCCTACACGGCTGATCTAGAACTCCACAGTCCCCCAACCCACCCTGCCCCCCACCAGTCCTTCCCCCCCTCCAGAACTAACCCCCCTTCTCCCAACTCCATCCCCCCACCCTCCCAGGCGTGCCAGCTCATCACCAATGCGAGGTCAGTCATCCCGACTAATGCAGTCCCGAAGTAGGTCTTCAGGAGTAACTAACAATTGGTTCATAGTCCTCACTCAGGAAGTAGGGGAGCAAGGGAGGGAGCCTAGGTCGCCACCTCTCTGGGCAAGTGAGCCGTCGGGGCAGGGCTATGTGCCAGGGTGTCCTCCTCCTCCAGGCCCAAAAGTGCGAGGTCCAAGGTCAGCCCCTCCCATGCCCTGGCCCTCTCTAGTGCCGCGTCGTTATCTGCTCTAAGCGCAGCTTGCATACGTAGTTCTCCCTCGCACCGGGCCCATTTGAGCAGCTCAGCCTTCCACCTCTCCACCACAGGGCCCCTGTTAGCCTTCCATTGGGATGTTATGGCCCGTTTCGCCAGGAGCAGACCCAGGTCTAAGAACTTGCTAGTAATCTTGTTCTTTGATGTGTGTGGGAACCAGTGTAGGATGCAGTGTGCCATGGATAGGTTCAAGTCTCTCTCCGTGACCTCCCTCAGGGCATCTACCACCTCCCGCCAAAAGGGACCCAATTCTGGGCAGGACCAGAACATGTGCTGGAAATCAGCCAAGGGTGTTGGGCAACGCGGGCAGGCCGCCGGGTGGGTAGGGAAGTGTGGAACAGACCCCTCCCCTACCTCTCTCAGGCGGTGGCTCAGTACCGTTTCCCTGGGCTCCGACGATACTCCCACCGCGTCCCTGGCAATCCGGCATATCCCCCTTTCTCTTTCCATGCAGGAAACGAGTACGAGGGACGGCGAACCGGAAGTACCTGTCTCCAACCCCGGAAGTCCCGCCCACGATCCCGGACCGGAACACGGAAAAGGACGCCACAGAGAAGAAGCGGAGTTCTTGAAGGCGGACTCGTGGCAGGAGACAGCTAACCGAGAACTGAAGGTGGTGGACGGAGAGCGTGGAGAAGAGGAGAGCGGAGGCGAGGAGGACGAGATCTGGAGCGAGGACTGGTGGAGTCCTGTGGAGGTGGCTGGAGAGCGGCCGCAACTCGGAGAAGAGTTGCGGCGGGGCATGTGAGTACCCTGTCTCCTGAATTGCAGGCTGACTTGTATCATAGTGTAGATATCGACTCCTCTCACTGTATAGCACTCCTAGGAGCACTGTATATATGCGCACTTCCTGAGACACCCTAGATAGTTCATACCGCCACCGGAATCCTCACAACTTGCACCCTTTCCCTTCCTGCTTGAGTTCCATTCCATCTTCTACCCTTCCGACCCCCCCCCTCACGCTCTCTTCTATCCCCTCACAACCCGGGTGTTGGTGTCACCAGTTAGTACTCGTGACCAAGGACTAACTGCCCTGTCATTGTCTCTCTTTACCTCCGAGGACCACCGGACTACCAAAGACGGAGAAAAGGAAGACCCTCACACCTGCTAGACAGAAAAGGGAAGACCCCCACACCTGCTCACCGCGGATCCCGGCTCCCTGACGACTACCATCCGGATTTCCTCTCCATTCTTCAGTTTCCTCTGCCCCTACGTACTATAACTGTCACTGTTAATAAACAGAGCTACAGAAATTGCTCAGTACATACGGCCTCCAAGCCTGTTATTCCGGTCCGCCCATACCCAAAGCCCACAGGAAGTATTTATGTAATTTGTCAGGTGTCAGGTAGGCCCTGTGTAGGACATATAAGTGCATCAGCTGAAATCTAGCGTTGCGCGTTCCGTTTCGGGTCCGTGCCACTATGCCAGTCCATGCTTCGTCAGGGATATCCATCGCCAGATCCGCCTCCCACTTTGCCTTCAGGGCCAGCAGAGGAGCAACAGTCTCCGAGAGCATGCGTCTGTATAGGCACGTGACTGCCTTGACCGTCCCCGCCATCATCACCACGTACTGGCATCCTAGAGACAGTGGCGGCTCCGTCATACCCGTCTTCCAGTGCTTGCGGATTGCCGACGTTAGCGCCGCGTGAAGGAGGAAGTCTCCCCCTGACAGCTCAAAGCGGTCTCTCAGTAGGTCTAAAGGCAGCATCGTCCCCTCCTCATAGAGGTCCCCCATGCACTTGAGTCCCTGCTGCTCCCAATCCCCCAGCCCGTGCCACGAGCCCCCATGCGGCAGTGCCCCGCACAGCTGGAGCGGGATCTCAGGGGCGTACGGCACCCCAATGCGGCCCTTCTGGCGGTATCTATTCCAGCACTTCCGGGCTGTCGCAAATTCTTGCGTAAGGTGGAAATCTCCCATGGGGAGCCCCAGAACAATCCGGGATAAGACCTGAACCGGGCCCGCCGGTTCTCCAGAGCCATCGCCTCCTCTCCTGGCTCGTGCGACCCACTGCGTCAACCACTGCAGCTGAGCCGCTAGATAGTACAGCTCGTAGTCAGGTACCGCAAGCCCACCCTCTTCTCTAGGGCGGAGAAGTGTGCTGAGCGCCATTCTGCGTCTACCTGTCCCCCACAGAAAGTCGATTACCAATGATCTTAACCGCCGGAAGAAGCTGGCCGGTATCCAGATCGGGAGGGTCCTAAAGAAATAAAGCAGCCGTGGCAGGGTCACCATCTTAAGAAGTGCCACTCTCCCCATGAGTGACAACGGGAGCGTACTCCAAAACTCGAAGTTCTCTTTGGTGTGTATAATGGCCGATCCAACATTCCCCTCAAGAATATCCGCTTCATCATGAAATATCGAGGTCCCGAGGTAACGCAGGCTCCTCTCCTCCCACGTCACCCCCTCCGAGGGCTGTGGGCATAGTCTGCGCGGTCGGGCTGGGAACAGGTATGACTTTGCCCAGTTTACTCGAAGGCCTGACACCCTGCTCAGTGATTGTAGGAGGGCCTTAGCACCCCGCAGAGAGTCAGCCGAGTCCGCCAGAAACATTAGCAGGTCGTCCGCATACAAGGCTATGTGGTGGACCTGTCCATAGACATCTAGTCCCTGATACGCCCGTCCCAGTCGGGCCCTCGCCGCAAGTGGCTCGACAGCTATGGCGAACAATAGGGGAGAGAGAGGGCATCCCTGGCGGGTGCCCCTGCTCACTGCACACATGTCAGAGACGATTCTCCCAGTTCTGACCCTCGCCGTCGCATTTCGATATAGCAGCGCCGTCCAATCTACGAAGTCGTCCCCCAGCCCCATCGTGCGCATAACATGGAAGAGATAAGGCCATTCCAGGCTATCAAAGGCCTTTTCCATGTCGACTGCAAACACCGCCGCTTCATCCCCGTCATAGGTGTCAGCCTCCAACACGTGTAGGAGTCGTCGCACATTAAGCGCCGTGTTGTGGGCCGGGATGAAGCCGGACTGGTCCGCGTGGATCAGTGAGGCCATGTGGGGGAGTAGGCGCGTCGCTAAGATCTTACTCAAGATCTTGTAGTCTAGGTTGAGCATGGACAACGGGCGATATGCTGTCCTGTCCCACGGCTGCTTGCCCTGTTTCAGTAGGGGGACTATGAGTGCTTCGCCAGCGGACATCGGTAGGCTGCCCAGCCTCTTCGCCTCATTATAAACTCGCGTCAGTTTGGGTGCCAGGAGGTCGATATACGCTAGATAAAATTCCGTTGGGAGCCCGTCTGAGCCCGGCGTCTTGTTCCTCGCCATGCCCTTGATGGCGACCTTCACCTCCCTTTCCTCAATTTTGCCCCCGAGCAGTTTCGCGTCCTCCCTTCCCAACTCGGGCAAGTCTAGGCCGTCTGCGAAACCCTGGAATTCTTCCGTCGATGGCAGGATCCTACTGCGGTAGAGCTCTGTGTAGTAATCGTAGAATACCTCATTAATTCCTCCTTGGTCAAAGCGCGCCACTCCCGAGTGGTCCCTGAGCTCAAGAATGAGCCGGATTGGCCAGCCAGGCCAGAAGAGCTCCCGACTTGTCGCGCTCCGAGTGCGCGCGTGTGAGGTAGGTCTTGTAGTCGAAGCACCTGAGGCGCTCCACTGTTGCCGCCACCGCTTCCCGTGCCTCAAGCAGCGTCTCATGTGTGTCCGGCCTCTCAGGTCTCGCTTTCTCTAGGTCTCTCAATTTCTCATCCTCCTTCGTGATGTCTGCTAGCAACGTCCTCCTAACATCCGACGCCGCCGCAATGCACTGACCCCTCACCACCGTCTTGAAGGCGTCCCACTCAATCGTGGCCGAGCCCGCTGTGCCCTCATTGATCTGAAAGTATTCCTCGATGCTTGAGGCTATTGTAGTGCGGAAGAGCTGGTCTTCCAGTGCCTCCGGGCGTAGCTTCCAGGCAGGGATTCGCGGGCGGTATTGGGACCAGCCCAGTTGCAAAAGCAACGGGTTGTGGTCCGAGATCGTGCGCGTGAGGTATTCACTGTGGCAAACCTCAGCATGCACGCCCTGAGAGCACAGGAAGGCATCGATGCGAACGTGTAGCTCATGGAGAGCGGAAAAAAACGAATAGTCCCTGACCGAAGGATGGTTAGCCCTCCAGGAGTCGGTCAGACCCCAGTGGCGCTGCCAAGCAGTGCGCGCAAGTGCTAGTTTGCCAGCTGGTGCAGTGGGCAGGGGGGGGTGACCTATCCAGGGCAATGTCAGTGACGCTATTAAAGTCCCCTCCAAGGAGCAAGGGCTCCACTAGAAACTGGGCCAGTTTGCTGGACAGCAAGGAGAGAAATGCAGGTTGGTCCACGTTCGGGGCGTAGAGACAGCCCAGTGTAAGGTCCCTCCCATCTAGTTTGCCCCTCACCATGACATACCTCCCCTTCGGGTCAATTAGGTGATGTGTGCATCGGAAAGGAACCCCCGCCCGTACCCAGATGGCCACCCCCCTGGCATATGCAGAGTATCCAGTGTGGTAGACCTGCCCCCTCCACCTCATTTGTAGCGCCTTACCCTCCTTGTCTAGCAGATGTGTTTCTTGGAGGAAGGCGAAGTGAATGCCCCGCCTGACTAAATAGGAGTGGATCTTGTGGCGCCTCTGCATCGTGTGCATCCCCCTTACATTCCACGTGAGACACTTGTAACCTAGGTCGGGTCCCATTGCAGAGCCCATCGCACTTCATCCATTCTCTCAGCAATTCCCCTGGCACGCCTGGATCCCCCCCCCCTATCCCCCCCCAACAACCCGAACAACTAAACTTCCCCAACTCCCACACCCCAGGACAGACAACCAACATGGGAACCCCATCCAAACTCAATTAGGAAGTGTCCTTCAATGAAATAGGGCTAGGGTGGCCAGTGCGCCGACCTAAACAGGTCCGCAGCCCCCCGCACCCGCCCCACCCCCCCCTCGGACCCTTCAGGGGGAGTCCCCCGGCCCTTCTCCCCCCCCCTCCCGGTTGCCCATTAACAATTAGGGGACGTCCCGAGACTTTACGCTCAGCGTATGACAGCAGTCTCAGGTCGCACCCAGTACCTTACACACGAGTCCAGTGTCCCTCTGTTCGCCTCAGCCAAGCACTCCGTCTGCTGTTTGGGGAGTCACCACCGGCAGGTCTGACTCTGAGAGATCGTGTTCACTACTGGAGCCAGGACTGGGAGCACTAGCCCTCGACTGTTCCGATGCGCTCCCGGATGGGCTGGCGTCTCCCTGGCTGATGGCCACTACTGCTAGGACCGCCTCAGCTCTCTCCTGTTGCCATCTTGTCGGGGAGCTAGTTCCCCGCGTCGCCGTCGTCTGAGTAGAATGTCCCCTAGGCGAGGTCTCCGGAGGGGCATCTGTCCTCGACTCCCCCCTGGCATCCAACCAACTCCAGGCTTCCTGCGGTGTGAGGAAGAAATGTGTGCGGCCTTCGGCGATGATCCTCAGTCGAGCCGGGAACAACATAGCATAGGGCAGCTGTAGTGATCTCAGCTTTCGCTTGACCGCCAGGAAGGATGCTCGCTGCTTCTGCACGTCCCTGGTGAAGTCCGGGAAGATCATGACCCTGCTGTTATCAATCCTTAGGTCTGGCAGGTCTCTGACTCTTCGGAGGATGTGGTCTCTGTCTCTGAAGTGCAAAAGACGCAGTACTATGGGTCGTGGCGGCCCTCCTGACTTGGGGGGACGCGCCGGTACTCTGTGGGCCCACTCCAGAGCAAAGAAAGGGGAGAGACCCTCAGGGGCCACCGCCGTCCGCAGCCAATCTTCCAGGAAAGTGACCGCGTCCTGGCCCTCCACTTTTTCAGGAACCCCCACGAGGCGGAGGTTGTTACGTCTGGAGCGCCCTTCACTGTCTTCGGCCCTGAGCTCCAGTACTCGAACCTTCTGCGCCACCTCCGCCAATGATGCTCTCAGTGCCTCCACGTCCCCGGGCAGGTCTTTCAGGGTTACCTCCGAGGTCGCCACCCGCTCCTTCAGCTTCCTGTGGTCGTCCTTCAACAGGGACAGGTCTGATCCGATGGTGTCCATCCGCTTCTCAAGAGCCTCTCGAGACGCCATTATCGCCTGCATGATGTCGCCCAGTGACGGATCTCGTGGGCAGGTCGAGCTTCCCGCTCCAGACGTCGATGCATCCTCCTCTACGAGATGGCCCGGGTCGTCCAGTTTCAAGGCGTCGAAGCCCTTCTTTCTGCTGCCCCGCGTCATGGTGCCGGGCTGCAAGGCGTGTGTGTCCCCGCTGTGGTCACCAGTGATTCGGGTCACGTCCGGGTGTTTCTCCGGCCCAGTTCCGATCCCCCAGCGCTACTGCCCCTCTTCGCCCTCGTCAGCTGGGGCTCACTACAGGGGGTGAGTCCCCCTCCACTAGGTCGTCAGGACACCGGGGCTCACGCTCCCTGCACCTCTGGACAGGTAGCAACAGTCCACCAGGGTGCCTCAGGTTGGTTCGCTTCGCGCCCCCAAGCGCCAGGCGTATCCGGTCAAGAGTCAGTGCCTCACTACCCCTGGTCCAGGTGTCACCACAGAGGTCTCAGCCAGGCAGGGTGTTCGCCGTTTTCTCCCTGGCCCTCTTCCGCCTCGTGGCCCCGCCGTGCCCCGAGCCTCCGCCAGGTGAGGATCCAGTGCCTCAGACGCCGAAGGGAGCAAGCCTCTCCCCGTCAGGACGGTGGGGCGGCAGGACCCCCTCTCCAGTCGCCTGATGTGCCCTCCTCCACCTGGGTGCCACGGACCCTCTGCCCGTCCACCGGCGTCAGGCCCAGGGCAGTGGCCAGTGCGCGAGGGTCTCAGCAGTGCCCCCGGCTCCCAGTCTCTCGGGTGCCCCCCCGGGGCGGTCAGCCGGTCACTCCGCCGGAGTTTGCTCACCCCCAGGCCACCTGGAACTCGGTCGCCCCGCTGGTCAGGGTGGGAGGGGCGCCAGGGGAATGTCCGTCGCCGCAGGGCGACCACAGCGCGCCTCGCTGCCTCAGGGACCTTCTTGCCGACTGTCGGCGCCATCTTGGGGTCAGGCAGTCCGTCCGGCCTCCGGTCTCGGGACCCAGCCGCGATGCACTTGTAGGGGGCGCCGCTCACCTCACACATCCCCCGGGGGCCTTCCGCCGCTAGGTCAGGCAGAAACTCCCGCAATGTGTGCCCCCGGTCGCCAACAGCACCCCTCCGTCAGGCACCTCAGGTCGGGACCATGGCCGCCATTTTGGACGCTCCTCGCGCCGGGTCCTCCGCCTCACAGGGAACTCTCCCCACAGCCCCGTAGCGGGACTCTCGGGTCCCTGGTGTCACCCCCTCGTGCTCCGTGGGTCCTCCCCCGCGTTTCTGGGGGTCCGGGGTCCGGGTCGGGGTGCAGGATGTGGTGTGGTGCGAGGCGGGCGCGGAGGAGCTCCGGAGACCCGCTTCCACCTACATTGGCGCCGTAGCCACGCCCCCCCACTCTGGATCCCCATAACCTTGAAAAATACATAAATCAGCCATATTTATCAATTTCAGGTCAAAGGATCCTGCTTTTGGCCACACTTTCATCTGTGGCACCATACCTGCTGTCCATCCTGTAAGGTTATTAGTAAATGGGACAACATTATACCAACTATTTTCTCTCTTTGCTACTATTTCATTGGGTGTCAAGTCACTGTTTCATTTCCTTTCTTTTCTCTGTGTAAAACTTGCCATTCCCTGCATATTTCGTACATAAAGGGATCTTACTTCAGCTGGAGGGGAACTTTGTCCTAACTCTATCATATCCTCTGCACGAAATGGACGCCCAGACCTTGTTGTACTACTGGGAAACACCTGCTCTCCTCTTAATTGTTCTCTAAAAGCACTTTGTTCCTCTAATCTTCTTCTATTTATTTCAGCATTTCTGTTCTCAGCCTCTTGCCACAATTCCATGTGTTCCCGATCAAGAACCCTCCTGATTTCACTCTCCACTGAGTTTATTTCTTCCTCATCTTTCTCATCCTTTCCTGTCACATTCTTGATTTCTAGATCATATCCTATTTCCCTTACAACTGGCTTTGCATCTGGTTTAAATGATATGGAATTAAGTATATTTGAACAGTCATCAGCAATAAGGCCTAATCTCTTAATTGTATTCTGTATTCCCTTTACACTGGTGGTCATGTCACGATAACCCTTATCCTCTTCCAGATATATTTTTGATTGTGCCCCTAAATCAAACTTCACCTGTGAGGTGCTAGTATAATATAAATTTCCCTCACTTGAGTTTTGAGGAATCTTGCTAGCCCATTCTAATATATCTTTTGACTTTTGTTCCAGCAATTTTCCATTGTTGTCTTGTCTTAATTTTACTGAAATGTCTCCTGGTAAGGACACTGTTCCGTCAGATACTTTTTCAGGTTTAAGATGGTCTTTATTAATTGTTTGAGCAAGATCAACCTCCCCCATTTTTAATAAGTCATCAACCTTTGGTGTAACTTTGTTTATGTCAGTCAAGGGAAGATTTCTTAAAGAAAGGAATGACCTCACAATTTTCCTTTTAATCTACCAAAAAGCGTTTACTATTCTTAAAGACTCCTGTCCGTATGTAGTTCACACTAAAAAACAGTTGGTACCTCTGATAATGCAAGAGAGCTCATTATCTATTACACATAATATAACAACCACACATCTACATTATATATATATGTGTTTAGAAAAACAAATCGCATAACATATTAATACAAAATGTAAACTTTTTTCTCTTCCTCTGACGTTTTCCTAATTTAAACTGTCAGGATAGACTTCTTACATAACTCCTATTTCTCTAATAATTCCACATGGGAAAGAAAATCTGTCTGCCAAGTTTAACAAAATAAACATCTCTTTCTCTGGAGGTGGGGGAGTGTGGCTCAATGGTTAGAGCGGCAGACCCTGATGCAGAGTTCTGGCCAGGAACCAGGGTTCGATTCCCACCTCAGCGGGGTCTCGGGCTCAATTTCCTCAGATCTGTTAATTCTCACCTCGGTGCCTATTCTAATCACGGGCCCCACGCTGCAACTCTGGGCAATAGCTTGCTTAGCCTCCACACCGACCCCAACAGCACTAAGGATGCCTGGCTTCACCCTGGGGATACCCAGGAGTGGACACTTCACAGGGAAAGCCAGGAGGGGTTCCACAGCGGTATGAGTATAAGCGCCAGGAAGCTGCATAGGCAACGCCGCAAGGTGACCGTCTGGTGACAGTGCGCTCTATAAGTACCATGACATTTACATTTACATTCTCTGACAATTCCTAAGCAACAGGATCAACAAAACACATTTAATTCTCTCTCTTCCTCTCTGACGATTCCTAAATAAAGATCTGCCGGGATAAACTAAATACACATCTCCGTTTGTAACAGTTGTGGATCAATACACAAGGATTCGACGAATGCCTTTTTTTCCTACCTTATCTGGCCGCTGCAGACGTCCCCCAGACCGGTACCCCTGTCTTCCAAAAAACAGATCTTTCGTATCAATGGGCGTCTGTCATCCTCCTCAAATTGTGCACAACTAAATTAGTTGTCCGAAGGGGAACCTCCCCAGCGGCAGGCCGGAGCAAAGGGGATCTCTTGACTGGCTTTGCCACAATGTCGGGAAAAAATCCTTTAAGCAGTGCAAATCATTTAATCACTACATCTACAACAAAAGGGAGTACAAAAAGGTTTATTGTACATGCCAGGATAATTCAGCTGGGAGAGTGATGTGCTATGAGCAAGGCACAAGTCAGTCTCAACTTACATACACTTCAAGTCTACTTCTTATAATATTAATTTTGGCCTAGATCCATATTTAATACAATGTTCACAATAGAAAAAGCTTCCTGCTTTTCTGTTATGTCCCACCCAGATTACATAATTTATTTAAAGAACAGCTCGTTCCTGTTGTTCGTGACTTCTCACGCCAAACTTACAGACTACAATGGAAAACATTCTTGCTGGTCTGAATTTCCTGTTAAATATCCTATGCAGGACATTCTCAGCTCGAATACAATGAAGAGGAGAAAACACTTAAACCAGACCGCATTTAGACCTTTTTTTGAAAGCAGGCTGTAGGTTATTTCCAGATACAATTGTGCAGAAGTGTGGCTCACTGGTTAGAGGCGGCAGACCCGTAAGCAGAGAACGGCCCGGGACCAGGGTTTGATTCCCGACGCGGCAGGGTCGCTGACCAGGGTCAGTGGACTCGATAATTCTCGCCTCGGTGCCTACTCTAGTCAGAAACCACACTCGGCAACTCTGGGCATTAGCTTGCCTCATCTTCACAATGGCCCCCCAGACCGCCGGGGATGCTTGGTCGCACCTTAGAGATACCCATCAGGGATCATCTCTCAGGGTGAGCCAGGACGGGTTCCCCAGCGGTCGAAGCGTGGAGATACTCCTCCGGGAGTCGATTCCTAGCGCTATATAAACCCGCAATTAAATTAAATTAAAATTTTAAATTAACTTTAACATGCACGTTTAAACAGCATTATACAGTTTTTCTGTCTTTACATAATATTTCAGTGTGTGGGCACGTGACAGATAAAACTGAATAATTAGGTCCTAAATCTAAATTAGGGTTTTGATTCCTTTCATTGTATCCTAGGGCATTCCCAAATCATGTTGTAGTATGTTCCCTCCCGACCACACCCCTTTCCACAGGAGGCATCCAGTATTTTGCCCATTCTCACGAGGCGACTACGCGACTAATATATTCTGTGGAGTATCTTCAATTGCATCAATCAAAACTTGCTCGATATGGCCACTTCTTTCAAGACAACAGAGCATCTCGCCAGTCCTCCTCATCATTTTCCCCTACGGCAATCTGCCTACTGTCTCTAAGTTTGGTGAGGGGGTCCAGGGAGTTAGTTATCAGTTTTTGGTAAGTTAGGGATATTGCTTTCTTTGTCATATGATCTATTAGGATCCTGTCTTCCATTGGTGAGGACTCCGGGAGCTTCACGCCCTTTGGGGTTGCTCCCTGCAATGTGTGTTTTAATCTGTAGGTAGCGAAATGTTTCTGTATTAGATCATTCATAATCCTGTTGAAGTATTTCGAATGTTCGTACATCACCCCTTACCCACAGATCTCCCACCCGGGATATCCCTATGAGATCCCATTTATCGAATCCCCGGGGTTTGCCCATGTGCACAAGTATTTCTGCATCCCAAAGTGGGGTGTGCTGCGTGATCTTGTTTTCCCACCCCATCTGTTTCCTGGCTGTATGCCACAGTTGAACCGTGTTTTTAGTCAGCGCTTTCATGTATCCCCTCCTCCCCAGATCATATCTGTCCATACGATACGCTGGATCTTTCGGAGATTGATACATGTAATGGTTAATAGCGGCCAGTTGGGAGGCCCAATAGTATCTTTGTATGTCAGGCAATGCGATCCCCCCATCGTACCAACCCCGAACTAGTTTTTGGTGAGCAATTCTCGACCGCTTTCCTTCCCATAATAACTTTGTTTGCTTGCTTTCTATTGCCGTAAACTATTTGGGAGGTACCGCATATGGTGTATTCTGTAAAATGTACAGAAAACGAGGGAGTGCCATCATTTTGAAGAGAGCTGCCCTTCTGAGCCGGGAGAGAGGCAACTTCTTCCAGTGGTTTACATCTTCTTGTAAGCCCCACGTGGGGGCAGCAAGTTACGACTATAAAAGAGGTTTGGGTCTGCCGTGATGAACATTCCTAAGTAGCGGAAGCCCTCCGTTACTACCTTCACCTCACAGTCTGCGGTAATTGTCGGGACTGTACCATGTAGCACATAGATGGTGGATTGAGACCAGTTTATATTATAGCCTGAATATCAACCAAAGTTGGTAAATATATTCAAAACCCTGCGAATTGAGTGTTATGGGGATGCCAACTACAAAAGGATACTTATATAAACAAAGAAAATCCAACTTCAGGAGGGGAAGAGGAAGAGTGATCAAAAGGATATTGAAGCACTCAGTGTTTGATAAAATACCCCTCACACACCAAAAGGCCCCTTGGTGTCATGCTTCATCATTGGGGTCTTCGCACCCCTCTATCGGGATGCGGCGTGCTGCGACCTACGGATACGCGGGAGCACTTTCAAGTTGGCTATGTGTGGTGTACAGTGTGTGGGGTATGTGATTAAAGTGAGTAGGGAACGTGGTGAAGGTTTAAAAAGTACCTGGCACTTGAGTGAAAAAAAGTTTTATTCCGAACTCTGGCTGGTACTATTAAAAATAAGTGCAGGGCGAGATCAGCCTGTTTTGTTAATGAACAGGATCTCTGGTGTGCTATGTTGTCGACATGTTTCGGAGACTGGCTCCTTCTTCAGGACAGGGGCACAAACTCCCTTCCCTACTCACGTCTTCTTCTACAAAAAAGGTGTAAGTTTTACAAAAAAAGTGACATTTTTGTAGGAATAGGCTAAGTGTGCCTACAGCGGTCTGCTACAAGTACAATGACCTGCAGAAAGACAAAAACCAAAAGACTAATGGTTACCCATGTAGCGGGTAGTTGCAAGACGCAATCGCCTTGAACCACACCATTTGCTTGGTAATAAGCTAGTAAAAACGGACTCACACCACATACAACATAAAACACATAAAACTAGGATTTTACTGCCAGTTGTACTCATACTTGTGAAGCCTGGTTGGTGGGCTTCATGAACAGCGCGTAGGGGTGTTGCTCCAATGGCTATCTGTAGTAGAGAATGATGTAGCTGTAATTTTACAATTCAATCTCACTTACTTTTGAGGAATAAGAGGCTATCTTGTAGGATGTTCTTTTCTAGGTGATATACTCACAAGGTCTGGACACTCTGATCGCCGCCTACCCCTCGCGCTACTCCGCTGGTGTGGAGTCATGCGAAGGACATGGGTATTTATACTCTGTTTCGTTAATTGGGCGGAAACGGGAGTGTCACCATGTATGGGTGTTCCGCATGTCAGCCATACAGGGCGATCGTATGTTACTGCTGCGTGAGCACAGGATCAGCGTCGGTCTGGTATGGTTAGTGTCCCTGTGTGCCGCTACGTCTGCGCGCATGCGCTGTGCGAGTTCAGGTTGTCTACTCACTCGCGCATGCGCGGTAAGCCCCAAGCGCACTGGGTTTTGTATCGAAGGAGCGCGATTGCGGTCCACGTGTCTGCTAGATGCCCCAGTTATTTGTTGAATGGTGCTGAGTGAGGATAGCGACCTTTTAAAACCGGAGCAATTTATTTCCCCTTGCCACGGTTTAGAATAAATGACAGTAGATCATGGCAGGGGAACCTTTTGACTGATGGGAATTACTCTATCAACTGCAGCACTGATGTTTTTGTGGTAATTATGCTGATAGTTGGCTCCAGGGCACATCATCATTAAGCCCAATAATATGGGTGCCCAGACGGAACACCCATCTTTGTTCCTTTTGGAAAAGACCAGCATCAGTGGGCAACTGTTCGATTATTGTCCATTTCAAATCGTTGACGCAATGTTGCATAGTGAGAAAATGTGTGGCCATTTTCGTCGTGCTTTTCTTACATCTCACATTGCTTTTGTGTTCATTCAATCTTGTTTTGACGGCTCGTGTTGTCATTCCCACATATTCAAGATTGCATGGGCACTTTATGAGGTAGATAACGTTTTTAGAGTTACAGTTCGTAAATCTCCGTTGCTCCCATGTCGAACCATTGCGGAATGTGAGTTTTTTGCTTTTTTCGGTTAAATGGCAGCTGCTACAATTACCGCATGGGAAATGACCTTGAATCCCTATGGATGGTTGAGAGGATGCTGTTGTAGGTTTCGGTCTAGTGTGTACCAAAATATCTCTGAGGTTACGTCCTCTGCGGTGGGCAAACATTGGTTTGTCTAGATCCAGATCGCCGCTCGTCAGTATTCTCCAATGTTTGTTCACAATCTTGGATACTTCATTAGACATTGTGTTGAAAGTGGTCACACAGATTGGTCTTTTGTTTAGAGTAGGTTCCTTGATTCGTTCCTCCAGTAATGACTCCCTGTTATTGTTTCTAGCTCTTTTTAGTGCTTTGTTGATGATCCTGTTTGGATATTCTCTTTGTCTGAGTTTGTCTTTGAGGTCAGTCGCCTGTTCCTTGAAATCAGACACGTCAGTGCAATTTCGCCTGAGGCGTAAGAACTGCCCGTAGGGCAGGTTTTCTCGTAGGTGGCGAGGGTGAAAGCTATCGTACCTCAGTAGGCAATTCCTAGAAGTAGGTTTAAAATGGGTGGTTGTTTTTAGTATGCCAGTATCTGCATAGATGTTGAGATCCAGGAACACCAACGTTTGGTTTGAGATTGTGCTCGTGAACTTCAGGAATGTGTTTTGGGTGTTCAGCCATTCCAAGAAGAGCTCCGCTGATTGGTGGTCACCTTGCCATATGACCAGGATGTCATCAATATATCTTTTCCAACATTTTATATTTGGCCTGTACGGGTTATGTTCATGGAGTATCTTACTGGTCTCGAGGTGGTGCACATAGAGACCAGCTAGGCTCGGAGCAAAGGTGCTTCCCATGCTGGTCCCATGGCATTGTTGGTAAATAGTGGTTTTGTACTGGAAAAAGTTTTTCTGCAAGGCCAGTGAAATGCATTCCAGAACTAAGTTACGTGGTGTCTGGTATTTCCATTGGGTCGAAAAGAGAACTTCTTCAATGATCGTGTGGCAGGCTGGTGTATAAACTTTCCACGTCAAGAGACATTAGTAGTTGGGTTTGAGGGTCAAAGGTCATTTCCTGAAGGAGTTGTAATACTGCCTTGGTATCCTTTAGGTATGTATTTGTGGACTGCACCAGGGGTCTCAGGAATGCGTCCGCAAACTTCGACAATGGTTCTAGAATAGAACCAATGCCCGAGACTATTGGTCTACCTGGAGGTTTTCTAATGTCCTTATGTATTTTGGGGATACTGTAAAAATATGGAATGCGAGGTTTCTTTTGCATAAGGAATTCGCCTTCCTTTTTGCTCAGCCAATTGTGTGTCAAACCTTCCTCAATCATGCATCCGATTTTTACCCTGAGATGTTCAGTTGGGTCCTGTTGTAGAACCATGTAGTTCCGCCTGTCTGACAGGAGGCGCATGCATTCATTGTCGTAGTCCTCAGTGGACTGTAATACTATTGCTCCCCCCTTGTCCGCTGGTTTTATGACCATGCTGGTATCTTCAGATAAATTCTTTAAGGCAAGTTGCTCTTCCTTGGTCGTATTGTGGAAGATTTGTGTGGGTGACACATCCAATTTATTGACATCCGTCATAACTGCCTTTTCAAAAGCGAGTAGCTCAATGGGGAGTGTAGGGTCGGGAGGTGTGAAGGTCTATTTAGGTCTCAGACCAGTGTCTGTCATCACAGCTTGTGTTGGTTTGTCACTGAAAAAGACCTGTAGTTTTAATTTTCGTACAAATTCCTTCATTTCCACGTTTACTTTGAAGATGTCCGGTTTTTGTGTCGGTACAAATCCCAAACCTTTATTTAGTACCTGTCGTTGGATACTCGTCAAAGGTTTGGAAGTGAGATTTACCACTAGGTCCCTCTCTGGTTGCTGGTTGATGCCTGGTTGGGTAGGGAGCCTGTCATGCTCCTGGTTTGTCTGGGGTTCCCTTGGTCCGTTGACTCCCAGGTGACGTTGTTGTCCTTCCGGTTCTTTCCCCGTGTCCCTGGGCGGGAGCCTAAAAAAGGCTGTGGATCGTAAAAAACCTCCATTGAAGTCTTGGTTCCATTGTGGGAAACCCTGTATATCCGGTTGGTGGTTGAACTGGAAAGGCTGGAAAGGGGGGGGTGCCATAAATTGTGGGTACTGGGGCGGGTATCCCCTCCATCCTCTTTGTCTTGGGAATTGTTGTCGTCTTTGTCTCCACCCGCCTCTATTCGGGCGGTTCCTTCTGCCACCGCTGGAATTCGAACCGGTGGAGCTACCGTCTGACCCATCACTATCTGTGTCGTTTCTTGTGGACACATAGTCCGCCTTAGTGTAGGGGTAGGTTCCCTCTGGTGTGAATTTGTCTTTGTCCTTACTCAATTTGTTGAGTTTGCTTTGTTTCAAGGTAAATTCGAATTCTGTCATTTGTTGGTTCAATTCATCCAATCTGATTTTAAGGTCTTCTGTTGACATGTACGTATTGAGTTTGACCTCGATTTTACCGATCTCAATTTTAAGTTCTTGTGTGATTCTGGTTGCTGTTTTGATTATTAGGACCAACCAATCCCTGGTACAATGCCAAGAGATCAACGACCATTCTTTTTTAAATTGCATATCAGTCTGGAAGATAAACGGTTCATTTTTTACAATTAGTCCAGCTGGTCCCATCTTGTTCCTCAGGTATCCTGTCATTATCAAACCATGTAAAGCTGCCTTTATTTGGTTGCGTCTTAATTTTACCAATTCATTCCAATCATCAATGTTTGGGCCGGTTTCAGGGTTAGTGAGGCCCTCAAAAGGATTTACTGCTGCCAAGATCCTGTCAATTTCATCCTCGCCGAAGGTTAAGCCGTGTTCGTCCTCCATTTCAGAGAGACCGCTGTGGTCTACAGTTACCTAGTGTATGTGATTATGTGTTTGTGGTGTGATAGGGATACTCCCGCAGCTGCACGCTGCCTAGACTATAGATTAAACCAAAAAAGGGAGGTAGAGCTATTCGTCGGATTTGTGCTCCACTCTGATACTTATATAAACAAAGAAAATCCAACTTCAGGAGGGGAAGAGGAAGAGTGATCAAAAGGATATTGAAGCACTCAGTGTTTGATAAAATACCCCTCACACACCAAAAGGCCCCTTGGTGTCATGCTTCATCATTGGGGTCTTCGCACCCCTCTATCGGGATGCGGCGTGCTGCGACCTACGGATACGCGGGAGCACTTTCAAGTTGGCTATGTGTGGTGTACAGTGTGTGGGGTATGTGATTAAAGTGAGTAGGGAACGTGGTGAAGGTTTAAAAAGTACCTGGCACTTGAGTGAAAAAAAGTTTTATTCCGAACTCTGGCTGGTACTATTAAAAATAAGTGCAGGGCGAGATCAGCCTGTTATGTTAATGAACAGGATCTCTGGTGTGCTATGTTGTCGACATGTTTCGGAGACTGGCTCCTTCTTCAGGACAGGGGCACAAACTCCCTTCCCTACTCACGTCTTCTTCTACAAAAAAGGTGTAAGTTTTACAAAAAAAGTGACATTTTTGTAGGAATAGGCTAAGTGTGCCTACAGCGGTCTGCTACAAGTACAATGACCTGCAGAAAGACAAAAACCAAAAGACTAATGGTTACCCATGTAGCGGGTAGTTGCAAGAGGCAATCGCCTTGAACCACACCATTTGCTTGGTAATAAGCTAGTAAAAACGGACTCACACCACATACAACATAAAACACATAAAACTAGGATTTTACTGCCAGTTGTACTCATACTTGTGAAGCCTGGTTGGTGGGCTTCATGAACAGCGCGTAGGGGTGTTGCTCCAATGGCTATCTGTAGTAGAGAATGATGTAGCTGTAATTTTACAATTCAATCTCACTTACTTTTGAGGAATAAGAGGCTATCTTGTAGGATGTTCTTTTCTAGGTGATATACTCACAAGGTCTGGACACTCTGATCGCCGCCTACCCCTCGCGCTACTCCGCTGGTGTGGAGTCATGCGAAGGACATGGGTATTTATATTCTGTTTCGTTAATTGGGCGGAAACGGGAGTGTCACCATGTATGGGTGTTCCGCATGTCAGCCATACAGGGCGATCGTATGTTACTGCTGCGTGAGCACAGGATCAGCGTCGGTCTGGTATGGTTAGTGTCCCTGTGTGCCGCTACGTCTGCGCGCATGCGCTGTGCGAGTTCAGGTTGTCTACTCACTCGCGCATGCGCGGTAAGCCCCAAGCGCACTGGGTTTTGTATCGAAGGAGCGCGATTGCGGTCCACGTGTCTGCTAGATGCTCCAGTTATTTGTTGAATGGTGCTGAGTGAGGATAGCGACCTTTTAAAACCGGAGCAATTTATTTCCCCTTGCCACGGTTTAGAATAAATGACAGTAGATCATGGCAGGGGAACCTTTTGACTGATGGGAATTACTCTATCAACTGCAGCACTGATGTTTTTGTGGTAATTATGCTGATAGTTGGCTCCAGGGCACATCATTATTAAGCCCAATAATATGGGTGCCCAGACGGAACACCCATCTTTGTTCCTTTTGGAAAAGACCAGCATCAGTGGGCAACTGTTCGATTATTGTCCATTTCAAATCGTTGACGCAATGTTGCATAGTGAGAAAATGTGTGGCCATTTTCGTCGTGCTTTTCTTACATCTCACATTGCTTTTGTGTTCATTCAATCTTGTTTTGACGGCTCGTGTTGTCATTCCCACATATTCAAGATTGCATGGGCACTTTATGAGGTAGATAACGTTTTTAGAGTTACAGTTCGTAAATCTCCGTTGCTCCCATGTCGAACCATTGCGGAATGTGAGTTTTTTGCTTTTTTCGGTTAAATGGCAGCTGCTACAATTACCGCATGGGAAATGCCGTTGAATCCCTATGGATGGTTGAGAGGATGCTGTTGTAGGTTTCGGTCTAGTGTGTACCAAAATATCTCTGAGGTTACGTCCTCTGCGGTGGGCAAACATTGGTTTGTCTAGATCCAGATCGCCGCTCGTCAGTATTCTCCAATGTTTGTTCACAATCTTGGATACTTCATTAGACATTGTGTTGAAAGTGGTCACACAGATTGGTCTTTTGTTTAGAGTAGGTTCCTTGATTCGTTCCTCCAGTAATGACTCCCTGTTTTGTTTCTAGCTCTTTTTAGTGCTTTGTTGATGATCCTGTTTGGATATTCTCTTTGTCTGAGTTTGTCTTTGAGGTCAGTCGCCTGTTCCTTGAAATCAGACACGTCAGTGCAATTTCGCCTGAGGCGTAAGAACTGCCCGTAGGGCAGGTTTTCTCGTAGGTGGCGAGGGTGAAAGCTATCGTACCTCAGTAGGCAATTCCTAGAAGTAGGTTTAAAATGGGTGGTTGTTTTTAGTATGCCAGTATCTGCATAGATGTTGAGATCCAGGAACACCAACGTTTGGTTTGAGATTGTGCTCGTGAACTTCAGGAATGTGTTTTGGGTGTTCAGCCATTCCAAGAAGAGCTCCGCTGATTGGTGGTCGCCTTGCCATATGACCAGGATGTCATCAATATATCTTTTCCAACATTTTATATTTGGCCTGTACGGGTTATGTTCATGGAGTATCTTACTGGTCTCGAGGTGGTGCACATAGAGACCAGCTAGGCTCGGAGCAAAGGTGCTTCCCATGCTGGTCCCATGGCATTGTTGGTAAATAGTGGTTTTGTACTGGAAAAAGTTTTTCTGCAAGGCCAGTGAAATGCATTCCAGAACTAAGTTACGTGGTGTCTGGTATTTCCATTGGGTCGAAAAGAGAACTTCTTCAATGATCATCAAAGTTTCATCGTGTGGCAGGCTGGTGTATAAACTTTCCACGTCAAGAGACATTAGTAGTTGGGTTTGAGGGTCAAAGGTCATTTCCTGAAGGAGTTGTAATACTGCCTTGGTATCCTTTAGGTATGTATTTGTGGACTGCACCAGGGGTCTCAGGAATGCGTCCGCAAACTTCGACAATGGTTCTAGAATAGAACCAATGCCCGAGACTATTGGTCTACCTGGAGGTTTTCTAATGTCCTTATGTATTTTGGGGATACTGTAAAAATATGGAATGCGAGGTTTCTTTTGCATAAGGAATTCGCCTTCCTTTTTGCTCAGCCAATTGTGTGTCAAACCTTCCTCAATCATGCATCCGATTTTTACCCTGAGATGTTCAGTTGGGTCCTGTTGTAGAACCATGTAGTTCCGCCTGTCTGACAGGAGGCGCATGCATTCATTGTCGTAGTCCTCAGTGGACTGTAATACTATTGCTCCCCCCTTGTCCGCTGGTTTTATGACCATGCTGGTATCTTCAGATAAATTCTTTAAGGCAAGTTGCTCTTCCTTGGTCGTATTGTGGAAGATTTGTGTGGGTGACACATCCAATTTATTGACATCCGTCATAACTGCCTTTTCAAAAGCGAGTAGCTCAATGGGGAGTGTAGGGTCGGGAGGTGTGAAGGTCGATTTAGGTCTCAGACCAGTGTCTGTCATCACAGCTTGTGTTGGTTTGTCACTGAAAAAGACCTGTAGTTTTAATTTTCGTACAAATTCCTTCATTTCCACGTTTACTTTGAAGATGTCCGGTTTTTGTGTCGGTACAAATCCCAAACCTTTATTTAGTACCTGTCGTTGGATACTCGTCAAAGGTTTGGAAGTGAGATTTACCACTAGGTCCCTCTCTGGTTGCTGGTTGATGCCTGGTTGGGTAGGGAGCCTGTCATGCTCCTGGTTTGTCTGGGGTTCCCTTGGTCCGTTGACTCCCAGGTGACGTTGTTGCCCTTCCGGTTCTTTCCCCGTGTCCCTGGGCGGGAGCCTAAAAAAGGCTATGGATCGTAAAAACCTCCATTGAAGTCTTGGTTCCATTGTGGGAAACCCTGTATATCCGGTTGGTGGTTGAACTGGAAAGGCTGGAAAGGGGGGGGTGCCATAAATTGTGGGTACTGGGGCGGGTATCCCCTCCATCCTCTTTGTCTTGGGAATTGTTGTCGTCTTTGTCTCCACCCGCCTCTATTCGGGCGGTTCCTTCTGCCACTGCTGGAATTCGAACCGGTGGAGCTACCGTCTGACCCATCACTATCTGTGTCGTTTCTTGTGGACACATAGTCCGCCTTAGTGTAGGGGTAGGTTCCCTCTGGTGTGAATTTGTCTTTGTCCTTACTCAATTTGTTGAGTTTGCTTTGTTTCAAGGTAAATTCGAATTCTGTCATTTGTTGGTTCAATTCATCCAATCTGATTTTAAGGTCTTCTGTTGACATGTACGTATTGAGTTTGACCTCGATTTTACCGATCTCAATTTTAAGTTCTTGTGTGATTCTGGTTGCTGTTTTGATTATTAGGACCAACCAATCCCTGGTACAATGCCAAGAGATCAACGACCATTCTTTTTTAAATTGCATATCAGTCTGGAAGATAAACGGTTCATTTTTTACAATTAGTCCAGCTGGTCCCATCTTGTTCCTCAGGTATCCTGTCATTATCAAACCATGTAAAGCTGCCTTTATTTGGTTGCGTCTTAATTTTACCAATTCATTCCAATCATCAATGTTTGGGCCGGTTTCAGGGTTAGTGAGGCCCTCAAAAGGATTTACTGCTGCCAAGATCCTGTCAATTTCATCCTCGCCGAAGGTTAAGCCGTGTTCGTCCTCCATTTCAGAGAGACCGCTGTGGTCTACAGTTACCTAGTGTATGTGATTATGTGTTTGTGGTGTGATAGGGATACTCCCGCAGCTGCACGCTGCCTAGACTATAGATTAAACCAAAAAAGGGAGGTAGAGCTATTCGTCGGATTTGTGCTCCACTCTGATACTTATATAAACAAAGAAAATCCAACTTCAGGAGGGGAAGAGGAAGAGTGATCAAAAGGATATTGAAGCACTCAGTGTTTGATAAAATACCCCTCACACACCAAAAGGCCCCTTGGTGTCATGCTTCATCATTGGGGTCTTCGCACCCCTCTATCGGGATGCGGCGTGCTGCGACCTACGGATACGCGGGAGCACTTTCAAGTTGGCTATGTGTGGTGTACAGTGTGTGGGGTATGTGATTAAAGTGAGTAGGGAACGTGGTGAAGGTTTAAAAAGTACCTTGCACTTGAGTGAAAAAAAGTTTTATTCCGAACTCTGGCTGGTACTATTAAAAATAAGTGCAGGGCGAGATCAGCCTGTTATGTTAATGAACAGGATCTCTGGTGTGCTATGTTGTCGACATGTTTCGGAGACTGGCTCCTTCTTCAGGATAGGGGCACAAACTCCCTTCCCTACTCACGTCTTCTTCTACAAAAAAGGTGTAAGTTTTACAAAAAAAGTGAAATTTTTGTAGGAATAGGCTAAGTGTGCCTACAGCGGTCTCGCCCTGCACTTATTTTTAATAGTACCAGCCAGAGTTCGGAATAAAACTTTTTTTCACTCAAGTGCCTGGTACTTTTTAAACCTTCACCACGTTCCCTACTCACTTTAATCACATACCCCACACACTGTACACCACACATAGCCAACTTGAAAGTGCTCCCGCGTATCCGTAGGTCGCAGCACGCCGCATCCCGATAGAGGGGTGCGAAGACCCCAATGATGAAGCATGACACCAAGGGGCCTTTTGGTGTGTGAGGGGTATTTTATCAAACACTGAGTGCTTCAATATCCTTTTGATCACTCTTCCTCTTCCCCTCCTGAAGTTGGATTTTCTTTGTTTATATAAGTATCAGAGTGGAGCACAAATCCGACGAATAGCTCTACCTCCCTTTTTTGGTTTAATCTATAGTCTAGGCAGCGTGCAGCTGCGGGAGTATCCCTATCACACCACAAACACATAATCACATACACTAGGTAACTGTAGACCACAGCGGTCTCTCTGAAATGGAGGACGAACATGGCTTAACCTTCGGCGAGGATGAAATTGACAGGATCTTGGCAGCAGTAAATCCTTTTGAGGGCCTCACTAACCCTGAAACCGGCCCAAACATTGATGATTGGAATGAATTGGTAAAATTAAGACGCAACCAAATAAAGGCAGCTTTACATGGTTTGATAATGACAGGATACCTGAGGAACAAGATGGGACCAGCTGGACTAATTGTAAAAATTGAACCGTTTATCTTCCAGACTGATATGCAATTTAAAAAAGAATGGTCGTTGATCTCTTGGCATTGTACCAGGGATTGGTTGGTCCTAATAATCAAAACAGCAACCAGAATCACACAAGAACTTAAAATTGAGATCGGTAAAATCGAGGTCAAACTCAATACGTACATGTCAACAGAAGACCTTAAAATCAGATTGGATGAATTGAACCAACAAATGACAGAATTCGAATTTACCTTGAAACAAAGCAAACTCAACAAATTGAGTAAGGACAAAGACAAATTCACACCAGAGGGAACCTACCCCTACACTAAGGCGGACTATGTGTCCACAAGAAACGACACAGATAGTGATGGGTCAGACGGTAGCTCCACCGGTTCGAATTCCAGCGGTGGCAGAAGGAACCGCCCGAATAGAGGCGGGTGGAGACAAAGACGACAACAATTCCCAAGACAAAGAGGATGGAGGGGATACCCGCCCCAGTACCCACAATTTATGGCACCCCCCCCTTTCCAGCCTTTCCAGTTCAACCACCAACCGGATATACAGGGTTTCCCACAATGGAACCAAGACTTCAATGGAGGTTTTTACGATCCACAGCCTTTTTTAGGCTCCCGCCCAGGGACACGGGAAAGAACCGGAAGGGCAACAACGTCACCTGGGAGTCAACGGACCAAGGGAACCCCAGACAAACCAGGAGCATGACAGGCTCCCTACCCAACCAGGCATCAACCAGCAACCAGAGAGGGACCTAGTGGTAAATCTCACTTCCAAACCTTTGACGAGTATCCAACGACAGGTACTAAATAAAGGTTTGGGATTTGTACCGACACAAAAACCGGACATCTTCAAAGTAAACGTGGAAATGAAGGAATTTGTACGAAAATTAAAACTACAGGTCTTTTTCAGTGACAAACCAACACAAGCTGTGATGACAGACACTGGTCTGAGACCTAAATCGACCTTCACACCTCCCGACCCTACACTCCCCATTGAGCTACTCGCTTTTGAAAAAAGGCAGTTATGACGGATGTCAATAAATTGGATGTGTCACCCACACAAATCTTCCACAATACGACCAAGGAAGAGCAACTTGCCTTAAAGAATTTATCTGAAGATACCAGCATGGTCATAAAACCAGCGGACAAGGGGGGAGCAATAGTATTACAGTCCACTGAGGACTACGACAATGAATGCATGCGCCTCCTGTCAGACAGGCGGAACTACATGGTTCTACAACAGGACCCAACTGAACATCTCAGGGTAAAAATCGGATGCATGATTGAGGAAGGTTTGACACACAATTGGCTGAGCAAAAAGGAAGGCGAATTCCTTATGCAAAAGAAACCTTGCATTCCATATTTTTACAGTATCCCCAAAATACATAAGGACATTAGAAAACCTCCAGGTAGACCAATAGTCTCGGGCATTGGTTCTATTCTAGAACCATTGTCGAAGTTTGCGGACGCATTCCTGAGACCCCTGGTGCAGTCCACAAATACATACCTAAAGGATACCAAGGCAGTATTACAACTCCTTCAGGAAATGACCTTTGACCCTCAAACCCAACTACTAATGTCTCTTGACGTGGAAAGTTTATACACCAGCCTGCCACACGATGAAACTTTGATGATCATTGAAGAAGTTCTCTTTTCGACCCAATGGAAATACCAGACACCACGTAACTTAGTTCTGGAATGCATTTCACTGGCCTTGCAGAAAAACTTTTTCCAGTACAAAACCACTATTTACCAACAATGCCATGGGACCAGCATGGGAAGCACCTTTGCTCCGAGCCTAGCTGGTCTCTATGTGCACCACCTCAAGACCAGTAAGATACTCCATGAACATAACCCGTACAGGCCAAATATAAAATGTTGGAAAAGATATATTGATGACATCCTGGTCATATGGCAAGGCGACCACCAATCAGCGGAGCTCTTCTTGGAATGGCTGAACACCCAAAACACATTCCTGAAGTTCACGAGCACAATCTCAAACCAAACGTTGGTGTTCCTGGATCTCAACATCTATGCAGATACTGGCATACTAAAAACAACCACCCATTTTAAACCTACTTCTAGGAATTGCCTACTGAGGTACGATAGCTTTCACCCTCGCCACCTACGAGAAAACCTGCCCTACGGGCAGTTCTTACGCCTCAGGCGAAATTGCACTGACGTGTCTGATTTCAAGGAACAGGCGACTGACCTCAAAGACAAACTCAGACAAAGAGAATATCCAAACAGGATCATCAACAAAGCACTAAAAAGAGCTAGAAACAATAACAGGGAGTCATTACTGGAGGAACGAATCAAGGAACCTACTCTAAACAAAAGACCAATCTGTGTGACCACTTTCAACACAATGTCTAATGAAGTATCCAAGATTGTGAACAAACATTGGAGAATACTGACGAGCGGCGATCTGGATCTAGACAAACCAATGTTTGCCCACCGCAGAGGACGTAACCTCAGAGATATTTTGGTACACACTAGACCGAAACCTACAACAGCATCCTCTCAACCATCCATAGGGATTCAAGGTCATTTCCCATGCGGTAATTGTAGCAGCTGCCATTTAACCGAAAAAAGCAAAAAACTCACATTCCGCAATGGTTCGACATGGGAGCAACGGAGATTTACGAACTGTAACTCTAAAAACGTTATCTACCTCATAAAGTGCCCATGCAATCTTGAATATGTGGGAATGACAACACGAGCCGTCAAAACAAGATTGAATGAACACAAAAGCAATGTGAGATGTAAGAAAAGCACGACGAAAATGGCCACACATTTTCTCACTATGCAACATTGCGTCAACGATTTGAAATGGACAATAATCGAACAGTTGCCCACTGATGCTGGTCTTTTCCAAAAGGAACAAAGATGGGTGTTCCGTCTGGGCACCCATATTATTGGGCTTAATGATGATGTGCCCTGGAGCCAACTATCAGCATAATTACCACAAAAACATCAGTGCTGCAGTTGATAGAGTAATTCCCATCAGTCAAAAGGTTCCCCTGCCATGATCTACTGTCATTTATTCTAAACCGTGGCAAGGGGAAATAAATTGCTCCGGTTTTAAAAGGTCGCTATCCTCACTCAGCACCATTCAACAAATAACTGGGGCATCTAGCAGACACGTGGACCGCAATCGCGCTCCTTCGATACAAAACCCAGTGCGCTTGGGGCTTACCGCGCATGCACGAGTGAGTAGACAACCTGAACTCGCACAGCGCATGCGCGCAGACGTAGCGGCACACAGGGACACTAACCATACCAGACCGACGCTGATCCTGTGCTCACGCAGCAGTAACATACGATCGCCCTGTATGGCTGACATGCGGAACACCCATACATGGTGACACTCCCGTTTCCGCCCAATTAACGAAACAGAGTATAAATACCCATGTCCTTCGCATGACTCCACACCAGCGGAGTAGCGCGAGGGGTAGGCGGCGATCAGAGTGTCCAGACCTTGTGAGTATATCACCTAGAAAAGAACATCCTACAAGATAGCCTCTTATTCCTCAAAAGTAAGTGAGATTGAATTGTAAAATTACAGCTACATCATTCTCTACTACAGATAGCCATTGGAGCAACACCCCTACGCGCTGTTCATGAAGCCCACCAACCAGGCTTCACAAGTATGAGTACAACTGGCAGTAAAATCCTAGTTTTATGTGTTTTATGTTGTATGTGGTGTGAGTCCGTTTTTACTAGCTTATTACCAAGCAAATGGTGTGGTTCAAGGCGATTGCGTCTTGCAACTACCCGCTACATGGGTAACCATTAGTCTTTTGGTTTTTGTCTTTCTGCAGGTCATTGTACTTGTAGCAGACCGCTGTAGGCACACTTAGCCTATTCCTACAAAAATTTCACTTTTTTTGTAAAACTTACACCTTTTTTGTAGAAGAAGACGTGAGTAGGGAAGGGAGTTTGTGCCCCTATCCTGAAGAAGGAGCCAGTCTCCGAAACATGTCGACAACATAGCACACCAGAGATCCTGTTCATTAACATAACAGGCTGATCTCGCCCTGCACTTATTTTTAATAGTACCAGCCAGAGTTCGGAATAAAACTTTTTTTCACTCAAGTGCCAGGTACTTTTTAAACCTTCACCACGTTCCCTACTCACTTTAATCACATACCCCACACACTGTACACCACACATAGCCAACTTGAAAGTGCTCCCGCGTATCCGTAGGTCGCAGCACGCCGCATCCCGATAGAGGGGTGCGAAGACCCCAATGATGAAGCATGACACCAAGGGGCCTTTTGGTGTGTGAGGGGTATTTTATCAAACACTGAGTGCTTCAATATCCTTTTGATCACTCTTCCTCTTCCCCTCCTGAAGTTGGATTTTCTTTGTTTATATAAGTATCAGAGTGGAGCACAAATCCGACGAATAGCTCTACCTCCCTTTTTTGGTTTAATCTATAGTCTAGGCAGCGTGCAGCTGCGGGAGTATCCCTATCACACCACAAACACATAATCACATACACTAGGTAACTGTAGACCACAGCGGTCTCTCTGAAATGGAGGACGAACACGGCTTAACCTTCGGCGAGGATGAAATTGACAGGATCTTGGCAGCAGTAAATCCTTTTGAGGGCCTCACTAACCCTGAAACCGGCCCAAACATTGATGATTGGAATGAATTGGTAAAATTAAGACGCAACCAAATAAAGGCAGCTTTACATGGTTTGATAATGACAGGATACCTGAGGAACAAGATGGGACCAGCTGGACTAATTGTAAAAAATTAACCGTTTATCTTCCAGACTGATATGCAATTTAAAAAAGAATGGTCGTTGATCTCTTGGCATTGTACCAGGGATTGGTTGGTCCTAATAATCAAACCAGCAACCAGAATCACACAAGAACTTAAAATTGAGATCGGTAAAATCGAGGTCAAACTCAATACGTACATGTCAACAGAAGACCTTAAAATCAGATTGGATGAATTGAACCAACAAATGACAGAATTCGAATTTACCTTGAAACAAAGCAAACTCAACAAATTGAGTAAGGACAAAGACAAATTCACACCAGAGGGAACCTACCCCTACACTAAGGCGGACTATGTGTCCACAAGAAACGACACAGATAGTGATGGGTCAGACGGTAGCTCCACCGGTTCGAATTCCAGCGGTGGCAGAAGGAACCGCCCGAATAGAGGCGGGTGGAGACAAAGACGACAACAATTCCCAAGACAAAGAGGATGGAGGGGATACCCGCCCCAGTACCCACAATTTATGGCACCCCCCCCTTTCCAGCCTTTCCAGTTCAACCACCAACCGGATATACAGGGTTTCCCACAATGGAACCAAGACTTCAATGGAGGTTTTTACGATCCACAGCCTTTTTTAGGCTCCCGCCCAGGGACACGGGGAAAGAACCGGAAGGGCAACAACGTCACCTGGGAGTCAACGGACCAAGGGAACCCCAGACAAACCAGGAGCATGACAGGCTCCCTACCCAACCAGGCATCAACCAGCAACCAGAGAGGGACCTAGTGGTAAATCTCACTTCCAAACCTTTGACGAGTATCCAACGACAGGTACTAAATAAAGGTTTGGGATTTGTACCGACACAAAAACCGGACATCTTCAAAGTAAACGTGGAAATGAAGGAATTTGTACGAAAATTAAAACTACAGGTCTTTTTCAGTGACAAACCAACACAAGCTGTGATGACAGACACTGGTCTGAGACCTAAATCGACCTTCACACCTCCCGACCCTACACTCCCCATTGAGCTACTCGCTTTTGAAAAGGCAGTTATGACGGATGTCAATAAATTGGATGTGTCACCCACACAAATCTTCCACAATACGACCAAGGAAGAGCAACTTGCCTTAAAGAATTTATCTGAAGATACCAGCATGGTCATAAAACCAGCGGACAAGGGGGGAGCAATAGTATTACAGTCCACTGAGGACTACGACAATGAATGCATGCGCCTCCTGTCAGACAGGCGGAACTACATGGTTCTACAACAGGACCCAACTGAACATCTCAGGGTAAAAATCGGATGCATGATTGAGGAAGGTTTGACACACAATTGGCTGAGCAAAAAGGAAGGCGAATTCCTTATGCAAAAGAAACCTCGCATTCCATATTTTTACAGTATCCCCAAAATACATAAGGACATTAGAAAACCTCCAGGTAGACCAATAGTCTCGGGCATTGGTTCTATTCTAGAA
This sequence comes from Lissotriton helveticus, assembly GCF_964261635.1. Classification (NCBI taxonomy): domain Eukaryota; kingdom Metazoa; phylum Chordata; class Amphibia; order Caudata; family Salamandridae; genus Lissotriton; species Lissotriton helveticus. Next base: position 546,488,160 of record NC_136059.1, on the reverse strand, counting down.
CCATTGTCGAAGTTTGCGGACGCATTCCTGAGACCCCTGGTGCAGTCCACAAATACATACCTAAAGGATACCAAGGCAGTATTACAACTCCTTCAGGAAATGACCTTTGACCCTCAAACCCAACTACTAATGTCTCTTGACGTGGAAAGTTTATACACCAGCCTGCCACACGATGAAACTTTGATGATCATTGAAGAAGTTCTCTTTTCGACCCAATGGAAATACCAGACACCACGTAACTTAGTTCTGGAATGCATTTCACTGGCCTTGCAGAAAAACTTTTTCCAGTACAAAACCACTATTTACCAACAATGCCATGGGACCAGCATGGGAAGCACCTTTGCTCCGAGCCTAGCTGGTCTCTATGTGCACCACCTCGAGACCAGTAAGATACTCCATGAACATAACCCGTACAGGCCAAATATAAAATGTTGGAAAAGATATATTGATGACATCCTGGTCATATGGCAAGGCGACCACCAATCAGCGGAGCTCTTCTTGGAATGGCTGAACACCCAAAACACATTCCTGAAGTTCACGAGCACAATCTCAAACCAAACGTTGGTGTTCCTGGATCTCAACATCTATGCAGATACTGGCATACTAAAAACAACCACCCATTTTAAACCTACTTCTAGGAATTGCCTACTGAGGTACGATAGCTTTCACCCTCGCCACCTACGAGAAAACCTGCCCTACGGGCAGTTCTTACGCCTCAGGCGAAATTGCACTGACGTGTCTGATTTCAAGGAACAGGCGACTGACCTCAAAGACAAACTCAGACAAAGAGAATATCCAAACAGGATCATCAACAAAGCACTAAAAAGAGCTAGAAACAATAACAGGGAGTCATTACTGGAGGAACGAATCAAGGAACCTACTCTAAACAAAAGACCAATCTGTGTGACCACTTTCAACACAATGTCTAATGAAGTATCCAAGATTGTGAACAAACATTGGAGAATACTGACGAGCGGCGATCTGGATCTAGACAAACCAATGTTTGCCCACCGCAGAGGACGTAACCTCAGAGATATTTTGGTACACACTAGACCGAAACCTACAACAGCATCCTCTCAACCATCCATAGGGATTCAAGGTCATTTCCCATGCGGTAATTGTAGCAGCTGCCATTTAACCGAAAAAAGCAAAAAACTCACATTCCGCAATGGTTCGACATGGGAGCAACGGAGATTTACGAACTGTAACTCTAAAAACGTTATCTACCTCATAAAGTGCCCATGCAATCTTGAATATGTGGGAATGACAACACGAGCCGTCAAAACAAGATTGAATGAACACAAAAGCAATGTGAGATGTAAGAAAAGCACGACGAAAATGGCCACACATTTTCTCACTATGCAACATTGCGTCAACGATTTGAAATGGACAATAATCGAACAGTTGCCCACTGATGCTGGTCTTTTCCAAAAGGAACAAAGATGGGTGTTCCGTCTGGGCACCCATATTATTGGGCTTAATGATGATGTGCCCTGGAGCCAACTATCAGCATAATTACCACAAAAACATCAGTGCTGCAGTTGATAGAGTAATTCCCATCAGTCAAAAGGTTCCCCTGCCATGATCTACTGTCATTTATTCTAAACCGTGGCAAGGGGAAATAAATTGCTCCGGTTTTAAAAGGTCGCTATCCTCACTCAGCACCATTCAACAAATAACTGGGGCATCTAGCAGACACGTGGACCGCAATCGCGCTCCTTCGATACAAAACCCAGTGCGCTTGGGGCTTACCGCGCATGCGCGAGTGAGTAGACAACCTGAACTCGCACAGCGCATGCGCGCAGACGTAGCGGCACACAGGGACACTAACCATACCAGACCGACGCTGATCCTGTGCTCACGCAGCAGTAACATACGATCGCCCTGTATGGCTGACATGCGGAACACCCATACATGGTGACACTCCCGTTTCCGCCCAATTAACGAAACAGAGTATAAATACCCATGTCCTTCGCATGACTCCACACCAGCGGAGTAGCGCGAGGGGTAGGCGGCGATCAGAGTGTCCAGACCTTGTGAGTATATCACCTAGAAAAGAACATCCTACAAGATAGCCTCTTATTCCTCAAAAGTAAGTGAGATTGAATTGTAAAATTACAGCTACATCATTCTCTACTACAGATAGCCATTGGAGCAACACCCCTACGCGCTGTTCATGAAGCCCACCAACCAGGCTTCACAAGTATGAGTACAACTGGCAGTAAAATCCTAGTTTTATGTGTTTTATGTTGTATGTGGTGTGAGTCCGTTTTTACTAGCTTATTACCAAGCAAATGGTGTGGTTCAAGGCGATTGCGTCTTGCAACTACCCGCTACATGGGTAACCATTAGTCTTTTGGTTTTTGTCTTTCTGCAGGTCATTGTACTTGTAGCAGACCGCTGTAGGCACACGTAGCCTATTCCTACAAAAATTTCACTTTTTTTGTAAAACGTACACCTTTTTTGTAGAAGAAGACGTGAGTAGGGAAGGGAGTTTGTGCCCCTGTCCTGAAGAAGGAGCCAGTCTCCGAAACATGTCGAAAACATAGCACACCAGAGATCCTGTTCATTAACATAACAGGCTGATCTCGCCCTGCACTTATTTTTAATAGTACCAGCCAGAGTTCGGAATAAAACTTTTTTTCACTCAAGTGCCAGGTACTTTTTAAACCTTCACCACGTTCCCTACTCACTTTAATCACATACCCCACACACTGTACACCACACATAGCCAACTTGAAAGTGCTCCCGCGTATCCGTAGGTCGCAGCACGCCGCATCCCGATAGAGGGGTGCGAAGACCCCAATGATGAAGCATGACACCAAGGGGCCTTTTGGTGTGTGAGGGGTATTTTATCAAACACTGAGTGCTTCAATATCCTTTTGATCACTCTTCCTCTTCCCCTCCTGAAGTTGGATTTTCTTTGTTTATATAAGTATCAGAGTGGAGCACAAATCCGACGAATAGCTCTACCTCCCTTTTTTGGTTTAACTACAAAAGGATGTCATCGGCATATAGGGATAATCTATCCTCCCATTCATGCGTCCAACGCAATCCCTTGATCAGTGGGTCTCTTCGGACCCAAGAGACCAAGGGTTTCAACATTAGTGCGAAAATCAGGGGCAACAGAGGATACCCTTGCCTCGTTCCTCTCCTCATTGGGAATCTGTGGGATGTTGTATTATTGACCACCACTTGTGCCATAGGATCGGCGTAAAGCAGCTTGACCCATGCCCTGAAAGTAGGACCAAAATCCATTTTCTCCAGCACTGCCAATATATATGGCCACTTTACAGTGTCAAAGGCCATCCGAGCATCGAGAGACATGACCAGTGCATCCTCCCATATTGTCTCCACCCTTCCCAGTACTCTGTTAAGTCTGCAAAGGCTGAGCGCTGTATTCCTCCCCAGCATGAAGCTAGATTGGTGGTCCAGGTGTGCCAATCACGGGATGAAGTGGATAAGGCGATCAGCAAGTACATTGGCAAGGATTTTTGCTTCCACTTTTAGCAGCAAGATAGGCCATTAGAACGTGCATTTGTCTTTTGGTTTGCCCTCTTTGTGGATCACTACTAGGGATGCAAGACATTGATCCTCAGACAATGCCCCTAGCTCCCAACTCTCATTATACATGTTTTTTAGATAGGCGTCAACATGGGTGAGGCAATTTTATGAAGTTAAATCAGGAGGCAGTTGGGCCCTGCTGCTTTCCCCTCTCGGATGTTTTGAATCACCTGTGCTATTTCTTCCTCCATTATGTCGACCTCCGTTAGAGTCAGGGCCTCTGCATCCAGGGCCAGTATGGGCAAGTCTACAGGCAATTCTTTCACCTCTTTAGCTGTTGATATCCCGGAGGGCGAATACACATCAGTGTAAAAGGTTGCAAATTTGTTTGCAATTTTTTGGGGCTCCCTAAGCTGCTCACCATCTTTTGAGGTTAGAGTGGTGACTATTCTATCAGCTTGTTCCCGCCGGTCCAACCAGGCCAGCAGTTTCCCTGTCTTATCTCCTAGTTCATATACTTTATGCCTGGTTGCCAAATGCTGGATCCTGACTGCATCTGTGGCCATGTCTTGATACTCTTTTGTTTTGATAGCTGGAATATGTCTAGTCACCTCAGCATTATTATCTGTTAGCGCACCCTCAATGTCTTGGATTTTGCCCTCAATTTTTTCCATCGCTGCTTTGTTTTCTATCCTGTGTCCCGCAATTGAGGAAATAGCCTGTCCCTGTTTCACTAGTTTAAATGCCTCCCATAGCGTTAGCGTGGATTGGACCGACCCTGTGTTTTCTTTAAAATAGTTTTTTGTCACTAATATTAAATTCTTTTTAATTTTAAGGATTTATAGCCACCAAGGATCAATCTTCGTCCTTCACACTTGTTGGGACCCCATTTCAGAGTAAACCGCCAATAGCGGTGAATGGTCCAATATTCCCCTTGCCATGTGCCGTATCTCTTTGAACTTCGCCATTAAGCCGGGAAATGTGATGATATAATCTATTCATGAGAGGCTATTGTGGGCTCCAGAGTAAAACGTATATTGTTGTGCTGTGGGGTTATAAGTATGCCGCCTGTCTCCCAATCCCTTGGCATTAAGAAATTCTAACAGTTTAGAGTTAGTTTGTTGTGTGGGTCGTTGTGGGTATCTGTCTACACTCACAAAGATCACAGAATTAAAATCTCCTCCGATCTGGAGATCTCCTTCCGGCAATCCCAACAATATTTCTTCTATGTCTTGGAATGTTTGTGTGTGCAACGCTAGGGGGGACATAGACCGAAACAACATTCATCACCCTCCCTCCCCAGGACCCCAAAACCACCATCTACCGTCCCAAGGATTCAGCCTGGGTTCGAGTCACTTCTAAGGGAAATGCCTTTCTTTGTAATATCCCCACCCCTCTAGATCCAGTCGTGAATCCCGCATGGGCAGTCAATTTATAGCTCCATCTGTCTAGGACTTTACAGGTATTACAGATAAGATGAATCTCTGGAGTAGAGCTATGTCAGGGGTGTGGCGCTTTATGTATTTGAGTACCATTACTCTATTGATTCTGTCCCCCAGCCCATTTACAATCCAGGAGAGACGTCTCATTCCCAGGCCTATGCTCTTATCATCATCCTTTATTGTGGTTCTGCCATTTGTTATGCAAATTTAAATTTGGACGTACCCACCTTCATCTCTGGGGATACCGAAGGTCCTCCCTATTTCTATGTCTAGCAACGTGTCTACTCATTCCAGCATTTTCATTCTCCCTGTCAAACATCTAAGCTCCCTGTCCCTTGTACCATTATCTTGGGTGATCCCATACCCACCCTTCCCATTGCCCTCTTAAATTTAGAACTTGAACAACAACTACCCCCTACCTGCTTTCCTGTAATCTGGGCCTAAAACTGCTTGATCCCCTAACTATGCAGAGTGCCTGTCACCCTCCCTCTTTCTGTATCATCTCAGAGGGACTACGGGGCTGTCCCCTTCCTACAGTTGATACCCTTCATGGTCAGGTTAATAAGTGAGTCTATTTGTACCAAATTGTCTCTTTTTCATTGTAAACCTTGCGTCATGCTACACCTAGCACCCCGGACCCTCTTTTACTTAGCTGTGTCCATTCCGTTATTCCAAGGCGGATCGTCCATCACTATCAGTCTCTCTCTGAACTTCTGGCGTCTCCGGGTGGATTGCTGCAACTGTTCCTCGGGTTCCTGCAATGGTTGTGCGAGTCTCTCGCTACGATCTTAGGGGCAGTTTCCGACCACCATCCTCCACCCCTCTAGCCATTCCTTTGCTGTTTCTGAGCTCTCAAAGAACCAAGCTTTGCCCTCCACTTCCACGCTTAATTTTCCAAGGAAGATCATGGAGTACTTCATTTCTCGCCTCCGCAGTTCCTGCTTGATCTCTGTGAAGGACCGTCGCTGTCTCTGGACCCTGAAAGGGAAGTCCGGGAAAATGGTTATCTCACTGTTTTCATAGTGAATGGGTGGCCCGCGCTTTGTCGTATGTAGTAGAGTGTCCCAGTCGCAAAAATTGAATATGCTGGCCACCCCAAAACGCACCCATGGCCCTTTCTCCGGGCCGCACCTGCAGTTTCACCTGTGAAAGAACCACCAAACCACCTAGGACCGGACCCAACAACCTCCGCTACATACTCCTCAACACACGCTCCGCACGCAAACATGCCGTCGAGCTCTGGGACCTGCTCGATACCTCCGCCCCTGACGTAGCCTTCCTGACCGAGACCTGGTGGAATGACTCCTCGGCACCTGACATTGCCATAGGCATAGCGATACAAAAGGGGATGATGGACGGAGCGTTTGAGCAAATCAAACACTCACCCCCAGTCAACTGATCTGGGTTTAATCCATCACCATTCTTTAGCCCACTCAGCCACCCCATTTCAGACATGGCTATATGCAAATCAGTCTGAGCCTTTGCCTCATGGGAAAAGTCCAGCCTGAACTGCCAAGCCATGTCTTCCATGGACCGGAAACAAGCATCCTGGGACCGGTTTCGGATTCATAATCCTCATCAGCCAGGCTATCTTGAATCCAGTGGCCAAGTGAGCAAGGGACTCACGTCTGAGCATACCCTGCCACACTTAGGGCGAACAAAGCGATACAAAAGGGGATGATGGACGGAGCGTTTGAGCAAATCAAACACTCACCCCCAGTCAACTGATCTGGGTTTAATCCATCACCATTCTTTAGCCCACTCAGCCACCCCATTTCAGACATGGCTATATGCAAATCAGTCTGACCCTTTGCCTCATGGGAAAAGTCCAGGCCGAACTGCCAAGCCATGTCTTCCATGGACCGGAAACAAGCATCCTGGGACCGGTTTCGAATTCATAATCCTCATCAGCCAGGCTATCTTGAATCCAGTGGCCAAGTGAGCAAGGGACTCACGTCTGAGCATACCCTGCCACACTTAGGGCGAACAAAGCCATAGGCATCCCAGGCGGCTACAAGATCTCCCGCAGAGACCGCACCAACAGAATCGGAGGAGGAATAGCCATAGTACACAAGTCCACCCTCAAGGTCTCCTCCCACTCGGACGACACCCTCAGCGCCGCCGAACACCTGCACTTCCAGATCCACACCGACCCCAGCACCACCCTCAGAGAAACCCCCATTTACAGACCCCCGGACCACTGCCATAGTTCAGCGACTCAATCGCCGACCTCGCCAGCACCCACTCACTTGCCTCCACGGACTACATCCTCCTCGGGGACCTGAGCTTCCACCTCGAGACCTCGAGAACATCAACGACACCAACTCCACCACGCTAATAGGCAACCTTGCCAACCTCGGCCTGTGACAATGAGTCACCGTTCCCACCCACGCCGCTGGCCACACCCTGGACCCCATCTTCTCCACAAGCCCACACGTCTCCTTCGACCACACCACCGAACTCCATTGGACCGATCACCGTTGCGTCCACTTCACCTACAAGAAGCCTGCCATGCACCACCGCACCCAACAGCTACCCCGCCGGTGCTGGGGCAAAGTCAACGAAGACAAGCTGACAGCCACCCTCGCCCAGAACCCACCCGCTGACCCCACAGACCCAGACGCCGCCAACACCCTCGCCCCGCTCAAGACACCCTCCAACAGCCGCACCAGCAAGAAAGCCACCTTGTTCACCGAAGAGCTCCAGACCTCCAAATGAACATGCCGGAAACTGGAGAAGAAATGGCTACACGAACGAACATCAGACAACCTCGCAGCCCACAAGGATGCCACCCGCAGACACCACCACCTCATCAGATTAGCCAAGAGATCCTCTTTCAAAGCCCGCTTAGACAACAACATACACGACAACAAATAGCTCTTCAGCATCGTGAAGGAGCTCTCCAACCCCAGCGCCAACACCAACGACATCCCGCCCTCACAAGAACTGTGCGACTCCCTGGCCACCTTCTTCCACCAGAAAATCGCCGACATACATGACAGCTTCAACCACACGACCGCCCCCACCACACCACACTCCACCCCCCCCAGCGAACACCACCCGCATCAACCGCCTGACCTCCTGGACCAACGTCAACGACGACGAAACACGCAAGATCATGAACTGCATCCACTCAGGATCTCCATCAGACCCGTGCCCACACCACATCTTCAACAAAGCAGACGCCGCCATCGCCCCCCAACTACGGAAGGTCATCAACATCTCCCTCAAGACAGTCACTTTCCCGGAAAGCTGGAAGCACGCCGAAATCAACGCCCTTCTCAAGAAGCCCAAGGCTGACCCCAAGGACCTCAAGAATTTCCGGCCCATCTCCCTGCTCCCGTTCCCGGCAAAGGTCATCAAGAAAGCCATCAACACACAACTGACCTGCTACCTCGAGGACAACAACATCCTAGACCCGTCCCAGTCCGGATTCAGAAGAAACCACAGCACCGAGACAGCCCTCATAGCAGCCACAGACGACATCAGGAGCCAACTAGACATCGGCAAAACATCAGCCCTCATCCTCCTGGACCTGTCAGCCGCCTTCGACACTGTATGCCACCGCGCACTAAAGACACGCCTCCAGGAAGCTGGAATCCAAGAGAAGGCCCTGGACTGGATCACATCCCTCCTCTCCGGGAGAACCCAGAGCATCCGCTTTCCCCCCTTCGGCTCCGAAGCCACCGACATCATCTACGGCATACCCCAGGGCTCATCCCTCAGCCCAACGCTGTTCAACGTCTACATGACCCCCCTCGCACACGTCGTCCGCCAACACGACCTCAACATCATCTCCTACGCCGATGACACCCAGCTAATCCTCTCCCTCACCAAAGACCCGAACACCGCCAAAACCAACCTCAGCGAGGGATTGAAAGCCGTCGCCGAATGGATGAGGAACAGCCAACTGAAGCTGAACTCGGACAAGATGGAGGTCCTCATCCTCGGATCCACTCCACTCCCTCAGCCTGGGACGACTCCTGGTGGCCGTCCACGCTGGGAACAGCACCTACACCCACAGACCACGCACGCAAACTGGGAATCATCCTCGACTCCTCCCTCACCATGTCGAAGCAGGTCAGCGCCGTCTCCTCCTCCTGCTACAACACCCTCCGCATGCACCGCAGGATCTACAAGTGGATCCCCCCCGAAACAAAAAGAACTGTGACCCAGGCCCTTGTTAGCAGCAGGCTAGACTACGGGCAACGCACTCTAAGCAGGCATCCAGGCCAAACAACTGCAACGACTGCAACACATTCAAAACGCCTCCTCCCGACTGATCCTCAACATCCCTCACTGCAACCACATCACCCCGCACCTGAGAGACCTACACTGGCTCCCCGTCGAAAAGAGGATCACCTTCAAACTTCTCACCCATGCACACAAAGCCCTCCACAACACCGGTCCAGCCTACCTCAACAACCTACTGAGCTTCTACACCCCCACCCGCCAACTCCGCTCTGCCAGCCTCGCCCTCGCCGCAGTCCCCCGCATCCAATGAGCAACCTCCGGTGGCAGATCCTTCTCCTTCCTCGCCGCCAAGACCTGGAACACCCTCCCCACCCACCTACGGCAGACTCAAGACCTTTTCTCCTTCAGAAGACTCCTCAAGACCTGGCTCTTTGAGCAGTAGTAGCTCCCCTCCCCTCAGCGCCTTGAGACCCTCATGGGTAAGTAGAACGCTTTACAAGTATAATGATTGATTGATTGGCCAGGATGGGTCTGGGAGACATGCCGGTTCTGGGCCTCCCGCCGGGATCCAATGTGCCCTTTCTACAGTAAAGAATTTTGAAAGATTCTTGGGTCGCACATGATTGGTGATGAGGTCTTCCACAAAAATATCTGCTGCTGGCCCTTCTGCCCTCCTTGGAACAGCAATTATACGAATATTGTTCCGGCGCGATCGTCCCTCATACTCATCCAGTTTTACCTCATGGTCGCGGCAAGTGGCCTGAAGTTTCTTGACTTGCTGCTGCATAGCCTGTGAGTCTGTTGGGATACCTTTATTTACAACAAGGGGTGGTGATGGACAGAGTCTCTGAATTAAGCAGAGTACTCTCACCCAGTCAAGAGATCAGGGCTAGATCCAACACCGTTTTTTAGCTCATTGCACCATCCCAGTTCCAGAACCTGGCTGTATGCAAATTGGTCTGTCCCTGGCCCAGTGCATCATGGGAACAGGGCAGACCAGACTACAAAAGCCAATTCTTACACTGGGATTATTTACAACAAGGGGTGGTGATGGACAGAGTCTCTGAATTAAGCAGAGTACTCTCACCCAGTCAAGAGATCAGGGCTAGATCCAACACCGTTTTTTAGCTCATTGCACCATCCCAGTTCCAGAACCTGGCTGTATGCAAATTGGTCTGTCCCTGGCCACCATGAGTGTGGAAGGGTATGCTCAGACATGAGTCCCTTGCTCATTGCACCATCAGGATTCAAGCAAGCCGGGCCGAAGACGGCTGTAATGCCAGAAACCGGTCCCCGGAAGCTTGTTTCCTTTCCAGTGAAGAATTGGCTTGGTAGTTTGGTCTGCCCTGTTCCCATGATGCACTGGGCCAGGGACAGACTAATTTGCATATAGCCAGGTTCTGAACTGGGATGGTGCAGTGAGCTAAAAAACGGTGATGGATCAAGCCCTGATCTGTTGACTGGGTAGGAGTGTTCTGATTAACTCAGATACTCTGTCCATCACCACCCCCCTTTTTGAAATTATTTTGGCCACCATGAGTGTGGAAGGGTATGCTCAGACATGAGTCCCTTGCTCATTGCACCATCAGGATTCAAGCAAGCCGGGCCGAAGACGGCTGTAATGCCAGAAACCGGTCCCCGGAAGCTTGTTTCCTTTCCAGTGAAGAATTGGCTTGGTAGTTTGGTCTGCCCTGTTCCCATGATGCACTGGGCCAGGGACAGACTAATTTGCATATAGCCAGGTTCTGAACTGGGATGGTGCAGTGAGCTAAAAAACGGTGATGGATCAAGCCCTGATCTGTTGACTGGGTAGGAGTGTTCTGATTAACTCAGATACTCTGTCCATCACCACCCCCCTTTTTGAAATTATTTTGGCCACCATGAGTGTGGAAGGGTATGCTCAGACATGAGTCCCTTGCTCATTGCACCATCAGGATTCAAGCAAGCCGGGCCGAAGACGGCTGTAATGCCAGAAACCGGTCCCCGGAAGCTTGTTTCCTTTCCAGTGAAGAATTGGCTTGGTAGTTTGGTCTGCCCTGTTCCCATGATGCACTGGGCCAGGGACAGACTAATTTGCATATAGCCAGGTTCTGAACTGGGATGGTGCAGTGAGCTAAAAAACGGTGATGGATCAAGCCCTGATCTGTTGACTGGGTAGGAGTGTTCTGATTAACTCAGATACTCTGTCCATCACCACCCCCCTTTTTGAAATTATTTTGGCCACCATGAGTGTGGAAGGGTATGCTCAGACATGAGTCCCTTGCTCATTGCACCATCAGGATTCAAGCAAGCCGGGCCGAAGACGGCTGTAATGCCAGAAACCGGTCCCCGGAAGCTTGTTTCCTTTCCAGTGAAGAATTGGCTTGGTAGTTTGGTCTGCCCTGTTCCCATGATGCACTGGGCCAGGGACAGACTAATTTGCATATAGCCAGGTTCTGAACTGGGATGGTGCAGTGAGCTAAAAAACGGTGATGGATCAAGCCCTGATCTGTTGACTGGGTAGGAGTGTTCTGATTAACTCAGATACTCTGTCCATCACCACCCCCCTTTTTGAAATTATTTTGGCCACCATGAGTGTGGAAGGGTATGCTCAGACATGAGTCCCTTGCTCATTGCACCATCAGGATTCAAGCAAGCCGGGCCGAAGACGGCTGTAATGCCAGAAACCGGTCCCCGGAAGCTTGTTTCCTTTCCAGTGAAGAATTGGCTTGGTAGTTTGGTCTGCCCTGTTCCCATGATGCACTGGGCCAGGGACAGACTAATTTGCATATAGCCAGGTTCTGAACTGGGATGGTGCAGTGAGCTAAAAAACGGTGATGGATCAAGCCCTGATCTGTTGACTGGGTAGGAGTGTTCTGATTAACTCAGATACTCTGTCCATCACCACCCCCCTTTTTGAAATTATTTTGGCCACCATGAGTGTGGAAGGGTATGCTCAGACATGAGTCCCTTGCTCATTGCACCATCAGGATTCAAGCAAGCCGGGCCGAAGACGGCTGTAATGCCAGAAACCGGTCCCCGGAAGCTTGTTTCCTTTCCAGTGAAGAATTGGCTTGGTAGTTTGGTCTGCCCTGTTCCCATGATGCACTGGGCCAGGGACAGACTAATTTGCATATAGCCAGGTTCTGAACTGGGATGGTGCAGTGAGCTAAAAAACGGTGATGGATCAAGCCCTGATCTGTTGACTGGGTAGGAGTGTTCTGATTAACTCAGATACTCTGTCCATCACCACCCCCCTTTTTGAAATTATTTTGGCCACCATGAGTGTGGAAGGGTATGCTCAGACATGAGTCCCTTGCTCATTGCACCATCAGGATTCAAGCAAGCCGGGCCGAAGACGGCTGTAATGCCAGAAACCGGTCCCCGGAAGCTTGTTTCCTTTCCAGTGAAGAATTGGCTTGGTAGTTTGGTCTGCCCTGTTCCCATGATGCACTGGGCCAGGGACAGACTAATTTGCATATAGCCAGGTTCTGAACTGGGATGGTGCAGTGAGCTAAAAAACGGTGATGGATCAAGCCCTGATCTGTTGACTGGGTAGGAGTGTTCTGATTAACTCAGATACTCTGTCCATCACCACCCCCCTTTTTGAAATTCTGTTGGGATACCTGTCACCGTGTTTTCCATCGATGTTACTGTACCTCTCATGTTCCCCAAGTCTGCTCTGAGCAATGCTACTTCATTCGTGACAGTGTCCATTCTTTGTCTAAGGACGTTTGCACTGTTAGAATAGCCTTCATAATATATTTAAGGTAGGGTTCCTCTGTTTCTGCAGGTTGTTGGGCATTCAAGGAGATCGAGCGTGTTCTCTGCTTCTCCCCTGTGGGTTCTGCTTGTCACAAACTTGTCCAGTTTTGTCTGGTGTCCATCTTTTGGTCCGCTCCCGCCCATCATCCGAGGGGTGGGTGGAACGTATGGGTATCCATGGTTATTGCAATGAGGAGGGTACTCACCGCCGCCTGCCCGTGGAGGGGGAGAGGTTCCCTTCCACACGGCCTGTCGGGTTTCCCCCACTCGTAAAGCCTTCCACCTTTATACAGTCCTTCTTCACTCAGACTCATTTAATCTTGACCAGTCCCTTTAAACGTAGTTGTTAGCACTGAGTTGCTCTACTCGGGATTCCGCTGTGGCCGTGTGGCATGGGCTTGATCAGTTGCAGCGGTTAGAGCGGCCTGCACTTCGATTTGGAGGCCTCGCAGCATTGGATCCCTGTGGTATATATCATTCGCCAGCGGCCCCCCTCAGTACTCAAGGAGCAGCCGCTCCACATGATTGTTGCTTGCCCAGGAGTCGAGGCCAGAGGGCCGTAATCTGTGCGTGTCGGATATATCCCCTGGCCTGCTCTGTTCCTGTGTCTCCAGCTGCCCCCTAGACCCTTGACTCCTCTCTGTCCAGAAGGGGGCCCTCAGTTTAATGGCACTTCATCCCTCCAGGAAAGGGGGTTAGGGGGAAAGGCCCCAGCTTCGCTTCCAGTTAGCCTTCCTCCTGCTCTCCCCGCCTCCAAGTTCCGCAGCATCCGTGGCCTGCGTCACGATCTCGGAGGCGCCTCTGGTGGATTTTCTGCACGGCTCTAGGGTGGGGAACGGCTCTATACTTGCCGCTTGCTTCTCGTCGCAGCTGTGCTTTATGGGCCTGTGTCTCCTCTCGCACCCCCGCCGCTCGACCCACACTGGGTGGTCTCAGTTGCGATGCCTTCTTCTGTGATTCACTCTTCTGTGCGTCCTGCCTCTTGCAGTCTCTACTCCGCCTCTGCCTTTCACGCTTGGTCCCAGCTTCAGCGGCATACAGGGCCCAACATCCGGACTCAGTTTCATGGTCCCTGCACACTGTTCGGCTGTCACACTCTCCCTGACGCCGGCTCCGGACACTTAGCTGTCTCCAGTGGTTCCTCTATGAATCAATTAGTCGGATTTATAGGGGTTATTGGTGGATGTTCATTGGAGTCGTGCTAGTCTGCTGCCATCTTCGTCGGCACTTAGATATGCCCCCGACAATCCCCAAAACTAAAAAAATCTCCAAACAAATCATCTATGCCCTGAAACATCCTTCTTCCATTCACACCCTGTTTGTGGCTCGAGGGCCAGGCAAAGGGGGTATGAACAGGACGTAGAAAGTAAGTGGTTTTCAACAAAAGAATTCTTTTATTTGCAGGAACTTCTGCAGTTGAAATGAGATTTTATCAGTTCCATATACTGGACAGGTCTCCAGAAAAACAAAAGTGTCTGGACTTAAAGGTTAAATTCTGATATGGGCCCGCTCCTCACTCCGGGGCATCCTTGGGCTTGACTTCCAGCTCTCTGGGGCTTGTTTCCTCCCGCGTGTTCCAAAGAAGGGAAAAGGAAGAACAAAGAAAATGCTGGGATTAGCTCATGCCTGTCCATCTCTAGGTTTACGTGCTACCATCACCAAGCGTTGTGCAGGTGCAGGGAAAGGATCGTTTAGGGAGTGAAGGAGGTGTGTAGGGGAAGTGCCGGCAGGAACTACTAGTGGAATATCTCCCTGTGCCACCCCACCATCCCCACCAAAATGACCCCCTTAAAGACACTTGCCTTGGGCCACGACCCGCAACCATTACTTGTATGACTGAATAGTATCGATTATTTAGTGGAGCAGACAAAGTTGTTGAAGTTTGCTTGGCATTGTTGTTTTGCTTGTATGGCAACGTTCGTGAAAATTGTAAAGGAGGGTGAGCGCTGCGAGGAGCGAGGAGTATGTCACAGTGTGCCACTCTGGGATTGGATGGTTGGAGTTTGTGCAGTGTTGTTATTTGTTGACTATGTCATAGGGAGCCACGCTGCTATTGGTTGTTGATGCTGAACGAGAACTGTGAGTAAAGAATTATTTCCTGGTTTGAAACAAAATTCTACTTGTGATTGTTGACATTATTGTTGACAAATTAAATTCTTTAAGGTTATACAAAATATGATTAGGGGACACGTGAGAATACCTGTTCGAGAGGGGTAAGAGGCCCCATCCGAAGATATGGCCATAAATGTGGGCCTTTACACATGTATTTGACTGAATCAATGGATTATGATCGCAGAGAAAGAAGGTGCATTGATTTTTCTATGCTATGGCAAATTTGATTTGAGAATCATTGAAAACCTGGGAAGGGTATCATATGAAAGGAAGCCGACTCCTAGACATGCACAGGATGAAGCACTTAATGCTCACGAGTGTGCATCTCATGATAGGCAAAAGGAAAACTATCAGGGAAGAGTCCAAAAGACAGTGCATAGTTGTGCTAATCCTAGATGCGATGCAGAACAACGGCGGTAAAGAACTGACATAGTAGAGGGAACTAGATTGTACCCTGTATTGACGGGTGAAGAGGTTGAGAGAGAGAGAAGGAAAGGGAAGGGAAGAAGAAGGAAAAGACAGGAAACTCAGAGTACAGGTGAAGACAGAGATAGTGATTCTAGCGATGGTTTCTTAGATGTGTTGTTATCAACGCGTCCACCTTCATATAATGTGGTCTAAACTGTCGGAAGTAATGGTGCAGTTGCCAGTGAAAACTGTGGAATAGCCACTGCACCAGTAAATATGGAAGTAAATATAAGCCAGAGCCTGATGGTTGGGAGTTTAGGGATTAGTACCCCTGTTAACGCCACTGTTCAAAAGGCCCCAGTTGCAATTGCTGTTGCAGTCACTATTGGTCCTTCCGTTACCTTTGTATAAACATGAGTCTGCAGGTAACACAACACATACTTTGACAGTTCCTACTGGAATAGATATATCCGATAATGCTCCTGTGGTCCCAGGATTAGGAAATACTTTTTACGTGAATTCCCCTTATGTTGCCGCTACAGCATCAACCATGAATCCGACAGGACTTTCTCCTGTAGGGGAGTCTGCTCCCAGATCGCAAAATATTGACATGTCTGTTTGGAATTCACTTCAGAGTGTTAACCACTGCAGTCCCAGAGGAAGGATCGTGTCTAATACCTCTGTAGCACAGAACAGTGGCAGCTCCTTCGCTATGGCGGAGGAGTGTTGCCCCACTGCTTTTAAATAGTGTAAAGTAAAGGAAACATAAAATAATAATAACTTTGAGTTATTATCATTTTATGTTTCCTTTGCAGGCAGGGCTGCTCTGCTCACAGAGCAGGGCAGAGGAGGAGTGGTTTGCCCCCTCCTAAGTGCAGATGAATGTTTGGCCGGCCCTCTCGGGCCACCTAAAACAGTAATGCTCACTTTCCCTGTCCTCCATGCAGGCAGCATTACAGCCTGCGTGCAAAACATGCACAGGCCCCCATTCCCTGGCTGAGCGTCGAATCAGGACCCTCAGACCAATCACAACACTGCATTGCAGCATTGTGCAATGTCAGGGGAGCCTGGCTGTGCTTCCTGATGAGGAGAGCAGGAGCATAGACGTAGGACCAGGCTACAAGGTAACTGTTTATTGTTTTGTTTGATTTTCTTTTGCTTTGCGCACTGACCCACCCCCCCCACCCTGCTACCAGCAAGTCATGCTTACCGCCACTGGTACAGAATGGTATGAGTGCTCGAGAAACTATATGATTGCATTAGATTTTTCAATGGGTCCTCACGAAAAAGTGAAGGTTCAGGAGTAGGCAAAGAAATAATTCAGACCCCGGTGAGGAAAAATGCGGTGGATGTGGTCAGAACTGGAGGAGATGATATTAGAAACCTTGATCTTTCCCAATTAGATACCTACCAAGAGAACAACTTTGTATTCATGTGTAAAGATGTCACAAAACAAACAGGACAAACTATGATAAATTGTCTGAAATGGCTCAAAAATATGATGTGGATTTAAGCCGGACCAAGTCACTGCAAGAAAGAATGTTTTGATGAGATTGACATTTGCAGTATGAGAACACCAGAAATTAAAAATCAAATTAAGTATTAATTAGTTGCATCGAAAATGGAGTGAGCTAAATAGGTGGGAGGGCAGATGGGTGAAGAAGAAAGATCAAAAGAAAACAAAAGAGATCTGCCTTCGTCTTTAATACATGGAGAGGGTGCCTCAAATTTTTCATTGAGGGAAGAACCTGGTGGAGGTTTTGTCCATGTGACTTGGAGTAGGAGTGATCTTGCGTCATCCACTCATGATTTCCCAAAGTTGAGAGAAAAGCCAGTGGAATGGTATACACAGGTTGAGCGATTTGAGGTTGAAGTCTTGTGGGTGGATGTGAATATTTTCTTCTACATTGTGGGACCGATTGATTTGTAGGCAGAAGGAAAGTAGCTGTAGAGTGGCCGCAGAAGGAACCTCCAAGAAACCCAATATCACATGACCCGTCACTGTTAGTGATGAAAACGTATCAACAGGTGAAGATTGTTTTGAAGAGGAAAACACCAGCTAAAGACATTGATTGGGTTAAGATTGACAGAACGACCCAAGAGCCCAAAGATTCAGAGTGTGCCTATTACAAGAGATTGTTGCAGGTGTTTAGGCAGCACAGTGGAATGGAGACTCTCAAAGATAAAGATGTGAAGAATGTTGTGTCCTGGTTTGTTACAGGATGGAGACTCGAGATTAGTTTGATGATTCAATAGCATTTGATCTGTTGGCAGAATAAATCAGTTGATGAGATTAAAATAAACGCAAAATATTGTAGTGATGCATTGAAAATTAAGGAGAAATGATTGAAGGAGAAATTGATGGTGGTACAGGTGAAAGTAGCGCAGAAAGGAAATCAGAGTCAATCTTTAGTAGGGAATGTTGGTCCTATGCAAGGAGTGTATCAGCAGGGAGTTCCTAAGATCGAGGTGGAATTGGGTTCCTGTAACAAGGTAGAGGCTGTGGTATTCCAACTGACCCGAATACCGGGATTGATGTGGCAATTTTGAAGAGATTGAATTCTTGTCATTATTGCAATAAGTTAGGGCATTGGATTAATCCCAACAGAGTGATAAATAAGAACCAGGTTCAGAATTAAGGGTTTACACAGCCTCAGAGCAATAACCCCATACAGTCCCAGAGTGTACAGAGACTGAAAATACAAATGCTAATGTGCCTCAAGCTCCAGTGATGCAGGTTCCACAAGCCAGATGCCACAGCAAAATGCAAATGGTCCCCAATTTAATTCAAATCAGGTCCCAAATTTTAAATCAGAAATCCTTCCAGAACCAGAATCCATTTGAGCAATTTCCTATGTTTGACACGCTTGAAGGCTACAGCTTTGATCAGTCCCAATGACGGTGCATGAGGGGGAGGAATATTTCCTACTTGGCGCAGTTTTAGAGGTAAACCAGAGTGGACCGTTTGTGGAAGGTGAAGTCAATGACCACCTCATATAATTCTTGATTGATTCTGGTGCTACCCCCTTTACTGTTAGAACAGTAGAAGTTCCAAACCTACCCCTCTTAGGAGTAAGAATCCAAGTTGTAGAAATTACAGATAAGCAAATGACAAGCCCCATAGTTGAAATAGGACCCTTTGAGAAGAATCACCAGTTTGTGGTGTGTGATTCAAGTCTGTGAGCTTATTAAGATAAGATTTATTGAGCAAGTTAAATTGCTTATCTATTGTACTTTGAAATGAGCAGAATTTCAGACCCATGATAAATATGTGGGTTTTAAACTGAGGAGTCAAGGGCCAGAAGTTGGGTTGTAGCCTGTGATGAAATCTGAGGACTTACCGCCGGACCTGAAGGATGCCGTTAGTGAAGCCTGAGATCTGGGACTTTTCAGGGAAAAGAATCCCTGTTGTAAACATTGCAGATAAGCAAATGACAAACCCCATGATAAAGATGTAGTGTTAGAAATGGGGGCCTCTAGTTGGCAAGGGGTTTTCAGCTTTGTCCAAGTAGGGAACCTTCTTTCTAGTCAGGATAAGAGAGTTAGACTACTAAAATAACCCCTGCTCACCCACTTGGTAGCTTGGCACGAGCAGTCAGGCTTATTCTAGAGGCAGTGTGTAAAGCATTTGCACCTAACCAACAGTAATATAGTGCAAGCACTACAAAAGGACACCACACCAGTTTAGAAAAATATCCAATCTTTTTATATACTCTAGACAAGACCAAAAATTATAAAAATCCACCAGACAGTACAATACAGTACTTGGAAATCTTCAGTTAGCAAAGTAACCTTGAAAACCAGTTTCTTTAAGTCAATAGCTCCCTCTGGGGCTATCACGGCGTTGGGAACAAATAAATCTAAACAGTTCTGGCTGACAGCTGCGTTGCAGGCCAGCTACAGTGTCAGGAAGACCCGCTAAACAGTACCTTTAGAAATGCAGGGCTGCGGCGACCTCTCGTTGAGCTTCTGAAAGCACGGCGTCGGCAGGCGTCGGTTCTGGAGGTTGGTGCAAGAGTCGTCGGGCCCTCGAAGTCACATGGGTTGCAGATCGAATTCCTCGCGGTTGAAGTCAGGAGCACTGGCATCGCCAGGCATTGGGTGCTGCAGTGCCAAGTGCAGCGGTGCGGCGTGCAAAGCCCTCAGGTCACGGTGCGAGCAGTGGCTCGGTGGCGGCATCAGATGGCGTCGTCTGTTATACCAGGGTCGCGGTGCGAAGTGATGCGGTGCTCATCGCAGTGCTGGCAGGTCACAGTGCAGGCAGCGGCGTCATCGTTGCTGAACCGCTGTCGTCGGCTGATGACCTGGAGTTGATGGCACCGGCGTCGGTAGGCCAAGGCTGCGGTGCGGGATGAGGGCGGTGCGTTGTGTAACTTTACGAGCGGTGCCCTAGAATCACGGTGAGAGCAGCGGCGTTGATATCGACATGGAGCCTCGTCGTCGGGGATACCAAGGCGGCATTGTGAAGCAAGGCGATACGGAGTGCGGTGCCCATAGGTCGTGGTGCGAGCAGCAGCTCGGTGGCGGCGTCAGCATGCGTCATCGGTAAGACTAGGGTCGTCAGCGGCATCGTAGATTGTGTTGGGTTGCTTTTTCTTCTGTTGCAGCACAAAACCCACAGTCCCCAGTGCTGAGGGCATAAGAGCTTGAAGTCTTTGCTGTATCTGAGACTTCTTGAACATGGGGCAAGCTCTACTTCAAGCCCTTCGAGAACCTCACAAATGTAAATTGCAGAAAGTTCAGTCCAGTCCTTTCACTACCGAAGACAGAAGTAGCCACTGCAGGCCAACACAGCAAAGCACTCAGCAAAGTGGTAGTTCCTCCTGACAGCTTCTCCAGTTCTTCTTCTTGGCAGTCTTCTTGGTCCAAAAGAGTGTTACAATTCAGGGGTAAGGGCCCCACTTTTTATAGCCCAAAATCCTTTGTCCTCTCAGGCAAAGAGTGTCTGTGCCCAGCCAGAACCAGTTCTGCCCTCTCTGCTAGCAAGAGGTGGAGGCAGCATTGTCAGAGGCAGACCAGGCCCATTCAGGTGAAAGGAAATCTCCTCCCCCTCCTCTAAATGCAGCCCAGATCTATTCAGCCCTTTCCTGATCCACCTAAATTATCTGGAGCCATGGCTCTTCCCCAGCTCCTGTCATCCAAAACCCAGACAGTCAATCCACAAACATAGCAAAGGCCTATTGGATGAAAATATCTACTTTCAAAAACTGGTATTTTCAAACACAGAATGTAAAAATCACCTTCACTAAAAGACGCATCTTTAGATTCTGAGTTCAGGCATACTAAACTTTATTTTTCTACCTAGTTCCCAGGGCCAGTTATGTTTATAAGCTGTTATAAACAAACTCCAGATTTGTCCTATGGGAGCAGGTAGCCTTGCAAAAGAGAAAAACTAAATTGGCAGTATTTCACTATCAGGACATGCCACACACATCTGGGCATGTCCTACCTTTAACATACACTGCACCCTGCCCACAGGGGTACCTTGGGCCTACCTTAGGGGTGACTAACATGTAGAAAAGGAAAGGTTGAGGGCCTGGTCAGTGGGTTGCACTTGCCAGGTCGACATGGCAGTTACAAACTGTGAGCAGACCCTGCGGTGGCAGGTCTGAGTTACCTTTTTACCGGCTACTTCCGTGGGTGGCACAACCCTTGCTGCGAGCCCACCAGTAGCATTAGATTTACAGGCCCTGGCATACTCAGTGCACTTTGCTAGGGACTTACCAGTAAATCCAATGTGCCAATCATGGAAACACCAATACATAAAACAATTTACAACAGGGGCACTTGCAATTTAACACTGAACAGCAGTAAGAAAGTGCACAGAGACATTAAACCAGCAAAAACAGAGTCAAAACCAGGACGTCAGAAAGCAAAAAGACAGGAGAAACACACCAAAAATGTCAAGTCTAACATGTAGGCTTTAAACTGAGGAGTCAAGGGCCAGAAGCTGGGTTGTATCCTGTAATGACATCTGAGGACTTACCACCGGGCCTGAATGATGCGGTGAAGTCTGAGATCTGGGACTTTTCAGGAAAAGATATTGGTCTCGTAAAGAGCCTGTTCACATAAAAGTAAAATTCAATGTTGAGTACCCAAGAACCCCACAGTCCAATGTGATCCCGGGAAATAATTGCTGGGATTACTCCAGTGATACAGCAAGGCATTTTGAAGGACATAATGGATTTCACCTATAATGTAATTCAGCCATTATAGGCTTGCTGAAGCCCATGGTACTGAATCCAGCTGTGATTTTGTTTCAAAATGTATGTGAGGCTGCGTGGTTCACTGTTATTGATTTGTGGCGGGCCTTTTTTTTTACAGCTTGCATGAGGAAAGCCAGTTTCTCTTTGCGTTCCAGTTCCAGAATTGAGTTTTGGCATGGTGCCAAGTCCCACAAGGGTATACAGAAAGTCCTTCAATTTCCAATTATATCCTTAAAAAGAATCTTGAGTTCCTAGTCATGCCCTGTAATTCAGTCCTAGTGCAGTACATAGATGATTTAGTGGTTGTGTCAGATACATAGTAAGCTTGTAAACAAGATACTATTGCATTGCTGAGCCACTGAGCTAAAAATTGAAAAAAAGTATCTCCAAGTAAGTTCCAATATTGTCAGAGGAAGTTTTCTATCTCAGGCATCACATTGAGAAGGGTGTGAGGAAGGTGTCACAAAAAGAACCTCCGTGATTCTTCAAATGACTCTGCCAACCACCCATAGAAAAGTCAGGATGTGGTTTTGGAATGGTGGGCTACTGTCTACGGTGGACACCCAACATTTCTCTAGTTGACAAGCCTTTACAGAGACTGACACATAAGGGTCTGTCTGATTCAATGCCAGGGGGTAACGACTGCTTTATTACCGTCCTAGTGCTGAAAGAACGTCTCTGTCGTGCCCCGGCACTGGGAATGCCTGATTATAATACAGCTTTTACTCTTTTCTGCAGTGAGAGGGAGGGCTGCGCTCTCTAACTGCTTACACAAATGCACGTAAATGTGAGAAGACCTGTGGCTTACTTTTCTGCTACTCTTGAGCTTGTAGTTGTAGGGTTGCCTGGGTCCCTAAAGGCTTTGGCAGCAGTTGGTGTCTGCATAGAACAAAGTGAAAGTATTGTGATGTGATATTTCCCTAAACTGTTCTTGTGCCTCATTTGGTTGAGATCTTGTTGACACATACCCGTACTTACTTAACCAACAGCTGTTTAACAAGGTCCAAACATATCATACTGGCTGTGGAAAATGTAACCCTTAGGAGATGTTGTCAGGGTGCATTAGTCCGGTGTCCACTGACTGCCGACGATAATAAGAGAGGAGCGTGGACTGCGAGAACTACAGTTCCGGCATTCCTCCTGTCAGGGACGTTCGGCATATGCAGGACGTAACATCAAGGACCCAGATATAGCTGAGGATTACGAGAGGGACTCTGCCAATTATTTTGGAGACTCCCGGTTCACGAGCTGACTCGGTCCTTCATTCACGAGAGGTGGTAAGGGTGCTCGTAGCAACATTACCTTCTCTGGGGGGGCGTGGCCTGACGGCAGCTAAGATGGCCGCGTAGTCCCGAAGCTCGTCCGGGGGTCGACGAAACGCCCCTGAAATCCGAATAATATCCTGCTACCTCTTCTTCCTCTTAGCAGGCCCGACGGCGGAAGAGCTACGGAGCCGGTAGAACCTGCTCTGGTCTCCCTCCGTCCCCGAACATCGTAGCGGTGAAGCCCGGCGAACGGGGCCTTGCAAAGGCCTAGAGCCAACCGGAACCAGTTGAGCAGCCCTGGTCTTGCGTGTCGGCGAGGCTGGATCGGAGGCGAGCGCCTCGGCGGCGCGCGGAAGAGATAGACGGCGGCCCGAGAAAACCGCGGTTAGGAGGGCCCCCCCCGGGTCCGGGACCCCCCCAGCCTCCCGCTGGGGCCCCGGCGGATCACCTGACATCATGGGGGATCCCGCTGTGAGTGCAGTGGGGATCGAGCGGCTCGGGGAACCAGAGGGTCCTGGCTGGGCGGGAAGCAGCGTGTGAAGGCCTGAAGGTACAGGCGGCGATCGCTGGTGGCAGCCCCACGCGCCTAGCTTACAAGGGGAAGAGAGCATCTGGGTTGACCTTGGCCGGTGGCGGTGGCAAGAGAGGGCGGCGAGCACACCGAGGGCCCGACATAATCCTGGCGGAGGTACCGGCCGGCTGGGAATACTACATCCTGGTGCTGAAACCTGCCAGAGCAGTGTAGATCCTGCAACGGAGGTTGGTGAACGTTGGAACGGGGGGAAGTCTCGGGGCCCCCCAGGCAGATGGCTGAGTCAGATAGGGCTGCAGGGCCCTGGAAGTGATACGCAGCGCGTGGACGATCCGCGCAGAACTCGTAGTGTGGTGCTACGATTTGGCGGCAGGGTCCCGGCACGATGGCACCGGGAGCGCGGAGCCGGATTACGGGGGTGATACCGAGGTCTCCGGAACACGAGGTGGCACTGCTGGTGCCCCTGGGCCCACATTCAAAAAGGTTGCTAAATCCAAAACCTCCACTGCCACCCAGGCCAACACCATTGACAAGTATACGGCCCCCGACGGGCGGAGGGGGTGACACCCTCACCGGGAAGGTAGTTGAGTGGTCGGAGCCGTCCTTGACCGTCATTATGCAGGCCATACAGACTCTGGGCACAACGCTGGAGTCTAAAATCGACAAGGTGGCCATCGAGCTGACACTGCAGCGGGCGGACCTCAACAAGACGTCGGAGAAAGCCACTCGAAATGCCACAGACATTGGGGTGCTCCAGCACACCACCAAAAAGCTGCAGCAGCAGGTCCAGCATCTGACCCACCAGCAGAAGCTGACAACGGCACGGCTGGAGGACCAGGAAGGAAAGGCCCGAAGGAACAATATACGGGTGGAAGGCGTTCCAGAGAAAATGGAAGGGCCAAGCATGGATCTATTCTTGGAGGACCTCATCCTAAAACATCTTCAACCCAAGCGACTATCCAAGTTCTTTGTCATCGAGTGTGCACATCGAGCACCGGTCCCCCCGCCTCGCCCGGATCCTCAACTTCAGAGATCGGGACGCCATTTTTCAGGCGGCACACCAACATGGAGACCTACAGATGGACAGTGCTGTGATCCGGTTCTTTCCTGATTTCACTCTAAAGGTCCAGCAGGAACGCCGCTCGTTTGACGGAGTTAAAAAGGAGCTCCGAACACGTGGCCTCAAGTACATGATGTTCATGCCAGCACGCCTCAAGATTTTGACCAATGGCAAATCCTTCTTTTTTACATCCCCGGAGGAAGCCATGACATGGATCGAAGAAAGTGAGCAACCCTCGAATGGCCCGCAGAGGGAGGGAGGATGGAGAAACACCGGGGCTCAGTCCCCAACATCGTCGCTGGTTTCAGTGGGAGGTGAACCTCGGGCGCAAGGTGTTCCCCGAACACCGGACAGAGATGGAGCACGCAGCTTATCAGCCTCGCCGGACATGGGATGATTCAAATGGGTGAAGCCTAACTAGAGAGTATAGTTGGTCAGCACGCCTTTTGGATGGACTCCTACATGGGACTGACAGCTGCTGCGCAATGGACTTGCAGGGATATGCCGCGATCATAAACTGAGAGGGGGGCCCCATGCCCATGGCAGTCATGTGGTAAAGTACTGTGGGTGGGGTGGGGGGCGGCTTTCGTTGGTGGGTACTGCGTTTTGTATTATGTTTGCATCTGAACACGCAGGTATGGAGAGATGGTTTGAGCTAATGGACTGGGGGCCGGGTAGTGCCCTCGGGCTGGCTTTTTGGTTGCCACTTTTGCCCCTAAGTTTTTCGTTGACTGGGCAACAGGTGCTCTGCTTGTTGGGGTATGTCGGGCCCGTTTGGCCTGCGAAGAGCAGGGTAGCAGGGTGGCGGGAGGGATCCGGGGGTTGGGGGGGGAAGATCACATGTTTATTAGGGGCATTACTGTTGAGTTACGAAAAAGTTCCTTTAGCTCCAGGGGCACGGGTGGTGGGGAGTGGAGAAGTGTGGGTACTCCCCGTGCAGTTTGTACTGATTTATATTTAGGATGCATAAGTCAAAGGCACAGAAAGTCACAGTGTTATCCTGGAATGTTAATGGCTTGCGGAATAAGATTAAACGCACTATGGTTCTGCAATATCTGCATAGGCACGGCCCTGACATAGTCCTGCTTCAAGAAACACATTTGATAGGGAATCACTACAAGGCCCTAAATAGATTTGGTTACACACTGAGGGGGCATGCCGGCTTTACCACAGGCTCGAGGGGTGCGGGATCCTAATTAAAAATTCCCTTCCACTGGTGGTCGGACAACATTGGGTAGATCCCCAAGGGAGATATGCAGCTATCACTGGACAATGGGAGGGTCCGACCCTTAGTATTTGTTCACTCTATGTTCCTCCAAGGTTACATGGCACCACCCTTCCTGATATTGGGAAATTGCTCCTAGACATGCCGACTGGTATCCTGCTCCTAGGGGGGGACATGAATGATGTTATGGCAAAGGACATCGATAGGTCACCAGGTCCGTCACCCAGAGGGAGGGTGAGCCACCTCAGAGATTTTGTGCAGGCGATGGGTTTAGTAGACCTCTGGAGGGCACACAACCCCCACACTCGACAATATACACATATATCTGGGGCACATGGGTCGGGATCCAGACTGGATTATTTATTCACACAGGTAGGGGGCATGAACTCCTTTCACGGTGGGTGCCATAAGCCTAGAAGCATCTCGGACCATTCCCCAGTGGAGGTGCAGCTACAGGGCCCTGGGAGGGATTGGAGTGCTCCCCCAGACTGGATACTTTCTTGTTCAAAGACCAAGAGTTTCAGGCACAGTTCCGCGACAGGGTGGATCAGTACTTTACGGAAAACGTCGGCTCGGTTCAGTCACACAGCATAGTTTGGGAGGCCTATAAGACGGTAGTCAGGGACTTCGTGCAAGCAGAGGTGGGCAAATGGAGGAAGGAGAAAACTGCACAGATCGATAGACTGGAATTGGAATATCAGGAATTAGAGAAGGAAAGGGAGGAAACGCGAGAGCAACAGCAGAAAAGGCGTCATACATTACGACTCCTGGAGAAGGAAATAAATGACGTGCTGGCTGATCAGGCAAGATCGCGAGTGCTAGCGACCCAGGGGCGGGTGTATGATCTAGGGGACAAGGCCAACAAAATGAAAACCTGGCTGGAGAGGAGAGACAGGGAGCAAAACTGGGTGCCAGGGATTCGGACACAATCGGGGTCGATACAGACCACAAGTGTGGGCATAGCGAAAGAGTTCGCTTGCTATTACGAAACGGTCTATAGGTCCCACACTCAGCGGACTGTACGGGAATGTGAGGATTTTCTGGCCCCCTTGCAGATGCCCACATTGGAGTCAGTAGACAGGGACATTCTAGACTCTGACATCACAGTGGCGGAAATAGAGCATGCCATGAGTGACTTACAAGCCGGGAAGGCGCCAGGACCCAATGGGTTCCCTGCAGAGGCGTTTGAATGTGTTGCTGGCAAAATCACGCCCCATATGCTGTGCATGTATAATGAAGCCCAACAGGAGGGAAGACTGACAAAGGACCTTAGATCAGCTACGATTGTGGTGATCCACAAATCCGGTAAGCCACAGGACTTGTGCAGCTCTTACAGGCCCATATCTCTCCTCAATTTCGAGACGAAAGTCCTGGGCAAGATTCTAGTCACCAGGCTGGGGCGGTGGTACAATCCCTGATCCACCCGGACCAGTCGGGCTTTATGCCACACAGAAGCACACGGCTTAATTTGCGACGCCTATATGGGGTGATACAGATGACATCAGCCCGACCTAACGACCCAGCGGCCCTACTGTCGCTTGACGCCCATATGGCCTTCGACAGTATGGAATGGCACTACATCAACATGGTCTTGGCCAGGATGGGGTTTGGGGACAATTTCCGAGCATGGGTGAGACTGCTATATACCGAACGACTGGCGAGGGTCAGAGTTAACGGTGCCCTGTCCAGGGAGTTTCAACTAGAGAGAGGCACGAGGCAGGGCTGCCCGCTCTCCTCAACCCTCTTCGCCTTGGCCCTGGAGCCATTGGCGACCTGGGTGCAAACGGACCCATTAGTGTGGGGCATAGATCTGGGGGGAGGCTGGGAGGAGCGTATTTCATTATACGCTGAAGACATCCTGCTGTACGTCCAACGACCAGATGCCTCCATCCGGAGACTGTTGGAGATTCTCCATAGGTTTGGTACCTTCTCAGGTTATCGAATCAACTGGGATAAGTCCCTGGGCAATGTGTTGGCGGGCCCAACGCCGAGCTTGGCGAATGAGTGTGGAGGGCTTGTATGGAAAGAGGTGTTTCGGTACCTGGGGATCTGGATATCGAAGACAGAACATAACGGCTCAGTTGGAGCGACTGCGTGGCAATGTTGTACACTGGAAGACCCTCCCGCTGTCCCTAATGGGCCGAGCGGTCTTATTTAAGATGATGGCCCTCCCCCGTCTGCTCTATGCGCTGCAGAGCGCGCCATTCGTGATACCGGAGCAGTTATTTCGACCGGTTGAATCGGAGCAGCGCTCTCTGTTATGGAGTGGAGGTTGTCCTAGGATAGCTCTCAAGAAGCTACAAAGAGGGGTGTACGAGGGCGGGCTCTCAGTCCCAGACGTTCATCTGTATTATTGGGTGACCCAGCTAGTCAATGTTAATGGGTGGGTGTTCGCACCTGCGGAGGAGCCGGCATACCGGGTGGACCGCATGGTCTTCGGGGATGAGACCTATCTGGCTGCCCTTTACAACAGAGGCAGAAGCCGCAGGACTCTCCTGCCTCAAATGACTGCAGTGGTGGGGGTGTGGAAAAGAGCGACGAAATTGCTAGGATGGGGGGCTAAGCTGACTGCCCAGATCCCCTTATGGGCCGGGAACTTTCTTCCGGCAGTGGCCAAACTGCAAGGTCTTCGAGCATGTAACCTTATAGGTATCGATAGACTGGGGGACCTCTGGAAGAGAGGAGACATGGTGGAATTCGCATCCCTGCAGGCGTAATTTCAGATGGGAAACGGAGAGTTCCTACATTATCAACAGCTTCGACATGCCATCTATGACCATTTGCAGTCGGGGGGTCAACTACCGGACTATGCCCCACTTGAGGATAGTTTGTTGATGGACCCAATGATAGATAAAGCAATATCCCTCACGTACAAAAAACTTATCAATAATCTGACTGATCCCCTGGGCCCTCTGAGGGAGAAATGGGAAACAGACGTAGGGTTACTGGAAGACGATGACTGGAGAGAGGCACTGCAAGGCCCAAGGGAGGTGGCGATTCGAGCTCGGTTTAGGCTAATCCAACTTCGCATATTATACTGCTTCTATACCCCGCGCACGGCACAATATCTGACAGGTTACGTAGATTTGAAGTTTTGCTTGAGGGGGTGCGGGGAAGAGGGCTAATTTTTCCACATATTGTGGGATTGCACCAAGATTAGGGCCTATTGGTCCAGATTGTCTGATATCATGGCGGAGGTGGTGGGGGCAGAAGTCCCGCTAGATGCTCGATAGCATATCCTAGGGGTTACGAGTGATACTACGTGGCCGAAAGGTGACAAGATTTGGTTGTCACTAGCAAGCATGGTTGCAAAACGAAATATAGCGAGACTCTGGGGGAGCGAGGCTGTGCCCACAGTAGAGGAATGGGAACGGGACCTTGGTTGGTGCCAAAGGGCTGAAAGAGTCATTTATAAGAGTAGAGGGTGCCCCTAAGAAATGGGAGAAAGTGTGGGGGCCATGGAGACAGTACAGAGGGGAATCAGTGGACATTCAGGCAGAGTCTGAGTCAGATTAGCAGTTGAAATGTGCTCCGAGACATGTTCCTTACTTACGGTTTGATGGGTTGTGCGGGGGGGGGGGTAGGACGGGTATGCGTGGGGGGTGGTAAATCTGTGCGCCAAGATATCCATTCAGTAAAGTCTCACCGGTGTAGAACCCAGAGGTTTCATGGTTAGAGTTGGGAGGCATACAGGGGGTTTGATCTTTTCATGCTGGCCGTAATGTTGACATGTAAACGTAAGTTGTGGTGTCTTTTATGTATCAATGTCTTACTGCTGCTGACCACTGTGCGGTGTTCTGGAGCATGTTTTTACAATAAAAAGATTTTTTTTTTTTAACTTTACCTTCTCTGAGCATTTTCTTGGTTGTTCCCTCCTATGGATTAAGTGGTTTCTCTGCCGTCTCCTGCGTTGGCGAGATTGAGTTTGTGACAGTCTCTTGCTGAGGAGAGCACAGAACTACTTCCTGGTGTTTCTGTCTTCCTTCCCTGTTGGAGAGACCTGCTATTGCTGCCGTCTCATGCAAGGAAGAAACAATCCGACAAATACATTATTTGGTGACATATAGAGCGCTCAATCTCATATTGTAAGAGTGGGAAACGCATTGTTTTGTTGACATTATTGCTTGGTCTTTGTTCACTTATCCGGCGGAGCCTTCTGGATTTACTTGTTATTTTTATGAGTTAGTACTTCAGGTTTCTGAGGACTCATGGGATTTACATTGCCCTGCATGCCATTAATTATATATATATATATATATATATATATATATATATATATATATATATATATATATCCTATCGTATGAAACTCCCTTACTCCTGTTTCATGGATCATGAATACAAACAAAGTCTCCTTATGTTGGTATATTGGTATAAGTGCAAGAAAGAGATTGCGTTTTGGTCTTTTATTTTAAGCAATCTTTTCTTTTTTTCATTGTAGAAGAGATTGGTAGGGGGTGTCCAGGAAGACAACTGCCTTTGCATGCCAAGCTTTTCAACACATAGATGGGTATTCAAGTTGGGATTCTGCAAACATCCTCTCATCTCTCCTGATTAAGCTCCTTCTTTCCTTTGCAGGTAGTGTGATAAAGTCAGTCTTACTGCTTCGATGATTAGTATTATAGAAACGGTATGTGTTATGTATTGAGGGACAGTATACTAATGGTGTTCTTATTGTGTCATAGTCAGATCTCCCTCCGTGCAGTTACTACCATTTCCTTCCCTCGCTTGACTATCTCACTAGTCTGTGTGTATATAATTCCAGACTTGGGGCAGTCGAGATGTGGACCCCATTGAGCATCAGCACAATCCTGAGGAGTATAACGGGGAAACCCTGACAGATGTGCTACTTTGAATCATGCCATTTTGATGCCGCTCCTGGAGAATGAAATGGATGAGGAGGGGGGAGGTGAGCAGAATTGTCTAAATGACACTGAACTATGCACCAAACAAACCAAGACCAGATATATAAGACAGCCACTGGTAGAAAATGATTACATACTGTTTGTGGAAGGGTCATTTTAAAAAGACAATGTAGCCAATTTGAAAGCTAAATATGCAGTCTGAACAGTCTTAGGGGTAGTCGAAGCCTCCTGGCTTCGAGGGATGTTCTCTGCACAAGTGGCTGGACTGATAGCTTTTACTAGAGCTTGCTGTGTCTCTGAACAGCTGAGCGTGACTAGATTTACAGATAGTCAGTATGGCTTTGTGTTGTTCATGACTTTGGACAGATAAGGTCACAAAGAGGATTTGTGACATCATCTGGATCACTGATCTGTAACAGGGAACATGTCATGAGATTACTTGAAGCACTACATCTGTCTGCAAAACTTGCAGTTGTGAAGTGTCCCACTCACCACAGTGGTGATGATTATATGACAGTAGGCACGGTTATGCTGATGAGGTTACACAATACTGTGCTCATGGGCACGGACATTCAAAGGTGAATGCATGATTTAATCCGAAGGTGAAACCAACTATAGCCTTTTGTTGTCAACACTGATACTGGGGAGGTAGTGAAGAGATTGCAGGATGAAGTGTCAGAGGCAGAACAGCAGGATTGGATCAGAGCGGGATGTGTGCTGAGAGATGATGTTATATGGGTTTCTATAGATGGCAGACCAGTGTTGCCAGACAGCATCTTATCCCTAATGGCAGGACATTTTCATGGACCAACGCATATTGGGAGGGATGTCATGGTACGGTGGTTTAACCCATGTTAGTGACTGAAGAATTGTGCCACAGATGTGTTGTGAGTCAATAGATGAATACAGGGAAAATAACTCCGGTGGCATTGAGTCATATATGAAAATCAGGCGGGCCATTCAACAGGATGCCAATTGACCTTATCGGAATGCCTATGTGGAACGGGCTGAGATATGTCCTAGTGATTGTGTGCATCTTCTCTCATTGGGTAGAGGCATACCAGACCAGAGGAAATGACAGTCTCACAGTAGCTAAGTTGTTGTTGAGGGAGTGAATATCTAGGTTTGGTTTCCTGACTTCGCTGGAGTAAGATCGAGGGACTCATTAAAATAATGAGGTCCTGGAAATGTTGTGTTCTGCGTTACAGTGAAGCAGGTAAATGGAAGGTTGAAAGACAGATTGGCAAAAGTGTGTGCCTCAACATCTTGAAAGTGACCAGGCACTTTGCCTCTTGTGCTGATGAGTCTTTATAGTGTCCTAGCCACAAAAACAGGATTATCCCCACACAAGATAATCATAGGGAGAGCAATGAGACAGCCTGCAGTGCCCACAAATACGCTTGTGAACATTATAGATGACATGGTTATTGACTATTGCAAGAGACTAGTTTATGTGGTCCATTCTGTGTCCTGCCAAGTTGAAGCTGTTGCTGCTTCTGAATGTCTGGGCCAATGCCATGACCTCAGTCTTGGTGACTGGGTCTTGGTGAAGAAACACGTTCGGAAATCGCGTCGGGAGCCTAGGTGGCATGGACTGTACCAGGTCATCCTAGTGACGAATACTGGTAAGTGTGGGGGTCTTCCCAACTGGATTCATGCCGGCCACACTCATAGAGTGACGTGTCCTCTTGATGATGTGACAGTACCTCTTGCTGAAGTGCAACCCACAACTGAGAAACAGCAAGAAGAATGTGCACACAGACTCAACAAGATCCTGTAAGAGCACATCCTTTGCCTGAGGGGTGTCTTGTTGAACTGACAGTTGGGAAGTATTGGCCTGAAATTCTACCTGAGACAGACTC
The DNA here is from genome assembly GCF_964261635.1 of Lissotriton helveticus. Lineage (NCBI taxonomy): Eukaryota > Metazoa > Chordata > Amphibia > Caudata > Salamandridae > Lissotriton > Lissotriton helveticus. Next base: position 546,455,741 of record NC_136059.1, on the reverse strand, counting down.
AGACCCTGATGAAGGGCATAGTGTGTCATGCTGAGTAGAGACTGAGGACCGTTAGCTGAAAAGGCAAGAATGAGAGAGATTAAGACAGCCTACAGAAGGGGAACTGAGTACTGTTCCGGAGGATACTGAGAATTCTGGCCTGAATGACAGTGAAAGCGAACAACCTATACTCAGAAGATCTTAAAAATCTAGAGTGGGGACGTGGCCAAGATGGCGGAGTATGGGGACGCCCAATATGGTCCCTCTGCTCTGGCCCTGGCAAATCCACGTGAATCCTGTGCACCCAGGCCCTCTGGAGGGGGTATTCGTGGTCCTAGAGCTGTAGGGACTCCAGAGGCGTCACAGGGGGTCCGATCTGCAGGTACAGCCCCGGAGTGCAGAGCGAGCCATGAGCACGGGCGCCTGACCCCGGAGGCCCAGAAAGTGAGAGGCCTCAGTGAGGGTGGTTTGCGAGCTGTAGGGTCACCCGAAATCCAGAGGAGTGGATTAGAGCGGCTCGGGCCCCTCCCTCACCCAATTGAAAGACAGGGGGACGCCATGGAGGGAAGACAGGCGGGGCTGGACGGCTACACCATTGTATTGATGAGAGGACTCAGACAGCAAGAAAGATCAGCTGAGGAGGCAGCTGCAGAGAGAGAGGACCTCACGACTGCACCAGCGCTGCCCCCAGAGCAAGGTATGAGACATGCTACTGCCACATCAGAGACTGCATGGCACAACAGGCAGCTGGGGCACTCCCGCTCAGAGCCTAGTGGGGCCCAGCTCCACAGTGAGAGGAACTAGCAGTTGGAGGAACAAACCCGATCGGTGGATGGGCCCGCAGCGGAGGGGGAAGCCCTCGCGGTCGCACCAGTGTTGGCTAATGGACGTAATTAGGGGGCTCTCCAAAAACACTCGGGTCCTGAATCGGGTCGCGATAACGGTGCACACCGGGCAGCAGAGTGGTGATCCCTGGCAATAGTGAAGGTGGGAGTCACCCCCCACCCCCCAGTGAGAGAGGGAAACGGGGGAGCACTGGACAGGGGGAGGCGTCACGCGGGGCACAATGGACCCCATCGGGCAACCACCATCCAGCAGAGGAGCAGGCAACAAGGTTCTCGCTTGGAGAGCAAAGTGAGAGCCACGATATAGCAGGGGTCAGCGGCAGAAAAGCTCACGGGACACGAAGGGCTGTGTAGGTGCTACTGTCTGGTCCCTGGTGGGGCCAGCTCAGAGGACAGAGGAATCAGCACTTAGACGGGAGCCACTCTAAGGGCTACGCAAGCCACATCACAAGCAACCCCCAGAGCATAGAAACCGGCATCTACCCACCCCACTCTTTCCTCGACTGCGTGGTCGGTTTGACTCCCCTCCTCCGGACTCGTTGAATGGGCAACCACCTACATAGCTGTGATCGTGGAGCACAGCACGGAATTACCTGCGGATTTGATCCTCCACACTGCTAAAAGTCCAGTAGCAAACAGAGGGGCTTACGCACATGCAACAGAGCAAGCAGCGACTTCTGCAGAGCAAGCAGCGACAGACATGGCAGCGCCTCAGGCCAAAAAGACCACTCCCTGCAAGATATGCTTATCAAACAACCTGACCCCCCCCACTGGACCCTCCTGCAGCCAGGAATGCACCGGTCAAAATGTCATACATGGAGACCTTGTTTTCATCTCTGATGGAGGACTTAAAGTCGATTAAGAGAGGCCTGGCTCAAGATATACAGGGGGTATGAAAAGAGCTATCAGAACTGGTGGACAGGGTGGATGCCCTAGAAAATCACGAGAACACCAGAGATGAAGAAATTGAGCAGCTCAGACAGTAACTCATTCGCCTCATGGACCAAGAGATAGATTTCCAGGCCCATGCAGAGGATCTCGAGAACAGATCAAGATGTAATAACATTAGAATCAGGAATGCACCAATGGCTGCAGAGGCAGGAAACATGGAGGAATATGTTGTAGAGCTTTGTGCACAGATCTTGGGGGAGATACACAGGCCTCCGAAATAAGGTTGGACAGAGTTCATCAGGTGGGCCCAAGCTGCACACTTGCCCCCTCCAGACATTTTAGCGGGTGTTTATAGCTTCTCCCTGAAGGAGTGCATCCTTTGAAAGGTGAGAGATGCCAATCCGGTGCAATTTCTTGGCCACCCACTTCAACTTTTCCAGGACTCTCAGCGATCACGTTGCAGAAGCAGAGAGAGTTCCGCCTGGTTACTGTCTATCTCAGAGAACACCATGCCTCATACTCATGAGGTAATCCTTTCCGTCTAATTTTTAACTGGGAAGGAAAGGCTCAGCAACTGTGTTCCCTTAAAGAAGCTTGTGATCTTTTCCAGATAGATCCTCCTGAGGGACCTCCTGAGAACAAGGCGAGCTCAGAGTCTGGACCTAGTAGACAATCTTGATGGAGAAGGAGACTACAGGGCAGAAGTCTTGCTAGGCCGGACTCGGCTACAATGGCCCAAGAGAGAAAAGCGGTGTTGGAGAGCTTGGCAGGAGATCTGACACAAGACCACACAGATGGGGAGTCCAAAGTTAAACCATAACCAGTGCAAAGGTACACGGGAGATACCATCCGAGGTCGAAGGGGAAGGGACACCTCATGGACGCTAATGGCCAACATGGACTCCACCTTTTGTCATGCTCGGGGAGTGGTTGGGACCGAATCGAGGGTCCCTCCACTTCCAGAGACTCTGTTTGTGTTTTATGTCCAAATGTTAATGTTTGATAAGTACCAAACTGCAATAACATGGAGGGTTACAGAATCAGACGAAGTAGTAGCTAACCTACATATGCTCACACGTCTTAAGCGTTCAACACATACAGTAGTACACTTTCCCGACCAGACAAATTGTAGAGAGGAATCTAGCACGACAGTACACCAGCGCCATGGCATCTGGTGACCACCTGAATGTGGTTTCCCTAAACATGAAGGGACTAAACAACACAGTCAAGAGGAGGGCCCTCCTATCATATTTAGAACATACTGAGACTGACATTTGTCTCGTTCCGGAGACTCATCTCCTAGCAAGGGATTTCCAATTATTCTTTTCTATAGGGCATAAGGCAGTATCCCTCAATGCACCCAACGAGGAGCAAGAACACTTAATCCGAGCAGTCCTAGAAGAGACCCTCACATCTCAAGATCATTTAGTCTTAATAGGAGGCAACTTTAACGTGGCATTCAACAATAACCTAGATCGCTCAGATTTTAGGGAGGGTCGGGCAGGGGCCCCAACAGATGAGACATTGGACTGACTGAGGGAGGTGGGGTTGATTGACATATGGAGGACCTCAAATCAAATCAAACTACACCTTTTTTTCACATGCTCACAAGTCTTATACCTTCCTGCACTACTTTCTAGGGACTCAAGAAATACAGAAACTTACCTGGTTGGTGGAGATCAAACCCAGATCTCTTTCTGACCACTCAACACTAATACTGGAGCTGCATAGCCCTAAACAGAGGGAAACGCAGTGACAATGGAGACTTTGGGAGACCCTGTTGCAAAGACCGAAGGTGGTTATGCAGATACAAAAAGCGATACATAAATATATTCAACTTAATGACACTCCTGACATCTCCACATCTACTCTATGGGATGACTTAAAGGTGGTTGTTAGGGGGGAGATCATAGCAATCTTTGCAGCTGAAAATCACCAACGAAAGGCAAAAAGTGTGCAACTCCAGGAGCAGGTCAGAGAATTAGAACACATACACCTTCGTTCAGGAGCCCCCAGAATATGGCATCAGTTAGAGGCCATACGGAAACAATTGGCAAGTCTAGACTTCTATAAGGCCGAATACTCACTACTTTGTCTATAATTCTCCTTTTACGTAAATGGGATTAAATACTGAAGGCTTCTGGCGACAAAACTTCGAGCAAAAACAATCACGGGAAAAGAGGGTCCAAGGGAAAATGTTGTGACCAGCGAGTGCTAATTCCCCAAAAACGTACTGCAAAAACGTATAAAGTAATCAGGTCTAATATGCTTTAGGAGACCAATATGCACAGTGTGGGGGTTGTAACCCTTGGCAGAGCTAGGTGTCCTGCCAAGAGGAGAATCCCAGATGATGAAGCATGCCACCTTGGTGGGTGATAGTATTACGTCCTAATTAATAGGACTTTATTCACTAGTGACCAATATTTTGGCTTTTGTTGTGTATATTGTTCTCCTATAGCATATTAGACTGAGTACTATATAAGTTTTTGCGACAAAACTTCGAGCCCAGAGACAGACCACTACAGTGGAATCCCTCCTAACTGGAGACAGAGAAACGATAAAAGACAACACCCAGATAGCGGCACACTTCAGGGATTTCTATGCATCCTTGTACTTGGAGCAGTCCTCCTCCATGAATCCCCTTCCCATTATCTATGCACAGCGGCGACATCCCGCCTGAATGAAACTCAAGCAGCTTCCCTAGACAACCCTATTCAAATAGAAGAAGTCATTTCTGCTATCTCTAGACAGAAAACTCTGAACTCCCTGGGTCCGGACGGCTTCTCCTCAGGGTTCTATAAAACCTTCTGCTCAGACTTAGCCCCAAAAGTCACAAGGCTCTTTAATGATATTAGGCAATCGGCTAACTTCCCACCCTCGATGCAAGAAGCGGCAATAGTCGTCATCCCCAAACTTGGAAAGGACAGACACTTTTGCGCCATTTACCACCCTATCTCACTCTTGAACGCAGACGTAAAGCTGTTTACGGAATTCTGTCTGCCTATCTGAATCCGTTTATACAGGGACTGATAGGCCCAGACCAGGCTGGGTGTACCGCAGAGGCAGTGTGCGGGTAACACTAAACAGCTGCTACACATTATGGACAAAGCACATCGCAGTGAAGGGTCTAGCATGCTAGTTTTGGTTGACGCTGAGAAAGCATATGATTGGGTTTTCTGCCCCTTTCTGGAAGTGACACTGGCAAATTTCGGTTTGGGAGAACACTTCAGATCATGGATCCTAAGCTGCTGTAGGTCTCCGGTAACGCGTTGCGGGTGAACGGACATAGCTCTGAAAGTTTCGCAATACGTCGGGGTACTAGACAGGGCTGTCCTCTTTCTCCTCTTCTCTTCATTCTCTACATAGAACCCTTTGCGCAGCCAGTGGGACACCATCCTGGCTTCAAAGGAATCCCTCTTGGAGGGGAGGAGCACCAGATTAGCCTATATGCAGACGATGTAATGGTCATGCTTGACGACCCCCAAGAGAGTTTGCCCCACTTTTTAAGAGAGATGGAGGAATTTGGGGTGGCTTCCAGGTTCTGTATGAACATTCATAAGTCCCAGGCCCTCAACATCTCAGTACCCCTGGCAACAGTTGAGAACATAAAACGATCCTACACGGTTGGTTGGGCGACAAAGTCCATTCCAACTCAGTTCCAACACAGTTCAGTTCAACCCTAGAGCGCACAAACGCTCTCAACTACAGAGGACTGGCGAAGCATGTGTGCACCGAGCTGGAACAATGGGGGCTCTCTGCTGGACCGTATCGCGGCCTTAAGGATGACTATGATGGAGCGAGGTGGCAAACACAAAATTTTGTGTACCCCTCGTAAAGTTAATGTCCCATAACATTAATATTTACTGATTGCATGTTTTGCGAAATTAACCAACCATAAAGTAAAGTGCACACATTATTTTTATTATTACACACGGGGAGAACTAACTTGCTCGCGTGATGCAAATAAACCCAGCTAATATGTATTGTTATTGTGTTGTGAATTAATGCACAGCTTGGAAAATAATCAAAACGCAATTTAAATGTGCTTATTGTATTCATTTATGTGGTGGAGAGGTCGAAATGTATAAAATGCATTTATGTGGCTTATTTGCTAGGTAACAACTAACTAGGAAACATTAGTTAAGTGGGAGGTAAACAGAATGGGTTTAAAATTCAATAATTAATATAAATCTGTGTTTGTTTTCACGATAGTTCCAAAAGTGGCCTCTGAGGCCTGTACAAAGATGGATGCTTGGGTAAACTGTGAGCAAGAGCTGTACTGCGCAGGCGCGCCAAAACCTGCAAGTCAGAGTGAACTGCCCGTGCTCGAAGAGGTTCAAGGCTGATGTGGCCCGGAACCTAGGATGGGTGCCAAACCTGGGCGACTGAAAGTTGAGATCATGAGAATATTGCTTGATGTTGCCACTCAAGGAAATGGCTAGGCCAAAGACTGTCCTAAAACAAAGACTTATTATTTCTTGCTGACACGCTGTGAAAATAATGCTGTAATGGTGAAGAGATGTTCACCCACCCCGATATTGTCCAATCACAGCCCAAATAAGTGATGTTAGTTACATTTTAGATAGATTAAATTAGGGATTTAGGGTATAAAACCCCCTGGGTTTGTCTACTTGGGGTCGCCTTTTCAATTTCTATCGAAGATGCTGCCCGATTGCTGACCGATTCCTGGATGTAAGAACTTTAACGTTTTCTTTACTTGTTTGCTTTGCAGGACTGAAGGATAAGATGAGGGCGTTAGTTAGGGACGTTAGGAGAGAATGAAATTGGAACTAGCTGACCTTTGCTAAATCTTTAACTGTTTTCTAAAATACAGCGATTTTCTTGAGCTCTAAATAAAATGATCATTTTGAAATAAAGTTTAAGATTTTATTGAATAAAGATTTACTAATGCCTAAATGTCAGACATGATAAAGTTTTGCTTTGAATAAAAATTAGATAAATGAAGAAGTAAGAGCTGGTCTTTGAATTCTTCCTACGCCTAATTTTCATTCTAGTAGATCCATTGCCACTATGGTGGCGTGTCTGAATAATTTAAGTCTGAATAAAACCATGGTAAATGTTTTAAATCTGCAGGTGTAAATAATGAATAGTTAAATAGGTTTAGACGCTCCACCTAAATGTTACAGCGTTTCTCTGTTGCGATTCACCAGAGCCTTGAAGCCGAGAGTAAGTGAACAGGGTAAATGCGCAGTGTTATGGGCCCCACTGATGCATGATTTGTGTGTTTTAAGGTTTCAAGGTAATGGTGAGTGTTAATTAGAAATGATTTTTGGAGCCGCGCTGTAGCAGTAATAACTTGGTAGCAGAGTAGTGGTTGCTAAGGAAATTAGCTAGGGTCATGGTAAAGTACTATATAGAGTTTGATGTACAGAATTATGACTAACATCTGTTGAGTTTGTATTATGTTACATGTAGTCCTGGAAAGGCTTCATAGAGTAGGGTGAAGCCAGTGCCTCCGTCTGCAGGTGGAGGAAGTGTGGCAAGGTAGTCGCACAGTGAATTAGTCTGTTTCAAAGAAGGAGTATTGCCAAATACTGCGGTGGTATCGGCGCATATCACTGTTTAGGGACTTTAGTTGTGAAAGGATAAATGTATAGTGAGGACCGTCTATGAAATTTCAGCCTTCAAGTATAGGGATCATTCCGTGCTTCCCGACTAAAACTTACTGCTGGGAGAATAATAGGTTTTAAACCGAGCTTGATTGAAGGGTAAAGGGAGTGGCGTCTCTCTTTTGCTAACAATAGAGGAATTCTGTGGTGGGTTAGTGGACGCGCTGCCTACTGGTAACACAGAGTTCATGTATATATGAATAGGGTTTTCCGTATGAATGTGTGTAAATGATATTGCAATACGCGTTCAAGTGAAACTCTGGGACTGTCTCTAAGGAAACGAGATAGTTATTGCCTCATAGAAGGGTAAAGCCAGTAGTGTTGCTTTATCGGCGAGTCTAAAAATTCTGAGGAGACAAGCGTCATCTACTCCGGTTACAGAATACTTGTGTGATTGAAAACTCTATCACTTTATTAGCTAAACAGATTAGTGGATTTGTTTTGTGTAAGTTACTAACTGATTTTGTAAAATATCTTGTAAATACGGCTTCTTGAAAAACCCTGTAAGGGAGGGGTCAGTCTGCGCTGCAGAAGCCGGAGCGCTGGTGACGTCAAAAGTGTCACGCTGGGATTGGTCCGTGTGACCAAGACAGAGTAGGGGTTGATTGGTTCATCACAGAAAGCAGCAAAGGCTATTGGTTAAGCACTATAGTGACGTATCGTGTTCTAACTGGTGCATTAGTGCGAACCGCGCTGTGATTGGTTGGTGTTACGGAATCAACAACAGAATAGTACGCGATCTTTTGAAAGCAGGAAAGTTTACCGAAAATGTCTTACTACTATTATGATGATGGCAGGAAGAAATCCTCATGGTTTAAAAAGCTGAAAAACATGTTCGTAAAAGACAAAGAGGTTGTTACGAGAGAGGGAAAAATACTTCCTTCACCGAAAACGCCTGCTTCCTATATGTTGACGAAATATGGTTACCATACGTGTGTTTGGTTGGAAAATTGGGTACATTATACCAAGGATGATGGTGTGTTAGCTTTTCCGGAAGGAGGATCATTTGATTTGGCTATTCTGAGAAATTTGAGATACAAAATGATGAAACTTGAACCGAGACCTAGACCAACTCAATTTGAGGCGTTAGTTGAGTGGGAAGATGAGATGCATCAAATGGAAAGTGAGAGGTTGAGTAGGCATCTTACACCAAGAGGTAGAGGTAGAGATTTGTGGGGAGAAACACATGGGACTAGAATGCGAAGATGGAGGGATGGAAGTATGTGCGATGGCATGTATCCCATCAGATTGGTTGAAGAATATGAGGGACGAAAGAGTACGGAAAAGAAAAAGAATACAGAAGTGGGAAATCAAGGCTATGGTGAATGCGAATCAGAGGATGCTGTTTTAGAAGAAATATTAAGTAGGAGACCACCCCCATATCAACCAAGTTCTTTATGGACAACCCCAAACGCCCCGATGGCAGAAGAATGAGTTAATGAATCACCGTTAACAACCATCAAATTTTAGAGATTTTCCTGAAAGAGTAGAAACAAGATATGTCCCGAGTACACCGATAGGAGAAGCTAGAATTACAGGCACTCCTGTACAAAGTAATGATTCACACAGAATTGTGCTAAGTGCGGAAAGGCAAAGTAATGAACAGCCAAATATGTCTGATTATGAGTGTTCTGCACATGAATTGATTCAGAACCTTACTAGAAATATGGAAGCTGTAACTGCACCAGTAACCATAGGACCTGTGATACCGGTATTCGAAGATCAGAAAATAAAAGAGCCTAGGTTAACCATTCCATTACAACAAAGTTTACAAAGAGCAAAAGAGAGTACTTGTCCTGATCTATCAGAAATAAGGCAGAATATAAGTGTAAATCCACCAGAGTTAACTTTTAATCAAAATTTGTCCTGCGGATACCCAACAGGAGCAGAATCTGACTCCAGAGAAAAGTACAGATAAAATAGATTTAACGCAGACACTCATGGGACCATCAGAAAAAGAGTTGAGTGAATGGATAAAATCATTAAAATTAAAAGAGCAGGAATTGAAAGTGCTGGATGTGTCTAAATTAAAAGTAGATATGGAAGAATTAATAATTGGAACAATTGGGACAGACAGATTGAAAACTTATCAGCATGATGAACTCATATTTCTATGTAAAAGCATAACATGGAGAGCACAGACTATGTACGATCAATTAGAAGAAGTGGCAAGTGAGTGTGGGATAGACTTTTCCAAAATAAAGTCGTTGCAGAAATCTTATCGAGTAGATTTTGCAGAGAGAGACATTGAAAATATGAACACTGCAGGAAGACAAGTTCAGATAAAAGATTTGATTGTGTTGTTGTGCAAATGGGGTGATGTAGGCAAATGGAGAGTCAAGTGGGCAAAGAAGAAAGAAGAAAATAGTGATAAGTCTACTTTAGCTTTCCCCATTAGAGAAATGGGAAAAGTGGCAACTGAATTCCCTATGAGAGAAATTTCTGGAGGAGGATATGTACATGTGCCTTGGAGCAAACAAGATATATTATCATTTACGAATGATTTCCCCAGACTGAGAGAGAAACCAGTAGAGTGGTATCGACAAGTTGACAGATTTGTAAAGGTGTCAAAAGTATTGTGGATTGATTTGGATGGATTATTTGACATAGTGGTGCCAACAGATTTATGGATAGAATGTAAAATATCTGTGGATTGGCCAAGGAAGGAATATCCCAGAGATGAGAAAACGGGAGCTCCCTCACCAGATCAAGGCCCAGATGTAGGTAGCCAAATACCGGTCGGTAACGGCCAATTTCGGCCGTTACCGATCGGTATTTGGCTTTTGAGATGTAGGGGGATTGCAACAGGCCATTTCGGTAATTTTACAGATTCGGTAAATATACCGGTCGGTAAATTTACCGACCGGTATTTTTACAGAATCGGTAAAATTGAGATGTAGGTGGGACTCTTCTGAGTCCCACAAGACCTACAAATTCGGTATTTTACCATCAAATTCAATTTGATGGTAAAATACCGATTCAGGTGTGCATGCACATGTGTGCATGCACACCTGTGCCATATGACAGGCAGACCTGCCCTTAGGGCAGGTATGCCTGCCACATGGCTCCCGAACCTTTTTTGGGGGTGCTAGAGGGTGTGTGACACCCCCTGCACCCTTGTAAAAATCGGTATTTACCGATTCGGTAAATACTGACCGGTAATGCCCCATTCATTCCCATGGGCTTCAAAGCCCATAGGAATGAATGGAGCATTACCGGTCGGTATTTACCGAATCGGTAAATACAGATATTTACCGATTCGGTAAATGGAACATCTGGATGTTCCTACATACCCCCCCTTCTTATTTACCGATTCTTAATTACCGAATCGGTAAAATTCGGTAATTAAGAATCGGTAAATAAGTTCTACCTACATCTGGCCCGTGATGAGGAAATATGAGCAAGTGATAGTATGGTTGAAAAACAAAATACCTCCAAAAGAAACTGATTGGGTAAAGATAGGCAGAACACCACAAGAGCCGAAAGAAACTGTGCATTCATTTTATGAAAGGTTGTTGTTAGTTTTCAAACAGTACAGTGGTTATGAGGAATTAAATGAGAAATATATGAGTCACTTTGTTTATAGATTCGTATATGGATTAAGACCAGAAATTTCAGACATGATTAGACATAGCATGATGGATTGGCAGTCGAGTTCAGTAGATAAGGTTCTGAGACAAGAAAAATATTGTAGTGAGGAGATTGATGCAAAACAAAAGAAGCTGAAAGAGAAAGCCATGTGGGCACAAGTAAAAGTAGCGGAGCAACAAGTAGCACAGATGGAGAATAAGAATGCAGGGAATCAAGGTGGGATTAAAGGTAAACCAAAATTGGTGGGGAATATTGATGAATTGAAGAAGAAAATGCCATGTTTCAACTGCGGCCAGATAGGGCACTGGAAACGAGAGTGTAAATGTCCACTTAGAGCAGTGTTCTTCAATCTGTGGGGCGCGCCCCCAGGGGGGGGCGTGCCACCATCCCAGGGGGGGCGCGCACTCCACCCGAAAAGCTTACCTTTGTTGTCTTGTTTTTCGTGTTTTTGCTCTGTCCCACGTCGCAAGTAGTCACACATTTCCAAAAGGAATTTGTGATTGGCCTGCTCTCCCGCTTTCTCCAATCACAGTGCAGGAACGTCACCAGTGACGTTCGACCAATGAGACTGGCAGCAGCTGAGTTTGCAGGAAGTGCCGCGAAATTTGCGGCCATAAAGCCCCTGCATTCTACCTACGTTTTCTTGTCGTCTTGCTGGGAAGGACTGCTGGAATCTGCCCATCATCGCTCGGATCTGCGTGTGCCCCTCATCGCCGCTGGGAAGGACTGCTGGAATCTGCCCATAATCGCCCGGATCTGCGTGTGTCCCTCATCGCCGCTGGGAAGAACTGTGTGGCCCTCATCGCCAGGAAGGACTGTGTGCCCCTCATCGCCTCTCCTCGCTGAGAAGGGCTGCTGGTAAGAGTGCTTTCGCGAAGTCAAGGGGGGCGGAGGGGGGTTGTACTGATGTTTGGCCTTATTTATTTATTCATTCAATTCGAAGCATACAATTCTAGGTTCAACCATATCAGCTTCAATACAGACACAAGGTAAAAAAAATGTGTTTCCTGCTAGTACTGTATGATAAAATTCTCATTTTCATCTTTGCACACTAATAGGTCTTTCACGCACCAGCCACTGTAAAATTCAAACAGCCGATGTCTCCAGTTCATAATCTGTCATGAAGTATATGCAAACCATATCCACCAAGGGAACGTCAGAACCCTGGCAGCCTCCCCATTCCAGGATTCACCTATGTCTGCCCACACCTCCTTAATGCATCTAACAGGGGCCTTTAGGGACTTAACTGTCGTTATATTTAAAGGTGATTGATGGCCTCAAAGAGCTGGAGCCAGTCCAGGCCCCGGTGCCGGATCCAAGCAGCGGCTTATCCGGGCAAGCTGTGCATCTCGGCCTCATCTAACACCCACAATCCCCAGTGCAAGATCCCGGACACGGAATCTATCAATAATGCACAGGGGTACAAGACCTTCCCTTTGCAAGCCCGCCCTGCCCCCCCTGCACTAACCTTTTTATTTACCAAGTGTATTTATTATCAGACTTGCTGCCTTCACAGAGAACCGGGCGCCTCTTGTGAGCAGAGCACAAACTCGTCCTGGCTGCTGCTCTTAACACATACAACTATATTTAATTTCATGTGTAATTGTTCAGCAATGCTGGCGCTGATTTAAAATTGGCTATCGAGTTCTGCCTGTGCTTCCACCTATGTACATTGCTGGTGTTTTATTGATCACTGCTTTCAAAGTGTTAGCACATAAAGCAGTAAGTAGTTGGAGGGCTCTCCAGACAAGACAGATAGGCATCTTGTGTCACCTCATCAGAGCACTGAGGGCTGGACTACACATCACTGAAGCCAGGCAGCTGAAATTGTGGGACTCTTACCAATACATAATTTTAGCCACATTCCAGGGGGCAGATCTTTTTATTACCTCTTTCGCATTAGTGAACATTATGATGCTGTGAGACTTAAACTACTTGTCAAACCCATGAAGTCGTCTTTCTGCAGCCACGCCAGCAGAACCCATTCCAGGACAGGAAATTGAGTCACTTCCACAAGATCACACAGACTGTTAGGAGACAACAAGGAGTCAAATTATCATCTAGCTAAAAAGTCTTGGTCATTGACCAACACTGCACCATTCCAAAGTGGTATTTGCCGTTTGAATAATGAAGACTGCTGTCTCAATGCAATTTCTTTTGCCTCAAATAGAGCAATATTTTGTGAAATAATAATTGTCTTACAAATAATGTTTACTTTTCTGGTCATTTTAGAGCACTGAGTTGCTAAAAAATAGATCTGGGTAAATAATTTGTGGGTAGTTAAAATTCAACTGGGTGTAAACGGTAAACCCTTCGCTGCTCATAAAGTTGTGAGAGATTCTGAATGTAATGAACATGTCTAAATATATATTTCCCCTAAGGAAAGTTGTAAATTCCGCAAGTATTTTTAGGAAGGGTTCAAAAGTAGAAATTTTTAATTGGAAAAAGTGTTGCCCTGAGGGCACAGCTCAGGGCAAATACTAGGAATACACCATGGCCAATGGTGCCACTTGTGGGGTGCTATAGTCTTTCAGTATTCCGCTGCAGATCTGGAGTGGCTTCACAGATAAAGTGTGTGGGGGGAATGCACCAAGTACGTCGACATAAGGCACCAAAGCCCCCATGTTTTCCATTTCCTTTGCCCAGTTTTCACTTTTTTCCCTACAAAATTCTTCAAAGTAGCTGAACATATATTTTTCTTTCCACAACATATATCTACGTATGGATCACAAATCTGGATCCCACATGGTATGCACCCATTGTGTTGGAAGGGCCCTGTGGCACTGGCTTCTCTAAGAATGTAGCGTGAAACTCTCCTACTCAAGTAGGTTTAGAAAGAATTGTACTTCTTCACTTTGTATTTCCTAAGCTATTGTAGTGTAGTTCCTATTATCCCAATAGGCTCTGCGCATTGGAATAATACCTTCAATAGTATAGGCCTAGACCAGACGTTAACTAGGTCTACTACTGTCGATATTAGACTTAAAGTTTTGGGTTTGCCAGCTAGCTCAGAGTTCACTAGAAACTTTCTCGAATAGGCAAGGAGGAGTTGAACCTCCCTGGATAGACAAGAAGGGATTTAGTTTCTGACAACCATAGAACATGACAACTTTGCTCTCCCCTAATCAAGAGTGTATCTCGAGAGTCGTGTGAACAAAAGGCAATTTATTTTACTCAGTCAGTACGTGCATTCTTAGTCTCATCAGATTGTAGAGAAAAGGAAGAGACGGGCGTGTTCAATAAAAGATGTTATTTATTGATCAGTCTCTTTTCTCATACAAGAGAAATGGATCGATATTATTGCAATACTTATGGTTAAGTAAAGTGCATACATTAAAAGCAGAAGTATAAAATAATACTGTAAAAACATTGATATGGTTTCTAAGCCATATGAAGGTTTAAAATGAATAAGATATATTACATACACATATACATTTGACTAATCGTACTCAACTGGTGTTTCTAACTACGCCTACCCCGTGTACCTGACCTAAGTCTAATGCGTGGGCGGGAATAGAAAGTTACAGTTTAAGTTAAGTTTGTTTTGCCAAGTGACTGACTAAAGAATTCTCTGTGAGGGGTTATTCAGTTCTGTACCTGGAATCTAGGATGGATGAGGGATGGTATCTCTTGTCTCTGGTCTCGATATTCCAGGCTGCCTGCGAGGTCTACCCGGAAGCGCCGGAGCTGGATTTCTCGGCAGGAGAAAGGCAGCGTCTCGTTCTCAGCGCGTCAGAAAGGCGGGGCTGCGCCAGCGGGGTCTGCTCTGCTCTGGGCTTCGGCAAGTCTGGCTGCTCCGATCTCGTCACCACCGCGTGTGTTTGCATAGGGCAATATCGGTAATATTTATACCTTTAAGGTGCCGAGATTGACGTAAGGATGGACATAGATACGTCAATAAGGATGTCATACGACCAGGTCGTTAGCACATTCTTTTGCTGAAGTTCTCGGTGAAATCAAAACAATGGCCGCAGGGTTTTTCCCAGGTTGTCATAGGTTTGATTTGTTTTGAGAACTCCGTATGCCTTATCAGGGGCTGGAGGAATATCGTTTGTCTAATTAGACGGCAAGCGTTATGACTTAATCAGATAACACGTTCCTGTGCCGTAGTGTGGCTTTATCAGATAACAGTTCCTGCATCATGGGGGTTTTCTGCCTCATGGGATGGCTGCTAGTTAACTTGTTAACCAGAATAGGGTCAGGAATAGGGGGATCGATACAGAACCTATAGGAATACATCACACCCACTCCACGCTAACTATGGACATATTTACGAATCTATGCATAGTAAAACATACTGTAGAGTATCGTGTATACCTTACCACCCCAAAATACATAAATGCATTTTGAAAATATCAAATATACGGAAAACAGTCACATGTAATGTATGCACACAAGCTGTAGAATAATGCTAAAGTAATCACGCATATCTATACATTATAACTAACATGTATATGAGAATTTACACATGAAATGGCTCTTAATACAGAAAAAAGGTTCGAGACCATTTCATCACAGAATAAAATAATTATGAACATACCAGCGGGCAGCTAATGTTTATAAAGTATCTAAAAATAGAAATCTTAGTTCTCAAAGAATAGTTCTTACTTTAAGCAGAAAATAAGTGTCCCGAAAAATTCGTAAAAATATTTTGGGGCTGCTGAAAAAAAATTTGCTGTCCGTGAACTGGAGGGAAAATTGTTCATGGTATTTTGCTATTCTAGTTGAAGGCCAAATTCAGGGAACGCCGTGTGCGAGCTTGCTCAAAAGTCTCTATTTCTGCTCTGGTGAGAACATCATATCATTTAGACTCTCGAAAAAGTTGTCAACAGCTTCCTGGGAGAGTTCCACTAACTCGGAAATAGGTGTAACCATGCATTCGTGCGCATGATTGTCTCCATTGACATTCTGATTAATGTTGCTGACAGAAGGTCGTACCTGATCGATGCTGCTTTCATCTTGAACTTCACTACCCCTTAATCGTAGTGGTGAAGCTTCCACGAATGCCGTCATCAGGATTGGTAGCCTTTGAGGGCAGCACAAAGCATGAGCCTTTATCGGACTCAACAATGTTTCTGCATCCATTGGCGCATCCGATTGTAGCGTCAGACAGGTGTCTAACACGCATTCTTCTCCGCATAGCAGGCACCTTAATACAGGTAAAACACATCGATGCCACATGGGTCGAAATGATAGAAACCAAGTCATGTTCAGGTCTCTAAGCCGGGATAGTCCCAGGATTTTTGATATCCGGTCCCGGTATCCAATGGCTAGGATTGTTTCTTCCCTTGTCGCAGGTGTTTTGTCTGTGACATGGTTTGCCATAACGAAATATAAGGACTAAGAATAGGATTCCTGCAATTAGTCCTAAAATGAGGGGAAGTCCGCCAAAAATCGAATGGACGAAATCTGGAAAAATACCCAGTATGGCTTTGAATGGTGTTAATGCCATCGAAAATACCGTCTTAAATACTTTTGAGACTCCACTGGTATCAGAAATATTTAAGATTTCATTCAGGATTTCTGCGAAATGTATGGGGGAATTAGTTGATAATAAGGAGTGAATCTCTGCAGTCGTCCTTGCGACTAGGAGATCATACGTTTCTTTTGATGACGTGAGTCTGGTCGGCGTCTGAAGAAGCACTGTTTTCATTCTGCTTAAAGTATCTATTCGAATAGAAGTAATTTTCAAGTTGGGCCATGCCCTTGCCTCCCTGTCTGGAAGGGAGCTGGGGAACAATAAGCGTCCACAGCACTTGACCTTCGCAGTCGTAGTTACGAGATAAGGAGTCCCGGGCATAAGACGACAGCATCTGCGATCTACAATTAGAATGTAACTCCCATTATAGAGTCTTTGAAAGAATGGTTCTATCTCTGTTGCAGGTGCGCCTAGCTGGTGACATGAAAGGTTATTTGAGTTCCCTTCACAGGCTCCATGCAAACTAATTCCATTACACAGAAGTGTACCGCTCAGTGACATTGCACAATTATTGCCACTAAGAAACACTTTCTGTCCTTTATTACTGACACATGCATGTGAATAGGGCAAGTTCCATGTTGTTTTAATGTACCCCTTTCCCAGTTTTTCGTACATGCCAGCCTGTATATATTTTTGGCAGTATTGAAACCTGAAGGTTGAGATTGGAATATTAATTATCCCATGTATTATCCATTCACTGACAGGTCGTTCTGACATTGTCACTGGTAATCTTTCTAGTTTCTCAATGCTCAGGATTGTATAATCAGCACCCTTCTGGGCCATACTGATTTGTTTATCAGTAAGGTTAAAGATATTGAAAAGTGACGTTGTGTTGATTAAACGCCAAGGCACATAGCCTGAACGCAGATTTTGTAACGTCCAGCCAAGCTGTACAATAGAACGCAATTGAGACTGACCGTGTTGTAACAACAGTAAGTCTTGCGATATTATGTCGATTGCTGAAGACACAATGCTGTCCAGAGAAAAAATTCTGGAGGACAGAGTCATTAACCCATTGTCCACTACAGAAAGTGATTTTTCCAAATTAATACGGTCAATTTCCCGTATCCTTTCTGCTGTCTCAATTTGAGTAACCTTCCAGGCCTCGTTGTATGCTGCATATACAGAGGCTGCTATGAAACGTTTCTGACGCTGTTTGCGCGGTCCCATAATGAAATCACGCAAGTCAGCACCATCAGTAAGTAAAGTTAGGTGTTGCTTGATTTCTGCCAGTGTGGAAGTTTGTAGCCATTGAAGGCATAATTTGCCCACACTGTAGGTGGTTATTATCCCTGGGTGATGTCTTTGGGGATATCTAGGGTCTGGCCTGGTCATTTTGAACCCCTGTGTTTTGTTCAGGAATCTGTTTTGACAGTTATTAGTATCTGTGGGCCAAATCAACCACTGTTTCCAATCTGGATGTGTTCTGTTTTGGTTTAATACATAATTTACGTCTATCTCTTCATCTGTGGAGCTATTGCTGTTCATTGTTGGTTTTGGAATAGACGGTTTATTTAAGTCTTTGATTTTGGCTAAGCCAAGACAGGTAGTTTGTTGAACAGTGTCATTTAAAAATATAATTTGTTCTTGGATCATGCAGGCTCTAAACAAAGCTTCTATACCCTGTACTTGCCATTCTTTTGTGCCCCAAACACTTTTCAATTCAACATTTTTGTCCCAATAATCAAAACCAAAAGTATTCATTTGTTCAAAGAATGAGTCTGAATATATCAATTTTGTGTTGGTTATCATGGTCTTTGTCCCTGTCTTATTTGACAATTTGAAATAAAATGTTTCAGCATTACTTATGTTAAAACCTGAAAAGTATGAATATTTGTCGTAAACGGTTCTTGAGCTTCCTTTTGGAGGGGTTGCACAATGTTCCCATTGATTATAATTTAAAACATTTCTAGGTTGTGCAGATCTATGTAGAAAATGGTTACCATAGTGGTTATAACAGTACATACTATCATAATTTGTCGAACCCTGCAAATAATCATGTTTGGTAAATTTAGCAGACATCACTAAGTCAGACATCATATTATTTATACTTTCAAAGTCCCAATCATCAGCAAATGAGCTTGGTTTTACAAAGTCACTCAATGAGATTTTAATCTGGTGTGGATATTTCAGGATTTCAACCGGACCATAGATTTCATAGTCAGTGTTATCCCATGCTACCCCACCCGGTATAGGATTGGCTGTGAAGTTGACTGAAGAAAGTTCTCTTTTCTCAACGTGTGAAGATGTGTGTGGTTTGAGGATCAAGTTGATTTTCTGACTTGCTGTGTCCATTTTAGCATATTTTCCCTCAATGAAGCGTCCCAAAGTTAGTATCATGATGAGCCAAAGTATGAGGATAAATGCACCAAAACCCACCCAAAATTCAATCCATGGAGAAATCAGATATGTTTCTTTCAGTTGTTTCAAAAGTTCTTTAGCTTTATCTTTAAAGGTTTTTGTTGATGGCTGTGTTTTTGATTCAGTGAAGTCCTCAGAGGAATCATCGAAGTTTATGAAGTAGCCGGATGCAGTTCTGTCAATTGTTCCAATTGCTTCAGGATTACTGTTTCTTGCATAGTCGTTTGTTACTTCATTATAGGTTGGTGTGTCTCTGCTAAATGTTTTTATTTGGGTGTTCAGAGGTCTAAGTTCCATTGCATTGTTGCATAGTCCTTGTTGTAGTTCTGTAGGCGTTTCGAATGTGATTAGCCTCTTAGATTGAGCCTCTGTGTTAGTAGCAAATCTTGGTGTTCTACTACTTCTGGGGAGTCCACTTGGCCTACTATTTGTTATCGGCCACATGTTGTGGTTTTACCAGGTCGATGGATACAACTCGGTTCTCCTTTTTACCAGCAAGCGGCGGTAGTACTACTGATCTTGTCCCGTTGACAGACAAGACAGGAACTGCTTTTCTGTAAGAAGGCCCAAATTCCTTCTTTACCGCGATCTTTTCTCTGACTAGATCCCCGACTTTTGGAATCCAGACAGGTCTTGCTGGGACAGGTGGTGGTTCTTCAGTGGTTGTTGGCTGCTGTTTCAACTTTATGTTGCTCAGGTCTTTTCTTGTTTCATTTAAGTCCTGTAAAATAGCCAAACGATCTTTGATATCAAAGCTTTTTTCCTTTACCACTGAAGTCTGACTGTCAAGGTCAGAGATTAACATCCTAGTTCCAAATAATAATTCGTACGGACTGAATCCCTTCAGAGAATTTCTTGGCAGGTTATTTAGACTACGTTGGACACTTATTAGATGTTTGACCCACCCAGCTCCCGAACCTAATATCCTTTCCGTTATAGATTGCTTTATGCCTTGGTTTTTCTTTACACCATCCCGTATCCCTCAGGAAGGAAGTGAGAAGATTCCCGCTGTGCTATGCTCATTTGGCCGTGTTTCCCCTCAGGCTGGAGGGCTCGAGTGAAAACAATGGTCAAACGTAGCATGCTCTTAGCGTATATGCCATTTAGACTCGCAAATCTTTGTATAACAGTCCAGACGTCAGCCGAGTGCTGGTGATCTACATTATAAGTGGAAACTAGCCTGTATATGTTAATCGCAAGCCTTGCTTTTTACTGTTGATTTTTTCTGGAGTGAAATGACACGGTATTACACCGTTTCTCTCACCACTGCGATTCCTGTTGCAGTTTGGGCACTTTTTTACAAACATGGTTGATGCAGGCTCATGCCTGGCCACCAGTACCTTGATTGTAATTCTTCCAGAGAATCTTTTAGTTTGAGGTGTCTGAGACCCTCGCCCATATGTGCGTCTGCGATTAACAAGTTTCTCCTGTCCATGTTTGGAATCACTCTATCCCCCACTCCAGGGATTCGAGCAAAAGGGACGGAGTTTGCATCGATTATGTATGTATAATTGAGTGGATAGTTGATCGGTAGCGCTGAGGAGTCGCCTTTTGATGACGTTTTCACTGCCAGCACTGTTTCACCGTCAATATACTTCACTGTACGCTTTTTTCGAGCTACGGAAGCCGATTTAGTTGCTACCGCTGTGGCTGTTTCAGCCAATGAATTCCCTGCAACGTGAACGCCATCACGCTGATGACTCAGTGAGTGTGTCACGTGAGTCTTTGGTAGTTCTTTTGTAAAAGAGCTATTTGTTCCCAGAGCAGTTTCTGCTTTATTGTTGCACCTGTGTCATCTTTGTAACCGTTTTGAATCCATGTCTGCAAATCGTTGTTATATGATTTGACGCAGTAATATGAATCGGACACTATAAGTGTCGGGAATTTGCGATCCGCATTATCTAGCGCCATTTTCAATGCTATTATTTCAGTCTGTTGTTCTGAATTAGTTTCTACTGAGTGTGTTTTTGTTAATAGAGGTCGTAGTTTACCTCCGCGCCACACTTCTTTTGTAATCTCACATGTGGGGTTGTATGCTTGTTCTCCCCAAACGGAGGGTTGAGCATGTCCGTCTGTATAGATTACACAAGCGTATTGTCGTAAGGGCAGAATGTCGATAGGCAGAGGGAATGTTCTTTCATATTCTAGATTTTTCAATTCCTTTAGTTCTGGATCAAAGTAGTAGTATACTTTGTCCGTTGTAATTGAATTCACCCATTGTATCCATTCCGGATTCAATGTTGTTGTTGGTAAATTACACGGTGTTGTTAATGCCTCGAAGGCTGATTCCGCTGTTCTGACTGTGATGTGTCTACCGTCCGCTTGATCTTTTTCTCTAGCTATTGTGGTTTGAACTGCATGAACAATGTTTTCTTTAATGCTGAATTTCTTTTCAGCTTCTGTGTACAAGTGTGATTTGAATGCAATTGGTACCTTTTCTCCCTCATTAGAGGTCAGGTATGTGAATCCGCATCTTCCTGGGATGACTCGAATCACAAGATTGCGTGTGTTATCACGTGTTTCTAATTTTGCTTTAATTAACATGTCTGTTTGTAAGGATCTCAAAATTTCTGTGTGTATTTGAGTCCAATTGGTTCCTTTAAAATCTGGTTTTATTAGATCATAAAGGGGTTTGACCCTTTCTGCGTAATTTGCAATGTATGTTCTTCCGAAATTTAGGAAGCCTAGAATTGACTGTAGGTTTTTTAGTGTTCTAGGTGCTTGGAGTACGGCACATTTCTCTAGGAAATTGTCAGCCAGGCTTTTGCCTTCACTTGATAATTCGTATCCTAAGAACAGGACTGTTAGATGGGCAATTCTGGATTTTTTAAAGTTGAATTTGTAACCCTCTGCTGCGAACCCAAGTATTATGGTGTTCACTCTCTTCAAGTGAGTATCCAAGTCATCATCTGTTAAATATATGTCGTCGACATAAGATAATGCTTCGTCATCATATGTTTGTAGTAATTCTGTTACTCTCGCTGAGAATACCCCTGGGCTATTCTTGTACCCCTGGGCTAACCGACAGAATTGTTTTTGAGTGCCATTTATTGAGAATGCAGACAAATATCTGCTCTCTGGTGCTATGTTTTGACAAAAGAATCCATTAGAGATGTCTAATGTTGTTTTGTATTTTTTGCGCACTATGTTATTCATTAGTGCAGCACTATGCGAGTTTTGCACTGCAAAAGTTTTGCAACATGAGTTAAGATGTCGGTAATCCAAAACTAGACGATATGAATTGTCTGGTTTGGAGACCGGAAACAAAGGGTTGTTCATTTGTGAGGTGCAAGTTTCAATCACCCCCTGGTATTCTAGCTGATCTAGGATTTCTTTTACCTGCTTTTTAGCTTCTTGCTTAATTGGGTACTGCCTTTGTGCAGTAGGTTGTGATTTTAACTGGATTTTGTGAGGAGGAGAGTCCTCATCCCATCCTACATGATTTTTATATAAAGCAGGAGCTTGAGCTACTGCCCACTTTCTGGCAAGTGTGTATTTTTTATGAATTGGGATATGATTTGAGAAGGCAGGCATAATTATTTCTTCGCCATGAGGGCACTCCCTGACAAACTCTGGTGGCCAGTCTTTTTCAGCTAGAAGGATGTCATAGCCCTTGGAGAGATTATCCCAAAATAGTCCCCTTATTTTTCTAGTCTTATCCCCCTCTATACGTAAAGTTATTTCATATATTTTGTGAGGTTTGCTAACTCTGGTGTCTGCAGTTTCCACTTGAAGATATTCATTCGTGTCCACTGTCTCCAGATGATTCATAAGGACTTTGCGAGCTATGCTCACTTCTGCTGCGCTGTCTAGCATTGTCTGAGCCCATTCTCCGTTTTTCAGTTGTGTCCTCAGTATTCTCGGCATTGTTAACTACCTTGATACTGGCTACCTTCTTTTTTGGAAATTGTAATTTCTTTTTTAGCTGAGCAGGTTCCTTGTCTTTGGACTTGGCGTGCTCTTCTCTTTGTTCTGATCGTCCTCTTCTTTCCGATTTCTGCGAGGAAGTCTGAAAAGATTGAGAGGGACGTGTATCAATGTCTTGATATCTATCAGGCTTCTTTATATTATCCCTATTTCTAAGGTTATATCTTTTCCCAGAGGGGTCACTCTGGGGTGACCTGTGTCTTTGGTTCGGAGATTTTTCTCTTCGCCTAGGAGACCTTCCTCTGGACTGGAATTTCTTTTCTTTAGGATTGGATTGTTTGTTTCCATCCCAGCTCTTTTTTTGTGATGTTGAGTTATTATTAAAAAATATTTTTTCAGGACTTTCAATCAGTTGTGGTTTTACTGGTATTCCACCTAAACTATCTCTACCTAGTTCCTCATAGGATTTTTCTATGATTCTGGCAATTTCAGCTGGTTGGTCTGCTATATCTGTCTCTTTTAACCTCTGGCGGATCGCCACGTTTGCTGCTTCTCCCTTTATGTTGGCTAATAATATAGCCGAGACCTGCTTGAAGTCTTTTAGTAATTTCATACCAAGAGTTAAAGCGGGTTCTGGACCATATTCGTCTTGAATTTGTTTTAGCACATCTGGTATTACCGAAATGGATGGAACACCGTGCGTTTTTGTGTAGATGGAAGCAAAGACTGTACCCCAAGTGTCACAGTCCTCAATGTGTGGTGCGATTCCCATAGGAAGACAGATAGTCAGTATCCTGTGTTTTTCTAACGGGGTGGTGTCTGGAAACACAGCCTCTATTTGGGTGATTTTTTGTGCTAACCAGAATGGTATTTGTTCCCGTTTAGCTGGTACTTTACCTAGGCAGGATTGTATGTTCTGTGGTGTAATTTTATTTGTGTTCCCCTGGTGAGGGGTCAGCTGTGGAATTTTAACTGCTGGTTGAATTGTTGAAGTCCGCATCACATATTGGACTAATTGTCTATGTAATTTTATTAATTGTTTTAGCTGTGTTAAAAGTTCTGCTTGAGACATCCCATTGATGTCTGGATGTGGTGTGTATCCGGCTAGGACCGGCACGTTGCTCCTGGTCTACCTAATGGACCGAGCCTGGTGATGTGATTATTATGTTTTAGGGCGCCATTAAATAAGAGCAGATGCTCTTGAAATTTAAGTGGTACTTCCACCTCCTCGAAAGGAGTGTACTCATTAGGAGGGTCCTCTGTTTTGTAATAGTGGAAGTACTTTGTTACAGCATTTGCTGCTGGAAAATGTATCCATGAATAATATACCTCTGTCTGCCGATATTCGTGTGCCTCAATCACGAATATGACTGTGCCAGCCTTTTGATGACCGGGATGAGTATTATATCCTGGTCTGCGTCTTGCAGTGCATTATCAGCTGCTGCGAGTTCAGTTGCTAATCTAACTGCCTCTCTTTCATCATCACTGTCTACCATTTTACCGACAGGATGGTTACTTTGTTTGTTTGCAGATCAGGTTTCTTATGGAAACAAAGATTAGATGCACAATATTTTGGAACGGTTTATCCTTCAACGTTGACTAAACCAAGTACCATACATAGGAGTTTCCTCCTGCGAGGTTTGGCGGATATTACCTTTCACCCACTCCAGACGTCTTTGGAGTATTTATGGGAAAAAAGGGGTCTGAGTGAGAAAGCACGACTGAGTTACTCTAAATGTCTTACGTTAGTTTTATCGCCCTTCCAAACGCGTTGGGCGCCATGTAGTGTAGTTCCTATTATCCCAATAGGCTCTGCGCATTGGAATAATACCTTCAATAGTATAGGCCTAGACCAGACGTTAACTAGGTCTACTACTGTCGATATTAGACTTAAAGTTTTGGGTTTGCCAGCTAGCTCAGAGTTCACTAGAAACTTTCTCGAATAGGCAAGGAGGAGTTGAACCTCCCTGGATAGACAAGAAGGGATTTAGTTTCTGACAACCATAGAACATGACAACTTTGCTCTCCCCTAATCAAGAGTGTATCTCGAGAGTCGTGTGAACAAAAGGCAATTTATTTTACTCAGTCAGTACGTGCATTCTTAGTCTCATCAGATTGTAGAGAAAAGGAAGAGACGGGCGTGTTCAATAAAAGATGTTATTTATTGATCAGTCTCTTTTCTCATACAAGAGAAATGGATCGATATTATTGCAATACTTATGGTTAAGTAAAGTGCATACATTAAAAGCAGAAGTATAAAATAATACTGTAAAAACATTGATATGGTTTCTAAGCCATATGAAGGTTTAAAATGAATAAGATATATTACATACACATATACATTTGACTAATCGTACTCAACTGGTGTTTCTAACTACGCCTACCCCGTGTACCTGACCTAAGTCTAATGCGTGGGCGGGAATAGAAAGTTACAGTTTAAGTTAAGTTTGTTTTGCCAAGTGACTGACTAAATAATTCTCTGTGAGGGGTTATTCAGTTCTGTACCTGGAATCTAGGATGGATGAGGGATGGTATCTCTCGTCTCTGGTCTTGATATTCCAGGCTGCCTGCGAGGGCTACCCGGAAGCGCCGGAGCTGGATTTCTCGGCAGGAGAAAGGCAGCGTCTCGTTCTCAGCGCGTCAGAAAGGCGGGGCTGCGCCAGCGGGGTCTGCTCTGCTCTGGGCTTCGGCAAGTCTGGCTGCTCCGATCTCGTCACCGCCGCGTGTGTTTGCATAGGGCAATATCGGTAATATTTATACCTTTAAGGTGCCGAGATTGACGTAAGGATGGACATAGATACGTCAATAAGGATGTCATACGACCAGGTCGTTAGCACATTCTTTTGCTGAAGTTCTCGGTGAAATCAAAACAATGGCCGCAGGGTTTTTCCCAGGTTGTCATAGGTTTGATTTGTTTTGAGAACTCCGTATGCCTTATCAGGGGCTGGAGGAATATCGCTTGTCTAATTAGATGGCAAGCGTTATGACTTAATCAGATAACACGTTCCTGTGCCGTAGTGTGGCTTTATCAGATAACGGTTCCTGAATCATGGGGGTTTTCTGCCTCATGGGATGGCTGCTAGTTAACTTGTTAACCAGAATAGGGTCAGGAATAGGGGGATCGATACAAAACCTATAGGAATACATCACACTATCTCAGTGACTTTTTAAGAGTTTCATGTTGCTCAACTGGGTGTGATTTCTGATATATTCATGTTTCCCTCACCTTCTTTGCTTGATTTTGCTTGGGAGAAAGTGTCGCTCATATAATCATTGAAATGTCACTCATAAGACACTAAAATTATGAAAATGTCACACATAGCAATCTGAAACCTTGGCAGCTCTGTACTTCTCAGGAGACCTGTTGACTTTAAGAATCCCACACATGGAAATCCCCAAAAAATTGGGAACAATTGTGTGATGTTTACAATGTGGAATGAGGTGTTAGGGTACACTTAAGTCAGAGTTTTTCCATCGGGGGGGGGGGCACCATCCCAGGGGGATGCCTTCAGAGGTACCGTTAGGGCTGCAGCCCCTGGGTCTGCACAGAGAAGCTAAATTACACCATTTCAAACCTGTTTGTAAATATTTGGGGAATGTATAACGAAGTATGTATTCATTTGTAATGTGACTTTTCTGTCATTGTTCCCTTTCAGTCACGGATCTTTCAGGCAGCCCTAGAACACAATGTAAAGTGCTTTCTATTTATATTTGCTGTTCAAAGTATGCACAGATAAGTGCTGAAAATACAGCTTTAGGTGGCTGCTTTTTTTGAACCGCCTGGGATTTTTCCCACTATATCAAGGTGGTGTCTTAACCAATGGAGTCATAGCTTTGGCATAGGAAAGATTTATATTTTTAATACAAATTTCAAAAAGCTACAGAGTGGCGGTACGGAGTATCCCAGGAGCCCTCCTTGTTCTGTTCCAGATGCCTTTCAGCTGCACATGTTGTACGAACCCTTTTTGATGCAGTAGATTAAGTGATTTTTCCCAGTGCTTTTTTGCCCTGGCCGTCCGTCTGTAATATTGCGTCCATACTTAAACAGTCAAAAAACCACGCAAGTAATTTTTCTTAAACATTTTCTCTTCATTGCAAGGGAAAAGGCTACTTGGTCGCTAGACTGAGGACTCCTATTCAAGCGGAAGAAACATCTGAGGAAGTGAATAAGAAGGTACGCATTTGTTTTTGAGTGATGGGTGAAGGGGCAGTGCTGAAGTTTGCCCTCACTAACCTTTGAACAAGTAACTTGCAGAGACTCATTGGTGGTATACAGCATAAACATACTGCAGCAATTTTGGGAGCACCTACTTAAAGCCTGGATGAGCTGGAATTACTTTTATTTAAAACATAAGAAGATTTTTTTTAAAGATTTTTTTTTGCAACTACAACGTTAAAAACCTCCTGTACCTCATGCAGCTGTGAAATTGCAGCCATTTACTATTCATTAACATGCAGCTTCAAATTTTGTATCTTAGGTTAAGCAAGCATTTGATATGTATCGTTTTCTGCTCCAAAAAGATGGTAGAGTGCTCAAGCGAAAGGCTGAAACAGAAAGCGATGGATAGAGAAAAGCTGCAAAAACAAGGAAATATGATTCCTCCTATTTGGATATTGGTTTCACCTGCATTGTTGTTAGTGGAGAAAGTAGACCGCAGTGTGTGATTTGTGGCGTGATCTTAGCTAACGACAGCTTGAAACCAACCAAACTAAGGCGTCACTTTGAAACAAAACATGGGTCTCTAGCAGGAAAAAGCAGAGATTTGTTTGCCAGGAAGTTGACAGAGATAACCCAGCAGAAAGAAGCGGTGAAACATGTGGCAAGTACTCCAGCAAATGCATTAAAAGCTTCATACCAAGTAGCATACCACATTGCCAAAAACAAAAGGCCCTTTGTAGATGGAGAAAAGGTGATTCTCCCAGCTTTGCTCGACGTAGCTAGGACAATGCTTGGCGAAAAAGCAGCAGAGAAATTCAAAAGTATACCCATCTCAGATACAACAGTTTGCCGCCGCATCGCTGACAGCTCATAGCCAGGTTGAAATCAAGGTTGTTTGCTTTACAGCTGGATGATGCAACTGATGTGTCAAAGGATGCCCATTTAATTGCATATGTTTGTTACTGTTAATAAACACTAGTATTAGAAGATTTTTTATTTTGCAAGCCAATCAAGGGGCGGGCAACAGGATCCGATTTGTTTGCCATGATCAATGAGTTCCTGAATATCCATGGCTTAAAATGGGATAACTGTGTTTGAATCTGCACAGATGGTGCTCTTTCAATGTGTGGTGCTACGGCTGGCCTAAAAGCTAACGTATTGAAAGTGGCTCCACATATTCTTTGGACCCACTGTATGATACACCGGGAAGCCCTTGCTGTTCGAAACATGGATAGCGAACTAGAGGATGTGCTGAATTCTGCTGTAAAAATAGTAAATTTTATAAAGACCCATCCCACAAGAACTCGTCTATTTGCAATTTTATGTGCAGAAATGGGAGCTGAGCATGATGGCTTGCTGTTTCATACGGAAGTGCGGTGGTTATCCCGGGGGAAAGTGCTGTCTCGCATCTTTGAATTAAGGAATGGCGTACGGCAGTTTCTTCTGTGTTTGGACCCCTGCAAAGCAGAACAACTATGCAATCCCCGCTGGCTTGTACTTGTAGCATACCTTACTGACATTTTTGAGAAATTAAATTCCCTGAATCTGTCTCTGCAAGGAGCTGACATGACTTCTTGTACCATGAATAAAAGAATAACTGCATTCAAGAAGAAGCTTGAATTATGGAGAAGACTAGTTGAAGATGGCCTGTTTGAGCAGTTTCCATGTTTAGTAGATGCTCTTGCGGAGACTGAATATGAACTTCCAAGTGTTGCTGAAGTAATAAAAAATCATCTGACTTCTCTCAGGGACAGTTTGCAAAAGTATTTTCCTGAGGACAACGATCACTTAAATGACTGGGTCTTTCAACCATTTCTGGCAGAGGTGGCAATCCATCTCCCAATCCGTATGCAGGAAGAACTGATTGATCTCCAAAGTGACCGCACTCTGCAGATGCATTTCAGCAAAGTGTCACTGGGAGAGTTTTGGCTGAAAATGTCTGCAGAATATTCAGCTTTGCGAGAAACTGCCATCAAAACTCTCTTGCCTTTCAGCTCGTCCTATTTATGTGAGATTGGGTTCTCAGCACTTGCGGTACTAAAGACTAAGTACCGTTCAAGACTGGATGTGGAGCACAACCTGAGGATGGCAGTTGCAAAAATCCATCCACAGATTGACCGTCTCTGTGGCAAAAAACAGGCACACCAGTCACATTAATGTTGGTGGTGTTATTATCAATCTGTCATGTGTAAAACAAAGCATCCTAGTAAAAACAATTTGCACACATTTTATCTTGGAAAATTTTGTTTTGAGCTGTGTAATAAGCCTCTGTGATTTAACCACATCCACTCACAAACCTACAGTTAACTAAACTCTTATTGCGTTGAACATTATTTGCCGGATATGGCCCGGGATACGCGGGTGGCGGTCAATTATGTAGTGTACCAGATTCCAGAAATTTCTGTCAGGTGGTGGGGGGGCCCGGCATTTCAAAAAATTCAGCAGGGGGAGGCTCAACCTACAAAAGTTTGAAGACCTCTGACTTAGAGTTAATGGGGAACATACCTCATTGAATCCGCAGGTGCAGTTTGAGGTAAATCAGCAGCAACCGCAGCAACAGCAGATAGCAAATCAGCAAAGTCAGGTGCCGCAACTGCCACTGCCATACATTGGAAATCCTCAGATATACAGATTCAGCAGTGGTGAGCAGGTAAAAATACCGCAAAGAGTAAATGCGTGTCCTCAATATTGGTTGCAAGAAGAGAATGGCAGTGAGCCGGATGAAGGTTTCTGACGGTGCCTGAGGGAGGAAGAAGAGTGTGTGCTTGGAGCCACTCTTGAGGTAGATCAGTCAGGTCCATTTGTGAGTGGAAAAGTGAATGATGTGGAAATAACTTTTCTAGTGGACACTGGTGCTACCCGTTCTACTGTTAGGCCAGTGGAAATTCAAAATCTTCCTCTCTCGGGTGAAACAATCCAGGTTGTAGGTGTAGCTAACAGACAGATAAATACTCCTTTGACAAAACCAGTTGAAATAGAGATTGGCACATATAAGGCTATGCATCGGTTTGTGGTGTGTGACAGCAGTCCTGTTAATTTGTTAGGCAGGGATATATTGTGTAAAATGAACTGTGCCATACACTGTTCACCAGATGGCATAGAATTACAGACTCCAGATGAAGATAGTTTGTACAAACTGACAATGCTCATGATTGAGGCAGAACAAGACAAATTGTTTCCTGTTTTCGATAAGGAGAAAATTCCTGTTGAACTGAAAGAGGCAGTGAAAGAAAGTGTGTGGGATTTCACTGGAAAAGATATAGGTCTAATGAAAGGAGTTGATCCTGTGAAAGTATCCATAAAAGAAGGTGCAAATTATCCGAATATACCCCAGTATAAAATGACTGCAGAAGTAATTGAAGGAATTACTCCAGTAATTGACAAAATGATTGAGCAAGGAATTTTAAGAGAAATTGAGAGTAGTCCTTGTAATTCGCTAAATATGGGATTGAAGAAGCCAAATGGAACATTTAGAATGGTGCAGGACCTGAGAAAAGTTAATAAAATTGTTGTCTCATGTTGTCCAATTGTCCCGAATCCAGCAGTAATTTTGTACTAAATACCACATGATGCAGAATGGTATACAGTAATTGATCTATGCAATGCGTTCTTTACTGTTCCATTGCATCCAAAAAGCCAACTAATGTTTGCGTTTCGTTTCCAAAATCGTATCCTAGCATGGTGTAGAATTCCACAAGGATGCACTGAGAGTCCATCGATTTTTAATCAGCTGCTAAAGAAATCGTTGGAAAATTTGAGCATGCCTGGAGAATCTGTGTTAGTACAGTATATTGATGATCTTTTGGTAGCATCAAAAACAAAGGATGCCTGTGTAACTGATACAGTGGCATTATTGAATCATTTGGCTGAGGAGGGACATAAAGTGTCTCCATTAAAATTGCAGTTTTACCAGAAAGAAGTACAGTATTTAGGCCACAAGATTGCAAAGGGAATTAGATAGGTCACAATTGAGAGAATTAAAATGATACAAGGAATGCAGCCCCCTAAAACTCAAAGACAGGTAAGAATGTTCCTAAGAATGGTGGGTTACTGCAGACAGTGGATAAGTGGATTTTCATTGATTGCAAAACCATTGCAGAGACTGACAAAGGCAGACATCAGAGACCCAATTGTTTTGACCAAAACAGAGATGGAAGCATTTGAACAGCTCAAAACTAAATTGTGTGAAGCACCAGCTTTGGGAATGCCTGATTACGAAAAAGAATTTGAACTGTACTGCAGTGAGCGTGAAGGATGTGCTCTGTCAGTATTAATTCAGAGGCATGGAAGAATGAGAAAACCAATTGCGTATTTTTCAGCTGTTTTGGACCCTGTTGCAAATGCTTTGCCAGGTTGTCTGAAAGCAGTAGCAGCAACCAGTGTAAGTTTGGAGCAAAGTGAAGGAATTGTGATGGGATTTCCTGTGAGACTCTATGTACCTCACTCAGTGGAGATTCTCCTCACAAGAGCAAAGACTCAGTACATGACTAACAGCAGAATGACACGATATGAGAAAATCATTTTGGGAGCTGAGAATGTGACAATTGCCAGATGTGTGAATGTCAACCCATCAACACTGTTACCTGATACAGTTGAAGCAGAAGTGAAAGGTGAGCTTGATCACAAGTGCTTGAATGTTTTGGAATATTGCATGAAGCCACGTCCAGACATTAAAGATGAACCTTTGCTTGAATCAGATTTTGTCATGTTTGTGGATGGATCATGCTTGAGAACAGAGAGTGGTGTCCTAAGTGCTGCATATGCTGTTTGTACAGTAGCAGAAGTGTTGGAAGCATCTTGTCTGAAAGGAATTCATTCTGCTCAAATAGCGGAGTTGATTGCTTTGATACGAGCATGTGAGTTGGGAAAAGAGGTGAATGTAACCATAGTGACCGATAGTCAATATGGTTATGGAGTTGTTCATGATTATGGACAGCTTTGGTCCCAAAGAGGCTCTTTGACCTCTGCAGGAACACCTATTCGGAATGCAGAGTTTGTAAAGACAATGATTGATGTGATACAGCTGCCTGAAAAATTGGCCGTGGTAAAATGTTCAGCCCACAAGAAAGGTGAAGATTATATCACCAGAGAAAACAGTTATGCTGATGCAATTGCAAAACATTGCGCCAAAAATCAAATTTCAATCAATCGAGAGAAAACAGAAGAACATGTTCCAAGTCCTTTAATGCTAACCACTGTAGTGGAAACTTGGCAGGAAGTGAAGCAGATGCAGGAAGAGGCAGAAACAGAGGAAAAAGATATTTGGTTAAAATCAGGTTGCAAAGGGAGGAAGATGAAATTTGGGTTTACAAAGATGAAAGACCGGTAATGCCCGATAGCATGATTTCAGATATGGCCCGAATGTACCATGGTCAAGCACACATTGGCAGAGACGCTATGATTTGTCTCTTTAGGCAGACTTGGTATAATCCTAAGTTTAGAATGATTGCTGAAAGTTTGTGTCAAAGATGTTTGGTCTGCCAGCAATTTAATCCAAACAGAAAAACTGTTGTAAGTTTGGAAACCATAGGACAGGAGGGTGGCCCATTTACAAGAGTTCAGATGGATTTTATTGAATTACCTCCATGTAACAGACTCAGATATGTTCTTGTGATGATCTGTTTGTTCTCTCGATGGGTAGAAGCTTTCCCCACGAGAAGGAATGATGGAATAACTGTTGCTAAACTGTTCTTGCGTGTGATAATACCACGTTTCGGGTTTCCTGTCACGATTGAATCGGACCGAGGCCCGCATTTCCAAAATTATTTAATACAGATTATTTGTGAAGCTCTGGACATTCGCCAGAGACTACATTGTGCATATAGAGCTGAGGCTTCAGGAGTAGTTGAACAGGTGAATGGAACAATTAAAAGTAGAATTGCAAAAATGTGTTTGGCAACAGGAATGAAGTGGCCAGATGCTTTGCCACTAGTGTTAATGACATTAAGAAGCATACCTGACAGAAAAACTGGATTGAGCCCTCACGAAATCTTGATGGGAAGGGTGATAAGGCAGGCTTATGTACCTGTTAATAAGTTACTAACTATAAATGATGACATCATTCTGGATTACTGCAAGAATCTATCTGATGTAGTAACTTCTGTGCTCCACCAGGTGGGAACTGAATCAAATACCAAAGAGAAAACTCAAGCTCATGATCTAGTCCCTGTGGACTGGGTACGAGTGAAAGTTCCTCGCAGAAGGAATTGTTTGGTACCAAGGTGGCAAAAACCACGTCAAGTGATCTTGGTCAGTACTACTGCAGTTAAGTGTGCTGGACTGAAAAGGTGGGTTCATGCTAGTCACACCATCCGTGTGCCTGAACCTGAATACCCATACGACGGTGAAAGTACAACTGACTCTGATTCTGAAGGTGAACCAGAAAAGGATCCAGATACTGAAGATCGACAA
Organism: Lissotriton helveticus; assembly: GCF_964261635.1. NCBI lineage: Eukaryota > Metazoa > Chordata > Amphibia > Caudata > Salamandridae > Lissotriton > Lissotriton helveticus. The sequence goes on along the minus strand of NC_136059.1, from coordinate 546,422,529 downwards.
GAACGTCGACATCTGGAGGTATCAGAAGCCAGTTCTGCGTCTGAAGGTGAAGGTGAAAGGGAGATTGTTGAAATACCAGATTCAGAAGATCAACTTGAAGGTCGAGAATCAGTAAAGACAAGCACCAGTAAAGACGCAAAAGAACGTGAAGAAAAAGTTGTTGAAAAAGAGAAAACTGAAAAGCAAACTGAAGACTCTGAAAGCAGGAATGGAAATCCTGAAACTGGAGAAAAGGAAGAAACTCACGACAAGGATGAGATTCCAAGTACCAGTTATGAAGGTATTCCTAACAGAGTAACAGTAGAGAGAACTGAAATTGATGAAGTGAAACTGATGACAGTGCAGATGAAACTCCATTAAGAAAAAGTACAAGAAAAAGAGCTTGGAGAGTGGAGCATAATACAATAGAGCCGAAGACTAAGAAAGTTTGTAAAGGAGACAATTGGCCTAAAGGAACTGGAGGATTAAAATTCAAAATAGTGAACGAAACAAAAGAGCAAGAAGACCAAGTGAATGAGATCTCCAGCCAGAAAGAAACATTGGGAAAGAAAATAGAGACTATTCAAAGGCCTAAAAGAGTAAGATGTCCAAATCAGAAGTACAAATCACCTGAGTGGACATATATTGTCCTGCCACCAATTGTTGAAGTAAATAGCAGTCAAGAGAATCTGTATGACCCAAAATCAATTGGGAAAAGTGAGTAAAAAGGTCATCTAAGGGAAAAGATAAGTGTTCAAGGTATATGATATTAAAGTAAAAAGTCTGAAGTCCTGTGAGACGATTTTTGTAAATATAAAAGAGGTCGAAGTTGACACAAGGTCGAAGAAAACTTGTTAGAGAATCTAATTATAGCATTATTTAGAATAGAAATTGACACAAGATCGAAGAAAACCTGTTAGAGTGCTGTGTGGTGTAAAAAATTATAGGTGACATAAGGTCGAAGAAACAGTGTTAGAGAATATGGTAATGAACAATCACAGAACGAAATGTTCTATTTTTAGAAAATGGTGTAGATGTTTTACTATATGTAGGGGGTTGATGACTATACTATGGATAATTTTAGCTATTGTGATTCCTTTCCAGACTAATTTAACAAAATTAAAACCGAATGTGAGTTCAAGTAAGCCAATTGAGAAAGAGAAAATGCATGAGACTTATGTGTACAAGCCAGAGCTGCATCAAGATAGGTTTATTAGTGATTACACCAAAAATACTTTTTCAAAGTTATTGCTGGAGTACATCAAAACAATGAATGTTGATGACTGTTATGTTTGTGTAAAGTTGCCATCAGTGTCAGAAGGGGTGACCTATCACCACCTTCCTCTTACATATGGAGTAACTTGTGGTCTTTCTTTTCTTCACGCTGCAGTCTTGCCTGAGCTTCTTGTCCTCCCTGTTGTACGGCCGGGCCTGGCTCCGCCATTCTTGCACAGCAACCGACCGGCCGGGCTTGGCTCCGCCGGCCGGACCACAACCCCCAGCAGCCTTTGGGGTCAGTGACGACGCCTGCAACGAGCGCGCCAGGAGGCGCTTAAAGCACAGGCAGGGGCTGAGTCCCCTGTCTTTCTTTTCTTCACGCTGCAGTCTTGCCTGAGCTTCTTGTCCTCCCTGTTGTACGGCCGGGCTTGGCTCCGCCATTCTTGCACAGCAACCGAGCGGCCGGGCTTGGCTCCGCCGGCCTGACCACAACCCCCAGCAGCCTTTGGGGTCAGTGACGACGCCTGCAACGAGCGCGCCAGGAGGCGCTTAAAGCACAGGCAGGGGCTGAGTCCCCTGTCTTTCTTTTCTTCACGCTGCATTCTTGCCTGAGCTTCTTGTCCTCCCTGTTGTACGGCCGGGCTTGGCTCTGCCATTCTTGCACAGCAACCGACCGGCCGGGCTTGGCTCCGCCGGCCGGACCACAACCCCCAGCAGCCTTTGGGGTCAGTGACGATGCCTGCAACGAGCGCGCCAGGAGGCGCTTAAAGCACAGGCAGGGGCTGAGTCCCCTGTCTTTCTTTTCTTCACGCTGCAGTCTTGCCTGAGCGTCTTGTCCTCCCTGTTGTACGGCCGGGCTTGGCTCCGCCATTCTTGCACAGCAACCGACCGGCCGGGCTTGGCTCCGCCGGCCGGACCACAACCCCCAGCAGCCGTTGGGGTCAGTGACGACGCCTGCAACGAGCGCGCCAGGAGGCGCTTAAAGCACAGGCAGGGGCTGAGTCCCCTGTCTTTCTTTTCTTCACGCTGCAGTCTTGCCTGAGCTTCATGTCCTCCCTGTTGTACGGCCGGGCTTGGCTCTGCCATTCTTGCACAGCAACCGACCGGCCGGGCTTGGCTCCGCCGGCCGGACCACAACCCCCAGCAGCCTTTGGGGTCAGTGACGACGCCTGCAACGAGCGCGCCAGGAGGCGCTTAAAGCACAGGCAGGGGCTGAGTCCCCTGTCTTTCTTTTCTTCACGCTGCAGTCTTGCCTGAGCTTCTTGTCCTCCCTGTTGTACGGCCGGGCTTGGCTCAGCCATTCTTGCACAGCAACCGACCGGCCGGGCTTGGCTCCGCCGGCCGGACCACAACCCCCAGCAGCCTTTGGGGTCAGTGACGACGCCTGCAACGAGCGCGCCAGGAGGCGCTTAAAGCACAGGCAGGGGCTGAGTCCCCTGTCTTTCTTTTCTTCACGCTGCAGTCTTGCCTGAGCTTCTTGTCCTCCCTGTTGTACGGCCGGGCTTGGCTCCGCCATTCTTGCACAGCAACCGACCGGCCGGGCTTGGCTCCGCCGGCCGGACCACAACCCCCAGCAGCCTTTGGGGTCAGTGACGACGCCTGCAACGAGCGCGCCAGGAGGCGCTTAAGCACAGGCAGGGGCTGAGTCCCCTGTCTTTCTTTTCTTCACGCTGCAGTCTTGCCTGAGCTTCTTGTCCTCCCTGTTGTACGGCCGGGCTTGGCTCCGCCATTCTTGCACAGCAACCGACCGGCCGGGCTTGGCTCCGCCGGCCGGACCACAACCCCCAGCAGCCTTTGGGGTCAGTGACGACGCCTGCAACGAGCGCGCCAGGAGGCGCTTAAAGCACAGGCAGGGGCTGAGTCCCCTGTCTTTCTTTTCTTCACGCTGCAGTCTTGCCTGAGCTTCTTGTCCTCCCTGTTGTACGGCCGGGCTTGGCTCCGCCATTCTTGCACAGCAACTGACCGGCCGGGCTTGGCTCCGCCGGCCGGACCACAACCCCCAGCAGCCTTTGGGGTCAGTGACAACGCCTGCAACGAGCGCGCCAGGAGGCGCTTAAAGCAAAGGCAGGGGCTGAGTCCCCTGTCTTTCTTTTCTTCACGCTGCAGTCTTGCCTGAGCTTCTTGTCCTCCCTGTTGTACGGCCGGGCTTGGCTCCGCCATTCTTGCACAGCAACCGACCGGCCGGGCTTGGCTCCGCCGGCCGGACCACAACCCCCAGCAGCCTTTGGGGTCAGTGACGACGCCTGCAACGAGCGCGCCAGGAGGCGCTTAAAGCACAGGCAGGGGCTGAGTCCCCTGTCTTTCTTTTCTTCACACTGCAGTCTTGCCTGAGCTTCTTGTCCTCCCTGTTGTACGGCCGGGCTTGGCTCCGCCATTCTTGCACAGCAACCAACCGGCCGGGCTTGGCTCCGCCGGCCGGACCACAACCCCCAGCAGCCTTTGGGGTCAGTGACGACGCCTGCAACGAGCGCGCCAGGAGGCGCTTAAAGCACAGGCAGGGGCTGAGTCCCCTGTCTTTCTTTTCTTCACGCTGCAGTCTTGCCTGAGCTTCTTGTCCTCCCTGTTGTACGGCCGGGCTTGGCTCCGCCATTCTTGCACAGCAACCGACCGGCCGGGCTTGGCTCCGCCGGCCGGACCACAACCCCCAGCAGCCTTTGGGGTCAGTGACGACGCCTGCAACGAGCGCGCCAGGAGGCGCTTAAAGCACAGGCAGGGGCTGAGTCCCCTGTCTTTCTTTTCTTCACGCTGCAGTCTTGCCTGTGCTTCTTGTCCTCCCTGTTGTATGGCCGGGCTTAGCTCCGCCATTCTTGCACAGCAACCGACCGGCCGGGCTTGGCTCTGCCGGCCGGACCACAACCCCCAGCAGCCTTTGGGGTCAGTGACGACGCCTGCAACGAGCGCGCCAGGAGGCGCTTAAAGCACAGGCAGGGGCTGAGTCCCCTGTCTTTCTTTTCTTCACGCTGCAGTCTTGCCTGAGCTTCTTATCCTCCCTGTTGTACGGCCGGGCTTGGCTCCGCCATTCTTGCACAGCAACCGACCGGCCGGGCTTGGCTCCGCCGGCCGGACCACAACCCCCAGCAGCCTTTGGGGTCAGTGACGACGCCTGCAACGAGCGCGCCAGGAGGCGCTTAAAGCACAGGCAGGGGCTGAGTCCCCTGTCTTTCTTTTCTTCACGCTGCAGTCTTGCCTGAGCTTCTTGTCCTCCCTGTTGTACGGCCGGGCTTGGCTCCGCCATTCTTGCACAGCAACCGACCGGCCGGGCTTGGCTCCGCCGGCCGGACCACAACCCCCAGCAGCCTTTGGGGTCAGTGACGACGCCTGCAACGAGCGCGCCAGGAGGCGCTTAAAGCACAGGCAGGGGCTGAGTCCCCTGTCTTTCTTTTCTTCACGCTGCAGTCTTGCCTGAGCTTCTTGTCCTCCCTGTTGTACGGCCGGGCTTGGCTCCGCCATTCTTGCACAGCAAACAACCGGCCGGGCTTGGCTCCGCCGGCCGGACCACAACCCCCAGCAGCCTTTGGGGTCAGTGACGATGCCTGCAACGAGCGCGCCAGGAGGCGCTTAAAGCACAGGCAGGGGCTGAGTCCCCTGTCTTTCTTTTCTTCACGCTGCAGTCTTGCCTGAGCTTCTTGTCCTCCCTGTTGTACGGCCGGGCTTGGCTCCGCCATTCTTGCACAGCAACCGACCGGCCGGGCTTGGCTCCGCCGGCCGGACCACAACCCCCAGCAGCCTTTGGGGTCAGTGACGACGCCTGCAACGAGCGCGCCAGGAGGCGCTTAAAGCACAGGCAGGGGCTGAGTCCCCTGTCTTTCTTTTCTTCACGCTGCAGTCTTGCCTGAGCTTCTTGTCCTCCCTGTTGTACGGCCGGGCTTGGCTCCGCCATTCTTGCACAGCAACCGACCGGCCGGGCTTGGCTCCGCCGGCCGGACCACAACCCCCAGCAGCCTTTGGGGTCAGTGACGACGCCTGCAACGAGCGCGCCAGGAGGCGCTTAAAGCACAGGCAGGGGCTGAGTCCCCTGTCTTTCTTTTCTTCACGCTGCAGTCTTGCCTGAGCTTCTTGTCCTCCCTGTTGTACGGCCGGGCTTGGCTCAGCCATTCTTGCACAGCAACCGACCGGCCGGGCTTGGCTCCGCCGGCCGGACCACAACCCCCAGCAGCCTTTGGGGTCAGTGACGACGCCTGCAACGAGCGCGCCAGGAGGCGCTTAAAGCACAGGCAGGGGCTGAGTCCCCTGTCTTTCTTTTCTTCACGCTGCAGTCTTGCCTGTGCTTCTTGTCCTCCCTGTTGTATGGCCGGGCTTGGCTCCGCCATTCTTGCACAGCAACCGACCGGCCGGGCTTGGCTCCGCCGGCCGGACCACAACCCCCAGCAGCCTTTGGGGTCAGTGACGACGCCTGCAACGAGCGCGCCAGGAGGCGCTTAAAGCACAGGCAGGGGCTGTGTCCCCTGTCTTTCTTTTCTTCACGCTGCAGTCTTGCCTGAGCTTCTTGTCTTCCCTGTTGTACGGTCGGGCTTGGCTCCGCCATTCTTGCACAGCAACCGACCGGCCGGGCTTGGCTCTGCCGGCCGGACCACAACCCCCAGCAGCCTTTGGGGTCAGTGACGACGCCTGCAACGAGCGCGCCAGGAGGCGCTTAAAGCACAGGCAGAGCCTTCGTCCCGCGAGGACGCGCGCGGGACGCGCCGGACGAAGCCCGGACTAAGGGTGGACAGTCTAAGACAGTCCGAGACAGGCAGAGACTGGACTGGGCCAGTTACCCTGCTCAGGTTTTTAGGTTCAGAAAAGGGGGTGGTGATGAACAGAGTGTCTGAATTAAGCAGACCACTCTTACCCAGTCCAAAGATCAGGGGTTGATCCATCACCGTTATTTATCTCACTGCCCCATCCCAGCTCAGAACCTGGCTATATGCAAATTAGTCTGTCCCTGGCCCAGTGCATCATGGGAACAGGGCAGACCAAACTACCAAGCCAATTCTTCACCAGAAAGGAGACAAGCTACCGGGGACCGGTTTCTGGCATTTCAGCCTCTTCGGCCCGGCTTGCTTGAATCCTGATGGAGCAGTGAGAAAGGGACTCATGTCTGAGTATACCCTGCCACACCTATAGTGGCCAAAAACGATTCAGAAAAGGGGGTGGTGATGAACAGAGTGTCTGAATTAAGCAGACCACTCTTACCCAGTCCAAAGATCAGGGCTTGATCCATCACCGTTATTTATCTCACTGCCCCATCCCAGCTCAGAACCTGGCTATATGCAAATTAGTCTGTCCCTGGCCCAGTGCATCATGGGAACAGGGCAGACCAAACTACCAAGCCAATTCTTCACCAGAAAGGAGACAAGCTACCGGGGACCGGTTTCTGGCATTTCAGCCTCTTCGGCCCGGCTTGCTTGAATCCTGATGGAGCAGTGAGAAAGGGACTCATGTCTGAGTATACCCTGCCACACCTATAGTGGCCAAAAACGATTCAGAAAAGGGGGTGGTGATGAACAGAGTGTCTGAATTAAGCAGACCACTCTTACCCAGTCCAAAGATCAGGGCTTGATCCATCACCGTTATTTATCTCACTGCCCCATCCCAGCTCAGAACCTGGCTATATGCAAATTAGTCTGTCCCTGGCCCAGTGCATCATGGGAACAGGGCAGACCAAACTACCAAGCCAATTCTTCACCAGAAAGGAGACAAGCTACCGGGGACCGGTTTCTGGCATTTCAGCCTCTTCGGCCCGGCTTGCTTGAATCCTGATGGAGCAGTGAGAAAGGGACTCATGTCTGAGTATACCCTGCCACACCTATAGTGGCCAAAAACGATTCAGAAAAGGGGGTGGTGATGAACAGAGTGTCTGAATTAAGCAGACCACTCTTACCCAGTCCAAAGATCAGGGCTTGATCCATCACCGTTATTTATCTCACTGCCCCATCCCAGCTCAGAACCTGGCTATATGCAAATTAGTCTGTCCCTGGCCCAGTGCATCATGGGAACAGGGCAGACCAAACTACCAAGCCAATTCTTCACCAGAAAGGAGACAAGCTACCGGGGACCGGTTTCTGGCATTTCAGCCTCTTCGGCCCGGCTTGCTTGAATCCTGATGGAGCAGTGAGAAAGGGACTCATGTCTGAGTATACCCTGCCACACCTATAGTGGCCAAAAACGATTCAGAAAAGGGGGTGGTGATGAACAGAGTGTCTGAATTAAGCAGACCACTCTTACCCAGTCCAACGATCAGGGCTTGATCCATCACCGTTATTTATCTCACTGCCCCATCCCAGCTCAGAACCTGGCTATATGCAAATTAGTCTGTCCCTGGCCCAGTGCATCATGGGAACAGGGCAGACCAAACTACCAAGCCAATTCTTCACCAGAAAGGAGACAAGCTACCGGGGACCGGTTTCTGGCATTTCAGCCTCTTCGGCCCGGCTTGCTTGAATCCTGATGGAGCAGTGAGAAAGGGACTCATGTCTGAGTATACCCTGCCACACCTATAGTGGCCAAAAACGATTCAGAAAAGGGGGTGGTGATGAACAGAGTGTCTGAATTAAGCAGACCACTCTTACCCAGTCCAAAGATCAGGGCTTGATCCATCACCGTTATTTATCTCACTGCCCCATCCCAGCTCAGAACCTGGCTATATGCAAATTAGTCTGTCCCTGGCCCAGTGCATCATGGGAACAGGGCAGACCAAACTACCAAGCCAATTCTTCACCAGAAAGGAGACAAGCTACCGGGGACCGGTTTCTGGCATTTCAGCCTCTTCGGCCCGGCTTGCTTGAATCCTGATGGAGCAGTGAGAAAGGGACTCATGTCTGAGTATACCCTGCCACACCTATAGTGGCCAAAAACGATTCAGAAAAGGGGGTGGTGATGAACAGAGTGTCTGAATTAAGCAGACCACTCTTACCCAGTCCAAAGATCAGGGCTTGATCCATCACCGTTATTTATCTCACTGCCCCATCCCAGCTCAGAACCTGGCTATATGCAAATTAGTCTGTCCCTGGCCCAGTGCATCATGGGAACAGGGCAGACCAAACTACCAAGCCAATTCTTCACCAGAAAGGAGACAAGCTACCGGGGACCGGTTTCTGGCATTTCAGCCTCTTCGGCCCGGCTTGCTTGAATCCTGATGGAGCAGTGAGAAAGGGACTCATGTCTGAGTATACCCTGCCACACCTATAGTGGCCAAAAACGATTCAGAAAAGGGGGTGGTGATGAACAGAGTGTCTGAATTAAGCAGACCACTCTTACCCAGTCCAACGATCAGGGCTTGATCCATCACCGTTATTTATCTCACTGCCCCATCCCAGCTCAGAACCTGGCTATATGCAAATTAGTCTGTCCCTGGCCCAGTGCATCATGGGAACAGGGCAGACCAAACTACCAAGCCAATTCTTCACCAGAAAGGAGACAAGCTACCGGGGACCGGTTTCTGGCATTTCAGCCTCTTCGGCCCGGCTTGCTTGAATCCTGATGGAGCAGTGAGAAAGGGACTCATGTCTGAGTATACCCTGCCACACCTATAGTGGCCAAAAACGATTCAGAAAAGGGGGTGGTGATGAACAGAGTGTCTGAATTAAGCAGACCACTCTTACCCAGTCCAAAGATCAGGGCTTGATCCATCACCGTTATTTATCTCACTGCCCCATCCCAGCTCAGAACCTGGCTATATGCAAATTAGTCTGTCCCTGGCCCAGTGCATCATGGGAACAGGGCAGACCAAACTACCAAGCCAATTCTTCACCAGAAAGGAGACAAGCTACCGGGGACCGGTTTCTGGCATTTCAGCCTCTTCGGCCCGGCTTGCTTGAATCCTGATGGAGCAGTGAGAAAGGGACTCATGTCTGAGTATACCCTGCCACACCTATAGTGGCCAAAAACGATTCAGAAAAGGGGGTGGTGATGAACAGAGTGTCTGAATTAAGCAGACCACTCTTACCCAGTCCAAAGATCAGGGCTTGATCCATCACCGTTATTTATCTCACTGCCCCATCCCAGCTCAGAACCTGGCTATATGCAAATTAGTCTGTCCCTGGCCCAGTGCATCATGGGAACAGGGCAGACCAAACTACCAAGCCAATTCTTCACCAGAAAGGAGACAAGCTACCGGGGACCGGTTTCTGGCATTTCAGCCTCTTCGGCCCGGCTTGCTTGAATCCTGATGGAGCAGTGAGAAAGGGACTCATGTCTGAGTATACCCTGCCACACCTATAGTGGCCAAAAACGATTCAGAAAAGGGGGTGGTGATGAACAGAGTGTCTGAATTAAGCAGACCACTCTTACCCAGTCCAAAGATCAGGGCTTGATCCATCACCGTTATTTATCTCACTGCCCCATCCCAGCTCAGAACCTGGCTATATGCAAATTAGTCTGTCCCTGGCCCAGTGCATCATGGGAACAGGGCAGACCAAACTACCAAGCCAATTCTTCACCGGAAAGGAGACAAGCTACCGGGGACCGGTTTCTGGCATTTCAGCCTCTTCGGCCCGGCTTGCTTGAATCCTGATGGAGCAGTGAGAAAGGGACTCATGTCTGAGTATACCCTGCCACACCTATAGTGGCCATAAACGATTCAGAAAAGGGGGTGGTGATGAACAGAGTGTCTGAATTAAGCAGACCACTCTTACCCAGTCCAAAGATCAGGGCTTGATCCATCACCGTTATTTATCTCACTGCCCCATCCCAGCTCAGAACCTGGCTATATGCAAATTAGTCTGTCCCTGGCCCAGTGCATCATGGGAACAGGGCAGACCAAACTACCAAGCCAATTCTTCACCAGAAAGGAGACAAGCTACCGGGGACCGGTTTCTGGCATTTCAGCCTCTTCGGCCCGCTTGCTTGAATCCTGATGGAGCAGTGAGAAAGGGACTCATGTCTGAGTATACCCTGCCACACCTATAGTGGCCAAAAACGATTCAGAAAAGGGGGTGGTGATGAACAGAGTGTCTGAATTAAGCAGACCACTCTTACCCAGTCCAAAGATCAGGGCTTGATCCATCACCGTTATTTATCTCACTGCCCCATCCCAGCTCAGAACCTGGCTATATGCAAATTAGTCTGTCCCTGGCCCAGTGCATCATGGGAACAGGGCAGACCAAACTATCAAGCCAATTCTTCACCAGAAAGGAGACAAGCTACCGGGGACCGGTTTCTGGCATTTCAGCCTCTTCGGCCCGGCTTGCTTGAATCCTGATGGAGCAGTGAGAAAGGGACTCATGTCTGAGTATACCCTGCCACACCTATAGTGGCCAAAAACGATTCAGAAAAGGGGGTGGTGATGAACAGAGTGTCTGAATTAAGCAGACCACTCTTACCCAGTCCAAAGATCAGGGCTTGATCCATCACCGTTATTTATCTCACTGCCCCATCCCAGCTCAGAACCTGGCTATATGCAAATTAGTCTGTCCCTGGCCCAGTGCATCATGGGAACAGGGCAGACCAAACTACCAAGCCAATTCTTCACCAGAAAGGAGACAAGCTACCGGGGACCGGTTTCTGGCATTTCAGCCTCTTCGGCCCGGCTTGCTTGAATCCTGATGGAGCAGTGAGAAAGGGACTCATGTCTGAGTATACCCTGCCACACCTATAGTGGCCAAAAACGATTCAGAAAAGGGGGTGGTGATGAACAGAGTGTCTGAATTAAGCAGACCACTCTTACCCAGTCCAACGATCAGGGCTTGATCCATCACCGTTATTTATCTCACTGCCCCATCCCAGCTCAGAACCTGGCTATATGCAAATTAGTCTGTCCCTGGCCCAGTGCATCATGGGAACAGGGCAGACCAAACTACCAAGCCAATTCTTCACCAGAAAGGAGACAAGCTACCGGGGACCGGTTTCTGGCATTTCAGCCTCTTCGGCCCGGCTTGCTTGAATCCTGATGGAGCAGTGAGAAAGGGACTCATGTCTGAGTATACCCTGCCACACCTATAGTGGCCAAAAACGATTCAGAAAAGGGGGTGGTGATGAACAGAGTGTCTGAATTAAGCAGACCACTCTTACCCAGTCCAAAGATCAGGGCTTGATCCATCACCGTTATTTATCTCACTGCCCCATCCCAGCTCAGAACCTGGCTATATGCAAATTAGTCTGTCCCTGGCCCAGTGCATCATGGGAACAGGGCAGACCAAACTACCAAGCCAATTCTTCACCAGAAAGGAGACAAGCTACCGGGGACCGGTTTCTGGCATTTCAGCCTCTTCGGCCCGGCTTGCTTGAATCCTGATGGAGCAGTGAGAAAGGGACTCATGTCTGAGTATACCCTGCCACACCTATAGCGGCCAAAAACGATTCAGAAAAGGGGGTGGTGATGAACAGAGTGTCTGAATTAAGCAGACCACTCTTACCCAGTCCAAAGATCAGGGCTTGATCCATCACCGTTATTTATCTCACTGCCCCATCCCAGCTCAGAACCTGGCTATATGCAAATTAGTCTGTCCCTGGCCCAGTGCATCATGGGAACAGGGCAGACCAAACTACCAAGCCAATTTAGGTGAACCTGTTCCATTTGTTCGAGGAGGATTTAGGACATTACCAGGCATTGACTTCACATGCATTGTGTCTAATCCGATTTGTGAGACTGAGGTACACACTTTCAACGTATTCACACTGTGTTTCCGGGGGAGTTTTTGTTTTTTGTCTTATTGGTGTGTTATGCCTAGTAAAAAACTGTCCCCGGTAAAAAACACAATGGACAACAACTTAGTGCAGGTAGTTGCTAAAATTAATAGTGAGAGGAGATCCTCACTTGGGTTGGGTGCTTCTCCCAAGTCTCCTACATCAATTCTGTCAGTACCTGACTCTGTTCAATCCCAGAACATAGCTAATAGTAGCTGCCCGGTTGTAATACCTGAATTTGACGACAATGCTCGCCTGGACCAGACTAATTGTGCACTTGAGGTTAGTGATAGTGAAAATGAGGCTGATTTACACCCCCAAGAGGTAAAGGCCCCTACCCCAGTACCTGTGCCACGCACTACCAGAGGAGCAAAAAAGGGTCAGCAAAAGAGGGGAGGGCTTCGCTCAAGTCGCAAGAAGCCTGCATCCCCACCAAGTCACACTGTGGTGGAGGAAGAAGGGCTACTTGATGAAGTCGGTGTGTCTTTAACCAATGAGCAGTTTAGGAAGTTGCTGGCTTTGATAGACACCAAGATCCAGGGAATTGTAAAGCCGTTGGTGGGGAAGATAGATAAGCTCAATAATGAAGTTAAACGATTAGGGGGCCTTTTGAGCAAAACTTTGGAGGAAGTAGAAAAACTGCCTGAAGAAATGATAAATAAGATTGAGTTAAAGAATGGAACATCAAGCTCTGAGGGTGAGGGGGAGGGAGGAGTATTCCCCTTGTCTAATCATCCTGTGGTTTCACAGGTTTCACAGGTAGTGGTAGGGGAGGGTGTACAAGGGGTAGTTGTCCCTCCTGTTGTACTTCCAGACCAGGATTATGCGAAAGGCTCGGTTGAGCTTATAGTTGAGGCTTCCCCCTTAGTCCTTGTTCTAGCTAACGTTCCTAAACTGGATTCAGGACAGGATGAAACTACATCTTCATTGCGGTCTAAAGCCTTATATTGGCTAACCAATAATATGGTAATAAGCCCCTGGGGTAAGAAACAACTGGCAGAGGAACTAGTTATGGCTAGGAGGGTGGAGTGGATAGGTAGCAGCCCAAAAAGATTTAGGGGAGACTGTGTTGTTTTGAACTTTTTACACCCTGAGGTGCTAATTAACATCTTGCCCAATCTTCTACCTCCACAGCGAAGGTCCGCTGATATTATCCCTCTTACCCTAGACTTTTTCTACTATCGGAAAGGGGGGGTTTCTAATCGGTATACATTAAGAACAAAATGGAATATGGTTTCTGCAAAGGGGAAGTATGCTACTAACTCCTCTGAGTGGGGAATAAATCTTGAGAATAGGTTCTCAGCCCTCTCTAATTTGAATGACTGTGACTGACTTCATGGGGGTAAATGCTCAGTGTCATTTGTTGTAAAAGCCCAGAGAATATGCTCCCGGAATGTCCACAAAAGCAATGAGGTTGCCCATTTGAATCCTATAAGTATTTTAGCGCCGACAAGTTTAGCGATACCTGTGGCGGGAGTGCCCTCTCCTTTGATTTTAACTCCTGATGTTCAACTTGATTGTCCGAACGGGGTGCGGAATCTAATCTCTTGGAACTTGGCTGGGCTATGCTCCAAACTAGATTGTGGGGACTGGCTCGGCTTTGTTAATTTATATGATGTATGTATGTTTCAAGAGACTTGGGCATGTAAACCTGTATTTGCGCTAGGATATTTAAATGTTTCTGTGCCTGCAGTAAAGGGCCCGAAAGGGAGACCGATGGGAGGTCTTACAATCTGGGTCCGACAAACCCTCAAAGTTAAAATAACAAACATTGAGACTAATCATAATGACATTCAGTTAATTAGGGTAACCAGTGATGTAACAGGGTCACTAGATATATATAACATATACGCTAGGAATGTAAAGGGTGTTAGATCTGATGTTTTAATCGCATTGGGTAACCTCCTTGATAAATTTTCACCTGATAACAAGGTGGTGATAGCAGGTGATTTTAATAGGACGTTTGAGCCTCTGGTCTTAAGTGAGGTCTCCATTGCAGCAGAAGAGGACTCCCAATGGGGCATTCCTGCGTTAGATCTGAAGCCAGTTACTCGTTGGACTGAGGAAATTATAGATCTGAATGCACTGTGCTTAGAAAAAGGTCTGAGAGCTTTGAATGGACGTACAGCTTTGGATAAAAAAGGCTCCATGACCTTTGACAACGGAAGACATAAAAGTAGGATAGATTATGTTATTTGCAGCTTATTGCTGTGGTCATCTGTCCGTGATATGGAGGTCGTTATGAGACCCGAGAGCGATCATAATCCTTTATGTGTGGAGCACAAATGGTGGGCCGTTGGGACAAATCCTACTTGTTTAAACACTCTTGCTCCGCCCTTGCTCATCCCAGAAAATAACATGCGTAGGCTTAAATGGGCCAGTGTTGTGACCAATCAACAGGCTATTGATAATATTAATTACGAAACTGATCAAGCCATAGCTGCTTTGGAAACAATTAGTGTTTCCCCCTCTGGCCTGAAGGAAGTGGTTAACATTCATGATACTCTGTTCGCCAAGATTAAAAAACATTTCCTGAAACCTGTTAGGCGAAATGGGGCTAGAGCTAGTAAAGATGCTAAATGGTATAACGCCGAATGTAGGGCTGCATGTCTGGCTCTAGGACAGGCACTTAAAAGGAGGGTGGCCGAAAGCACTCGTCTAGCCAGAAAGAATTATAAAGCCTGCATAGTGAAAGCTAAAAGAGCCTGGGATGAGCTACACTGGTGTAAATTGAAAAAAGCAAGTGATAGAAAAGATTCCAGAGCGTTCTGGAATATCGTTAAATGGGGTAGCGAGAGAGTAGAGGAATCCCCTAATAATAATGTACCTTAGGAAGCTTGGGTAAAATTTTTTAGCTCGCAGTACGCTTTTAATACACAGATTAGAGAGGAGGACAGTATTACTATGTCTTTTTCTTACGGTAATCTTTTTAATGACAAAGAGATTTTGATCGCTATAAATGCTGTGAATAGAGGACGCGCACCCGGATCAGATTGCGTTCCTGCAGATATCTTTTTAAATGATAAAGAGCGGTGGTGTAAATATATCTATTTACTCATCAATTTTATTGCCAAGGGTGCTGAGGTCCCAGCCTCTTGGAGAGGAGCTGTGATTATCCCTGTGTTTAAAAAGGGAGACCGTGCACAGCCGGGTAATTATAGGCCAATAAGCCTTATCGACACTGTACAAAAAATAGTCGGCCGTGTGGTGGTAAATAGGCTCCTAGATTGGGCAGAGGACAACAACATCCTATCGCCGTACCAAGCAGGATTTCGAAGGGCAACCAGCACGGTTGATCAAGTGTTCCGTTTCCAACTCCTTCAGTGGAAGACTGTGGTGCTGGGAGGAGGCAGCCTTTATGCAGCATTTGTTGATTTGAGGGCTGCCTTCGACCTGGTCCCACGGGCAAAACTGTGGCAAGTTCTACAGAGTTTGGGGGTCCCTGAGGAATTATTAACTTTGATAATGCGATTACACGAGCTTACTTTTGCCAAAATACAGTGGGGAGGGCATGACATGGTCACAGATGAATTTCCAGTTGAAAGGGGGGTTCGACAGGGGTGTTCAATGGCCCCAACCTTGTTCACTCTGTACATAAACGGCGTTGTCCCCCGTATGGTAACAGCTCCTGTAGACGCTCCATCTCTCTCAGGGTTAAAAATCCCTATATTAATGTTTGCGGATGACACGCTTATTATGTCGAAAACGCCTAGTGGTTTGCAGCGTGCTCTGTGTATCTTTGAGAATTTCTGTGGGGAGCATGGGTTAGAGGTGAACGCCACCAAAATCAAACTCATGGCTTTTAAACCACATCGTAGCTGTAAGTCTAACATCATCATGAGTGGGCGGCCTCTTGAGGTAGTAAACTCATTCACATACCTAGGAATTCTCATCGCAGATAATAATAGATGGAGCCAGCATATAAATATTGCCACTTTGCGACATAAGCAATTGTCGGGTGCCATTAATATGGAACATAGGAAATCTTTGACCAAACCTGTTAAGCCAGCTTTATTGGTTTATGAAGCGAAGGCTATAGGGTCGGCACTTTATGGTGCGGAGATATGGGGCTTTGAAAATCTGAATTTTTTACAGGGGTCGGAGAATAAATTCTTAAGATTACTTACTGGTACCCCAAAAAGCACTCCTCTCCTGCCTTTAAGATATGAGCTTGGTAGGAAGCAAATCAAGGATCTAGCCAGATTACGTCCAATCCTATATTGGCGACGACTATGGACTACCCCCGAGCTTGCGCATTATGCCGAAGGTTTTATTGATGTCATAAAGGCGGACTGTTTTCATAGAATTAGTTGGCTCAATTCACTGAAGGCAATATTGTTCGAGCTTGGGTTAAGTTCTATATGGCTAGATCCAACAGGTGCATCATTCCCTACCAAGTCTGCCTTAAAATTTATATTCTGGGAACATGTTGCTAATAAGAGTATGAGTAATTTGAGTAATGGGTCTATGTCCGCTGGATTCCTTGAGGTAAAACTGTACCCGGTTTTGGAGTCGTACTGGGATATTGTTTCAAAACCGGGTGACAGGAAGCTCCTATTCCAACTGAGAGCTGGAGCCCTCCCTATAAGATCTTTGACAGCCAAATGGGGCTCAGGGGGGAGTGACATCTGCCCAGCCTGTGGAACAGGGAAGGAAACTCTTGGACATTTTTTGTTCTCTTGTAAAGCATACTGTGTCCCTAGACGCGTTTGGTTAGCTCCTATGTGTAGGAACCTTGGTACAACCTGCAGTTCTGTTGCTCTGCGCATTATATGTTCAAGCCCATTAACATGGATATTAATAGCGACAGCTAAATATATTGGGTGGGCATGGGCGATCCGTCAGAGACTGCTAGTCAATTAACTATTCTCTGGGTGAACATGCAGAGACTGCTAGTTATTTAACTATTCTCTGCTTGTAAAATCTGTTTTTATAAAATCTCCTTTAGTTTTAGAATAATAATGAACTAGATAGATACTCAGAGACTGCTAGTTATTTGACTATTCTCTGTATGTAAAATATGTTTCAATGAAATTGACACCGCTCGCTCTTTAAATTGTATATACTTTTTAATGTATAAATCAAATCTCTTATGAATTCTTTTTAAACTTTTTGTAAATACTGCAAGATTTTGTTCTAACTAAATGTATTGTACGTATTTAGTAGTGCTTTGTAAATGTGTCTGATTGTAAATTTAATTCTATTTTAATACTGTCAATATTTTGTGTATGTTTGCTTTTATGAGTATACACTCGAATAAAGCACTTTTGAATTGAATTGAATTGTAACTTGTAGTGTAATTGCAAGTTTGTTTTACAAGACTGGGAAATTGGAGTATCATTATTCCAATGTAGATTAAATGTAGATTAAATATTTGAGAAATTAAATATTGATAATACACTAAATAAGAGAAAATATGCAGAGGTAATGGGAGAATAGTTTCTAGAAGTAGATGAGTTAACCCATGAGTAGGCATTTAATAATAATTTGACATGTAAAATGAGAGTTGAAGAGAAGACATTCTTAAACATGGTTGAGGAAAGGAGAATTGCTTATAAACAAAAAGAAAAGATGAAACATGCAAAGTCTAAATATTACACATTTGATGATGAGAACATTGAGGATAAAAATGTGAATGTAGCAATCAATATAGACGCACCAATGTTGGGAAAATTTTGTATCAGAAGAGATAATTCAATGCATGACAATTTTGTGGGTGTGAGTCAATGTGAAGACACCTATAGAATTATAGGAGGTTGGGGATTTAAAGGAGGAAATGATCCTGTTTTCCCTGGAATTTATTTCATATGTGGGAATAGAGCCTAATATATACTGCCAGACCACTGGTATGGGACATGTTATGTGGGTTTAGTCTTTCCTAAAATTTTCCATGTAGATAGAGGTACTAATGGAAAGCATGAGATAAGTAAAGTTTTAAGTAGAAAAAGAAGAGAGAGTGCGTTAGAAATAATAGGAGATGTATTTGGAGCACTGATACCAGCAGTGGGAATTTCGTTTAATGCAAATAGAATCAGAAAATTGTCCACAATAGTTGATAAATTATCAACAGATACAGCAGGAGGATTCCTAATGGTAGATACTGAAATGGTTGCTATGAGAGCTATGGTTATGCAAAACAGACTTGCCCTTGACATAATTTTAGCAAAAGAGGGAGAAGTCTGTGGAATTTTGAAAGTTCAACATTGTTGCACTTACATTCCAGATAAAAGTCAGAATATTTAAAATTATATTATAAATATTACAGATTTGCATAAAGAAATTGAACCACTGGAGGTTGAAGGTGCCCTTGTAAGGCTGGGTAAAAGCTTCTTAGCAATTAAACATTGGTTTCAAGAAATAGGTAGTTCAATTATAGGTAAGATACTAATTCCAATAACAGTCATAGTGATAGTGATTTTCTTTATAAGGTTATGCTGTATATACAAAGGTAGAAGAGATTTTAGAAACTTGATAAAGAAAAGGAATGAAGAACGATTGGCAAGAATAAGAGAAAAGAATGAAATAGAATTGGAAGAAATAAAAGAAAAGGTTTTTAAGAATTCAAAAGAAAAGGAGACGAAATTATAGATGATATTAACAAAAAGAAGTTGAAACATGTTCTGCTAAATTTTCCAAAGTTTTTAGGGTTATTTGGTGATGGAATCACCAGATGAGGGAATTGATGGAGCGAGGTGGCAAACACAAAATTTTGTGTACCCCTCGTAAAGTTAATGTCCCATAACATTAATATTTACTGATTGCATGTTTTGCAAAATTAACCAACCATAAAGTAAAGTGCACACATTATTTTTATTTTTACACACGGGGAGAACTAACTTGCTTGCGTGATGCAAATAAACCCAGCTAATATGTATTGTTATTGTGTTGTGAATTAATGCACAGCTTGGAAAATAATCAAAACGCAATTTAAATGTGCTTATTGTATTCATTTATGTGGTGGAGAGGTCGAAATGTAAGTATAAAATGCATTTATGTGGCTTACTTGCTAGGTAACAACTAACTGGGAAACATTAGTTAAGTGTAAGGTAAACAGAATGGGTTTAAAATTCAATAATTAATATAAATCTGTGTTTGTTTTCACGATAGTTCCAAAAGTGGCCTCTGAGACCTGTACCAAGATGGACGCTTGGGTAAACTGTGAGCAAGAGCTTATCTTATCTTATCTTAACAAGAATTTATACAGCGCACATTCACCCGAGGGTTTCTTGGCGCTAACCAACATATCCAGAAAAACCACCTGACGAGGGGCCGTAGAAGGATTAGGCTAAGGTTTGGACAAATAGAAAGGTCTTAAGTTTCCGCCTAAACTGTAAAAGAGTGGTACAGGAACGGATCTCTTGGGTGAGAGAGTTCCACAGTTTAGTGGCTAGTGTGGCAAACCTACGGCCTCCTTTCCGTTGGAATTTATAATGGGGGACAGTCAGGAGGATTTGTGAGGCAGAGCGCAGGCTACGTGTGGGAATATATCTGGGGAGAAGTGCATTAATGAACTTGGGGCTACGCGCATGGAGGGCCTTAAAAGTTATACAGGCGGTTTTAAAAAGTACGCGCTGTGTGATCGGTAACTAGTGCAGTTGAATCAGCAGAGGTCTTGCTGATTGCCACCGTGGAGTGCAGTATATAAGCCTAGCTTCCTGGTTCTGGGCCATCTGAAGGCGTTTAACCAAGGCGATAGGGAGGCCCAGGTAGATGGCGTTGGCGTAGTCTAAATGTGACAACACCAAGGCCATCACGACCTGGGTCAAAGCAGGTTGGGTAAGCATCCGACTAATTTTTCTTATTTTTCGGAGCTGAAAGAAGCAGGATGAGACCACAGAATTAACTCTTAATGAGAGCTCTTTGTCAATGAGTACACCTAAGCTCTTCACCATACTGGACCCAATGTTGGAGGCCAGTAGTGTGGGCCCCACAAGGATTTGCTTTTACCAAAGAGGACTAGTTCTGTCTTCTCAGGGTTCAATTTTAGTTGATTGCTATCCATCCAGTGGCGTATGAAGAGCATGGTGGACTGAAATTGATGAATGGATTCTGGGAGTCGTCAATAGTGAAGGTAAGCTGCAAGTCATCTGCGAAATTAAATGTGGTAACTTTAAAAGATTTTAGTGAGTGAAGTAGGGGAAGCATATAAATATTGAACAAGAGGGGTGAGAGCGAAGAGCCTTGGGGGACCACACAGGTGGTATGGAGTTTAGGAGACAAAAAAGGGGACAAGCCCACGGCTTGCGAGCGGCCATTAAGAAACGACCTAATCCAGTCAAAGGCTGAGCCACAGATGCCGGCTAGTCTGACACGGTCGAGAAGGATGTTGTGGTCGACCGTGTCAAACGCGGCCGACAAATCGAGCAAGACCAGCGCTTGAGGGATGCCTAAATCAGCAATGTGGCGTAAAGAATCAAGGACTGCTGTTATAACCGTTTCCTATGAATGAGCCGGACGGAAGCCGGCTTGAGCAGAGTCCAAGAAGTCGGATTGCTCGATGAAACTTGAGAGGTGAGATGTTACATGGGCTTCCAACAGTTTGGCCAGATATGGTAATAACGAAATAGGCCTATAATTAGATAAAATAGTGGCTTCTACGCCAGTTTTTTTTTAGAAGGGGCACCACTACTGCCTCCTTAAATGAATTAGGCACTATACCTTGAGTCAAAGAGGTGTTAAGAAGACTTAGTATAGGAGAGGGAAAGGCGGTAATCACCTCTTTTAGGTTTAAAGTATTTTATTCAGCACAACACACAAGGACAAACATACATCATCACGGAGCATCTTGTTAAGGCGGGTGGAGCCCCATCCCCAGCTGGAACTGTCAAGTGCAGTGTGTGTACCAGCCCGCCA
The DNA here is from genome assembly GCF_964261635.1 of Lissotriton helveticus. NCBI lineage: Eukaryota > Metazoa > Chordata > Amphibia > Caudata > Salamandridae > Lissotriton > Lissotriton helveticus. The sequence goes on along the minus strand of NC_136059.1, from coordinate 546,401,874 downwards.
TAGCCATACATGGTATGCATTGTCGCCGTATGAGATAACATTTCCATTGCAAACGCCCCCCCAAAACCCCCAACATCCCAACTCCCGGATCCCAGCCCCCCCCCTCCCCCCTCCCCACCCTACGTCCAGTGCACAGACTCCATCCAAAGTGTACACCAAAGCCACCTCCTACAGGGAAAGTGATTCTCCCATCAAGTCACGGGGCCTGTGCTGCCGGGTTCGTGAGCCGCATGAGGCGGAGGTACTTGGGACAGGTAATTTCTTTAAATTCTGTTAGCAGCAAGGAATGAAATGGCTGCCAAAGCTCATTAAATTGCGTTATATCCCCCGCCACTGTGAGCGACAACTTCTCCATGCCCAACACGTGCCACAATCTATGGAGCCAACCCGTGACGAGGGCGTCGTGGCAGTGCGCCAGTGTATCAGGATATTTTGAACCGCTGAACCTAGCGCAATGGCAATCTGCCTACCCCTACGGGATCTGAGGGGGTACATTAGTCCATTCGGGAGCCCCAGCAATGTATACGCGGGGAAGCGTGGTAGTTCAATGCCAAAATGGGTATCAATTTCATCCAACACTTCCCTCCAGTATGTTTCCAGGAGTGGGCAATCCCATAGAATGTGGGTAAGTGTACCTCGGTGCCCGCACCCTCTCCAACATGTGTCCTCCTTGCTACGGTCAAATTTGTGGACCCGTTCTGGTGTGTAGTACCAGTAGGTGGAGACCTTAGTCAGTGTGTCAGTGAGACCCATGTGGTACGCCGAATGCCTTGCTCTATAGGATATGTGCTCCCATTCTTTAGGGCTCAGTGTCCTCCCCAACTCCCTTTCCCAACGTTCCCTCCCCGGGTTATAGAGGTGTGTGGAAGGTGGTTGTAGCAACTTATAGAGAATCGTAATCAATTTTGAGTCTGACGTACGCGTTAGCAGCCACTGTTCATATGGTAGAAAGCGCCTATCAGCCGTCTCTCTCACCTGCGGTTGAAGAGCCCAATGGCGAGCTTGCATATAGCGGTGACTTTCAGTCTCAGGGAGTGAAAACTCCTGGCGAAACTGCGTGAAGGGGACAACCCCCTCCGGGTCGTACATATGACACAGGGCTCTACATCCTGCCTGTCTCCAGTGTGTAAATGCTCCCCGTTCCATTCCTGGGGTGAAGTCTGGATTGTCCACTAACGGTGTGAGTGGCGCCGGGAAAGAGGTGAGGCCGCACGTAATGGCAGTGGCGTCCCAGACCAGCAGTGGCACTCTAGTAACAAAGGAGGCGTACAAATTTTTGGGCCGGTGAATCCGGCGCAGAAATGGGATTTCCTGCAAGGGCCTACCCGCCACTGCTTGATCCTGGAAGAGCCAGTGCTTGTCGGACTCCATTCCACGAGGTAACGCAGCTGCGCTGCCCAGAAATACCTACGAAAGTCAGGTATCCCTAACCCTCCCACCTCAGGAGCCAATAGTGAGAGGGCTCTACGCATTCTGGGTTTTTCCCCTGCCAGATAAAGCGCAAAACGTCCGCCTGTAGTTGCGGGATCCACCCGACCGGTGGCTGGAGTGGTAGGGCCCGAAACAAGTAAAGCACCTGCGGCAGAACCGCCATTTTAACGGCAGCTATCCTGCCCAGCCAGGAGAGGGTGCCGCGATTCCAACGGCCCAGTTCCTCCCTGATTTTTGCACCCAGTGCCGTGTAGTTGGCCGATACCATGGCCGGCAAGGTGGGAGCTATCTGGATCCGGCTCAAGGGAGACATCTAGAGCCACCGACTTTCCCATATTCAGTTTAAACCCCGTGACCGCGCCAAAGGAGGCCAGCTCCTCGATGCAGGCCGGTAAGGCCGTCTGGGGCTCGTCAAGCGACAGGATGACATCGTCAGCGTAGAGGCTTATAGCGTGTGCGAAACCTCCCATCCGTACCCCCGCCACCGCCGGGTTGCTCCGCACTCGTTGGGCGAACGGCTCCATATAAAGAGCGAAGAGCAGGGGCGAGAGTGGACATCCCTGCCTAGTGCCCCTTTCGATGTTAAAGTCTCGAGGTATACCCATTCACGCAAACCACAGCAGTCGGCCGTCAGTAGCAGTTAAAGATCATGGAGCGGAATTTATCCCCTATGCCCGCCTTCACCAGCACCTGTTCCAGGTAAGGCCAGTGCACTCGGTCGAACGCCTTCTCCGCATCCACCGCTAACATCATGCGTTCCCCCGGAATCCGGGATGCTTTCTCGAGCAGGTGGACGGTCCGTTTTGTGTTGTCAACCGTCTGTCTCCCCGGGACAAAACCGGCCTGATCAGGATCTATAAGACCGGATAAGTGGGGGGTTAAGCGGGCGGCTAGGATCCCCGTGTATGATTTTAGATCAACATTCAGCAGAGATATCGGTCTGTAAGATCCACAGTGCTTCGGGTCCTTCCCAGGTTTGGGGATCACCGTAATGGAAGCCCGTAGAAGATCAGGCCCCCGGTGCTGCAAACGAGTTGAAAAGACGAGTAAGGATAGGGGCCAGCGACGTGCAAAACGTTTTGTAGAAGAGCGTGGTGTATCCATCCGGGCCTGGCGCTTTGCCATGTTTAAGCCTGGCGATGGCAGAGATCACCTCTTCTATCCTGATATCCCGATTCAAGTGTTCCGCTTGCAGGGGGTCTAGGGAGGGCAAGGTGACCGAGTCTAAATATGCGGCCATGGGCGGTTCGTCCGGCGGCTCCCCAGTATAGAGATCTTCATAAAACCCGCGGAAGACGGCTGCAATATGAGCGTCATCCGTCTCCACCGTCCCCGTAGGGCTAGAGATCTCCTTCACTAGCTGACTCTGGTGCGCCACTCGGAGTCTGTTGGCCAGTAACTTGCCACAGCGGTCCCCCCCTGTGTAAAAGGTGTGGCGCAGCCGGAGTGCAGCGTACTCCGCTCGGTCCAAGTCCAGGGCCGTAGGACCTTCCTCGCACCCGTGAGCTGCCGCCATATTCTAGGGGCCCCTGTCCTGCAATGGATCTGTTCAAGCTCGCTGACCCTATCGGTGAGTTCTTCCCTCTTAGCCTGCCTCTCTTTATTTTCAGCAGAGGAGATTGCTAAGAATTCCCCCCTGAGGACTGCCTTCAGGGCTGCCCACTGTGTGGCCCGGGCGGTGTCAGAGTTGTCGTTGTGAGTCTGATATTCCCGGATCGCGTCCTCAATACGGTCCACCACCACTTTCCTGTGCACCACTTTCCTGTGCAGCAGGGTGTCACGGAGGCGCCACGTCCTGGGGGGAAGAGCTGCCGAAGGCAGACACAATGTAGTATCGACCGAGGCATGATCCATTAAGGACAACACTCCCATGTCCGATCCCGAGACCAGCGCTTGCACCGGGGACGTGACCAGCAGGTGGTCCAGCCTCGCGTACGTCTTGTGTGCGTGGGAGTAGTACGAATAGTCTCTGTCCGTGGGGTGCAGGTGACACCAAAGATCAAGGAGGCCCACCTCCACCAGCCACTCCTTACAGTCGGCCGAGAACGCCCCGACCTGCGGGTAGCGCTGCGCCGACCTGTCCGTAGCAGAATCAAAGACCATGTTAAAGTCTCCTCCGATAATAATATGTCTGTCTTGCGAGGCAGTAATATCTTCAACCGCCGATCGCAGGAAACGTTCCTGTCGTTCATTAGGGCTGTACAGAGGCCCAATTGTAAAAATAAGACCCCCAATCCTAAACCGATATGCTAACAGTCTGCCCCTCTGTTCAGTGAGCTTGTGGAGGACCTCCCCTTTGAAGCGACTGGCCACCAGTATTGCTACCCCCGCCGTCTTAGTGGTGCAGGATGAGAAGAACTGTGACGGGAACTTACGGGAGCGCAGCCTATGTGTGTCTTGCGGCAGCAGGTGCGTCTCTTGAAGTAGACATATGTCCGCGTGTGTATTCTCAAGGAGAGAGAGCACTGCCCGCCGCTTGACAGGATTATTCAAACCCCTGACGTTCAGGGTAACTACTTTAAAAGTGTCAGGGGGCATAGAAAGGAGTGTAGAAGAAGGCATGAGGGTCCCGCCTGTATAAGGCGGGGTGCATGGGCGCCCATAACGTTACCAGAAGCAGCAAGGCAAAGAAGGAAGTGTATGTGTGCGCGCAGCTCCCAGGTCTAGGCAAACTAAGGTGTATGACCGTCACTAGAACATCCAACAACCGTACTGTGCACTGGACGACCCTCCCCCTCCCTCCCAACTCCCGGATCCCTTCCCCCCCTCTCAACTCCCCAACCACCCCCAACCCCGACCCGCAACCGGAACCCCCCCCAACAACCCCGTCCCCCCCCCCCCTGGTTCCCCAACTGTTCCCAAGATCCCATTGTCCCAGTCCGGTCCTCAGCGGACAAGTCTGTGGAAAGTTACAAAAGTGGACGTCCAGCCACTACGCACCAACCCGTCCCCCCCCCCCCCGGGCCCTCAAACCTGCATTACAGTGGAAGCGATGTCGATCTCCCCCCGGAGTTCTTCTCAAGCTGTCAGTGCAACATCGTCGGACGCCGTGTCCCTGGCCACTCCCCGCACTGCACTGTCCATCCCAGCTCGAATAGTGGGTGAATCCGGCCGCGCGGAAGAGGCAGAGGACCGTCGACCAGGGACCGAATGCCAGCCATCCCTGGTGATGCGCCCTCGGTGCGGAGTGGGTGCTTCTTTGTCTGTTGCAGTGATTCCCAGCACTCCACAGGTGTCCTGGAGAGAGCGTAGCTGATGCAGGGTCCCGTTCCAACGGAAGATGATGCGGAAGGGGTGGCCCCACGAGTACCGAGTGTCATGCTCCCGCAGGAAGTCAGTTGCGATTTTGAAGGCCCGGCGTTTCTGCAACGTGACCGCCGACAGATCCTGAAATAGGGCCACCCGATGACCTCGGAATTCCAAGGATGGCTTCGATCGCGCTTCACGGAGGATCCTTTCCTTCAGAGGGTAGTCCGGCAGGAAGGCTAGGATATCAGGAGGAGGTGCCAAAGACCGGCGCCGCAGGCCCACTCTATGCGCCCTATCTATCCGGATGGAGAAGTCGGCCGGCTCCCCCAGAACCTCTCTGAACAAGTCTCTCAGGTATCCAGCCACGTCTTCTTCCTCTGCTCCGGAAGGAACTCCCCGGACCCGAATGTTGTTTCTCCGGGACCGGTTCTCAAGGTCCTCGGCATGTGCCTGAAGATCGATTTGCTGGTCCCGCAACCGTACCACCTCCTGCTGCAGCTGCGAGATCTCTTCGTCCCGGGCGTGTCCGGCCTCCGCCATTGTGGCCACCCTCTCACCCAGGCCGTCGACCTCCCTCTGCACCTCTCGCACTTCTCCAGCCACCTCCTGCTTCAATGTCTGAAAGTCTTCCCTCAGGGAGCTGAAAAGGGATTCCAGGAAAGATCTGGTGACCGGAGGCTCCCCTCCACTCGCTCCTTGGGAGCCACCCGGTGGGCTCGAGGATTGCTGCCCTCGATCCTGTCTCGCAGTGCTTCTGCTCAACATGTCCGGCAAAGTTCGCTCCCCCTTCTTGGTCCCTTTGTTGCTGGCCATTCCGCGCGGGATAGTGCACTCCCGGGCTGTCTGTGATGTCGCCGGTCAGTCGCTGTCGCTCACCTCGCCCCCGGGGCACCACCAGGCCGGCCGACGCCACTCTCCAGGCTGTGCAGCCCCTCAGCCACGTGCACAGCGTCCCGCTCTCCTCCACTTCCAGGCCAGGTACTGCTTCTGAGCCCCCAGTCCCGGTGCCGGGCCGGCCCCGGTGTCGCCACGGGAGGAGCCCCCCTCCGTCTCCACTGCCCGCACAGTGGTCGCTGGGCTCTCAGGCGCTCTGCTCACCAAGCTATCGCCGCCAGCGCTCCAACCGGTCACCAGCCCCAGGGCAGTTCCCTCGCCGTGCCGGCCTCCTCCAGATCCGGCCGATTGCCAGAGGCCCTCCGGCGTTGCAGGTCAGGCGCAAGCAGCACGCCTCCACTTTTGATGGCGATCGCTTAGGGGGGTAGTCCACACCACGCTGTCCGGCCTCCGCGCCACCCCACCTGTGTAGGCAACCGCTGGGCAGGCCGATTCAGCGCCGAACCGCCCTCAGGCCTCGTCTGCCCAAAGCATCGTCACAGTAGCCAGGGTCGTTCTCTATGGCGGGGAAGCTGAGCGGGCCCTCTCCGCCTCAACCGATGAGGTCCGCCGGCCCGAGAGCCACCCACGAAGCAACACCAGGATCCGAAATATAGGCCGCAGCCGCGGCGTCTCGTGGCACCACTCGACTAGCGGTGTTGTAGACCTTGATTGACCCCCATGGGCGTATGTTCCATCGCCGGAATCACCCGCTGCTTCAGGGATGTTGCAGGCCCCCCCCTGGCTCCTTCAGTAGCGTGCGGTAGGCCGAGGGCGCTCCCGAACCCCACCAAGGTCCGGCGCACAGGCCGCAGCCCCGGCCTCACGTAGCGTCCCACGCCGGGGCCCGCACCTCAGCTCCTCCGCTCCCGGGTGCCGGTCGTCTCGGACCTCCGAGACCCTCCGAAAGGTCGGGCCGGCGCCGCCGTCACCGCCAAGCAGGCCATGCAGGTCCAAGGCACCTCCAGGCAGCGCCACCGCCACGAGACAGATCCCGTCTCCGCCTCCGGCCCGCGCACAGGGCCGCCGCCGCTCCCGGCAGTGCCTTCGGAGACTTTCACCGCAGCCACGGGTCCGCAGTCGACCCAGGCGACGTCGCTGGGGTCCCCCTACCTCCCGCTGCTGAGGCTCAACAACGTGGGGGGAGATCAGTGCAGAATAGCGGTCAAAGGGCCCAGGCTTGGAGGAGCTCGCGGAGAGTGCGACTACTCACTCCGCCATCTTGGCCACGCCCGTAATCACCTCTTTTAGCACATGAGGAGGACAGCAGTCATATGGAGAGCCCGACTTGATCCTGGTTGTCAGGGCAGACAAGGCCGGGACATCCAAAAGAGGGAAGTGATCCATTGAAAGTGGACTAGGGGTGTGAGTGGGGTCAAAAGAAGGCAGGGGGCAAATAGGGATACTAGATTTAATAAGCGCAATTTTATCCAGAAAGTAGTGGTTCAGAGTATTACAAAAATCATGTGTGGCTTCAGGTTTAAGTTGAGTCCTGGCAGGATTCGTAAGTTTGTCAACAATGGAAAAGATGTCCTTTGATTTGTTGTTAGACATTTCAATAATTCTAGAAAAGAATTCCGCTTTGGCTAGAGAGATGGCCTTCATGTAGTCAGAATGGGCAGCCAGATAGTGGGTTTTTTCGAGAGAGTTGTAATTCCGTCTCCAATCACGTTCCTTCTGGCGGACAATTCGTTTTCTTGCCCTCAGGTCAGAAGAAAACCATTTTGCGCGTCAGACTGACGCAAGGTTTTTAATTTTTTCAGCGGGGCATGTATGTCACTGGCATTTACCAGCCAGTCTGAGATGTTGGCTACAGACTGGTCAAGATCTGCATTGTGGGAAGGGATAGAGTTTCTCAAACTGCCGAAAAAGGCTGAGGTATCAAGAGAGCCCCACTTTCTAATTAGGCCTGCTCTGTTGTCAGTGTTTATGGTAGGCTTAGAGATAGAAATGCTAAATTGGATCAAAAAATGATCGGACCAGACGCATGGGTATATAATAGGAGGTGAGATACTAATGTTGGAACTCCATATCTGGTCGAGCGTGTGCCCTTTTATGTGAGTGGCAGTGTTGATGTGGTGACTAAAGTTGAGCCCTGTAAGAAGTTCCAGGAGCTCACTCGCTAAGGGGCCACCAGATGGACTATCAAACCAATAGTTGAAATCGCCAATCAGCAAAATCCTGGTGTGATTGGTTACCAGTGTTGCCAGTTGGTCACACAACAAAAAAGGGAACGTAGGCATATTCTGGGGGGGTCTATCAATAAGCACACAAAGAAGGGGGGTCGACTTAGAATCCAATCTGATTACCAAATTGTCAGCTGCCAGGATGTCGAGAGACGTCAATTTAGAGAATGCTAGGCGTATATTAATAATTGCTGCTACCCCACCACCCATTTTGCCTGAGGCTCGATCCACCTGCAAAATGTAGTAGTTATCAGGGAGCGCTGCTAGAATGTCAGGGAAGGAACCACAGGTGAGCCATGTCTCAGTAAGAAACAGTATATCCGGTTTTTTGCAAGCAAGAAACAAAACAATATCCAATTGATGTTTTACAAGAGATCTGGTGTTAAGATAATATATATTTATTTGTTGTCTATCTACTGGGACAGTCCTCATTTGTGAGAGACCGTGGTATATTTGTGAAGTAGATTGGTAAATGCCTAATTGAGAGAGGCGGCTCACCGTGAGTGGACTGAGAGGGCCAGCGAAGCTTCGCAGGTTCACCAGGCTCTCAGGAGAATAGGTCAGTAGATATACAGGGGATGTGGCCCCTAGCCCCGGCCTGGCGCGGCGGGCGCCGACGGGCTTGCCTTTAGCGCTCCTTCGGTGCGCTCTCGGCGTGTCCGCTGCGCGGCCGGAAGAGGCTACACATTATATGCAGATGAGGAGTCGGTATGAGGCAGACTGCAGCGTCAACCCTGGGCTACCCCCAAAATGGTGGATCCCCTGACAGTCCCGGTAACAGCGTCTAATCGGCTGTACGGGAGGATCGGCAGAGTGAGGAGTGGATGGAGGGTGAGTGCGCCGAAGTAGCAATCAGTATTTTTAAAAGAAAGGCAACAGTTAAAAAATATAGCATTGGCTGCTCCCGGCTTCCGCCTCAGGAGTTTACCGCAATAGTTGGTACATGCGCGCGAGGCAAGAGGCGCGACTTAAATACCTGACTGCAGGAGCCGGTGTGAGGCAGACTGCAGCGTCAACCCTGGGCTATCCCCAAGATGGCGGATCCCCTGCCAGTCCCGGTAACAGCGTCTAATCGGCTGTACGGGAGGATCGGCAGAGTGAGGAGTGGAGGGAGGGTGAGTGCGCTGAAGTAGCAATCAGTTTTTTTAAAAGAAAGGCAACAGTTAAAAAATATAGCTTTGGCTGCTCCCGGCTTCCGCCTCAGAAGTTTACCGCAATAGTTGGTACATGCGCGCGAGGCAAGAGGCGCGACTTAAATACCTGACTGCAGGAGCCGGTGTGAGGCAGACTGCAGCGTCAACCCTGGGCTACCCCCAAGATGGCGGATCCCCTGCCAATCCCGGTAACAGCGTCTAATCGGCTGTACGGGAGGATCGGCAGAGTGAGGAGTGGAGGGAGGGTGAGTGCGCCGAAGTAGCAATCAGTATTTTTAAAAGAAAGGCAACAGTTAAAAAATATAGCATTGGCTGCTCCCGGCTTCCGCCTCAGGAGTTTACCGCAATAGTTGGTACATGCGCGCGAGGCGCGACTTAAATACCTGACTGCAGGAGCCGGTGTGAGGCAGACTGCAGCGTCAACCCTGGGCTACCCCCAAGATGGCGGATCCCCTGCCAGTCCCGGTAACAGTGTCTAATCGGCTGTACGGGAGGATCGGCAGAGTGAGGAGTAGAGAGAGGGTGAGTGCGCCGAAGTAGCAATCAGAATTTATAAAAGAAAGGCAACAGTTAAAAAATATAGCATTGGCTGCTCCCGGCTTCTGCCTCAGGAGTTTACCGCAATAGTTGGTACATGCTGAGCTGAACTGCGCAGGCACGCCAAAACCTGCAAGTCAGAGTGAACTGCCTGTGCTCGAAGAGGTTCAAGGCTCATGTGGCCCGGAACCTAAGATGGGTGCCAAACCTGGGCGACTGAACGTTGAGATCATGAGAATATTGCTTGATGTTGCCACTCAAGGAAATGGCTAGGCCAAAGACTGTCCTAAAACAAAGACTTATTATTTCTTGCTGACACGCTGTGAAAATGATGCTGTAATGATGAAGAGATGTTCACCCACCCCGATTTTGTCCAATCACAGCCCAAATAAGTGATGTTAGTTACATTTTAGATAGATTAAATTAGGGATTTAGGGTATAAAAACCCCTGGTTTTGTCTACTTGGAGTCGCCTTTTCAATTTCTATCGGAGATACTGCCCGATTGCTGACCGATTCCTGGATGTAAGAACTTTAACATTTTCTTTACATGTTTGCTTTGCAGGACTGAAGGATAAGATGAGGGCGTTAGTTAGGGTCCAGAACGCGGCAGCCAGATTTGTTCTTGACCTTCCCCTACGCTCTTCGGCAACGTTGGCTAGAAAGCAGCTCCACTGGCTGCCGATAAAGGAGCGGATTGTCTTTAAGTCCATGTGCATGGTCTATAAGGCCTTGGGAAAAAGTAGCCCTACAGGCATTAGATCCATCTTGACCTACCATAACCCTGGCAGGAACCTTCGCTCCTCCAACCATTTTCTTCTTCATATCCCTCGCATTCGGAAAGCCAGATGGGGTGGTAGGGCTTTCTCCATCTTGGCTCCAAAATGGTGGAATGACCTCCCTTTGGAGCTCAGGTCCCTCCCCTCCCTGCAAACTTTTAGAGCCGCTCTCAAAACTCGCCTCTTTGTCCAAGCGTACGATTTAAGCGCATGAGTGCCAGCCTTATGACTTTTTTGTTAGGCGCCTTGACACCTTCGGGTTTTAGTTTGCGCGGTACAAGATGCAAAATAAATAAATAAATAAAGGGACGTAAGGAGAAAATGAAATCGGAACTATCTGACCTTTGCTAAATCTTTAACTGTTTTCTAAAATAAAGCGATTTTCTTGAGCTCTAAATAAAATGATCATTTTGAAATAAAGTTTAAGATTTTATTGAATAAAGATTTACTAATGCCTAAATGTCAGACATGATACAGTTTTGCTTTGAATAAAAATGAGATAAATGAAGAAGTAAGAACTGGTCTTTGAATTCTTCCTACGCCTAATTTTCATTCTAGCAGATCCATTGCCACTATGGTGGTGTGTCTGAATAATTTAAGTCTGAATAAAACCATGGTAAATGTTTTAAATCTGCAGGTGTAAATAAAGAATAGTTAAATAGGTTTAGACGCTCCACCTAAATGTTACAGCGTTTCTCTGTTGCGATTCACCAGAGCCTTGAAGCCGAGAGTAAGTGAACAGGGTAAATGTGCAGTGATATGGGCCCCACTGATGCATGATTTGTGTGTTTTAAGGTTTCAGGGTAATGGTGAGTGTTAATTAGAAATGATTTTTGGAGCCGCGCTGCAGCAACTACCCTACCTAGAATAATTTTTCTCTTCCAAGCTGTCATAGTTGTGGTGGGGGTTATGCATTGAGAGACACGCAGGCACACTCTTCCCTTCCTTTATTACCATTGCATGACTGGGAAGCATGTTGGTTCCAGAATACATCCACTGGGGCATTTCCGCGATATGGCAATGGCAGTCAGCTGACGTGGTGAGAACAGGATATCACCCGACTAGCCCGCTGCTCAGTGCTAGTCGTTCCTGCCTTCTTTGGACCTTTGTGATCTGCCTCATTCCTTCGATTCCTGGATCCTGCTCTTGTTGGCGGTCTGACAGCGCTGCCACGCCAGTGTTCTTTCCGGCGGCTTACCTTGCAGTGATACCTGCCTGGAGGCGTTCTGTCTTGGCGGCGGCTTTCCTTGCCGCAATATCTGCTCGGAGGCATTTCTTTTGTTTCTTGATGTGGCGGCTTCCCGACTCGAGCCGGGTTCCGCCTCTTGCTATGCTGACAACAGTGCTTAATTTGTGCAGGTGCTTTCAGGTGCTCAGCACCGGCACTTCTTTCACAGGGCCGGGGCTCCAATTTCTGACCTTGCAGGTGGTGGTCTCAATATTAATTGTTCAAATTCAAAATAGAAAGAATAATATACATTGTATGGTGACTGGCTGGTAAATGTTCATAGACAGGCCAGCATACACCTGTCCAGGCAGGCATGATTGTGTTTCACCACATTAGTGATGATGTCATCACGCCGATCACAAATCCAAGAAGTCATCGACAAACTATTTCTTGCATTCTATTCCCCGAGTCTACTGCACCCTGCCACTGCCTGAGCCTAAGCCTCTCATTTTATAATTGTAGCTGGGGGCTGGCTCATGACGGAGTTGAGGCAAGGAAGCTGCGAGAGCGCTTTTGGAATTTGGGAGTGAGGGCTCTTGAGGAAGAATAAACAAAAGTAAGTGTGGACCTTCCACTTGCTGTGTAGCCAGAGTAGCATATCCTGCAGCCCTGTATTGCTGCTATCCTCAACGTGTTCGATGCGGCTGTGGCCCAACACAACTTTTGTGCGCCATGGCGTCACCTGTAGAATCTGTCCGCTGCACCCCAGCATGGTAATTGCTGAGTGTGCGTGAGTCCAGTAGGCACCACAGCCATACTTACCGGCATTGGCAGCATTACGGCTAGGGACAATGCCTGTGCTGTAGCAGGCAAGGTCTCAGCAAGCTGAGCAGTGGATGCCGATGCTACAGGCTGCACTAGTAGTGATATCACCTGCTGTGCTCGAGCAGCTACCAGTTCTGCATATAACCCAGTTATACTGCACTGATTAATATATGCAAAAAAGCATTTTCATTTGGTGTTCATTTTTTTTTTTGCACTCGGTGTAGGTAAGAAAGTAAAACACGTCATCTTCCTCTTCTTTAGGAAAGACAACAGGCAAACGCAGAATTCAAAATAGCAGGGACATGTACAGGCTGACAGCAAACAAATGATGGACAGAATGCTGACAATGCAAACATTCTCCCCCAGTCAAAAGATCTGGGTTATATCCATCGTTTTTTTGCCCACTAAGCCACCCCAGTTTGGACCCAGCCATATGCAAATCAGGCTTGACCCTGTGCCCCTTGGGAACAGTCCAGACCGAACTGCCAGGCCAGGTCCTCCCTGGACCGGAAACAAGCATCCTGGGACCGGTTTCAGGGTATGTCACCCTTCATCAGCCAGGCTAGCTTGAATCTAGTGGCACAGTGAGCATGGGACCCACGTCTGGGCATACCCATCCCACTTAGGGCAAAAAGTGTTACAGCAAACAAATGTACAGGCTGACGACAGGGGTCACAGGCATCAGCAGTGTTATAGATGAGAGAGAGAGAGAGCAGGAGTAAAGAGGAGAAGGAAACAATAGGAGAGAGATAAGATGGAGCTAAGTAGAAGAAAAGGAGAGCAAATCAGATACAAGGAAAAAGCAGCCATGAGTGAAGAAGAGAGCATTAAGAAGAGAGAAGATAGAATGAAAAGATGTATAGGACAGGAAAGAGGAAAAAAAGCAGACAAATTATAAAACGGAGACACAGCTAATCACTGCTAGAAGAGTGATAGTAAAGAGCCAAGATCGAGGGGAGAGAGAGCTGAGCATGGATAAAAATGAAGAGGAAAAAGGGCAGGGGTAGAATGAATAGAGGGCAAATCAGAAATGCAGGGAATAAGGTAACACACTAGGTGTGTCAAAGATGATAGAGAACAATTAGAGAGGTGAGAGGATCGACTCTTAGAGCAAAGACTTAGGGGACAGACAACAGATCAAGGTTAGAAGATATAGACTGAGGAAATGAGAGTGTTGAAAGTGGGGCTCACCGGAGAAAGAAGTGAGCTGTGGCCTCCTTGTCAAAATTTTCAGCACCTGCACTTCTTTTTTTACAAATTAAGCACTGGCTGACAATAGCTGCCAGCATTCCACGTACTGCTCCTGTGACGTGATAGGGGTTCCTTCTCATCTGTGGCAGATAAGGAGTGGGAGCGTGTTGTGTGCTGGACTGGTACGTGACATTCTGTTATCCCAGAAACATGCTGCTCGTGGTCCAGTGGATGTTGGGGGGGGGGGGTGTGAGTATTTGCCTGACCTTGAATAGAGCTTGCCTTAGGGAGTAGTCTTGCAGTATGTATGCTTTCTTATTTTTCTCTTCTCTTTTCTTGCATACAGGGACACAACGGGTTGTGATACGTGGTAACCTACTCTCCCTGCTAGATAGACCTGATCTGCGAATCCTTTCCCAGCAGTTTCTTTTGTTATTTTTTTCAAATTCTCTTTTCCCCGACACACTCCCTATGGAGCAGTGAGTATTAGCTGCTGTTCTCTGGGTTAAGTTATGAAAGGGAATTGCGTAACTAGCTGCTCTCCATCATCCCTGTTGGGCGTTTTCAGCAGGTCAGTGGTGTTCCTGTCTACAGTGTCCAACACAAGCCCTGCCTTTAACTCTTCCAATAGGTATAATATTGACTATGCAGGCTGCCCTCCACCGCTTTGTTTGGGCGGGTAAGAGACCTAGGATGGGTAAGGAGCATAGTTGGCTCCCAACGGTGCAGGGCGGACTCTGAATACCCTGCCTTCTCCCATACTTTCAGGTTGCCCAACTTCGATATTTAGTCGAATGGTCTAGAACAGAGTCAGAGAAACACTGGCTCTTCATGGATAGGGCTATAGCCGGGACCTCACTAGAAAAAATCCCATTCCTACAGTGTCAGCATCGAGTACCTAGTCTCTACATCTCCTCAGTCACGAGCTCCCTCCTGAAAGTTTGGGATGGTTGCACATGCAGGGGGCAGTTAACTACCTTTCCATCATCCCTGACACTATTCATTGATAACCCTGCTTTCAAAACAGGGACCGCGCTATCCTTCGGAGCGTGGAGAGGAGCCGCCTGTAGGGCGGCGGGACACTTCTTCAATCTGGAAGGCCCTGTGCCCTTCAATGTCCTTAAGAAGGATTACTCCATTCCCTCGGACTAACGTTTTAGATATCTCCAGATTAGGCACTGGCTACTGCACCTATCAATGAGAGACGGAGTAGAGCGCACATTGACCCCCTATGAGAAATGGCTCTTAGGCAAACACTCAGACAAACATCTTCTCTCCGAGTTGTTGTGCTTTTGCTACCTACACAGATCATAGACAAAAACCCAGCCCAACGCCGCTGGGAAGCAGAACTGGGATGGCACCTTTCTCAGGAGTGGAAAGACATATACCACAGAGCTTGACACACTGCCTATAATGCAGCAGGTATAGAGAAAACCACAAAAATCACCTCATATTGGTACCTAACCCCAGTACGGCTACATCAGCTCGTAGTGACAAATGTTGGCAGGTATGTGGGGAGAAGCCACGCTTACTCACATCCTCTGGGAATGTCCCAAAATACTTTTGTTCTGGGACTCGGTCATAAACGACATATACACCCACCTTTCAACACAGCTCCCTACGTTCCCGTCATACACATTACTGGGCCTCCCTAACCCATTGATTTATCCGCTAGCATCCCGCAGAGGGCGTCAAATAAGAATTGTGTTAGGCGCTGCTCACCAGACTATTCTCTCGCCCTGGGGGTCAGCCACCACACCTACACACCTCAGATGGTTACATCATATGTGTGGTATCCTGGGGATGGAGAGACTCACCCTCATGCTCACTGGCCGGGGGGGGCACATTTAGTACCACATGGCACCCCTTCCTAGCATTGTTCTCCCAAGAATTCTGAGGGTTGACATGTTCCCGCTACCTATGATTATTGAGACTTACAGACGATCTCAGGTTGGAAGAATCGAGGGCACCCAATGAATGACCCACATGAAGAATCCGAAACATTGATCATTGCAAAGTTATTGGTACTTGGTAGGGAGGGATGTTGTGGGGGGCTTATTGTTCTTTTTTTCAGTTATTGAAAATAAGTCACACTTGTGCTGATGCTTACAGAGTTTCTTCCAACACTGAAGATGCGCAATGCAATCTGTACTGTAGCTTTGATAATAAAACAGATTTAAACCATAAAAGAGCTAGAGTACCATGTCGGAGGTACTCATCCCCTGAATGAACATACTTTGCAGCAAATAACGATGAGAGGGGAGTATGTGATTTGGTGGATAACAGTGAGATTCCAGGTGAACCTCGGTGAAGCTGCATTCATTGTTGAACTGTGTTATGAAATTGTTCTGCCATTGAATAGACTGATCCGAGTTGTCATTGACTTGATCTCTGAATAGAACTTTGGTTTACTAGATACTTTTGAGAGCATTACCTAGGTGTGAGGCTGCTAAAGGAGTGTAAGGGTGAAATTTAGAAGAACACGGAGTGGGGCCAAGGAAGACCGACGAAGAACTTGTAAATAACTTCATCACATGATTTATGGGCTTTTCATCTGCATAAGCAGAAGTGCACAGTAAAAATTCCCTTGATGCAAACTTTGTTTCACAGTCTGATTCTCAAGAAGTTATGGAAACTAATAACACAAATTGACAAAGTTACATATTAGTTGGGGTGTTTTTTGCCATTTTTGTAGTATTAATTGTTCCCTCTGTAGAATTATCTTCACCTACATTTTCCAGAGGAGCCGAGCTAAATCCAGGTGTTACATCTAAGGCCCCAAGTCCTATGGATAATAGTGTGCATGCACTATGTTATAAAGCTTTGTATGTAGATTCATTTAGAGGTGATTATTCTTCAAATGCCTATTTTAAATTGCTTTATAAATACGTTGACACTATGGATGCAAAGGACTGGTATGTCTGTATGCATTTACCGGTGTCAGCAGCAGAGGGAATTACCTATCACCATATTCCTCTTACTTTGAACGTGTAGCCTTCTGTTAAGTCTATTTTATGGATAGGGACATTTCCAATATTATTACTCAAAATATAATTTGGTTCTCATAAAAGTTCCTTTGCTCAAGTATTTGAGTAGACATTTTCATACTAAGACAATGGATACAGTTAACAGTTTCCTTAGACCGAAAATTACACTGGACAAGGCTTATACTTAGAGAAACAATTTGACCTTTTCTTTAACTGAGGTAGAGAAGAAATCTTTGGATTTAACAGAAGACAGAAATAGAGCAACAGATGCAAGGGAGAGAACAGCATGGGATCTGAGATATAAAGGATAGTGAGATAAGTAAGAAACGCAACATCAAGACTCAGGAGTTATGCCTTGACTACTGCTCGATTCACAACACAAAGGGAAATTATGTGTGAGTATATAAAAATCATCCCTTAACACTAAGTTAATGGGTAAAAGTGATTGTGGCCATATTTTTGAGTATGTAGGAGGTTAGCTTTTGTTATTAGGAGGATAAGATCCCGTTATTCCTGGAGTTTATTTGTTTGTGAGGAGCATGCCTACCTTAAATTGTCCAAGTGATGGTTTGGTAGACTTTATTTAGGTGTAGTTTTCCTAAAGATTTATCATGTAGAGCATTGAAATCATCCTGTATGGGAAACGAAAACTAGAACTAAATAAGGAAGTAGTAGTGCTTAAATTATGGAAGACATTCTTGGTGCAATGATTTCATTTGTAGGTGTAATCTTGAATGATCTCAAGATTAGAAAGTTGTCCACCATAGAGGATAAATTAGCCACAAAGACAGCAAGCTTCTTATTGGCTGTAGATACTGAAATGGTAGGTATGAGATACTTGATTTTTCCGAATCGGATTGTGTTGGACATCCTACTAGTGAAAGATGATGGAGTCTGCAGTGATGTTAAAGATCCAGCAATACTGTATATACCCGGCAAGAATGAGGTCTTAAACAAATATATTAAGAACATTACACATCAAAAAGGAGAGTTGAAGGAATTAAAAGCTACAGATGCTTGGAAAGCAATTCAACATTGATATTTTCTGCAATAGGCAGATGGTTTGCAAACCTATCATTAGCATCTGTACAATATGTCTGTTCATTTTCTTCAAAGGATACAAGAGTATAAAACCACGGAATGAAGGACAAAATGGGAAGAGATTGAAAAAACTAGAAGGGATATGGAAATGGAGGAGAATCAGTGTAGATTTTAGGATAAACCCGAAGCACCTGGAAAACACTACACAAAAGTTGTTGAAAACTTCAAGGCTTTGACTTGATTTCACCTGATAAGATTCATATGTGTGTTATTGTGATGGCTAACTTCGCCATCAGATGGGGGATTGGAGTAGCACAATTCAGACTCCATCCTTTACACATTATCAATGTGCAACTATGCATTTATATTTGACATTATATCCATTTGTCCCTTAATAATATTAATGTGTGTGAATATTTAAATGGATCAATTAAATGTATTTACTGTAAAAAGTAGGGTTTTATAAACATGTGCACTAATGTTCAGTTTAAACATGAAGACATATATTCTTTACTCACGTTTTTCATTTATACTTGGGTTACACTTGCACAAGTATAACCATGAATTTGATGTGCACGTTTAAATGTTTAGTTAAAGTTAGCCTTACTAAAGGCCTTAACTGAAATGTATTTTGCTGTGCCAGTGTGGTATTTTACTTTGCAGGTGTGTTCTCAAGGTTTTATTAACTAGAGAAAGGAGTATTGTTGTCTACAATAGTTTCTTGATAGTAAGGCCTGAGAAGAGAAATCTTGGCGATAAATGTGAAGAACTTATGAGCACGGTCTTTGGTTCATAAATGAAATTTTGTCCTGAAGATGGTCTAAGAGATGAAAACAAAAAGACCGAAACGTCGACAAGTTCACCTAATTACATACATGATTAAATTGTGTAATAACACAGATGGTACTTCAAATAACGTTGTCCATAGTATTGATGATCTGGAATAGGTGTTGACAAAGGTGTTGATGAGAGATTGATTTGTACAGTAAGGAAGTTGTACTCATTTCACTTTTGTATATCTGTGATTTATTCTACATATACCCCTAATGAATGTTTCTAAAAAAATGTATATTTTTCTGTAAAAAAGTATACGCCTGTCTTGTTGTTTTTTGCTTTTGAGATTTATTCAAGTTGCTAAAATAAGTTTAATTCTAGAATTGTTTATTGGAAGTGACTATTTAGGATTTCCCAAATATATTGGAACAACATCAAAAAGTAGAGATAATAAAAATTCCCTTGCTGGCACATTTACCCCCTACTGTAACTTACCCAAGCCTATGAGGGTTTATTGGGTTGCCCATTTTTTTGTAATTATGAGCAGATGAAGCATCCTATTCATTGCGTATCAGGAACAAGGAATGGCCAAGGTTACAGTAACTGTTCAAGTTCTGTGGGATGGGAAAGTCTGGTAGTGCTTCAAATGCACAACATGTGAGGGGAAATCATTTATTTCCTGGTGGTGTGGGAAGAGATATGATTGTTGTTGAAGTTTTACTGGATGTAATTAGTGGTAACACGGTTAGAAGGTAAGGAAGAGTCTCTTGCACTTTTAGGGGTACAGACCTCTCTGCTTCCTTTATTCTTGCAAGTGTGAAGCTTCATGCAAAATACTTATTCCAATTCTGGACACCTTTGCTCACTTCCCAATGTCCTTGAGACCCTATCCTATGAGCCATCCTTATTCTAAACTTAGGGCCTTGAAGAGATGAATGTATAATGTAATCATGTTTAGGAGAGAGAATCACAGTTTCTTTAATGGAACACCTATTCCTATTTCTCTGTTTTTGTATTGCTGTGGCTGTGATTATTTCATATCTTATTTTTCTGAGACTGAACTTATTGTGATATGTCAGCCTATCAGCTGTAAGTCAGTATATATATATTTTTTATTTGCCAAATAACAAATATAGGGCAGAGCACTGTAACCCAGCAACTCATGTATGTAGAATGTACATTGAATTGACTTTTACAGTTTCAATAGCAAAATAGGACAACTTAAGAGCAATACATTTGAAATATTGACAAATATGAAAACAAAACAAAAACCCCAGAACCACCCCCATCACACTCACACCTACCCCAGAGCAGCACCACAGGAGAGCATTCTTGTCTACCCAGATATGATACACCAGTATCCAAGGGGTGATATTGCAAGTCAACTAAAATGGGAGGGAAGCCAAGTCAGGGGACCTGACTACTGAAACAGATTTCAGCTCTAGGCCACGGTACTCCACCCATCGCCTCCAGATTTTATAATGTTTAAGCGTTCAACCCCTGGCCTCAAAGATGGGGATCTCCAGACCCATACAGAAATCCATGCAATTTTCCATGCAGATACCGAGGGTGACCTCGGAGCCTTCCAGGCCAAAGTGAACCCTAATAACATAAGATGGTGGTTGTATATGTTACTTCCTACATTGTCCATAACATGTAGCAGGACCAGCTTCAGGGAGGTGTGGAGGTCCCAACCCAGTACCTCGGAGAGACAGGACAGAACCCCTAATCGAAATTGAGCTAACGCGGAGCAGTGCCAAACAGTATAGGGCAAAGTACCCTCCTCATGTTCGCAGCGCAGACACACCGGTGAGGCCACCAATCCCACCCTCCGGAGCTTGACCATAGTGAAATAAACCCGGTGGAGATACTTAAACTGGATAAGGCAAAGGCTTACCGCTATGTGGGGGAGCTATGGTTGACCAGGAACTGATAAATCTTGGAGATCTTGTGGTCATGGAGATCCCCCATACCTTTGCCTCTATGGGACTAAACTCAGCCAAGAACCCCAACCCCTCAATGTATGGAGTAATGGCATGTCGGAATTGGAGATATCAGAAGAATTGGATTTTAGGCATTTGAAAGTCCTTCTGTAGATCCTGAAAACACTTCAGAACCAATCCCCGCATGACGTCCCCAAGAGTAGAGATACCGATACGGTCCCAGCCTCGAAAACCAGACAATGCAGCTAGTGGCGGCAGTCGCCCATTATACCAAAGAGGAGTCTCCCGGGTGAACTTATTCCACCACCCCGTCCTCCACAACACCTGTTGTCATATTTGGAAAGTAAGTTTGTGGCAGGTGACAAAGAGTTGCATAGCGGCGGAGAGTAGAGTATAGTGTGTAGGGGTGATCTCTCATGCATTGCCTCTCGCTGCGTAGGCTGGGTCGGCCCTGTCCCCATACCACCACTCGTTGAGAACCAGCAGATGTGAGGCCATATAATAAGACAGGATATCAGAGGTTGCCAGTTCCCCACAATATGTGGACTGGAAGCAAGTCCGCAGGGCCACGCTCGCCATTCCACCGGCCCATTGAAACTGTCCCAAGGCCGCATTAACCTGTCGGAACTATCCGGGAGGAATAGGATAGGGATGGTTTTATAGCTGATAAAGGAGGCGGGGAAGCGATACCATCTTAAAGATGGCCAATTGGCCATTTATTGACATGGGCATATGGGACCAGGTTTTAAGATCCTCCCGCACAAGATCCCATACTGGGGCTAAATTCCTTTCCCAAGAGGTGACTGGCGAATCCAATAAAAAAAGACTCCCAGATACTTCAACCCCCCAGAGGCCACCTGAATGGAGGAAGCCCAGGAACTGGGCCCGCCCCTCCCCCAAGAACCCACAGAGTAGATTTACAAGGGTTCATGTATAGACCCGAGGTCTCCCTGAAGATCTGCATAATGCACAGAAAACGCTGCCCTGTCTTATCTACATCAGTAAGAAAGAAGAGTACATCATCAGGGTACAGGGCAATTCGATCCGACAGACCCATCGCCCACTCAAGACCAGTCACTTGGGCGTCAATCCACACCCAGGGCGCGAAGGGTTCCATTGCTAATGCAAATAGGGAGGGGGACAGTAGGCAACCCTGCCTGGTGCCCCGTCCAATAGAGAACGTGGAGGAGATGGAGCCCGCCACCCGTACGGACACAGTCACAGTCAGGTCTGTATAGAGTCGGGTTAGGGATGACAAGAAGCGGGGTACAATCTACGGAGAAATACGAATAGGTATACCCAACTAAGGGAGTCAAAAGCCCTATCCATGTCCGCAAGTAGTAGCGCGGCCTGCACCCCCAGCCCATGGACGGTCGCCACTGCAACATGTGTGCGCCGAATATTGTGGCGGGTTGCCTGCTGGGGCATAAACCCGGCCTGATCGGATGAACCAATGATGTAATATGGGAACGGAGGCGGTTGGCCAGCGCCTTAGCCAGAACCATGGTCTCTACGTTAAGAAGAGATATAGGGCGATACAACGCATGCTGACCTGGAGGTCTTCCAGGCTTGTGGAACACCACAATCTCCGCGTGTCTCCAATCGCGAGGCAGACAACCTTGCTCCCTGGCCTCCTCCACCACTCTACAAAAGTGGGGCCCCAGCTGCAGAATATATTGTTTAAAAAATTCACATGGGAAGCCATTCGGTCAAAGGGCCTTTCCAGGTTGCATCTCACCCAGCCCATCGCACAGTTCCTTCTCCGTGAGCGGGAGATCCAGCTCCGCACTCACTTTGTCAGAGAGGGCCTTAGGTGGCAAATCATCGAGAAATTGACCAAATACAGATGCGGGGAGGCATTCCCTGGGGGGATAGAGGTCTGCATACTACATGGCAAAACTTTCAGCAATAGTGGAGGGGTCCGTGAGAGAGGACCCATCCGGGACCGAAATGCCGGGCAGGGTCTGGGATTATAACGACCTCTGACATAACCTATGCAGTAACTTGCTGGACTTATCTCCCCACTGGTAGATCCTACTGCGGGTCGCCAGCCACACCTGCCGGGCTTCGTCTAGAAGAAGATGGGTATGTTCCTGGCTGACGGCCTTAGTGCGGACTGATATTGACAACTCCTGCCATAACTTATGGCAATTATATAAGATATGGCCTCTCGTATAAAAAGTGTTTCCCTCGAATTTGGACAACAAAACGAGGCTAATCACGAGCATGGCAAAGTTTTTATAGACCTGAAAAATACAGAAAACAAGAAATTTCTACTGAAGTCGCACAGAAGTTGAAAAAGTGAAGCCGTTTTGAGAATAGTTTTGAATAAAGAAGTCCGTTATGATATGGGGAGTGAAAACTAATACGAATATCCCTTTGGATATTGACAGACCCCGCAACTTGTAGCAATGCTAGCTTGAGGATACCCTGCATCCACGCGATAATCAAAAAATAGCGGTTTTGAGGTCCTGAGGAAGGTGGTACAAGTCCGCCGAAACGCGCGTCGACCTAGCGTGGAATCCCACATAACATTCTGTGCTTGCTACTCAGTCAGAGTTTCTTTCTCTGTCAAAACCTTACATACCTTACATACTTACAGAAAGAATATTTAGTGGATAAATGGATAGTATGCAAGTGTTAGTATGAATGACTGTTGAGTGTGATTTAGGTGTGGGCATCAGGGTAGTTTTTTAATTTTGTGGATAAAAACTTGAAACAAATATGTAAATGATGAATTATGTGTTAATTGTCCAAATGAATTTATAAAAAAGAAATGTTATATAAAAAAAGCATCTAGATATACTCTTTTAAAAAAAGAAATAAAACTTGATAAATACAAATCTAAAAAATGTGTTATTAGCATACTTTGAAGGACATGAGATATTGATGTGAACTGAGACACAAAGTATAAATTATGTAAGCCATAAGGGAAATTCTTTATTCATGTGTGTACATTTCCCCCTCTTTTCCCTGGCTTGAAGTAAATTTAGAAGGGGTCCCCATCTTCATACTATCATATTCCTGCTGCATCAATAGGAGTTGGCGGCGAGCCTGCTGGTCCGCACTATCTCTACTGCGACATTCCAATTCAAATTAATTCGCCTCCGCCTGGATGAGGGACTTCCTACGCAATCTGCGAGCTGCTGCGCAAAAAGAAATGTCTATACCCCGGAGAGTGGGTTCATCGCCTCCCAAAGGCAGTCAGCCCCCTCTACCATCCCTACGTTAGATGTTAAATAGTGGTCAATAGCACCTTCCATATGATCTATTTTATCCTCTCTCTGGAGGTTCCCTGCCGAAAGACGCCACCGAAATGGCTGATGTGCACGGCCCATACGTAACGTGAGAGTGATTGGCGAGTGGTCCGAGAGTCCACGCGGAAGAATATCGGTGGCAATCACTCTGTTATTTATTGCTCGAAGGACAAAGATATAATCAAGGCAGGAGAAGGAGCCATGGACGGCCAACAGGTATGTATAGCCATGCACTGTCCCATGTAGGCGCCGCCAAGGGTCCACCCAATCCAGACCCGCCACCAGTGTATGTAACTTAGTGTGGCGACCTGCGTCCAGTGGGCCCCCAGGTCGCCAACGATCCTTGACCAGGTCTAGCACATCATTCCAATCCACCCCCACAACAGCCAACCCATGTAATGTAATGTAATGTAATGTAATGTAAGGGACATTTCTACCGCGCGACTTTCACTCCAAGGAGTATCTTGGCGCTCACACAACTCAGATGGAGGAGTTGGAAGGGAAAGGGGTGTCCTGAGTTCTACACAAACATTACACTAGGGTCCTACAAATGGCGTCAGGCAAAGAAAAAATCCAAGTTTTTAAAGCCTTCCGGAAGGGGGCTTCTTGAGAAAAAGACCGCAAGAAAAGGGGACGTTTGTTCCAGGCTTTAGTTCCCAATACAAAAAGGGATTTGCCACCCTTTGTGGCCAACTTGAAGTGAGGGGGAGTAAGTAAGTTCTGGCTCGCAGATGTCAGACAGCGCGTTGGATGGTATCTTTTAAACCCGTTGCATAAATAGGTTGGGCCTCGTTGGTGAAATGCCCTAAAGGTGATTAAAAGAAGTTTAAACAAGATTCTTTTACCTATTGGCAGCCAGTGAAGGGTGTTTAAAGCTGCTGAGGCTGATGACTTACGGGGCAGGCGCAGTACAAGGCGGGCTGCCGCATTTTGGACCATCTGTAATTTGTGGAGAACGATTTTGTTAGCTCCAACGTATAGTCCATTACAATAGTCTAGCCTAGAACTTATTAAGGCCACTGCGACTGTTTTCCTCGCCGATAGTGGGAGAAGATCAAAGAACTTCCTTAGTGCTTTTATGATCTGAAAGCACATGCCTGCTACTGCTACAGCCTGGGGTTTGAAAGATAAATGGTTGTCGAATTTAATGCCCAAATTGCGGGCGGATGCAATTGTATTGGGGGGCACTTCGGCATCCACTGGCCAACACACTGTTGGGGAAAAAAGATTGTGATTCCCTATGGGTAGGATTTCGGTTTTTCCGGCGTTGCACTTTAAATGGTTGTTCGTCATCCAATTAAAAGTTGCTGCAAGACAGTCCTTAAGATCTTCCTCGGCACCTGGCCGCTCCCTATCCAACACCAATATCAGTTGGGTGTCGTCAGCGTATGAAATAGAACTGATCTTGAATGACGCGATCAGTTTCATCAGTGGTACCATATATAGGTTAAAAAGAACAGGGCTCAAGCTAGAGCCCTGAGGAACCCCTGAGCTGACGTCTTTAGCCTCAGACTGATATGGGCCTAGCACTGTTATTTGGCGTCTGTTGGTAAGGAAGTTCCTACACCAGGCCAAAACCTGTCCTCCTACCCCTGCGGCAGCCAACCGGTCCACTAAGATGTTATGTGAGACCGTATCGAAGGCTGCCGACAGGTCAAGTAGGATAAGGACAGCCTTCTTTCCTTGATCCATTGCTGCCCTTAACGTTTCTACAGTGTAGAGTAAGGCTGATTCGGTAGAATGTTCTGACCGGAATCCTGACTGATTAGGATGGAGAACGTTATTCTTCTCCAAAAAGTTAGTCAGTTGACTATTGACAAACTTTTCAGTCAGCTTGAATAGAATGGGTAACAAGGAAATCGGGCGCAGGTTGGAAAGGGTAGTAGGGTCGGCAAGGGCCTTTTTTTGGAGAGGCTTAACAGCTGCAAGTTTCCAATCGTTAGGGATACTTGCCGTGGTTAGAGAGGAATTAATGATCTTATTGATCATTGGATTAACCATCTCTATTAAAAGATGCAACACCGGAGGGGAACAGGGATCGAAAGGGGATCCCGATTTGCTGGCTAAGATCGCTTTAGCAGTTTCCTCCAAGGATACTGGGGCGAAATCATCAAAGCAGGGGGAAGATATTATCTCTACTATCTCTTCAACACCCATCGTTGCAGTGGCTCCTGATGGAAAGGTCTTCATGATAGCCAGGATTTTGTTATCAAAATAATCAGATATCGCGTTACAGAGATCTTGCGATGGAGGGATCTCTTGCGATAGAGCTGAAGGATTCATGAAATCCTTAACAATCTTAAAGATTGCTTTTTGTTCCTGGCCTGCCGTAGATATGGCTTGTAGATAGTATATTTTTTTGCTGATTTTATTCCTGCATGGTACTTTCGTCTCGCTGCTGTATAGATGTTACGTGCAGCGGTGTCGTAATTTCGACGCCACCTCCGTTCCAGTGTTTTAACTTCGCCTAGTTCAAGCTTTAGGGTTGTTGAAAACCAAGGGGCATTCTTTTTAGTCTTCCTGGGTTTAAGGTTCTCACTTCTAGATGATTTTAGCAAATTACCCGCTCCAGCAATCCAGTCACAAAAGGCCTGAGTATCTGTCGAGGTAAGATCGACTAGGACTGGCCTACTGTTATTAAGTTTCTCAATAATGTCAGGTCTGCTAGCTAGTGACTTCCAATCCGGGGTGGTTTTAGAGAGAAATTTATCATGACACTTTGAAGGGTTTATAGTGGGTTTCAAAATCCCAGCTATGTTAAAAGGGATTAAAAAATGATCTGTCCATACCTGAGGACAAGGGGATTTAGCTGTCAAGCTAGGGTAATTGGAACAGATGCAATCTAGTAGATGTCCTGCCTGGTGGGTGGGTTCCCGGTTCACAAGAGTAAGGCCCAGCACTTCAATTGTATCCATAAAACAGCTAACCCCTGGATCGTTTGGGGACTCAAGGTGTAAATTAAGGTCACCCAGTACAGAAAAATTGGAAAACCTGAGTGTTAAATCACTCAGCGCATCGCCTACAGTATCCAAAAATTTTGAAGGAGGACCCGGGGGGCGATAGATAAGGACCCCAGAGAAAACAAAAGAATCATGGATTTCCAAGGAGAATACTAGTGCTTCAGCCTCTTTTATTTCCATCAGTTCTTGAGTGGAACATTTAAAGGTATTTCGATAAATAATTGCAAGACCTCCTCCCCGTTGTCCATGTCTATCCAAACGCTGGATAAGGAAGTTATGAGGCAGGGCTATGGCTAGGGCAGGATTATACCACGGTTTTAGCCACGTTTCTGTGACCAAAAGCCAGTCCAGATGTGATTCGATGATGAGATCATAATTGTTCTGAGCATTTTTCGCTAATGACCGTGCATTAATTAAGCCACCCCGCACTAAAATAGCATCTGAAGGTGTCTCCATTAAAGGTTTAGGACTTAATGTCGTGTGACAATGGGCACAACAAACAGGGCCATGCCAACTTTGCGGAGGTATGGCACAATTACAAGGTACTTGAGACCCTTGGAAAGATAACAAAAAGTCACGTGACATACCTGAATCTGAGAATTGCAAGTGGACAGCATTAAGTTGCTCAGAATCTCCCACCTCTCACGCCTCCTTAGCGCTGACGGGCGCAGACGGGCAGACTCTGGCTTGACTCAGGCGCGGGTCAGGCGCTTCCGCTGCGCATCACCGCTGCGCGGGAGGGGTGAGCATTAAGTAGAGGCTCACCTGATGTCCTATCTGAGCACTAGAGCGCTCAGGCAAGTGGCACGCTGATAGTCCCAAACACCCCCAAGATGGCGGCAAGGCGCCTCGAGTGGCAGTGAAAAAACAAATAAAGTCCGCTCTACAAGCGGTGGGGGGGACAATTATAATGCAAGTATGTGGGCGCGATAATAAACTTTAAAATCAGGGGCTAAGAACACAAAATATAACAAAGATGAAAAAAGTGGTATTATTTAAAATTGAATTAGCGCTACACGCCTATTCACACGCTAGCAATAATGCGCGTTCTGAAATAAGGTACACCCTTCCCAAAGGTTAGGTAACTCAAGGTGCTCGCCTTAAGTAGAGGCTCACCTGATCCCATCAGGCATGTCTGTCCACAGGGTCATGAGTTTTTCCACCATGCCCCAAGAAAGGGGCGGGGAGGCATATACACATCCAGTACTATGGATTCAGTCCCTATCATCCCATGAAGAAATATATATCTACCCTGTGCGTCCCTCCATATCTTCATGTGTGTGTATGTAACCCGCCTATGGACAAGGATCGCAACTCCCCGGGACCCCCTCACTAACCCGGAGTGAAATACATGAATGTAACCAAAGTGTTGAAAGCATAGTGCCATAGTTCCCATAAGATGTGTTTCTTGCAGCATGAGAACGTCTGCATGTGTTCGCTTCGCCTGTTTGAGTATAGCGCCTCGCTTGATTTTGTCTAGCGCCCCCCCATGACATTTCAACTCATTATTTGAAGGGTCCCAGAGGGATCCCGCTTATCACCTGAAGACCCTCCATGTGAAGGTTCGGGATACGAACATTGTCTAGACAAGAATAGGTGGTCTGGATAAGGTGACTCTGAAGCAATGTAGGTCAGGTCGACCAAACAACAAAACCCCCATCCCCCAAACATCTCAACAGCACACCCTCCCCACCCTATACCTCAAAAACTATGAAGGACCCACCCCGCCCGCCAATGAATCCCCAACTTACAGCCCATTGTCAGCTGGCCCTGTCCCTGTCAACTGAGGTGTTACAGGGATATTGGCCCTCAATTGTTCTTCTCCGGTCAAGGCAAACATATCAAGGAACTATTGAAATAAAGCGCCCCCCAAGATTAGTCTGATGAGGTAGGCTGTCGCTGGGCCGATGTGGCTCGGGATGAGGTGCCACACAACTGAGACCTGCGCCTGGACCTGGAGCGTCTGCTCCACTTCCCCTTCAGGTTGTTTCCGCACCATCTCGCTAGATGAGGAATCAGAGTACCTCCGGGGCGGTGTGCAGGCAAAGACGCACTGTCTCATCTGTCCATTGGAAGACCTCTTCCGTTGAGTTGAAAAAATGGGTGCGGGATCGATAGTCCACTCGCAGCCTGGCTGGATAGAGCAGGGTATAGGGAAGCTTGAGTTCACGGAGACGGGCCTTCGCCACCATAAAAGACTGTCGTCGTTGCTGGACCAGTTTAGTATGGTCGGGGAATATTAGGATGCAGGCTTTGTCAAACAGCAGGGGTTCCTTGGCCCTAGCCTGTTTCAGGATAATGTCCCTGTCATGGTAATTGAGTAGTTACGCGATAACAGGTTGTCACAACCGCGCTGAAGCGGCACCGGTTATTACGCTAGCTGCGTGATTACCTTGTGGAGAAGCCGCATCGGATCACACGCGAGATGCGTGGAATACAGCACAAATGAAACCGGCAAAGACTACGACTCCCATGATGCTTAGCGCAAGTCGCGCTAGAGCACCAGATGGAAATCAGGCGCGGCGTCGCTCCGACACACCCAGTAGGATACAAAACGGCAAGAACGCCAAGGAGCGCTGCCGATAATTGTTTCTTAGTAGCTTACGGTCCACAGCGGCAAGTTCGTTCTCAGCAGCTTGTACCTACAGCAGGATTACTGGCAGAGACGAGACCACAGTCCTCCGTTGTCGGGAGTTGGCATTTGCAGCCTCCGGATTTTTTGGACCTTGTATCAGGTATTGTGAGGAAACTTGTTATTCTCCTCTGTTGGCGGAGACGCTTTTCCAGCGTTCTTGTGCAGAGGAGGAGTGCGCACCTAGTGGCGCTTGGGCTGTTGTTCTCTCTGTTGGCTGAGACCGGCTGGTCTCTTGCAGAGAGGTTAAAACGCCCACAATCTCCTCTGTTGGCTGAGTCGCAACTTCCAGCGTACTCGTGCAGAGGAGGAGTGCGCACCTAGAGGCGCTTGGGAGGTTGTTCTCTCTGTTGGATGAGACAGGCGTGTCTCGTGCAGAGAGGTTAAAACGCCCTATACCTTGTCCTCAAGTCTATCTTATTTTCATGTTCTTTACGTGACTATGTGTTCCTCTAAGAAGTATTAGTGGCACTTTGATATATTTTCACCCACCGCTGCAACTCATAGCGGGAAGACCTAGCTGAAGAGTCCTACTGTTACAAGGATTCCTGGTACTATTCTTTCCTTACTGCATTGGATTACATGCAGTGTAATTGCCACTATTCTTTCTACTGTTTTTTTTTTATATAGTTCCTATATAAAAGAAGCTAGCGATATTTTTTTTTTTTTTTTTTTTTCCAAAAACCTTTATTTGAGCAAGCATAGAAAAATACAAGAATGGGCCTACAACCTCACGGGCTGGCCGCTAATAATAAGGCACAAGGCATGAATTAAAAATGTACACCCATGGTCAGGCACAAATACAGCACAAAGCAGTACTCCCAACATATCACAGAGCATATTGAATTTTTATTTTATACAAAAAAAAAAAAAACATTAAAAAGGCGAATGCATGGTAATCAAGGTCAGCCCAAAGAACGGAGGGGATGGTCTACCATCAGGAGAACATAGCAAGAGCCCGAAGGCTCCAACAAGGTCGGGGGGGGGGGAGCAGCGGGGAGAATCGGAAATTCAAAAAAAAAACAGTATGAAAAGGTTCCGGGAACGCTCGCCTAGGGAGATAGGACAACATCAGTAGTGCCAACAAGGGGAGGGGCACAGATCTCCCCACGATATTCATTCCACTGGCCCCAAATCTTCGTCCACGCCCTGGGTCTGCCCCTGGCCACATAAACAGTCTTCTCACGAAACATGGACCAGTCCATGTTGTCCTCCCATTTCGAGACCTCAGGGGGCCTGGAAGCGCCCCAGAGTTGCGCAATATCCCGTTTCGCAATCATGTAACCCAAGGTAGCCCATCTGGTCTGGGCCACAGAGTAGTCAGTGGGCTCCCACACATTCAACAGACATCGTCGAGGCTCCGGCCGCAGGGCTACATCAGTCACAGCAGTCATCACCTCAAGCACAGCAGTCCAGTAAGCCGCCACAACCGGGCACTCCCAAAGAATGTGTAAAAAGGTAGCACTCGACCCACAACCACGCTTACATAACCCATCCAAGGAAAAGCCCATCGCCACCAGACGCGGACCAGTGACATACACTCGATGAAGGATTTTAAGTTGAACCAAACGGAGACGGGCAGGAATGGCTACCTCCTTGGGAGAAGAGAGTGCCGATTGCCAATCCTCGTCGTCCAGTTCCAACCCATCGCCAACCCAAGCCTCCCGAAGTCGGACCAATAAGTCCGCCCAATTATTGATCAGTTTCTTATAGATCAGGGAAATAGTGCTATCAGGCAGGTGCCCATCAAGGACACGATCTTCGAGGGGGGAAGACTCGGGCAGGGCCCTATCAGGAGTCAAGACTGAGGCGAGGGCGTGCCGGACCTGCAGATAACGAAAGAATTCCCTACCATTCAAACCATATTCCGCCTGGAGGGTCTGGAACGACTTCACACTACCTTTCGAACATACATCACCCACCTTACATATCCCAATCATCTCCCAGCGGTCGAAGGCCTTAGTAGACCAGAGACACCCCAGACGTTCCGAGGCATAAAGCGGCGTTGCCAGCGTCATTCGATCCTCCCACCCCAAACTCACATTCGCGGCTCGCCACACAGTTACTGCAATCCTGGACGGGCCCACAAGATGGCGCCCGGCTGATCGAGAATAAAGCGCTCTATTAAAGTCCCCACCCGGCAGCTGGAGTCTATCCATCTCGAATGCAGGATTTCGACCCGGTGAAAACATCACGTGATTAATAGCAGACAAATGGGAAGCCCAATAATATCGCTTGATATCGGGGAGCACCATGCCCCCGTCGTACCAAGGGATGGTGAGTTTCGCGAGGGCAATACGCGGACGCCCGTCCCAAATCAATTGCCTTTGAAGACTTTCGATCTCTCGGAAATAGGTCTTGGGGATAGTGTCATAGGAGTTCTGGAGCGCGTAGAGGAACCGCGGCAAGGACATCATTTTAAACAGGGCCGCCCTGCCCAGAGGAGACAAAGGAAGCTTACGCCAACGGGCCACGTCCAGTCGCAATCTAAGCAACGGGGGGAGGAGATTACGCTCAAATCGGAGCGAGGAGTCCAACGTAATAAAAATCCCTAAATATTTGAAGCCAGACTGGACCACCTGGATAGGAAGTCTGCTCGGCAATGGGGGTAAAACACCCGAAAGAACATACACGCAGGACTTGGCCCAGTTAATAACGAGGCCTGAGTTGGCACCAAATGAAGTAAGAACGTCAAATAAAACAGACAGAGATTTACGCGGGGAGGTGAGATATAAAAGAATGTCGTCCGCGTAAAGCGAAACGCGGTCCTCAAAGTCCGGAGACCAGCGAATCCCCTTGAGCGAAGGTTCCCACCGAAGCCAAGCAGCCAATGGCTCCAAGGCGAGTGCAAAAAGCAACGGAGACAAGGGGCATCCCTGACGGGTACCCCTACCAAGGGTGAAAGGGGCCGAAACTCTACCATTTACCACTACTTGTGCCAGAGGTTCCGCATATAATAACTTGATCCAACCAATAAACTCAGGCCCGAAACCAAATTTCTCAAGAGCCGCCCAAAGATAAGGCCACTCCACAGTGTCAAAAGCCATTGAGGCATCCAACGATGCCAAAATGGCCGGCTCCGTCAGAAGCCCCCCCCTCGCAATCGCGCCGTGAAGACGACGTAGGTTCAGAGCCGTGTTGCGATGCGGGATAAAACCGGATTGATCTGGATGGACCAAGCCACCAATGACTGTCAGGAGGCGGGACGCCAGGAGTTTCGCCAATACCTTGGGTTCAACATTTAGCAGAGAAATAGGCCTATAGGATGAACAAAGGTCCTGCGGTTTACCATCCTTGGGGATGACAACTATCGTGGCCAGTCGCTGATCATAAGGGAGAATACCCCGTTCCCGGGACTCCAGAAACATGGCGCGAAGATATGGTGCCACCCTGTCGGGACGTAACTTGTACAGCTCAATTGGCAACCCGTTCGGGCCCAATGCTTTGCCCGAACGGAGTGAACGGATGGCAGTAGCTATCTCATCAACAGTAAAGGGGGAATCCAACGCTGCACGATCCAAATCGGAAACAACGGGCAGAGCTATATCACGCAATAGAAGGCGAGAGTCAGCCACACCTCTCACAGACACAGGGGTATACACCACACGGAAGTACTCAGCAAAACGGTGAACTATTCCAATCGGGTCCGTCACACTCTCACCACTCGAAGACTGAATCACGGGTACCACACGATTAGCTCTCTCCTTCTTATCCAGCCACGCCAACAATTTACCCGCTTTGTCACCCACATCATACAAACGACCCTGTTGCTCCCGAAACATCACTTTAGCAGCATCCGTGACCATGGACTTATAGGCAAATTGTTTCAGACCCAGGGCGTGGAGTTTCGCAGACGTGACACCAGATTCCAAAGCATCCTCCAATGCAGAAATCTCTCCCTCAAGATCCACCACCTCCCTATTCCTCGCCCTCTTAGCTTCAACAATAAGGGAGAGGGCCTGCCCACGAATCACCGTCTTAAAGGCCTCCCATAGGGACACAGCTGAGGAAACCGACCCCTCGTTATCCAGAAAGTACGCGTCCAAAGACTTAAGCAAAAGGCTGCGGGTCTCGGGGGAGGTAAGATACCACGGATTGATGGGAGCCACCCGGCCCACTGCCTCCACTCCAACCTCAAAATGAAGCCAGAGCGGAGAGTGGTCAGAGATACCCCTGGGTAGGTGTACAATCTCACGCACCGCAGGCGACTGAGCCGCAGGCATCAGGAAATAATCCAGCCTAGACAGACTCCCATGGGCCCCAGAATGAAAGGTGTATTGAAGCTGAGTAGGATGCAAAAGCCTCCAGCAATCCACCAAGCCAAAGGTATCCAAAAATCCACCCAACCACCGTTGAGCCGCAGGAGTATCCCTAGGGGGGTGGCGATCGTGGAGACCGGAGAAGACCGAATTAAAATCACCAGCCAGAAAGAGAGTACTATCTGGGAGGTCCAACAAGACACGGCCCAAATCTGAAAAGGTAGAAGTCTGCAAGCCGGGGGGCACATAAACAGTAAATAAGGAGAGGGCACGACCCTCATAGCGACCCACAAGGACCGCATATCGCCCCCGATCATCCTGAATCACATCATCAATAGCTAGGGGGAGGGACGCCCGAACAAGGATACCCACACCCCTAGAACCCGAGGTAAACCCCGAATGTGCTACGAGGCGATAGCCCCACCTATTCATTGCATGACAAACATTGCCTACCAAATGAGTCTCCTGCAGGAAAACAATATCAGGAGATAAACGTCGTATACATTTCAACACCACACTTCGTTTGATACGATCTCCCAGACCGTTAACGTTCCACGAAACAAATCTCAACCCGCTACCCCCCATCCCGCCCAACAAAGCCAAAACCCCCCACCAATGAGCATGACACCAGAAACTTCTTCAAATACAGGATAAAGTCGCCTTGAAAACAGAACACACAAACAACGAACTCCCGAACCACCCACCCCCCAAACAACAAGAAAACACCCCCCACCCTGCACCCCTGCAATAAGCTAAAAAGCCACCCCAACCTGCAGTGTGCCTGTCGCCCAAGAACCCCTATTCTACACAAAGACCCCGGAGGAGGAAAGGCTCCGTCCCACCCGCCACCCCGATCAAGACCAATGACGAGAAAAAGAACATACATCAAATCACATAAGCAATAGAGGAACATAGGCGTACACTCCTGGAAGAGTTATTCAAAACAAGGCACCAGGCATAAACGATATGTTCAGCTCTCTACACCACCTTCAGCACCGCCCGGGTGGGCATCGGACTCAGTCTCCGGAGGTCGGCTAGGCAAGGAGTCCAGCCAGTCATTCACAGCATCCGGCCGATCAAAGAAGAAAGTTCGGTCATTATACTCAACCCGCAGCCTGGTCGGAAAGAGCATAGCGTAACGCATCCCCATGTCCCTAAGTCGCTTCTTGGCACCACGAAATCCCATCCGCTGCTTCTGGACCTGTTGGGAAAAGTCCGGATAAAAGTTCACCGTGGCATTCTCAAAGGCCACCGGGCCCTTCACCCGGGACGCCTACAGGATAGCGTCCCGATCTCTATAGTGGAAAAGCTTTGCAACAATAGGTCTCGGCGGGGCGCCTGGCTTACCCTGGCCCCCCGGAACACGATGTGCACGCTCCACTGCGAAGAATTTACTAAGGCCAGATGGGGAAAGGTGGTTCTGGATCAGGTCTTCAACCAGGAGATCAACCGAGTGGGGTTCTGGGTTCTCCGGCACACCAACCACGCGAACATTACAGCGACGTGCCCTGTTCTCAAAATCTTCCAAGCGCCGGGTCATGAAATCGTTCACCCTACGGAGATTGCCAATCTCCGTCTGTATCTCAGAGACGTCCGCCGTGAGGCTGGATGATTTGATATCCAACGACTTCACCTTTTCGTTCGTTTTGGAGAGATCGGCTCGAATTAGGTTTACCTCGATTGCCACGGTGTCAATTTTGTGGGCCAAGGTTTCGTACTGTCGGCCTATTGACTCCTTCATGCCAGAAATGGCGCCCATGATGTCCTGCAAGGAAGGCTCCGTCGACGCATCCACGACGTGGTCAGACGCACTGGGACCGGGCAGGGCAGCTCCGGGGGACCCCTTAGAATGGGTATAACGGTCCATAACATTAGATTGGACCGGACCCCCGCGCAGAGGTGTCTTCGTCTTGCGCGTCTCCCGGTCCCCTCTGCCCGCCATTTTGGAGATGCGTCACAAGGAGATTCACCAGGGTCAACGGACCGGGCACCAGAAATGGAGGCCTCGGGACCAAAGGACCACCACAAGGGTATCACTAGGAGAGGGGCAGCCAAATAGAAGAATAGTCCAGCCAAAGGCCCGACAGCCGACGCGTGTCCTGGAACCAGCTCTGGCCCGACCCTCTCACCGATGTCCCAGTCAGAGGCAGAATCGAAACCGAAACTTAAGAAGGGGACCCACAAGTCCAATCCCCCTGCCGTTGTTGTTCAACTCCAAGACGGCCACCGAACCTCACCCAGTCCCGGGCGCACCTCAAGGGCGGAGCCCAAAAGTGCAATTCACCATAACTCAGGCACCCGGTGTCAAAATAAAGTTCTGAAAAGTCCAGGTAGATCAGCCCAACGTCCTCTATACAAATCCTCGCGAAAAATCAGGATTCATGCAGGATATTATGCCGGGAGCGGCGGGGGTCCGGGGAGCGCTGTGCTCACGCGGCCATCACGGATGCCCGCCAAGCTCCTCCTCTCAGAAGCTAGCGATATTGAACTCAAAACTATGAATCTATCTCTCTAAAGCATCCAGGATATATGAGATATCGTATTTACTTACAGGTATGAGAACAGAACCTAACATATAGTGAGTGAGATCGATAGAATAGGGAAGGTTAAGGTGCTGATCTTTTGTTGTCTGCTTTTGTCGCCCTTACAGGTCTACATCCCCGCAGTCCCCTTCCCTGTTTCTTTTTCCCTCGCTCAATCGCTCCCAAAAGTCTGTGCGTTCTGCAAACCGGACTTGGGTCGATTCAGAGGTGGGCCCCCATAGAGCATCACACAACCCTGAGGAACTGGATTCAGACGGCCTTGACACAGGTATCGTGCAGGCACCAGGTGGGGATTTCTGGATCAGTGCCCTGTGGGCGCGCTCCACCACAAAACATTTAGACAGTGACCCCGGAGGGAGCCAACTCTCCAGCCACTGGGTGAGGAACCACTCCATACCGCCCTCCTCCCCTTCAGCGTCTTCTACCCGGGATGCCAGCCCACGTTGGATCATCTCCAGAGAGGCTACTCGCTTCTGCAGGGTATCAACCACATCTTCCACCCCAGAGACCCTCGTCTCAGTCTCCGTAATCCGTGCCACCGCGTTGCGTAGATCTTGGCGTAGCAACATGACGTCGGATCCAACCACCCCAATCTTGGCATCCGGGGCCTCTCTCGACTGGGTGATGGCGGCCATGAGGGTGGCATTGTCGGGCACATCACTAGGCGTCCCCCCAAAGCCACTGCAGAAGCCCCAGGGCCCGTGAACTTGTCTATCGTACTTTGCTTGGACAATCCTCCACCCGGCCAGTCTCTAGTCATGGCAAGTCCGAGACTCCCCTGTGGTCCAGAAAGTGTTGTGCTTGGCCCCTGTACAGTGCCTTCCGGATACTGTGAGACCCCAAAATGCCAACAGGGGACAAGTTGCTGCGTAGCGCTACTGTTCTGTCGATTCACCCCAATGAAGGAGGCTAGTGTCCATCAGGGGGGTCCTCTCCAGTTGGTTCGGCCTGGCCGCCGAGCATGGGGTTGGCAAGAGGACAAGGAGAGGGGGATCTCAGGAATCCCACATGGTCCACATATAATAAGGACACCACTCACCGGGCCCGCTCACAGTCCGACAGTCTTCTCCAAGTACCGCTCCCAGCAAGGTGCGCAGGGGGCCCCCAAGACAGCCCAACTATAGTCCCTCAAGAGCCTCCACGCAGTGTATAGATGGCATCACTGCAGCCCTGACGTGGTACTCCGAGACCCTCTAGTGAGCTTGCGCAGCCCGATCGACCGCCGAGGCGAGCCGGCTGCTCCACAAGGGAGGAGGGAGGTATGTGTTTTGTTCAGTCCCCTACCGGGGGCCCCAAGACAGCACAGGCAGGGGTTCCACATATGACCCCACAGTTCAGCAGGCCCCAACACTGGTCCCTTGGTTTACGGGGGGAGATAGGCCCGAGAAGGCCTCACACCAGGCACTGGTAGGACCACAGATTCCCACCCGTATAATGGCTGGCGCTCCCTTGAGTAGATTGCAGATGACACCGCCCCGTGGCTCGACACAGCCGCCGATCGTTGGCACACAGTTCCCAAGGAGAGGAGGGCGGCAGGAGGGTGCACTCTGGTCACCAGGGAGCGTCACCCGTGATCCTCCACCGGGCCAATACGGCCCGATAGACCGCTGGTGTGAGCCCCGCTCGCCACAGGGGGAAGGAGCGCGCAGCAGAACCTCAGTGCCAGGGGAGCCTCTATCACCGGCTCGGATCAATTCTGGTGCGATGATTTTCAGCCCTCAGCCCAGCTGCACACACCCCCGGCTCCTCCCCATGCGACCCGATATGACCGCCGACTAACTGCACTTACTACACTTCAGCAGGCGAGGGGGGGCAGCAATCCGTTCCCGGCGGGTGCGAGGTAGGTCCGGCAGCGCACGCCACGTCTCAGAGGGCTCTGGGACAATCCTCACCACCGAGGCAGCACACAAGCTCTCGGCCCCGGCAAGGCCCAGCGCAGTCTAGTGCACCGGCCTCCGTCGCAGAGCGCCTGATCCCAGCGAAGAGGGGCCCGATCTAAGGCCTCCGTTGACTGCATCCGCTCCGAGCCACGGAGAGATGCGGAACCCGGCAGGAATGCAAATCTTCGGTTCACGACTCCTGCAAAGCACATTCTGGGCGTAGAAGTGGACTAGGAAGCAGGATATTGTAGGATTTTGTAGCGGGCTGGACGGAGCTCTCCTAGCACACTTCCGACATGATGGCTCGCTAGGCCACGTCCCTATTCTATATCTTTTTAATATTCTCCTTATTTGCATATATACTGGTCTGATTATTAATCGGCAAAAAAACTTCTTAACTTAAAATACTGATTGCTGGACATTATTATGGTACCAAATGGGCTTCATGAAAATTGAAAAGATTTATTATTGCTAACTCCCTTTGCGCCTCAGTCTACTTAAAGAGATACATCAGATGAGAGATTCACTCACCAGTGCGCTCTCACATGTAATCTCATCTTTTAGTGCAATCTCTTTCATTAGGCCTTTCCCAAATATAGAAAAAAAGAGTTGAGTCCATCCAGGTGGTCCTTCTTGCTAGGGCCTTAAAGATTGCTGCATAGGACCGACAACCCATATTGCCTTTCATTATATCTAGTCGTTCATCTGAGCATAGTACTGCTGGCCATGCAGTTTTTTGGGACCTGCATCAAACTTCAAATTAGATAATCCATCCAGAGGGTGACCCAAAGTACCCTGTGATAATATGACTTAAGAGGAACGCAAGGAGGCATTCTCTATATCTAATGCCTGAACCTGAGCGGTCAAAGTGCTAACTGCAGATGCCAATTTTTGTACTTGATCCAAGTCACAAATTGAGTCAGGACTTCTTTGGTGTCACAATCAGTCAGATCTGTCAGGCTAGTCAGAAGAATACCTTCTTGAAGATGGAATAGTTAAACTTTGTTTGGACTGAAAGTATGGCCAGGAGTTCCCTTTAACTTTCTCAGGCTCCAGGTAATGGAAATAACACTAGACCGAAGGCAAAACAGGTAACCAACTGATTTAACAACTTCCATACGAAAAGAATTTGCATAGGATTAAAGAAACCTCATGTGCAGGCAGACATATCCAAATAGGCAGGAGAAGCAGAAAATATGCTCAAAAATAGCTCATCAGTTTGCAGTTGCACAACTCAGAGTGAGCAAAAATGTAGCAACATTGTAACTCATCTAGCTGATTCCCCCATGTGCTTAAATACCAAAGTCCTCAAGAAGAACTACAGCTGAACTTGAAGTAGGTGTTCTCCATTGGTGATTGGGAAATTCCTGAGAACAGAAAAGAAAAAGAACACCAGCCGTAAGGTAATTCCGAGACTGGATTGAACAGAAGATAATTAGAGCTGACCCAAAGTCACTAAGCACTAATGGCATGTGCTCAATATCTCTACCTAGATGCAGACACCAGAAATGTAGTGTTATACGCTTTTTCGTGGAAGTCATAAGCTATAACCAACACTTTCTCTCTCCAGCTTTTTGGCACTGCCTACAATCCTATCCTTCTCAAAATGTCTGCTTGCCACATCAAATCTATGGTAACATTTAGGACATTTTTGGCTTCTTCTCCCAGCAAATTCTTTTTAGTCCACTGTTATTGTATGTAACTTCCTGCATGCCACAGCACTATGGACCATATGTATCAAATAAGCATTCTGTGATTACTGAATAGCGATTTTTACCGAATCGCTATTTGGTATTCGCAAAATGCTATGTATGTAAGGAATCGCCAAAGATTTAACGATTCCTTAATGTTACCTAATAGCGATTCGGTAAATAGCGAATCACAATTAGGTGATATTACTCTATTCATTTCCATGGGTCGGAAATTAGAGAATGTAAAGCCTAGAGTGCCCGGGGGCCTAAGGCACCCCTGAAGCATCCCAAAAAAATGTATGTGAACATGTAAAGATCACACATGCCCTAGGAGCATGTGTGCGCTACATGGCACTTTAAAGTAGGCGCTTTTGTGCACATTTCAAATTATGCACATGGTTCCCATTGACTTCAAGTCGATGGTAATAGCATTTCCTAAAAGCACAGTTTGCATTTAGAAAATTCTTGGCTCATGTGCTTACAGAATCGCAAACTGTGTTTCCCTATTTGCATTCGCAATTTTAGGTAATCACAAAAAGTTGTGATTACCTAAAATTGCGACTACAAAGCCTTTTTTACATCATGTATTTTGCATTCACAAACCGCCGAGTTTTCCGATTTCTACCGTTTCATACATGTGGCCCTAAATTCTCTTCCGCAATCATAATCTACTCTTCAAGAGAAATACCCATCTGCTCTGCACCAGACACCTCTGTCATGACATACTCATCCTCAGCTTTACTTGACACGCCCTTTTTCAAAGGAAGTTGTAAAAACAATCTGACACAATATTTTCTGATCCAGGAACATATCTGAAACTAACAGTATATTTCAGCATTAAAAATAGCCATGTTGGAGCTGTTCTGTTTGCTCCTTTTAAGGTAAAGAGATCAACTGGTGACTTATGATCTTTGCTCCTTGAGAAGATCATTGCTCAAACATAATGCCTAAAGAAAGTGATTTCTCACCACCCTGCCAAAGCCTTCATCTCTATATTAAAGGATACTTAGATTCCACTGTAATGTGGAATCTATCGGGCTTCTTGGAGTCCAATTCCCTCCTGGGCAATTCCCAAACGGGCTTCCGCCCCGGTCAGGGGACCGATACTGCCCTGCTGGCAGTCGTGGAGAATGCTAGGAGCATTTTGGATTCAGGGGGATCGGTGGCAGTGATCCTCCTGGACCTCAGTGCTGCTTTTGACACCGTAGACCATCAGGTGCTTCTCCGACGGCTGTCGGGGGTGGGGGTCTCTGGGATGGCCCTCAAGTGGTTCGCTTCCTTTTTGGAAGGTCGGACATTTGAGGTGTGGGAAGGCCACGAGAAATCATCCTCAGTACCTCTCCAGTGTGGTGTGCCACAGGGCTCATCGTTGAGCCCTACTCTATTTAACATTTATATGGCCCCTCTGGAGAGTGTGGTTCTGCCTCTGGGTATCAAGATCATCAGCTATGCTGATGATACTCAGTTGGTGGTAGGCCTTTCCCAGTCGGCTCACCAACCCGACCGGCTGCACACGTGTTTGGATAAGATCTTCACGTGGATGTGTAGCTCAGCTCTCAAGATTAACGGCTCCAAGACGGAACTGATGCTGCTGGGGAATTCCCCTCCCTCTTTATCACCTAGCAGTTGGCCCAGCTGCCTGGGACCCGTACCCACCCCCAAGCAGGAGATCAAGAGCCTGGGGGTGTGGCTCGAGCAGGACCTTTCTTTTAAAACACACGCAAAAAAGATCGCAGGCGTGTGTTTCGGCCTGCTCCGATCAGCCCGGAAGATTCTACCTCTCCTCCCAGTGGCCTCTAGGAGGTTACTCATTCAGGGGCTTATCATCTCGCGGCTGGATTTCAGTAACGTATTGTTTCTGGGTGCTCCAGAATCCACCCTAAACAAGCTGCAGCAAGTGCAGAACGCGGCCGCCAGGCTCCTGACGGATCTTCCTAGGCGTCGGTCGGCTCGCCCTGCGCTGAAGGCGCTACACTGGCTCCCCGTCAGAGAGAGGGTGAAATTCAAGGCACTCTGTATGGCCCACAAAATTCTGCAGGGGAAAGGCCCACCTATCTTAGGGGATATGGTTCAGTCTTACAAGGCCTCCCGCTCTCTCCGTTCTGACCATCAACACCTGCTGCAGGTTATGAGGGTGAGGAAGGTAAGAACCGGTGGCAGAAGATTCTCCATAAACGTCGCCACTCTGTGGAACTCTCTCCCTCTGTACTTGCGCTCAGAATCGAGTTTCTTACGGTTCCGTAAACTTTTAAAAACGTATCTGTTCCCTGCCTAATTCTTGTGCCTAGTGTGGTGGTGTCTTTTTCTGGATGAGCGTGGGGATGCCCAAGGGTAACCAGGCGCTATATAAAATTCGTTAATAATAATAATAATGTGTGCAGTAATTCTGTGGGCATTAGGACCTTCTCGGCTGAGGAGGCGGGATGAGGGAGGGACAGGGGAAGAGGTGGAGTAATGCCCGGCGAAAGGTCAGTGGTATGTTGATAGGGGAAGAGAGCAGACGGAATAAAGAAGATTGAGACTCCTGCACCTGAGTCTGTGTCCTTTGTGTTAGGACACTACAACTGGCGACGAGTGGTGGCCACGGGCCACGCGGCGTGGGTTTATCGCCTTGCGAGCGCTGGCTGTACTGCATACGTGCGTGGAGCGCTTGGCGAGGGTCTGCCTGGCGCGGTTCGGGAGCCTACCCCGACCGCGTTCCTTGATGAGCACCGCGATCCGCGTGCCTACCTCGGTCGCTTCTGGCCGTTGAAGGAGGAAGGGTGTTGAGAGCCCTCCTATCATTGGAGCGGCGTGGGAAGAGTGTGGGGCACTGGTGAACTCCCCCCCCGACGCCGAAGCAGCGCGGAGGTCCCGCGTTGCATCGTGTGCAGGAGCGATCTGGGAGCCCACCCCAGTCGCGTGTAACTGTGCCCCATACCTGTGGGTGAGTGGCTTTGTTTCCTTCCCTGGATGCTGGGGAGGTCCGGCCGGTGGAGGAGTTGCTGCCGGTGTGCATAAACAGGCCAAATCTCATGGGGTGTGAGAGTTCGTGGCGGCCATCTTTAGGTCAGGCGCCTGCACCAATCCCCTTCGAGGAAGTCCCGGCGGCCATCTTAAAGTCAGGCGAAGTGCCTGAAATAGCATCAAGCATTGGTAAATGTACTGGCAATTCATCAAGCATTGGCAAAAGCGATTGAAACATCTGAAAATAATCAAGCACTGGCAAATTCAATTTAAAGATCGGAAAATCATCAAGCATTGACAAAATCAAGTGAAATATTGGGAAATCATCAAGCATTGGCGATTTCAATGGAATGATCAGAAAATCACCAAGCATTGGCAAATTCAACTGAGAAGTTGCACACGTAGCTACGGTGTATTCTCCTGTGTACTAGTTGCTTCAAGCCCTTGCAAGTTTAAGTCCGGCACGTCCAGCAGGTAGTTGGAGTGCACCTCATCCGAAGTAACAGAGGAAGCTGTCGCCTCAGTCGGTGGGCAGATTCGAGAGAAGGCGGCCTCATCACAATGTCTAACTCACCACATCGTCAAGCGGGTCCGGCGCAAGCCAATGCTGGACAGATGGGGGTGTTTGGAGTGTTGTTTCTGCATCCACCGGAACCGTTAGTTCTCGAAACAGGAGGAGGTATGGGTCTTCGGTGGAAGGAGTGGCTTGAAGAATTTGAAGACTTTATGAAGGGTTCGCACGGAATGGAAGCCGGTCAACAGCTGATAGCACTACGGAATCTAATAGGAAAAGATGTCAGCCAAATCATAAAGGAATTGCCTGCATCTTACACTGATGTGTGTGATGCATTGAACCGGAAATGTTTGCACAAAAGGAACATTGACTATGAGAGGTACACGTTTAACCTAGCTGCTCAGGAAAAAGAAGAGCCCATGTGCGCCTACATCACACGTCTCAGACGATTGGCTCGGTATTGCGAGTTTGATTCTTTTTCGACTGAGGATGCCCTTCGTCTGAGAGTCGTCGAAGGCTGTCTATCCGAATCACTACGGCGGAAGCTGCTGAAGAAAAGTTACTCGCTAGATGAAATTGAGGAGATGACACGGGTGCACGATCAGGCTGAAGAACATGCCAAGAAGATGGAAGCCGGGAGAAGTGAAAAGCGGGAACAAGCTTTTGGGCTCCAATCTCGCAACACACGCAGATATTCTCCGGTAAAACCGAGGTCATCCCGGTCCAAACTGCCACAACAACCCGGGAACCGAAGACGTCGCAGCTCCAGTCAAAATAACAGACGGCG
This sequence comes from Lissotriton helveticus, assembly GCF_964261635.1. NCBI lineage: Eukaryota > Metazoa > Chordata > Amphibia > Caudata > Salamandridae > Lissotriton > Lissotriton helveticus. The sequence goes on along the minus strand of NC_136059.1, from coordinate 546,358,269 downwards.
TGAACGTCATCTCAAATGCTACCGCTGTGGCTATGACTTTCCCCACACAGAAGGATGCCCCGCCATGGGTCAACAATGCACGAAGTGTGGAGGAGAGAACCACTTCGAGAACATATGTGGAACTTACAAGAAGAACAAACAGAGAGATCAGGAAAGTTCCTCTCAACCATCAAGCACGCCTCACCATGTGAAAGCAGTACGTGATCACAGAGACTCCTCAATGGGGTCATCCCGCTCCAGCTGCCAGTCGCACCGGAGTTATCGATCCCGACTCACTCCTTCTCAAGAATCGAGGTCACTGTCTCCCATCTCACAGGATAGTGATGAATACATATGTATGGTCGCTGACCCTGACCGATTGAAGAAATATCCTCGGCTCAGCATTCAAATTGGCACGCACTGGACCAAAATTGTAATGGACAGTGGGGCCTCCCTCAACTACATACCAATGGCGGAATATCAGAGGGTCAAGTCACCACCGCAACTAAGCCCTGCTCATGTGAGAGTTTACACATGGATGTCCAAAAAGCCACTCCCCTGCTTGGGAAAATTTACAAAGCATCTCACATATCAAGGACGCACCATTTCTGCCTGTCATTAAAGGGCCAGAGGCTGACTGTCTGCTGAGTCTTCCGACTGCTGAACGACTAAGACTGGTGGACATCTTGTACAGGGTAGACGACGAACTTGATGTGGTTCAGAAATTTCCAAAGCTATTTGCTGGCCTGGGAAAGATGGCTCACTGTCAGATTCGATTACACAATAACAAAAAAATAACTCCAATAGCTCAGCATCATAGGCGGATCCCTTTTCATCTCCAACAAGCAGTCGAACAGGAACTACAGGATCTGCTTCAAGCTGACATCATTGAAAGGACGGATGGACCTACATCCTGGGTCTCTCCTGTAGTAGTTGTGCTGAAGATGGGTGAACCGGACAAAGTCCGTCTATGTGTTGATATGAGGGCGCCTAACACTGCCATTGAAAGGGAAAGACACCCTGGGCCACATATCAGTGACATGATCGCATCACTTAATGGAGCAAAGATATTTTCCAAACTGGATCTTAATAAAGGGTACCACCAGCTAGAGCTGCACGAGCAGTTACGCTACATTACAACATTCTCAACACATATTGGTCTCTTTAGGTATAAGAGACTCAGCTTTGGCGTGTCTTCTGCCGCTGAAATCTTTCAAGAAGCCATTCGAAAAATGATTTATCACATCCCTAACGCCCTAAATTACAGTGATGATATCCTGGTTTACGGGTCTACGACACAGGAACACGACACCACCCTGGAACGAGGCTGTCATGCATTAATGGAAGCTAACCTCACGTTAAACAAAGCAAAGTGTGAGTTCCATAAGTCCACGTTGAAGTTCTTTGGCCATATCTTCTCACATGCGGGGATGAGACCGGATCCAGACAAAATGGCTGTTTTGAATAATACTCCCAGTCCTCGTGATGCAGGAGATGTTCGCTCCTTTTTAGGGATGGCCAGCTACTGTGCTCGGTATATCCAGGACTATGCAACCATCAGCTATCGCCTGAGACAACTCACAAAACAAGGTCACCCGTTCCAATGGTCGGCAGGCTGTGAACAGGCATTCAATAAAATCAAAGCGGCGGTGGAGTGTGCTGACAATATGGCTTATTTTGATCCAAAAAAGAAGACAGAAATCACTGTTGATGCCAGTCCTGTGGAGCTGGGAGCTATTCTAGCTTAATATGACTGAAAATGAACAATGGTACATAATTGCATATTCACAGCCAGAGAAAGAAAGCTTGGCTGTTGTGTGGGCCTGTGAGCATTTTCACATTTTTATATATGGAAAACATTTCACGCTGATTACTGATCATCAGGCCCTCATTACTATCTTTGGTAACCCTAGAGCTAAGATGCCACCGAGAATTGAACGCTGGGGTCTTCGTCTCCAAGAATACACTTACACGATTGTGCACAAGCCCGGAAAAGCAGAAAACCCTGCTGATTACATGTCGAGGCACCCTAAAGAGACAACCAAGTGTAGATCGTCTGTGGCCGAGGAATATGTCTGTTTTGTGGTAGATCAGGCCCGGCCACCAGCCATCCCGCTGGAAGCCATCCTGGATGCCACTCTTGAAGATGCCACTCTACAAGACGTCAAGCGTCGCCTACATAACAATGACTGGAGACACTTAGATGTCAACCCACCTAACAGTCCAATTGATAGACATGAACTTGCCGCTTTCAACCACGTGAAAGAGGAACTGTCTGTAGCCACCAATGGCCTGCTCTTATGAGACAATCGAATAGTTATCCCAAGACACTTACGACAAGGCATTATTAATCTGGCACATAAAGGCCACAGAGGTATAGTGGCCACCAAGAGAGCATTGAGGGAACGAGTCTGGTTCCCCGTATTAGACCAAATGGTAGAGCTTACGTTGAAGGACTGTCCCCAATGTCAACTGGTCAGTCGACCTGATCTTCCCGCACCATTGCAAATGTCCCGATTACCAGAGGGTGTGTGGCAGCATGTTGCTGTAGACTTTTTTGGGCCATTTAAATCTGGACAATATATCCTGGTTATCATGGATGAGTATTCACGTTTTCCTATTGCCCAACTCATCGCGTCTACAAAAGCATCCAACACAATACCTGTCTTGGATGAAGTGTTCGCCGCCTGGGGCATTCCCAAAATAGTGAAAACAGATAATGGGCCTCCATTCAACAGTCAAGATTTCACGGACTTTGCCAAGCATCTCAACTTCAAGCATCGCAAAATTACACCTCTATGGCCCCAGGCTAATGGAAGGGTAGAGAGGTTTATGTCTACATTAAAGAAAGCCATTCAACAGGCCAAACTATCGCGGAAAGACACTCAAATGGCGTTAAATGAAGTTTTGCAAGCCTACAGAAACACGCCACATTCCACTACCGGCAAGTGCCCCGCGACCTTAATGTTTGGCCGGCCGGTGAGCACCAGAATACCATGATCGACTGGAAGGAAGGCGTAGGGTCACAAGACTCTGATCTCGATGACATAGCTGTCACTGACCGACTCACGAAAGAAAAGATGAAAACTTATGCGGATCGCCGTCGGCGAGCGGCACCCTCCTCGATTCAAGAAGGTGACTGGGTACTAGTAAAACAAGAACAGCAAAAGAAAACTGACTGTCGCTATCATGACACTCCACTAGTAGTCACCAAACAAAAAGGAACCATGATCACTGCTGAATCGGATGCGAAGAGAATCACCCGGAATGTGGCACACTTTCAGAAATGCAGTTCTCAAGTTAAAGAACTGCTTACTAGCGCTGTCTCTGGAGAAACGAGACCTAGTGAGACTGACATCAGTGATCAGATCTCGAGAGTAATCTCTGATGGACGAGAATCTGACGGTCAGGATGTCCAAAGCCGTCCCCGCCGAGTCATCAAGAGACCGAGTCGTCTGATCGAGGAACTGTAACTATATGACATTTTCTCTTAATTATATGTTGAAAGAAGTCTGGACTAAACTCATTGTATTAAGAAAGGGGGAGATGTAATGTGTGCAGTAATTCTGTGGGCATTAGGACCTTCTCGGCTGAGAAGGCGGGATGAGGGAGGGACAGGGGAACAGGTGGAGTCATCCCCGGCGAAAGTGCAGTGGTATGTTGATAGGGGAAGAGAGCAGACGGAATAAAGAAGATTGAGACTCCTGCACCTGAGTCTGTGTCCTTTGTGTTAGGACACTGTGAGAAGTTGGCCTGATGTGCAGTGCTCACTATTCTAGTGATCACTATATATCAGTCCAAACAACCCTTATTGATGATTGGTTGTAAGTCAACCTTATAGACCAGCTATCCTAGTAGCATGGATACGAGCAGTCTAAGGCTAAGACTCTAGAGGGCGTGTTAAGCCAGCTGTTTTACCATCACATTACCCCTTGAACACCCAGTGAAAGGACACCACACAAGTTGTTATGAAAATAAACAGTGTATTTATTTATAACAAGACTACCCTGGCTCTTTATGAGACAGGGAGCTAAGCACACAACAAAACTCTTATAAAAATACTTTAAGTCGCACAATTTACACAAATGCCCGAGGGGCACGAAAAACCATATACTCTAAAAGGGGAATGCGAATTACTAGCAGGTAAGTAACAATTCTCAGAGGCTTTAGAAACGCTAGGCCTACAATACTAAACACTCAGGTTAGGAGCAGGAGGCCTAGGGACACCACGTGCAGAGTGGGAACTCTCACGCGTAAGGCGGGAAAAAGCCTATGGAAGCTAGAACTCACAAAGTTACTGTTCTCGGGCGAACCCGACTAGGTAGGTCGAAAACGACAGTGGATCTGGACCCTTGGATAGTGAGGCTATGCTGGGGCACCGAAATGCCGAAGTTACCTAGCCCAGGGGCTGCGGCTGCATAGGTCTGAAAAGACGTCGGGATTCCTCGTTGACGAACCAGGAGCCTGAAGAAGAAGTTGCTGGCAGGCGGCCAGTGAAGAAAAGTTCGAAGAGATCCAAGCCTGGATCAGGGAAGAAGAAACCTGAAAGCAGAGGGGACCAAGTTCTTGAATCACTAGCCAGTGATTAAGTGGGCACCAGGATGGCACCGGGCGAAGTCACCGCAGTCAGGTGAGTGGGCGCTGCTGGGCTCTGTAGTCTCACGGACCAGGAGGCGTTGTCGGCGACAAGGATGGAGGTACAAGCTGTCCCACGATGGATGATGCTCTCGACGTCGCTGGACCCAGGATTGGGGCAACAAGTCTTGGCAAATTCAAGCCCACGCGGTGGACCTAAAATGGCGTCTGGAGTGGACCAGGAGGGTCCGGGGTGCACCTCTTTTGGAAGGGAGCAAGGGCCAGTCTGGAGCAACCAGACCAGCAGCAGTGATGTCGTCGGGCGTCGTCAGGAAGGCCACAAGCCAGCGGGCTAGTAGCCAAACAACGCAGTGAGCAGCAAAAAGCAGAAGGGCCCCACGCAGATCGTGGAGATGCTGGGAGGCTGGACTTCGGTGCTGGAGCTGCTCAGGGTCGGGGCTTCTCGGTCCCCAAAGCACTCACCAGAGGATCCCTCGGCGGTCGTGCTGGAAAGAAGTCGTGCAGTCTTGAAGATGGCCGGTCCCTCGAGGTCTCGTCGCACCCACGGTTCTCAGCTTGGCTGTAGAGGTGGGTAGAGGTCAGAGGTGCCAGGGAAGCCAGTTCTCGTCGAGCTGGGCAGTCGGATTCCGGAGGAAGGACTTGCAGCAGACCGCAGTGTTCTTAAGATGGTGCCTGCGGATGCAGGGTGACTACTCCTTAGCCACAAGGGAGAATCTTGAAGAAGAAATCTTGATGTCCTTTCGTAGAAAGTCGTGTCTTGATTCCAAAGATGATCTAATTTGGAAGGGGGCCTGCTCCTACCTTTATCTGGGAAAAGGGGGCTGGCACGCGACTAAGTCCTGCCCTATGGGTGGGACCAGGAGGGGGGTGGTTACACCCCTCTCCTTTGGCGGGCTTTCCCCAGGCCAGGGGCTGGAGTGCCCCTGGAACTGGTTTCCGCCAGCCTATGCACAGTGAGCACCGGGGTGCCACTTGCAGTCACCTTCCTCTGTAGCCCTGCCTACCTGGAATACACAAAACCCTGTCTGGGACGGTGCTGGCACCGCCCCTGGCAGGAAACCCTTTGTCCTTGCCTCCTGCTCTGGGAGGACTCCCAGCAGCAGGAGGGCAGACTTGTGTCTCGGTGGCAGCATCCATTTTGTGGAGCTGAGGCTATGTCTGACTTTAACCGGGGTTACAGGTTACATACATGTCGTGTCCCTCTAGAATGGTGGAATGCTAACCCCGTCGCCAGAATTGGCGAGGGGTTAGTATTCCAATTCGTATGACACCTTACTCGACATGTTTTGATAAAGCGATACCAGAGTTGGCATATAACCGCGAGGATTATAATGCACTTAAGAGTATATGGTATGCGATATCATGGAAACGGCTAAGGGATGGATCCCGAAAGCCGCAGACAGGCTCAGCTCATGCCAGAGCACCATCTCACACGATTCCAAGCACTCTGCCTTCAGGATTGTTAAGGCCTGCCATAGGAGTGACTGATAGGAGATCTGTGTGTCCATTTTTAGGGTTAGATATAGGTATACTATATCTAAAGCAAAGGGTGATTACACCACCTTGCCCCAGCTGTCGTGCAGCCAGTTGTGTCAGTTTAGTTAGTCAGCCCAGGGGTGGCACAATACATGCTTCAGCCCCTGGGAGACTTCTGGGTGCACCTCAGCCCTGGGTACAGGGACTTAGAGAGGGCCCAGTGCCAATTCAGTACCTGAGTACAATTTGGATAGAGAGAACAGCTAGGCTGTCGGTCTTATTAGCAGGCCCACAGCCAGGGAAAGTCGTAAACCAGTGCAGCAAAAAGCAAAAATCTGGGTGATCATAGGATTGCAGACCCTACTCTCCTACATGACCCCCCCCCCCCCAAACTTTGGGACAATAAACTAACCTTGACCAGGTGAGTCTTCTTGCTCTAAGTGGAAATACCTGGAGAGCCCATCAGCATTGCTGTGATCAGTACCAGGTCTATGCTCCACTGTAAAATCCATCCCCTGTAGGGAAATGGACCATCTAAGCAGTTTGGGGTTTTCACCCTTCATCTGATTTAGCCACAAGAGGGGCTTATGGTCGGTCTGAATGGTGAAGTGAGTGCCAAACAAGTAGGCCCTCAGCTTCTTCAGGGCCCAAACCACAGCAAAGGCCTCCCTCTCAATAGCTGACCAATTTTTCTCTCTGGGGGTCAGCCTCCTACTAATGAAAGCAATAGGCTGATCAATACCATCAAAATTCAGCTGAGACAGAACAGCTCCCACACCCAACTCAGAAGCATCTGTTTGGACAATGAATGGCTTGGAGTAATCTGGACTCTTTAGGATAGGTGCTGTGCACATGGCCTGCTTTAGGTCATTGAATGCTTTCTGACAGCTTGCTGTCCACTGAACTTTCTTTGGCATCTTTTTGCTTGTCAGGTCATTAAGAGGGGTCACTATGGACCCATAATTTCTGACAAACTTCCTATAATACCCAGTCAGGCCCAAGAAAGCTCGAACCTGAGTCTGGGTGATTGGAGGAGCCCAGTCCTGGATGGCCTGTATTTTACTCTCCAATGGCTGAACCTGGCCTCCACCTACAAGGTGGCCCAGGTATACAACCTGTGTCTGCCCTATCTGGCACTTAGTGGCCTTGATAGTGAGGCCTGCCTTTTGCAGAGCCTCTAACACTTTCCTCAGGTGGACCAGGTGATCCTCCCAGGTGGAGCTAAAGACAGCAATATCGTCAAGATATGCTGCACAGAAGTCATCCAGCCCAGTGAGGACTTGATTCACCAACCTTTGGAAGGTGGCAGGTGCATTTTTCAAACCAAAGGGCATTACCACAAATTGATAATGCCCACCAGGGGTAGAAAATGCTGTCTTGGGTTTGGCCTCCTCAGCTAACCTGATTTGCCAATACCCAGCTGTCAAATCAAATGTACTTAAGAAGTTGGCAGAAGCCAATTTATCTATAAGTTCATCTGCTCTTGGTATTGGGTGGGCATCAGTCTTAGTGACTGCATTGAGGCCTCTGTAGTCTACGCAAAACCTCATCTCTTTCTTACCACCCTGGGTGTGAGGCTTTGGCACTAGAACTACTGGGCTAGCCCAAGGGCTATCTGAGGGCTCAATGACTCCCAGCTCCAACATTTTCTGCACTTCTGTTTTGATGCAGTCTCTAACATGATCAGGCTGCCTGTAGATTTTACTCTTGACAGGCAGACTGTCCCCAGTGTCAACATCATGGGTACACCAATCAGTTTGGCTGGGTGTTAGAGAGAACATATGTCTGAAGGATTGCAGAACTTGCCTGCAATCCTGTTGCTGATGCTCAGTGAGGCTGCCACAAAAGACAACACCATCTACTGACCCATCATCAGGATTCTGAGTGAGCAGGTCTGGGAGAGGGTCACTCTCTTCCTCCTGTCCCTCATCTGTGGCCATGAGCAAGCTCATGTCCTTCCTGTCAACATATGCCTTGAGCCTGTTTACATGGAGCACTCTGAGAGGGCTCCTGGGAGTTCCAAGGTCCACCAAGTAGGTAACCTCTCCCTTTTGCTCAATGATGGTGTGGGGCCCAGACCATTTGTCTTTCAGAGCTGCTGGGGCCACTGGCTCCAGCACCCACACCTTCTGTCCTGGCTGGTACACAGTCAGAACAGCCTTTTGGTCATGCCAAGCTTTTTGAAGTTCTTGGCTGGCCTCCAGGTTTTTAGATGCCTTTTCCATGTACTCAGCCATCCTGGAGCGGAGACCAAGTACATAGTCCACTATGTTGGTTGCAGGCTTTTTGAGAGGTCTCTCCCATCCTTCCTTCACCAAACACAGGGGTCCTCTTACAGGATGCCCATACAGAAGCTCAAAGGGGCTGTAGCCAACCCCCTTCTGTGGGACCTCTCAAACAAGAGGCAGGGGATCAGGACATCCCATCTTCTCCTAAGAGATTCAGGTAGCCCATGAATCATCCCTTTGAGGGTCCTGTTGAATCTTTCAACAAGCCCATTGCATTGTGGGTGGTAGGGTGTGGTGAACTTGTAGTTCACACCACACTCCTTCCACATTGCAGTCAGATATCCTGACATGAAGTTTGTACCTCTGTCAGAAACAACCTCCTTAGGGAAGCCCACTCTGGAGAACACTCCAACTAGGGCCCTTGCCACTACAGGTGCTGTAGTGGTCCTAAGTGGAATAGCTTCAGGATACCTGGTGGCATGATCCACCACCACCAGTATAAACTTGTGCCCTGATGCTGTCTGGGGTTCCATTGGACCAACAATGTCAATCCCCACTCTTTCAAAGGGGACCCCCACCACAGGTAGTGGTATGAGGGGGGCCTTTGTGGTGCCACCTGACTTACCACTGGCTTGGCAAGTGACACAGGAGCGACAAAACTCCTTGGTATTCTCATTCATGTGGGGCCAGTGAAAGTGTGAGACAAGCCTGTCCCACGTCTTTGTCTGACCTAAATGACCTGCAAGGGGAATCTCATGGGCCAAGGTGAGAAGGAAACCTCTCAGAGACAAGGGGATGACCAGCCTCCTGGTTGCACCAGGCTTGGGGTCTCTTGACTCAGAGTACAGGAGTCCATCTTCCCAGTATACCCTGTGGGCACCTGTGGCATTCCCTGCAGCCTCAGCAGCAGCCTGCTGTCTGAGGGGTTCAAGGGAAGGGCAGTCTAACTGTGCCTTCCCCAGGTCTGCTCTGGAGGGTCCCCCTGAGCCCAGAAACTCAACTTGATCAAGTTCAAGCTCTTTAGGCTCAGTTTCCCTCAGCTCTCTCAGATCAGCCTCCTCAGAGACTTGATCCTCAACCTGGGGCAAGGGGGAAGGCAAAGCCTTAACCCTACTGCTCTTCTTTTTGGAAGGTGTCTGGTCCATACTTTCAGGATCCAGCACCTGTTCAGTGGGGCATCTTCTGGCCTGTGACCTAGTCACAGCAAGCACATGTGCTGGCAAGCCTAACATCTCCATGTGAGTCCTCTGCTCCACTTCTGACCATAATGATGACTCCAAATCATTGCCCAACAAACAATCAACTGGGAGGTCTGAACTGACTACAACTTTCTTTTGACCCTTCACTCCACCCCAGGAGAAAGCCACAATCGCCATACTATGACTGGTAGTGGCGTTGCTGGCATTGGTCACCAGGAAATCTGTACCTGGCATGATCTGTCCAGGGTCCACAAAGTTAGGTGTCACCATGGTGACACTGGCACAAGTGTCCCTATAGGCCTGAGCCATCTTGCCATTAATCAAAGGTGTCTGCCTGTATTTGCCCAAAGTATTGGGACTTATATCAAGGGACATATCCATATCCCCTGTACAGACAAGGACAGCCTGAGTGAGTGTGCCAACTAAGTTGTCAGATCCCTCAGTTCCCAAGGTTAACCCAACTAATGCCTTGTGAGGTACACTACCACTACTGACTGTACTAGGGGGTGCAGTTGCCTTAGGGGCTGTAGTGGCAGGAGTTTGTCCTCCTCTTTTGGTGCACTCACTAAACCAGTGAGACTTACTTTTACAGTACTGGCACGATCTCTTTGACTGGCCTTCTTGATTCTTCTTCTTCTGGGAAGCCTGACCCCCACCCTCTTTGATTTGTTGGGGACCTGGTGAAGACTTCTGGTCATTTTGTTCACTCTTAACATTACCCTTCTGGTCTGCTTTCTTCTGACCACCCTGGTTCTGGTTCTGGTTCTGCTTGATCCTTGTCCTGACCCATGTGTCTGCCTTCTTTCCCAATTCTTGGGGAGAGGTCAGATCTGAATCAACAAGGTGCTGGTGCAACAACTGGTTCTGACAATTATTTAAAATCTGTTCTCTCATCATGAGATTGTACAACCCTGTGTAATCAGTAACCTTGCTACCCAGCAACCAGCCCTCCAAAGCCTTAGTGGCACAATCCACAAAGTCAGACCAGTCCTGAGACTGAGTTTTCTGGGTGTCTCTGAACAGCAACCTGTACTGCTCAGTGGTTAAACCAAACCCATCAATCAGTGCATTTTTCAGGACCTGGTAATCATTAGCATCCTCCACTCTTGTAGTGAGGAGCTTATCTCTACCTTTACCATCAAAGGAGAGCCACAGTATAGCTGCCCACTGACTCCGGGGAATGCACTGCACAGTGCAGGCCCTCTCCAGAGCAGCCATCCATTTCTGGATGTCATCCCCTTGCTTAAAGGGGGGCACTATCTTAGTCAGGTGTTTAGTATCTAAACCCTTCTCTCTATCTCTTGGGAGATTGCTGCCACCAGTGGGAGCTAACCCACTCATCTGCTGCTCTCTAGCCAAGGCAAGCTTCTCTTTGGCCAGGGCAATTTCTTCCCTTTCAATCCTCAGAGTAGCCTGTCTCATCCTAGCTTCATGCTCCATTCTCTGAGGGGAAGTCAATCTCCTCTGGGGAGAGTTCCTTCTCCTCTGAGAAGAGGCATTAGAGTGCAGAGATCTATTGGAGTCCCTAGAAAGAGATCTATCTCTCCTAACTCCAAGGTTAGGCCTACTTAGGGTCAGTACTGGGGGTCCCCCAGATCCTAGCCCAAGTAAGTCTATGTTGGCCCTAGTTAGCCTTCTGACTACCTCAAGACCTTTGTCTACCTCATCCCCAGAGAGTTCCTCAGGATCCTCCTCCCCAACTGCATTTACAGTGTTGTGGAGGTCTGGATCCCCAGTGGTACCCTCTAAGGCTGGCATATTCCCATCTAGCTGAGAAAGCTTTCTCGCATCATAAGTCTCTAAGAGACCTATTAAAAAGAGAATGTTGGGGTTAGACCCCTGTTTCAGTTTTCTGGAGGTACACACTTGTCTCATCTCCTGAAAACTGAGAGCTGCATATCTTGATTTGACCTGTGGAGGGTCAACATCCACAAGGGGAGTCTCAGTAGATTCTCCTTGGGTAGACATGCTCTTTCTAGTGAGGTGTAAGTGGTGCACTTACCTACACTATATGTTTGCCTACTGATCCCTTGCTAGAGTTGTAGTTTAGGGTGTGCTAGGCCCTAGGAGCTACAACAGCTGGTTCAGTAGAACTCAGAGTATTCTAAGCTAAGTTATATGTACCTTTAGTACTTATGTGATCTTTCACAAGATATTCTTAGGATATGTGTGGTAAAACAACAGCAAGCTCAAATCCCACCGCTGCCACCAATGTGAGAAGTTGGCCTGATGTGCAGTGCTCACTATTCTAGTGATCACTATATATCAGTCCAAACAACCCTTATTGATGATTGGTTGTAAGTCAACCTTATAGACCAGCTATCCTAGTAGCATGGATACGAGCAGTCTAAGGCTAAGACTCTAGAGGGCGTGTTAAGCCAGCTGTTTTACCATCACATTACCCCTTGAACACCCAGTGAAAGGACACCACACAAGTTGTTATGAAAATAAACAGTGTATTTATTTATAACAAGACTACCCTGGCTCTTTATGAGACAGGGAGCTAAGCACACAACAAAACTCTTATAAAAATACTTTAAGTCGCACAATTTACACAAATGCCCGAGGGGCACGAAAAACCATATACTCTAAAAGGGGAATGCGAATTACTAGCAGGTAAGTAACAATTCTCAGAGGCTTTAGAAACGCTAGGCCTACAATACTAAACACTCAGGTTAGGAGCAGGAGGCCTAGGGACACCACGTGCAGAGTGGGAACTCTCACGCGTAAGGCGGGAAAAAGCCTATGGAAGCTAGAACTCACAAAGTTACTGTTCTCGGGCGAACCCGACTAGGTAGGTCGAAAACGACAGTGGATCTGGACCCTTGGATAGTGAGGCTATGCTGGGGCACCGAAATGCCGAAGTTACCTAGCCCAGGGGCTGTGGCTGCATAGGTCTGAAAAGACGTCGGGATTCCTCGTTGACGAACCAGGAGCCTGAAAAAGAAGTTGCTGGCAGGCGGCCAGTGAAGAAAAGTTCGAAGAGATCCAAGCCTGGATCAGGGAAGAAGAAACCTGAAAGCAGAGGGTACCAAGTTCTTGAATCACTAGCCAGTGATTAAGTGGGCACCAGGATGGCACCGAGCGAAGTCACCGCAGTCAGGTGAGTGGGCGCTGCTGGGCTCTGTAGTCTCACGGACCAGGAGGCGTTGTCGGCGACCAGGATGGAGGTACGAGCTGTCCCACGATGGATGATGCTCTCGACGTCGCTGGACCCAGGATTGGGGCAACAAGTCTTGGCAAATTCAAGCCCACGCGGTGGACCTAAAATGGCGTCTGGAGTGGACCAGGAGGGTTCGGGGTGCTCCTCTTTTGGAAGGGAGCAAGGGCCAGTCTGGAGCAACCAGACCAGCAGCAGTGATGTCGTCGGGCGTCGTCAGGAAGGCCACAAGCCAGCGGGCTAGTAGCCAAACAACGCGGTGAGCAGCAAAAAGCAGAAGGGCCCCACGCAGATCGTGGAGATGCTGGGAGGCTGGACTTCGGTGCTGGAGCTGCTCAGGGTCGGGGCTTCAGATTTATATGCTTCTATAGCGCCTGAATAGACCCCCGAAGGGGTATCTCTGCGCTTTACCATACAAAAGAACCAGCTGCTATGTCCGGACAGTACTAATGGGTGGTGGGCGGGGGGAATGAATTAAATGCTGGAAAAAAGGTAAGTTTTCAGGGTTTTTCGAAAAGACAGGTGGTCCGTGCTAAGCTTTAATGAAAGGGGGAGGGTGTTCCAAAGAACAGGCCCTGTGTATGCCAGAGCCTTGCCTCCTTGGCGGGTTTTTTTAATTTTAGGAACCTTAAGGAGCTGGAGATTGCTAGATCGTAGTGAGCGGCCAGGAACATAAGGAAGAAAGGCTGTAGTGAGAAATTTCGGGCCCTTCCCCATCAGGCATTTGTGAATTGTACACAAGATTTTGAATTTGGTCCGCAGTCGCACTGGCAACCAGTGGAGTTCCATCAGCAGTGGCCGGGAGGGAGTCCTAGATGGGGCATTCATGACTAACCTCGCGGCCGTATTCTGGACCACCTGTAGTTTGTTAAATTGGCCTTCATTAGATGACAAAAGAAGGCCATTACAGTAGTCCAGTCTACTGATGACCAGAGCCTGGACCAAGGTCTTTCTGTGGTGATCCGGGAGGAAGGGAAACACCCTTCTCAGCAGAGAAATAACCCCGAAACAAGTGCCAGCAACCTGGTTGACATGATCTTTGAAGGTCAGTGACTGATCGAATAACACTCCCAGATTTCTTATGGTTTGTTTAGGGATAGGGGCAGGTCCCAGTTCAAGAGGCCACCACTCATTGGACCATAATGTTGCTGCTTCCCCATAGAGTACAACCTCAGTTTTGGCCACGTTGCACTGTAAGCAGTTGTTAGCCATCCATTTGGAAACTGCCCTCATCCCTTCTGCAAAAGTTCTTTGTAATGCAGGAGAGAAGGTCTTAAAAGGGAACAGAAGTTGGGTGTCATCGGCGTAGGACACCGGTATAAACCCAAAGGATCTCACTAAGTCAGCCAGGGGGACCACATACACATTAAACAATGTGGGGCTTAGGCATGAGCCCTGTGGCACACCCCTGGTGAGCTCCCTAGCGATGGATTTATGGGAGCCCAATCTGACTTCTTGAGAGCGACCCGAAAGAAAGCTCTCCATCCAGGACAGAGCCGTGCCTCCCAGTCCTATCTCTCTCAAACGACCGAGAAGCAATTCGTGAGACACCGTATCGAAGGCAGCGGATAAGTCCAATAGCACCAGAATCATCGACCCTCCACTGTCAAGCGTCATCCTGATGTTATTGGTGACAGCCAGTAGGGCGGATTCGGTGCTATGGTTGGGCCTAAATCCAGATTGTGAAGGATCTAGGCCATCCGCTGTCTCGATATAGTTTGAAAAGTGGGTGTTCACGTGCTTCTCTGTTAACTTGCCGATGTATGGCAAGAGAGAGATAGGTCGGAGGTTAGATAGATCCGTCCAGGGTAGGGTCGCCTTCTTCCTGATTGGGTTTACTACCGCAATCTTCCATTCCATGGGGACTTGGCCTTTGGTCAGGGAGGTGTTTATAACTGCCTGGATCGAGGGACCTAAGATGGAAATCAGGGGGGCCATCCTTTTAGCAGGAAGGAAGTCGTTAGGAGAGCCAGTTTTCATATGGCTGATAAGGGTTGCCAGGTTTTGATCTGTGACTGGAGGAATGACAAGTAGGGAGTTTGTGGCCTGAGTGCCGGGTTTAGCTTCAGGAGTGAATGCAGTAACCCCACCTCTAGAGGTTAGAATTTTGTCATAAATCAAATTTATTTTTTCCTCAAAGAACTCAGAAATTTCGTCACAGAGTGGTTGAGAAGCGTCCTCGGTACTTTCAGTAGCTGTGGGTTTAATAAAATTTTGCAAAATTTTAAATAATTCACGCGGACAGTTTCCTGCCTCCTCCAGTTGTACGGAGAAGTGGGCTTTCCTGGCTAATTTTATTTTTTTATAATATGATGACTGAACCTCGTGAAAAGCTATCCCGGCCTCTTCATTTTTAGATGTTCTCCATATTTTTTCTAAGCGTCTGCATCTCTGCTTTTCCTTTCTGAGATCAGCTGTATACCATTTCTCTTGTTTGGTATGGAGGTATTGTTTGTGTAGTTTGAGGGGGGCAAGGGTGTCAATAGCGGATTTCAGGGATTTGTTAAATTTCTCTAGTGCAGACTCAGCAGTGTCTGCATCCGTGACTATGGGTTGCACCCAGTATTCGTGCAAATTGGTCACGGAAATTTTATGCCATTCTCGGCGAAGAATAGGCAGGGGCGGAGCTTTCTGAGCTCGTTTAGTCAGTCCAGCCAGATAGAACTCAATCAAAAAATGATCTGACCAGAGGATCTTTTTTGCAGGAAGACATCTAATTTTGGTGCAATTAGAGAATATAAGGTCGAGGGAGTGACCACCTATATGTGTGGCACCGTTGTTCATTATTCTAAGCCCTAGATTAGATAAGTCAGTTGTTAAGTGAGTTGTTTCAGGATGTTCTGGATTGTCCATATGAATATTAAAGTCCCCGAGGAGGATAAAATCCTCCTTGGCTTTCATATGGGGGGCTAGTGTTTCAAGAAGGAGCAGAGCAAAGTCAGGATTAGGGACTGGTGGGCGATACAAGAGAGCTCCTTTCCAGGATATACTTCCTATTGTGATTTTAAAAATCATGCTTCTCGGTCCCCAAAGCACTCACCAGAGGATCCCTCGGCGGTCGTGCTGGAAAGAAGTCGTGCAGTCTTGAAGATGGCCGGTCCCTCGAGGTCTCGTCGCACCCACGGTTCTCAGCTTGGCTGCAGAGGTGGGTAGAGGTCAGAGGTGCCAGGGAAGCCGGTTCTCGTCGAGCTGGGCAGTCGGATTCCGGAGGAAGGACTTGCAGCAGACCGCAGTGTTCTTAAGATGGTGCCTGCGGATGCAGGGTGACTACTCCTTAGTCACAAGGGAGAATCTTGAAGAAGAAATCTTGATGTCCTTTCGTAGAAAGTCGTGTCTTGATTCCAAAGATGATCTAATTTGGAAGGGGGCTTGCTCCTACCTTTATCTGGGAAAAGGGGGCTGGCACGCGACTAAGTCCTGCCCTATGGGTGGGACCAGGAGGGGGGTGGTTACACCCCTCTCCTTTGGCGGGCTTTCCCCAGGCCAGGGGCTGGAGTGCCCCTGGAACTGGTTTCCGCCGGCCTATGCACAGTGAGCACCGGGGTGCCACTTGCAGTCACCTTCCTCTGTAGCCCTGCCTACCTGGAATACACAAAACCCTGTCTGGGACGGTGCTGGCACCGCCCCTGGCAGGAAACCCTTTGTCCTTGCCTCCTGCTCTGGGAGGACTCCCAGCAGCAGGAGGGCAGACTTGTGTCTCGGTGGCAGCATCCATTTTGTGGAGCTGAGGCTATGTCTGACTTTAACCGGGGTTACAGGTTACATACATGTCGTGTCCCTCTAGAAGGGTGGAATGCTAACCCCGTCGCCAGAATTGGCGAGGGGTTAGTATTCCAATTCGTATGACACCTTACTCGACATGTTTTGATAAAGCGATACCAGAGTTGGCATATAACCGCGAGGATTATAATGCACTTAAGAGTATATGGTATGCGATATCATGGAAACGGCTAAGGGATGGATCCCGAAAGCCGCAGACAGGCTCAGCTCATGCCAGAGCACCATCTCACACGATTCCAAGCACTCTGCCTTCAGGATTGTTAAGGCCTGCCATAGGAGTGACTGATAGGAGATCTGTGTGTCCATTTTTAGGGTTAGATATAGGTATACTATATCTAAAGCAAAGGGTGATTACACCACCTTGCCCCAGCTGTCGTGCAGCCAGTTGTGTCAGTTTAGTTAGTCAGCCCAGGGGTGGCACAATACATGCTTCAGCCCCTGGGAGACTTCTGGGTGCACCTCAGCCCTGGGTACAGGGACTTAGAGAGGGCCCAGTGCCAATTCAGTACCTGAGTACAATTTGGATAGAGAGAACAGCTAGGCTGTGGGTCTGATTAGCAGGCCCACAGCCAGGGAAAGTCGTAAACCAGTGCAGCAAAAAGCAAAAATCTGGGTGATCATAGGATTGCAGACCCTACTCTCCTACAGACACTACATCCACTTCCTTGAGTTCTATAGACACATAAGCCACCACGACCTTCCTTCAATTTCTCAATTGGAACAGACCCGCTCCTAACCTACAATCACCTGCATCTGTAACTATGACAGGTAGGCAATGTGTGTCAGTTTGCTGCATCAACAATCTGCGCCAAAGGGAAGACAGAAGTCCTACCGCAAACCTTCCACCACATGTGTTGGCGGGGTATGGAGGACCAGAGACACTTTTTCCCTGCGCAGCTGGTTCACAAGAAGGGGTATATGTAACTACAACACCATCCTCTGACATGGAGTTAGCCATGGAGCTAAAAATTGGTTCCATCACCGCTGATCTAGGCCTATTATGTGAAGATCAGAAGAAACTTTCACAGAGAGTCAAAAATAATGAAAACACGCTGCTAGAGCAACAACCACAGACTACAGACCTTAAACAGCACGTGATCATGTGTGCTTTCAGCAGGATAGAGCTGAAGATGGGAGGAATGATCCTGCAGCAGAAACATCTGAATAGTAGAAATACCTTAAGGAGCAGAAGAAAATAACCAGGATTATTGAAACTTAGCTCTTCACAACGTAGCTCCTGTTGCTTTGTATTCCTTTTTTTTTACAGTGTTAAGGGTGCATCACGTTTCCGCTGAGTACCCTGCTACAAGTGAGCAGCTACAAACAGTTTTGGCACAGAACCTCAACTTCCACAACCGTGGCTAAATATTGAAAGCCACTAGGAAGGCAAAACGCTATACTGTGTAAGGAGGTATGGCATTAATATGTCATGACTACACTCTGGTGGTGCAGCATCGCTGTGCATCGTGTATGGGTTTGAACTACAGTATACCCCATTATTTCTGACAAAGGTCAATATTATTGCAAACCAATGCTCTATTTTTTTGCTGAACCTGGAGATGATTGGATCTGGACTGAGCAATACTCAGCTTCAAAGAATGAACCAAATACCCCATGGGGCCCTGGGCGATCACCTGGATAGGTGCACCTGTGCTCTCAGAATTCGCACGATGGGTCTAGTTCTGCCTACTTTTCTACACAGTCACAAGAGGACAAGAAAGCTGCACTGATTTCTGCAAAGCGTCTATGAGCCCTATCTCACACCAGCACTGTAGCTGTTTTTGACTCACGCTCATCAGACAATGACACAGCAAACTCTTCAAAAAGCAAGGGGTCAGAGCACCTACCACAGCTTATCCTCCAAACTATATATGTTTTTATATAGGGTTGCCTCTGGTTTTTTCATTACTAATAAAGCTGTAAAACGTGTGTTATGTTACATGCATATGATGATGGGTTAGTAGAACCCTAGTATTGACCCCAATATAAATTGTATACCAATATTAAAATGTAAAGGTTGTAATCTATGCAGGATTTCAGTAGCATAAGGCAAGCCTGATATAACTTAAGTTAATTTGTTATATCAGTTGTATCTATTTCTTACAAATGCATCCAATATTTACTTCAATGGTACTGTATACTGATTGGGTGTCGTGTTCCTCCACACTAACTGTTTTTTTTCATCTAGCCAGAGCCCTCAGGAACATATAGCATGATTGGGAGAGCACTGCATGTCTGTGTATCCCATCACCCTACTTATTCCTGGTTATTGATCGTAGCCATGGCAGGCATGACGGCTATCAAGTTATCACTACAGTTTGGGCTTTGGGAGGGGAGTTGGGTAGTTCATACCATCAGATGCAATGACAAGTTAAAACGGTAAGCACAATAAAGGGTCTCTATAAAATATCTGAATACCAACATACTGGTGCCTACATGTCAGTTCCCTTGGACGTCTCAACGCTGTCACTCATATTCAAAATGAGAAGGTCCCAACAAATAATATGACCATTGCCTGAATATCCAAGGAATGGGCACAATGAACAAAAGACACAGTATATATGCCTTTATTAGATGTAGAGAAGTTCACATTGCATTTATCTAGAAGGTCCATTTAATGGCAGCAGAGAGGGCACAACTATGAAAGAGATGAACGGGTCAATGCTTTTCAGCCTATGCCAGATGTCCTCTTCCAACATGTTTCAACTCATGTGGGCAAGGAAAGGAGATATAGACAAGTAGAGGAACTGTAAGATGGCACCACAATTTTACTGGGTTATATTCATGCCCCAAACTCGGATCAGCCACTCTTTCCCTCTAAACTAACCACTGTCTTAGATAGATCGGCACACATACTTTGGCTGTTATGGGGTGACTTTACCTGGCTATTTGACCTAGATTGGTCAAACCCCACTCGCTCATTCTTCAACCATGCCAAACACAATAGCCCTATCAAAATGGTCATTACACTGGTGCCTAGTTGATGTACGGCGAGTAAAGAATCCCATCCTATAAAGAATATTCCTTTTACTCATCCCTCTCGAACAGCACCTCAGATTAGATTGCATGCTGTTTTCTAACCCTTTACAGCCTACTGTGGCCCTCACAGAATATATATTCATGACTATAGCTGATCATAGCCCCTTACTTGTAGACATTCTTTTTCATCTAGCAACTCTTGGCTGTTCCAGAATAGCAAAACATAAAAGAATGTCCCGTACTTTTTAGGTTTCGCCTACAGCACGCATGCTATTGTTATTAAAAAAAAAAGGAGAAAAAAAGCTTTAAAACAGCTTAGAATCCGCCTATTTCTTACCAATCCTTACCATTGGTTGGCTTACTCATCACTCTTGTTTCTTTGCTTCTTACTGGTCATGCCTCCTGCTTCTTGCTGGCTGCTCACATCCTTCTGCATTCATCTTGTGGCTTCTGTCCCTGTGCTGGAGCATGGACCCAGCTCAGCTTCCTGTTTAGGGCAAGTGTCCTTCCACTGGTCGTGTGCTGCTCCGGGTACTTTATTTACATTTCACCATGCATTCTTATAGGATGCATTGCACCGCATGCTCCTCCCCTGCACTCCTCCCACTGTCCAGTCCTGTAATAAAACAGTGGGAACATTTTGCTCTTCATGAGGTCCTTGTTCTTGCTTTAGCATGTTGTGTTATGTTATGTTAAATAAACTTCTATAGTACGCATCTACCGATAGGTGTCTTGGCACTTGCGGATCATGAGTTACTAAGCTAGTGCATTACTGATTCCTAAAAAGCCAGGTCTTCAGTTCCCTTCTAAAAGCAAGAAGGGTGTTATGTATATATTTTGCATTTAAATGTGGGACAGCGCACTTCAGCTTTTTTATTCTATTACATGTTTCCTCTGTAGTCACGTTCATGGTGTACTGAGACCCAGTAATGTTGTTTTTTTTTTCCACTGCACTTGCTTTACTTTCCCGGGAGGACCACACACAGCAATTCGCTCCTTCTCTCTAGCATAGGCAGACTGCGCTTTGAAAAGTTATTGAAGACAGAAACTTAGCATTTTCATATTCCTCCCAATTCTTTTTGCGCAGGAGTTGCAATATGACCTATTACGCATGTTACATTTTCTGTCACTCAACCTCAACTGCCCTGATTTATTTGCACCATCACATTCACATAATTACAATTGTTTTACTCCAATTAAATCTTCACAAATACGCAGTGGCAGTTTTATAACCCTGATGTCTCAACCCCCACTCCTCCCCCAACCCCCACTCCGGCGCCTTGAGACCTTCGCGGGTGAGTAGTGCGCTTACAATTCCCTGATTGATTGATTAATGTCTGGTGGCCTCTTGACTCAGTGATGTATTGGGGAAGGTTGCTATGTAGTGTTTGTATGTACATCAATGGTTCTTTGAAAGTCATCCACAGAGTTGAGAAAGAGCCCTCCTTGCACTTGTAGCTCGGCCACTCATGAACTGGATGCAGCCTGGATTCATTATCAGCATGCCAAGAATGGTTCAGGCCTAATAACTATAACCATCCATGGGACATTATTCTTTCTCGGGTTGAACCATGTAAGTTAAGCATGGAGAAGGAACATTTCAGCCTTTCTGTGGACACAGCGTCTGTTACCTTCTTGTTTGTACATTTGAAATACCTCTGTACTAGCTGTAGTAGGCGCTACGGCATGCCCAATGCCGTACTTGCTCGCATGCATGCACGCCCTGACCTCGCGTTAGAGGTCAGGGTGAATTATCAAAAGGGGGATGCTCCCAGCTCGGGCACTCAGTGCTGAGCTAGTTAAAGAGCCCACACTGTCTCCCGCCTCATTTGTTGCTGCCAAGTGCGTGTGAGCGCTGGTAGGCCTGACCGACCCCTGCGCTACAGTGGCGACAAGGGGACTGTACCCCTGTTGCTCCACTGACACCACCCACCACCACCACACCTAATGAGCGCTGTCTCTGCCTGCAGTCATGCTGCACCTGAGGGCAGTGACCCTTGGGGCCCTGCAGTATTAAGCCCCACCAGGGCCGGACTGGCTAGGCGTTTTGGTGTGCTGCCAAGCTGAGGGCTGATTTCGTTGTTGCAGGTCCCCATCAAAGAAATCAGCCCCCACCGCAGTGAAATTAGCCCCCAGCTTGGCAGCACACCAAAACGCCCGGTAGCCAGTCCGGCCTTGACTGCCCCGCCCGCGTCATCTACGAGGCCTTCTCCAGTGCCTGTCTTCACCTGCTGAGCCCGTGCCTGCCCCCTGTGTACCACTCTTCCTCAGCCTCCACACGAATGTCTGCTTGCTTTGCTCTACCACCCAGCATAGTGCCTCTCGCCTGCTCCCATGAACTATCCAGTGATTGAGCAGATCAGATTGAACTAGCGGACCAAAAGCTCTCTGTCACTCCTGAACCTCCCCCTCCCCCCATTAAGACTAAAGTGTCTGCAGTAGTAGTCTCCAAAGGATCCCCAAGGCACACCACCAAGAGTTCTACCTCAGCCGGGCTCTCTTCCACAGACTGCTGTGGCTACTGCAGGTTTTCCTCACATGCGCTTATGCTGATAGCCTTTCTAGAGGCAAGATCTGCTCCATATGTCTGTCCACAGTCCACACCACTTTGCCAAGCTCTGTTGATACGATTGTCGTGCCCCCCTCCCCCCATTCGAGGTCGTGGTGTGTCCAGAGACCAAGGGGTGAAGGTTGTTATTCATGACCATTCCACTGACCAGCTAAGTGGGCTGACCAACCCCCAGCTCCTGGTGCCCTAATGTCAAGAAGGAGGATGGTGAAATCTTCTTAATCTCCTCCGCTCTTCATCCTAGCCATCCTACACTCATCGACATAGGGGCATCAGTTAATATCACCAGCCTGGGGCAATAGCAAACCCTGGTTCGGCAGACCCTATTGTGAGCAACAAAAGCCCACATTTTCACCTACAGCAGCTCTAAACCTTTCCCACTGGTGGGAGTCTTCATCTCCTCTGTCCTACGGAACGCACTCCTGCACGGCATGGTTCTTTGTCACCTCTTTGGACTCAGGCTCTCCTTAGCTGCAGACTGCCAGCACCTCATTCATTTTATTGTAGTCATCTGTGACCTCTCCCACGATGTTGATTGCATCCTTAAGGACTTTCCTCACCTCTTCTCTGGCCTTGGCCGTGTGAAGGGACCTCCAGTCTCCCTCCACATTGATCCCAAAGTCTACTCGATTGGCCTACGCTACCACAGGGCACCTTTTCACCTCCATCCTTCATTGGAAGCAGAACTGCAAAAGTAGGAAGATGCCAGGGCCATCAAAAAGATGTCCGGCCTGATTCCGTGGGTGTCTCCTATGGTGGTCGCAAACTACCCAAAACAAACAGGTTGCATTCAAATCTATGTGGACATGCGCCTGCCCCACGACATCATAAAAAGAGAGCGACATAGATCCCCTACAATTGAGCAAGTTAAAGCTGACATTCAAAGGCTCTGAGTGGTTCTCAAAGCTCTATCTAAACTCGAAGTATTACCGGCTTGAAGACCATGAAGGCAGCAGATACATCACAATGTTCTCCACACATATTGGTTTCAGCTGTGCACAAGGCTTAACTTTGGGATATTGCCAGTGGCTGAGGTGTTTCAAAATGCTATATGTGAGGTCCTCACTGGCAAAGGGGTCATCAAAGTCAGCAATGACATCCTTATTCATGCACCCACTTTCGAAAGCCATCGCCACCAACTGCTGCTGGTCTCTCAAGAGTGAGCTCAGCTGACCTCATCCTCAACCACACAAAATGCCAATTCTTTTGCCAGGAAATTGGGTTTTTGGCTACATATTCTCTGTTGCTGTCATCAAGAGTGATCCATCCACATGCACTGACATTGTGGAAAAGGCCACAACATCCTCTGTATCGGATGTCAGAATCTTCCTCTGCCTCACCACATATTGCCGGAGGTTAGTTCCCAAACTTGCTACGCAGACCGGCCCCCTGCGATGCCTCATGAAAGCATCAACACCATTGGCGTGGGGTACACCAGAGGATGCGGCCTTCCAGGCCATCAAAAAGGCACTACTCTGTGACACTGTGATGGCCTACTTCGACCCAGCCAGAGACTCAGAGCTGATATTTGATGCAAGCCCTATCGGCCTTGGAGCCATTTCTATGTGACATGTTGGAAATGACTGCTAGGCACCCACTGCATTTGCCAACTGGGCCCTCACATACACAGAAAAGCGTAATGTGCACATTGAGAAGGAGGCTCTTACCATTAAATGGGGCTATGACCAGTTCCACTCATATCTTTACAGGTGTCCAGTCTATGTTATCACAGACCAAACACCCTAGCTACCCCTTTTTGCTGGCTCCATGTCACACCCACCTACCTTCTTTTAGAACTGGGCCCTGTAACTTCAGAAATACCAAATGACTGGGGGGTACAGACCTTCCTGTGACAACCCAGCCGAATATCTTTAGTGCCACCCACCTGCCGGCAGTTGGGTACCCCAGCCCTCACTCTGACGTGGACGACTATGTCCACTAGGTCATGGAGCTGGGCTGTCCCAAGTCTGATGCACTGTAGGACATCGCAGATGCCACTGCCTCAGACCCATGCCTCCATAATGCCTAGGCAGTAGCTATATCAGGGAAGTGGAAGGATTTTCTCAGTGATAGCTCCAGGTATGATGATGTCTTCCAACGCAACCACACTGCTCTCTGGAATATCCGCCACAAGCTCAGCGACACGCTGCCAAGCCTCCTCCTTTGCGGCCAATGATTTTTCATCTCTTGCTTGCTTCGGCCGCCTCAACGCCTTTGGGCAAAGATTGCACTTTATAAGACTAATATTCATTCATTCATTCATGTTAGCCCAGGCTCACACAGAGCATCAAGTTGCCATCAACATGAAAACCTGTCTGCGACATAAAGTCTAGTTTCCGGGCCTGGATGCCAAAGTTGACAGCATGGTCGCCAGGTGTCACCGGTGCCAAGTAAGCAAGCTGCTGGCAGATCAACAACCACCTGTTGTTACCAAATTCCCACAGAAGGGCCCTGGTGTGACATCAGTATTGATTTCGGGGTACCGCATGATGGAGGTCATATGCTCGTTGTCTTGGATGCCTTCTCAAAATTTCCTATAGTAGAGATACTTCAAACGACCACAATCGAACACACAAAAAAGTGAATTGACAAAGTATCTGCAAAATTTGGAGTTTCGAACACTCTCAAGAGCGACAATGGAGCCCCCTTTGAGGGCCAGGAGTTAACACATTACCTGCAATCCCTCGCCATCCCTCACAGAAAGATGACGTCGCACTGGCCCAAAGCTAACGGTGAGGTTGAGAGACTGATGCACACGCTCAATAAGTCCATTCGTATTACGTGTGAGGAGCAAACTGATGTGGAAGATGCCATCCACAAGACCCTAGGCACATACAGGCGCAGTCCACACAGTATAACGCAGTGAGCACCTTTAGTCATC
Source organism: Lissotriton helveticus (assembly GCF_964261635.1). NCBI lineage: Eukaryota > Metazoa > Chordata > Amphibia > Caudata > Salamandridae > Lissotriton > Lissotriton helveticus. The sequence continues at coordinate 546,333,422 of NC_136059.1, read as the reverse complement.
CTGTTCTGGAGGGCCATACAAGATAACATTCTCATGCAGCAATCTGGACCCCTGAACCAGTGGATGCTGCTGCCAAATAATGGAGATGCCTGCTTAACAACCATACAGCCAGCCATGCCTGGAGAGCTAAAGAGTCTGACATAGAGGTTGGTAATTGGGTCTTCGTCCAGAACTGACACCCTGGGGGGAAGTTTCAACTAAATTATAAATCACATTCCTTCCAGGTTGTTGCCAGAAATGACACCATGGTCACAGCGAAAAATAACTCAGACTGTGTAACAGGGAATGTGCCAGGCTTCACCAAGTGGCATTCCCCTTGGGTATCTAAATTGGACGGGGAAGACACTCCGACACCACGATGATAAGTAGAGGAGATGGCCTAAACCTTGCGCATATAGACAACACCCTGGAATCCACCCCATTGCCGCTGGTGGTAAGGCCCCGACACCCAGGGGATGCCAGATCCTCAGAGACACCTGAGCATCCTGTCATACCCCGGCGGTTCGAGTCCATCCCTATCAGCTGAGACCCGCAATCAGAAGACTCAACATGCTTGTTGTCTTTATGTGTGACTTAAGGAGTGCATTGCTAGTGACGGCACTGACCACAGCCTTAATCCCTGCTGAACTGCAAGTCTCAAATTAGTAAGTTATTTGTTCGTAGGTTTTGGAGGAATGTAGTACGGTGGTAGGGCATGCCAACGTACTTGCTCACACACACATACCCTGTCCTCACATTAGAGGCTAGGGCGAATTAATAAAAGTGAAACGCACCCAGCACTGGCACTCAGTGCTGAACTAAAGAGCACTCACTGTCTCCCACTTCATTTGTTGCCACTGTCACATTTGCTGTGCATTCAGACAGAGGTCAAATGTCAGTCTCTGGCTTCCTTTTGAGTTTGATGGATACTTTTCTTTCTCTGACTTCAAAGTGAGAGGATTTATGTGATAATCATGCTGGCTCTGGGCGAGTGCTTGAGGAAGGCTGTACGATGTTATTTTTTTTCTAGCACACAACAAAATGTAATGGCTGTAAATAGACTGCACAGATATTTCAGAATTGGAAAGCCCAAATAAAGCACTATTTTTGGTACTTTTGAGGTGTGGTGAAAACAAATATAATTTAAAAGGTTAAAAACAAATCAATACAGTAGGTGATGACATTTCCACATATCATTGTTTGTGCACTGTATGCTTTTACCAATTAAAGTGTATTTCTGGGCAAATGTAATGGTGATTTCAACTGAAAATGTGTTGTCTGTAATGACAGTGTGCTACCACACCATGCTTATTCCACTCTGCGGCACTCTATGCTACTCTGCACCACTTCACAGTACGCCACTTCACTCCACACCACTCCTATGCACCACTGCACTGTTTGCAACTGCACTCTACACTCTGTGGCACTTCACTCTATGCCACTCCATGCCCTTCTACTCTGCAAGACTGAACCCTATGCCACTGTATTCCATGCCAATGCACCATACTGTGTACCACTCCACTCTATAAAAGTGCACTCTATGCCAGTCCACTCTAATCTACTCTGCACTGTATACCACTGTATACAGTACCTCAATAGGTATGCTACATATTAAAGTATTTTTTCTAATAAAGATTGGTTCCACTGAGCCGCGGGGAGGTAGTATCCTGGAGAGGTAGTGATCTCAAGATTTGTTGACTACAGACACTCCTTCCCACCCTGTTCGAAGACTCATGGGCAACATTCTTTATCAGAATAAATAATTTAATATGTAGCATACCTATTGAGGTTGTCAGGCTCCGACTTCCGTCTCTTCGGAGTTGTGCTGAAATACCTATAACTTCCCCTTTAGAACGTCCCCAAAGTCTGAAATATGAACACAGACTATTAAGGTAGTTCAACGAGGGAAGGAAAGGAAGGGGACAGCAGGGAGGGAGATCTGCAACGATAAAGAACAGACTATTAGAATACTCCCCTCGTGATCCCCTGATGTTGACACACCCACTTATCTAACATAAGAAACATACTAACCATACACCCTCATACCTGTAAAGAAAATACTGTAGACTAATTCAAGGAGAAGAGATACGAGGTGGTACCAGAGATTTTGCCCAACTGTTGAAGGAGACAGAAAGACATGCAATGAAAACCTGTCTCAATGACGACTATGCTATTTCGAACAAAGATCTCCAAACATACCAAATCATGAAAGAGTACACATCAGTAACAAATTCCCTCGGACGTGATACCCCTCACTCGTGTCTCCTGCTTGGAAGAGAGATAAACAGTGTTGTGGAGAAAATCATAGGTAATTATTGCAGACAGGGTTAATTCTTCCTTAACGTAGTCTACTGCTGAATAGCCAGGATCCCCTGGGGGCCTAGACACCTCTAAACCAATATTGAGTGTCAAACAATCATAATTACGGCTATCGTTATAGCCCCTGGTTAGCACTAATTCGATAGTGCCAAGAAATGTTACTGAAAAACCCCAGAATAGGGTTTAGATTCCCCGGCCAGAGTTGACCAAGGATCGTCTGTTCGCTCCGGCGGGCAACAACTCTCTCAGCCGAGAGAGACTCGGGGATGTTCGTAATACACGCAAGACACGTGCATAAATGTCTGAATCTCAAATGCGTAAGTCGATAGCCATTCCAAGGAACCAGGATATCATAAAGGGCAAGAAACCAAATTGCATACCGCACATACAGCTTACCGACCCAAACAGAAGACTGTCACGAATTATCGGCACTGCCGACATCTCCGGCGAGATCTTTATTTCCGGGAATAGGCGTGCTATGCGTCACGTATGTGACGTGCCTCTCGGCATGCCGGGAAGTGTAGTCTTGTTTCCCTTGGGAGCCTCCGTGAGCGTATTGGTTTGGTCAGCGCATATGAACCCTAGTGGCGGACTCTGACAGAGGTACTGTATACAGTGCATGTTTAATTCTGACATGTTTCACCACGTAGTAGTATCTACATGTAAATACACTTTTTTTCTAATTAACTTTGATTTCAAGTTTGAGTGTAGAAGGGATCTCGTGGTCCTGACGAAGAAGCCAGGGGAGGGCTTCCAAACATGTTGACATAGGAGGAACAGCTCATTATAGCTCTGTTCCTTCATCTTTCTTCCCCATTTTTAACAATACCAGCTCAATGGAAAATTAAAGTCTTTTTTTCACAGAGCCAGGTATTTTTTTAATGTATTCACACCTCCACTCACCTTTCCACTCACATACCTACACCACACATAGTTGTGTCCAACTAATAGTGCTCCCACATAGTCGTAGGTCGTAGCACACCCCGTCCTGCAGCGGGGCGGGAAGACCTCCATGATGACGCATGACGCCAAGGGCCCTTTTGGTGTGTGAGGGGTATTTAAACAAAGCTCAATGCTTTCCATCACTGTAGGAGACACACCAAGGGGCCGATTAGGATGGCGGACGGACTTGCGTCCGTCCGCCACCCCAGAGGTGGAGGGACCGTCCGCAGGGACAGCGGCGGTCCCTCCGTGCAAATTAGGATGTGACCGCCACCCTGGCGGTCACATCCTGTATGTTTTAACATTGCGGCGGGTGCTGCTTGAAGCAGCACCCGCCGCAATGTTAAAACTGCATGTGTTACATTTACATGCACAAAGCGGCAGGCACCGCGCGGTGCCTGCCGCTTTGAGCATGTAAATGTTGGGGGGTACCATAGGTACCCCCCATGTGCTCCCCCCACCCCCCGACACAACCTGGGGGCCCGCAACGGGCCCCCAAAAGCCAAAGTCCACATGCTTTTCCACGGCGGAAAAGCAGCCACGGAAAAGCATGTGTTTGTGCAATTCCTAATTTGGCTGACGGTGTCTTGCAGACCGTCACCAAATTGCCCTCCTCACACCGCGGATCAGCGGCGGACGGACCTGCCATCCGCCGCTGGTCCAACCGCACTCCCACCGCCATCCTGATCTGGCGGTGGGTCTTCTATGTCACTGCGGCGGATAATCCGCATACTCCGGGCCGGCGGTGGCTCCCACCGGCCCGGAGTATGCGGATTATCCGCAATCATAATGAGGCCCCTAGTTTGGGAGAACACGGACAAATATCCTTCAGGGATGGATCTTTTTGTTGCTTATATATTGACCAGAGGAGGACGTATCCACCTCTTTTGCCTTCCAGGCATAACCTCTTCACTCCCTACTTTGATTATTTACTCTCACTGAGCTCTACACCAAATAATTCTACACCACCTTACTCAAAACCAATGCGCTCGTCAACTACTCTACACCACTGCGCTCTGTGCCACTATACTCTACTCTGCAACACTCAATGCCACTATACTGTACTCTGTAACTAAAACTTTACGTCACTGGGATAAGAAAAGACAGCCAATCAGTAGGATTCGGCTTGTTCTTGTTTCGTCTTTTTCTTTCTTCTTTTAATTTAGCTGCAACATAACAACAATTCTCACTAAAACATTATTTTCTTATCAATACCTTTTATATTCTTTTATCTTTACCAAATCTTACCAGAATCACTTTTGACTGTAGCCGTTCTTCTGATGCTTTTACTTTTTAGCCTGACAAATGTGTTTTAACATTTCTATCATGCACTGAATTAAATAATAAATATAACCTTAAATTTCTCTTGAAGAAGTTGTTTGTAGCTCAAAAGCCGAACTGCATAAGGCCTTTCAACGAACCACTTCAGGAAGATATTCAGGTAAGTGCACAATAATGTCTTTCATTGTTTCTTTGCTGAATGGTTAGTCTAGAAAACTCTTGTTATGGCTATTAAGGTAATTATCATATTGGTTTTAATCATTAGGAATCGCCTTGAGGGTTAGATTCTAGTTTTCCAGGAATATTTGTTCTATAATGAACATTTTTGTTTTATATATTGTTTTTCCCAGGAAATAATATCTAGCTCGAACATGCAAGTCAAGAATAATTGAATTAGAGAGGAAGACTAAAATGTACTTTTGTTACACTGACGTCTTGTATCGCACAAAGATTTGGGTTGAAGATGCGGTGATTTATTTCTTCTCACTGGCGTATTCAGCTCGCCACAATTGGCCTGCTCAGAGTGCAAGACGCTACTCCAAAACAGTCAAGCATGTGTCAAGCCGCGTCTCTTAGTATTTTCGGCGAGCATGTGCAGAATAGACTGACCTTGAACGTGAGGAAACTCTAACTTGATTTCTGGAACCGACGGCACTAAACGTCGCCCGCCGACACTACCCTCAACTAACTTCCACGATGGAGTACTGGAAACAAGCTTCCTCTTCAGCAAATCTCTCAGGTGAAGTGCGCATTTGAATGCTAGCGCGCGCTCACATTCCAATGGAGATTGAAGTCAAGCACTAGAATGCTGTTCAAACAGGCGGGTTGGCAGACATCTTGGATTTCTGAATCTGGCAACTCGTCCTCCAGCCCTTACCTTTCAGGATCTTAAACCCTTTCCTGGAATGTTTTGAAAGCACGATACTAGCAATTATGGGATCATGATGAGCAAACCTCCTGGAAATACTGACAGCAACACTGCACTCTATGCCATTGCACTCTGCGCCAATGGACTCTAAGCCATTACTCTATGCCACTGCACTCTCCCTTGCACCACTCCACTCTGCCCTGCACAACTCCACTCTACACCACTTCACTCTACTCTGTAATAATCTACTCTATGCCACAGCACTCTATGCCACTGAACTCTACGCCATTTTACTCCACTCTGCTCCACTGCACTGGACTCTGAACCACTCTACTCCACTACTCTTTCACTGCACTCTACCCTGAACCACTCCACTGTACCCAGCACCCCTCCACAATACGCCACTTCACTCTACACTGAAACAATATACTCTATACCACTGCACTCTACGCCACTGCACTCTACTCTGTGCCTCTATGCCACTGCACTCTACGCCACTGCACTCTACTCTGTGCCACTCCACTTTACGCCACTGCACTCTTTGTTGCCACTCTACTTTAAACCACTGCACTCTATGCCAGTGCACTCAACACCACTTTACTCAAAACGAATGCTCTCTATGCCACTGCACTCTATGCCAACTACCCAGTACCACTACACGCTATGCTAGTATACTCAACTCTACAATAATCAACGTCTGCACTCTATCCTGCACCTGTGCCAATATATGCCACTGTACTTTGCTCTACCCTGTTCCACGACACTCTATGTCAATACACTCAACACCACTTTACTCAAAACCAATGCACTCTACACCAACTACTCAGTGCCACTGCAGTCTATATCAATGCACTCTCACCACTCCTTTCTACTCTGCACCACTGTACTCTATGCCACTGCTCTCTGTACCACTGTACTCTGCGCCATTGCACTCTACCACACTCTGCAAGACTGCACTCTCCGCCACTACAAACTACACTACTCGGTACCACTCGAATCTACGCTACTTTATGGAACTCTATACCAATGCACTCTATGTCACTACACTCTATGCCACTACTTTCTACTCCTCTCCCCACCATTCTAAACTATTCTGCACCACTGTACTTAATGCCCCTGCACTCTACATCACCCTACTCTAGACTACTGCACTCTACCCTGCACCACTCCCCTCTGCCATGCACCACTCCCCTCTGCCATGCACCACTCCCCTCTGCCCGGCACCACTCCACTCTATGCCTCTTCACTGTACTCTGAAACAATCTAGTGTATATCACTGCAATCTACGCCACTGCAATTTACTCTGCATCAGTCTCCTCTACGCCACTCTGCATCACTGCAATCGGCACCAATGCATCCTACACCACTGTACTTTACACAAATTTACTCTAGACCACAGTATTCCACTTTATAACACTTCACTTCACGCCACTACACCCTACAATACTCCACTCTATGACGCTCTACTCCATTAAACTGTACTCACTCTATGACAATTTACTCCACTATATGCCATGCCAACCTACAGCATTCTACTCCACCCTACAACCCTACTACTCCACTCTGCACCACTCCACTCTATGACATGCTATGCTACTCCACTCTGCTCTACGGCACTCGACTCTACAACACTCTAATCCACTCTATGTCATTTCACATCTCCTACACTACTCCACTCTACGACAATCTACTCCACTTTATGCGACTCTACTCTACAATAGTGTACTCCACTCAAAGCAACACCGTATAAGCCACTCTACTTTGCTCTACCCTGTTCCACGACACTCTATGTCACTCCACTCTACAGCACTTTACTCCACTCTACTCCCTCCATGACACTCCACAACACTGAACACCACTCCATGACACTCAACGCCACTCAACTCTACTCTAAGTCACTCCATAACACTCCACTCTACTCTACTTTATGACACTTTATGCCACTCTCCTTTACCCCACTAACTTTTAGCCATGCTTAATTACAGTGACGCTGATGTACATCATGGCTACACAGGGCTTTAACTGGGCCGGGTTTCACCGGTGCTGAGCACCTGCAGTTTTTTAAAGGGGGCATCCAAACGGGTCACTATCGGGCTCTGTTTTGTGCCCTGGCACGGGCGATCCGTTTTTTTCCGGACTGCAGTGACAGCAGGCATATCGATGTGCGTGTGCTCACACTTCTCACTAGTTGAGAAGTTACTGCATGATGTCAAGCCAGGTAAGCGTTGTAGGGGAAGGGAAATCCTTTAAAGAGTCATTTTCTCTCTCGATTTCCTTTTTCTTTTTGAAACTCACGAGCAGCAACATCGTCATGGTGTCACCAAGGCTTTAAGTGGAAGCTTTTTCAATATTATATACAAGCCATTGTTGCTGCTCATTTATCTTATGCAACTAACAACCATTGACAAAGCCAATAGTGCTGACTTGTAGGTATAATGTTACTTGTTGTATCACATATCTGCATGCAACGACAGAAACAGCAAAAAACAAGTTCAGCAGCGCACTATGCTAAGCACAGAATTTTAGCTCAGGTGTTTTAAGCCACCCCCTTAATTACATTGGCCATGCCCCTTTATGAGACCCCCAGTTTTTTCATTCCACTTAAAGCCCTATGGCTACCATATATTGGCAAAGCCAATAGCTCTTGCAGGGGTGTGACCTATTGGCTTGCCAAAACTGGTTTTACTTCGATCCACGTTGTACAGCAATTCGCGCTGCTATGCAACATGTCTAAAAAACACTGACAAAACAATAGATTTTGTGTAGGTGAAACCTAGAAGCTTTGCCAATGTTTGTTTCTACGAGAGGATGCAACCGTAGATTCATTGCATGTTGTCTTTTTTTTATTTTTTTGCTCGGTTTGAAAAAGCAAGCTAAGCGCGTGCACTATTTATGCCCTCAAAAAAGACACTAATCATGTGGAAAGCACATCTCAAATCACATGAGAATCACAAACGTCCTTAGGGGAGGAGGGTGCATTGCATTCAATTGACATATGTGCCTGACCCGTACATGGCGCCTTGCGGGAAGCCTCAGCTGATCTAGTTATCACGTGATCACCATCTGATTCAGCTTAGCGATGACGACATTCTTCAGGGGGCCCTCCCCCCATTATGAGCGTGGACACCGCATGACGTCAGTTCCGGAGGAGAGTGTTGGATGACGAGTAGAGTTGAGGCTATCGGGCGGGAGCTGTAGTGACGCCGGCCCCAGCGCCCAGTGTCACCGGAGAACATACGCTGCAAAATGTCGGACTTTGACCATAACCCTTTCGCCGACCCCAACCCCTTCCAGGTGAGCAACTGGGGGGGAGCGGAGGGGGGCCTTGATGCTGGGTTTAATGTTGGAGAACGGGAGGTAGGATGGGACTAGCTGATGGAACACCCCCATCATCTTCTGGGAGAACACGGCGGCGCAGCCTCCTCCCCCTGCAGGTTGACAGGGGATCCTTCTCCCAGGAATAGATCCAACATGGAAGGGCCCGTTACCTGGAGACTACAAGCAGTCGTACAGATGATCGCATGCGGGTGTCAACTGACAGACAGCCTGAGCTCTGGGAAGAATGGCAGCAGGGACTGGAAGATTACGGTGGCACATAAAGTGCTGGCAGATAGGTCACCAGAAGGGACAGTACTTTGGTGAAAAAGGTGAGGTAGTCTAAACAAGGGGCGTGGCCTGTTAAGTGCGACTAGGAAACCTTTACAAGATAGTGTGGCTTAAAACAAGTTAACCAGAATTAGATTTGACTTGTATGATAGTAAGGTCTGTGACGGGAGTAGTCGTTTTCGGAATATGTCAAACAGTCCAGTTCTCCCTTTTATACGACCTTTTTTCTCCTGACGACGCGGTGAAATACTAAATCTACATATCTCACGTCTCTCTTTCTTCACTTACTTCTTTGTGTCCCCTCCCCTTCACTATGTTTTCTCTCTCTCTCTCTCTCTCTCTCTCTCTCTCTCTCTCTCTCACTCACACTCACACTCACACACACACTAAAAACATGCCTACTCTCTCATTACCTTACCAAAGTATTTTTTTTCCTTTGGCGCTTTAAGTCTTTTAATAGCTATGTACACCCCATTCACATATTCACTTAAAATTATAAATATATATGGCACTTATGTGCCACTTCCTCTGAGCGGTTGAATGAGCATGTAGTGTGAATACCATTTTGACCCATTCACAGGCACTGTGAGAAACTGGCATACCCTACAGGCCCCATTCCAGAAATCTCAATCGCCCCTTGTCATGAACACGCACCCACAATCTAAACTCACCTAAAGGCGACTCCGTTAACTACGCACTGTGTAAGAGACCTGTGTTGCATAAAAAAAATACGGAAGAAGCACAATCTCTGGAAAAAGCTAATATTCATGCGCAGTGCATTATTAAGTGCAGCCTGTGAATTGCAAGCAGGGATCCCAATCGCTGACATGGCTTAACTTACAGGTTTTTATGGTCATTGTTAAAAAATCAGAATTTATCGATTTAAGGACATGAATTAAGAGTGTTGTAGGGACCAATTTCAAAGTCTGTTATAGTGACTGCCGGTTCTGAATCCTGCGATACCAAAGGGAGTGATGGACGGAGCGTCTGAGCAAATCAAACTCTCACCCCCAGTCAACTGATCTGGGTTTAATCCATCATCATTCTTTAGCTCACTCCACCACCCCAGTTCAGACATGGCCATATGCAAATCAGTCGAGCCCGAACTGCCAAGCAGGGTATGCCCAGACGTGGGTCCCTTGATCATTTTGCCACTGGATTCAAGCTAGCCTGGCTGAGGACGGCTGATTAGTCAGAAACCAATCCCAGGATGCTGGTTTCCGGTCCAGGGAAGACATGGCTTGGCAGTTCGGGTTGGACTGTTCCCATGAGGCACAGGGTCAGACTGATTTGCATATGGCCATGTATTAACTGTGCTGGCGGAGTGAGCTAAAGAAGGATGATGGATTAAACCCAGACCAGTTGACTGGGGGTGAGTGCTTGCAATGTTCAACACTCCGTCCATCATCCCCTTTGGTTTTACTTTGTTCGCCCTAAGTTGGCAGGGTATGCCCAGACATGGGTCCCTTGCTCACTTTGCCACTGGATTCAAGCTAGCCTGGCTGATGACGGCGATTAGCCAGAAACCGGTTCCAGGATGCTGGTTTCCGGTCCATGGAAGACATGGCTTGGCAGTTCGGGCTGGACTGTTCCCATGAGGCACAGGGTCAGACTGATTTGCATATGGGCATGTCTGAACTGGGGTGGCGGAGTGAGCTAAAGAATGAGGATGCATTAAACCCAGATCAGTTGACTGGGGGTGAGTGCTTGCAATGTTCAACACTCCGTCCATCATCCTCTTTGGTTTTGCTTTGTTTGCCCTAAGTTGGCAGGGTATGCCCAGACGTGGGTCCCTTGCTCACTTTGCCACTGGATTCAAGCTAGCCTGGCTGATGACGGCTGATTAGCCAGAAACCGGTCCCAGGATGCTTGTTTCTGGTCCAGGGAAGACATGGCTTGGCAGTTCGGGCTGGACTGTTCCCATGAGGTACAGGGTCAGACTGATTTGCATATGTCCATGTCTGAATTGGGGTGGCAGAGTGAGCTAAAGAATGATGATGGATTAAACCCAGATCAGTTGACTGGGGGTGAGTGCTTGCAATGTTCAACACTCCGTCCATCATCCCCTTTGGTTTTTCTTGGTTCTGAATCCTGGCACCCACCCAACTTAAAACCCTGGATGGCAAAGTATTTAGTTGCCTCGATGGGCAGTGCAAGGCATAATATCAGCAATTGGAGTCCAATTGTAGGGTTCAGTGCTGTTTTCAACTAAATAAGGCAATTTTACCCTGCTCAGGCTGGTGGGCATGCTTCTTTTGTGGTTTTGTACGTCATTTAAGCATTCTATCCAACTGGGTTCTGATGGCACTGGAAATTTGGGTTCAGTAACCCATTCTAAACAGTGTATATCAACACACAAATGCTGTCGAAAAGGTATTGGTAACAGGAGAATTTAGGCACATGTTAGAGTTTGGCGGGGCAACCGTTTCAAGTTCTGACCACAGTATTAATGCGACTACTGGAAGCATTTGTCAACTAAATCCATGCACAGGGCCCTGCTACAGGTGGTATATCACTATACAAATAAGTCTCCCAATGTAGCTTTCTGATGTCCGGTTCCCAAAGGAACCAGACATCAGAACGCTACATTGGGAGATGCATATCCCATTCACTTTACAAACCTTTCATCATCACAGTAAACTCGAAACAAATCGATTGTGTTAGATATCTAAAATCTAGTAATATCTCACTTTTTAGATATTTTCTCGGCTACTGCAAGCCTGACAGGAAGTATCTGTGAATCAAATCTTAAATACCTCAAAGCATTGAAGAAGTCTCGTGAGGGACGAAACACGCTGCACCGGCTATCAATTCCTGTGCTGTGATTTTATGACTGAAAACCTGAATTTGAGAATAAAAGAGAACATTTTTCCAGTAATACGACTGGCAACTTGATTTATTTGGGAGACGCACTGTTAACATTATTCATATCTATTGCGGTTTTTCTCGACCCAATACTGTATACTTTAAAAAAACTATGGTATGACTATGGACACCAATTATTTAGCAACTCATTGGAACCTTTGAGTGCAGAGCCGTTTTTGTGTCTTTACATGTTTTGGGTTTTTCCCAATATTGGGGATGTAGGAAGGTCACGCCCTGACTCATTGCACTGTTCAATTACTACCATGTTAGACTGACTGGTGCAAGCTCTGTGTGCCTTGACCTTTCTTTGTGGTTTTGTATGCATATAAGTGATAGGGGCTTATTAATGCTCCTGGCAAGTACTGGGGTATTGCACGCTCTGGCAATATGTACTGTGTTGTCTGGAATATGGTACTTGAGCTTGGGAGGATTACATACACTGATTGGCACATGTGAGAACACTGCGATAAATAAGTTGCATGCATTGCGTGTAGAGTATGCAGATTCCTGTAAGATTAGGTGGTGCTAGTAGTAGGTATATCTATTGACCATACTCTGCCAGTTGTGCAGGAGATGCTGATAGCAAGATAGCTTATCACGCGTGGAACCGGAGCAACATTTGCTGCCGGAAAGTTGCATCACAAACGCCTGCCATGGGCATTGCTGACAGTTTAATACGGTGCTCTGGTGGTTATCTAGCATGATCATTGCATTTTTGATGCAAGTTGGGCAGTATGAAATCTGAATCACTGTCATTAGCAATACCCTTTGGAGACTACAACTGGGAGAAGAGGTTACTACGCAATAGGGCACCAGCTGCTAGCCTGCAGTCATTGTTGCTTGAGGGTGCGGGAATCTCCGACACAGTGCTATACGTATGTCAGGCCTGATGTCGTTGCTCCTCAGGATTGGATCAATGCAATAAAAGGGGCCCACCTCTAGATCATCCCAAGTCTGGATGTATATAACACAGACTATTAAGGAGATCAAGCGGGGGAAAAAATAGGGAAGTCCGGAGGGGAACAGCTGGGCGACTGGAACTGGATACCTGTGAACATATAAGGCATGAAATCAGTGGGAGAGGCACCCTAGGCCTAAATTCTCTCTATCAGATATGTTATGCTTTACACCCACCTGGTAGACCATACAGGTATAACGGAACGCAGAATGACAGAACAGGCTTCTTCTCAATTCCCAGACTTTCCTGCTTAAACATAAAAAGAAGACCATCAATACGCCCCTTCCTGCCCGCCTCTGTAGATAGGGTTCAAAAAGTATAATATGGGGAGAATAACGGTAACACCTACCCTACTGGGAATGAAAGGAGACCTGAATGCCTGTAAGGGGTCACGTGTCTATCACTCAGTCCAGAGAAAGGACAAACGACCTCCCCTCCGATGTGGAGATAATTATTGTTCGAGTAAGTGCACTGAGCACCCTATGTCTCTCAACCACCTAATATGGGAGTCTATAGGGTATCTCTCCACAATCAACGAACCAAACAAAAGAAAGATCAGCCCAGCAAGAATCACGGAGTGTAATGAACTTAATTCCCCCAGCAGATACGTCTCTGCAAGGAAAAGCAGGAAGCACACAGTGCTACAAGTACAAGGATACTTAGCCTCAGTATCCACCCGTGACACAGATCCCAAAAAAACGTGGAGTTTACCACACTCAGTAAAGTAAATATAGCGCCACACGGGCACCTCCCCAGAACGGGGAAACCTTATTTCGCAGGTCTCCAAACTCGAAGGTGGGCGCTTCCTAAGCCCCTCCCAAGTAATCCAATGAGGCGGTGTGCCCAGGGTTCAGGAATCAGCACACCGGTTACCGATGCGGGCGCTTCCTAAGCCCCACCAAATATTCCCAACAGGTTCACAATGTACTCCGATGAGCTTACAGCAACCCACCTCAGACAGGACAAAACGAAGAACAGGTTACGAGCAATCTACCTTGCTCGCCGGGAAGGAATAATCGGCAAGGCGTCTCTCTACTGACGCCGAGATATCCCCTTCCTGGTCGCATAGCGTCATTCCTACGCGACGCTCGAGGAATCATGGGAATTGTAGTTTTTCCTGCTCGATACAGTTCCGAGCTGCAGGCAGTGATTTACCAGCGGCCGGGGAGGTCTGACAACGTAGTTGGGCAGATTGCGCGTACCTGGCAGACTTTTGTGGAGCGAATCTTTAAGCATGATCCTTTCCACCGGGAGATATCTGTATGGGACCTTGCCCCGGTTAGGAGGGTGATGTTCAGCATGTCATAACGGGCGTGGCAGGAGGGGGATGTGGCGTACTGACGGACCTGTACCCGGACACGTGCTTTATCACTTACGAACAGGCATGCGGGGACTTTGGGCTGGATCAGGGACAATATACCTGCTGACCTTGGATGTAATACTTACATGCGGAGCTGGTAGGTGCCATATTTCCCTGTTGTACAAGGCCACGAGGGCAGATGCGGTTGCTCTGCCCCAAGGGCGTTCGCCACATGGAAAGCGGATCTGGAGGAGCCTCTGCAGGACAGTTTGCGGACTCACACGCACGATCTCATGCAATGCCCGCTTTAGGCTTATCCATTATAATTATGCACATCGTACATACATGCCCCATAGAGACTGCATCGCATGGCCCCGGAGAGATCCAACACCTGCCCTAAGTGTCACAAGGAAGGGGCCAATTTCCTGCATCTGGCCTGGGAGTGCCCTGAAATACGACACCTCTGGACAGAGGTGGTAGACAGGGTAAGGAGTAACGTTAGCTGTCGTGTGAAATTGATGCCAACCCACTGTCAGCTGGGGCTCATATGAAAACTACAAAAACAAAGCAAGACTGCATACAAGCTCCTCCAACTCCTACTGGTGCTAGCGCGGCATAGAATAGCAATTGTCTGGATGGGAGTACGCACGCCTCAGGTCACAGCATGGCTGAGAGACGTACTTGAATGGACACTAGCTGAGGCGGTACATATGAAAGCGTATCGCAAAGACGAGAAGCTAGAGGAAGATTTAAGGGCATTGAGGGAACTCTGCCATGACTTATTGGTTGAAGAGCTGACAAGTGAGCCCACAAAATACATCTGGAGGGACGACAGTACGAGCTTAGAAAAGGAAAGGGATTAGTTGTTTTTTTTTAGGACCGAGGGGTCTCGCATGCGATTGTCTATTATGTGTGTAACTGCCGGGATTGCAACTAATGTGCCTAAGTCTATGCTTTCATTGAATGCTGACATTTGATTGTATACCTGTGTGATATGTTACTTAAACATATAAATAAAGTTAATTAAAAAAATATGTTGAAAAATGAACTCACGATGACGAAAGCCAGAAATATGAAAATATATCAGTAGAAATAAACAAACATACACTATATGAATAGTGAAGTTTGTAAGCAAGGCACAACAATCCCATTAAAATGGGGCCACGTAGGTCAAATTTGGATAACAGAGAGCTGTTGGTAACTCAATCAGTGCTGTTTTAAGTCCAATTTCATGTTCTTGTCCCGTCTAGTGACTAAGACTCTCTTGAACTAGCTTACTTAACTATAGTACCTAAGAGCATTCTAAGACTAAATGTTCCAATGTTCCTAACTCATTTTTGCAACAATGGCAATGTGGATCTACTCTGGGGAGCCTTTAATACATTAATGCCAGTGATTAATATAATTAAAAAAAAATGTAAAATATAAAGGGCATTGGTAATTGGATCCCTAGGCAAAACTGCGATCTCAGCACTTGCCCATTATTTCCCTCGGATTTCAACCAATAATTTCTCTCCTGTTTACATTGACAAAAAATTCTTGTACTTGGTGGAGGTTTTCTACTGCCTACAGAGAATGATCAATCTGGAATAAATCTTCAGTATGAAAAATTTCATACTAGATAAATGTCATCTCCAATGTTGTAAAGATTTGAATTTTTTTTCTTTGTGGGATAGTCCGTATTCAGATTGGATACTAGCAAAATATTTTAGAGAATCCTCACGCACTAGTTCACCAGTCGTCACAAATTCCTTTTTCCTGCCATACCCGGCTATTGGAAATTGACAGGATTCAAATGATTTTCCATATCAGTTCATAACATTTAGGGATAATCAACCATTTGGAAATGGAGGCAAAATCCTAATGTGAGGCATCTAAACACAAAATGTTAGCCTTTTAAAACACTTAGTGTTGTCCAAATGTAAACACAAAGCCTTGAAACCACGGTACTTTTGGACGTATCTTAATTAGACTATTATCCACCCGTCTCCCCTATTCCAGGTTGGTGAGTGTCCTCATATAACTAAATGATGCCACCACATAATATATTTTGGTGTCAGTTAATGCGCAGCTACCCTTTAATAATATGCCATTAATATCAATGGGGTATCCCTGTATCACACAGAACCTGGGGAAATATGACAGTATGTAAAACAGACAGGTTCTGTCGAGAGAGAAACAATTGCTTAAAAAAATTAAGTTTGTCCTGTTCTGCTACGACGACCAGTCAATGGTCTACAATCAATTGCTAATAACCGCAATGACAATAGAGATTAGACTGAGAGAACATATCTGTTTTATATACCTTAATAATATGCAACACATTTTTCTTTCTGGCTCATTTCACCTCCCTCCTCTTGCTCTCTTTCCCCCACCCAGTTCAAATAAAGTTTTTTGATCTTTGAAGAAGTTTTTAGATCGATCAACAAGCAATGTCTTGAAACAAGAAAAGGCATTGTGGCAAGATTGTCATTTTAATAGGGTGAATCTGCCCTGTAAACATGAGTGGTAGCGTGCTCCGTACCAATAACATTAGACAATGCATGTTCTATTTTAGATGTTTGCTTGCACATATTTAGGCAGTATTTTTTGGTATATATGATGTAGTTATTCACAGATTTGTCGGTTTGGTGGACCTTCCTTCATTATAGTAAAAAGTAATATTTGAAGTCCTGTGCCTGTCATGTACTCCTTGTCACCCCCATGAATAGCATGCCACTGCAGCGACTGTTTAGTTTGCTTTCTTTTATTATGGGGCATTGTTTGCTAACAATTAGGGTAGGTTTGGGTGGAAGGTGTGACTTAGGACGTTGTGGGATTTCACTAAACTAAGATAGGCATCCTAAGATTGCTACGCATGTGGTTAGTCACTAGAAAAAGAATTTAAGCTTCTTGAAACTGAACGCGAAGTAAGTAAAGACAAGGATTCTCTTTTTAAATTGCACACACTGAAAGTGTTTAGGGATGCATCAAATTGTGAGGTGCTGGAGTAATTGGTAAAGGAGTTAGACCCTAGAAAACATGGGTGTTGAAAGCTTGAAGAGATGGTTCTCTGGTATTGCGCATCTGTGTGAATGATGGTATTATCCCAACATCGCTAACCTACACTTTATAAGTGCACTAAGGTAATATTATGCTTCCCGTTTGGAACATTCTGAAGGTGCAAAAGCAGAGTACTTGAAGGGTATTGCACTAGTCTGGATAGAGTGAAAGATGCAAGAAAGCATCTATTCTCCCTTAAGTCGTAGATGTTCAAAATGCCATTGCTAGCCTTGCTAATGGTAAGTCCTTTGGGGTAGTTATGGCCTTCTAGTGGAATTTTGTAAAACCATTTCTGATATTCTAACCCCAAACTACTGAACATTTATAATGCAGTTGACATCACAGACAAACAAACTTTCAGTTGATGTTGGAATATATAATTACCATGCTCAAGAAACCTGGTTGAAACCCTTGCCAGTACTCCTACAGGCCACTCTTACTACTGAATGTTAATAATACAATGTGTGCAAAGATATTGGCTCAGTGGTTACAGCCCTGATGTAGATGTTAGTATGGCCCAAAAGTGTTCATGTCCCAGAGATCAACTACCTTTAATTTGTGCACACTGATGGCTGTGTTGCATTAGATAAATCCATGTCTGCTAGCAGCAGCTGTCCTAACTGACCTGAAAAAGCATTTGACACATTAGAATGACAGTTTATGTGGGGGTATTTTTAGGGGCATGGTTTAGGCCAATATTTTTGTTTCTGATTAATCTACTATATAGAGGACCCCTTGCCCGGGTGAAAGTTAAAATAAATAAATGTAAAAAAAATGTGTACTCTGATACAATATCGATTTTGTAGGGGCAAACGTTGGGGCTGCCTGATGTTTTCTTTCATTTTTGCATTGACTGTTGAGTCCCTTGCGTACTTGTTTCACCTCTGCTGTGAGCTTTACATGGGGGACAAACCTCTCTTGATATCCCTCTATGCTGACATTGTGTTATATGTACAGAATCCAGTGTGGACCCTGATTATTAGAGATGCTATTTAAATTTGGTGGATATTCAAGGTTGCAAATTAATTGGTATAAGTCTGAGGGAATCCAATTATAGATGGTTCTCTTGCTTTTCATAGAGAATATACAGGTAGATGGAGTGTGGATGGGGTAAAATACTAGGGTTTCATGTGACAAGGGATACAACTGAACTACTTGGGCACAGCTTTGGGACATCCTTGGAGAGTTTTAAAACTCATAAGCAATGGTTCTTGCTCCCATTCTCACTTCTATGGCGGATTTCGCTCATCAAGATAGTAATATTACCAACGTTTCTATATGTGTTTAATAGTATCCCTATCCGCTTACAAACTGATTTGTTTAGCCAATTTATCTGCTATTAAGACTGACTGGGGCAGTGGACAGCCTCAAATTTAATTGAGAGTTTTGAGGTAGCTAATGACGAGGGGAGGGTTGTCTGTGGCAGATATATTATTTTCACTATTTAGTCATCAAGCGTACTTTGTTAAATATTGGTTAGGTACACAGTCCTCTCTTGGGCATGCGAGATTAGAGTGGAGGCTGGTCAGGCCTTACTCATTGGCATCCGTTTGTGTAAAAAAGCATCCATTGGGAGGAATGCTGTAGATGTAATTGGAGTAACTGGATGGTCATGATGGGGAAATCGCAAAAAAGACAGGCTATGACATACCCTGTTCACTGTTGAGTACAACATGCAATCCGTTTTTCCCACCCACAATTGAGAAAGCCTCTAAAAAGATATTGAACGATATGGAAATTGTAGTGCTTGGCGATTTATCATAGAGGTTTTATAGACCGGCAAGACTTTAAAGCTAAGGGTGGCAGTGATGCACTGGTGATTTTGGTTATAGCCTGCAATGTGCTAAGAGATCTGTGTTCCCAGATTTCCCTGCTGCCTCCTCCGGAATGCATGTTACTTACAGAGATGATTGTGGGGGGTGATGCTGGCCAAATGATTTCCTCTATGTACATGTAGATAATGGGTATTAAGAAAAGGCTCAAATATATAGCTTAAACTTGGGAGGCTCTGCTGGGTTATCTGACCCTTGACAAATGCTGGAGGTATGACTGTGCCCAGGTTAAGAAACCTTCTTTTAACTTTTAGACATTAATTCAATTGTTTCCTCCACCAATTATATTACACCCTGGAGTGTATAGCTAAGTCCTGCCAAAGAGGTGTAGTGGAAGGTAAAAAAAAAAATAAAGCAACAAATGTAGCTTTTCTTCATATTGCACAGTGGTGTCCCCTAGTGCTAGCATTCAGAGACAATATATTCACCTCCTTAAATGCAATAGCGAGTGTCACTGTGGCTCCATCTCCTGAGCTGGCCATATTTTGGCTTATAGATGATGTATGTGAGAAATTGTGCGGATTAGTAACTACAGCTCTACTCGCCAAACGACAAGTGCCTATTCTCTGGATGAGCACCAAGTCACCAAAGCAGGCAACATAGTTCTGTGATATGGTATACTGTAATGAACTGATGGATGGTTCTACTACAGGTGTGCACCACAGGGCTTGTTAAAGAGACTTTTGATTACCGCTCAAATTGTTTCTGTTAGAACAGTAGCCATAATCTGGGTATACATTGACTTCTGACTTCAGGAAATGTGAATTGGAGGATGCATGTCTGGTATATTTTTCTGTAATTGTTGATTGATTGTAGTAGTGTGGTGCAGTTATTTTATTATGCTGTAATGTATTTCCTACTAATTGCTAGATAAACAAGGCTGAGTTATGTCTGTGTTTGTCACAAACATATGTTTCCTTATGCTAAAAATCTAAATGAAATGTTAATAAAATAGCGAAGTATCTTAATGCCATGTTCTAAAATTGAAGATGTTTCAATCTGATCAATCTTTGCATTATTTATTTATGCATCCTGTATTATTTTTGGGTCTCCTTCTTAAGTTCTTCTGCTTCTCCTCTTCCTGTCCATGCCCTCCCCATCCTGTTTACATCCCTTCCTGCTGACCGATAGCGTCCCTGGTATCTGGTTGGTGCTGGTACCAATCTTTCTTCTACTGCACACCTTTTTATTTTCTTATGACTAGATGCTCATTTAGGCCTTTGTATCAGGAGAAGAGCCCAGTGTCCTGCTCTCCTGCCCTACCAACATGCCGACATAGTTTCTCAACCCTGCCAACTTCTTTATTTTTCAGTCCATTTCAATTTCAAAATACTCTATTCGGTTTTCATAGAGTCGGAAAAACCATAAAAGTACATATAAAAAGCAATGATTACATGATAAAAAATTAAAAAAAGTTCTGTATACATAAACATTAACAGCGTTAGATAAAAAGTAATGTTTTCATGAATTAAAAAAGATATTGAATTATCAGGGCCATTAAATAGATGAAGGAAAGATTTCAGTCTCATGGCTGCTCTGTATACAATTAAACTGAGTGTTGGTAAAGCGTGCTACCTTACCTTCTTAAGTCCGACCAAAACCTCATCTTCAGGTATTCAAGATCCGGTCTTTCTGTTTTCTGGCGTCTTCAGCTTTTCGAAAGATGTCAAAAGCCCCTGCCATACCACCTTTAGATCTGTATCAATGAGAATGGCTGGGAATTAGAATTTTGCCTTTAGAAGGCTCATCTTTTTTTGCTTCCTGGCCTTTTTGTTGGGAAGATCAGGGAACACTGAGAAGGTAAAGCCCAGAACGGTAGTGATGGTATTTTTATCTCATGCAAGGGTGAGAAATTTCTACTTGATTAGTTAGTCTTGGAAGTAGACAGTGAGAATTCTCAGGGCCCCACCCTCATTAGGGGCCAAAAAATGACTTGATGGATGGAAGCAGTACTCAAGCCTTACAGTAAAGTACTTTTTATTCTTTTCTCAAAATCCATTCATGTAGAAGCTCAGTGACCAATTTTAATAATGGAATTGTCTGTCTGTCCACCCTTAGTTACTACAGCTGCTCTAGAGGTGCACTCAGTACCCTCTGGGATTCCCTCAATGCAGATGTTTGCCTTGCTGGACCGATTTTTATAAGATTTTGCTTCTATGGCTTTAGTTTTACCATTTTATCATGCAATTTTCTGTGTGTATCTAGGCCTCATTTTCAACATCTGGTCCTCTGATTGTATATTGGGTTCAGATATCAAATAAGTCACCCTTTTCAATGAGGCTCTCTAAATTAGTCATGGACAATTCTTGGGAGGTTTTGATGTCCTTAACTTCTAGTAATGCCATTATTGAGTGATTTAGCAGAAGGCTCCGATTGTGAGGAGCTCTTGCCATGCTTTGAAATTTCCCCGACTGTGCCTTTTCCTGGTTTCACTGGAGAAGATGCTTGTACTTCTTTCCTTGCTTCCATCTGCGTTTTTCCTTGCAAGATAGAGGCGTCAGATTCACAGCTGGATTAATCTAATTCGTTATTCTAAGTAGTCTATAGAGCTGTATAGGGCAGCAGGCCTAAAAAAATCATCAATATTACTGGACCTGCAGGCCTAGTAACTTGAATAATCTACTCGATCTAACTGTAATGTACTTGACCCATTATGTCAACTTTGCAGTCCAAGATAGAAAAGTAATTGAAGATGTAAACTGACTTTTGACCTCTGTTTCTGAACACCGAATAAACGCAACAAGATAAAAAATAAGACTTAAAGGCATCTTTAATGCTCCTTCACTTTGTGAGTGAACAGAACACCTGTTTTGTTGTCGTGTATTTCTATAGGTTCTGAATCGATCCCCCTATTCCTGACCCTATTCTGGTTAAACTTACTAGCTAGTTAACTAACAGTCAGCCCATGAGGCAAGAAATCCCCCATGATGCAGATACCGTTATCTGACGCAGTCACACTACGGCACAGGAACGTGTTATCTGATTAGGTCATAACGCTTGAGATCTAATTAGACAAGCGATATTCCTCCAGCCCCTGATAAGGCATACGACGTTCTCATAACAAATCAAACCTATGACAACCTGGATAATCCGTGCGGCCATTGTTTTGATTTCACAGAGAACTTTAGTAAAGAATGTGCTAACGAGCAAGTCGTATGACATCTTTATTGACGTACCTATGTCCATCCTTACGTCAATCCCGGCACCTTTAAGGTATAAATATTGCCGACCTTGCCCTATGCAAACACACGCGTGGTGACAAGACGGAGCAGCCACCCTTGCCAAAGCCAAGAGCAGAAGCAGACCCCGCAGGCAGCAGCCCCGCCTTCCTGACGCGCTGAGAGACGCGCTGCTATCTCAAGCCGAGAGACCCAGCACCGGCGCTTCCGGGTAGCCCTCGCAGGCAGCCTGGAATATCGAGAGCAGAGAAAGAGATACCATTCCTCATTCATCCTAAATTCCAGGTACAGAACTGAATAACCCCTCCTAGAGAATTCTTTAGTTATTCACTTGGCAAAAACAAACTTAACTTAAACTGTAACTTTCTATTCCCGCCCACGCATTAGACTTAGGTCAGGTACACGGGGTAGGCGTATTTAGAAACACCAGTTGAGTACGTTTAGTCAAATGTATATGTGTATGTAAATATATTTTAATCATTTTAAACATCATATGGCTCAGAAACCATATCAATGTTTTTACAGTATTATTTTATACTATTGCTTCTAATGTATGCACTTTACTTAACTATAAGTATCGCAATAATATCGATCCATTTCTCTTGTACGAGAAAAGAGACTGATCAATAAATAACACCTTTTATTGAACACGCCCGTCTCTTCCTTTTCTCTACATTCTGATGAGACTAAGAATGCACGTACTGACTGAGTAAAATAATTGCCTTGTGCTCACACGACTCTCGAGATTGACTCTTGATTAGGGGAGAGCAAAGTTGTCATGTTCTATGGTTGTCAGAAACTAAATCCCTTCTTGTCTAATCAGGGAAGTTAATCCTTCCTTGAACATTCGAGAAAGTTTCTAGCGAACTCTGAGCTTAGCTGGCAAACCCAAAAATTAAGTCTAGTATCGACAGTAGTAGACCTAGTTAACGTCTGGCCTAGGCCTTTACTGCTGTAGGTACTATTCCAATGCGCAGAGCCTATTGGGAAAATAGGAACTACACTACATTGTCAGCTCGCCAGAATGGACGAGTAGGTCCTAAATATAGCTCACTCTTATAAAATAGGACACGCCATAGAGAGTGGGTGAGTAGATTTGTCGAGGCCTGAACTGTGTATCTTGAGCCCTGACTCATTACCTATGTGGCATAGCCTTTTGCTTTCATTCTTTTCTTTTGTTTACCCCTCTCAGTCCAAGCATCTTTTCAAGATTTAGATAGAGAATGGGCACCTTTAGCTTTCTATAGAGGGTCTTTCCTAGCCACTATTATATACGCTTCTCCCCAGATGGCTTAGCAAGGCATATGAGGAAGGCTCCAGTGATTTTTGAGGTTATACCTTAAAGCATGATCTGCCCTTTGGAATTGTAGTGAGTTAGGTTTGTTCTCACATTTGTTTACACCTTGAAAAAAGCTGTGCTTCTTTTGGATACTTCCTATTGGTAATGATCCTGCCTATCTTGTTCTTTCTGACTTTCTCATATCGAGTTCCTTCAGAAAGATATCCCATCTAACTAAGAGAGTTGATTAGTTTTATGAAGTAATTAACTGTGATGGGAATAGAAGAGAATGTGGTGCTCTTGGCAGAGAGGGTGGTTGAACTAGGATGTACTTCCTTTTTGGGATGGAATTGTGCATCAGACAACTAATTGGAGTTTCATTTCGGAAGAGGCAGATTTCCGCCACATGTCCTAGATGATATGGTCTTCTTTCTCTGTGGCATTGGTATAGCCTTGCCTACTTGTCATTTCATGTAAATGTTCCTTGTGTGCATCTGGATTCCTCACACAGAAGAAGTAACTGTATCTTCCCTAAATGTGGCACCTTTGGTGGGGTCTTTGCTGCTTGCCTCACCACTCCCAAGTGTAGACTTGTCTGAAAATGATTCTCTAGAATCCAGGAACACTTTTACTGCGGCAGCAGTTAGAGCTTGTAGCTGGGTTCTTCTGGTGCAGGCTTTAAATTTCCAAGTCTTACTTATTGCTTTATCTGGGCAATATTCATTGGCGTTCCTTCCGCCACAATACATGAGCGTGGAGGGATTGTCTGTCAATTATTAAGTCAGTCTAAAATCTTTATTCAGATGTTTTTCAAAGAACCATAAAAGAGCAGAAATAAAATAAAGCTAAAAACATCGACTGTAAAAAACAAATTAAAATGCATGTAAAACTGTTCATGGCTGCCTGAAAGGATTAACTTCACCTCATGTATCAAATAACACTTTCTCACTAGAGCACCACCAGATAAAAAACAAGACTTAGACAGGTAAATTCATCGGGTTATAACATTAAATAATAATGTGCAGGGCGTACTTATACAAATTCTGGTCTGTAAACAACATTGGCATCAGATGCTGGTGTAACATGGAGTGTAGCTCTCATGCCATGACCTTCTTCTGTCCGTAACTGATTCCTAACTCACACAGAGCTAACACACATAGATGGCATTTCCTTTTATGATTTGAGTAAAGTAAAACACCCAGTGGGATATTTATGATGTTTAACTTTTACAGTAACCATGTACCAACAACATTTAGTGGCTTTACACCCGAGTGTGACCATTTTCTTTGTTGTGGGAGTGTACTTTATTTAAAAGTCTTTACAACATTTTGGCACCGAGTTCAGCAACACTAGGTTGTCAGATAACTAATATTTGAATTCCCAAGTGTTGGAGGTGAGCTTTTTCTTGTCGGGCAAGTTTTTCACTGGCTTATCTCAAAGCAGGTATTGTGGTATTAATATAAAGGAACTTTTTATTGCTATTATTACTGTTTCAACTGTTCCCCCTCCCACCCCGGCCCCCTGCGTAGGACACCTTTGTGAAGATAGTTATTGGTATATCTAGATCGGGATCGAAAATCATGAAACACAAAAGGGCTGTTCTGTACCACACATAATAATTGGTACTTGAACGACTTGGAGATAAATCTTCCCTTTGCAGGGCCATGTGTTCTTGACCTAGCCAACTTGCATCAACAGCTGTCCTTGGTCGTTTTAGTCGAGAAAACCTAAGAAAAGGTTTGGACAGAAGAGCCAGATTATTCATTGCGCAATTTAAGTATGAATTTCAGGCATGTGAAACTACCATCTCCTGACGCCTAGGATATATTGTTTGAGGTCAAGGACATCAAGTTTTCATGTTTATTTCCTCTATTAGACAAATAGGCCCAAACCCCTGCAGTTCAAACCCTTTGGCTTGCAGTTCATATTACCACATTCTGGATCGGTGAAAGAGTCCTGTGTGCATTTAAGGAAAATGTTTGTCCGTATCGTCATGCTGTTCCAACTTGTATTTACCGTTCACTAATGCAAAGTATTTATTAATAGGGGAGCATTCTAAGGCCGTTCACTAATGCAAAGTATTTATTAATAGGGGGAGCATTCTAAGGAATTCGTAAGGGATCAGCTTTTACTACTGACCATGGTTCCTCTATAAAAATCCGTACACACATTTACAAAGTTTAACAATTTGAGGCTACCTATAAGGCTCCCAGAATGCACTCGGATAGATGCAAATAATCACGGAACGCTGAAAGCAAAACTGATGTTTCTTTGCTTTCAAAATAAAATGTACCAAACAAATGGCAACTAGAAGAAAAATATTTTTCTAAATTACAATTTTGAGGCAAATACATTAGGTCTGGCTTGGTTGCCATCCTGTTGGTTTTGTCAATGCGCGTTTTGTTTTGAACTAATTTTTGTAAAACGTTATTCTTGTAGGAGTGGCTGGGCTCTCCACAATGTAACAATGTAACAAAAGCATTGGAGACTACTTTGTTTGCCAATGGGGTTGGGGGTGTATACACACACACACACACGTACGTACTGGTATGCAAAAGGTCTTGACTTACTCCAAATGTAAGGGGCCGATTATTAGTGAAAGTCACAAACGTTTGCAGTTAGTGCCGATTTACGACTATCCTAAATTTACAGAAGTAGGCAGGGAAACTGTGCTTCTTATAAAAACTTTGTGAACTACATTTTAGCATTGGCAAATGTGTAAGTATGCTCATGCAAAAATCTGCTGAGCGTATGCAAGTTACCTTGCCATACAACCTCTTTTTATTCCCCACCCTGTTAAACATTTTAATTTTGCCATTCTCAAGAGTAAATTTCGAACCTTTCCCAGTGTGGGAAAACCAGTTAGTGATAATCATTCAACATGCATTTTTGTAGGTGTGCGCAGATTCAGTTGGTGATAACAATTCAACATACATTTTTGTAAGTGTGCTCAGATTCAGGAGGGTTTTTCAACCCTCGAACTACCACTTCTCGCTACTTCCAACCCCTTGCATTTATCTTATGGATGACAACCATTGTGGCCCATATATATAATTAAAGTTGGAGACAAGGTACATCTTGAACTTCAACAGCAAGAGCCCTGGAGGATTAAACAACACTGAAGATTTACACACCTGTTTATGATTGTAAATACTTCACTGAACCCCCATGGAAGTGATTTAATGTAATTTAATTTAATTTCACTTCCTCTCCTCTGACCCTATACTGCATTTAGAACCTGTCCCTTGTGTCCTTTTCCTCCCTGTTTTCTTTGAAACCTACTGTTTATAGATTTAACTTTTTAGTTATATCGTCTTGTTAAGTGGCATAAAAATATATTATTTGAACCACACAGTTATTGGACTTTGTCCCCCATGGCTGCCATTTTCTTCTTTTTACTCACAAAACCCTTATACTGAGGTTTTTAAACTCCTGCACTTTACCCACTTTTTGCACTCAATGACTTTCCAACTAATATTGTCCTTCGACTACCATCTGTTATTGACTTCTGATAACTACTTACCCGTGAGGGGGTTCTTTACAATAACTAATACACTCAGACTTATTACAACTAAGCATTACGCTATAAATTATGTAATGACCAACAGGCTTTAACCGCTGGGTAAAATATTTGTGTACATATATGAAATGAGAAGTTTTTATACAGAATTATTTTTGTATGATAATAATCATTTTAAGAATATGTATTGACTTATGTCGATTTGCACGTTGCACTTTTTCTTAAACTTAATGTTGCGCAATTATTTAAAATATTTATATTGTTATTCGTGCATTTAAGTTAAAAGTTTCCCTTTATTTGGTAAAATATGTTGGTCAATAACCTAGGTCATTTACATGTAATCTTTTGAGTTACTTCAAATAATCTCTATCAGATGGTGAATGCTTTGCTTTCAATAGCCTTAGTTTTTGTAAAGCTAGTCTATTTTTTTCGAAAAAAAGGAACATAGTTGTATTTCACTCTTTTTTTTATGTCCATCACTATCAGTCACGTGCATAGGGTGCTAGCTGTCTTAATGGTCCATTCAATGTTTGAACGTTGTCATGTGATCAAGCCACTCCGGTGGTGAAACGCGTTATGGCTGACTAGCGAGAAATAAACGCTACTTTCTGCACTCAATCTGGGTTCGTGTCTGCTTTTCGTTGCATGCACGCTGCATCTGATTTCCTCAAGCGGCCTCTGGGATATATATATATATATTATATAGTGTTAATATTCCTTTCTGAAGGGGCCTCCTCACACATCTTCCATCTGTGGAACTAGACTACAGGCATTAAGTTTTAAAGAACTCAAGAAGGAACAGATTTATCCCAACGTCTTCCCTCCGGCCATGCCATTAAATGGCCACCAAGACCCATTTGTCTGTTATTGAGGTCTAGGGTCTTTCTGCAGTTTAGTCATTGGAAGATCCTGTATAATAGGCCTATTTAATACTAATTGCTGTGTAACTTGCCTGGCATAAAAGTTACTATAATTTTTTGCTAAGGCATTTGCTATTTCTTGGGCTCTAGAAGTCAGCCCTAGCTGTTGGTCTTGAATGCAGGGAACAAACCTCGTCTCTGCTTCTCCATTGGCTAGCTTATAAATCCAGTTGCCGGTTTTGCCCCCCCCCCCCCCCTTCTCTATCATTCAGGCTGCCCTCATGGAATCCAGTTTCAGTGATTACCTTGCTGCCTTCAGACACTTGAAGGAATCCTCACTGGGGATAGGGTGAGCTGGTTTGTTGTGTGCTTTGAGAGACCCCATAGAACATGTTCTGTTGAAGCCTATCCTTTATTGAACTTCAAGAATGAGTCAATTTCTTCCCTCAGGCAATCATGAAGTTTCTCCTCTACCAGCTGCCAAGCGCTCAGCCTCCTTTTGACAACCACCCCCCTCCACAAGTTTAATTTATTGCCAACTTTGTTGGATAGTGATCCAGGAGGCATCTCTGCTAGATGCAGGAGTTGCTGATTTCCATAAAGTGTGTTTGCCGGTAGAAAAAAATCTAATCTGAACTGTCTGACACAAGTATGTGTAGTGAATACATTTTTTTTTTTTAGTCCGGAGGATGTTTCATCCACCAGATATCACTTAGACAAATTGACAGTGCTCATTGAGTCCTACTTCTTGCATGAGCGCGGTGCCCAGTGGAGTCTAATTTGGCCTTCATCACTGAATTAAAGCCCCCCACCAAGATCCGTTCTCTCTAGTTGGGCTTTATACAGGAGGTTAGTTAGCCGTAATAAGGTATCAAGTAATGTGGGCAGTACATATACATTAGCAACAGTCTAGATCTTACATTCCGAGTACCTGGATATTATAACCCAACTGGGCATTATGATAAGTTTTGGTTATTGCAAAAAGGAAGGATTTGTGAAGCAGGATAGCTACCCCTCTGGAGCCTTGAGTGAATCCAGAATAGAACATCCTATTTCCTCTCCAGGAATTGGAAATTTGCAAGGACGGGATGCGTCTTCTTTAGCAGCATGATGCTGGAAGCCCATTTGTTAGTACATTGCAGGAATGCCACCCCCCCTTTCCCTTATTAAACTTATTTCTTGATACATTCACATTCCATGTGTACCGGTTGCTGTAGTCCAGATTTCGCATATGCTTGCTTGCTGTGTATCATGTTATGCGAAGTCAAAGTGGCTGTAAACTAACATTCCAACAGTAACACCTCAATTCCAAATCGTCCCCCCTGCTTCCACCCTTTACTTCTTTTGTGGGCATATCTGTTACCTACAACACACACTTAGTGAGCATTCTTGGGGAATTGATTATCGCTTACTCAGTGCTGCTGTAATTGATAGCTAATGGTCGCTTGTAAGTGCATCTTTAATTCTTTCCATGAACAGGCTCTTACTTTAGTTTGTACATTGTGAATCATTATGATCTCCACAACCTCCTTCTACAAACCTAAGTGCCTGGTACACTCTCTAGGATCAAGTTCAGTGAACTTGTTAGGCAGTATATATGCTTGGGAGATTGTCGTCACTTAGACTAGATGATGGTGACATTGCCCTTCTCCGAAGTTTCTTTGGCTTAGTTTGTCATCTTCTCCCTCGTTACAGGTGGTACCCAGCAGTTAGAGGGCACCCACCACCCGTAATGTTAACCCGTTGGCAGTCCTCCAATTTTTCCTGAAAGTTGACAGGGAGTTTTCTTTCTTTCCCCTTTTTCCACAAGCCCACCGGCATCTTGAAGAAGAATGACTTTGTTCCGAACAGCATCTTTAGCTTTGCTGGATACAGCAGCATGTATGTGATATGCTTGACCCTGGGTTTTTCACCCCAGTTAAGGACTTGTGCTGCTGCACCTGGACTTGGTAGTCGGGGGTGGGGGAAATAAGAATTTGTCCAACTTGCAGTGGAGATCCTACTTTTCTCTTGCCATTCACAGAGTGGTGTCTGTTGATGTAGTTCAGGATTCTCCAAGGAGTCAAGATTATTTATTGAATTTCAATTAAATCTGACTTTACTAATGTGATTTGCTGATTTTATCATAATTGTGAGTAGCACTGTAGCTATCTATAGTATTTTTAGCTGTTCTGCCAGTAAATCTCTTGGTGAATCATAAACATTTGTCTGTTCTCAGGAAAATAGAGGACTTTTTACACTTTAATGTTCTGTTATGTTATGAATTAATTTCTCCAAGTTGAGTTAGTTGTTCTCTCATCTTTCCTTGGTGCATATGTCTTCATCTCAAGACTCATGTACACAAGCCAGGACTGGAATTAACTTTATTCTTGAGCTAGTGTGCGGTGGATTCATATTCTTTATTAAAAATCTCTTAAAATTGCTTTTCTGATCCTATGAATTTACTAAGTCTGATAGAGATCTTCATCTACCCTCCCACTACAAAGTAAAAACCTTTTCCACACTCAAGACCTGACACTGAAAATAGCATTGTAATGTAGACATTCCCCCAGTATACTGTCAGTATGGTTCTTCATATTCTACTGGATACCATTATAGAAGCCTACTGAAATAGAATTTCAAAATACTATTTATCCCATAAAGTTAAAACAAAATGTTACCATTTTTAAAGTGAGCAGATTGTGATATAGCAACTGAATTTTGCTCAGTTACCACAAGGAAGAAATGGCATATGAACAAAAGTGTTATTTATAACGTATGCTGTAGAGAGCCACTGTCTCTAGGTGCTGTTTAGCATGTCACCACAGTCATTAAACTTGACTCATGAATACATTTATTAAAGGAGGAAACTGAAACTGTTGCTGAGAAGTGTATTTCAGACATTGGTGCCGGCAATCGAAAGACGCTAACTGACAATAATGAATATGAATTAAGCTTGCATAGCTTTTTTTGTTAATTCTTTAAACAAAGGAACTTGAGGCCTGTTGTACAAGCCTATTTGCATTGCAAAGGGCCTCGTTCACAGAATCGGGCCAATTGCGAATGCAAAAAAAGCATTTTAGTATGTATTGATCCCAAATTGTGATTTGGCGACACATTCCCGACTCGCAATTTGTGAAATACATACCGATTTGGTATTTGGAGGGTGCTTGTTTAGGGCGTCTCTTCCAAATACCGAATTGGAATGGTAAGGATTCCTGTTTTTTTTTATTTGATTATGGACGCAAAACATTAATACTTTACTGACTACAGAAGAGTAGTGGTAATGCATTCACAAGCGATAAGTGGTCCCCAAGGGACCCCTTCCCCTTTGTAAATGTAAACAAAATGTGGGAGGCAGTGCTGCACTTCCTAGTGGGTTGCAAATTACGGCCTAATCATGTGGTAGTACATTTGCAATCTACTGGGAATCACTATTTTTAAAATAGAGCAGTCATACATTTGAAGTTGCAATTTCCAAATTGTGATATGGTAAGAATTGCAATCTGAAAATCGCAATTTCTAATGTTGATTGATCTGGCCCTTAAAACATTTCTCTTTTACTGGTACAATATGGAAACATTTTGCCCTATAAGATCATGTCTCCGAAGCGAGAACCTCACACGTGGATAGCAATGCTTCAAATGTGCCAATTGAGCTTCAGGTACTTGGTCTTCCCAAGTGGGGTGGCTGCCTGTTCAACGCCCACATTTTATTGTTTTGTGTAATTTAGTTTGACGTATCTTGGACGTCCCCAAATAGAAATGTGACTTTTTTTAATGCTTTAAAGAAACCCAATTGATTTTCTGTATTGGTTCCTAACTTTAGACAACCCAGGGGAAACGCAATGTTTTAGGTCATGTAATATATTTAGGATGAAGGTTTGGTAAAAATGCCTCTTATATTTTTAGGTTGAAACTACTAGCCAGCGCATGTTCAAGACATATTGTGGGATAATCGAGAACATACATAGACTTGGAGCCCGCCCATTGCTTACCATTGGTTGGCTTTTCTCTCACATTCCATTTGCTTGCTTCTTATTTGATAGCTTGCTTTGTCCATCTTGTCTCACCCCTGGAACATTACCAATTTAAATTGTGTCCTTCCAATTCTTACTTTTAGGGACCTAGCTTTTTCTTTTATCTAAAGCACTTCAAGAGAGTGCGTGTGTTTTCCAACTGTCTACCTATTGTACATCTTACCCCTTCAGTGCTCCATGTTGCTCTCCTTAGTTGCTGTACTTCTCCCCTGCCTGTTCCATGTTGCTCTCTTGCCTGTTGCTTTCCTCCCTGCCCCCACTTTGTTGCTTGCTCCCACCCTCCTTCTATTTTGCCCTTTACTTTTCCATCCCACTCTGCACTCCCCCATGCTTTATTTGCCCATTTACTTCTTCTCTGCCCTCCCCATGTTGCTCTCTCACCTGTAGCTTCTCCTCACTAATGCCCTCCTTGTTGCTTAACTCACCCGCGTTATCCTTTCTCACCTGTTGCTTGCTTCTCCTACCCCCACGTCGGCCCTCCATGTTGCTTCCACACAGCTTGGCCCTCAGTGTTGCATACATTCGCTTGACCCTCCATGTTGCTTTCCCCCCTTCCTTCCCTGCCCTCCTTGTTGTTCCCCTCCCCAATATGCAAGCTCCTTGTGTTGCTTCCTTCCTTACCACCTCGGTCCTCCATGTTGCTTAAGACCCTCTATGTTGCTCACCCCCAACCAACAGTAAAAAAATACTTGCTTTATTTTGTAGGCCCAAACGTGCTACAAATTGATGTGACTGCTGTATTATTATTTTTTTTACACAGATTTTATTGATTTTTTTAGTTATTATACTTAAACATCTCCCAAATATTATTGGGATGGCACATGAGTCTCATGGAACACCGTGAAGTAGTTAAACACAGTAACCTCAGGACGTCCAGCTTCTATTGATAATCAGTCGTGCTAATGAGCAAGAAAAATAGTGTTCTTCAAAATCCCTGGTTGAGCTCTAACCCTTTGTAGTTTATTGCTTGGAACTCAATGTATCAGTTATGAATCTCCTTGAGGTTCTTCTTCCCAATCAATGCCCCAGGAAAATTCCCTCCCACTCCAAACTCCCTCCCTCCCTACCCGCCCCAGGCATGTGCTTTATGACCAAACACACCACGTGTGGCTGTTGGCCAACCCAATAGTACACAGTATATGCCACTCCATCTAACCTGAACTGTTGGTGAAGCAGTGTGGTGTGCTTGTGATATAAGTCAGACCTATTATGTGGACAACAGTCAGGGACGCTAGATGTGCAAGGTGATCAATCGCCCGCATTAGAGCCCTCCTCGTCAAGGTTTTCATCTCCTTCATTAGTCGGTTGCCGCAGAAGTGACCACTGCATTATAGCACCTTTTTCTTTAAGTATATTTCCTTTAGTGGATGCCGTACAGCTTGGCTAATAACCATTGGCAAAACAAATATGTCCCAAAGGTGAGACCTGTTGACTTTACCAGTGATTGGTGACTTTGTGCTGTTTCTACAGAAGTAAGACTGTTAATACAATGGGAAGAGGTTAAATATAGTAACCTTGGTTATATCATCCTGTTAAGTATACGTTGTTCTGAATCATTGGTGACTCCTAACACTACAAATTTAGCACAATTCCATTGATCTTCAGTAGTGTTGCGCTGTATTGCTTCACTCTCCCAGATAAAAGCAAGCAGTCGACACCATGGGCAATGCACCTTCCTGTGAAGAGTTCTCTGCTTTCTTTAACCAAAAAACTGACAACATAAGGAGCGATCTCCTCATTGACGCAAGCCTATACCCCAAACCCCACTGCGTTACACCCAATGAACCAAAAAACAATGCGGCATGGTCATCCTTTGACACTTACTCTGAAGAAGAAATTGACAGACTACTCAGCACCCTGAAACCATCCAATAACCTCAATGACCCTCTTCCGGCTAACGTTGTAAAAGACTTCACCCCTCTGCTCCTTCCACTCTGGAATAAAATTATTAATTGCTCACTTCAACA
Source organism: Lissotriton helveticus (assembly GCF_964261635.1). Taxonomy (NCBI): domain Eukaryota; kingdom Metazoa; phylum Chordata; class Amphibia; order Caudata; family Salamandridae; genus Lissotriton; species Lissotriton helveticus. The sequence continues at coordinate 546,299,607 of NC_136059.1, read as the reverse complement.
AGGAACAATCCCTGACTCCCTCAAAGTTGGACAAGTTACACCTTTACTAAAGAAACCAACTGCCGACCCCACTGATCTAAACAACTACCGTCCTATTACCAACATTCCCACTCTCGCCAAACTTTTGGAAAAATGCGTTCAAATACAATTGACAAAGCACATAGAGCAGTTTGATCTCCTCAACCCTTATTAATCAGGCTTCAGAGCAGGGCACAGTAACGAAACTGCTATGACTCACATAATTGACGACGCCCTACAATTCTTAGATCAAAATGATACATGCCTCCTCATCCTTCTTGATCTCTCTTCAGCATTCGATACTGTGAAACATGAGAACTTACTCGAGCTCTTAAGCACGAGAATGGGTCTTTCTGGGACTGTTCTTCAGTGGTTCACCTCTTTTCTACACAACAGGTCTCAGAAATTCAAGAGCAACAACTTGATGTCCTCTCCAGTACCTGTATCGTTAGGGGTCCCTCAAGGATCCTGCCTATCCCCTACTTTGTTCAACTTAGTTATGGAACCTCTCACCACCCTGCTACAAGCATCCAATGTGCACTTTCACATGTACGCTGATGACACTCAACTGTATCTCAAATTACAATCCCCCAAAGACATTATCCGTCTGAACTCAACGATCAGAAACACCCAATCCTGGCTGGCTGATAACCACCTCAAGCTCAATGCTATGAAAACTGAGTTCCTTCTAATCTCACCTCCCGCGAAAATTTCCACCACTCAAACCTGGCTTAAATACCTAACTGCACTCAATGTCCAACCGACCATCGTGGATTCAGCAAAATCTTTAGGCATAACACTTGACACCAATCTCAACATGCAGCAGCATATCAGCAAGGCAACTAAAGGAGCGAACTTCCAAATAAATACCTTGAGGAAACTTAAACCCTTCCTCCCAGCCAAAGACTTCCGAAATGCAGTACAAGCACTAATCATCCCTCGCATAGACTACGGCAGCATCGCCCTCTGCGGCCTCCCCCTAACTACAACTGCACCGCTAAGAGCCTCACTAAACGCGGCAGCGAGGCTCATCACTGGATCTAAAAAGCACTCACATATTTCCCCTGACTTCAAATCCCTGAACTGGCTGCCTTTTGAAGCCAGAATACATCTGAAAATTGCCTGCATGACGCACAAGGCTATACACCTGAACTCACCCGGCTACCTCACTCAGAAGCTGACAATCTCCGGCGGCTCCAGAACCACCAGAAGTGCAAACAATCTTCTGCTGAAGCCTCGAAGATTCCGGAAGGAAAGAGCTTACAAACGCTCCTTCTCAGGAATGACGTCCAGGATCTGGAACTCACTCCCTCCTGAAACCAGGCTCATCCCCTCCACTTTTCTTTTTAAGAAAGAAGTTAAAGCTATCCTCATGGCTAAATACACTTGAACTACTACTCTTGATCTTTAAGACTCTGCGCCGATCTGTACTACTTGTTTGATCCCTTTGCACATGTGTTTTACTTGTATTATCGACCCTACCCGATTGTTCATGCTCCTTTGCACATGTGTTTTACTTGTATTATCGACCCTACCCGATTGTTCATGCTCCCTCTTATTTGTACTACTTGCATTGTTGACCCACCATCCTAACTATGCTTCCTCGTGTACCCACCCTACCTCCTACCTATGTAAAGCGCTCTGTTATCTGCAAAGATCTTGTTCGCGCTATATAAAATTTTCAAAATAAATAAATAAATAAATAGAGAATACTACCCTCCCACATGGAGGCTCAAACACGACGAAGCAATAAATACAACACACAACCACCTGAATACCGATTTCACTTTATAAACTGAAGCAAATGAAAGACTATTTTCAGAATAATGCTTGGGGTTTCATTTATGCAAGGCTCTCTAACAGAAAAGCTTTCCCTCATGTCAAATGAACAACTTTAAAATATATATCGAGATATATGTATATATGCAAGCAATACTAACAGACTTTGCAAATGGAACTGTTAAATGCATGGATAATAATAATAAAATGAAACGCAAGCAGATAATAATAAAATGTAACCCAAGCAGATAATACTGGAATGAAGCACAAGTAGATTATGCTAGACGTCCTGCAAGAAATCAGAAAGATATATACACTAAATACATCAGATTAATAACTTGTTTGTGCACACAGACAGTCGCACATCACAAACTCAATACTCAAAACACCTCAGATGATCATAGCCACTGGAAACTGGAATTTACTCACAGACACTCGCACATCACTATGACTGTTATAGCCACTGGAACCAGAATGTGAACACAGTCACGCACCACAATGGCAACAATCAAAAATAAACCACATCACCTGGTGCAAACTTCATCTTGGCCTGCTCCGGACTAGGAGATTCACAGCCGGGGTCAAGAGACTCAGTAACCAGATTCCTGCATTGAAGACGCGTCTGCAGTCCAGGCTCAAATCCCAGTTTCTAAGTCCACAAATCCCAAGTTTATAGTCTCAAAACACACTAGAAGGTTCCGAGGCCTTCCTCCATGCCAAGGAAACTTACTGTAATTGGCCATTTTCCACGCATGCACTCCAGAGGTGTTCTCACATTCCTTCTTCAATCTCATTTGTTCCAGCCTTTATCTTAACAAAGCTTATGAAAGTCTCCGGCAGTACATTCAACAATCTCCAAAAACAAAGCAACATTGAATGTGAATAACCTAAACAACTTGAGTAATCATTGGCCTGCCTGTGGGCTCATGCACGCAAGACAGAGTCAGAATTCAAGATGACATGAGGGCATGTCAAAGCCAATAGTAAGAACTTCATAATACTTCCCAATGTACAACACAATGCACATGTGTGCACCACTGCCTTTAGCATCACATGCTTCCTCTCCCAGTGTACAACATAATGAACATTTGAGCACCACTGCTTAAAGCACTGCACTTCAAGACCAAGAAGTACATTCCACATCTTGCGTTCTCTCGCTCTCTTGCGTGTATATATATATATATATCTATCTATATCTATACTAATATTATAAAGAGGAAGCCCTAACCTTTGAGGCGGGTAATCTCAGTAACCACAGCACCAATCACAACACCCAATACAACATTGGAAAGGGCAGTTGCAGCAGAAGGACATAGGCTATAAAGATGGCCACCATATACAGTTGAAAGGTAAAAGAACGTTGCCAGCAAAGTAGTCCCTTGTGGGCGTGGGCGGGGCGCGGCATGACGACAAAAAAATGCGTTCCTTAAACGTGTGCGTTGTGCTGGGGGCGTGACAAAGGCTGGGGGCGTGTGCTGGGGGGCATGACAAAAATGGGCGCGGCAATTGCGGATTTGCACGGGAGCAAGGGCCGTGGCCAATGGGCGCGGCAATCGGCCGCCAACAATTGCGCCACATTCCTAAATTATGATGCCAATCGCGCACATGGGCGTATGCGTTTAATGGGCGTCTGCATTCAGCTGGAGGCGTGGTAAGTAACCGTTCGCTCTACTCACTTGTGGGCCTGCACGTTGTGCTGAGGGCGTGTCACACATACTGGGGCCGAATGCAGTGTGCGTCTTGTGCTGTGTGCATGTCAAACAGACTGGGGCCCAATGCCGTCGGTGCTTTACTAAATTGCCGTTGCGTTCCTGCCTTCACGCCATGTGGGTCCTAAAAAAATAATAATACCGGGAAATAACTTTCAAGGGTCACATAATTCGCATTGTAATACGGTCGCCGCTGGAGCCGGGCCTCAAGCAGGGGCACACGCCACTGAGCGTGCCTGCGGGTACAATAACTGCAGCGTCTCCTGCGCGCTGTCACTCAACTCTCTGCATAAACAAATTTACACACGGTGCCCAACATCAACCAGGGCTGAAGCCGGCCTCAAGCGGCGGCTGACGTGACTAAGCGGCCCTGCTGGCACACTAACCTTGAAACTGACTGTACTTTCCCACACGCGCGCGACCTGTCACCCACTAAACTCTTTATATCCGGACAACTCGGGATTATATATATATATATATAAGAGCGGCGGAGCAGCAGGAAGCCGTGACCTCTGGTTACCCGGAAGTCGTTTATTTCTCCCGTTGGGGAGAGACTGCTCCAGCCCCTGGACGCCGAACACAGTTGCCGCATCTGAGACCGGGTTCGGCACGGTGGGACGGCTGTCTCAGACCGTGCCTAGAGCCCGCTGCAGTTTTGTGGCACAAAGATTGTTCCGGTGAGGGAGTTTTGCATGTTCGGTGGTTGAAGGCTATTGGTGCTGGAACCCCGTACACAGTGAGTACGCATCAGCGTTGTTGATTCGACAAAAAGCACTATGTCAGCAGACGCACGAAGAGGGAGGGAGGCGGCAGCCCTCGAAGCATTTGACGACTCCCCGGCTGGGGGGTCGAAGGTGACCACATCGGAGGAACCGGGCGCGAGTTGTGGCCCCAGCGTCCGTGATAAGTTTAAACTGCTCGAGAAGCTGCTTAAACGTGAACAGTCCAAATGGTGGGAGCACCGCTCCCTGTGTAGATATCTGGAAATAAATCGCATTCCTCGGGGGCTGAGAGTCATGATGGCCCCCAGTTACGAACATCCGGATCCAGAAATGCTCAGGGAGTGGGCAGAGTGTAACCTGGAATCGTCTCGGCGACTGGTCGAAATCCTGGTACGTTATGCAGAGAGTGATCAGATTAAAATTGAAGCACAAATTGATGCAGTAAATGCAGAAATTGACCCCATGAGTACGGATAATGCTATGGAGTGCAAAAAGTACAGAGAGGAAATGCTGGTGAGAGTACAGAAGGAGGAAGATATAATCAGAAAAAGGAAAACTTATAAATTCCAACGAGATAAGACTGATTATATGGAGGGGCGTATTGTTACATTTTTGCGCGAAAATACGACGCCATAAAAGCCACAAAACCGCTTGTCGCTCCCAACATTTCGTCCAAAATCACCCGATAACTCCTCCATCACTGACCTTAGTTCAAACATGGACAGTGGTTCTGAGTCTGATGCATCTAGAGGGGAGCCGCGGTTGGGGTTTACCCGGTATACCCTGGCTCAGGAACTAGACTGCGTACGCCAGGACAGATGGGATACACTGCGCCCCAGAGTGCCACCGCAAGTAAAAACAAAACTAACAACACCAAGCGACGAGAACGGCGGAAAGCCAATGCAGGGCGCAAAACCAAAGAAAAGGAATTACAACAAATGGTGGAACAAAAACAAGTAGGTAACTTGTCAAATGTACCTGACATTGGGCTCTCTGTGATTAACCTCACTTCTGCTGTATTTACTGAGTCTGAGATACGCACTTTGTCGATGGGCTTATCCTTTTGCCCACCGAGCGACTTTAACTATGCCAATACAAGAATAGATCTTTTTAAATTTTCACGGAAGTTAAAGTTGCAGAAACATTTTCTAACAGTAAACTGCGTGCGACAGTAGGGAGACCAGAGGTCATGCCAACAGGGTTGGGGCTTGCTGTGAATGATGTTCCATTAATGCAGGACATGGAGGCTTTGAGTTTGGAACAGTCTGTCTCGCAAGGGACACAGGAGGAGCCAATTACCAACATCGGCAGATTGACCAAATTTAAACCACGTTCCACATTCACTCCCCTTATGGCATATGACAACATTGACATTTTTCATGATGCAACCATTAAGGAAGTCAAGGTGTTATACGCAAAGATATTGAAGACCAAGCATTACAATTACAGGCACAACAATGAGTATGACAAACTAGTCAAAAAGATCCAAAAGGATGGCAATATGATAGTCCGACAATCTGACAAGGGCGGCAACGTCGTGCTCTGGCCTAGACACTTGTATATGGAGGAAGCCCTCCTACAATTGAACAATCAAAACTGCTATAAGGACTATGACGTAGGGGTGGTTAAAAAAGCACTTTTATTCAATGCTGATGGGTTGGAGTTCATCTGGACTAATCAGTATGGATGAGTATAAATTTTTGAAAAATGACCACCCTATCACCCCTGTGCTATATCTCATCCCCAAAGTCCACAAAAACGCCGACAAACCCCCGGGAAGACCAATTATCTCTGCATGTGGGGGGCTGTTGGAAAACACTACGACTTATGTTGATTCATTCTTACAGGAGTATGTTTGTGGACTTCCATCATACATCCAAGATTCAAGTGACTTTTTAAGAAAGATCAAGGATGTTAAGTGGGACAAAGATTACTGGTTAATGACACTTGACGTTACAACGTTATACACCGGTATTGTGCATGCAGACGGGATGCGAGCCATCCAATTCTATTTGGGTCAGCGACCAATTGAAATGTTGGAACACAACAAAATGTTGATATCTATGACTAGTTTTTGCCTAAATCATAACTACTTCATGTTTCTCAACCAACATTACCAGCAGGTCAGGGGGGTCGCCATGGGGGCCTGTTTCTCTCCCAGTTATGCCTGTCTGCACATGGGCTACTGGGAGAGACAGGTCCTCTGTGGTGACCACCGTGACATCTGCAATAGTCACATCATACGATGGTACAGGTACATCGATGATTTGTTCTTGATTTGGCGAGGCACACATACAGAGGCAGTTAAGTTTGTTGAGATCCTGAATTGTAATGCTTTTAACCTAGCGTTCACATCAGACATCAGCCAGTCCCAGGCACATTTCTTGGACATCACGATTGAAATCAAAGAGGATAAGTTGGAAACAAAATTGTACAGGAAGCCCACTGCGGGTAACACGGTACTCCACGCCGATAGCCACCACCCACCGCATTTGATTAGGAGCTTCCCCTATGGGGAAATGCTCCGGATCAGGCGGGTCTGTAGCACAAATGATCAGTGCAAGTTAGCTCCGGAAGCCAGTAAACAGAGGTTTCTGGTTAGGGGGTACAAAGAGGCTATAATAGACACAGCTATTGACAAGGCGAATGCACTATCCCGTGATGACGCATTAGTCCACAAGAAAGATCAGAGACCCATTGAAATCAAGGCACATCAACCAACCAGACTTATCTGGACTTACAATAGGCAGCATGGGGCACTAAGGAAAATAGTGAACAAACACTGGAACTTAATTCGGTTTGATCCAGTAATTGGTGAACATATGCCAAGCAAACCTGCAATCAGATTCAGGAAGGCATATTCTATGCAGGATGCCTTAGTAAAATCTTTTATTATTACCTTGGATAACATTCAATTGAAGTAAATTAAAGAGTACTATGACCACTTTTACTTTTGGAATGCTTATAATTTGAATCACGCACTTCGTGCTCATCAGAGTGCCCAGGAATTGTCCTTACTCGCTGTAAGGCCTGTTGCATTTTTAGTAAAATCTAGCCCTGAGGTGATTCCCCCTAAAAACTGGTTGGCAACCAGCAAGGGATTTAGAAAATGTGCCAGTTGCAAGGCGTGCTCACATGGTATCAGTAAAACTGAATTCATGACCGCATTCTCCCTGGTGCCCCGCAAAATCAACAAACAACTGACTTGTAAGAGTGAGTACGTGGTGTATGTGCTGGAGTGTCCGTGTGGCCTGCAATATGTTGGTAGTACCAAGTTGCAGGTCCACAAAAGGATACTCCAGCACATAAGGGCAATCAACACCAATGACGCCACGTACCCGGTTGCCAGGCATTTTAAGGAGTGCCACAACAACAGTGGACTCCTTGGGTACTATGCCATTGACACAGTGGGCCCTCTGAGAAGAGGTGGCAATAGGGAGGGCATCCTAAGAGCACTAGAAACTAGATACATTCTAGAAATGGACAGCAAGACCCCGGTGGGTCTTAACTCAACTCAACAGAAGATTTCCACACCTGCCTCTAATAACTAGGACCTCAGTATTCCTGCCAATGTGCCTGGGTCATTTAGATTTTTTCTAATGTTTGCCTACATCTTTTTACTAGACCAACTCAAAATGTATTTCCAGCTGGGTTGGTCAGTGAAAGTATATTTTTGTCCGGTTCCTATACCTTGTGAGTCACCTCAAGTATTTGCCGTAGGTTAGGAGTAGCCTACACGAAACATCGTGCATTACTTGTTTTTAATTTTTGGGAAAAAAATTGTTTTGTTTCTCACACATTCACACATAGTTGGTTGTCCTCAGAAAAACTTGACGTTCTATTTAAGAAGTTGTACATATGGGGTTGGTGGTATGGTCGTGACCCATTAGACAGCATAGGGAAAAAAAAATTCTCCAAGGGGAAAGTGTGGTCTGAATTTAAACCATCCAGCCAACACGAACATCACTCAGTAGATAATGTTAACACCAACAGACTATTGTAAAGAAGTGACTAATTTAGTGGTGTTTTTAATCCGAATGGTTTACAACTATTTATCTTGTAAATAATAATAATGAATTTTTTATCCAAGTGTTTTACATTAATTTTGTAGAGAGTAAAGAATATCGTTTTAATCGGATTAAATTATTAACTAATGAATTTTAAAAGTGATTGTTTTTGAATTCCCGGGGATTATCCCATTATGCGTAATAAATCAGTATGTTTTCCATGTCTGTTCTTACATACCCCCGCCTCACTGTCAGGTCAACCAATGAAATGCACTAATTTTCTTGCACTTGCACTTTAAAAATTGCCCGCTTCTCTCATGGCGTCATGTGACCAAGGCCTCTGTGTAGGCCGAAACGTTATGCTGACGAGGTGCGATTAATAAAAAAACTCACCTGCATCCTGGGTCTTCCGTTCCTTCTTTCTGTCGCGTTCCGGAGCTGAGGGACGTGCTTGTCAGTTTGGAATAAGCAGATCGATCGATCTCTCTATCTCTATCTCTATCTCTATCTCTCATCGTCAGGTGGCGCGTCCTTCGGCGAACCCCAATGCCGAACGATTCAATTCAATCCACAGTTTGCTCAGAAGTATGGATGCTAAGGTTTATTCTCAGAAAATGTTACGCGTTTCGACACAGAGTGTGTCTTGATCGCACGATAACCAACATGATATTTCTGGCTTGTTTAAATAAAGTGACACCAACATAAACAGTGATGAGGTACACAGGAAAGGTTTCATGGTAGTACAGGTAAATGGATTGGCCATTTTGTAGTGGTGCAACAAGATAATATGAGCGTATGTTGTAAACACATACACTTTCTATACATCATTCCAATTCTTGTAATAACGGAATTATGTTATATAGGCAGCTGGGATTTTAGATGCCAGTTAATCATAATAAGATCAAAAGCAAGTGCTTCTATAGGTGAAAAAATGAAAAAACAACGATATCTTCGGTCTAGTGCCGGATATAACAAAATGGTGTGCTGCCCAGGTTTAAGGCTACACCTCGTTTCTTTAATTCTCATGGTCCTACAAGCGGTCTAGTGCCCAGAAACAAACTTGTCAATTATGTATAGATAATCTCTCTATATCACAGTTAATTCCCTTTGGTAATTTTTCGTGGCAGCTAATTGTTGCTCGCACTAAAGATACATAGATGGGACTTATGAACCCAATCCTCAATATTCCAAATTGTACAAGCAAATCGAACAAAAAAAATTTAGAAACACATTTTTTTTTGTCAAAAACAGTGCAAAAAGTGAGTTTCTTATTTCTTTATGGTGAAGTGAAATCCTCATTTCCCCGAAGAAAAGGGTAGGGAAAATGTGAAGTGCTTTACAAAAGTGATGTCTCCCTTCCTTTCCTCCTGAAAGAAACATATAAACATAATGTTAAAATCAATACATTAAAATAATTAAGGATAATATGAAAATCACATATCTATACAGTTCTTTACAGTTAAAATCGGCAATCAGCCTTATAGTACTAAGTTGTCCCCCTCTTATAGGATACTACTCTTTAGACAATGAGCTATCCATCTTATCATGTTACATTTGTTACCCGGACTAATCTTCATATAAGTGAGTTGCCAATTCCTCGTCCAAATTGTGGCCCCCTGGAAATCTGCTTTCTAATTCCATGATCCACTTGGATTCTCTCTTCCTCAGTGCCAATACTCGGTTGCCCCCCCCGTCTGCCTATATTAACTTGTTCTACTGCAAAATACCTGGCTACCGGGTAATGGACATCTATGTGTGTTATTGCTCTCAGGTGTTCCTGTACACGCTTCTTGACCATACAGGTTGTGCTGCCCACGTACCTCAATTTACATGGGCATTCGAGCACGCAGATAACGAAATTTGTGTTGCATGTAAGGAATTGTTTCATTTTACGCTTTTCTGTATGCCCTGGGATTTCTACTCCCTTGACCATATAGCTAGCTTTACAAGCCCTACAATGGCCACAGGGGTCAAAACCTTTAAGACCCTGTACATGTTGCCTTTTGTTATCAGATATATCACCTCTGACCAGAATGTCTCTAAGATTTCTTCCTCTTCTATAGGGGATTTGAGGTCTTTCTTTCAGATCAGGGCCTATTATGTTATCTGCCTGTAAGATGTTCCAATTATCCGCCAGAATCTTACGAACCTTGTCGGATCTCTGGTGGAAGGTGGTAATGATTCTGGTCGAAGTATTCTCACATTCGATGTTGGGTTTGGGTTTAAGAGTCTCTGATCTCTCTACTTTTTTTAGTTGCCTTGGTATATATACACACACAGAAGTCAAAAGGTCTACAGGGCCTCTAAGAGCTGTTCCTGATCCACACTGCATCAATAGTTTTGAGTATTGCAGGTCCAAGAGATGTTACTCTTTTTCCAGTGTGATGGATGACCATCTTCTCTAGCTCTTTCCTATGTACTGGAATCTCAGCAGTTGCATGATATTTGCTTGCTTCCTCTGGGGTAACTAATATTTGTTTAATAATAGATTATCAATAGCTGGGGAACTACTATTGCTTATAGTGATACATTAATAATGGATAGTGGGAATAATGTTGGAAACCTGTCCACTCACCAGCCTGGTACCAGATCTTTCAGAGATTTCATTGTTGTTTCTTTATCTTTGCGCAGCTGGGTTTCATCAATTGAGATGGGTAAAAAGACCAGCATCTATGGACACATGCCAAGAAATTCTCAGCTGGTGTTTAAGTACCTTTACAGAGCTAACAAGAACTACATTTGAACTATAGCCTAGCTTGTCAGTTGCTATAATGCTGCCTCTTATAGATAAAAAATGCTGTTCTGTTGCAGAAAGGTTAAGTGAAAGGGAGAATGGAAGTAGCTAATGAAGGCCCTCTACAGCCATTCAGCAATACCGAGCTTCTCTTTCTATTAAAATTTCTCCAGACCTAATATGGTTTACCATTTGAATTCAGGTTTCCAACACCATGGTTTCAATGTTTTAACTCCGTTGTGTCTAAACGGACAACATGTGTAAGTCAGTATCATTACACGAGACATCCTAATTAGTGCTTCAGTGGGCTATGTTCAGTATGTCGGTGTATTTTTTTAGGTTACCTGTTCCTCCATTCCGAGCTCTATTATTAATACTGATTTTAGTTTTAAGGGGTATCCATGCGTGTAGGATTAGGAAGGCTAATTAAAACTCGTACTTGATCTGTGTTGCGCTGTTTCCTCTAGCCAGACTATTATTCCCCTACAGTGTTAAACATTATCGGAGCATGGCCTCACATCAGCACAGTCCACACCAGCTGTTGCATGCATGCAGAGTCCATAATCCCGAGAGATTACATGGGAATGTGTTTACAAGGGCTAAGCTTGTGTCTGTGTAAAGTCTTCACTCAGTGTGAATACTGCGCTATGAAATACATAGTGTTGAACTGTGATTAAATTACAGAGTGGGAAATAGTGTGTCTCCCTATGATAAAAGGAAACCAGTCATTCTTGCCACTCGAGGGAGTAAGTATGTATGTAGGCTTTGAATGATCATATTATGAAACCTTTATGATTATTGCAGGGTCAGATTGGGATCACAGTTTGTCCGGGACACTGCTAAAATAGGTGGCCCACATCCGTGGGACGTGCCATTACATGAAACACCAGTTGGTTACTCCGAGGTCTCATTTGTAGAGAAATGTTTGGTAAATTAAGCATTGTAAAACGTATAGAGCCAGTAACATTGGTAAAGACTAAGAGCAGTGCAGTTCTGAAAACGGAATACTTTTGCAATCTAACACCCTGCACAATGTAGTTAGATACTCTTTTCCAACCAGCCAGGTCCTTGCCTGATCATCACATCAATCTGAAATCAAGTGCAAAGTCATGGGGAAAGGGTTAGATTGGACTCTTTGGGAATAGAACATGTAATAACAAAAGTAAGAGGTAGAGCAGCTCTGAACGTCTACCTGGAGAATAAAACCTCTAATGACACACAGTACATTTTGCATATCAGCCATAAAAACATTTTGCAAAACACTCAAAAGAAATTAAATCTAGCTCTTTCACAAATGTACTTTTCCCTGAACATAAATACCTTATGCCGCCTTGTCCCACCTCCCCTCTTTCTTTGTGTGCACTACTCTGGTTAGACAGTGATCTCCAGTCCTGCTAGGCTGGGTGAGAAGAGGAGGTGAAGAGGCTGTATAATGTGAGAGGTGAAGTAGAACTGGAAATGAGGTAGTGATAGGTGTGATAGGGAGAAACGTAAGGTAAAAACAGAAAGATCAGGTAACCAGAAGAAAAGATTCATAACTATAGAATGTGAAAGAGGTTGGTAGATAATGAGTGTAAGAAATATTGGTAATACTTTATGGTCCTAGAAAAACACAAGGAAATCTGCAAAGTGAAACTTCTTCACTTTTCCTAAGAGAATATGTATCAAATACCACACAGAATTCAGAAGAAGCAATAAACGCCCTCTGTTCGCAGAATCATGGTTCAAGTGACCTAGTTCTAGTGATAGTGGTTAAAATATTCGATCTGTGTAACAATCGCTCACAGTTCTTCACATGTACCTCCATGTGTAAGACACATGCTGTAGTACCAGTCATAAAACTTTTATTCGGTTACCATCATTTTTGTAGCCATAAAAAGTTCATATAACAAGTAAATAATACAATATAAAACTATCAAAGAAACAACAGCGGGAAAAATAGATACATCAAAAAAATTAAAACATTTTTTTTTAAGTTGCATGAGATAATCTGACATAGAAAAATACATTGACACACGCTGGAAATTTAAAAAAGTGATGATTTCATTAATCAGAGGTTACATCGATATTTAATGCATGATTTTAAGAAATTAACTACACATTTTGCTAAGTATTCAGATTCCAAATATTGCAGCGCCAGGTAAGCAGGGCGGCAAGTTCTCAAACCCATTTTTCGCAGCAGTGGAATAATCCAGCGCTTGTGAGGAAACTCGTAGTATTTGCAGAATGACACTACGTGGAGCGTCAACTGGGGCGATAGGCCATCACATGAACATTTCATGATAGATGATTACCAGTCCTGCTGTATTGGGAATGAGACTATGCGAAAAAAGGAATTAAATCGGAACCTGGTCAGAAGATATTTTTCATGGGAACTTAGGTGGAATGTTAAGTAGGGTTGAATACCAGGTGCATTTTGTACAGTTAGAATCTGAAGATTCGAGGGTTTTTGCAACTCTTGGGATAGGCGCAAGGCCCTTAAATGAGTTAGACATAACTTTTTTAAATCTTTCCTCGAGGTGTCCAACAGGGCAGAAGGCTTCACAAAGTGAGAAATAAGGTCCAGATCTTTAAAAAAGTTTCTCACGTATGTGAGCCAGGGAATTTGCGACCAATTTACCAAGCCCAGGCAGTCCATTATAAGTGAACGGGTCAAATGGCACTGTGGCTTCGTCCAAATTCGGTGCCACAAGAGAATGGGTTGGCATCTGATGTTGTCAATTAGATAATCCATACCCAATTCAATGTGGCAACCGAATGTTGGTGCACTTCGGGGTACTGCCAATAAATATTTTATAAATCCATTCTCAACCAATTGTAGGGAGTCTATATCAGCATAACCCCAGACCCCTGCACCGTAGACTGCTACACTATGGCACTTAGCGAAGTAAATGTTTAATAATTCTGTCGGGGCAGGTTTTCCCAATTTCCTCGAAAAGGAAACTAGCGCCGAAGTAGCTCTTTGAAAGAGAAGTTTCTTGCTACTCATGGCCTGTTTCCAGCACAATTTGTCATCCATATGGATGCCCAGACAAGGGTACACCTTAGTACAACCCAACTTGTTATTTTCAATACAAATAGATATAGATTTTGGTTTCTTTAAACATTTCCCAAAATGCATGACATAGGTTTTTTTAATATTCACTTTTAAACCCAGGGATGCCATAAATTTGCAGTATTTGTTAAGTTGAAATTGCAATTGAATTGGGGTTCTGGCTAAAATCAATGAATCGTCCGCATATAATAGTGCGGGTATAGGGCGATGATTAATAGATGGAAGGTCATGGCACCCTTCCAACATGGCCAATTCCAGGCCATTTGTGTATAAATTAAAAAGGAAGGGGGCCAGGACGCACCCCTGTCTGACACCCTTATTGATGGAAAAAGAGGGGGAGAGCTTGCCATTTACCCCATGTCTGACGCGGGCAGTTGCGCCAGAATAAAGTTCTCGGAGGAAAGCAACAAGGGGGGATCAACCCCCATCTCACTAAGAATAATCCACAGTCTAGCATGTGAAACGCAGTCGAATGCTGCGCTGAGGTCTACGTACACTACGTGCAAATTCCCTTTCTTGGCTCCAACATATTTACCGAATCAATTAGACCTGTAGATGTAGCTGCTGCTAGAACACTGGTTATTAGAGGGGACCACAATTCCTGGTTATAATTAAAAATGTCCAGTGGTACCCCGTTCGGGCCGGGAGCTTTTCCAGATTTAGAAGTGGACATAGCTCTGTTAACATCATTAAGGGTGAAAGAAAGCTGGATTGGATAGATCTGATCCCCAGGCGGACAACCCGCCACCAGGCCCTCAAGATTAATCTCTGAGTCGGTTCCGCTACATATCTTAGAGAAGTGAGTTACCCATTCTGCGGCTGTTATTGCAACATCTAGGTGTTGAGTAGTTTGTGCGCCGCCAAGAAGGGAGATTTGACTACACGCCAAAACAAGGAACTATCCTTCTGTGAGCAGCTCTCATGCAGTTGAGCCCACAGGTTTTTCTTTACTTCCTGTCTACGTTTTTTTTGTGCTAGATTGTATTCCTTTCTGAGTATATTAACCTCAGATTTATCTCTGACAGGATTGCGAAGGGCAGCCTTAAGATACGAAAGGGCTATACGGCATTGTGGGTCGAAACAGCCGTTTTTGGAGGGTTTTATGCGCTTTTGGTTGCAGGACAACTCCTCTCTAATAATTCTTAAAATTTCATTGAAACTAGTTAAAATCAACTGTGAGGGGGAGTCTATGTCAAGACATTTATACACCCATGGAAGAGCTCTCTTTATTACTTTGCCGGAGAGTGCTACCGGGTCGATTTTGGCCCATTTAACAGAGAAACCATTTAATTGTGTCCATATTCAAAGATTGTTGCGTTAATAGGCTAGGGAGATTACTTGTGGGCAAAACAGTCTTAGCTAACACTGTCACACTATTGGGAAAGTGGTCGCTACTGGGATCTGAGCCTGTTTTAAAATTCACCAAATGTCCCTTCGTATTCTGAGAGGACAAAATATAATCGACAGACCCCTGCCGTGAAAAGTTGGCAGAAAAACAGAAGGGGGTCGATCAGCTCGTTTACAAAACCCATCTCTAAGGAGAAAAGGCAATCATTCAAACAGTTACCACTGGTCGTATGTGTGAAATGGGACAAGGGGGACCCATTTTCATCTAAAAGTCCACAAAGACCATTATTATAGTTGCTACACAGTGAGATATTAAAATCCCCTCCCCAAATCACATTTAAGGAGGAGCAATGTTGATGATCCCGCTGTTCAATTAAAAAATGAGCAATTTCATTTAGAATTTTGGCACAGTCAACTAAAGAAATTGTTATAAAAATTTACCAGGAAGAACACCATATGTGTATTTACTGTTATTTTTAGGATCTGGTAGTTCTCCTTGGTTTTTAATTCAAGTAAATCCATATTGGATAGAATGTTTGATACATACATTACTAAGCCACCTTTTGCTCTACCGGAGGTACTGGGGATTGCAGGAGCAAAAAGGGTTTTATAACCCAATAGGTGGATAGGTATAGTCAACCAAGTTTCCTGTAGGCAGACTATATGGTGTGCATTGATTGTTTCAAGCCACGATTGCAGAGTAATTTTAGTGCGTAGCCCCACTACATTCCAAAATAAAATGGAGAAGTCAGACGATAGAGAATTTAAGAGTCAAGTCAAGTCAGTAAATTTGTATAGCGCTCTACATACCCAGAGGGTCTCAAGGCGCTTGAGGAAGGGTGGGGAGTTACTTGTCGAATAACCACGTTTTAAGTTGCTTTCTGAATGCTAGGTGGTTCTGAGTAAGGCGGAGGTGAGCGGGAAGTGAGTTCCAGGTTTTAGCTGCCAGGTAGGAGAAGGATCTACCTCCCATGGTGGTTTTGTTGATGCGGGGTACAGTGGCAAGGGCTTGGTTGGAGGATCGTAGCTGGCGGGAGGGGGTGTAGAAGGATAGTCGTGTGTTGAGGCATTCGGGTCCGATTTCGTAGAGTGCTTTGTGTGCGTGGGTTAGGAGGCGGAAAGTAATCCTCTTATTGACGGGGAGCCAGTGGAGGTTTTTCAAGTGACCGGAGATGTGTTCTTTGAGCGGGATGTCTAATATGAGTCTGGCTGAGGCGTTCTGGATGCGTTGGAGTTTTTTCTGGAGTTTTGCTGTGGTACCGGCGTAGAGGGTGTTTCCGTAGTCCAGGCGGCTCGTGACGAGTGCGTGAGTGACCGTTTTTCTAGTTTCGGTGGGGATCCAGCGAAATGTTTTTTTGAGCATGCGAAGAATGTTGAAGCAAGATGAAGAAACGGCGTTGACTTGTCTGTTCATCGAGAGTGAGGAGTCCAGGATGACGCCCAGGTTCCGTGCGTGGTCCGTCGGGATGGGTGCTTTTCCAAGGGCTTCTGGCCACCAAGAGTCATCCCAGGCGGAGGGGGAGGTGCCTAGGATGAGGACTTCTGTTTTGTCTGAATTCAGTTTCAGACGGCTGTGCTTCATCCAGTCCGCTACTTCTTGCATTCCTTCATGTAGGTTGGTTTTGGCGCTGTTAGGGTCTTTGGTGAGTGAGAGGATCAGTTGAGTGTCATCAGCGTAGGAGATGATGTTGAGGTTGTGTTGGCGTGCGATGGCCGCGAGGGGGCTCATGTATACGTTGAAGAGGGTGGGGCTGAGTGAAGATCCTTGTGGTACTCCGCAAATGACTTCAAAGGCCTCTGACTTGAATGGTGGGAGGCGGACTCTCTGGGTTCTTCCGGCAAGGAACGAGGTGATCCAATCCAGTGCTTTTCCTTGGATTCCAATGTTTTTGAGGCGTTGTAACAGGGTGCTATGACAGACTGTGTCGAAGGCTGCGGAGAGGTCGAGGAGGATGAGGGCGACTGTGTCTCCATTGTCTAGTAGGGTTCGAATGTCGTCTGTTGCTGCGATGAGGGCGGTTTCAGTGCTGTGTTTGGCTCGGAAGCCGGATTGTGAGGAGTCGAGGGATTTGTTGGTTTCGAGGAAGGCGGCGAGCTGGTTGTTGACCGCTTTCTCGAGGACTTTGGCCGGGAATGGAAGGAGAGAGATAGGGCGGTAGTTTTTGAGTTCGGTGGGGTCAGCTGTGGGTTTCTTCAGGAGAGCGCTGAGTTCGGCATGTTTCCAACTTTCCGGGAAGGTTGCGGAGTTGAAGGAGCAGTTGATGACGTCTCGGAGGTGCGGTGCTATAATGGAGTCTGCTTTGTTAAAGATGTGGTGAGGGCAAGGGTCTGTGGGGGATCCTGAGTGGATAGAGTTCATCAGACGGATGGTGTCCTCAGTGGAGATAGGGTTCCAGTCATTGAGGATGTTCAGGGGGGGTGGGGGTCCTGCAGAGGGTTGGGTGGGTTGATCTTCAGGTCGGTTGTCAAAGCTTTTGTGGATGTCTGCAATTTTGTTATGGAAGAATGAGGCTAGGGAGTCGCAGAGGGCTTGAGAGGGGGTGATGTCGTTGGAGTTGGCCGAGGGGTTGGTGAATTCCTTGACGATGTTGAATAATTCCTTGCTGTTGTGGGCGTTGCTATCTAGTCGGTCCTTGAAAGCGGCTTTCTTGGCAGTCCGGATCAGTTGGTGGTGTATGCGGGTGGCGTTTTTGAAGGCGACCTTGGTGCTGGTGTTTGGGTCTTTTTTCCAGGCCTTCTCAAGGGAGCGACAGAGTTTCTTGGATTTCTTAAGATCCTCGTTGAACCAGGAGGCCTTCTTGTAGCCTGGTTTGATTTGTCGTTTTTTCAGTGGTGCTAGGATGTCGACGCTGTTGGATAGCCATTGGGTGAGGTTGGTGGCTGCTTGGTCTGGGTTTGAGGAGTGGGCGGGGGGCTTTTGAAGAAGCGATGAGGAGATCTGGTCGATGGTGATTTTGTTCCAGTTTCTTTGCAGAGTGGGTTGGGGGTGGTTGTTGGATGTGGGCTTGTTGTAGGTGAAGTGAACGCAGCTGTGGTCAGTCCAAAGGAGAGCTGTGGTGTGGCTGAAGGAAACATGCTTGCTGGAGGTGAAGATAGGGTTGAGTGTGTGACCTGCGATGTGGGTGGGGGTAGTGACAAGTTGTTTAAGTCCGAGGTTTGCGAGGTTGTCCAAAAGGGTGGTGGTGTTGCGGTCGTTGTTCTTTTCAAGGTGAAAGTTGAGGTCTCCCAAAAGGATGTAGTCCTCGGAGGGGAGCGCGTGTGGAGTGATGAAGTCCGTGATGTCTTCACTAAATTTTGCGCGGGGTCCTGGTGGCCTGTAAAGGAGGGTGCCTCTGAGTGTGGTCTTGGGGTCGATGTGGATCTGGAAGTGAAGGTGTTCAGAGTTGGCGAGATTGACGTCTGAGCTGGTTGAGATGCGGATGGATTTCTTATGGACGATAGCGATGCCTCCTCCTGTGTGGCCGGTACGGTCCTTGCGAATGATCTTATAGCCTTCCGGGATGGCAATGGTGATGTCTGGGGCTGACGTGGCGTTCATCCATGTTTCTGTTAGGAAGGCGACGTCCGGAGAGATGGTGTTGAGTAGATTCCAGAGGTCGATGGCGTGCCTGTGGACCGAGCGGGTGTTGAGCAGGATGCATTGTAGGTGGTTGGGGTCGGATATCTGGTGTGTGTTCGTAGATGAGGAGTTGTTCTTGGTGCCGTCGAACTTGCAGGAGTTGCAGGAAAAGGGTCCATGGGTGTGTCCAGGGGCGGCTTGGACGCAGTTGGGGGAGCGGCCGGGGTTAAGGGCTAGGAGGGAGGTGGCATCATAAGTAATGCAGGAGGGGTGGGCATTACAAGGAGCAGGGGCTCTGGGCGCGGTCCAGGCGCGGACGGGCGTAGACGGGCTTACCTTTGGCGCACCTTCGGCGCGACTGGGGCGCGAACGCTGCGCGTGGACGCTGCGCGCATGGGCTACTGTCATAAATGGATGGTGGGAAGGGGGAGGGGCGAGGGCGGTTCAGCTGGGAGGCGGGGCGGGCTCACGAGGACGCAGACCGAGGACAACAACAAAATAAACAAAATGGCAGCGGGGGGAGGGCAGAGCACAGCGCCGGGGGTAAACGCACACTAAAGCTCAATTAATAGCAGCGGAAGCAAGGCTAAGCAGCGCTCAGTGCAATACAGTACAAACAAGCTATGCAAAACAATACACTTCAATCAGAAGTGAGGCGAAGCAGCGGCCAATGCGCTACAGTGCAAATAAACTATCACAATACAATACAATTCAATCAGATCAGAAGCGAGGCGAAGCAGCGCCTAGTGCAAAGACAAAATGTAGCTGGAATGCAGCAGAGATGTAGCACAACGATACCAGGTCGCCAGGGAGGCTGGGGAGCGACCTCTCAGCAAGCAGCGCTGAGGGGATCACAGCGCTTCCAGGTACGGGAGCGCTGTAAGTACAAAGTGGGAGGGCGGTTCAGCTGGGAGGCGGGGCGGGCTCACGAGGACGCAGACCGAGGACAACAACAAAATAAACAAAACGGCAGCGGGGGGGAGGGCAGAGCACAGCGCCGGGGGTAAACGCACACTAAAGCTCAATTAATAGCAGCGGAAGCAAGGCTAAGCAGCGCTCAGTGCAATACAGTACAAACAAGCTATGCAAAACAATACACTTCAATCAGAAGTGAGGCGAAGCAGCGGCCAATGCGCTACAGTGCAAATAAACTATCACAATACAATACAATTCAATCAGATCAGAAGCGAGGCGAAGCAGCGCCTAGTGCAAAGACAAAATGTAGCTGGAATGCAGCAGAGATGTACCACAACGATACCAGGTCGCCAGGGAGGCTGGGGAGCGACCTCTCAGCAAGCAGCGCTGAGGGGAGAGATGGTTCTGTGGGTATCAACGTATCTTTATGGATAGGTTTTGCTGGTGTCAAAGATTTACATGCTAAATTATTTCGGACGTCTCATTTATGATGGATATCTAGGATCAGGCCTGAGTCAGATGTATTGACTATAATATTGTCTATACCTACATGATATTGAGAGGCTAGGGGCAATTACAAGGCCCTATTTACCATGATTGTGGTAGTTACTACTGGGCTGGGAGTTGAGTCAGTTAGTCATTCGACTTCATCCAGCCCCGACAGAATGCTATACCTGTTCCTCGTGGGAATCAAAGGGGAATTGGAAACCGGTCTGTGGATTAGCCTGGGTTTTAGAATATTTGAGTTGGACCATTGCGGGGGATAAAAGAAACCCAGGGGCAAGATGTTAATTCCCTGATAATCAATGAACTCATTAGCTCCTGCTCTCAGAATTTCCTTAACCAACAGGGGAGAGGCAAAGGAAAGAACTATGGTATCTCCACCGGCAGCAAGGTCTCTAACGCCTAGCCGTTTTACACGCCTCACCATTTTAAATTCCTGAAAAAGGAACCTATTTAATCCAACCCTGGAAGCCAGCTAGTGTAGTGATTTGTTTTTTAACGAGATCAAATTTTCGCTTTCAGGGTTTAATATTTGGGGGACATTTGCCAGTACTATTGTAAAAAGGCGTCGCTTCTGGGGGCAGGTGGAGATGGTCATTACAGGGAACTGAGGGAAACGCTCCTGTGGGCCAGTTGTCGTATTCCTTTTCCGATCAGTTACTTGGTTACTTGCTGAAGTTTTGGAACACGCATTATGTGGGAGCCTGGGTTGATCCGATAGGTGAATTGGAGCTGGCATGGGTGCGGGGGAGCTGGCATGGGTGCGGGAGGACAGGATGAGGATACCTCGATAATAGGGTTTGACCTGATACTAGTGTTAGCAGCATGGGCGTCAACATTAGTAGGGGGGATTGTGACTGGGCTGTTGCTTCTGGCAGTGCCTACCCTCGACTGATTGGAGCTTTTGTCTTTTAAGAGCGTCTCAATTTGGGTTAATCTACTGGTTAATTGATCGAGTCTCACCCTGACTAAGAGATCCAGGCGCTCTACGCAGGCAACCAGTACATGCAGCTCTTTTTGGAGATTTGTATTGGGGTGGGCTTGGGAGTTGTGCTGAGCGCCCAGCGTTTTAGGTTTAAGTCTGGGGGACTGTTTTGCAGCACTTTTGGATTTTATATAGGGACGAGAAGGTTTTGGAATAACTATGGGGTCTATAGCTGGGGCAGTGGTTGGGATGGGGTGCGGGGTTTTGGATTTTTTGGTGGGGGGTTGTGAATCAGACTCATTGTCTAGACTTGTAATTTCATTGGAAGCATTAGAAACCCATCCATTCGAAGATGGAAGGAGGGCTGGTCCTTGATTGGAGTCATTTTTACCAGTTGGAAGAGTGGAAGAGTTTTGGCTCAACCGCGTGGATGTCCCCTCTATAGACTCTTCGACAGAAAGAATCTGTTTGTCGATTACACCAACCGCCCGTGTCAAGTACGAGAGAAGGGACTGCTGGGAAGAGTTAGAGTGGGAAATAGCCTCCTGATGTTTTGTGCATTTAGGGCTCAAATGTTTCCTCTTCCCCATAACTATGACAGTGTGGACAGAATAATCAAACAGTAAGCGTGATGAAAGAAAAAAGATTGCAACATCTAGCACTTTACCATCTAACACCTACTCAAAAAGATGGAGTAGGTAACTGCAGAGGGATAATGTGAAGAGTCAAATTGTAATCATAGGGCAAAAAATACTAAATAGGATTGTTTTACCAGGGTCCCTTGCCCAGTCCAGTCTCTTCAGGCCTCTGAGGGCCACAGAGGGCCCACCCTTTGCCCGGGCTTAGCCCGGCGTCCCGCGACGCTGGTAGTGCGCGCTATTTGTAGCGCCTCCGGTGCCGGGGGATGACGTTGGCGGCTCCTGCCGCAATGCGCCCAGGGAAGTGTAGTCCTCCACTCGGCAGCCGCTGATGGAAAGAGCGGCGGCGGGAGGACTA
Organism: Lissotriton helveticus; assembly: GCF_964261635.1. NCBI lineage: Eukaryota > Metazoa > Chordata > Amphibia > Caudata > Salamandridae > Lissotriton > Lissotriton helveticus. The sequence goes on along the minus strand of NC_136059.1, from coordinate 546,277,337 downwards.
CTGCGGGGAACAGAGATTGTAAGTGGCGGCTTGGGCGGCAGTAACAGGAAGCACCAGGTAATTCGTCGGAAGGTCTGCCCCAAACAGGAAATGATGGCACCCGCTCCACCGGGAGTGCGCGCTATTTGTAGCGCCTCCGGTGCCGGGGGATGACGTTGGCGGCTCCTGCCGCAATGCCCCCAGGGAAGTGTAGTCCTCCACTCGGCAGCCGCTGATGGAAAGAGCGGCGGCGGGAGGACTACTGCGGGGAACAGAGATTGTAAGTGGCGGCTTGGGCGGCAGTAACAGGAAGCACCAGGTAATTCGTCGGAAGGTCTGCCCCAAACAGGAAATGATGGCACCCGCTCCACCGGGAGTGCGCGCTATTTGTAGCGCCTCCGGTGCCGGGGGATAACATTGGCGGCTCCTGCCGCAATGCCCCCAGGGAAGTGTAGTCCTCCACTCGGCAGCCGCTGATGGAAAGAGCGGCGGCGGGAGGACTACTGCGGGGAACAGAGATTGTAAGTGGCGGCTTGGGCGGCAGTAACAGGAAGCACCAGGTAATTCGTCGGAAGGTCTGCCCCAAACAGGAAATGATGGCACCCGCTCCACCGGGAGTGCGCGCTATTTGTAGCGTCTCCGGTGCCAGGGGATGACGTTGGCAGCTCCTGCCGCAATGCCCCCAGGGAAGTGTAGTCCTCCACTCGGCAGCCGCTGATGGAAAGAGCGGCGGCGGGAGGACTACTGCGGGGAACAGAGATTGTAAGTGGCGGCTTGGGCGGCAGTAACAGGAAGCACCAGGTAATTCGTCGGAAGGTTTGCCCCAAACAGGAAATGTTGTAGTACCAAATCTGAAGCATGTTCTGTGGGTCATGTGCATGATCATAAAACACAACCAACCATAAAAAGTAGCGGAATACTAAATACCCCTCCTATTGCAGGCAGAATAGAGCCATGTGTTTGGGCATACTAGGGTTAAGCCCTTAAACAGACTCGAGGCAATTATCTTTTCAGATGGTTATTGCCATCTCTATGGATTGCAGTAACCATGAAAAACATAAAATCAGCAAAAAGGACATATAACCTCAGCATGGTAGAAAAGGCAATCTTGCTGCACAGAGAAAGAAGTGTCAGATTTGCTAATTTTGCTTAGGTCTCAATCAGCGCCTAGCTAAGAATGAGGCTCAAACAGTTCTCTTTTGAGAAAGCACATTACACAAAGTCTTAAACATATCCTGAAATCAACACAAACATGTTGGCACATTCCGTCCTAGGACCTAAAACAGAGTCCAATCAGAAAGACTTTCAAATTACAGCCAAAAACTAAACAAAAGTTGCTAATTAATATCCCTGGCATATGGAGAAATAAGTCCCTTGTCTGCATTTTGGATGAGGCCTTTAAAATAGAGCTAAAAGGTTGACGTTCACACAAATGAATCCGTTTAATTGTGCACGAAATTGATTGTAAAAAGAAAATCTTTAAAAATGGTTCCTACCTGTTCCTACTTATTGAGAAGAAAGGATCGGCTAGTAACACACTGCATTTCTGGATGATGGATGTGGTAAGTCAGTGAACATTTGGGGCAGACCTACTGCACTGAGCCTAGTGCTGGATTTTCTGGATGTGGTGGGAATGCGATTGCAGAGCACTAAATGTGTCTTGCAGTACTGCTTTACTTAGCCTGCTTTGATCAGCCCTGTGGAGAGTGGGACGCCAAGGCGATTAGATGGCCCTCTTGAGTTAGAGCTTGGCCTTGTGGTGCATCTAGTTAGAAGAGTAACTGAATAGAAAAGGATGGGTGAACACTCTGTAGTTCTGTATGGGAGGGTCAGGATTCAGCCTAAGACTCTGGAGTTGGACTGGGCCATTGAAAGCTTAAGCATGGATTTCATTCCTCCTGGAAAGGGAAGGAAAAGGTTGGCGGCTAAAGAGATGAAAAGTAGGCTTAAGCAGCAGCCTATTGAAGCATCTCTTCAGGGCACCAGTGGGCTAGGAAGGTCTTCACTTTGACCTCCTGCTGCGACTTCTGGATAAGATCCTCCTGGTGGTGGTCACTGTAGAGTCCAACTTAAGTTGTCTGATGCAAGCTGCTGGCCAGCTGCTTTTATGTCCCTCCCCTGGCTAACGTGAGCGTGGTATTCAGGAGGCGGGAAACGAAATCTATGAATTCTCAACTCCACTTAAATACAGCAACTGCGTTTTACTGGCTGACTGAGAAAGGGTGTGTGGTCAAAGCAGCAAGGAAGAAACCCGTAGGCTGCTGTTTTCCCACCACTTATGGAGGCAGTGAGGGAGGTGTGTGGCCATATGGAAGGCAGGCAGGAAATGTGAGTGTCCCTTTCTGCTGGGGAGGGAAAGAAAAGCCACAAACCTCACCCCCCGTTAATGTACTGAATTCTGTTGCTTCCCGGCTAGGCTTGTGCTATATAAATACCAATACATACATACATACATACATACATACATATAAAGCTGTCATTCAGTTAATTTGCTGGAAAGGCGTGAACAGGTGGATTCCAAATCTACATGAAGGTCCTCCTGGGATTAATAATGGGTGAGGGTACTCCTAAGGAGATGTAGTAAGTTCCCTCTTACTCTGGGCCCAAGCATGTGCCATTTGTTTGCGCATGCTGCAGCCCAAAAATGGAAGACTACTGTGAGTGGTCAGGCACCAAGGTCCTTTGACCAGTAAGGTACTAGATGATAACAGTGGTTAAATAAAAATATTTATTTTAAATACAGTGAAACTTCGTGTGCCCGAATACATTTCTTATTTACACTGGTTTTAAACATGACGTATTTACTTAAACATAAAAAATACCAAATACACTAAGCATCATTCACTGGTTTGATATAATAACAATAAAATTCCAGTTCGCGTAGGTAAAGACTGCTCTGCATAGCGCTCTGCACTTAGCGCTTTAAACATCGCGCTGCTTATTTTAATTCCTACCTGTTGATTATTTGCTTTGTGGTTTGGTTTCTTACCCCCTGATTTTAGAGCGGGCTATCCTCCCTCATACCCGCACTGTAATCGTGGTGACCACCGCTGTTGTAGCGGGTCCGGGTCCCGGGGTGGAAAAAGAGTGCCCGCCATCTTGGAGTGGTGTTTTGCCGGGAGGGGGGCGGTGACCACGAGCGGACTAGCGCTCGGTGGGTGTGGATGTTCGCCTACATAAGGCGACCGGTCCCTGGCTCTCCCTCGCGTAGGTAAAGACTGCTCTGCATAGCGCTCTGCACTTAGCGCTTTAAACATCGCGCTGCTTATTTTAATTCTTACCTGTTGATTATTTGCTTTGTGGTTTGGTTTCTTACCCCCTGATTTTAGAGCGGGGCTATCCTCCCTCATACCCGCACTGTAATCGTGGTTACCACCGCTGTTGTAGCGGGTCCGGGTCCCGGGGTGGAAAAAGAGTGCCCGCCATCTTGGAGTGGTGTTTTGCCGGGAGGGGGCGGTGACCACGAGCGGACTAGCGCTCGGTGGGTGTGGATGTTCGCCTACATAAAGCTCCCTTGCGAGCGCAGCGAGATCGCGCAGCGGGATCGCCTGACTCGCGCCTGAGTCAAGCCAGAGTCCTGCCCGTCTGCGCCCGTCAGCGTCCCGGTGGCGTTCTGGGCGGCGGGTGGGGCTCTGCTATCCAGCATGTGCAAACCCGTTGCACCAACTTTGCGCTACTCGTTTGAAGAGCTGCGCTCTCTAAATCGTCGGGAGAGCTGCTGTTGTTCTGTTTTCCCCGGGCGCCATAGAGGTAAGTCTCGCTGCCCTTGTTGTGGTTGGCGCCCCAATCGTGCGTTGTCATCTGTCCCCATTAGTAACATAGCTGGAGCTGAGTATTCCTGCATGCTCTTAAACACCAGATCGGCGTGCAGTCATGCGCAGGACATCTTTGAGCTTCTCGACACAGAGAAGCCACTTTGTCTAATGTTGACCGAGACTTGGTGGGGAGATTCTTCCAACCCGGACGTGACGTTGGCTATCCCGCCTGAGTATAACATCTTCAGGAAGGATAGAGCCAAGGGCAGGGGCGGAGGGGTCGCACTGGTGGTGAAGAAGGGCACGCTGTGTACCATCCTGCCTGCGGAGGAAATCCGCGGTTCTGAATCGCTGGCGTTTTCTATCGTGCTAGCGCCGCACCAATCAGTGAAGGGTCTACTAGTCTATCGACCTCCTGGCCCGCTTGGAACGTTCTTTGAAGATCTTGACCCGGTTCTGCTGGGACTGGCCCTGAGAGCTGAACATTGTATAGTAGCTGGGGATTTCAACGTTCGGATGGACGATCCGTCCGACCCCGCTGCTATTAAGCTCTCCGAGGCAATGACACCGCTGGGCCTTCTCCCCTATTTGCACGGGCCGACGCACGTTAAGGGTCACACTTTAGACCAGGTCTTTTCTACTTCTGTTCTGGTGGTGAAAGAGATTCTCCCGGTTTTGTGGTCTGATCATTGGCTGGCCAAATTTGCGATTAGTGGCGCCCTCGGGCCGTCTATCTCTGCCCCACAGCAACGGGGTAGTGCGTTCAGAGCGCTCAATAGAGTGACTCCGGAGATGCTGGCTCAGGCCGCTTTGGATCATCCTTGTCCTCTCTCCGGTGAGCTGGAGAGGGACTTGGAGTCCCTGCAAGCTTGGCTTTCTGACAGGCTTAACGACCTGGCCCCGGTGTTGCCCCCCCGCTTGACACCGAAGCGGGTTTCGGCCCCTTGGTTTACCATTGCACTGCGGGCTAAGCGGCAGCAGTGTAAGGTTGCCGAAAGGGCCTGGAGGGCACACTATGATAGCGCGGACCGGTCGGCCTATAAGGCAGTGGTCAAGGCGTACCACCGGGACATCCGCCTTGAAAAAAAGGCCTATCTTGCTGGGAGAATCGAAGCGTCCTCCAATTCCTGCAAGGAGATTTTCACCATTGTTAGAGAATTTATTTCTCCTCGGACCACTACATCTGAAGAGGTGCCCGTAGAATCCTGGGCGGCGGACCTTGCTTGTTTTTTCACAAGCAAGATAAAACTTATACAGGATTCTTTTGTTTCTGGAGCACCCGTTGGTCCGTTTACACCTGTGGTCGACAGATCTCCTCGGGCCTCGCACGGTGCTATATTGGCTGTGTTTCCATCTTTGCCTGCCTCTGCCTCCTTAGTGCTTATGGGCAATTTGAAATCTGGGTCTCCACTTGACCCCTGCCCAGCTAAGCTTCTGGGTAAGATGGCGGAAGTGATTAATCCACTGGCCAACCCTCTTCTGAATCTTTCGTTGAGTCAGGGAGCGGTGCCGCCAGTTTGGAAACAGGCAATGGTCATCCCGTTGCTTAAAAAACCGGGTCTCGACCCGAAGGCCCCAGCCAACTACAGGCCTATCTCCTTATTGCCGGCCCTCGTAAAGATATTGGAGAAACATGTTCAGTCGGTGCTCTCCAACTTTTTGGAGACCCACGAGATCTTGCACGACACCCAGTCCGGCTTCCGTTCAAACCGGAGCACCGAGACCGCGCTCCTTGAGGTTTCTGAAACCATCAAAGGGGTGCTGGATACCGGGGGCAAAGTCATGCTGGTGTTGTTGGACTTGTCGGCGGCTTTTGACACCGTCCCTCATGATGGCCTTCTCGCAAGACTCTATGAGATTGGTCTTCGGGGGACGGTGCTCAGCTGGTTTGCTTCCTTTCTAGCCGGCCGCCGGCAAACGGTCTGGACATCGTCTGACACCGCCGTGATGCCGCCTTTGGGAGTCGGGGTCCCTCAGGGCTCTATTTTGAGCCCGACCCTCTTTAACATCTTTATGACCCCTCTGGCGGCGGTGGCGGAGTCGTTCGGTGCCCGGATTGTATCGTATGCCGACGATACCCAGCTCCTCTTCTCTTGTAAGAGAGGGGCAGACTTTGACGGGGAGAGTATCCGGGATTGCCTTGGGGCTGTGTTCGCATGGTTCCAACAGAACAGCATCAAGTGCAATTCCGACAAGTCCGAGGTACTCTTCTTCGGGTGTGACTCGGAGCCGGCCTGGCAGGCCTGGTGGCCCGTCGATATGTTTCCTCCGTCTTGCTCTTCCCCTATGGCTAAGAACTTGGGGGTCAAGATGGATAAGGGGCTGACAATGAAAGCCCAGATCCTTGGGGTGACCGGTACCTGTTTCGGTCTTTTAAAGATGCTGCGGAGGTTCTTGCCTCTTTTGTCGGAGGAACACAGGAAGGTGACTGTGCAGGCTCTGATAGGCTCCAGGTTGGATTATGCCAACATTCTGTACCTGGGCCTTCCAGAGTACTTGCTGCAGCGGCTTCAAGTCGCGCAGAATGCGGCGGCCAGGGCCATTTATGGTCTTAATAGACGTGCCGGTGCTGCGGGTCTATTGCGGACGCTGCATTGGTTGCCCATCCGCAAACGGATCGCCTTTAAGGCTATGACTTTGGCCTATAAGGCTCTCCATTCGGTGGGAGCAAGGTACCTCCAAAAGAGACTGGCCTTTTACCATCCGGCCCGCTCTTTGAGGTCTGAATCCTTGCTCTTGGCGGTTGTGCCACGAGTGAAGAGAGCGCGCCTGGGTGGCCGTTCCTTCGGCTTTTTGGCCCCACAGATGTGGAACTCGCTTCCGCTTCCGCTCAGGGGGGCTTCGAGTCTTCTTGACTTCAGGAGAGGTCTTAAAACCTGGTTGTTCACCCAGTAGGTATTTTTAGTAGCCCTTGCTTTTATCTGTCAGTTTTGTATACTCTTTTACTGTGTTATGTTATTGCGAAGCAGCCCCTCTTTACCTAAAGCGCCGGGACACTCTTTTTGAGTAACCGTTGCGCTATATAAAAGAATAAATAACATAACATAACATAACAGTTAAAGTATATAGTAGTGATCTGGCTGGGCGGATCCAGGAAATCCAAAAATATGACACTGTTTATAATCTGTGCATATAGATATTCCGTTTTTGAAAGGAATTTTTTTTTTGTATTTGTGGGCTGTCGGTTGTTCTGGTTGTACTTGATGTGTCGAGGACATTTCGATCCATACTTACCAGCAGTCTATGGTCATTAAACTAAGGAATTAATGAAGAGTCTAAGTAAAACAACGTTTTTGGGCAGAAAAACTGTTTAGGATAATTGCTACCAAGAAAGTGTATAGTGGGACGTGCACTGCCATTGGGCGGGTAAAGAGGGTGCATTCACAACAGCTTTCGTGGTTTTACAAATTAAGATTTACGAGTACGTGTTTTGCTTTGCAGACCTATCAGGGAAACATTCTTATTCTAATGTGGTCAGTAATGGATGTTCACTTGTGATTACCTTGAAGCAAAAATGCAGAAATAGGAATGTTCCCCTTTCAGTAGCAAAGGGGATAATTGTATAGGTTTCCTCTGTGCTAGGGATCGGTGTGGTGAATATATGGGTGCTCGAAGGGCCAGCAGAAGTCAAGAAAACTAATGCAAAAGCCATCTTTGACAGGATGTGTGCCGTAAGCACAGGCTTATTGGACACATTGGATTAAAGAAAAAAACAGTAATTGATGTGCACACACTATCCAGCAACCCAGTACATTAGATAATATGTGTGTTATGCTGCAGTGAAGGGAGGCATATCAGTGCTTACTTTTCAGCCAGTTGAATGGGTGTGCTTGGCCCCAGCGATAGGGGCAAATGTTGATAATCCTGGGCCCAGTGACAGATGTGCACTATCATGGGCTTGATTGAAGGATCACGTTTTTCTAGTATCTTGAGTACTTTGAAATAAACACGATGTGCTTCCTTGTACTGTCCTAATGTTTCACCCCTCTCCCAGGCGCATCCATGTTTCTATAATCTGGTTTCAACTGATCCACACACTATAATATACCATTCTATGAGCAGAATGTTATTTTGAAGTTGTAAATGTTATCTGTAAACCCTCCATTACCCTCCAGGAAGCAGTGAAGTTGACTTAAGCCCTTGCTCCTGGCATCCGTATTAGAAACACACTCGAGAAACCTGCTCCGCTAAAACAGATGTGTGTGCATGCTTAAGTCCTGTTAAAGATACAGACACAAATGTTTTCCCTCAGTGCTAGGAAATATGTTTGTGTGCTGTCGGTGCCATTGAAGAAGGCACATTAGGGTAGCTAGAGTTACTACTCCCCCAGTGGTGTTGGTCCTTTTGATATACATATACCACCACAAGAGGAATTTGGTGGCAAAACACGGGCTGGCTTTAGAGTGGGAACTTCTGAGTTTCTTGGAAATGAGACTTAGCCATATTTCGAATCGAAAAATGGTTTGATGACTCCACATTGTACTGTGAGAGGCTTACAAAGCTTTGATCAGAGGTACGGTCTGATCTTTTCTTGCCGCCAAAGAGTGTAATAGAGAAGCAGAGATTCTGGAGCTTGAGATGGCAACTTTCAACCTGAAAAGCGATTGGGCTTGGGTGCGGGATATTACACACAATTCCATACTTCACTTGCCCCTTCACTGACGGAAACAGACCTCTTGGTCCTGTTGGAGGAGCTGTGTGTGTAATCCTGATCTCAAGAATACCATGACTCCTTGAAGGCAGAGTTAGCAGTGGAGAAGTTCAGAGATGCTCTTGCTGTGATACTGAACTTAGTACTACCGGGCCAAGCAACCTCCCAGCTATTTTTTAAATTTTTTTTTCTCACCAAGTCTCTCTCCTACTGCCACACCTATTGCATTAAAGCAATTAGGCGCTGCCGGGTAGCTCACTACCTTATGACCTCAGATGAGGATTAATTTCAGTCATCCTGATGACCTATGTGCATTCCTTTAATCAATGTAGAGGTCACAATTCTGGCTAAGGCTTTGCAACTAGGCTTGCAAGGGTGGTACATCTTCTAGTTCACCCAGACTCAAATGGCTTAATGCCAGGCAGGATTACACCTGGTATCCTGGTATCCTGAGAAGGCTCTGGCGTGAGCACACAAGCTCATATGCGCATGTGCCTTGGTGCTTGTGGATTTTGAAAAAGTGTTTATTTCCATTAGATGGGGCTTTCTTTAGCGTGTATTGGCTAAAATGAGCTTTGGGCCATATTTTCTCAAGCTTGTCCAACTCCTCTACCTTGAACTAGGGTGCAGTTTTTCGTCAGTTCTCGCTTATCTGACCTATCTCAATTGGCAGAGGTTCTCAGTAAGGATGCCTGTTGTTGCAGTTATTGCTTGCACTCACGATAGAGCCATTAGCACGCCGAATCGTTATAGCATCTTTGGATCAAAAGAGAGGGCTTGGTCTAGCAGTTTTTGTGGAATCGGGGCATTAAAGATAGTGTGTGCCTACACGCGGATGACATGTTATTCCTTCGCTATCCACGTTGGACGAGTAACAGACTGATGACAGTTCTAGACCTGTATTGTGATGCCCCTGGCTTTAAAGTTGATAGGGAGATCTCTCATAATGCCAATTAACTGGGAGTTATGGAACTGACAGCTCATGAAGCATATAGGCTTGCTTAGGTATCTAGGAATCTGTATCACATTAGACCCATTCCATTTCTTGAAATTTAATTTAGTTTGAACATTTAGATGCAATTTAAAATTTTACATAAATATTATTGTATTCCGATGAGGTTTAATAAATGGGTAAAAGATGTACTGTATACTGTCCCAAATACAAGATGGATAGGTAAAACTTGTTTCACATGGAATGGAGATGCATGCGTATCACAAAATACTGGTACACGGTGAAGTCCACGCTTGCACAAGTCATTGTTTGTCCTCTTGAATTTGCGCTTAAATTTGTGATATTGGGTAGGTTGGGAGGGTAACTCCAGGCATACACATAAGCTGGTGGGGACGTGATACTTAATTTAAACAAGCATTTACAATGCAATGGTTTCGCCTTTGGAAAAGTTAGACCTATTGGCATTGTAAATGACAAAATTTGTATTTATGTGTTGGTTTTGAAAACAGATAAATAAATGGCATTGTCATTTACATTGCTATTGGCTTAATCTCTGCAGTCACTCTGCACTCCCTAGCACTCCCTAGCCACTCTGAACTCCCTAACTCTCCCTAGTCACTCTGCACTCCCTAGCCCTCCCTAGTCACTCTGCACTCCCTAGCCCTCCCTAGTCACTCTGCACTCCCTAGCCCTCCCTAGTCACTCTGCACTCCCTAGCCCTCCCTACTCACTCTGCACTCCCTAGCCCTCCCTAGTCACTCTGCACTCCCTAGCACTCTGCACTCCCTAGCACTCTGCACTCCCTAGCACTCTGCACTCCCTAGCACTCTGCAGTCACTCTGCAGTCACTCTGCAGTCACTCTGCAGTCACTCTGCAGTCACTCTGCAGTCACTCTGCAGCCACTCTGCAGTCACTCTGCACTCCCTAGCACTTTGCAGTCACTCTGCAGTCACTCTGCACTCCCTAGCACTCTGCAGTCACTCTGCACTCCCTAGCACTCTGCAGTCACTCTGCACTCCCTAGCACTCTGCAGTCACTCTGCACTCCCTAGCACTCTGCAGTCACTCTGCACTCCCTAGCACTCTGCAGTCACTCTGCAGTCACTCTGCACTCCCTAGCACTCTGCAGTCACTCTGCAGTCACTCTGCACTCCCTAGCACTGTGCAGTCACTCTGCACTCCCTAGCACTCTGCACTCCCTAGCACTCTGCAGTCACTCTGCACTCCCTAGCACTCTGCAGTCACTCTGCACTCCCTAGCACTCTGCACTCCCTAGCACTCTGCACTCCCTAGCACTCTGCACTCCCTAGCACTCTGCACTCCCTAGCACTCTGCACTCCCTAGCACTCTGCACTCCCTAGCACTCTGCACTCCCTAGCACTCTGCAGTCACTCTGCACTCCCTAGCACTCTGCAGTCACTCTGCACTCCCTAGCACTCTGCACTCCCTAGCACTCTGCACTCCCTAGCACTCTGCACTCCCTAGCCCTCTGCACTCCCTAGCACTCTGCAGTCACTCTGCACTCCCTAGCACTCTGCACTCCCTAGCACTCTGCACTCCCTAGCACTCTGCACTCCCTAGCACTCTGCACTCCCTAGCACTCTGCACTCCCTAGCACTCTGCACTCCCTAGCACTCTGCACTCCCTAGCCCTCTGCACTCCCTAGCCCTCTGCACTCCCTAGCCCTCTGCACTCCCTAGCCCTCTGCACTCCCTAGCCCTCTGCACTCCCTAGCCCTCTGCACTCCCTAGCCCTCTGCACTCCCTAGCCCTCTGCACTCCCTAGCCCTCTGCACTCCCTAGCCCTCTGCACTCCCTAGCCCTCTGCACTCCCTAGCACTCTGCACTCCCTAGCACTCTGCACTCCCTAGCACTCTGCACTCCCTAGCACTCTGCACTCCCTAGCACTCTGCACTCCCTAGCACTCTGCACTCCCTAGCACTCTGCACTCCCTAGCACTCTGCACTCCCTAGCACTCTGCACTCCCTAGCACTCTGCACTCCCTAGCACTCTGCACTCCCTAGCACTCTGCACTCCCTAGCACTCTGCACTCCCTAGCACTCTGCACTCCCTAGCACTCTGCACTCCCTAGCACTCTGCAGTCACTCTGCACTCCCTAGCACTCTGCAGTCACTCTGCACTCCCTAGCACTCTGCAGTCACTCTGCACTCCCTAGCACTCTGCAGTCACTCTGCACTCCCTAGCACTCTGCACTCCCTAGCACTCTGCACTCCCTAGCACTCTGCACTCCCTAGCACTCTGCACTCCCTAGCACTCTGCACTCCCTAGCACTCTGCAGTCACTCTGCACTCCCTAGCACTCTGCACTCCCTAGCACTCTGCACTCCCTAGCACTCTGCACTCCCTAGCACTCTGCACTCCCTAGCACTCTGCAGTCACTCTGCACTCCCTAGCACTCTGCAGTCACTCTGCACTCCCTAGCACTCTGCACTCCCTAGCACTCTGCACTCCCTAGCACTCTGCAGTCACTCTGCACTCCCTGGCGCCCTGCACTCCCTGGCGCCCTGCACTCCCTGGCGCCCTGCACTCCCTGGCGCCCTGCACTCCCTGGCGCCCTGCACTCCCTGGCGCCCTGCACTCCCTGGCGCCCTGCACTCCCTGGCGCCCTGCACTCCCTGGCGCCCTGCACTCCCTGGCGCCCTGCACTCCCTGGCGCCCTGCACTCCCTGGCGCCCTGCACTCCCTGGCGCCCTGCACTCCCTGGCGCCCTGCACTCCCTGGCGCCCTGCACTCCCTGGCGCCCTGCACTCCCTGGCGCCCTGCACTCCCTGGCGCCCTGCACTCCCTGGCGCCCTGCACTCCCTGGCGCCCTGCACTCCCTGGCACTCTGCACTCCCTTGTACTCCCTAGCACTCTGCACTCCCTAGCGCCCTGCACTCCCTGGCGCCCTGCACTCCCTGGCGCCCTGCACTCCCTGGCGCCCTGCACTCCCTGGCGCTCTGCACTCCCTGGCGCTCTGCACTCCCTGGCGCTCTGCACTCCCTGGTACTCTGCACTCCCTTGCACTCCCTGGCACTCTGCACTCCCTGGCACTCTGCACTCCCTGGCACTCTGCACTCCCTGGCACTCTGCACTCCCTGGCACTCTGCACTCCCTGGCACTCTGCACTCCCTGGCACTCTGCACTCCCTGGCACTCTGCACTCCCTAGCACTCTGCACTCCCTAGCACTCTGCACTCCCTAGCACTCTGCACTCCCTAGCACTCTGCACTCCCTAGCACTCTGCACTCCCTAGCACTCTGCACTCCCTAGCACTCTGCACTCCCTAGCACTCTGCACTCCCTAGCACTCTGCACTCCCTAGCACTCTGCACTCCCTAGCACTCTGCACTCCCTAGCACTCTGCACTCCCTAGCACTCTGCACTCCCTAGCACTCTGCACTCCCTAGCACTCTGCACTCCCTAGCACTCTGCACTCCCTAGCACTCTGCACTCCCTAGCACTCTGCACTCCCTAGCACTCTGCACTCCCTAGCACTCTGCACTCCCTAGCACTCTGCACTCCCTAGCACTCTGCACTCCCTAGCACACTGCACTCCCTAGCACTCTGCACTCTGCACTCCCTAGCACTCTGCACTCTGCACTCCCTAGCACTCTGCACTCTGCACTCCCTAGCACTCTGCACTCTGCACTCCCTAGCACTCTGCACTCTGCACTCCCTAGCACTCTGCACTCTGCACTCCCTAGCACTCTGCACTCTGCACTCCCTAGCACTCTGCACTCTGCACTCCCTAGCACTCTGCACTCCCTAGCACTCTGCACTCTGCACTCCCTAGCACTCTGCACTCTCTGGCACTCTGCACTCCCTGGCACTCTGCACTCCCTGGCACTCTGCACTCCCTGGCACTCTGCACTCCCTGGCACTCTGCACTCCCTGGCACTCTGCACTCCCTGGCACTCTGCACTCCCTGGCACTCTGCACTCCCTGGCACTCTGCACTCCCTGGCACTCTGCACTCCCTGGCACTCTGCACTCCCTGGCACTCTGCACTCCCTAGCACTCTGCACTCTGCACTCCCTGGCACTCTGCACTCTGCACTCCCTGGCACTCTGCACTCTGCACTCCCTGGCACTCTGCACTCCCTTGCACTCTGCACTCCCTTGCACTCTGCACTCCCTGGCACTCTGCACTCCCTGGCACTCTGCACTCCCTGGCACTCTGCACTCCCTGGCACTCTGCACTCCCTGGCACTCTGCACTCCCTGGCACTCTGCACTCCCTGGCACTCTGCACTCCCTGGCACTCTGCACTCCCTGGCACTCTGCACTCTTCACTCCCTGGCACTCTGCACTCTGCACTCCCTGGCACTCTGCACTCTTCACTCCCTGGCACTCTGCACTCTGCACTCCCTGGCACTCTGCACTCCCTGGCCCTCTGGCCCTCTGCACTCCCTGGCCCTCTGGCCCTCTGCACTCCCTGGCCCTCTGGCCCTCTGCACTCCCTGGCCCTCTGGCCCTCTGCACTCCCTGGCCCTCTGGCCCTCTGCACTCCCTGGCCCTCTGGCCCTCTGCACTCCCTGGCCCTCTGGCCCTCTGCACTCCCTGGCCCTCTGGCCCTCTGCACTCCCTGGCCCTCTGGCCCTCTGCACTCCCTGGCCCTCTGGCCCTCTGCACTCCCTGGCCCTCTGCACTCCCTGGCCCTCTGGCCCTCTGCACTCCCTGGCCCTCTGGCCCTCTGCACTCCCTGGCCCTCTGGCCCTCTGCACTCCCTGGCCCTCTGGCCCTCTGCACTCCCTGACCCTCTGCACTCCCTGGCCCTCTGCACTCCCTGGCCCTCTGCACTCCCTGGCCCTCTGCACTCCCTGGCCCTCTGCACTCCCTGGCCCTCTGCACTCCCTGGCCCTCTGCACTCCCTGGCCCTCTGCACTCCCTGGCCCTCTGCACTCCCTGGCCCTCTGCACTCCCTGGCCCTCTGCACTCCCTGGCCCTCTGCACTCCCTGGCCCTCTGCACTCCCTGGCCCTCTGCACTCCCTTGCACTCTGCACTCCCTTGCACTCTGCACTCCCTTGCACTCTGCACTCCCTTGCACTCTGCACTCCCTTGCACTCTGCACTCCCTTGCACTCCCTTGCACTCTGCACTCCCTTGCACTCTGCACTCCCTTGCACTCTGCACTCCCTTGCACTCTGCACTCCCTGGCACTCTGCACTCCCTGGCACTCTGCACTCCCTGGCACTCTGCACTCCCTGGCACTCTGCACTCCCTGGCACTCTGCACTCCCTGGCACTCTGCACTCCCTGGCACTCTGCACTCCCTGGCACTCTGCACTCCCTGGCACTCTGCACTCCCTGGCACTCTGCACTCCCTGGCACTCTGCACTCCCTGGCACTCTGCACTCCCTGGCACTCTGCACTCCCTGGCACTCTGCACTCCCTGGCACTCTGCACTCCCTGGCACTCTGCACTCCCTGGCACTCTGCACTCTGCACTCCCTGGCACTCTGCACTCTGCACTCCCTGGCACTCTGCACTCTGCACTCCCTGGCACTCTGCACTCTTCACTCCCTAGCACTCTGCACTCCCTGGCACTCTGCACTCCCTGGCACTCTGCACTCTGCACTCCCTGGCACTCTGCACTCCCTGGCACTCTGCACTCTGCACTCCCTGGCACTCTGCACTCTTCACTCCCTGGCACTCTGCACTCTTCACTCCCTGGCACTCTGCACTCTTCACTCCCTGGCACTCTGCACTCTTCACTCCCTGGCACTCTGCACTCCCTGGCACTCTGCACTCCCTGGCCCTCTGGCCCTCTGCACTCCCTGGCACTCTGCACTCCCTGGCCCTCTGCACTCCCTGGCCCTCTGCACTCCCTGGCCCTCTGGCCCTCTGCACTCCCTGGCCCTCTGGCCCTCTGCACTCCCTGGCCCTCTGGCCCTCTGCACTCCCTGGCCCTCTGGCCCTCTGCACTCCCTGGCCCTCTGGCCCTCTGCACTCCCTGGCCCTCTGGCCCTCTGCACTCCCTGGCCCTCTGGCCCTCTGCACTCCCTGGCCCTCTGGCCCTCTGCACTCCCTGGCCCTCTGCACTCCCTGGCCCTCTGCACTCCCTGGCCCTCTGCACTCCCTGGCCCTCTGCACTCCCTGGCCCTCTGCACTCCCTGGCCCTCTGCACTCCCTGGCCCTCTGCACTCCCTGGCCCTCTGCACTCCCTGGCCCTCTGCACTCCCTGGCCCTCTGCACTCCCTTGCACTCTGCACTCCCTTGCACTCTGCACTCCCTTGCACTCTGCACTCCCTTGCACTCTGCACTCTGCACTCCCTTGCACTCCCTTGCACTCTGCACTCACTTGCACTCTGCACTCCCTTGCACTCTGCACTCCCTTGCACTCTGCACTCCCTGGCACTCTGCACTCCCTGGCACTCTGCACTCCCTGGCACTCTGCACTCCCTGGCACTCTGCACTCCCTGGCACTCTGCACTCCCTGGCACTCTGCACTCCCTGGCACTCCCTGGCACTCTGCACTCCCTGGCACTCTGCCCTCTGCACTCCCTGGCACTCTGCCCTCTGCACTCCCTGGCACTCTGCACTCTGCACTCCCTGGCACTCTGCACTCTGCACTCCCTGGCACTCTGCACTCTGCACTCCCTGGCACTCTGCACTCTTCACTCCCTAGCACTCTGCACTCTGCACTCCCTGGCACTCTGCACTCCCTGGCCCTCTGGCCCTCTGCACTCCCTGGCCCTCTGGCCCTCTGCACTCCCTGGCCCTCTGGCCCTCTGCACTCCCTGGCACTCTGCACTCTGCACTCCCTGGCACTCTGCACTCTGCACTCCCTGGCACTCTGCACTCTGCACTCCCTGGCACTCTGCACTCCCTGGCACTCTGCACTCCCTGGCACTCTGCACTCTGCACTCCCTGGCACTCTGCACTCTGCACTCCCTGGCACTCTGCACTCTGCACTCCCTGGCACTCTGCACTCTTCACTCCCTGGCACTCTGCACTCTGCACTCCCTGGCACTCTGCACTCCCTGGCACTCTGCACTCCCTGGCCCTCTGGCCCTCTGCACTCCCTGGCACTCTGCACTCCCTGGCCCTCTGCACTCCCTGGCCCTCTGGCCCTCTGCACTCCCTGGCCCTCTGGCCCTCTGCACTCCCTGGCCCTCTGGCCCTCTGCACTCCCTGGCCCTCTGGCCCTCTGCACTCCCTGGCCCTCTGGCCCTCTGCACTCCCTGGCCCTCTGGCCCTCTGCACTCCCTGGCCCTCTGCACTCCCTGGCCCTCTGCACTCCCTGGCCCTTTGCACTCCCTGGCCCTCTGCACTCCCTGGCCCTCTGCACTCCCTGGCCCTCTGCACTCCCTGGCCCTCTGCACTCCCTGGCCCTCTGCACTCCCTGGCCCTCTGCACTCCCTGGCCCTCTGCACTCCCTGGCCCTCTGCACTCCCTGGCCCTCTGCACTCCCTGGCCCTCTGCACTCCCTGGCCCTCTGCACTCCCTGGCACTCTGCACTCCCTTGCACTCTGCACTCCCTTGCACTCTGCACTCCCTTGCACTCTGCACTCCCTTGCACTCTGCACTCCCTTGCACTCTGCACTCCCTTGCACTCTGCACTCCCTTGCACTCTGCACTCCCTTGCACTCTGCACTCCCTTGCACTCTGCACTCCCTGGCACTCTGCACTCCCTTGCACTCTGCACTCCCTGGCACTCTGCACTCCCTGGCACTCTGCACTCCCTGGCACTCTGCACTCCCTGGCACTCTGCACTCCCTGGCACTCTGCACTCCCTGGCACTCTGCACTCCCTGGCACTCTGCACTCCCTGGCACTCTGCCCTCTGCACTCCCTGGCACTCTGCACTCTGCACTCCCTGGCACTCTGCACTCTGCACTCCCTGGCACTCTGCACTCTTCACTCCCTGGCACTCTGCACTCTGCACTCCCTGGCACTCTGCACTCCCTGGCCCTCTGGCCCTCTGCACTCCCTGGCCCTCTGCACTCCCTGGCCCTCTGCACTCCCTGGCCCTCTGCACTCCCTGGCCCTCTGCACTCCCTGGCCCTCTGCACTCCCTGGCCCTCTGCACTCCCTGGCCCTCTGCACTCCCTGGCCCTCTGCACTCCCTGGCCCTCTGCACTCCCTGGCCCTCTGCACTCCCTGGCACTCTGCACTCTGCACTCCCTGGCACTCTGCACTCTGCACTCCCTGGCACTCTGCACTCTGCACTCCCTGGCACTCTGCACTCTGCACTCCCTAGCACTCTGCACTCTGCACTCCCTGGCACTCTGCACTCTCTGGCCCTCTGGCCCTCTGCACTCCCTGGCCCTCTGCACTCCCTGGCCCTCTGCACTCCCTGGCCCTCTGCACTCCCTGGCCCTCTGCACTCCCTGGCCCTCTGCACTCCCTGGCCCTCTGCACTCCCTGGCCCTCTGCACTCCTTGGCCCTCTGCACTCCCTGGCCCTCTGCACTCCCTGGCCCTCTGGCCCTCTGCACTCCCTGGCCCTCTGGCCCTCTGCACTCCCTGGCCCTCTGCACTCCCTGGCCCTCTGCACTCCCTGGCCCTCTGCACTCCCTGGCCCTCTGCACTCTCTGGCCCTCTGCACTCCCTGGCCCTCTGCACTCTGCACTCCCTGGCACTCTGCACTCCCTGGCCCTCTGGCCCTCTGCACTCCCTGGCCCTCTGCACTCCCTGGCCCTCTGCACTCCCTGGCCCTCTGCACTCCCTGGCCCTCTGCACTCCCTGGCCCTCTGCACTCTCTGGCCCTCTGCACTCCCTGGCACTCTGCACTCTGCACTCCCTGGCACTCTGCACTCCCTGGCCCTCTGGCCCTCTGCACTCCCTGGCCCTCTGCACTCCCTGGCCCTCTGCACTCCCTGGCCCTCTGCACTCCCTGGCCCTCTGCACTCCCTGGCCCTCTGCACTCCCTGGCCCTCTGCACTCCCTGGCCCTCTGCACTCCCTGGCCCTCTGCACTCCCTGGCCCTCTGCACTCCCTGGCCCTCTGCACTCCCTGGCACTCTGCACTCTGCACTCCCTGGCACTCTGCACTCTGCACTCCCTGGCACTCTGCACTCTGCACTCCCTGGCACTCTGCACTCTGCACTCCCTAGCACTCTGCACTCTGCACTCCCTGGCACTCTGCACTCTCTGGCCCTCTGGCCCTCTGCACTCCCTGGCCCTCTGCACTCCCTGGCCCTCTGCACTCCCTGGCCCTCTGCACTCCCTGGCCCTCTGCACTCCCTGGCCCTCTGCACTCCCTGGCCCTCTGCACTCCCTGGCCCTCTGCACTCCTTGGCCCTCTGCACTCCCTGGCCCTCTGCACTCCCTGGCCCTCTGGCCCTCTGCACTCCCTGGCCCTCTGGCCCTCTGCACTCCCTGGCCCTCTGCACTCCCTGGCCCTCTGCACTCCCTGGCCCTCTGCACTCCCTGGCCCTCTGCACTCTCTGGCCCTCTGCACTCCCTGGCCCTCTGCACTCCCTGGCCCTCTGCACTCCCTGGCCCTCTGCACTCCCTGGCCCTCTGCACTCCCTGGCCCTCTGCACTCCCTGGCCCTCTGCACTCCCTGGCCCTCTGCACTCCCTGGCCCTCTGCACTCCCTGGCCCTCTGCACTCCCTGGCCCTCTGCACTCCCTGGCCCTCTGCACTCCCTGGCCCTCTGCACTCCCTGGCACTCTGCACTCCCTAGCACTCTGCACTCTGCACTCCCTGGCACTCTGCACTCCCTGGCACTCTGCACTCCCTAGCACTCTGCACTCTGCACTCCCTGGCACTCTGCACTCCCTGGCCCTCTGCACTCCCTGGCCCTCTGCACTCCCTGGCCCTCTGCACTCCCTGGCCCTCTGCACTCCCTGGCCCTCTGCACTCCCTGGCCCTCTGCACTCCCTGGCCCTCTGCACTCCCTGGCCCTCTGCACTCCCTGGCCCTCTGCACTCCCTGGCCCTCTGCACTCCCTTGCACTCTGCACTCCCTTGCACTCTGCACTCCCTTGCACTCTGCACTCCCTTGCACTCTGCACTCCCTTGCACTCTGCACTCCCTTGCACTCTGCACTCCCTTGCACTCTGCACTCCCTTGCACTCTGCACTCCCTTGCACTCCCTTGCACTCTGCACTCCCTTGCACTCTGCACTCCCTTGCACTCTGCACTCCCTTGCACTCTGCACTCCCTTGCACTCTGCACTCCCTTGCACTCTGCACTCCCTTGCACTCTGCACTCCCTTGCACCCTGCACTCCCTTGCACCCTGCACTCCCTTGCACCCTGCACTCCCTTGCACCCTGCACTCCCTTGCACCCTGCACTCCCTTGCACCCTGCACTCCCTTGCACCCTGCACTCCCTTGCACCCTGCACTCCCTTGCACCCTGCACTCCCTTGCACCCTGCACTCCCTTGCACCCTGCACTCCCTTGCACCCTGCACTCCCTTGCACCCTGCACTCCCTTGCACCCTGCACTCCCTTGCACCCTGCACTCCCTTGCACCCTGCACTCCCTTGCACCCTGCACTCCCTTGCACCCTGCACTCCCTTGCACCCTGCACTCCCTTGCACCCTGCACTCCCTTGCACCCTGCACTCCCTTGCACCCTGCACTCCCTTGCACCCTGCACTCCCTTGCACCCTGCACTCCCTTGCACCCTGCACTCCCTTGCACCCTGCACTCCCTTGCACCCTGCACTCCCTTGCACCCTGCACTCCCTTGCACCCTGCACTCCCTTGCACCCTGCACTCCCTTGCACCCTGCACTCCCTTGCACCCTGCACTCCCTTGCACCCTGCACTCCCTTGCACCCTGCACTCCCTTGCACCCTGCACTCCCTTGCACCCTGCACTCCCTTGCACCCTGCACTCCCTTGCACCCTGCACTCCCTTGCACCCTGCACTCCCTTGCACCCTGCACTCCCTTGCACCCTGCACTCCCTTGCACCCTGCACTCCCTTGCACCCTGCACTCCCTTGCACCCTGCACTCCCTTGCACCCTGCACTCCCTTGCACCCTGCACTCCCTTGCACCCTGCACTCCCTTGCACCCTGCACTCCCTTGCACCCTGCACTCCCTTGCACCCTGCACTCCCTTGCACCCTGCACTCCCTTGCACCCTGCACTCCCTTGCACCCTGCACTCCCTTGCACCCTGCACTCCCTTGCACCCTGCACTCCCTACTCTCTACTCTGCACTCTCTACTCTCCACTCTGCACTCTCTACTCTCTACTCTGCACTCTCTACTCTCTACTCTGCACTCTCTACTCTCTACTCTGCACTCTCTACTCTCTACTCTGCACTCTCTACTCTCTACTCTGCACTCTCTACTCTCTACTCTGCACTCTCTACTCTCTACTCTCTACTCTGCACTCTCTACTCTCTACTCTGCACTCTCTACTCTCTACTCTGCACTCTCTACTCTCTACTCTGCACTCTCTACTCTCTACTCTGCTCACTCACTCTGCACTCTCTACTCTGCTCACTCACTCTGCACTCTCTACTCTGCTCACTCACTCTGCACTCTCTACTCTGCTCACTCACTCTGCACTCTCTACTCTGCTCACTCACTCTGCACTCTCTACTCTGCTCACTCACTCTGCACTCTCTACTCTGCTCACTCACTCTGCACTCTCTACTCTGCTCACTCACTCTGCACTCTCTACTCTGCTCACTCACTCTGCACTCTCTACTCTGCTCACTCACTCTGCACTCACTACTCTGCTCACTCACTTTGCACTCTGCACTGCAATTACAGACTTAGGCAGCTGTATAAATTCATCTGGTCAATCCTGAATTAAGATCCTTTATATTACCAGGCAGAAATCACTTTTCTTCGCCAAACTCCACGGAGTTAAAACACAGCTCAGCAGAATAGGCAATGCGGCTCCAGTGCCTACTCTCATGGAGGAAGTGAAGAAAAACAAACTCATTCGGAATTGTTAAAATGCCTGGAATTAGGCCATGTGATCTTTATTATATTAAGTAGTCCAACGGCCACTTACCGAATGGCTATTAAGGGGGTTTCCAGTCTGTCCATAAGGCAGAAAAATATTTAACGGAGCCTAAATCTGAAAGGAAGTTAGTTTAAAGCATACGAGAGACGACCTGAAATTTAAAGATGCTTACACCAAGCACTGTTTGCGTTCGCAATTGAGCTCAAACCCCCGCTTCAATATAGAAAAGCTAAGTCGCTGTGTGTCCGTCAGCAAAAATAAGGTGCCACAGGGATAAAAGGAAAGGAGTGATGTCGCTCAGTGTTCGGTTACACAGAGTATTCAACTGTGCTGAACAGCTTAACATGCTTAAAGAGTCAAAAACAACGTCTACGCCACCACCTACTGTCATCAAAGTCCACACAGCCTCTAGGAAATCAGTCTGGCTCTGCATTACGGGCTGTGCAGGGCAAAAAAAGCATGGCCGCTAACCCATCACATCTTTTCAAATGAAAGGTAAAATTAGAGGACTTCAGTTAGCACATTCAACCTAAAACGCCCTCCCTCATCTTCCGCGTATGTCACAGTACCCAACAGGGTTACAGGAGTGCCACAAACTAACACTATTCACAAAATCATATGTCTTTTTTCGCAGACTACGACGAGGATAAAACATAATAAAATAAGGGCATCTCTGGACAGAACAAGTCTCCAGCTGTTGGGCAAGACAGACGAGCAGACCACCCTTGATGTTTCAGGATGTAGGATCGACCCGTCCGCCCCAGCTCCACGAAAAAATGGCGGCCGCATTGCAGAGAAAAAAAAATAAACACGCCCATCGCCACATGACGTAGGCAAAAGGGAAAAATTCTACGGAACGCCCACCAATCGCCTCGCTGAATGACAGACGCCTCTCTCTTCCAATGGCTAGCCTCCATTTATGGAGCTAGCCAATGGAAGAGAGAGGCTGAACTAAAGCACACAGTGTAACTCAAAAGATTTCGACCTGCGCCAAAAAGCTGCGCGGCGCAGCTTTTCGCCAGGTCGAAACCTAAAAAGGATGTAGCTCGTCACTGGTTGATTAGCAGCACCCCACCTCCCGAATTATACTGTGCAATGGATAGATGTGCATGTTTACAAGAGTAGAAGATGTCCTCCATGGAAACCTCCGAATATCTGGGGACCATGGCTAGAGCACTTTTATCTGTAATATACATAGCGACGACACATGGTGTTCAAAAGGAATGGGAAGCATACTATATTTATGTTGTATAGAAATATTGATATGTAATATCATACTGGCCCATGCTCTAGGTGTTAAAGTGGGGTCATTTCGCATGAAAAGTCAATAAAGTGGTTATGAAACAAATGTCATGCACATTTACATTAATTAGAATTCCCAAACTGCCAAAACCTCTGTGATAAAGGATATCTGTGTATGGCATTATTTTTATTGTAATACTTGACTTGGGTAGCAGTTTCTGCCTGGATATCTACACTGGTCTTAGGCTGTAATTAGTAGCTTTTTGATCCCACGTACATTTTTCTTTTTTTACTTACTGAAATTGCAGAAATGTTGTTCTTTTATGAGCTGAATATTGAGAGTTTAATTTTTTGAGGGGTGAAAATAATGTGTATTGTGACTCTTGAAGTGTGGAAGCCAAAACAGTACAAAAATGGAGGAACCTGCTGTAATCTTGTTCACAACGTCAAAAAAATCTTTCAGAAACATACTTGTAGACTTTATACAGTACATGCAATGCATCCTTGTGTGACATCTATTGAAATAAAGTTGCTGCATTATTTCTGGTAATACATTTGTTAACACCAATTGTGTATTTTTCTTTTGTTTTTAGGATCCATCAGTCACACAGGTTACGAGAAATGTTCCTACTGGACTGGAAGAATACAATCCTTTTATAGATTCAAGACCAGTAAGCATATTTTATGTGTTCAATCTTAGATTTTTAAGAGCTAGTCAAACATAAAATTGGGTGTATATTAACACACATTTAAATCTCAAGGTGTTCAATTATTTACCATAGACTATATATATTTCCTTAAGTTAGTGATGCCAAAATAGTCCACAGTGGCTTGCAGCTTGATAAATGGGCACGTCTTGCAGGGTCATGAGAGAGCCAACAGGCAACCTGATCCAGATACTTAAGACTAAGGGTCACAATATGAGAGTATTTTAATGCTATTAATCTTGCCTTCTCCAATCTCCCTCACCTACCCTGCAGAAATACAGAGCATGCTGCACATATTCAAGAAGTACAAAAGGGGGTGGTGATGGACGGAGCATCTGAACCAATCAAACACTCACACCCAGTCAAAAGATCTGGGTTTAATCCATCACCGTTCTTTAGCCCACTCTGCCACCCCAGTTCAGACATGGTGTAACAACTGTGTTCTCAGACCAAGCAGGCTACCAACCGTAGCTAACCCAGTCGTCACGTAACCACACTCTTCTCAGGCCACTATTTACAAGATATCTAGAAGACTCACCTGAGAAGGTGAAAAGAAGCTATTTACAAGCCTGTACAATCAAAGATACCGCTAACATCTAATGGATTCCATGTCTTATCCTATAATTGCCTCATCTCATATTCTTTAACGTCACCCGACGATTCTTTAACGTCACCCGACGATTCTTTAACGTCACCCGACGATTCTTTAACGTCACCCGACGATTCTTTAACGTCACCCGACGATTCTTTAACGTCACCCGACGATTCTTTTTTTTTTTTTTTTTTTGAAAACCTTTATTCAGCTTATGAACAGTACACAGCGTCTGCCTACAACCACTACGGGCCGGCCGCTATGACATACAGAAACAGTACAGGTCATCGCAATAAGCGGAAAGCTAAAACAATAGCGCTACAGTGTGTCAGTAGCAAACGTAAAAAGAATCATGCAGGTTTCATTTTCTCAGAGTTAAAGAGGATCGTACATTCAGATCAGAGCCGAGAAGGGCGGGCCCTACGACATAATATCAACCAAAGGGACCGCAACAATTGGAGTCATGCATAAAACATTGCAAACAGCATACCCGAACAATATACTACATTCCGCGCCCTCTTGGGCCCACCCAGTCGACAAACCACTTCAGGATATTGTGCCAACGTAGCCACTCTATAATAGGACATAAAAGGGCACGCTTAATAGCAGGAAGAAAGGATCCGGCGTCATACAATAAAGTGACTGTTATGGGGAGCAAGCCATGTAGGAGGAAAACACTCACCAAAATTTTTATCAGGAAGAGAAGACAGGATAAGCAAACAATCCACGGTTACGTACTGTTATCAACGCCAGACACACAAAGTCCCAGAAGCTGCGTGAACCTCAAAAGCACAAAGTGCGAAACCTACCCAAAAGGAACACCACCCGGCCCCGGGCCCGATCCAGATACACGAAAATAAGGAAAAATACAAAAAAGGAAAAACAAAGGAAGAAAAAGGAGACAGCAAAGATCAAGAGAAAGAAAGAGGGCCATAGGAACATAAAACAATACATAACAACATCCCCCCACCCTGCACCACTGCGTGTGACTACGGCCCACCCCCCTAGCAGCGTGCCTGTCGCCCATAGAAACCCGAAATATAGACAACGAGAAAGAAAGAGGAGAAAGAAAAAGGAAGAAGTATAACACCCAATAGAGGGAGTAGGACTAGAGTATTCTAATCTACAACTCCCATAAAGAAAAACAAGTCGGGAGGAGGTCAGTTCCACATACTCCCGGTCACCACCGGCCCCATAAGCATCCTCCACCCCAATTATCATCAGCACGACAGAAATAGCAAACAGTACTGCAGATGGGGAGAGTCATTTCTAAACGTGCGAACAAATCAGACAGAAAGCAGTCCCAACCTAGTCCCCGCCCGTCAGTGCGTCCATTCCACTAGAGAAATCTCCTAGCCCTGGCCCGATCGTGGACGTGCCCACCCCCCTGAAAAGCCAATACCTTCGGAGAGAAAGTGAAGGCCCGCCCCGATGAACACAAAGAGGCAAAATGGCCGCATTCGGTAAAGAAGAGATGTCCAAGGACAAAATGGACGTCACCAGTCCCAAACAGAGCCAACACATAAAGGGAGCTGCATTTTCAAGGCAGTAATACTTTGCAATGTAGAAGGTATCAATGTCCCTATTGAAGAGGCACAGTCAAACAGGATAGTCAGGTGTTGCAGCAGCGGCTCCATGGACGCCGTGGGTGAGGTGGTGTGCTGCACCAGGGAGGGAGACATTGTAGAAGCGCTAGGGCGGTCAGACCGCAGCCCACACTCCGTTGCATCGCCAAGCAGCTGTTCCGTAACACACTCCCGCGGCAACAATGTTTCACAGGCAGGGATCAGCGGAGGCTGATCAACATAGCGAGGAGAGCGGAATGGCAAAGTATAGTCCGATCTATCTGCAAATCCGTCCAGCTTCTCTCCCAACAGTCTCGAGCTTCCACGCCACTCGACCTTCAGTTGAGTAAGAGCAATAAGAACAGAAGTGCGGGTTAATATCGGCTGATCATCCATTACCTCCGCGTTACGAGGCGCTGTAGACAGGTCCACTTCCCAATCGGGCACGAGCAGGGCACACCGGGCAGGAGCCGAGGCGCCGTCCGCCAGCACCGCTGAGGAGCCGTCATGTTCCTGCCGTCAGGGACAACAAAGGAGGACAGGCGAGGTCAGCGCTATGGTGCGACGAGCAATCCCCTCGGGACAGGACAAGTCCGCGATCGTGGACGGCAAATAGCAAGGAGTCCCTCTCCGCTCGGCCCAAGCAGAGGCGAGGCAAGGAAAGAGCCCCGGCCGCCGGAGCACCTCCGACACTGGAGGAAACAAAGCGCGGCTCGCCTTCAGGTCCCGCAGATGGAAGCGGAAAAGTAGACTCCAAACTGGCCAGCATTACCCTCCACACAAGCGCCCGGAGTAAACGACCACAGATCCAATCGACCAACACAGGATGTCAGCGCCGCTCCAGCATGATCGGCCCCCGCAGCGGCAGCAGCCACAGGCGGCGCGCTGTATCGCAGGTCCCGGGTCCAGGGCTAGGGTAAGCGTCGGCAGGCATCTCGACGAAACCTCAGGTTAGCAGACAGGTAGGGACACCGGAGGAACATCAATAGCACCAGAAAACTTTCCCAAACATCCCGGTGGCATGCAATAACAGGATAGTGGACAGGATAGTTGCGAGGGAAACAGAGGCTCGGGGAGCCGGGAGACTACACGTCCGTCTCCGCGGCCATCTTGGCTCCTCCTCCACCCGACGATTCTTTAACGTCACCCGACGATTCTTTAACGTCACCCGACGATTCTTTAACGTCACCCGACGATTCTTTAACGTCACCCGACGATTCTTTAACGTCACCCGACGATTCTTTAACGTCACCCGACGATTCTTTAACGTCACCCGACGATTCTTTAACGTCACCCGACGATATCTTTAACGTCACCCGACGATTCTTTAACGTCACCCGACGATCTACACTAATGGGGGTTCACCTTTATAAGTTATTTCCCAAATGAAATTCACACTCTCCCCCCCATCTCAGTTACCTTTTCAGAAGGGCATATCCCATCCTTCTGTATGTCAGCACCTGGTTAAAAGGAAAGGTTAATCCCATTCATAAAACCAACATTCAAAGATATTTATTATTAAATCTTTATTCTAAAATTAAACATGACAGAATGAGCCACAGAAACATGATTTAAGTCAGTCGCTACCTATAACCTAAAAAGGGGGCACAATAAATGATTAGATGAATTCTACACTAACTCAGAACGCCTCACCTTAGACGTGCGTCTTTCCATCTTAGCAGCGGAGCGGGTCCCTCTCTCTCTCTCCCTTGCTTTGTCTTCAATATGCTCGGGACTCTGCTCTCCCTCTATGGCTCACGAATACAGGTCTGCACCGCTATGCCTCGTCTACGCTGCCATGGTTCTGAAATACTCGAGCCCTCTTCTGGACTCAATCTCTGCCACTCCAGTATGATATCACTACGAAACCTTTGATCACCTTCCTTCCTCGTTTCAGGATTCCAATTAGCTGATGGTATCAGTCTCTCGGCACCAGCCTTCGGACCAACTTCTTCTGTCTACTCCACACGTTACTTTCTCACATCTCACTGCTCGCTCCTTGATAATATAGAGCTCTCTTTCTCTATGGAAAATTCCGGTATTAGGCCGACTCACACCAAATTCCTGTACCAGTCCCCGGCTCTCTTCGCCTTCCACAGTGGCCAGCTGCATATTGCGTCTAGAACCGGGGAGACAAATACATTCCTCTGATAAGGGCGAGTCTTGACCGGTTTCTTACTAGCAGAAAACAGGCTAAACTCTAAACATTACCTTTACCCTGCAAGCGCCTCGGACAGTCGAGGCAGAAGCACAAAATGGCTTCTCTCTAGCTTTCGGGCCTACAGGCCCACGGAAACAATAAAAGGCACTAAACCCTGTCAAAGCACATAGGTAAGCCCTACAAATGAACGCAAATGCAACTAAGACTGAGATGGTAGTGGATTTTAGTCACCACCAGTCTAAAAATAGAATAAAATTACCCTGTCGTTACACATGGCTATATGCAAATCAGTCTGACCCTGTGCCTCATGGGAACAGTCCAGCCCGAACTGCCAAGCCATGCCTTCACTGGACCAGAAACAAGCTTCCGAGGACCGGTTTCTGGCATTACAGCCGTCTTCAGCCTGGCTTGCTTGAATCCAGTGGCAAAGGGAGCAAGGGACTCTGGATTCAAGATAGCCTGGCTGATGAGGATTATGAATCCGAAACCGGTCCCAGGATGCTTATTTCCGGTCCAGGGAAGACATGGCTTAGCATTTCGGGCTGGACTGTTCCCATGAGGCACGGGGTCAGACTGATTTGCATATGGCCATGTCTGAACTGGGGTGGCTGAGTGAGCTAAAGAATGGTGATGGATTAAACCCAGATCAGTTGACTGGGGGTGAGTGTTTGAATTGCTCAAACGCTCCGTCCATCATCCCCTTTTGTATCGCACATATTCAAGAAGGCCACAAGAAGTTGTGGCCACAATGAACTGTTGGAAGTGAGAGTGGAGCTTCAAGAGACTATGTCCCCTCCCACATTCCACTGAGAAGTCGTTGCTCCGGCTCAGAGATGAGCCCTTTGAGCTTACCCCACTCAATCTCAAATGGTGTACCTGCGCCATAGGGCGGCAGCATCCTGACCTTCGTCTGATGTGGCAGCAGGCATCTTAGGCTTTGGCAAGATTACAATATAAGGCTTCCTTGGAAAGCATTTGATTGCACCCATCCTTGCATTTGGAATTACAACCATGATTGTGGTGGTTTAATGCAGCGAGTTGCTGACCTGCACCTTAGTGGGGGCATAAAGTTATAGTAGTCTTTTTAACAGTAAACCCCCTTAAACGACTGTGCTCTTTAAATGGCATGGTTGAGGGAAGCCAAAGTTAAACCTACAAAAGAGAAATACAGGTTTTTCTACCTGACAGTTGATTGCAGAGTGCTATCCCAAAAAAACTTGGAAATGAAGGAGGACTCCCGGGTTGATCATCTGATCTGCAGGTAAACCTAACTCCTACAATAGGTAATTTAGACCTTTGAATGTGTGCAGTTGCGATATGCATCAAGGGTTTGTTCTTGAACTGCTAGACCAGAGCACCGGTTTGTTGACTAGAACAGAAAGTGCTGGCACTTGAGACTAGTGCCTACAACCACCACCAAGAGACACAAAGCAATAAGGCCCTCAAAGAAGCTGGGGTAATGATCATAGTATGAATGAAGGGTGAGATACAATGGAGAAGCCGTACAAATCCATATACTCCGATTACCAACGTTCCAGGCGGCTAAATTACCAAAGGCCTGCATCCTTAGCTTCCTAAAGGACACGAAGAGTGCGCCCACTGGGGAAAACTTACCACACACTACAAGATCCAGAAGACCGTGCATACGGTCACGCCCACAAGGGTGGGACATTTAAATTGAGCTGTGTGAGCAATGGCGCTTTCACTTACCTCATGCCACTGAAGAAGGGACATTTTATTTCCCATAAACGCGTCTGGCGTGAAGATTTGCACTGATGCTGTCACGCTGTTCTTTTTCCTGCTTACAAGATGCCATTAAAATGCGTGAGCAATACTTGTTCTTCCTGTGGTCACTTCGCTTGGGTTACCTGGGGGCTGGGGGGGGGGGGTGCAGAAGGGAAGAGAGAGCTATAGATATATATATATATATATATATATATGTATATATATATATATATTTCTCGTATTCAAGGCAGTCGAAACGCGTAATGACAAGCTCCAGTGAATAAAATATTGAGTTTCGCCAGCAAGAGAAGTTCGTGCTTTCTTTATTGCCTGGTGGAGGTTGGGGATTGCAGTACATTGAGTGGAGAGAAAAATATATTTAATATAGTTCACAAATTGCTAAATGTAAGCAGGCTAACAATCTTCAGATTAGTCTGTCTCTCCGCATGACGATATAGAAAATATGTGGCTGCTAAGCACAGAACAAAAAATGTGTCTCAGTTCCTATGAGACAATTCTACAAAATATGTGGCTAGTTTTCACATTCTATTTCATCATAAAGGACGCATACTTAAGAATACTGATAAGCACAAATGTGTTTCCCCATTTTAAATCGGTCATTGCAGCAGCATCCAGTATCACTGAGTAGATTCCGATTTCTGAGCATACGTACCGGTACAAGGGAACGTATGAAATAGCTTCTATTGCTACTAACCGCAACCATGCATGATAGCAATCCTAAAGGAAGGGTTTACTTCTCTCCTTCGTTGCATAACTTGCCTTCTGCTAGGTACAATAACCTGATCAGTTGGCAGTCTGATCTGCTTCACCCCAAATCATGCGACCATGGGCAGCACAATGCAAGATGGATAAACCCATTCCTGCAGGCAGGACAATGAATGGATGAGATGGGTCCCAGAGTAGCGTGCTACTCGCCAAAAAAGCGTTTCGACGCCTTGTCAGGGGTAGTAAGCGCTATGAAAATGCGATTACAATACAATATCTAAAGCACACAGCTGCTCCAAGGAGTGTCCAGATCAGCTTCAGTTCAGAGATTAGTGATATCTAGTTTGAAAGAAAAAAAAGAAGTTTAACCGTAATGTGCTGTGAATAAGCTTGGGCCTTTTATACATTCACAGTTAATGTGGCTGTGTTCATACAAAAGTTAATGACTTAAGCACGGGTCAAACTGATCCCAAGAAAGGAATCAGGCCTTGCATTTCTAATCATTTAATGAAATATTGCTTAATCGTTATACCACTAGACTAAGCAAAATTTGAAAACCAGAGTTTTCCTGGGAGTAGATGGTGCACAAGTGAAGAACATATATCTTTTTACATGTATTAAAAAATTAAAATGCAGACAGGATTTCAGGCATTCTAATTCCTCATTGGTGCTAGCTTCTAGAACAGTAAAGCCTTCAATTCAATATGCTAATAATTGTTTTAAGTTCCTTGAAGAGAATCCGTGGATTTTGCAGTATTTTAATATACAGGAAAAAGTAGTCCGGTCTTAGTGTCTTTCCCTTGTGCACTGTTTCCATATTATAAATGAGCAAATCTCCCATTTGTCAACAGTACTCTTCGCATAGTATTTACTACTGTGGCTCCAGCATACCCGAGAGCAGCTACTGATTTCTCCATTGCAATCTGTTTGCTGCAGAGGGATAATTTGATAGACCAATAACTTACTATTCTGTTGGAAAATGTGAAGTGTACTCATGCCAATAGTGGATCTAATTGTGTCAGTGAGGATGAGTAACTGTCATTTAGCTTACCCAAAACTGATCTCTGGAATAAATAAATTCTCTCTTGCACCCCATGATTCTTCAGCCAAGCGGTATCCATGGTATGCCCTTTATTTACCCTGATTGTGGGTCTCCTTTTGTTATGGAGATTATTGGACAATGACCCACAGAGTCTGTTAAATTTCATAAATGGCACAAGTGTGGCCTAGTCCTTCTTCTGGTTCTAAGAAATTTATGTTCTGCACACCCTACTTCATTCTACAGGTATGTAATAATATTGTTGGGTTGACAAATTCAGTAAATGCATATTCCCCAAAATATATTTTTGGCCATGTCACTTATCTATATTAATTTAAGTTCACCATCAAATTCCTTGCAGTAGATAACTGAAGGAAAATATAAAACACGGTTGCTTCGGAGATGGACTGCCCACCTGCCTGTCCTCTAAAAATGTCAAGTCAATAATATGTATTTACCTACTTACTACTGAAAAAAAAAATCCGATTTTAAATGCTTTATTTTATTTAATCTGTGCATTTGGGACTGTTAAGTACCAGTGCTGAGAGTTTTGTCTTGGTGGTAATGGCAAAAGGAAGAAATCCTTTTCACCCACCAAAAATTGAGGAGGAATCACTTTTGCCACGACTAACTAAATCATGGGTACTCACAAACTTTCTCTCGGGGGCCAAATCAACAGTATGGTTTGTGTCCGAGGGCCGCACCGGTGGGCGCGGGGTCAGTGGGGGAGGGGGCGGGGCTAGAGCAACAAAAAAAAACTGTGACCATGAGGTTGATCACAGGTCCCTGCAGCGGACGCCTTCGTCCACTGAGCCACCAGACCCGGCTGTAATGACAAATTTCTCCGTATGTTTTGGTGTTTCTGTCAGTCACCAGGTCATTACTTACCACACCCTTTCTCAGGTTACAGAAAGACACCACATTTCACAATACTTACCCAAGAAAGGAATAAACACTGACAACATATAAGACCATTGCTGAGGAGCTCGCAAATAACAACAAGTCACAACACCTCCCAATCCAAGAGGGTACGCAGAAATTCACAACACCTCCCAATCCAAGAGGGTACGCAGAAATTCACAACACCTCCTAATCTAAGAGGGTACACAGCGCATGCTCCTTCTAGCAATGTAATTTAGACATCCCTGATGGGAGGCACTTTCCCTTCCGTATCAACAATTACCCATTAGAGGGGAATCACCCATCCCTCTGTAAGTACTTGGTAAAAAAGGGGTCTCAACCTTCCCTCACAAGGAATACCAACAAATTATGTGCTCTAGGGTTTCTTTATTACATGATAATAGGATGACAAAAGAAAGAAATAACTAAACATCACAGTAAACCTTAGCAGCAATCATCAGCACATAGATATACATAGAGCCTGAAAATAAAAGCATAGTTAGATAAAGTTAGATATACATCGAACACCTCACCATAATCTTAGGCGTCTTGTCATCTGAAGAAGGGTCCGTCTCTTTCCCTCACTGGTTGGTTCCGGACTCTCTGTGGCATACACACGTCTGCACCGTGATGTATCATCAGACTGCCAAAACACCAGACCAGCATCTCAGCATCTCTCCAGCTCTCAGCATCTCAGCTTTCTGCCTCTCAGAAACTCTCTCTCTCTGCCTCTCGGACCCCCTTTCTCTAATATAGAACTCTATCCTCTATCGAAGCTTCTGGAAGAACCCGCCTACCTTTCTCACAAGATTCCTGTACTTTTCCACACCAAGCACCCAACAGCAGCTGGCCAAGCTTTTGTTCTGGCGCCAATGCGAAGAAGGCACATTCCCCCTGATAAGAACTGGTCTGCTCTGGTTCACTGCCGGTGAACAACACATGTAATCTCAAATATCACCTCTCACCTACAGAGGCTCAGAAGATGGCTGCAGTTTAGAATATGGAGTTGCTCAAGCATAGGCCTCTACTACTTGGAAAGCAGAATACTATTATACCACGTCAAAGCCAATAGGCTAAAGTCATAATTCACCTAACTCAAATCACACTATGCACTTAATCCCTCAGTATCCACTATGGAGCACATGTGTGCACCATCACCAACAACACTGCACTTTGACATCCCATACCTTCTATTCTTTGGCAAGATTATTGTAATGCAAGACCATCCTACATTAAGGCTAAAGTAACATAGCACACTAAAATCAGTACACAATGGTGGTGATCGAGGGTCATCAAAAATCATCAGACCACTAAAGCGGCACATGCACTACACCCGGCATACACACATCTGTCTCGCTCCCTCTCTTCCTCCCTCTCTTTCTCTCTCTCTCTCTCTCCCTCCCTCTCTCTCTCTCTCTCTCTCCCTCCCTCTCTCCCTCCCTCTCTCCCTCCCTCCCTCTCTCTCCCTCTCCCTCTCTCTCCCTCTCTCTCCCTCTCTCTCCCTCTCTCTCCCTCTCTCTCCCTCTCTCTCCCTCCCTCTCCCTCCCTCTCGCTCCCTCTGACTCCCTCTGACTCCCTCTGACTCCCTCTGACTCCCTCTGACTCCCTCTGACTCCCTCTGACTCCCTCTGACTCCCTCTGACTCCCTCTGACTCCCTCTGACTCCCTCTGACTCCCCTCTGACTCCCTCTGACTCCCTCTGACTCCCTCTCACTCCCTCTGACTCCCTCTGACTCCCTCTCACTCCCTCTGACTCCCTCTGACTCCCTCTGACTCCCTCTGACTCCCTCTGACTCCCTCTGACTCCCTCTGACTCCCTCTGACTCCCTCTGACTCCCTCTGACTCCCTCTGACTCCCTCTGACTCCCCTCTGACTCCCTCTGACTCCCTCTGACTCCCTCTGACTCCCTCTGACTCCCTCTGACTCCCTCTGACTCCCTCTGACTCCCTCTGACTCCCTCTGACTCCCTCTGACTCCCTCTGACTCCCTCTCACTCCCCTCTGACTCCCTCTGACTCCCTCTCACTCCCTCTCACTCCCTCCACTCCCTCTCACTCCCTCTCACTCCCTCTCACTCCCTCTCACTCCCTCTCACTCCCTCTCACTCCCTCTCACTCCCTCTCACTCCCTCTCACTCCCTCTCACTCCCTCTCACTCCCTCTCACTCCCTCTCACTCCCTCTCACTCCCTCTCACTCCCTCTCACTCCCTCTCACTCCCTCTCACTCCCTCTTCACTCCCTCTCACTCCATTTCCTCCCTCTGTCTCACTCCATTTCTCCCTCTCACTCCCTCTCACTCCATTTCTCCCTCTCACTCCCTCTCACTCCATTTCTCCCTCTCACTCCCTCTCACTCCATTTCTCCCTCTCACTCCCTCTCACTCCATTTCTCCCTCTCACTCCCTCTCACTCCATTTCTCCCTCTCACTCCCTCTCACTCCATTTCTCCCTCTGTCTCACTCCATTTCTCCCTCTCACTCCCTCTCACTCCCTCTCACTCCCTCTCACTCCCTCTCACTCCCTCTCACTCCCTCTCACTCCCTCTCACTCCCTCTCACTCCCTCTCACTCCCTCTCACTCCCTCTCACTCCCTCTCACTCCCTCTCACTCCCTCTCACTCCCTCTCACTCCCTCTCACTCCCTCTCACTCCCTCTCACTCCCTCTCACTCCCTCTCACTCCCTCTCACTCCCTCTCACTCCCTCTCACTCCCTCTCACTCCCTCTCACTCCATTTCTCCCTCTCACTCCCTCTCACTCCATTTCTCCCTCTCACTCCCTCTCACTCCATTTCTCCCTCTGTCTCACTCCATTTCTCCCTCTCACTCCCTCTCACTCCATTTCTCCCTCTGTCTCACTCCATTTCTCCCTCTCACTCCATTTCTCCCTCTGTCTCACTCCATTTCTCCCTCTGTCTCACTCCATTTCTCCCTCTGTCTCACTCCATTTCTCCCTCTGTCTCACTCCATTTCTCCCTCTGTCTCACTCCATTTCTCCCTCTGTCTCACTCCATTTCTCCCTCTGTCTTGTTATGTTATGTTATGTTATTTTTATTTATACAGCGCACAGCTGCCCCAGCGAAGGGGCGTCCTGGCGCTATGAGAAGGCCAACACAACACCGAAAAAGAGAGGGCACAGGAAACAGCCAATGATTAAACAAACAAGAAGGTTTTGATGGCGCGCCTAAACTGAAGAAGATTATCAATTCCCCGGATCTCAGAGGGAAGAAGATTCCACCACTTCGCTGCTAACACTCGAAAGGAGCGGCCGCCAGTTCTACTCAGCCCTGAAGCGTGGAACCACCTCCAGATTCTGGCCCAAAGATCTCAAGGTTCGCAGAGGAACATAAGGTGTTAAAAGAGTCGCCAGAATTTGGGGAGCCGTACCCTTGAGGATTTTGAATGCCAGGCATAGAACCTTGAATTTAATCCTCTGATTTACGGGGAGCCAATGAAGCGAGTGCAGCGTTTTTGAAACCGAGCACCGTCTAGGCAGACCTACCACTACTCTGGCTGCAGCATTTTGCACTCGCTGCAGCCGGGTGAGTTCGGACTGGTTTATCCCAGCCAAGAGCGAGCTGGCATAGTCCAGCCGGGACAGCACCGATGCCTGAACCACCAGCTGTCTGGTGGGGGCATCAAAGAATTTAAGTATAGGCCTAAGTCCTCTAATAATGCCATAACAGGAGGCCGCCACCCTCTTGGTGTGGCAGGTAAAGCGGAGTATCGGGTCAAGCCAGACCCCAAGATATTTTATCTCCGATACTGGAGAGGGGGTCATACCCAATTCAGAAGGCCACCAGTTGTCACCCCACAGCCCCGCCTGCTTGCCAACCACCATGACCTCTGTCTTCTTAGTATTCAACTGGAGACAGTTAGAGTTCATCCAATTGGCCACTGGCCGTAAACCGTCACGGAACCTGAGAGCCTCCACATCAGAGTCCCCACTCAACGTGACCGGCAGCTGCGTGTCATCAGCATATGAGACCATCGTCAGGCCCCATTGCTTGACGACCGCAGCCAGCGGTCTCACGTAAAGATTAAATAGAGTGGGACTCAACGATGAACCCTGAGGGACCCCCAGGGCCAACGGGTAAGATTTGGACTTGCCGGGAGGGATCGCAACCTGGAAAGATCTATCCGTAAGAAAAGATCGAAACCAGCATAGGGCAGAGCCCTTGACACCTACTTCCACGAGTCGCTGAAGTAAAATCCTGTGCGAGACCGTATCGAACGCGGCACTTAGATCTAATAGCAATAGTGCCGCTGTCCGACCCGCATCAAGCACAGAGCGCAGGTGTTCAACCATAGCAAGTAGGGCCGTCTCCGTGCTGTGGCCCGCATGGAACCCATTCTGAGTAGGGTCTAGAATGTTGGCTCTGGTAAGATGGTCTGCCAGAATGCCGTTCACATGGGCCTCAGCAACTTTTGTGGCCCAGGGAAGCAAGGAGATAGGGCGATAGTTCTCCGGCTTAAGAGGATCAAGGGTAGCCTTCTTCAGGATGGGTGTGACTACAGCCTGCTTCCACCTAATAGGCACTACACCTGAGGATAGAGACAGGTTGATCAGAGACAACACTGGAGTACGGCATAGCGGCAGCATGTTCCTAAGCTGAGCCGGTTTAAGCGGATCTGCAGGAGATCCCGACTTAATTTTTAGACATAAGGAATCAAAGGCCTCCCTTGTCAAGGAAGGTAGAGTGTCAAGACACTCGCTATCTCCCAAGATACAGCTGCCTCGTTCTGGATTTGACGGGCCCGTCGGGAAGGTTCGATAAATGGCTTGCACCTTCTCGAGGAAAAAAGAGGCCAGACCCTCACAGTGGGAGTCCGAGCATATTTCTGCTGCCGTTGTCCTCTTAGCCATAAGGTCCTTTTAATACCTTGAATATAAGTTTCGAGGGGTTGGGGCTATTCAAAAACTCTTGAGCATAATAGGCTGCGCGAGTTCTGCATACCGCTCTGTGGTAGAACTTCGTTTTCACAAAGTAGCAAGCCTTGAGCTCAGGATCAAACGATTTTCTCCATAGCCTTTCAGCCTGCCTGCAGGCTCTTTTCAGGGACGCTATGGTGCTATTATACCAAGGACTATGCTCTTTTGAGCACTGTTTAGACCATACCAGAGGGATCAAGGAATCGAGGGTGCGGGAGATCCAGGCACAAAAGGAATCGTATCCACAATCAACATTGGTGATAGGGCCCAGGGGTACCTTCTCCAACAAATGATAGAAGTCCTCCAATTTAAGTTTGATCTAATGTCGTTTCAAAATTGTTCTGTCCTGAGATATAAAAGGAGGTTCAGACAAGGGAAAAATCATTTTCACCAGCATATGGTCAGTCCAAATCATCTGGATAGGTCGGAGTGCTCTAATTCCCTCTAAGTTGGTAAAGAACAGGTCGAGTATGTGACCATCTCGATGAGTGGGGAAGGTCACCAGCTGGGAAAACTGCAGGGCCTCTAAATCAGCCAAGAAACTCCGAATAGGGGGCAAGGACTGACAGTCAAGATGGAGGTTGAGGTCACCAAGGACATTGAAATTCGCACATCCTAGTGCCCCCGTACTAATTAAATCCGGGAGAGCAGCCCTGAAGGCCGCATCGCAGCCCGGAGGGCGATATATTAAAAGGCCAGAAAAGGAGAAGTGGTGGTTAAACGAGATTCTAAAAAAGGCACATTCACATCCTGGAAGTTTTAGGGCTTTCCATTCACATGGATAGCACAACTTAACGGCCATCGCAATTCCCCCTCCTCTAGTGCCCCGGTTAAGAGTAAAGATAGCATAATCAGGGGGGGAAGGCCAAGTTAAGTATGGAAGAGTCCGAATCCTGCAGCCAGGTTTCGGTCAGGAAAAGCACATCAGGGGACTCTTTTTTAAGAAGATCAGATATCTCTTGATAGTGCTTTACCAGTGATCTGACATTCAAGTTCCAGATGTTTAGATCACGCATTCCTGGCATATATTTCTGACGAGATGGTAAATTCAAGGATCGGATGCGAGAGGGGGTGTCCAATGCCCAACCGCCACAGGTGCATCGATAAGGACCACATGTCGGGGCCACTGATGGGAGATCGCAAGCAGTGATCAGTCCCCGAATGGCCAGCAAATCTTCCCTTTGATACCTGATCATAGGCGATGTCATGATGATGAGGAAGAAGCATAGAGTCCCGCCGCGACCCGCGCTGCCTTGGCGCTGACGGGCAGGACTCTGGCACGACTCAGGCGCAGCGAAGGCACGCCCGCTGCGCGATACCGCTGCGCGTTGAAGGGAGCTTTAAATAGGCGTCCCTCCACTCAGCCGGAGCGCTAGACCGCTCAGCAATGTCACCCACTGAGAGTGCACACCACTCCAAGATGGCGCCCAAAGAAAATCCCGCCCCAGGAACCGGACCCGCTGAACAGCGGTGGGAAACCGATTACAGTGCAGGTGAGGGGGGTACAGTGAGTTCCAATAAAAACAGGGGAAAATGCAACTAAATATAACCCAAATAGTCAACAGGTTAGATTAAAAATGACAGCGCGGCACTTTAAGGCACAAAGCGCGATGCAGCGCGCGAGTACCTTCTCACTCACTCTGTCTCTCTCTCTCTCTCTCTGTTTCCTTTTCCTCTCTCTCCTTCTCTCTCCTTCCTTCCCTCTCCTTCCTTCCCTCTCCTTCCTTCCCTCTGTTTCCTTCCCTCCCCCTCCTTCCCTCCCCCTCACTCTGAGGTTTCCCTCTCTCTCCTTCCCTCCCCCTCACTCTGAGGTCTCCCTCTCTCTCCTTCCCTCCCCCTCACTCTGAGGTCTCCCTCTCTCTCCCTCCCTCCCTCTCCCTTTATCTCCCACTTCCTCCCTCCCTCTCCCTTTATCTCCCACTTCCTCCCTCCCTCTCCCTTTACCTCCCACTTCCTCCCTCCCTCTCCCTTTACCTCCCACTTCCTCCCTCCATCCCTCTCTGTCTCCCTCTCCCTCCCTTTCCCTCCCTCGGTCTCCCTCTTCTTCCCTTTCCCTCCCTCCCTTGCTCTCCCTCCCTCCTTCTAGCTCTCCCTCCCTCTCCCTCCCTTTCCCTCCCTCCCTCGCTTTCCCTCTCTCCCTTCCCCTCCCTCCTTCTCCCTCTTTCCCTCCCTCTGTCCCCCTCCCTCTGTCTGCCTCCCTTTCCCTCCCTCGCTCTCCATCCCTTTCCCTCGCTCTCACTCCCTCTCTCTCTCTCACTCTCTCCCTCCCCCTCCCTCTCTCACTCTCTCCCTCCCTCTGTCTCCCTCCCTTTCTCTCCCTCCTTCTCCTTCTCCCTCTCCCTCGCTCTGTCTCCCTCCCTTTCTCTCCCTCTCCCTCCCTTTCCCTCCCTTTCCCTCCCTCTCTCTCTCCCTCTCTCTCCCTCTCTCTCCCTCTCTCTCCCTCCCTCTCTCTCCCTCTCTCCCTCCCTCTCTCTCCCTCCCTCACCCTCCCTCTCCCACTCCCTCCCTCTCCTCCCTTTCCCTTCCTCTATCTGCCTCCCTTTCCCTCCCTCGCTCTCCCTACCTTTCCCTCCTTCGCTCTCCCTCCCTTTCCCCTCCCTACCTCGCTCTCACTCCCTCTTCCTCCTTTTCCCTCCCTCCCTCCTTTTCCCTCCCTCCCTCCCTCCCTCCTTTTCCCTCCCTCCCTCCTTTTCCCTCCCTCCCTCCTTTTCCCTCCCTCCTTTTCCCTCCCTCCTTTTCCCTCCCTCCTTTTCCCTCCCTCCTTTTCCCTCCCTCCTTTTCCCTCCCTCTGTCTCCCTCCCTCCCTGTCTCCCTCCCTGTCTCCCTCCCTCTGTCTGCCTCTCTCTGTCTGCCTCTCTCTGTCTGCCTCCCTTTCCCTCCCTCCCCCTCCTTCCCTCGCTTTCCCTCCCTCCCTCTCTCTCCTTCCCTCGCTTTCCCTCCCTCCCTCTCTCTCCCTCCCTCTCTCTCCCTCCCTCTACCAGAGAGGGAGATGTGTGTATATATATATATATATATATATATATATATATATATATATATGTATGTATGTATGTATGTATGTATGTATGTATGTGTATATATATATATGTGTGTGTATGTATGTGTATATATATATATATGTGTATGTGTATGTATGTGTGTGTATATATGTGTATATATATGTGTATATATATGTGTATGTGTATGTATCTATGTATGTGTATATAGATATGTGTATGTATGTATATGTATGTATGTATGGTATGTATGTATGTATGTGTATATATATATGTGTGTATATACATTCCAAGTGTAAGGCCTGTAAACACGGTACAAACACCACTACTGTTCCACTCCCGTTCAGACACACACCCTATGTAATCAGAGGCAGTTATTCGTGTAAAACGGAGTTTGCAGTCTACGTACTTCAATGCACCTGTGGTAAAAGATACGTAGGCAGCACCATACATCCAGCTCACATACGCATATTGCAACACCGCCGAGCTATCGATCACGATGACCCTGCATATCCCGTAGCGAGGCACATAAACACACACCACGCAGGCAAAGCACAAGACCTGGCCTTCCATGTAATTGACAGCGTCCCTAAAAACATTAGAGGAGGCAATATACAACTAGCATTGAGAAGGCTGGAATCTAGATACATTATCCTTGTAGATTCCAAAATCCCTAATGGGATGAACTCAGATGAGGCTTTAAATGTGCACCTCTAGATCTTAGTCGCCTTTCCTATTCTCCTAAACCCTCTCCGCAGCGTCAAGTTCTCACTACTGAATATATTCCTTAAGTTTCAGTTGACACATTAATTTAATTTCTTTTCACTAAAACAATGTTCTGTTACACACCACCATGACTACAGATGCCCACGACCTTGCTGTCTTAACGTTATCAGTAAGTTTTTTTACATTAGGCATAGGCGAGCACTAAGGTATCCAGCCCACTTGGGCTTTGTTTTAAGTACCTATCCCACTACGGTCACCAACACCCTATGGTCAGATAAAACCAACCCCCATACATCCTACACTAGTGCACTTGCAGTAACCGTTTGGTGTCCCATCATTGCACACTTATGTGCCTAGTGTCATCATCTGGGTTACCAAACAACTGCCTCTCGCTTTCCCTTGGTATTAAGGGAACAGCCCGGAGGTTAAGTTGTATCCACTCGTGGATTCACACAAGGGAAAGATAAGTGCAAGAGGACGTTTTTAAAGAATTATTTATGAATGAAAGCAGTGCAAGAAAAAGAACGTGTATTAAAATCGGATAAGCTCCAAGGCTAAGTAACGATAATATTCTTTTGATACTTGCTCAAGGGAGTCTTCCAATCTAAAACCAAAGTGCAAGTGAAAGAAGAGAAAGACAGTTACTGCCATTGTGGTCAACATGTTTCAGCCACTGGGATACATCTCCCTGGCTTTCGTCAGGACCTCAATATGTCACTGCAATATTGGGAAAAAAAATCATATATACAGTTTATTTTCTGTTGTACATTTTCAAATCCTTAGTAAAAGCATGATGCTTAATAGTATCATAACTTGTCTAGGACAGGACCTCACCTCACTCGGCACCAGCTCAAGTTTTGTTGAATGAGGCCCTGCTCTATCCGTCGGTACCTCCAGGTGGGACCTTTGCTGGCGTGGACACACACATGAAACATCTGTTTGCCCTTGCCTTTAACAAATTGTTTTTAACAACTAGACAGCATTCACAGTGTGTGTTGGAAAGGGGACCTCCGGGGAGACAGAAGGTGTCTGACTGTCCGCCCAGAGACCCACCTCTCTGTTGGGAGTAGGCCGAGCGCCGTAGGGAGGCCTCCTTGGTGAGGCTCCGCTCCTACAATCGTACCAGCAGAGTAAACACACTACTTACAGATAGACACCACACAGGAAGGATATTCACACGAATCTTTATATACGTAATCGAAGCAAGTTCTTGGCAGGGTAGTGGCACGGATCGAGGGATCCGTAATGTCGTGGTCTCGGGGGAAAGGGGGTAGCGGGACAGTCTTGGCACCCACTGGTGCATGGATAGTTCAAGGGCTCAGGACGCGACAGCGTCCGCAGGGCCTCGGAGATAGTTCAGCTAGGACAGGCCGCGACAGCGTCAGCAGGGCCTCGAAGGTGGTTCAGTGTGGTCAGGCCGCGACAGCGTCAGCAGGGCCTCAAAGGTAGTTCAGCTTGGTCAGGCCGCGACAGCGTCAGCAGGGCCTCGAAGGTAGTTCAGCTTGGTCAGGCCGCGACAGCGTCAGCAGGGCCTCGAAGGTGGTTCAGGGTGGTCAGGCCGCGACAGCGTCAGCAGGGCCTCGAAGGTAGTTCAGCTTGGTCAGGCCGCGACAGCGTCAGCAGGGCCTCGAAGGGAGTTCCAGGTGCAAGAGTTCGGATCAGGATCAGCCGCGACGAGGTCAGCAGGGCTTCGACTCCCAGATACAACTCCCGCCCTAATCCAGGGCTGGCCCAGATATAGGACTGGAGGGCTTTGATGTCCGGACCCTCGCGCCTGGGGGTCCGAGGGGCCAGGATGAAGGTGTCCAGACACCCAGCAGGGGGGCGGAGCCAGCGCCCAGGGAGCCGGGAGAGCGATCGATACCAGGCGTCCGGGGGCGGTGGAAAGCCCATCGAGACTCTCCTCCTCCGGGATCTGGTCGAGTGGCCACTTTACCACCTAGGAGGATCCTGGTGCCTCAATGTCTGGGCTTTGCTGAGGCCGGGCCCGGGATGGCGGCGGCCACGTGTTCGGGGCGTGAGGATCCCAAGATGGAGTCGGGCCGGGAAGGGTGGCCTGGTCAGGGTGCCAGGCTGGCAGCGTTGGCGAACATGTTCTGTCGGGGTACCAGGGAGGGGGAGAGCTGTAGGTGGCCGGGGAGGCTGCTCGTGCCGATGGTTCGTGAATGTGCGTGTCAGGGGGGTCGCTAGTAGGTAGATGGAGGGCCGATGTCGTCCTGGGCCCTCCATGCGGACGGGGTCGGACCACGCCACAAGGCCGTGTCCAACACACGTCCCCTCCAGCTGAAGGCGGGGAGAGTCACCCATCTTCCTGGGGGCTCTCTTCGTCGAGGCGGAAAAACCGGGACAGGCCATCCGCGTTGGCGTGGTCACTGCCAGGGCGATGCTCCACAGTGAAATCCATGCCTTGGAGGGAGATGGACCATCGCAGCAGTTTGGGATTCTCGCCACGCATGTGCATCAGCCACCTGAGGGGCCGGTGGTCAGTCTGCACCCGGAAGTGGGTGCCGACGAGGTAGGGCCTGAGTTTCTTGAGGGCCCACACGACAGCGAAGGCTTCCCTCTCGATGGTGCTCCTTCGCTGTTCTCGGGCCAGCAGCCGCCGGCTGATGAAGGCCACCGGATGGTCAGTTCCCGTGGAGTCCAATTGCGATAGGACCGCCCCGATGCCGTGTTCTGAGGCGTCGGTCTGGACCACAAACTCTCGGCTGTAGTCGGGGGGCCTGGAGCACAGGGGCGGTACACATGGCTGCTTTCAAGGTCTCGAAGGCCTCCTGACACGAGGGTGTCCACTGCACTTTCTGTGGACGGTTCTTCGAGGT
Organism: Lissotriton helveticus; assembly: GCF_964261635.1. NCBI lineage: Eukaryota > Metazoa > Chordata > Amphibia > Caudata > Salamandridae > Lissotriton > Lissotriton helveticus. The sequence goes on along the minus strand of NC_136059.1, from coordinate 546,234,003 downwards.
CAGTTCCGTGAGGGGCCCCACAATGCTCCCATAGTTCTTGATAAAACGCCGATAGTACCCCGTGAGCCCCAGGAAGGCTCGGACGGCGGTCTGATTGACAGGGGGTTCCCAGGCTAGGATGGCGTCGATCTTGGGTTGGAGGGGAGCCACTTGGCCGCTCCCCACTTGGTGTCCCAGATAGGTCACGGACCCTTGGCCTATCTGGCATTTGCTGGCCTTCACAGTTAGCCCGGCCCGGCGGAGGGCTGTCAGGACTTCCCAGAGGTGTTTCAGGTGCTCAGCCCAGTGGAGGCTGTAGACCGCAATGTCGTCTAGGTAGGCGGCACTGAACTCTTCTAGCCCCGCCAGTACTTTGTTTACTAGTCTCTGGAAGGTGGCCGGGGCGTTTTTCATGCCGAAGGGCATTACCTTGAACTGGAAGTTGCCGTCGGGCGTGGAGAAGGCTGAGCGCTCCTGGGCGCCAGGGGTGAGGCCGATCTGCCAATACCCGGCGGTGAGGTCGAAGGTACTGAGGTACTTGGCGGCCCCCAGGCGGTCGATCAGTTCATCGGCCCGGGGGATGGGATGTGCGTCGGTTCTGGTAACAGCATTCAGCCCCCGGTAGTCGACGCAAAACCGGAGTTCTGGCGGGGTGCCAGGCGCGGCGGCCTTGGGGACCAGGACCACTGGGCTGGCCCAGGGACTGTTGGAGGGTTCGACTACCCCCAGGGCCAGCATCTTGGTGACTTCTGTCTGGATGCAGGCCCGAACTCGGTCGGGGACCCGGTAGGCCCGGTGTCGTACTGGCTGACTGTCCCCGGTGTCGACATCGTGGACGCACCATTGGGTAACCCTGGGGGTGAGGGAGAACAGGTCTGTGAATTGTCCCAACAGTTCTTGACAGTCTCGGCGCTGTGCGGGGGTCAGGTCGGGGGAGAGAGAGATCCCTTCGACGGAGCCGTCCTTCTCAGTGCACTTTAGGAGGTCGGGCAAGGGCTCGGAGTCGTCTTCGGTCCTATCGTCGGTAGCGAGTAGCAGGCTCAGTTCTGTGCGGGCAAAATGAGGTTTGAGCCGGTTGGCGTGCAGAACCCGGAGGGGGTTCCGGGGGGACTCCATATCCACGAGGTAAGTGACGGGGCTCTTGCGCTCGATCACCTTGAAGGGCCCCGACCATTTGTCCTGGAGGGCACACGGTTCGACCGGGGACATGACCCAGACCCGCTGGCCCGGCTCGAACTCGATGGAGGAGGAGTGCTGGTCGTACCAGCGTTTAATGTCCTCCTGACTGGCCTCCAGGTTGGCCTCCGCAAGGGCCCGGAACTTCCGAGTCTGGTTTCGGAGGGTCAGGAGGTACCGGTAGACGTCCGGTGGTGCGCTTTGGACGGTGGTTTCCCAGCCTTCTTTGACTAGGCTGAGCGGACCTCGGACAGGGTGTCCGTACAAGAGTTCGAAGGGGCTGAACCCCAGGGATTTCTGTGGTACCTCCCGATAGGCAAACAGGAGGCAGGGCAGCAGGACATCCCATTTGCGTCGCAGTGGCTCTTCTAGGCCCTGGATCATTCCCTTGAGTGTCCGGTTGAACCGCTCCACAAGTCCATTCCCTTGGGGATGATACGGGGTGGTGAACTTGTATGTGACCCCGCACTGTTGCCACAGGGACCGCATATACTTAGATATAAAGTTCGTGCCCCGATCGCTCACGACCTCCCGGGGGAACCCGACTCGGGAGAAGATCCCCATCAAGGCTCGCCCCACCACGGGAGCGGTTATGGTTCTGAGGGGGATGGCCTCAGGATAGCGGGTGGAGTGGTCCACCAGGACAAGTATGAAGCGATGCCCTTGCGAGGTTTGAGGGTCCAGGGGCCCCACAATGTCTATTCCCACTCGCTCGAAGGGGGTGGTCACTACTGGAAAAGGTTGGAGCGGGGCCTTCACCTTCCCCCCGCTCTTTCCGCTGGCTTGGCAGGTCGGGCAGGTGCGGCAGTGGTTATGTACATCAGTGCGCATTTTGGGCCAGTAGAAGTGGGTCACCAGGCGGCTGTAAGTTTTGTCCTGCCCCAGGTGCCCTGCGAGGGGCACATCGTGCGCCAGGTTCAAAAGGAAGTCTCTGAATCGCAGGGGAACCACTAACACTCGGCTGGCCCCCAGCTCGGCAATTTTCTGTTCACTATATAGGAGGTCGTGGTCCCAGTAGACCCAGTGGGACCCGGAGGTGTCCCCGGTAGCTTGGGCAGCAGCTTGTTGGCGGGTCCCCTCGAGGGAAGGGCAGGTCTTCTGTTCCTGCCGAAACTGTTCTCGGGTGGGACCACCCTCTTGGCGCCATTGGGCGAGTTCGGGGATGTCGCTGAGCTCGTGGTGGTTTCCGGGCTCTGAGGGCCTGGTCTCGGAGTCGCATTCTTCATGGCTGGCCGAGGGTGGTGGCTCGGGCCACTCCGGCTCTTCGGTCGGGGCGGCCTCGATCGCTGCCGTGGCTCGGGCCGCCATAGATCGGGTCGTCGCACAGACCCATTCTGGTAATCCCATCATTCCCAGGTGCTCTCTCCGCTCGACTTGGGCCCAGGGAGAGCTCTCGAGGTCGTTCCCAAGGAGGCAGTCCACGGGGGCGTCGTCCCGGACGGTTACCTTGAGGGTGCCCGACACTCCCCCCCCCCCCCCATTCGAAGGGAATTCGGGCCATCTGGCATAGAGTTGTCGGCGGGGAGGGGGGAGTTGTCGGCGGCCCTCACGGGGCAGCGTAGGTTCGGGATGATCTGTTCGGGGGTCACCAAGTGGCAGCGGACGGCCGTCACACTGGCTCCCGTGTCTCGGAGGGCTTCGGTCCGTCGTCCATTGATGTGGACCCACTGACGGTATTTACGAGTGTTGCTCGGTAGCGGGGCCTGGGGGACCAGGTCTCTACTGCCCAGGCAGGCTAGGGCCATGGCGGCCGGTTCATACTCGGTCTGATCTTCTTCGTAGCTCTCTACGTCTTCTTCTCCCTCTTCTCCCAGGGCTGCAGCAGCGAACTGGCGGGTCGGAGGCCCAGTGGTGCCGGGACGCTGGTTCATGGGGCAGAGGGGGTCACTGGCATAGTGACCGGTCCGCTGGCACCTGTGGCAAGTAATGTTCGGGTGGGGCCCCGGCCGTGCCGGGGGGTCCCTCTTCAGGGACGGCAAAGGGTTACTCGGGGGGGGGGGGGAACCCTGGAGGGGGGCCCCGGCCCGAGGCCGGCAGGAAGCTTCGGCTCTGGTTCTGTCCTCCGCCTCCCCGCTGGCGGGGGTGCCCCCGGCCGCCCGGACCGGTTTCTCCTATCGGTGTTCGGGGGACCCGGGTGTTCACCCATCGATCCGCCTCGACGGCGAGTTTCCGGGGCTCGGTTAGCTTGCTGTCGAGTAGATGCTGTCTGAGCTCGACAAAGCAGTTGTTGGAGAGGTGTTCCCACACGATGAGGTCGAACAGCGGCTCATAGGTGGACACTTTGCTGCCCTTTATCCATCCTTCCAGGGCCCTGCTATAAAAGTTCACGTACTCGACCCACGTGGTACCGGGGATTTTCTTGCAATCTCTGAATCTCTGCCGGTACATCTCGGGGGTGAGGCCATACCGGACAAGCAGGGCGTCCTTCATGTGGTCATAGGAGGACATTAAGTCGTCGGCCAGCTCCAGCAGGGTGTCTCTTCCTTCGCTGACGAATCTCCCCCATAAGCCGGCACCCCAGTCCTGTCGCGGAATGCGGTGCGCGGTCATGGCAACTTCGTACGCCTTGAACCATTGCTGGATATCGTCATTCTTGTAGTACTCCTTGACGATATCTTTCGGGATGTGGACCTTTGGGTCGGCAGGAGGTGGGGGGTTCCGGGCTACTGTGGCGCCAGCCTCTTCGAGTTTGGCTTTGATTTCGAGTTCTTTGAGGCCACGCTCGTGTTCGTATGCGAGTTTTTTCTCTTCCAATTCTCTTTGCCGCCGCCTTTCTTCCAGATCTCCCTCCAATCGCAGTTGTTCAAGGGCCATTTTCTTTTCTTCTAATTGGAGTTCTCCGTCCAGCCGGAGTCGGGCGAGCTCTAGTTCATGGAGCCGACTCCTTTCCCGCTCCCGGGCGTCCTCGTGGGAGAGGCCCGGGTCCCTGTTGGCGGTTCTTTCCTCTATGGGGGCTATGACGGTACTCACGGGTACTTCTCGGACAATGTCATCGTCCGTTTGGGGTGGGGTCTCTCTGGTCTCCACCCAGGTTTGCAGCGCTTCTTTGAAATCGTCCTTTGTGCTTAGTCCGGTGGTAGCGATACCCAAGTCTTTGCAAAAGTGTTTAAGTTCTTTATGGGTGTACTCCTCTAACAGGTCTTCCTGGAATTCTGCAGTCGTTCCGGCTTCCTTAGTAGTCATCGTGGCTGTGGGTCTCTGTCAGTCGTGACGTGTTACTCGCTGTACGATTTGCGTGGGCTCGGATCCCGTCGCTTGCCACCAATGTTGGAAAGGGGACCTCCGGGGAGACAGAAGGTGTCTGACTGTCCGCCCCGAGACCCACCTCTCTGTTGGGAGTAGGCCGAGCGCCGTAGGGAGGCCTCCTTGGTGAGGCTCCGCTCCTACAATCGTACCAGCAGAGTAAACACACTACTTACAGATAGACACCACACAGGAAGGATATTCACACGAATCTTTATATACGTAATCGAAGCAAGTTCTTGGCAGGGTAGTGGCACGGATCGAGGGATCCGTAATGTCGTGGTCTCGGGGGAAAGGGGGTAGCGGGACAGTCTTGGCACCCACTGGTGCGTGGATAGTTCAAGGGCTCAGGACGCGACAGCGTCCGCAGGGCCTCGGAGATAGTTCAGCTAGGACAGGCCGCGACAGCGTCAGCAGGGCCTCGAAGGTGGTTCAGTGTGGTCAGGCCGCGACAGCGTCAGCAGGGCCTCGAAGGTAGTTCAGCTTGGTCAGGCCGCGACAGCGTCAGCAGGGCCTCGAAGGTAGTTCAGCTTGGTCAGGCCGCGACAGCGTCAGCAGGGCCTCGAAGGTGGTTCAGGGTGGTCAGGCCGCGACAGCGTCAGCAGGGCCTCGAAGGTAGTTCAGCTTGGTCAGGCCGCGACAGCGTCAGCAGGGCCTCGAAGGGAGTTCCAGGTGCAAGAGTTCGGATCAGGATCAGCCGCGACGAGGTCAGCAGGGCTTCGACTCCCAGATACAACTCCCGCCCTAATCCAGGGCTGGCCCAGATATAGGACTGGAGGGCTTTGATGTCCAGACCGTCGCGCCTGGGGGTCCGAGGGGCCGGGATGAAGGTGTCCAGACACCCAGCAGGGGGGCGGAGCCAGCGCCCAGGGAGCCGGGAGAGCGATCGATACCAGGCGTCCGGGGGCGGTGGAAAGCCCATCGAGACTCTCCTCCTCCGGGATCTGGTCGAGTGGCCACTTTACCACCTAGGAGGATCCTGGTGCCTCAATGTCTGGGCTTTGCTGGGGCCGGGCCCGGGATGGCGGCGGCCACGTGTTCGGGGCGTGAGGATCCCAAGATGGAGTCGGGCCGGGAAGGGTGGCCTGGTCAGGGTGCCAGGCTGGCAGCGTTGGCGAACATGTTCTGTCGGGGTACCAGGGAGGGGGAGAGCTGTAGGTGGCCGGGGAGGCTGCTCGTGCCGATGGTTCGTGAATGTGCGTGTCAGGGGAGTCGCTAGTAGGTAGATGGAGGGCCGATGTCGTCCTGGGCCCTCCATGCGGACGGGGTCGGACCACGCCACAAGGCCGTGTCCAACAGTGTGGCATAAAAATCATATTCACACCAAAAATTATTGTGCCAGGTGTGTAAATATGGTCACAACTTATGTATATATTTTTTCACAGGGATTCACAAACACATTATATACAGTTCGTATTTTGTATGTCAACAATTGTGCAACATTTAACAATTGGCTGCATTGCTTTTTATTTATGTAAATAACTGTTTCGTTCCTTTCATGCATCTTCACAATTTTGTTTGCACCATCTGCCGATGCGAGAAATTCTTCTATGTCGTTTGTTCCAATTCGGTTGCTGTGACAACCATCCAGTTTCTGCCTGTCAACCCTGAATGTATATTTAGTTGACACTAGTGATGTACCAGATGTAGTGAGCAAGGCGGTTTTACTGCCGAAACGCGTCTGGGTCGCTTTTTGGAATAAAGAAATCTTGCTTTGGGAATTATCCATGGAGACAGCGCCTGCTTTGAATAGAAGTCTGGACTGGTGTGTATGTGTGTATCTATCTATCTATCTATCTATCTATCTATCTATCTATCTATCTATCTATCTATCTATCTATCTATCTATCTCCTGCCTTCCTTCCTCCCTAGTAGTTTTTTTTTTATACACTTTATTCGATTAATAAAAATCATAAAAGTATACTATACAAATAAATAGTGCCAGAGTTACATCAATACAATAAGAACAATTTAAAAACAATTTTGCATAAAAACATCAATTCATTATTATTTCTAAAAAACACGTTCTTATGGCATCATTATATTATTTTCACCAGTCTAATCATCCTGCTTCAAATGTATGCTACGAAAAAATTAGCAACACCAAACATAATCACTGGGGATTCCATTAGTTGTAGATGGAGCAGTGCTGGCTTAATTTGTAAGTAACCTTTATCTTTTAAAAGTGGGAGAATAAACTTTTTCCTGCCACTACTGTAAAAGGAACAGAAAAATAAAAAGTGCATTATATCTTGAGGTGAATGGCCATCACATTTGCATGGTACTGCTTCCTCTGGCCTACACCAACCCATGGGGTCAGACAGGAAGAAATGGATTTGATTAAAACAAAACTTTGTAATCAACCAGCGATGGAATGGGACCGTTATGGTACTGAGATATGGTTGGATAGATACAGACACAATTAGTAGGAAGTGGGCCCTAATGGTAGGTTTGTTTAATTGAACATATTCCCGCTCCTGGTCTCTAAGTTTCTTGAAATTAGACTTAACCCAGTTGAAGTCACCCTTTACCAGCCCACCTGGGTTAGTAAAAATTTCAGGGCGCCCCAATTCCATAGCGGTTTTCTTAATAAAAGATAGCCACTGGATTTCCTTTGATTTCTCCAGTTTCATGCAATCTCTTAAAATCTCATGGTTCAGGGTGAGTTTCGGGTTCAACCATGTTTTTATCCATAATAAAATGGGGGCTAAGCTTATGATGTCTGTAATGTAGCCCATCCCTAGCTCTTGATGACCGAAAATGTAGCTGTTGCTTGGGGGAGAGGTAGGAGGGCACGGAGGAATTTATTTTCCTCCGTCTGGATAGGCTTATTTTGTTTATACCCCCAAATGCCAGCCCCGTATCTTGCAATGGCAATAGACTTGCCTTTATAAATGGATAAAATTGCTTCGCATGGTTTCCCCCCTAACCGTTTAGCAAAACCTAGGATGGCGGCAGAGGATCTTTTTACCGCATTTACTTTGGAGGTAAGTTGGGGGCCCCAAGTACCTCTGTCGTCAAACACGACCCCCAAGTACGTAAAAACTTTCACCCTGGATGTCGCACATTCATTACAGAAAAAAGTTTTGGAGCTATATTTATTAGAACCCAGTGTCATAACATTTGATTTGCCGGTATTAATGACCAGGTCCAGAGACTTCATAAATTCACCCAAGGAATTTAACAATCTTTGAAGGCCAAGAGGGGTCCGTGCTAGCAGAACGGCGTTGTCCGCGTATAGGAGTACAGGGATGGTCGTTCCTCCCATACGCGGAATGTCAAGAGACGCCTTTACCAATGAATCTTCCAGTGAATTAATGTATAAAGTGAAGAGCATAGGGGCCAAAATGCACCCTTGGCGCACTCCTCTACCAGACCTAAACCTAGCCGTGCACTTCCCCTCCTGTGTCATTCTTATGGATGCATACAGGTCCCTGTGAAGTTCAGCCAGGAAGTACACCAAAACACGGTCCAACCCCAGGTCCAGTAGTAAGGTCCACAGCCTTGACCTATTAACTAGGTCAAAGGCTGTGGACAGGTCCATGAAACCCAAGTAGATTGAACCTTTGGCTGCCACTGTATATTTATTTATAAATAAATGCAGATTGAGGCACTGGTCTTCCGTGCCTCTGCCGGCTCGAAACCCATACTGGGCGTTTGATAAGATGTTATTTTCTGCAGACCAGTCCGTTATTTTTGCCAATATCACCTTCCCCAAGATTGTAACGGAGGAATCCAATAGGGATATTGGCCTGTAACATTTGGGATCTCCCCTTTGGCCCTTTTTAAACACTGGAATGATGGTTGAACAAGACCAAGTAGCTGGGCGCCTTGCGACAACTGAGGTGTTAAAAACATTTGTAAGAATTTTGGCCCAGTATTTAGGGTTGGTCTTAAATAGATCGGAGGGCACACCATCTGGGCCAGGGGCCTTATGGCCCGCAGTACCCTCTATCGCCTTCTCTACTTCCTCATTAGTGAAAGACAATGATGGCCCGGTCGAGTTAGTCAAAGGGACCTCAAAGCTTTCAATCTCCAGGTTACTCCCGTAGATTGCCTCAAAGTGGTTTAACCAATCTCCTTCAGAGATATTTATTTCCAAAGCGCCGTTCTCAGCCCTAGTAGTTAGTAGGTAGGACCTAGTTACCATAGGAAAATGACAACATTCTATTCCCAATACCTTTGGTGCCGATTAACGAATCTTCGCAAAAATGTCAAAGCTAATTCTTTGTTGAGATCAGCTCCTATGTTGTAAGTTTGGGGGTGATTCGTCAAGGGGGTTCCGAGAAAAAAGGGGGGTCCCAAAACAGGTTTTCTCCATGTTAATTTCCACAGGAAACTTTAGACGAGGCTACAGGTGGAACGGGTGAACGGAATGACCCCAAAATTGGCAGGGAGAAGGGTCTTGGTCTAGAAAGCACGCTTTTGTTTATTTGGTGTAAATGCGTTCAGTAGTTTTGAAGAAGTATCGAAATTTACAGATATCGATATTTGGGAATTCTGCCATCTGATTGGCAGCGGTGTTACGAGCACGAGCCTGTTGCTGATTGGCTGCAAGCGGTTGCAACTAGGAAGTGTCGGCCGCCATTTTGTGATTCCATTGAAGCGAGTAACGTGAAAAAAGTGGGAAATAGGAGGGTAGTAGCATTGTAACCTCTGTGGGGTGTTTAGGGTGTGCTATAGAGGGGGTGCGAAGCGAAGTATTTACCCCTACCGGTGTGTAAGTGGAGGACTACAGAAATTAAGTGGGGTATTGCTTAGAGTCTGATGCGGGTAAGGTGAGCTGGTGTGGGACGCTGGGATTAAAGCGTGAGCCCAAATTGTGTCTCTTATACTGTGAAGTCATGTTTCCCTTGGCCGCTGCACTACAGTTGTGGAAGTAGTGTCTGGATTTGTTTTATAACTACTAGAACAAACTACTGACCCGTACTGGTCTGAAAGTCCCGGGGTATGGAAAATATGTGAGGTAGTATCTAGAGTCTCATGCTGCTAAGCTGAGCTGCTGCCGCAGTCTGGGATTCAAGCGTGAGCCTACACTGTGTATCATATGCTGTGAAGAACTTTGTAGCTTGTGTATGGTGCTTAGGTGGTGTTGTATAGGGAGTGCGAAGGTAAATCAATATGGTATTTGTAAAGCGCAAACTACTCACCCCTATGGGTGAGTAGAGCTGGGGATCAAAGTGAGAGGTCTGTGCTGCTAAGTGAGATGGTCTGGCTGCTGCGCCACAGCTGTGTGGAGAATACATTTTGGCGAGGGTGCAGGAGTTGGTGTTATGCGGCCCTAAAATAGCTGGCCTAAGTTGTAAGTCATAGGGTGGCTCTAAAAAGAACCCTTGTGTTCATTAGCTGGAGTTACATATAAGTTCGGATGCACAGCTTCAAGTTATTCAGGAAAACTCGGTTTCTCTGATCTGTGAAGTGTCATTTTTTTTATATATCCGCCATATCAAAACTTATGTTGTTGTTGTATTTATACCCCATTTTGTGGTCACGGAGGTATGCAGATACAGCTGTGTTGACTTTTTTCCGATTTTTCAATCTGAGGACAAAATTGTTTGGACCATTTCCACTTCTATCTTTGGCATACATTGGAATATACAAAGACAGTGTGAGGCAAAAGTAACATCAATTGTCCAAAGGTGTCCTTCATAAGCATTTCCAAATCTACCCCAGTCAATGTGCCTAGGTCATTTCCACCACAGTGCACAATCATGAGGTCAGGTTGTTGGAGATGCAAACCGGTTTTAACCAAAGGCAACAATTGGTGCCACTTCAATCCTCTCTGTCCAAACCATTTAATGTCCACATTTTATAAACCTAGTTCTAAGTCAATACGTCTCTGTTCTGCATACATCTTGCACCAGAAAACATAGCTATGTCCTATGATTCACACTAGCATTTTGAAGGTATGGTTGGAAGATATGGAAAGATGTCTGTAGCTCATGCAGTTCCTTCGTAGAATAAGAGATATATTTTAAGATGTGAAACAAGTTTCTTTTCGCATACAAAACGGTACCTGATTGGGAGATGAAAAGCATTGTTTTTTAAAAGTAGGGTGTAATGTAATGTAAGGGAATTTTATATAGCGCTGAACTGTCACCCAAAGGGTATCCTGGCGCTAAGATTGTCCGAAGAGCAAGGGCGAAAAAAAACCCAAGGGGGAGACAGGACAAGATCTAGGTTCTTGGAAACAAAATGGTTTTCAACCTCTTCCTAAAACTGGACAGATTAAGTTGCCTAAGCTCTAAAGGGAGAGCATTCCACAGTCTAGAAGCAGTAAAAGTGAAGGATCGGCCACCCATACGTACTCTCTTGATTTTTGGGACGCTGATCAAGTGTGCCGAGGAAGAGCGAAGCGCTCGAGTGGGCACATACCAGGTACTTTTTGTCTGGAGCACTCTGGGTCCAATCCCATAAACTGCCCTATGTACAATACAAAGAGCCTTAATGTAAGTAAGAGGCCGGAGCATCCAGGAGCAGAGCATTACAATAGTCGATTCTACTCAAGACTATGCTCTGAATCACCTGAGCTCTAGCGTCCGAGGGCAGAAACTGTAGAATATTGCGCAAGACCCGTAAAAGGGGCATACAGGTGCCAACCGTTTTATTCACCTGGGAGTCCAATTGGAGATTACTATCCAGCAGTACTCCAAGGTTACGTACTGTATTAGCGGTTACCAAAGAAGTATTGGAGGAGGCAGGCCAGAAATTTGTGGGAAGGGGGCTTTGAATACTACCTGCCGAGCAGCATAGAACCTCAGTTTTTTTTCTGTTAAACTGTAGAGAGTTCCATTTCAGCCAAACTCCCACTTGATGCAGACAGTTATAGAACTTTCCCTGAACACTGCATTATTGCCCTCAAAAGTGAAGACAAGTTGGGTGTCGTCAGCATAATTAATAACATTAATTCCAAAAGTTCTTATTAAGGAGATGAGGGGATGAAGATAGAGATTGAACAAAATAGGGCTGATAGCCGAGCCCTGAGGAAACCCCTTGTTTAACCTCTCTAAATTGAGAACAAAAAGGGGACAGGGTCACTGCCTGCTGCCTATTAGAAAGGTACGAGGCTATCAAATCACAAGCCCTACCCACCACCCCTCCTTCCTCCAATCTTCTAATCAGAATCTGGTGGTCGACCGTATCAAATGCGGCCGAAATGTCCAGCAGTACCAGGAAAACTGTCTGACCACTGTCGGCCCGCATTCGGAGGTCGTCGAGGACTGCCACCAGAGCCGTCTCGGTCCCATGTGCGGGTCGGAATCCAAATTGGACTTTATCCAACAACTGATTATCTTCCACATGTTTGGAAAGGGATTTAGTCACTATTTTTCCAGTATTTTCACCGGGTAGGGTAACAAGAAGATAGGCCTATAGTTGCTCGGAATTAGCGGGTCCAGAGAGGCCTTTTTCAGTAAGGGAGAAACTATTGCCTTCTTCCAACAATCCGGCACTACAGTCGTAGCTAGGGATTGTCTACAAATCTGGTGGAGAAGCGGGAAAAACTCATCTCCAAACAGCTTCCAGAACCTATGAGGCAGAGGATCCTTAGGAGATCCTGATGAAACTCCAGAGGCAATTGCAACAAAATCTTCACAGGAGGGCATAGTGAATTGCTCCTGGGCAGATGGATGTTCCCTGTTGGTTGAATTGCTGTTTAGCCAATTAATTGTATCAGTGCATGAATCACCCTTTCCATCAGCTGATGGTTTCAGGCCAATTAAGATTTTATTAATCTTATCCTCAAAAAAAACAGGACAACTCATCGCACAAGGCCTGTGAGGCCAGGGTGGAGGACTTGGTGCAGTCCGGGTTAGATAATCCCCTGACCAGAGAAAATAGAGTTTGAAATTTATTGGAGGATTGTAGGATTAACTCTTCAAGGTACTTGGCCTTATATTTGCCAATAGATATTTTATAGGCATGAAGCATACCCTTGAAGGTTTCCTTATGCACATCCAGGTATTTCTTTCTCCACTGTCTTTCGGCTTGTTTAACTCTAGTTTTCAATAATCTTAGCTCTTCATTGTACCACGGGGCAGAAGGCTTTTTGCCAGTTTTGGCTTTCCTTAGTGGCACTAATTGGTCCAATGAATTACAAATCTGATTACAGAGGTTAAGATAGTTCTCCTCCACTGAATCCTGCAAAGCAAAGTTTTCATGCACCAGCTGTGGGAGATTTGCTCATTTAAAATTTTTTGACCACTCTCTGCTAACACGAGCTGTAGAAGAGTGGCTACATTGTTGACCTTGCTTCGGTAGCTGTGCACATTAGTTTTGTGGAAAAGTATGTTTTTGTTTTTTTTTAAACAATTTTTTATTGATTTTGTGCACACAACATACATACATGCTTCATAGGTATCTCAATCCGCAGGATGTACAGTGAAGCAACATCAATAACAATCCCAACCAGCAAGGCCCTATCCACTGAAGCCCACCTCCCCCATTACCCCCACACCCCCCTTGTCAGCGTGCCTCCATCACCCCTCCTTCGGCATGTCATAACCATCTTGGTGCAGCAGTAGGCCCCCCCTACCCAATTCCATTCCCAGTTCAACAGCCATATGGAAGTCCAGGTGTTGTACAGTGCTGCGTGTGTAATCCACTCCGCCCATGACCATATGCGACACATGCAATCCGTCCCCGCTCGCTGCAGTTCACACTGTCTAGCGCCCCTCCTCCCCAACCACTGCCCCCACGCTCTCTGCCCCTGTGGGCCCCTCCTGGCTCGCCTGCGCGCCGTCCCCTCCACCCTCCTCAGCCTCCGAAAGTGATTGCAAGTCCGTCACTAGCGCACTCCACGCCCTGGCCGTATCTAGGGCTTTATCGTTGGCGGTGCGCCTGGCTAATTGCAATCTAAGAGACCCTTCACTCGCAGCCCATTGCAGAAAGCACCCCCGCCACCTCAGGAGGTTAGGCCCCCCTCTAGTTTTCCAATGCAGTGTTAGTTCCCTCTTGGCCATAATTAACCCCAAGTCGAAAAATTTGCTGGTAACCTTCGTGGCTGGAGTATGAGGAAACCAGAGCAGTAGGCAAGCTCCGGCGTCCGCGTCGATCTGGCGACCCGTAACCGCATTCAGGCAGGATAGAACATCAGTCCAGTAGGTGCCTAGCCCTGTGCACGACCAGAACATATGCTCAAAGTCAGCACCTTCCGCGGCACAGCGGGGACATATCGATTGCGCGCCACCGAAGATCCGTTGGATTTTGGCCGGCGTCCAGTACACCCTATGTAGAGTGTAGTACTGAACCAGTTGGAACCTAAAATTGCGCGTGCCCTTCCAGGCCCTACGTACAAGCTGAGGCCAGGTCGTCTCCGGTATCTGCCGACCGAGGTCAGCCTCCCAGCGCTCCCGCAGTCTGTCTAGGGGGGGAGGTTCAGCCAGCGCCAGTCTCCGGTACAGGCAGGTGATGGCCTTATAAGTGCCAGCTGCCATCACAACGTACTGGCAGCCCAGCGACGTGGGCGGTTCTACCAGCCCCTTCCTCCAGCGCTTCTGAATCCCAGACACCAGAGCTGCATGCTGCAAGAAGTCACCTCTCGGGAGATCGAAGGCCTCTTGCAGGGCGCAGAACGACAGCAGGGCACCATCTGTATACAAATCCCCTATCATGTGGACCCCGCAGTCCTCCCAGTTGGCCAGTGCCGACCAGTCCCCACCATGCGGGAGGGCCGTGCACATACCCAATGGGATCTCCGGCGCATACGGAACACGACATCCCACCCGCCTCTGGCTACGTAGCCAGCACCGGCGAAGAGTGCGCTCCTCGAGAGACAGCTGCTCCATCCGAAGCTCCTGTTGGAGCACGATGAAGGACAGGACATGGCGCTGTATAATCCGACCCTGCCGGCCGTCCGGGCCTCTAAACTCCCATGCCACAGCCTGCGTGAGCCACTGTAGCTGTGCAGCCAGATAGTACCATTCAAAATCCGGCACCGCTAGGCCACCTTCTTCTCGGGACCGAAGCAAAGTATTCAAACCCACACGTCCCCTACCAGTACCCCATATAAACCCTATCACCATGGATCGCAACGTGCGGAAAAAGGAAAGCGGGATCCACACCGGCAGTGTGCGGAAAAAGTAAAGCAGGCGCGGAAGGACCACCATTTTCAGCAACGCTATCCGTCCTGCCACGGACAGCGGAAGAGTGCGCCAAAACCCCATGCTGCCTCTGATGCCCCTCAGGGCCCTGCCCACGTTCCCCTCATATAGGAGCGAATGGGTGTGATAAATGTGGACTCCAAGGTACTGCAGGCAATCCGGTTCCCAGCGCAGTCCATCAAGCATCACAGGCTGGACACAGCGGGAGGCCAAGGGGAATAGGCAAGTCTTAGGCCAGTTAACACGAAGCCCCGACAAGTTCCCGAATTCCTGGAGCAAGGCCAGTGCACCCGTCACCGACGTTTCCACATCAGCCAAGTACAGCAAGAGGTCGTCGGCATACAAGGAAATATAATGCGATTCACCGCGCAGTGAAACCCCCTCATAGCACCGGCCTTGTCGGGGCCATGCTGCCAGTGGCTCAATCGCCAAGGCAAAGAGGAGCGGGGATAGCGAACAACCCTGTCAGGTGCCTCTTTCCACCGAGCACGCCGCAGATATTGAGCGGCCCGTACGGACCCTGGCAGTAGCAGACTCGTACAACAGCCGCGTCCAGTGGACAAAGCCGTCCCCAAGCCCGAACCGAAGAAGCACGCCGAACAAATACGGCCATTCCACACTATCGAACGCCTTTTCGATATCCACCGAAAGCACGGCTGCACCCGCGGGACCCTCCCCCTCAACGTCCGTGACCCGTATCAAGCGCCGTATACACGTCCAGGTGTTCCGAGTGGGGATAAAGCCCGACTGGTCTGGGTGTATCAGAGAGCACATATGGACAGACAGCCGCGTTGCCAAGATCCTACTCAACACCTTATAGTCCACAGTGAGCATCGATAGCGGGCGATATGCCGTTCTAGCCGTGGGAAGCCCGCCCTTCTTCAACAACGGCACTATAATCGCCTCTCTTGCCGACATCGGCAGCCTGCCCAGCTCCCAGGCCTCCCCATACACCTGGTGTAATCGGGGCGCCAGGAGATCCACATACGCAGCGTAAAACTCCACCAGAAGGCCATCACCTCCCGGCGTTTTCTTCCTGGCCATATGTTTAATCGCCGCTCTGATCTCCCCCAGTGTGATAGCCGCCCCCAACGCAGTGCCCAGCTCCGCGTCCAGCCGCTGCAACTGAGCCTCTTCCAGAAAGGCATCCAGTTCCGCCGGTTGCGCCGTCATTCTGCTCCGATAAAGTTCCGCGTAGTAATCCCGGAACTGATCATTGATTTCTCGCTGTGAGTGGACCAGATCCCCGGTCGGAGTGGTCAACGACAGTATTGGCGTGCCCCTAATCTCAGGATTGGCCAGCCACGCCAACAGCGAGCCGACTCGATCCCGCTCCGCGTGCGCACGGACCATGTATTCCCGATAATCATGGCAGCGGAGCCTCTCCACCTGGGTGGCAACCCGCTCTCGAGCCGCCAGCACTTCCTCCCTATTGCCCCCTGGCACATGACCGTTCCTCTCCGCCTGCCGCAGGACGGCCTCCTCCCGCTCGACATCGTTCAACAGCGTCCTGCGTACCCCCGACGAGGACGAGAGGCACGCGCCTCGTATCACCACCTTGAAGGCGTCCCATTCAATCGCTCGAGTGGTCGCAGTACCCGAATTTTCATGGAAGTAGCGTTCAATTTACTCCTGCACTTCGGTGTGAAAGACCGGGTCCTCCAACGCCAGCGGGTTCAACCGCCACGTGGGGACCGGCTGCCGCTGTCTGGTCCATAGGACCGTAAGCAGGCAAGGGTTATGGTCCGATATGGTCCTCGCCAGGTACTCGCAGTTGCACGAGAGCTCCTGGGCCCCCGCCGAACAGAGAAAGGCGTCGAGGCGCACATGTAGGTCATGAGGCGCAGAAGAAAACGAATAGTCCCTATCGGTGGGGTGATACGTCCGCCATGCGTCCACGAGCCCCCATCGCTCCTGCCAGTCCCTCCGAGCCTTAGCCACCCTGCGCACTACCGACTGAGCCAGCGGCGGGTGGGAACGGTCTATCTCCACGTCCGCCACAGAATTAAAGTCCCCCCCCCCCACGAACACTGTGCCCACTAACATAGGTGCCAACCTCCTCGACAGCGCGGAGAAGAACGCAGCCTGATCAAAGTTTGGGGCATAAACGCAGCAAAGCGCAACATCTCGGCCATCCAACCGCCCCAACACTGCCACAAACCTCCCATCCGAATCCACCCTCGTCGTTAAGGGCTGAAAGGGGGTACCCGCCCGCACCCAAATAAACACCCCCCTAGCATGCGCAGAATAAGTAGTATAGAAGAGTTGCCCTCGCCATCGCCGCTGCAGCGCCTGTCCCTCTGCCAACATTAAATGCGTCTCCTGCAGAAAGGCCACCTGGACCCCCCTGCGGACTAAGTATGCATGCACTTTGTATCTCTTTCTCATGGAGTTGAGCCCCCGCACATTCCAGGTGATGCACTTCAGTTCTAATCTAGCCGCCATCAATGGGCACATATCAGAGTCCAATCCCTGACAGTCCCATCGGCACACTGACAATCCCCAAAAACCCGTAACAACCACAACCAACCCAAATCCCACCCACCCCCAGAACAGGCACCAAACAGTTGTCACCCATCCAAACCCTACTCCCGAATACGAGGGAAACTCTGGTAGTCACCAGAGACTCACAAGTTATGTGAGATAGAGGGGGTGACTCCCCACCAGCCGGCCGAACAGCCAAAGACCCACCACACCAGAAGAGGTCGATCCTGGCAAAGAGTAGACCATCCCCAATCCCCCACCCAGCAGCACCACCGCCCCATCAAAGAGGCCAGGGACCTTGCGTACCCCGGCACTAACCCCAGTAAGCAGATAACAACTTCAGTCCCGCCATCCCAGACTGCAGGACCCCATCAACCCAGGCAGTGCCATCCCCACAGGTCGAGCGCACACCCTTACTGTCCGCAGGTCAGCTGCCTGGAGATCATTCGTCCATTAGTCCATCGGCAGTCTGCGGGGTGACCTGAGGCAACTCCCCAGGTTCCTTGTCCGATCCCCCATCTGAGCCTCCTGGTTCCGCCTCATCAGAGCCCAACCGGGATCCCGAGTCCACCGCTGGGGTGTCCGGCACTGCTCCAGAGATGTTCGACACCGCTTGTAGGGCAGCCTTCCTCTCCAGTTCCGTCTGTGACGCCGATGGAGACCTCCTGTTCTGCTCTCGCCTCCGATTACGCCTGCTCCTGCGCGGTTTCGGCCGGTCCTCAGCAGCCTCTGTCCAGGTACCTGTGCCATCCTTGCCTGCTCGATACCGCTCCAACCACTGCCAAGCGTCGTCCGGTGTGTCGCAGAACGTTGCCACTTCATCCACCAGCACCCTCAGGCGTGCTGGGAACAGCAATGAATACTGCACCCCCTCATCGCGGAGAGCTCTCTTGACAGCGACGAAGGAGAAGCGACAGTAGTCGGGAAATATCGACACTGATGCATTGTCCACCTTGTATGGGCCAGCCAACCTGGCCTGCCGCAGAATAAGGTCCCGATCCCTGAAATGTAGCAGCCGGGCTATCACCGGCCGGGGGGGACGGCCCGGGGCCAGGGGGCGAGCCGGGACCCTATGGGCTCTCTCTAGGGTATAGAAGTGCGTCAGACCCTCAGGGACCACCACATCCCGCAGCCAGTTCTCTAGGTACGCGACCATGTCGTCTCCTTCAATATTTCCGGGCAGACCCACCACACGGACATTATTGCTTCTGTTGCGCCCTTCCGCGTCGGCCGCTCTCCGTTCCAGTTGCTGCACCCTGCGAGTTAAGGCCTCCAACGTGGTGTCCGACGCTTTCTGGGCCGGTTCCAATGTCTCTATCACCAGTTCCGCAGCCTTGACGCGGTCAGCAAGCTTGTTATGGTCCGCCTTCAAAAGGCCAAAGCCCGTGGAGACCTGGGCAATGTCCTGGCGCAACGCCTCTCTTGTGTCCCCTATGGCCTTAAGGATCTGGTCCATCTGCTGCTGTTGCAACCCCGTCACCTGGCCTTCCGTCGGTCGCAGCTCATGGGTCTCAAGGGGGTCCTCAACCTGGTCCGGCGGCACCGCGCCCGCCCCTTTCCGCGGTTTCCCCATGGATAGTCACTGGTAATCGCACTGGCGCCAAGTGCCGCAGGTCCGTCCCAGTGGACCCTCCAGATGATGGTGGGAGCCTCCGTCCCGCAGCCCGGTCAGGCAGGAGGTGAGGGTCGCACTCACAGAAGAAAAGACCTCCAGCAGGCGTAGCCAGGCCCAAGGCACTCTGTGCTCCCGTGGGGCCTCTTCCACTCCAGGTCCCACAGTCGTCAGCAAGGGCCACCAGCGACACCGCGCCGCTCCGGACCCCCCGCGATCGTCGAGGTGTCAAAATGCGAAATCCCGGGAAGGCAGTAGTGCGTTCTCAGGCCCCCACTCAAAACAAGGGGGCCGCTCCGGGAGGTCAGCGGTGCTCCCAACACCCGGAGTCCAATGGCGCTGGCACCAATATCGCCACCGCTGGTGTCCACACTGGGCCAATGTTGGGGTCCCCCCCGATCGATCCAGGGCACTCCTCCAACACCACTGCCTCCAGCCACTCAACACCACGATCACTTCCCGGCAGGCCCCCAGTAGGCCAGGCGCCCTCCCAGCTCCTGCGTGGTTTCCACTCCTCAGCTAAGCCCGCCGGGCCGGTGCGCCAAGCGTCTGTCACACCACCGACCGCCGAGAGGGGCCACCAAGGGGTACTCCCGACGGGGCCGCCGTGCACAGGGCCCCCCTCCGAGACTGCTCCGCTCCTCGATGATCCGGTCGCCGAGCAGCCCCTCAGTAATTGAGGCCGGGGATCGGCCGTGCTCCGGAGGCCCTGGCAAGATGGCCGACCGTCGCCGTCCCGGCTCCCTCTGAGGAGCCGATTGTCGAGCGTCCGCAGGTCCCCACTCACAGCTGACCGGTGCTGGCGTGCCCCGCGCCAGTCAGGAATCAAGCCTGGTCGGTGGTGCCGCCGAGGGGGTCCTCTGTCAGGATAATTACCGAGACCGACCCGGAGCTCGGGGCTCAGGCGACCATGCTCGGCAGTGTCGTAGCCACGCCCCCGTGGAAAAGTATGTTTGTGATTGGTTAAGGAAGTCGTTTGCACTTGGAGTACATATTATATGATAAAATTTGCTCAACTCAACCACACCTGCTACTTGAATTTGGAAGGCACTGTTCAAACTTAAAACAATCATAAACTTTTAACCTGCACGTGTCGTTAAATGTTCGAGAAAATGTTGCAAAAAAATATCGTTCGGTTTAAAAAAAGTTATGAACTTTTAACCTCCACGTGTTGTAGAATGTTCTAGAAAGTGTGTTGATAGAATATGTTGCAATTCGATGTGTACTTGAATATTAAAAAACTATTGATATGGAAAAGTGGAAAGACAGTAATAGAGAGAATTTTTGAAAGCTAAAAGAATCGAGGAACAATTGGAATTTGTTCTTGATTACCTACTGGCGGTAGATAGTAGGTGGTTATCACTGTTAACGGTCTGAAAGTGCGGCGTTGCTCAGAGTGGCATGGTGGTGATATGATATGGTGCTACACTCTGGTATGAAACCGAGAGTCTAAACTGTGATGTCATTGCTGTAAAGTGATGTGGTCTGGTGTTTGTAGCATACGTGTGCAAGTAGTGTTAGTAGGTGTTTATACCATACAGGGAGTGGGAAGCGAACTACTGACCGCTACTGTGTGTTGATAGTATACCGGAAGCGGGAAGCGAAGTAGTTACGCCTACCGGTGTGAAGACTTGGAAATGAACCGAGCTGATTGCTGTAAAGTGATGGGCTCTGGGCGCAGTAGTATAAGTGTGTAAGTAGTGTTAGTATGCGTTTTATAGTATATAGGGAGTGGGAAGCGAACTACTCATCCCTACTGGTGTGAAGACTCGGGGATTAAACCTTGAGCCTAAATTGTGATCTCATTGCTGTAAAGTGATGTTCTCTGGCCGCTGTAGCATACTTGTGGAAGAAGTGTTAGTTTACGTTTATACAATATAGGGGGTGGAAAGCTAAAGCCTTACCGCTACCAGTCTCCAGAGTCGTGGATGAAACCATGAGCTCATTGCTGTAAAGTCATGTGCTCTGTGTACTAATCCATTGTAAGTCATAGTTGAATTTTAGTATGTAATTCTACTAGAATCTAAGGGGCATATTATCAAGGAACTGCGTTAAAATTATCGCCGCTTTCGAGGCAGTAAACTGTTGCTAAAACTGCGATAATGGACTTGATAATATGCCATAGAGAGTTCCAATAGAAGCCCATGTTAAAACCAGAACATGGGCCTCTATTGGAATTCTCTACTGCATATTATCAAACACAACCATATTATCAAGGAACGGCGTAAAATTGTCGCTTTAGCGGCAGGAAAATGCCGCAAAAACGGCGATAATTTTAACGCCGTTCCTTGATAATATGGCCCTCGGTATGTAATGTTAGAATGTAGGGCTGTCATGAGGGGAACCTTGCAGAGTTTGTACACGGTGCTGGATTAGACGGTTTATTTGCTGTCTACTCCTGTTGGTGGTTGTTTCAGGTGTCTTGTTTTCTTGTAATAAATCTACTTATTGGATCCACTGCCATCTGCCTCTTCACTACATAAATTTGGCGACGAGCGGGAGAAGGCAAAAAGAAGGCACCACTCACCAATATTTCAAAATTGCTTGCATTGTGCTGAAGACCCGTTTTCTTCGTGTAGCTGTTTCTACTCCTGCCAGGGTCGTCGGCTCATTGAACTATGTCATCCAACTTCTGGTAGGATTTATATTTTTAGATTTTGCGCTTCCTCTGCTTCTTCACTACATTCTGGTCACTGTACTACACGTGTGTAAGTAGTGTTAGTATGCGTTTATACTAACAAATGCATCATGGTAGTAGGGAGGGCGACCTCTCGGGCGCAGCTCATACTATGTCCCGGGGTGTGCATTCGCTGGACATTTGTGTTTGCTATTAGAGGGTGGTGCATGGCTTCGACCCTGTGATAGCAAATTCTTGTTTGACTACTTGAAGTGAGAGGAGTAAAACCTCGTATCGCTGTAACAGAGGGGATGCGGATGGTAAAAATGGAGAGAAAAAAAAAAAGCGGGGTCTCACCCGTTTTTTTAAATGAGGCCCCTGGTGGGTGGGTAATGTTCCGTGACCAATCCAATTATTATATTGCGGGGTCTCTGTAGGACTGGGGATCTTAATGTCACATGTAAATTAGGAGCGGAAGGGCACAGAGACGTTTTGCAGCCTAGGGGAGCGCCACCTTCCCGGGTATTGTTTACTAATTGTTCGAGAGTTCGAGGCCTACAGAAGTCCGGGGATCGCCACACTCCGGGTCTTTATTTAAATATGCAGGGTGGGCCTAGTCAGTCCCTGAAGCAGTGCCTTATTTGTTCTGTAATCACACGGTCAGTACGTATGGTGTTATAAAGTGATACACTCGTAGAACTCTTGCAGTTGTACAATTACCCAGGCTTCATTTGTCTAATAGTCAGTTAGATTGTTTGGTAGGTGCACTCTAATATTAAATAATGTTGTCCTTAAAATCTCCTATAAACAGATGATTTTCATAATAAATAATAGACAAGTGTTGTCAGAAAAAGACCTATACACTCAGTTATTTATTTGAAGAAAAAAAAGTAACTCTTATTAAAGCAGAAATAAATAGAAACATAACTTTAATAGAACAGTATAATAAAAAAAACGTGGGTTGCACTCCAGTGGAAGCAGCGTAGGAAACCTGCAAGACAAAAATGAAACATAAGTATGTGTGTTATGTGAAAGAGGTAAAGAAAGGTTGTCCGAATGAAAGGACCATAGT
The DNA here is from genome assembly GCF_964261635.1 of Lissotriton helveticus. Classification (NCBI taxonomy): domain Eukaryota; kingdom Metazoa; phylum Chordata; class Amphibia; order Caudata; family Salamandridae; genus Lissotriton; species Lissotriton helveticus. The sequence goes on along the minus strand of NC_136059.1, from coordinate 546,211,720 downwards.
GAGAATGGAAGTGAGGGGAGGAGGAGTGGCTGGAAGGGAGAAGGGGAGGGAGAGGCAAAAATAGAGAGGGAGGAGGAGACAGAGCGTTGGCCTGTTGCACCCGGCCCTTAGTGTTTACCCTACCTCACCCGTTTATCTGGACTTTGGGGTCTGCAAGAAAGTGTGGTTCAGCAAGTCCTTAAAATTAAATACATGAGGCCAGAGATTATGGGCCATATTATGAAGGAAGCATGATAACATTATCGCCTCTTAAGCAGCAGGAAACTGCCGCTAAAGTGGCGATAAGGGGTTGATAATATGCCCTTGTGAATTCCCTTAGAAGCCCAGGTTCTGGTATTATCAACCCATTATCGTTGCTTTAGCAGCAGTTTCCCGTCGCGAAAGTGGTGATAATGTTATCGCCGTTCTTTGATAATATAGTCCTACATTATTAGTTACGGGAAAATTGCTTGCATGCAGCTGTGCACCCAGGGTGTTTCGCCCCAACCCCTATCCCGCACTGTGCTCAATTGTAGGTCTTGCACACAGAGGCTTCAATGCTCACCTGCCACCACTGGTGTGTCCCACTACGTGTTGGTGCAAGCTCTAGTCCAGGGTACGTTTGTACGGTAGACCAGGTCTCCGGTCGAGGAAGGTGTCTTGCTACCACGATGGAAGGTGTCAGAATGCCAGGGCATCATTGCGGAGTCAGCTCTCGCTCCGCCCTTCTTGTGGCAATCAATGGAATGTCTGAAAAGGGAGAAATAATTTAATGGTGGAAACGTCTGGAGGTAAATGAAGGTTTATTTCAAGCTCAATAGAAAATAGGAGTTGAGTACATCCTTCGTTTTAGAAGTACGATCTACCAACTGTTAGTGGTAATCGTAGTTCAAAGAGGAGTTGGAGTGCAGGAGAATACACAAGGTTAAATAATATGTTATGCCAATGTTAACGTAGAAAGGAACCAAGCGCATGCTAGAAGCATAATGTGCGCGTCTAATGCAGCGGCGGAAGCCTGTGTGCATGTACACTTAGTAAGGAGCTCACTACATTGTCCTAAAAGCCAACGCCACGTGTCTGTAGGGCAGCGCTGCTTGTAGCTCAGACCTACAGTACGGTCCAGCAGGTCCTTAAAATTAGACCGATGTGATTAAATGAGATCAGAGATCACATTATTACGCACGGCAACATCGCTTTTTCGCAAGTGCACACTCTGGGTGATGCACCCCACCCCAGCCGCAGAACCGTCCTCAACAGGTGTCAGTAGGGCAACGCTGCCCGGAGGCTCAGGCCTACCTTATGGTACAGCAGGTCTTTAAAATGAGACCGAGCTGTGACTGAATGAGGTCAAAGATGACATCATAACACATGGCAATATCGGTTATTCGCACGTGCGCAGTCTGGCTGATGCATCCCAACCCTCCCGCAGCACCGCGCTGAAGAGGTGTCTGTAGGGCAGCGCTGCCCGCTGGCTCCGGCCTACAGTACAGTCCAGCAGGTTTTTAAAATGAGACCGAGATGAGACTGAATGAGGTCTGAGATTACATCATCACGCACGGCAATATCGTTTGTTCGCACCTGCGCAGCCAGGCTGAAGCACCCCACCCCTCCTGCCGCACCACGCTCAATTGGAGGCCCTGTACACCTAGGCCGCTCTGCTTACCTGCTGTCATTGTTGTGTGAGCAAACACTAAGGGCAGCAGTGCTCACAATTCAGATGGAGTGTTGATTGCAGGAGAGTGTACACCTCATGGATCCCTTTTGTAGATGACAGGCAGTAGGGCTCACGATTAAGAGCCCGTGTTGATTGCCTGGATGGTGTACACCTCATGGATCCATTTTTTTTTTTTTTATCGCGCATTGTGACATGCGCGGTGGATGCGGCATATCATTTGAGGTAGTGTGGAAGCAGAGGGTCGTGTGGCGTCGTGGTTATCCTATTTAATCGTACGCAAAGTGGCCTGGGCTTGCCAACGCCAGGCCAGCGTAGGGGGTGTGAATAATTATTCCGGGGACTTGGGAGTTGTTCAGTTCCTGCCTGGCCAGGAAGTGTACTTATGTGCGTTTCTTTTGTAGTTTTGACCTCGCAGAGTGTGCAATTTAGATCAGTGTAGCATGTGTCGGGAGGGCGGAAACTATCGTTAATGAGATGGCATGTGATCTAGGATGTGCAGTCTGCCCGTGGCTGATGATGCTCCTTGGAGCCACCAACCCCTAGGAGGAAAGGCAGCACAATAATGTGCACACACACACACCAGGGGCATCGTGTAACACATATTTATTTTTTGATGGAACGTTTGAGATGCATGGCATTCAGACGTGGAAGGCTGATTGCAGAGCATGAATATTGATCAAGATGATCGTTGCATGTTGTGTGTAGTATAAGATATGTGTATACAGGAAAACACTTTTCAAAAAAACTTTCTAAGCAGAAGAGGTGTCTCTCATCAAAAGGTGTAGATCGAATGAGGAAAATGGGTGGGGTCGTACAACTGTTACAATGGGAAATGTTATGAATCAATCAAATGCTTTTTTTTATGGTCACATGGCAATCGTGCACCGAGCGCACAAGGAGGCCGCACCGATGCGATTTTGAGAAAATATATTTATAATATGTATATTACAGTTAGAAATATATAAATTTTTGAAATAATTTAGAATTTGGTGTACTCTCATATACTGTTTGAAGTTATTTAGATATACTTTTGAGGCCCAAAAAAGGGAATGATGTCCCTGGCGCGACACTATACGTCTGTGACGTAACACAGGGCCTGGCAGCATGTACTCATCGAATACGCAACGTGCAGCAGGCGCGACCCCATACGTACATGACGTAACTCGTGGCTTGGTACTGCGTACCCGTCGGATACCAAAGTAGTACCTGGGGTGACTTCATGCGTATATGATGTTACGCGGGACGCGGTGCCACAAACTCGTTGGATACGAAATGCGCATCATTTACGAGTTTAACAATATGGCGGATAGGATTCGTGTGGTGATGGAGCTTGGTACGCTACCGGTATGGGAGTGCAGTTTTCTACGCCCAAAAAAATATACTTTTTTTGGGGAAGATCTAAAACGTTACATGATTTTTAAAGTTAAAAAAAGAAGTATAATAGAGTTCCAAAATATTTATAAATATAATAGAAAAAATATAGGATTTATAAACGTTAAAATATGAAATTAACATTTAAAAAAACCTTCGAAATTCACAAAAAAAAACATTGGTTTTACAGGCGTTAGTTAGGAATAAGCATTTTAAAAAACCATAGAAATTCACTAAACTATAGGTTTAAGGAAAGTTATAGTTAGTTGAACATTTGACTCATATAAAACCAGAGAAATTTGCCTGTTATAGTTAGTTGAGCTAACTATAACTTGTGCGCCTGCAATGCACTGCTGATGATGTCACATATTACATCACTCATGACATGTTCAGTGACATTACTGATGACATCTCAAATGCCATCACTCATGACATCATCCAGTGAATGTTTCTATAAAATGTAAATATGTTTTATACATATATGCCTAGGTGTATTGAAGAATGAATGCATTTAGAAGTGCCTAAAGGAATTATTTTGTATGTGCGTGACTGACTGTTTAAGTAAGTGATTGAACGTGTCTTACTGAATGGATGGGTTAGTGACTAAACTGTGTAAAAGTCCGTATTAGTCTCTCCACATATGTATATGCATATATATATGGTCCGGACGTTACTGGCCAGCTTCACGGCTCCTTGCTTCTGTTTCCAGTTATGGATTCGTCCGGAACCCGTCCCTCTCGCATGGTGATCAGAGTGGTGGAGGTTGCAGACCTCCCATTGGGCACCAAGCCCCTGCTCTATCTTTCGCCCTGCTGGAAGGACTGACAGTTTGAGGGGGCCCAAGGAGTGACTTTGTTTTTACAGAACAACCAGAATTAGCCTACCGAACCCTGCCGCTTTTTCCTTGCCTCCGATTTATTACACCATTTGGAACATCATTTACCCTTCCCCATCACACCGGCCTGGATTGTGTGAACATGATGCATTCTGGGGGTTGTGGTGCGCGGATACACACCGCACCGCAACAGGTGAGCGGAATCGCATGGGGGAGGAGCGGAGTGGCGCCTTTATCAACAAGCGGCAGGCAGGCTTTTCGAGACATTCTGTCAGGTGCTGGGCGCTGAGGAAGGCTAATGTGCCGAAATGCATTCGCCGCCACCAGACTGCCATTGTTTTAATAAAGCCCCTCCTTATACTTCCCCTCTGGGCTGCTGCGTCCTTCTTCTAAGGAGGGACTTACCTGCATATATGTATGTGTGTGTGTGTGTATATATATATATATATATATATATATATATATATATATATATATATATATATGTATATGTATATATATGTATATGTGTGTGTATATATATATATATATATATGTGTATATGTATGTGTGTTAGGACTGCGTTTCCATTGGAAATATATTTTTTGTTTCGCTACTAACTGTATCGCAGTTTGACAAATGTTTCAAAAAGAAAGGTACACCCATCTCAGCTCCTTCCTGGAAAGTCCATCATGTGGGGGCTGAGAAAAAGAGAGGGGTTCCAAAAACGTTTTTTACCCCATGCGATTTTCCATAGGAACTTTTGACAATGTTACAGCTAAAATGGCTGAACTGAATTACACCCAGTTTGGCAGAAAGCTAGATCTTAGCTCAGAAAGCATGCTTTTTTGTGATTTGGTGATAATTGGTCAGCTGTTCGAGAGCAATAAAGCTTCAAAATGTATAGATGTCTAGCACAGCTGTACTTCTAAGGATTTACTGAGGGAAGGTGGGGGCAACAAATACGACCCTTTGATTGGCTTGATCTGTGGACTGAACCAGTCCCACAAGAGCTGCGTGAAGGGGGTCAAAATGCAAAAACGATTTTTTTTTCATGTCATTGATGTTGCGGTACTCCGCCTGCCCCCATGTAAACATTTGCTGGAGTGATGGAAAATACTGGGAGATTATGTGTTCATGGAGCTTGACAGCCTGCAGGGTGTGTGGGGCAGGACCCTACCCAACCCCTCACCGTACACGGATAAAGGTCCCCCACCTTGGGCGCTCACAAGGGGTTGGGTGCAGGGCCTGGCAGTCAGGAAGCAGCATGCCTTTCACCTCAGATCTCGGGTGGAGAACATTGTACAGTAAATCAAGAAGCAGTGGAGTAGCAAACCATATAAAACGTTTTGTAAGAGTTCCAAATTCTCTCCAAATTAATAAAGGAAATCTTTCATTTGAAATGTTACAAATTCTTTCCATGCCTTTCTAGCAGCATCAAGGTCAGTTCATATTGAAGCACCTGCCACTGCTGTGTGCTTCCCTCATTGGCTGGAGTACCACATTGGAGGATTTGAAGTGTGGATCCTTTCAGACGATCTCTGATGTTTTGTCACTCAGATATAACAAGACATGTATTTGGGTAACACACCTTGTAGAGCCTTCCATGCTAAACTGAGAGCACTTTTAATTTTAATCTATGTGGCAATAGTTATTGCCTTGACCTTTGGTTACATTTGTATGGATCAGAACTAACATGTACCATTCGTTTTTTTAACAACCTTTTTAGTTATACAAAAGAAAAAACTGTTTGACCGTTGAACACACTTTCTTTATTACATTCCATTTCCCTTTAGCGTGAAACTGCTAAGTCAAGTCATAAAGTCAAGTCATAAATTTGTATAGCGTTTTATTCACCCAGAGGGTCTCAAGGCGCTTAAGGGAAGAGGGGTTCACTACTGATCGAACAGCCAGGTCTTGAGTTGTTTTCTGAAGGAGAGGTGGTTCTGTGTAAGACGGAATTGGGTGGGGAGGGAGTTCCAGGTCTTGGCCGCCAAGTAGGAGAAGGATCTTCCTCCCATGGTGGCTCTTCGGATGCGTGGAATCGTGGCAAGGGCTTGGTTGGACGATCGTAGTTGGCGGGTGGGGGTGTAAAAGGTCAGGCGAGTGTTGAGGTATCTGGGTCCTAGGTCGTGAAGGGCCTTGTGTGCGTGGGTGAGGAGTCGGAAGTGATTCTCTTGTTGACGGGGAGCCAGTGCAGGTCTCTCAGGTGACCAGATAGGTGGTTGTGGCGAGGTATGTCTAGGAGGAGTCTGGCGGAAGCGTTCTGAATGCGTTGAAGTCTATTCTGTAATTTGGCTGTGGTTCCGGCGTAGAGGGTGTTTCCGTAGTCCAGACGGCTTGTGACAAGTGCTTGGGTGACTGTCTTCCTTGTTTCGGTGGGGATCCAACGGAAGATCTTTTGGAGCATGCGTAGGATGTTGAAACATGATGATGAGATGGCGTTGACTTGTCTGGTCATCGAGAGGGAGGAGTCTAGGATGAATCCCAAGTTGCGAGCATGGTCCGTTGGTTTGGGTGCGCTGCCTAGGGCCGAGGGCCACCAAGAGTCGTCCCAGGCAGAGGGGGATGATCCTAGGATAAGCACTTCCGTCTTGCCTGAGTTCAGTTTTAGGTGGCTGTTCTTCATCCACTCGGCTACGTCTTTCATCCCTTCGTGTAGGTTGGTTTTGGCGGTGGTTGGGTCGTTGGTGAGGGAGAGGATCAGCTGGGTGTCGTCTGCATAGGAGATGATGTTGAGATTGTGTTGGCGTGCGATGGATGCGAGGGGACTCATGTAGACGTTGAAGAGGGTGGGGCTGAGTGAAGATCCTTGTGGTACACCGCATATGACTTCGGTGGCGTCTGATCTGAAAGGGGGGAGGCGGACTCTCTGGGTTCTTCCAGCTAGGAATGAGATGATCCAGTCCAAGGCCTTATCTTGTATTCCGACGTTCCTGAGGCATTGTACAAGGGTGCGGTGGCAGACTGTGTCGAACGCTGCGGAGAGGTCCAGGAGGATGAGGGCCACTGTTTCCCCGTTGTCGAGCAGTGTCCGGATGTAGTCTGTGGCTGCAATGAGGGCGGTCTCGGTACTGTGGTTGGCTCGGAAACCGGATTGTGAGGGGTGTAGGGCATTGTTAGATTCAAGGAAGGCGGCGAGCTGACTGTTGACGGTCTTATCTATGACTTTGGCGGGGGATGGGAGGAGCGAGATGGGACGGTAGTTCTTAAGCTCGGTGGGGTCCGCTGTAGGTTTCTTCAGGAGGGCACTAAGTTCGGCATGTTTCCAGCTTTCCGGGAAGGTGGCGGTGTTGAAGGAGCAGTTGATGATGTCCCGGAGTTGGGGGGCGATGATGGAGTCGGCCTGGTTGAAGATGTGATGGGGGCATGGGTCGGTTGGCGATCCGGAGTGGATGGAGTTCATCGTGCGGATGGTGTCTTCGGTGCTGATCGGGGTCCAGGCGCGGAGGGTGGTGGTGGGGGGCTTCTGTTCTGTGGTTGGGGGAGTGGTCAGGTCGCCGAAGCTGTTATGTATGTCAGCGATCTTGCTGTGGAAGAATGAGGCAAGAGAGTCGCAGAGGTCTTGAGAGGGAGTGATGTCGTTGTTCCCGGCGTTGGGGTTGATGAGCTCTTTGACAATGCTGAAGAGTTCTTTGCTGTTGTGGGCGTTGTTGTCTAGTCGCTCCTTGAATGCTGATTTTTTGGTGGTGCGGATCAGCTGGTGGTGTTTGCGGGTGGCGTTCTTGAGGGCGGTCATGTTGTTGTGGTTGGGTTTCTTCGCCATGCTTTCTCGAGGGTGCGGCAGTTCTTTTTGGAGTTCTTGAGGTCGTGGTTGAACCAAGGGGCTTTTTTGCTTCCTGGCTTGTTGGGAGGGTTTTTCAAGGGTGCTAGTTCGTCAGCGCAGTGGGTGATCCATTGTGTGAGATTGATGGCTGCTTGGTTTGGGTCCGTTGATCTGGCAGGAGGGTTTTGGTTTAGAGATGTGGTGTGCTACTCGGTGTTAATTTTGTTCCAGTATCTTCGGGGAACTTGTTGCGGGTGGTGGTGTGTCGTGGTCTTTCTGAAGCTGAAGTGGGCGCAGCTGTGGTCAGTCCAGTGGAGTCTCGTGGCGTGATTGAAGGAGACGTGCTTGCTGGAGGTGAAGATTGGGTCGAGTGTGTGTCCGGCGTAGTGGGTGGGGGTGTTCACCAATTGTTTGAGTCCGAGATTGGTGAGGTTGCCCAGCAGGGTGGTGGTGTTGCTGTCGTTGTTATTCTCCAGATGGAAGTTGAGGTCTCCTAGAAGAATATAGTCCTCGGAGGGGAGTGCGTGCGGGCTGACGAAGTCAGCGATGTCTTCGCTGAATTGTGTGTGAGGTCCTGGGGGTCTGTAGATGAGGGTACCTCTGAGTGTGGTCTTGGGGTTGGTTTGTATTTGGAAGTGGAGGTGTTCAGTGGCTAAGAAGGTGTCGTCGGTGCTGGTCGTGATGCGGATGGTGTTTTTGTGAACGATGGCGATACCACCTCCAGTTTTGTTGATGCGGTCTTTTCAGATGATCTTGTATCCGTCCGGGATGGCTATGGCGATGTCGGGCGCTGATAAGGCGTTCATCCATGTTTCCGTGAGAAAGGCGACGTCCGGAGTTGTGGTATCGAGTAGGTTCCATAGTTCAATGGTGTGTCTGTGGACCGAGCGGGTGTTGAGCAGGATGCACTTCAGGTGGTTGTTGTTGGAGCTCTGCTTGGCGTTTGTGGATGCAGTGTGGGTTCTGATGCAGCAGAACTTGCAGGTGAAGGGTCCGTGGGTGCGTCCTGGGGCGGCTTGGTGGCAGTCGGGGAGTCGGCCGGTGTTGAGTGCAGTGAGGGACGCGGCGTCGTACGTAAGGCGGGTGGAGTGGTTTTTGCGGGGACCAGGGGGTATGGCTCTGGGCGCGGTCCAGGCGCGGACGGGCGTAGAGGGGCTTACCTTTGGCGCGCCTTCGGCGCGCATGGGGCGCGTCCGCTGCGCGTGAACGCTACGCGTAAGTGCAGTTGTCATAAGTGGAGAGTGGAGGGGGCGGAGCGAGGGAGGAGCAGCTGGGAGGCGGGAGCGGGGTGGCGATGTCCAGGGAAGCTCGAGGGAACGGGGGTGGGGCCGCGGGGGAGCAGCGGCAGGGAGCTAGGACCAAATGGCACAGTACAAAATGCAGTGGGGGGGGATCGGGGGCACAACCAGGCGCAAGCAAGGCACAACAGTTGAAAAGCAACAATAATACGATACCAGATACAGCAATACGATCACAGGCGAGATCATGCTATTTCACCCCATCCTAGTTCTTTCCTTTTTCTCTAAGTTACAGACAATAGAACATTTTCAATTAATTTGTAGCACACTTCTTATGTTGTGGTTCATATAGCTAACTTTACCCTTAATATAAGGTTCTCATTTACCCTTCCATTAGCTCATTATACTTATTTTTTTATTGATTTCTAATAGTATAACAATCACCAGTATTTCTTTTCTACAGGCATCACTTTATCCAGCATATGTTCATCTGTCCAGGATTTGCACAGCTGTCATGTCATGTGTCTCTCTGTAATTTATTAATAACAATAAAAAGTTAAATGCAAAAAATCCAAACTGTAGGCTTTGTAAGGTCTTATGTTAGAGTATTCATGTTAATTTTCTAGCGGTTATCAGTAAAGCTTATTTTCTATGGTTTCGAGGGAGGAGAGTGAGGCATAGAAAAAAGGGAGACTTCTTCCGATTATAATTAGGGAGGGAGCAGTTTATCTTTGAATGTGAACAATCCTTTTAGAAATGCTTGGCAAGAGCCACCACAATATTATTCGATGCTGCTGTTAATTTGGATTCCCCAGGTCCTCTCCTAGCTTCTCTGAATAACTGGAGCTTTCGCACTCCACCCATTTTACCAGTTTGCATTTCCATTTTTCAGTTTGGGCCTTAGTATGTTATGTTAATGTTATGTTAAAATAGTCTTATAGAGCGCACAGCTACTCAAAGAGTATCCCGGCGCTAAGACAGAAAAAACCCAAAGCTGAAAGCACAGGAATAAAGTGAGAGGAGAGAAACAGGAGAGAGAAAAACCAAAAGAAGACAAATTAGGTTGTTTGTTGAAACACCCATGTCTCCACTTGCTTCCGGAAAGTCAACACATCGGTGGTTTGCCTAAGTGAAAGGGGAGCTTATTCCAAAGTCCTGCTACTTGCACTTGAAAAGAGCGCCCCCCTTTGCGGACCCTGCAATACCATAAGATGTTGTTGGGCGGATCTAAGAGATCTGACCGGTACATAACCAGAGACTCTTCTGCAGATGTACTTTGCTCCAATGCCCTGCAGAGCCTTAAAGGCCAGGACCAGTGCCTTAAAACGAATTCTACTGCGAATGGGCAGCTAGTGCAAGTTCCTGATATGATGGGAAATCCGGTCTCTAAGCCCAAGACTCAGAATAGCCCTGGCTGCCGCGTTCTGCACCACCTGCATTCTGTTTAATAAGAGCTCTGGAAGGCACAGATACAGGACATTAGCATAGTCCAATCTGGACATAATGAGGCCTGAATAACAATTTTCCTTTGTGAGGTCTGGAGTAAAAACAAAAACCTCCGCAACATTTTTAGGAGGCCAAAGCAGATCCCTGCCACTGCCTGAACCAGGGGTATCATTGAGAGGGTGTCCTCTATTTTTACTCCCAGGTTCTTCACAACACTCACTGCTTCCTGGGGTGGGGACATATCTTGAGGCCACCATTGTGTCCAGACATCCAGTGGTGGAGAGCTGAAAAAGATAATTTCGGACTTATCTGAATTACATTTCAGATGATTCTGTTTAAGCCAGACAAAGATTTCTTTCAGGCATTTATTAATCTTTTCCCCATTATATTCCTCTCCTTTCCTTCAGGTTAACAGCAGTTGAGTGTCATCTGCGTATGATATTTTTGTCACCTCATTCTCTTCGGCCAGAGAAGCCAGGGGGGCTATGTACAGATTAAAAAAGTACAGGGCTCAAAATAGAGCCCTGTGGCACTCCCACGCTTAAAGTTGTATACTGGCCGAGAACGGAGGTGACCAGACCTCCTGATTTCTCCCGTCTAGAAAAGAGGTCAACCACTTCAACACCGTGCCCACAAAGCCGCATTCCCTTAGCCTTTGCAAAAGGAGGCTGTGGGGCACGGTGTCAAAAGCCTCCGAGAGCTCTAACAAGACCAAGACCGCTTTGCCACCTGCATCCAGAGTCTCTTTGATGGAGTCTGTTGTGACCTAAAACGTATCCTGGTGCTAGCCCAAACCAATCCCACTAATAAAACTTGTGCACTATCAAACATTTAACAGGAAAAAGCCAGGACTGGGTCTTGAGCGGGTGGGGGGGGGGGCAATCTACTGACCTAAAGGTGGATTGATATGATAGCAGCTTTATGGCTTATGATCTACCTGCCAGGTATAATTGAAACCATTCCAAGGCTCTGCCACTCCCACTTGTCTCTTATAGTCCGAAAAGCAAAATCTTGTGATTCACGGTGTCAGAGGTGGCAGATAGTTCTAGCAACACCAGTGCACCTACATAACCACAACCAGCTATCGTTCACAGATTGTCCAGAGCAGAAAGCAGTCTTGACTCTGTTTTATGAGCTTGTCTCAAACCTGTTTGTGCCTCATCCAATGGACTGGGTGCGTCCAGATAGTCAGATCATTTTGGTAACATCTTCCCATTAGGTTAACTGGAAAGGGCAACTGAGATAGGTCGATTATTACTGAGCTCATGAGGGTTTGCTGTGTGTGTTTTTTATTTTTTTATTTAAAAACGGAGAAAGTACCAGGGCCTTTTTCGATGCCTGTGGGTATAGTGCCTCTTCCAGAGGTATTCATCTTGAGGTATCAGAAAATCATCCAGCATCTTCCATGCCTTAGGAGGAAGTTGGTCTACATACGAACCTGAAGCAATTGAAAAGGAAGATGAGCTAAAATAATCCCCATCAACCCTAAATTATCGAAGGAGCATGCTCTCACTCTCTAGCGCTCTCACTCTCTTACCTCTCTCTCCCTCACTCTCTCTCCACCAACTCTCCCTCTCCCCTCACTCCCTCTCCCCTCACTCCCTCTCCCCTCACTCCCTCTCCCCTCACTCCCTCTCCCCTCACTCCCTCTCCCCTCACTCCCTCTCCCCTCACTCCCTCTCCCCTCACTCCCTCTCCCCCCCACTCTCTCTCCCCCCCACTCTCTCTCTCCCCCACTCTCTCTCTCTCTCCCCCACTCTCTCTCTCCCCCACTCTCTCTCTCCCCCACTCTCTCTCTCCCCCACTCTCTCTCTCCCCCACTCTCTCTCTCCCCCACTCTCTCTCCCCCCCACTCTCTCTCCCCCCACTCCTCTCTCCCCCCACTCTCTCTCCCCCCCACTCTCTCTCCCCCCCTCTCTCTCTCCTCTCTCTCCCCCACTCTCTCTCTCCCCACTCTCTCTCTCCCCCACTCTCTCTCTCCCCCACTCTCTCTCTCCCCCACTCTCTCTCTCCCCCACTCTCTCTCTCCCCCACTCTCTCTCCCCCCTCTCTCTCTCCCCCACTCTCTCTCTCCCCCACTCTCTCTCTCCCCCACTCTCTCTCTCCCCCACTCTCTCTCTCCCCCACTCTCTCTCTCTCCCCCACTCTCTCTCTCCCCCACTCTCTCTCTCCCCCACTCTCTCTCCCCCCCCACTCTCTCTCTCCCCCACTCTCTCTCTCCCCCACTCTCTCTCTCCCCCACTCTCTCTCTCCCCCACTCTCTCTCTCCCCCACTCTCTCTCTCCCCCACTCTCTCTCTCCCCCACTCTCTCTCTCCCCCACTCTCTCTCTCTCTCTCCCCCACTCTCTCTCTCTCCCCCACTCTCTCTCTCTCCCCCACTCTCTCTCTCTCCCCCACTCTCTCTCCCCCACTCTCTCTCCCCCACTCTCTCTCCCCCACTCTCTCTCCCCCACTCTCTCTCCCCCACTCTCTCTCCCCCACTCTCTCTCCCCCACTCTCTCTCCCCCACTCTCTCTCCCCCCACTCTCTCTCCCCCCACTCTCTCTCCCCCACTCTCTCTCCCCCCACTCTCTCTCCCCCACTCTCTCTCCCCCCACTCTCTCTCCCCCCTCTCTCCCCCCACTCTCTCTCCCCCCTACTCTCTCTCCCCCCCTACTCTCTCTCCCCCCCTACTCTCTCTCCCCCCCTACTCTCTCTCCCCCCCACTCTCTCTCCCCCCCACTCTCTCTCCCCCCCACTCTCCCCTCTCTCTCCCCTCTCTCTCCCCTCTCTCTCCCCTCTCTCTCCCCCTCTCTCTCCCCCCCTCTCTCTCCCCCCCTCTCTCTCCCCTCTCTCTCCCCTCTCTCTCCCCCTCTCTCTCCCCCCTCTCTCTCTCCCCCCCTCTCTCTCTCCCTCTCTCTCTCCCCTCTCTCTCTCCCCTCTCTCTCTCCCCTCTCTCTCTCCCCCTCTCTCTCTCCCCCTCTCTCTCTCCCCCTCTCTCTCTCCCCCTCTCTCTCTCCCCCTCTCTCTCTCCCCCTCTCTCTCTCCCCCTCTCTCTCTCCCCCTCTCTCTCTCCCCCTCTCTCTCTCTCCCCCTCTCTCTCTCCCCTCCACTCTCTCTCTCCCACTCTTGCTCTCCCTCCCTCTCGCGCCATCTCTCTCGCTCTCTCCACCCCTCTTCCCCCACCACCTTTCGTTCTGATACTGCCCATCTATCCTGCTCTGAAAAGTGTCTCATGGTTATCTTCTTCAATGAGTAAATCATGTACTTAAGGCTAAGGGTCATGGCTTTCACATTGGCACCTATTTTTGTCCTCATCCTTTCTAAAACTTTCCTAATTTCCTCCTCTGTTAATTATTTCATTATTTTACTATCGGTGTACAGGGTGGGGTCTATGGGAATTTGCCAGGCGGTGTCAACATTTACCTGATGACGAAGGACAAAAGAGTGCCCCAGTACATAAGGAACCTGTGGCTCCAGGCAGAAATCCTACTGGATATCACACTGTCCCTGCTGTCAACTGTGTCCTGTCCGGTGCATTCCCACAAATGTTCTATTTTCCAATACTCATAGGAAAATTGTAGTTGGCATCCAGATCCAGGAAGCTTATTCTAGGAGTAACTTCACATCTACAACTTCCATGCTCCAAAGTGTGTAGGCCAGTCCTGTTGTGGCAAAGAACAGTCCTGTTACCCAGTCCCATGTTGGCCCTACTACCTCACACAATTGTTTTCCATGGTTGGAGGTGGTATGGGTGGTGCTGCATAACACTTTCATTTTGTACTGGTGCCTCCTCTTCGGGATGTAGTGGCAAATTATCTTCTTTTTAGAGGGAGACGTTTCCAGCACTTGCACCACGCGATTGGCTTCACCTTTCAACCAGAGCAACTGTTTCTTTGCCATTTGATGCATTTGCCCATGGTTGGAGACATTGACACTTTTTTATTTAAACGTTCTTTTATTGTGATTTTCTTTTTTTTTTTAAACTGGTTTTATTCGTCAAGTTGCACATATATTGCAGGTCTCTGCATCCCAGAGGCATCTGCACAATCAACCCACACAGATATAATGACTTTGACTTTTCCCAATTTTGCCCGAGCAAGTTTATGCAACAAAGAAATTGAAACCCCACCCAACTCCCCCTCTCCTCCCTCCCCCGATCGCAATAGGTCTACTCAGTCCTGCCCCCCACATACGTGCAAAGTAAGGCAAATGGAACTCCCTGAGTCCCCTTGTCCCTGTACCCCCACTCCTCACATCATATCCATGACTTATCGCAATGAATGAGTTTCCTCCGCTTGTGGCGGTTCTAATATCATGCCACGATAGTCCGCCCAACCTCTCCAGATTTTGTAGTGTTTGCGTGGGCATCCCCTGGCGACAAAGATAGGCTGTTCGAACCCCATGCAGAAGTCCAGTCCATTTTTCCATGCGGTCAATGACGGGGCCCTCGGTCCCTTCCATGTCCTGGCAATGTCCCTCTTCGCCAGCGTGAAGCCTAAAAACATGAGGTGTCTCTTGTAAATGTTACCGCCTACCCCCTCCATGACATGCAGCAAGGCCAGTTGCGGTGTGCGGGATAACCTCCACCCCAGGACCTCTGATAAACAGTCAAACAAACCTCTCCAAAAACAATCCAAGGACAAACAATGCCATACCGTGTGAATGAATGTGCCCTCCTCCCGCCCTCAATAAAGACATCGGAGGAGGCAACCAACCCCGCCCTCCACAGGCGGACCCGCGTGTAATAGACTCTGTGAAGGTACTTGAACTGGACAAGGCGGAGTCGCATAGCTATGGCCGCACCGCGTGGTGCAGCCAGGGCCTCTGTTTAGCCCTCCTCCTCCAATGAGCCCACGTCCTCCTCCCAGTCCCCCCGAAGCTTCTGTAGTGTAGAGGAGCAATGTGTAACTAGGGATTGGTATATTTGAGATATTTTCCGGTCTGGTAAGTCACCTATGAAAGCCTTTGCTTCCACTGGACTGAATTCGGGCAGGGACTCTAAGCCCTCTAGGCTGGGGACAGGGCATGCCGAAATTGTATATAGCGATGGGACTGAGACCGTAGCATGTGAAACTCGGCCTGAAGATCGTGGAATGATTTGAGCGTTAGGCCCCTCATGACATCCCAAGTGTTGAGATGCCTATATTGTCCCCCCCCCCCCCCCCCCCAAACCCCTGCAAAGCCGCCAGTTGGGGTAACCGCCCATTGTTCCAGAGGGGAGTCTCCCTAGTCAAAGTATTCCACCAACCCATTTGTTGCAGTACCTGTCTCCACATCTGGAATACCGCCCTCGTAGCAGCTGGCAAAGAGCCCCTCAGGGGGGCTGAGTAAAGAATTGTGTGTAGTGCCCCATCAACCATCGCTCGACCGCAATTGCTGGGTCTCCTCTATCACCGTACCACCATTCATTGAGGACCAATAGGTGCGAGACTTGGTAATAAGATAGGACATCAGAGGACGCCAGCCCCCCACAATATGTTGAGAGGAAACATGTACGCAGAGCTACACGCACCATACCCCCTTCCAATAAGAACTGCCCGAGCACTGCATTCACCTGCCGTAACCATGTGGGCAATGTCTGATGTGGATGATTTTGCAGCTGATATAGAAGCTGGGGGAGCGCCACCATTTTGAAAATTACCGGCCTGCCATACAGTGATAAGGGCATACGTGCCCAGGACTTAAGATCTTCCCGGGTCCGTTCCCGAATGGGAGCCAAATTACGTTCCCAGGAGATTTCAGGGACATCTGCCAAGAATACCCCTTGATATTTCAGTCCCCCCCCACCGCGTGCTGAACCGAAGGATAACCTCCGGGTCACCCAGGAGCCATATCTTCAATTTGCAGGAATTCATGTACAGCCCCGAGGACTCCCCAAAGATCTGCATGATTCGCAGCAGTCGCGGCCCCGTCCTATCTATTGCTGTAACGAAGAATAGGACATCGTCTGCATACAATGCAATCCTGTCAGACAGGCCCGGGGCCCACTCAAACCCCCGAACCTGTGCATCTATACGCACCCATGGAGCTAAGGGCTCCGTGGCTAGCGCGAACAAATATGGGGACAATGGGCAGCCCTGTCTCGTGCCCCATCTGATGAAGAAGGTAGAGGATGCCGCCCCAGCCACCTACCCCGACGCCGTCAGATCTGTGTAGAGGAGCGTAAGGTAGGAAAGAAAGCGTGGTCCGAGGTTGAGTCGCCTCAGCAGAGCGAAGAGATAAACCCAGCTTAGGGAATCAAACGCCATGTCCATGTCGCCCAGTAAGAGTGCCGCTGGTTCCCCCAGTCGCTGGGCAGCCGCTATCGCCTAATGTTATGCCTGGTTGCCCTCTGAGGCATAAAGCCAGCCTGGTCCGGGTGCACCAGTGCGGGGATGTGAGGCAAAAGGCAGTTGGCCAAAGCCTTGGCCAAGACCTTAGCCTTCACATTTAGGAGGGAAATGGGCCAGTACAAAGCATGCTGTTCCGGTGGCCTGCCCGGTTTGTGGAACACCACCATCTCCGCATGCCTCCAATCCGGAGGAAGCGAGCCCTGCTCCCGAGCCTCCTCTATTACGGGACGGAAATGAGGGGCCAACTGTACAAAATAGCTCCGAAAGAATTCACTGGGGAAGAATTCGCTGGGTTCCCCCAATGCCGCACCCAATTCGTCTGTCAATGGGAGCTCCAGCTGGTCCCTCACCTCATCCGACACCGCTTTGGGGGGCAGATCTGCAATGAATTTGTCTATAACGGCAGGCGATAGGCATTCCATGGGCACATAAAGGGCCACATAATATTCTGCAAAGCTTTCCGCAATAGCCCTGGGGTCCGGAATTGGTTCTACTGCTCGGTCTGTCAAGCCCGGTAGAGCCTGGGAATGGAAGGTTTCCTGGCACAGTCGATGCAGTATCTTGACGGACTTATCTCCCCACTGATATACCCTGCTGCGCGTCGCTAGCCAGGCCTGGCGGGCTTAGTCTATCAATGCGGCTGCATAACTCTGCTGGGCCGTCAAAAGTTGCCGTTGAAATTGGCCCCCTCCTGCTTCGCGACTCCTGTGCTTCAGGGCTTCCATTTCCAGTTCCGCCCGCCGTAACCCCTCTCTTCGTTTCCTAGGCGCCGCGGCACACCATGAGATATCCACCCCCCTCAGAGTGGGCTTCAGGGCTTCCCACAGGGTCTGTGCATCAGAAACAGAAGCCGCATTAGTTACTAAGTAGTGATCATTGGCGTCACTCATATGTTCTCTGTATTCGCCATTCTGCAAATGCCATACTGAGAGGCGGCATCTGAGCGGCAGTCGTCCACGCCCAATCTGAAGCATAAGAGCTATCAGGGAATGGTCGGATAGGCCCCGGGGCAGTATTTCTGCCGACTGTACCCTACCAACAGCCACCCTGGGGACAAAGAGGTAGTCCAGTCTTGAGTACAAGCCATGTATCGCAGAGACATAGGTGAATTCCCGACGATCACCATTAAGGTGCCGCCACACATCAGTCCAGTTAGGTCCCGTCACTAAGGAGTGCAATCTTGTGGTTTGGCCCCCTTCCTGTCCACCCTCAGCCTGCCATCGATCTCTGGTCTGCTCCATGACGTCATTCCAGTCACCTCCGATCACCGATAGGATATCCGGCATGTCTGTCCATAGAATCCATAATCGTTCCACTAAAGACCACTGCAGAGGTGGAGGTGCATAAACACTGCCCAGCACTAGGGGGTCTGCCCCAATCATGCCCTGAAGGAATATGTAGCGCTCCTGTGTGTCGGACCACTGTCTATCGAAGGTAAAGGGACCCCTGCGGGGGATCAGAATCGCCACCCCCTGTGAACCCCTTGTGAAGCCGGAGTGAAAGACCTGTTGGAAGCCAAATCTCTGAAGGCAAAGTGCCTTCGTAACCATGAGATGTGTTTCCAGCAGCACGAGCATGTCGATCCCTGCTCGCTTAGCGTAGGGAAGCAGGGCCCCGCGTTTAATTCTATACAGGGCACCGCGGACATTCCAGCTAATAATACAGAGGATGCCTGGTGTCACCTGCTCTCCTCTGGGACGTACTAGCCATCTGGGCGGACATCTACTCCTGTGACAAATGTGTGGACATTTCGGTACAAAGGAGAAGAGCAATAGACCCGTAGTAGCCGTGCGATCTGACAACAAAATTAACCCCCCCCAACAACAACCCTCCCCCTATACCTCAAAAACATTGAAGCACCTGTGAGACGAGACCCGGATCCCCAACGGAGTACCAGAGTTCGCTCCAAACAATGGATCCCCAACTTACCCCCGCCGAACAAGGGCACAACAGGGAAACCGCCCCATATTACAGTCTCCTCCGACCAGCATTGAACAGTTCAGCAATGTAGAATTCTGCAGCTCCTCGCGAACCTATTCATCAGTCTGCCAATTTGTGACGCATGGTCTCCGAACCTCCCCCAGAGGATACTCCACCGGATCGGGAACGATGGCGCGACCGTGACGGACTGGTTCCCTTTAGTTGCCCCGGGGGCCTCTCCAGGCAGTCTCAATCGATGAAGAATCCGATTCTCTCCCAGGCGGCTTGTGGACCCTCACTCACACTGTCTCGTCTGTCCACTTGAAAACCTCGTCCAGGGTATCGAAAAAGTGTGTGCGGGAGCGATACACTACCCGAAGGTGGGCATGGAACAGGAGAGCGTAGGGAAGCTTGAGGTCCCTCAGGCGGACCTTCGCTGCCATGAATGACTGTCGCTGCTGTTGCACCAGACGTGTGTAGTCCGGGAAAATGAGGATGCGTGAGTTCTCGTAAAGTAGAGGCTCTTTGACCCGGGCCTGCTTCAATATGATGTCCCGATCGTGATCGTTCAGGAGTTTTGCAATCACAGCCTTGGGCGAGCTCCCAACGGGGGCTTCTGTGTGAGTGCCCTGTGGGCCTGCTCAATAATGAAGCAGCGGGATAGGGCCTCCGGGGGAATCAAACTCTCCAGCCACTGTGTGATAAAAAGTTCCATATTGCCCCCCTCGCAGCCTTCCGGAAACCCCACAAATCTGAGGTTATTGCGTCGGGCACGCATAGCCAGCCCTTTCTGCTCTTTTTCCATAGTCGTGACTTTGATCTTTAGAGTGGCAACATCATCCTCTACTCCGGAGATACGAGTCTCGGCTTCCGTAATGCGTGATACTCCGTTGCGCAGGTCCTGCCTCAACAGCATGACATCCGAACCAACCTCCCCTATTTTCGCATCGAGCATGTCTCTAGATTGGGTTATGGCCGCCATTAGTGTGTCGGGTATCGTCCCCGCCTGTCCTCCTGTCTGGCCGGCCACCGCCCCAGTATATTTGTCTATAGGGCCTTGCTTTGTCGAGCCACCTCCTCCCTTGTCGCACGTCAAGGCCATCTTCTCCTCTCCTCACCTAGGCCAAGGGAGATTGGGTAGGGGAACAAGAACAGTCGCCGCCCCACTGCAGGTCCCAGCGGCCCGACCGCCGACCAGGATCCGGCGGCGCGCCACTCCACAACCAGGGCCCCCGATGTAATCAGGGAGTCTGTGCTGCTGCAGGCCCGACCAGTGTCTATGGCAACCCCTATGCGGCCCGGCCGACTGCCGAAATTGCCCCACCCAGGGAGCACCAGCGGATCCCCCCCTGCATGCCCGCAATCGCCTCCTCTCTCCCAGCTGTTCACCCCCCTCAGTGTGCACCGACTGGCGCTGGTCATGCTGTAACCGATGGCAGCCTCGACGCCCGATGGACCTGGCGTGGGGGGGGGGAGGCACGGGTCCGCTCCCACTGTTGTCCTGTACGGGCCCGTAGATCAGTAGCCAGCCGCCGACCCCCGGGAGGCGACCACGCTGCTAGGTGCCCGCTGCTGAGTAAGCCCAGTGGAGGGGGGAGGGAAATCAAGGCTGTGGGCTCAAGTCCACCGGGTCACAGGCCTCAGATACCCCCAGGCACGATCACCGCCGTCCTCCGGGACATCACTTGGAGCTTGGGCACTCCAGGGGACCAGTGGGACACCAGGGACTGCGGCGATTCCCACCCCGAGCATCGCTCCTCACCTCTCCGCCACGGCTCGATCAAGCCGCCGAGCTGCTCAACCTGGCCCAACCTCCGGTATCGCCGCCGGACCGCAGGCAGGTCACCGCCAGCTATTGCGATCCAGACGTCGGGCTCCGGAGCACTTCACACTGCTCCCGCTCAGTGAGCCGACGTCGGTGCAGCCACTCTCTCCTACACCACGGGCGGCTGCCGATCGTCAGTGCGGCCACCCGGTCTCGCTGTCACGCGGCCCGCCCCGGCCCACTTGGAAGTTTGTAAATCTCGGGGGTGGGGGGAGGGGGACAGACCTGCCCAGGACTGCTGAGGCTTCGCTAGCAAGTAATTAGTCGTCGGAGGACCAGGATAATTTACAGATTTATGGCGGGCTGGACGGAGCTCACTCAGCACATGTCTGCCATGTTGGCTTGCGAAGCCACGCCCCCTCTCTTTATTGTGATTTTTACAATTTACAAAAACAATTTTTATAATGTACAAAGTACCCCACAATGTACCTCATAAACACTACAAAAAATAAAAGATACATTGACACTCCGGACCAGAATGCCTCAACTCTCGACTGTCCTTCTACACCCCCTCCCGCCAACTACGTTCTTCCAACCAAGCCCTCGCCACTGTACCTCGCATCAACAAGACCACCATGGGAGGCAGATCCTTCTCATACCTGGCTGCTAAAACATGGAACTCACTCCCCGCTTACCTTCGCCTTACCCAGAACCACCTAGCTTTCAGAAAGCAACTTAAAACGTGGATTTTTGACAAGTAATCCTCCTCCCCTTTCTAAGCGCCTTGAGACCCTCTGGGTATGTAGTGCGCTATATAAATTCTCTGACTTGACTTGACTTGACACTTGAGCAATATATTGGTGGTGCGTAAACTCAGTACAAGATCCTTCCACTGCATTGCTTGCTACCTTTCTTTAATGTACTTTCATGGTCACCCAGTCTCCTGGCTGAAGTTGATGGCATGGTTGACTGGGTCCCTTGGGCAATGTCCTTGATACTTGTGAATGGAATGTATTTACACAACTTATTAAAGCACAGCAATGATCCAGGACAATGTCCTCCGTCAAGTGTATATCTAATGCAGATAGGAGTACGGGTTGTGAGATAGGCGTCTCATTGGTGTGCCTACTAGGAGCTCATGAAGGCTAAGGCTTGTTTTCACATTTGCAGTAGCTCACATGCTCATGAGAACAATGCACCCTGCCATTTGAAGTCTGGCTTTCCGCAGATCTTTCGAAAGTATGTTTTTAAGCACCCCAATATTTGTCTTGACCTTAAGTTCTGTTGTATTTGGATGGCCTTGCAAATGTTGCATATTATTTTAGAAGTGACGTGAGTTCCATTGTTACATTTTTGCAGAAATACAATGTCAAACTTCTACCCACCCTGAAATCATACTAACTATGGCATACACCTATTCATAATTGCAACTTTTAAGCATGGTAATGAAATCTACTTTTATGTTTACATATGGGTTCCCTGATGGTGGATTCTGGATGCTTTCCCTACATTGTGAGCTTGAAAATGGTGGTGGTATTGCTACACTGCTGTACCACTGTGGAGAAATTTGGGGCCAATCAATCTTTTTTCCCCAACAGCATTCACCCCCCACCCCTTTGTGACATGTCATTCCATGATGCACTTGAGCAAGGTATGGGAGTAGGACCCATGACGCTACCAACCAGCTGTTTTGGGAATGGCATGAATGGTGGCAATGTAATTTACATCCCTTCTGCCTCCACTGCTGTTTCTACCCTTCTGATGCGTTATCTTGTAGCAGACGCCAAAAGGTCAGTCACAATTGAAAATATTTGAACATCAGCTTTCTACGTAATTCTTACACATTCTGAACATTACCCTCACTCACGTAAAGCAAGAACATTACAGACACTGAAATTATTCACCATGAAAAAAATAATTCAGTGTCACCCAGGACTTTACTTCAAGTAGAAAGGTAGAAATATTGTGTCTGTTCTGAAGGTTCGCATGGAGATCTAATTGAATCTGGGAATCCAGAATGCCTTTAACTTTGTTCATTGTGAACCCTGCCTGCTTCAAAATAATCCGAATAGTTTATTTAAACTAGGTATAGACAAGTATTGGGTAGAGAAAAGACTTCCTTAGCGTCTTGGTTTGAGCAAGTACAGCTGTAAACCAGCTGTGTGTGCCACAGGTAGGCTTCTTAGTGTCACCTTAGCCTTATTGGATTGCTGGGAAAACCAGAACTCCCTGAGCTTAAAGATAAGGAACAAACATATTCAGTATGGAACAACACAACAGTTTTTCGGCTAAGGTGCGCAGGTGGGAGGCCACCTTAGATGTTCATGCAGGCTCTTTTGGTGCTAAAATAGCTTTGCTAGGGGCAAGAAGTGAGAGTCCGGAGGACAGGCTGATTCCATAATTTCTTGAAGGAAATTGTGAAACAATAATATAGTACTTTATAATAATTTTTCAAACAATTCACTGTATAGTTTGCACTGCAGACCATTGACAGTTACCAGCCCTATCAAAAATATCATGTAAATATCAACTAGAAGTTGAAGAGAGTTCTGAATACAGTAGAACACCACACTTGCATCGAACATTATTGGGTTTGTTTGCCCCGGATTCATGGAAAGGAGCACAACTAACCCAAAACTCTCCTAAAAATCTCCACCACGTTCCTCAAGCAGGACAACCGCTTAATATCTATAGTGTTAAACCAACACTTAGGTCAAACGAATCAAAACCGAATCAAAGCCTCTTGACCTTTATGTCTAAAAAAGTGGCCTCTGTACCTTTTGGTGGCCTGAGAGAGCACTAACCAGATAGACCTGATGTTGTGATTTTACAATGGACTCAATTATGTTAGAAACTAGGGGCATGGAAATTATGATGGCTACTGATTGCTTTATCATACGCAATATGCACATGTTCTCACTTTACACTTTCATCACTTTGTATGGTTATTTTGTACATCTGTGGGATTATTGTTCACCTATGACTTAGATCAATACAAGTCAATAAGTATTATGTTTCCCCTAGTGTGCCTTTTATTTTAAACTTATTGATTTCTTTTTTAGCCTTTACAGAACTGTCAGAATTACCTATTTGACCAGAACAATGAAAGTGCATCCCCAGTAAAGAGTACATAATGAGATTGAAATAGTAATACTAACCTTTGAGAGTACTGGTGTATGGAGCATACTTCCCCAATAAGTATAATTAGCTGTGAAGTGAATCAAGGGTAACTTTTGCTTTCTGTTTATTGTGCTTACCCAGGTTCCCTAACTTGAATATGGGGTTGTCCTCTTATCTTTTTATGCAAAGGATAACGAAGCTCCTCATCAATACTAGTCATTTGGTTTATGGTGAATATCTTCATGATCTCTCCCAAAATCCAAGATTTGTCAGACCTTGACTACAAGTCAACATGCCAGTTACTGTTTCTGTAGATGAGGTCAATCCCATTAGTCTCTTAAGATGCTGGGAGTGTCATACTTAGAAGGGAACATCTGACCGCAGTTTGCAGCATAAGGGACTTGGTTCCTAAGTCATCCAATGTATATCTGTCGGGAATTAACGGTTAGTGTTCAGACAAAACTGGCACCAATTACCCCATGAAATAAGCTGCTTTTGGCTTGAGGGTGACCATCTAAATTATTGCTCGATAGAATGTATTTCTTTAATAACCACATTTTATTGGGTTTAATATCACAAGGCCTAAATCCCCAATAAGAAAATAGCATCACATTTGTGTCAGAACAAACCTTTTAAACAATCACAGTGATAAATATCAACATCCTCATCCCAGCTGTAATCCATGGTACGCCCACCATCCACCCCATATCTTAAGTTTTTGTCAGCAGCCTCTTTCCTCATAAATAGTTTTTCTTGGAATGCACAACAGTCAGCTTCCTTTTCTCCAGACTTCAAGTGAAGGGGCGTTGGCCGTTTCCAAGTTCTGACAGTCCCTTTTGGCCACTATGGAGACCAGGCCTATGAAGATCCTTTTATGCTCTTGGCCCTCCAACTTCCTCCAGGAGGCCCAGCGTGGCCACTGAGGGACTCAAGTCTGTGCAGCGATCCAGCAGCTCCGAGATCGCATGTTTCAGAAAGATAGGGCCGGGCGGGACCAAGCCATAAGAAAGGGAAGGAACATCTCGCACATGTTGCCTGAGTCACACAGCCTATACTCTGCAACCGCTAGGGGGTGTCAGATAGGTCATGTGGGGATACTTAATTTGGATCGAAGTTTCGAGGAAATCGCCAATTTTCTTGGAGCCAAGCATGCCTCCCTCCACTCTTCATCGAGCTAGCCTACCCAGCCCTACCACCTCTTGCTGGGAAGGTAGACTGTATTTCTAAAGTAAAACATTAAAAGTAGTCTAGTTAACTTAAGTAGAAATCTAATGCCCTGATATGTCCACATCCAGTTTGAGAAATGGATGCAAAGACTGAGCGGGCTTAGTTGCTGATCTAGTTGCCTGAGCATAGTATATATGGTCAGGTGGCACCTACCTTAGATGCCATACTGATGTGAACTTTGCGATTTCTGCTTGTGAACTCCATTGCATTTCATATATTAATTTATTTGAGGTCATATTTCTAAATTGGGCTGCATTTAGTATTGTCTGCAATGTAGAATGTTTAACATTTGCTTTATTATAGTTTGATAGAGCATCCCATAGTTCTATATTTGTATGCATGTTATATGGAATCAAGTGAAGATACAACAATATGTTAATTCTTGCCTTTAACTTTGTTTATTGTGAAGCCTGCCTGCTTCAAAATAATCAGAATAGTTTATTAAAACTAGGTATCAACAGGTATTAGGTAGAGAAGAGACTTCCTTATTGTCTTGGTTGGAGCAAGTACAGCTGTAAACCAGCTGTGTGAATGCCACAGGAAGCTTCTTAGTGTCACCTTAGCCATATTGGATTGCTGGGAAAACCGCAACTCCCTGAGCTTAAGGATAAGGAACAAACATCTCAGTATGGAACAACACAACTGTTTTTCAGCTAAGGTACGCAGGTGGGAGGCCACCTTAGATGTTCATGTAGGCTTTTTTGTTGCTAAAATAGCTTTGCTAGGGGCAAGAAGTGAGAGTCTGGAGGACAGGCTGATACCATAATTTCATGAAGGAAGTTGTGAAACTATAATAAAGTTCTTTATAATAATTTTTCAATCACTTCACTGACACTTTTGTTTATTTTTATAGTTACAACTATACACATTATTTGCACTGTGTGAGAGAGTGAATATCTGGTCGGTTGTCGATAATCCTTCTCTAAAGCTCTTTGCATCGGCAACAGTATGTTCCCATTGGCGGCCCTGTCATTCAGGACCCTCAAAATCAGTTTTGAAACATGTTTGCAGTCCATGTCAATTAAACCTATTGGTCTATAAGACTTTAGGTCATCTTTATGGCTCTTCTTACATAGCATAGACAAAATGGTCCTAGACATTCATTCAACTCATACAGTGTAAAGTTATTTCAAAATATTCCTTTTCAATTTCTGATCACCATCCGATTCAATCCATTATGGTTGATACACAAGTTATATTAGCCCGGAGTATTGATTGATACAAGAAAAACACACTTAGAGTAAACAGCTATGTCTCCTCAAGGTCCGAGAGACTCTCTTATTTAATACATGTTTAGAAAAAATGACATAATACACTTCAACAATATAATAGCATAGTTATTTACACAAGGGGTTCACTGTTAAGTGACGTGCACAGGAAAGGCTGATAGTGAGTGCTCGTGTGAGTAGAGTGACCAAGAGGGTCTATTAGAAAATTATAAGTTTGTTTTAGCAGAGACTAAGGTTCCGGACTTAGTATGAAACATGGGTGAGCCTACCCTTGACGTTTTTTGTCGCAAAAAATGTAACTCTTTCTTGCTAGCACGTGATTGAATAATCCTCCGTATTTTAATTGGCACAAGGGAACAGGGGGTGTTGGGAGAATAATGCAGGTACAGGCTCGGGGGGGAGAACAAGATTGTCGACGTTTCGACCCAAAAGCAAACAGGGTAGTTGATTTCCTCAGGGACGGGTCTTCCTAAGGACAGGTGGGGGGTGGGAACTCAATGTGCACGAACAGAAAGCAACCCCACAATGGGTAGGCACCCTTCAAAGGTGTGCTACTTGTGCGAAATCAATCAATTTAATTATCAACATTTCTCATTTTTTCAGACCTTTTTTGATAAATTACTTTTTGATCGTTACACAATACATTATTGTTCGTTTAAACAAAATTATATACAAATTTATGCATTACAGATCCAGATGTAACAATGGTAAGTCATTTCATTAAATACAGAACCAGTTCCCTTTCAACGCGTTTCGGCGATTTGCCTTCCTCAGGAATTATGTATTTTCTATCTTACACGTTGATACTGTCTAGTAGATGTTGATGGCTCCAATTGAGTTATTTATTGTATGTCTAAGGTGAGTCTCATTCAGCCACTCAAAAGACGAAGATAAGGGCTAAGAACAGCTGCTGAATTATTATAAAAACTGGGATCAGTCTTTTTTTCAAACACGAATCTGAGAATTCTCAAAGCAATCTGTCCTGCTAGTGGTTCTTGTCGATTACTGATTCCCCTAAACCTTTCGTGAAGCGTGGCTCTTATAGCTTGCTGATCTCCAGTAAATTGTTCATTTCACGATGAAGCAGCCTCTACAAAAATGTAGGATCTGGTGTGTGATGCAAACTGGTATGATTGATGTTGTCAATGTGACCCTCTTCTGCGCGATGCTCTCCTCTGTAGATGCTGAGCATGGGACTCACGTCTGAGCATACCCATCCCACTCGGGGTGACAAATGCAAAAACAACAGTTGATGGACAGAATGCAGAACAATGTCATACATTCACCCCAGTGCAGAGATCTGGGCCTAAATCCATCGTTTTTTTGCACTCCACTCCACACCACCCCAGTTCAGACATGGCCATATGCAAATCAGCCTTGACCCTGTGCCTCATGGGAACAGTCCTGCCCGAACTGCCAAGCCATGTCTTTCCTGGACTGGAATCAAGCATCCTAGGACCGGTTTCTGGCTATCAGCCGTCCTCAGCCAGGATAGCTTGACTCCAGTTGTGTGGAGAGCATGGGACTCAAGTCTGAGCATACCCATCCCACTCGGGGTGACAAATGCAAAAACAACGGTTGATGGACAGAATGCAGAACAATGTCATACATTCACTTTGTGGTCAATACTTCAATATTTTTCTTCTTTATTAGAGCTTTATTGCTTATCCATGTGACCTTAATTACCTCACAAGGGACTTAGCTACGCAGGGCAGTTTGCAATTCTGTTTTATTTACTTTGCATTCTTTGTCGAACTATGCTCATCCTTCTAAGTGGAAATTTGATTATTGCCTGCGTTTTTTAAATGTATATGTTCATTTTTTTTAAACATTCTTTTAATTGAAAACAAGCATCGACAACATTAGAGCAGTGCAGCAAGTTTCATCACAGTTCGCACTAATGGAACATTAGACAATTCGATTTACAGTACAGGGAATGTGTGTAGGCCTATGGGTAGATGGATTCCTCCAGGTCTGGACTACAGGGTGGGCAGCATATTCCCCCCGATAATCATTCCACTGACTCCATACTCTGGACCATTTTTGGGGGCACCCCTAGGACACGTAAGCTATTTTTTCCCTGAACATGCACCAATCTAGGTCTTTCTTCCAGTTCTCAATTGTAGGAGGCTGTGCCGCGCCCCACTTCTGAGCGATATTACTTTTGGCTATGGCTAATCCCAGTGTGGCCCATTGAGTCTGAGAGGTGTTAAGGTCGGTAACGTACACTTTCTTGATACAATTGGAAATATTGATTTCAGTAAAAGGTCATAAAGTGATAGTGTGGATATTCTCCAGTATTCTATCTTTCATAGATTCACATGCTTGAATCTTCCTTGTCGTCATGGCGGGAGTCTCACTGTATCAGTAAAATAGCAGTATTAAAGTTTAACATTCAATTGCTATAGAAATTCAATAGCCTTTAGCAGCCTATTATCATTGTTTTTAAGCATCCAAACTTCAGCCAGTCAGAGCATAGACCATAGAGTCTCCATCCCTTTCAGGGCAACCATACCTCCGATTTCTTACCACAAGACGTGTGTAAGGGAGTCCGACTGAGCTCTGCTCAGTCAGTGTTTCTACTGTTGCCCTTTTGAACTTCTTGCTTGAAATTCATTTCTAAGCTTCTTCTGAGGTACAGTTCAGGAGTGTGAGTACCTATTTTTCTTTAGTATGTCTGAGTCTAAAAAAGGGTTATTTAAGCCCTGCAAGACTTGTGGAAAGTCCAGACTGTATTCTGAGGACCCGCATAAAGAGTACCTTTATTGCCTGTATTCTGACCACAAGTCCAGAGAATGCGAGTACTGTCGTACTTTTTCCATAAAAACCCTCCAGGATCGTGAGAGTAGGCTGCTTCTCTGGCTTCAAAGAAAATAGGCTGCTAAGGACTCAGACTCTGAAGGTGAGGAGAAGCCCAATACCTCCTCTAAGAAAAAAAAAGGAAGAAGTGTCTTCCTCTTCGCCTATAGATCCTAAAAAATCTAGATCACAAAGTAAAGAGAGGCCTGAAAAAAAAAAAAGGTTAAAAAAGATCAGCCTATTGCTTCTTCCTCTCATCAAAGAGCTGGCTCTGCTCCACCTTCAGCACCTCATAATCCCTCCATCTGCGAAAATCCACTTGTCGACAAGGAAATGGCCGTCTACAACCTCCGTCTCCACAGAATCCGGCACTCCGTCGATGGTATCGTCAGCGACTTCGACTACGTCGACTGTCAAGACGACTACGGCGACCTTACCGTCAAAGACAGAAATGGCAGTATCACCATTGTCGACTGTTGTAAGGCCATCTCCGTCGACTAGAGCTTCGCCGTCGATGGTCCAGCACGTCTCTTCACTAAGGACAATTCTCTGCAGACTGCTCTTCCGCTGACGACTGCGTCAGCTATCCCGTCGATGGCTCCGTCGATTAGGGAAAAGGACGTTGTGCTTTCAAAGGTAATTCTATCTCTCCTATAGAACTTTAAAAAAAATATCTGTGTTGCCTCCTACTTGTCTCTTGGATTTCCAGGAATCTGAGGATGATGGTCTCCATGGCCCTGCATATAGCCTCTCGCAGCTCAGAGTCAAGTGCCAGGACTCAGGAGGACCTAGCGCTAGATGATCCATCTGCTTATTTAGAGAGTGAATATTCCTTCTCTGATGCAGCGCATCCCAGCACTCATCACTTGGATTCTTTTCAAGAGCACTATGGGCCGACTCCCTCAGCAGAGACATCAAAAAATGTCACGAGTGGGAGCTAAACACGGATCGGCTGCAAGGGGTTTTTCACCGTTGCGGGTTTCCTCCCCTAGATATCTTTACTACGTCTCAACTGAAAATGCTCTACACCAACAGGCTTCCTCAGCCTGGCTCTCTAGGAAACGCCTTCCATTACTCTTGGGAGAGAATGTTTCCTTACGCATTCACTCCATTTCTTCTCATTCCAAAGGTTCTGCAGAAGATCAAACAGGAGCCTTGCCGCATCATCCTTATCGCAGCAGTATTGGTTGACAGAGCTGTATAGCCTAACCGGGTCCTCTCCAACCATTTCCAGCCAAAGGAAAATCTCCTCCCCATGAACCAGGGCCAAGTGGTTCAAACACAAATTCACACGCTTTACTTGCTAGCTTGGCTCCTCATCACACAGAATTTGGAGCGCTAGCAATTTCTGAAGAATGTCGAGCAATACTACGGGAAGCCCAATCTCCTTCTACGATCAAGATGCTACTCTGCCAAATGGAAACTATTTTGCTCATAGCGTGTTGAGCACTCTGGTGATCCTCTCTCATCGCCACCTCAGGATTTTTTGCCCTATCTATCGTCTCTCGCCAAATCTGGTCTGATGCATACGTCTATCATGGTGCACTTGTTGGCAATAGCCAGAAACAGACGACATTCTGGTTACTTGTCCTTGTGGTCTAACAGGCTGGTGAAGGAGTTTATGAAGGGTCTTTTCAGGGCCTACCCTCCGATAAAACGACCTCCAGTACTATGGCAACTAAACCTTGTCCTGTCACCGTGTATTCGGTCTCCCTATGAATCGATACACAAATGCGATTTAAAATAACTTTCATGGAAAGTTGTTTTCGTGTAAGCCATCACGTCAGCTAGACGCATAAGTGAAAATCAAAGCCTTTACTGCAACATAGCCTTACCTGCAGTTTCATCAGGATAGAGAAATTCTTCGTACCAATCCTTCTTTTAATCCTAAGGTACCTTGCACGTTTCATCTAAATGACCCAGTGATTCTACCATCCTTCTTTCCTGCTCCATTTTTTCCGGCTGAAAGAGCCCTCCATTCAGTGGACATGAAACGTTATTTAAAGTTCTACTTGCAAAAGTACTCAATCTTTCCGAAAATGTACTTCGTTGCTTATCGCCTTCTCTGCTCCCATGAAGGATCAGGCTTTGACACTGGCACGATTGCTCGCTGGATCTCATCGACTATACTCTTCTGTCATGAGAGGGCTGGCCGCCCTCTGGCTACCAAGGTCACAGCTCATTCTACGCGTTAGGTGTCAGCTTCTTCAACCCTGTTCGCAAGAGTGTCCTTGCCCGACGTCTGTAGGGCAGCGACGTGGACGAATGTCCACACGTTCACGAAAAATTACTGCCTGGATGCATGGCTGAATTCGGATGTAGCGGTTTGGCAAGCTGCTCTGTGACGTCTGTTCGCATAAGTTATGAACTTCTTGGTGTCCGTTTCTTCATATACTGTTGTTTTATGATCCGACCTTTCGAACACCTTCTGATTTAGATAGATATCTATCTCTCTTTACATAGATAGACAGATATCTATGTATGTGTGTATATGTATATATATATATTAGATAGATAGATAATATATCAACAAACAAATCGCTTCGTGAGTGGGAGCCCATGACCCTGCAGGGCAGCCTCAGCAGAACACAGGCTCGAAGCAGCCCGTGAATATGCAGCCAGCATCAGAACAGAATGGCCGAGGCACTGGTGGAGTTACAGAGAGCATTTATTATGCCTTTGGGCGGGAACACATAGTTAATCATCACCAATTAGTCATCTCTGACGCGTTTCAGCTTCTTTGCCTTAGTCATAGAGGAATTACTGGCATCTCCGTTCCATAATGCACCTCGTGGTAAGTACAAATCCAGGCACAGTGTTTCAGTCTTTCCTGGTGCAGAATTAAAATAAAGGATGCTGTTGTTGTGTCACCACATTACCGTAGCAAATGTCTCTCTTGAAACTGCAAGACACGATGAAATATCCGTCTTTGCTCCCTTGCTCCACTCCTTACTATCGAGTGGAAATAGGAAGTTCTGGATGCGGAGCGGGTCAGTCTCCCAGCATTAATATATATATATTTATAGAAGTTCATAATCCCTGTACTTTATGACAATTGTTTATATTTTCTGCTTGGGTCACATGGTGGGATGGTTCACCTTACCCTCTGCCACTGATCCTTCATAACTGCTTACTATTCTGATTCAAGCACGTCAATCTATAAAAGATACAATACTGGATAAAAAAACAAGTTACTGACCTGTACGCTGTGATTCTCCAGTATTGATATCCTTTATAGATTGTCAAAAAAGAGAGGGGGGACCAGGAGCTAGTTAATGGTCCAGTGTTCTTGAGCCACACTAACCATGAAGACAACAAAGGGGGGACACTGTTCCAGAATGAGTAGTGCAAAAGCCACTGCCTCACTACATATGTAGTGAGGCAGTGACTTTTGCACTACTCATCCTGGAACAGGGTCCCCCCTTTGCTGTCTTCATCCTTTATGGATTCACATGCGGCACACCCTCCTCTCCTTTCAGGTTCCCTCTCCATACCTCTATTATTCCTATAATTGTACTTGTGCTCGCAATATGAGGTATAATGGCCCTGCAAGGGGTGGAGACTCTTATCTATGCTCTGATTTGCTGAAGTTTGGATGTTTTAAAACCATGATAATAGGCTGCAAAAGGTTATTGAATTTCCATGGTAATTGAATGTTAAACTTTAATGCTATTTTACTGTTACTGTGGGACTCCCACCATGACGACGGAAAAGATTCAAGCATGTGAATCTATAAAGGATATCAATACTGGAGAACCACACTGTATAGGTACGTTACTTGTTCTTTTATGCTGACTGTGGGAGAATGAAAAATGTCCTAGCTATCGTAGCTATCGTAACGGAAAGTTTCAATTCTATTATGGACTCGGAGGCGAGGATTATGCTTTATCTTTCTTCACTTTAATGACTGACAGCAGCCATTTTAAAGACCCCAAAACAAACATAGGGAATATCACAAGAAAACGATAGAGTGGCCCTTGTTCTCTGCACCAATCACAAGGCTCTGAGGTGATGGTAGTCCTCTGTCACTGTCCAATCTCCCTCTTTCATCGCTGAACACCAGCCAGCCAAGTGGCTTCATGAATCTCGTTTACCAGAGTCGCCTGAAACGCAAAATAGAGTATAAGCGACAATCATGGCTAAGGCTTAGCCTGTAGGGAAAAACAGCAAAGCAAAGTGTGCAGCAAACATCAGGTGATATCATCGACAATCACAAATATCTTACTTAGTACGTGGGAGGAAAGGAATCAAAGAAACTTTGTACACTGGGTGGGATTATCCTCGCCTCAGAGTCCTTAATAGAATTGAAACTTTCTATTACTATAGCTAGGAAATTTTTCATTCCTTGTCAGGACCGGAGGCGAGGATTAGACTCGTTTTTAAGCTTGCTCACCACCAAGTGAGCCATATCAATAATCGGCTTAAAAGAAACATTTAAAAGTAGAGTCGGAAGACCAATCTGCCGCATTCAGAATGTCTTCCAGACAAGCTCCCAGGGCAAATGCCGTCGAGGCCATTGTCCTCTGGCCGAGTGAGCGCCGAAGGCTTGAATGTCAATTCCAGTTTCTTGCATTACCCACCTTACCCACCGGGCAATGGTGGGGGAAGAAACCGCCTTATGTTTAATTTTTAGCGCAATGAGTAATTGCTGCTCCCCCGGAGGACGAAACTCCTCAGACATTTCCTCATATGCTTTAAGCTAGAAACCACACACAGCTTCGTAGTATCCGGGAACGCAGATAAGAAATGGACCTTGTCCCACATTTTGTTAGTCTCTGAATTGTAAATGTGACCCCCGTGGGGGAAACAATTCTGCGGGCAACATCAAGGGCTTCTGTCATCTGAAACCCTTCTGTAGGATATAAGGCAAAGAAGCATCGCCAATTTCACTGACAGTTCTGTCCTAGAGAGGAACCTGTCCGGCTGCCAAGACAGAACAAATTTAAGACCTGGTTAACATCTCAGAGCTGAGAATAACGAGGTTCAGGCGGTAGCGAGAGACGAATGCCTCGAAGGAGATTGCAGACCAAGGGATGCTCGCCCACAGGCGACCCGTTAACCATGGTATGACCCGCCGGGATGGCGGAACGGAAGTTGTTGATAGTCCTATAAGCCAAGCCCTCCTCCGCCAGAGAGGCCAAGAAATTCAGAATGAAGGTCACATCTGACACAGATTGAGACTCCGTTGCACACACCAACAATCCCACCTCCTCCAGGTGAAGCGGTAGCGCTTGACGGTACAGTCGGCCAAAGCCTTTGACATGAATTTTTCAGCTGCTCCCGATAGGCCTGGGACCGCCCAGCATCTCCTGTAATCCTCCACGCCATCAGGGTGAGAGAGCCTTGCTCTATCAACGGATGAGGAACTCTGTCCGGATTGAGAAGTGTCGGAATGTGGGGGAGTAGGATTGGGGAATCCCAAGAAAGTTCCAGAAGTACACTTTAGACCTCCAAATTGGGGAAATGAGAACCATGTCCGCATTCTGGCATCATACCTGGGCTGAGACCCTTGTGTGCATTGGCGAACGGGGAAAGGCATAGCCCTGTTCTTCCTGCCAATTCTGAAGGAATTAGTCTGTCTGCGCTGCCAGGGTATCCGGTCTCCAACTGAAGAACTCGGGCAGTTGGTGATCCAAACGAGGTAAGTGGAAGAGATGAGGGAGAGGGGTGACCTCGTAATAAGGGGGGCTGGGTGTCAGCCTACTCTATAGCAAGCAGTGCTCTTGTTCGGGAACCAAGCCCTGGGGCCCAACAGCCTTGGTGCTAGAGTATAAGGGCTGCCTGCCAGAAAAATGGGCTCCAGCAGGACGCAGCCTGCAATACCGACT
The DNA here is from genome assembly GCF_964261635.1 of Lissotriton helveticus. Taxonomy (NCBI): domain Eukaryota; kingdom Metazoa; phylum Chordata; class Amphibia; order Caudata; family Salamandridae; genus Lissotriton; species Lissotriton helveticus. The sequence goes on along the minus strand of NC_136059.1, from coordinate 546,177,228 downwards.
CCTCAAAGCGTTGATAAGGCCTAAAAGTACAGACACCCGAGGCTGGGCACAACCATCAGCCCACTGCCTCGCCAAGACAGATACCGACCTTTACAGGCGTTCAGGGGGCGTTCGTAATAAAGTTCTGCCTAATGGCAGAGACAGACCGGCAAGCAGTGTAGAGGCTGGCAGAGGCTCGCTCACTGCAGTGCGTTCCAAGATTGAAAAATGCACGGAATGTGTGAAATCTCTGCAACGCAATCAGTGAGGAGGACGTGCACACGTGCCCTCAAGCAGCGGAAAAGCGCGCCACGAGCTGCACCAAACTACGCAGCCGCTAGGGAGGAACGGTCCCACGGCTGGATGCGAGTCAGCCAAGTAGCGGCTGACTCGTGAGTCGTGCTTAACAAACGCAAATGAACAAGACCAATAAATCACAAAATAAGAGGCGCGTGTCAGTCGACAGCTGGTGCGCGTCATACTAATGAAAGCAATAGAGCCCGAAGGCTCGAGAAACGCCCGAGTGGAAATACAATCGGAAAAACCCACTGAGAACAGGCATTGCACATAAATACGAATAGAACTGAGTAAACAGTCATTCAGTAAGCAAATTAATTATAACTGATAAACCACTATATCAATGTAAAACTGTCAAATCACTATGAGAGAAGTAAAACCGGACTTATCTGGCTGCAAGCAGCGAAGAACGAGGGAGATTTGACAGTGACCGAGGACTACCATCAATCACCTCGGAGCCCTGTGATTGGTGCAGAGGACATGAGACACTCTATCCATGGACATTTTATCGTTTTCTTGTGATATTCCCTAAGTTTCATTGGAATAGTAGTTTGTTTTGGTGACTTTGAAATGGCTGCTGTCAGTCATTAAAGTGAAGAAAGATCAAGCATAATCCTCGCCTCCGGTCCTGACATAAATCTGTTTTCGACTTCTTCATGTTTGATTTAAGATTTTGATTAAATCTGATTCGGAATTGTCCTCCCAGATCTCGGGTGTTATCTAGCTCTTTAATCTATATAGGTGCTAAATGTGTATTGTTTTGTTTAACTCAAGGCAAAGAGAATTATGATTGCTCTCCAACTTTGATTGTACTTTCATATTTCCGAACCTTTTCCAGTCAGTTGTCTTAATCAGGATATAGTTGATTACAGATTGTACTCTACAGGCATGATATGTGGGCATATGGTATTTTTCATCTGCATCACAGGCACAGATCATGCCTTCGATTGAGCAGAAGAGGGCCAACTGTTTGTCTTTGGCATCTTTCTTGGGAAAAGTGTGTTTGAGAGGATACCACCTGCAGCTTTCAATTCCATTAGGGCTTTGTCGTCATTTCCCCTATATCCCATCTTGCAGTTAAAGTTGCCACAAATTAAGGTCAAGACCTTAGTTCAGCATGGCATACGTAATACTTCCTTTAGAAGGTAAATAAACGCAGCTATCTATTGTTGTTGCACATAGATGTTTATTATTCTTGGAGTTGTTAGCTAAAAGGTAAATATCACAACCTGGAGGTTATAATGGGTATCCTCCTTTACTTTGGTTGACGAGCAACTATCAGTTCTGCACAATATCTGCAATCCTCTGCTGTTTCTTGGTTTCTCCTGTTTCATGAAGTATAATTACATCATAGGGTGTTAGGAGATTTAAGAAGTCAGTGTCGCCCATTTTTGGGGAGATTCCTGCCACATTCCATGAGATAATGGGGCTTTTGAAGTCCCATCTATTGGGTTCAGAATCTCCCTCTGTATGTCTGTTGGCTAGTCAGTCCAATTTGGCGAGAATTGGTGGGTCCCGAGTGTACGGGCTTTGAACTTGTTCACCTGGCAAGCACCGTCCATCAGTCTGACAGACCTAAAGTTCCTACTTTTACGTAATTCGTTAGGTTTAGAATGTGTGTGCCCTTGGACTTGTTATCCTGGAGTGTGGCATCCTCCAGTCTGTGCCAACCTGAGATTTGTATTTCCCCTTCAACTGTCGACTTAGGAAACTCCGATTCCATGTTGCTGTCCTTTTTCGTCAGTGTATGCCCATCCAGACGTCTGCTTTGGTCTGCACTTTTACGCCTTTTGAGGATGGCAGATGACTTAAGACTTTTTATTCAACTCTTTGAAGTAGGCCTAATTATGCTAATGGTATAAGCCCTCCTTAGCTAAACTTATACTCTTATTCTTGAAAGTTGAAGGTAACCCGTGGGTTTGTTTATGCCTCTTGTTGGGAAGGCGGATTCTCCAGTGCTTGCTTTTTTGCACCTCAGTGTTATACCACTGCATAGCGGAATATTCAAGTGTGGCTCCGTGGATGGAAAGTCCTGTAAGTTAATACACTATTTTCGTGGTATACTTAATTAAATAAGGTTTGCTAATGCTAGCTGTGAGGTTCAAGAAGTACCTTATATTAAAATTATATAGATTCTAATGTTCTGCTTTTATTATGCTATACTATGATTGCCCCAGCAGTAAAATAGATGTACATGCCCAGTCATTTTAGAATTTATGACATTTTGCCTCATTCAAGTGTAGCTGCGTATGTGTGAAAAGAGTGTTACTATTAACGTAAAAGTAATGGTTTTTCTTCTTCTCATTTTAGCCAGCTCAGTCAGGAAGTGTAAAAATACCTAACGTGATGCCTCAACCACAACCAGCTATAATGAAGCCAACAGAAGAACCTCAAGGTTACACGCAAGTTTCGAAGGTCAGTTCTGTCAAATGCGTTTAGTGAATACAAGTGAGTCTATAGTATACTGTATAGTATAGTAACAGTTATAGTAATTGTTTATTTATTGTGGCATTAAAGAAAACATTATTTTCTCATGTGCTACGCTTCTAAAAAGTAACAGTCCGGTAAAACATCACACCTAATCAATAAAGTTGTTTATACAAGCAGAAGGTGGGAGAATGCCTAACCGGGTACCTGAGTGCCTCTCTCTCATCCTTGTTAAGTATAAATGATGTTACAGTGGTAAAACTGTACACAAACTGTTCTGACAAATTTGAATCCCACTACAGCCTGCACACAAGTAAAGAGTATGAAAACCATTCAACAGTGACCCTGAATAGATGAAATATTCTGCGACCATGAATAGATGAAATATGCTGCAAAAAAGTATTTCTTAATGGAAGTGAAAGAAAACCCTTGAAGTACACAACTGTTGGCAACCTTTCATTGATCATTAAAAAAGACGTATATAAACAGAGGTACCTTCAGTTTCTCCAGAATACATTCCTCCAGCATGGATCCTGGTCTTGCGGCAGACATTCAAATCTTCCATCTGCTTCATTGGGAATTTTTAAAAAGGCAGGATGTCTCATCTGTCAATGAAGTCTCAACATTAGTGCTTAGTAATGCCTTTAAGGCTCAATGCTACAGATCATAAAAAATACCATAGTTGGTACCCGTTATTGTATATACACAAGGGTAATTTGCATAGTCTGTAAAACCTCTACTTTATTTGTTGTGATCATTTGGACCTTGTAAGTCTCTAAAGATTACGAGGGTAACACACTGAGCCTTTTCATGTGGTGGTTTTGGGACAAGAGTCAATTCGTCACTTTACCCAACCAGTGAAATATCAGCTAGTCACCAAAAACTTAGATTTTGAAGAACAGTCTGCTCAGACTACAGAAAATCTTATATCCGAAAGAAAGGGGTCTTGAGCAAAATCTCAAACATGATTTGTGTAAAACTTTCGGCAAGGTCATTCAGTGTACACCAAAAGCCCTGAAACCGGCATCATTTACTGAAAGGCCACGGGACACAGCTAGATACAAAAAGTACAGGTAAAATGCATGCATGCCATATCGATGCAGTAACTCCTAACACTGAATGAACAGCAATTCTGAACAAAGATATTCACACCCTATGAAAAACTGCTCCTCTGGTTGAAAAGCCACAGCAGTAGGCAATTACCAATTCCTTCACATCAATTTGAAATGTGTAGGCTTCCTCAAATTGAAAGGCAAATGCGTTGGTGCCTACCACAGTCGACTTCAAACCCATTGCTAAGAGTTTAAGTGCAGAGAAGACTAAATTGGCTATGTACGAAGGTTTAATATTTATAACCCTCTGGCATAGAAACATAGGACTATGATATTTATTCTGTTCTATCATTCATTTCCATTGCTCTGTCCACTGATTAGCTTGGTTCTTAGAACAGTCTTGCAACAAGGTAGCATACTGGTGTGGTATGCAGCTTGGGAAGGTTCAGTTTTGTTGGTAGATAAACTTGCCCTCCTCTTAAGAGGAACATATTGTTCTTATTGTAAATTTTCTAACAGCACTCTGAATCTAATTACATTAAACACCTTGGAAGATCATATACTCCAGGAATTGATGGGAAATATCACGCAGCTGTGCAAGATACCATCCATATACATTTAGGAAGTGTAGCTCTTACTACATCAGAGAAAAGATCAAGTATTCCAATCATCACTTCATGGGATTCCTGCAGACATAAAAACAAGAAGATCCACGTGGAAAATAAATCTACTCATGGAAGCAGCTAGAGCATGACCTATTTCTAATTACTTTGCTGTACTTAACTGTTATGCCAATTTTCATAACTTTGAAAAGACGTGGATGGCTTGCAATAGCATCTGTCCGAGGAGCTAAAGAAAATGGAAGCAGCTCTGTGCAGCATCCCAGGATGCAGATGAGATGCAAAGTAGCCAGATGACAACTATATTACTGTTAAGTCCTCATTCTAGGCAAGGTACTTCTGAATTCAGTCAATATGTACTGACTCCTTTCAAGAACTATGATGGGGAGCACCTATTTCACCAGTGGACCGTCTGTGCCCTGGGAAATATTAGAAACTATATACAGTTAGTTAAAGGCATGGCTGGCTGCATAGCAGCAAATTATGCCTTTTTTCCATCCAAGGATATCTTCTGTAGTCCGAATTGGAAGTATGGCAAGATATACACTTGGACAAGTAGGTGCTACAGACCATTCACTACAGCTGTGGCATTAAATATGTATGAAAACTGATGTCACAGACCAATACGCATAAACATAAAGAAGGGTCCTAAAACTCTCTTGTTATTTGTGGTACTGGCAGTAGTCACGGGGAGGGGGCATTGTCAAGGCAGTGCAGTGCAGTGCACAAAAGATTAGGGCGTGTCCTTGAAAGTGTTCTACATTTCCTAAAAACACTGCAAATTATAGTGGATACTAACTGTTTGCTCTTACAACCGACATTTTTTTGACAGCAGTTGACTGTAGGTATTCATGTTTCTTTGGAAAGAAGTATCAATGAAAAATGTCCTTACTATTGTAATAGAAAGTTTTGATTTTATTAAGGATACCGAGGCGAGTATTATGCTATATTTTCCTTACTTTATTGCAATACAGCAGCCATTTCAACAGCAATAAACTTAATTTTCCATGGACCATTGGGTAAACGGAAGAAACATTAATCCAGGCAATCCGCAAACAAGGTCTCTGCTCTTAGTCCTTTGTTGACTTTCCTGTCCACTCTTTCTTCCTGTGACTGAAGCCGGTAATCATCCTCTATATTCTTGTTTAGACGACTCTGCTCCTATAAAAAGAGAGTTACAGTCAAGAAGTCCTTAAAGGGCTACTTCAATAAAACACATAACTTAATATGAGGGACAATAGTTTATCCAGTTAAGCATCATCATTTCACACAACACATACACAATAGACTATATTATTTCTGAAAGTTGAATACCTACGTCAAATGGTCGGATACCATTTCTTCTGCCAGGGAGGGATAACTGGTCGTCAAGAATTGGGTGGGCTAATCCTCTCCTCCGTGTCCTTAATAGTATTGAAATTTCTGTTACGATTGCTAGGAAATTTTACATTCTATGTCCGGACCGAAGGCGAGAATTATGCTAGTTTAAAGCTTGTCAAATACCAGGGCTGCTATGCTGGCTACAAGTTTAAAATGGAAACTTTTAAAGGTGGAATCCGAAGACCAGTCTGCCACATTGAGGATATCCTCGAGGCGTGACACCATAGCACCCCTTATAGAATGTGCCCCAAAATGTTGGTGTCTGTCTTCCTGCATGACCCATTTGATCCATCTAGCAATAGAAGGGGAAGAGACTGCCTTGTGGAACTTCGTAAAGTTGATAAGCAATTTCATTTCCCCAAGGGGTATATGTCTTCCGTTTTGGCCTTGTAAGTCTTAATACTACGGACCACGCCTAACATGGGAGACTCCGCAAGGCGGGGTATGAAACAATGCACAAATTGCATTTTGTGTTTCTAGAAATCTGGAAGATCACCCAGTGGGGTAAATACTTTGCCTGTTATGCCCATGGCTCTGAGGTCTGACACCTGTCTACAGGACACTAGGCATAATAGTGCAGTCAAAATTGCTAACATCTTTCTGGAGAGGACTTTTTTGCTGTGCCAGGAGCAAAACAGGATTAAGACCTTATTAACATCCCAAAGGGTCTAATTCTTCGGTTCTGGAGGTAAGGCAAATCGAATGTTCTGAAGTAGTTTGCGGACCAATGCTTGTTCACCCACAGGGTGGTCTATAATATAAGAATGCTCCACCGATACTGCTGATCAAAAGATACTGAACGACCTGTACGCTATGCCATCTGAGCTAGGGAAGCGTGGAAGTTCAAGATATGGACAATGTCTGTCCCTACAGGATCCAGATGTCTCTGCTGACACCAACCCATCTATCGAGACCAAGCCGATCTTTACCTCTTGACTGTGCTGTCGGCCCATCCCCTGGAAAGTAATGAAGCAGCCTGTTGAGAAACACCTGGGACTTTCCAGCATTCTTGTAATCCTCCACACCATAAGTTGTAGAGTGCCATCAAGCACCAGATGGTGAGGGGTCTCCGCAGGATCCGTGAGAAGTCCTGGAAATGGGGGTAGACGGATTCGAGAATCCCAGGAATGTTCCATCAGAACCAGATACCACACTTAAGATCTCCAGATAGGGGTCAACACCACCAGGTCTGTCCGTTGTCTCCAAACATGTGCCAAGGGTATCATTATCATTGAGAATGGGGGAAATGCATATCTTCTGCCTTACAATCCATCCTGTGGGAATGGCATTGGTATTCATTCTCCAGCTCAAGTTACTGGCTAGTTGATAGTCCATGCGGAATGCAAAGAGGTCCACTGTGAATGGGCCCCATCTGGCCACAAGTGTTTGAAACACCGATGAATCCAATTTCCCTAAACTCTTATCCTGCAAATATTGTGACTGCCAGAATGGTGTGCAATTGTCCTTCCCCAGGAGGTGATCCGTTGTCACCGAGCTTTGATTCATGGGACAATAATCCCAGAAGCTTTGAGCGAGACCTGAGAGGGCCTTGGATCTCATTTCAACAGGTGGTTGATATATCGGACTGCCCCCACGTCTTCAAGAGGACACACACTGTGCTGTGTCCATGATCCAGAATTTCACTGCGAATGAGCCCACTATCTTCTCGAGGCAGTTGATGTGTAGTGCTTGTTCGAGAGTGGACCATGTACAGCTGGTGGTGCATTCTCCACACCTTGCCCCCCCAAACCTGTGCTGCTGTTGTCTGATTGAATCACTAGGTCCAGTAGGGAGCTGAAGAATGGCTTGCCCGTTCCAGGCTTCCATGTGAACGATCCTTAGTATCTCCTCTCTGGCCTCGTCTGAGAGACGGACTCTCTGAGAGTACCTCTGTCCAGGTCTAAGGCGGTAGGCCTTCAGACACTGTAGGTCCTGATAGTGCAGTGATCTCGAAGATGATAAAAGCCCCACAATCCTCGCATTTTGCTAGAGAGAAGCTGTAGGCATGGCTGCAATTTCCCGTAATTCTCATTTGATTTTGGTTCTCTTTCGAGAAAGAAGTCTCCATGTCACTCGAGAAAGAAGACTCAAGGTGGATCTAACTGATTCCACCCCAAAACGCTCGAATATGAGGGATTGAGTCGGACAATATTGACTTTGCCCCATTGATGATAAATCCCAGTGACTCCAACAGGTCGACCATTGCCTGCAGATGTTCCTCAGCATTGATACATAAGGAGCAGGTGGTCCAAGTACAAGATCAGGCGCATGCTCACCAAAGTGCTTAGGATAACCCAAAGTGGAGAGTTGTGAACTCAAAGGTTTGGAATCGCCTTTGGAACTGTAGGGACCGACGATATGTTGGGGACATCAGGATCGTAAGATACGCATCCTTGAGGTCCAGTTGTACTATCAAGGGTATTTAAAGGTCTGACAGGAGATGGATTGCCTCCATTTTGAGGTGGCGCAATTCCAGCCCTTCGTTGACCTCAATTAGATTGATGACTTGGTGTTTGCCCCGTCCTGCTTTTCCACTAGGAAGAGGTTGTTGAGAAAGCCGTTTGGAGAGGCGAAAGTATTGAATAAAGCCCCTTTGGAGAGTTAGTCCGCCACCTCTGCGTTTATTAGGGCTGCCTCTGATTCAGAGAAGATGATGGGAAGGGGCAGGTTGAGGCTGTGACCCGTAAAACTTTATTTGGAATCCTTGAATCATTTGAAGGACCCACAGGTCTGTTATAGTCTTCCATTTGTGAGCAAAATACGCCAATCTGCCCCCCATTCTTTATTGGGAAAAAGATGCACACTCAATGTGAGAGGTGGCTGCCTCTTGAAATTCTTCTAAAGTCTCATTGGCAAAGGTAGCCTTTTGGTAGGATAGAAGCCCCTCCTGCCACAATCAGCCCTGGTGAAAACCACCCTGTGCGATTTGGCTTTTTTCTAAAGTAGCTAGGGTTCCGAGCTTCGGGTGTATTTTGATTAGTAGAGACCTGTGCCGCTCTGTGGAGAGGGCACAGTTGGCATTCCCTAGAAAGATAATGGCTCTTTTTGCCCACCCGGATAGGACTATTGGGGATATGAGCGCTCCTGGTGCATTGGCATCCTCGGCCATGTTGAGGATTTTTGTCAGTCCAAGGCAGGATATGTCTAGGAGTATATCCTGACATGACTGCCAGGAGCGGTGTATCTTTTTTAGGGTATCAGACGTACTTGGCTAGGAAGGTGGCCGACCTGGTATCAATCGCGGGCGTTATTGCCACGTTGCTGTCTAGTGACAGACCGAGCACTGTACCCGAAGGCTTTTGCCTATTTTTTTGCCCAGGGATTTTCGAAGCCACACTGCCACATATGTGGCCACTTTCTTCACCGGGGTCCATTCCGTCGAGTGTGGGTGTATTAAATCATCTGGATCTAGCATGTCAGTCCCCACATCTCGGATTCCCTTCTCCTGGATGGAGTTGCCCTTGAGCATTTTTGTGTCAGTGGATGGGTTGCCTGGGCCTGTCCAGTTCAGTGTCACAAACACTGTCACAAACAATGCCTCACCCCACCCTCTCCTCCAGCCTCCATCTAGGAGGTCATCAGTCGGAAAGAGGGGTTTGAAGTTCTTTTCTGCCATCTAAATGAGTTTCTGCTCTATGGGTGCCACTGCATCTGAGACTGCTTTATGTATGGAGGTGTCAATCACCTCCCAGAAATTGTCATCAGTGGGGAAATAAAAGACACTCTCCTCTTCCAGGTAAGAGTTATCAGACTCCTGCATTGTGTATAGGCAGGATAATGCTGGGGGTTACATCCAGGAAAAATATATGTGGCCCAGGGGGACAATCAGGGGTTCCAAGGCCCAGGGACACCAGGCACCCACTGGATCTCAAGGGGCAAGTCTTGCAATGAAGGTAGAAAAGGAAAGAGAAAGCTTGTGTCCCAACATTAGTGCTGAAGTGCTGTGCTTCTGTGCCTTTTTTGTATGAAATGCATACCCCGTACTGGGGTGTTCAGACTCCAGACTGGAGGGGCAGCTTCACACGCACTCCGTGGCCTGATGCGTTACTCTATACCCTTGTATTGAGAGTGCGAGAGTTTTCCTGCTGGAAGAGAGATCAACCCTCGAGCGCGGTGTGCGAATGGTACGGCGCACTCTGGTGGCCAAAAGACCGCACTGCACTATAAGCCCCTGATGCCTTATCGGAGGCGCGATCAGCGAGAATTAAAACCTTGCTAGCAATTCGCCAAGAATTTTCAATTCTATTAAGGACATGGAGGTGAGGATTATTGCTTCTCTTCCTTTATTGTTTAACTCACAGCAGCCATTGAAAACGTATATATAAAATAAATTACATTTCCCATGATGCTCTTATATTCCATAATATCCTGTCCGACCCTATAAGAGTCACCATTTCCTTCCCCTGAGCCTCTTTCTTTGCTCGAGTCTTTAGTCCAATATAAACATTAACTCAAATTCAGATCGTCATCCTCCAGCGTGGAGGAACCATAACCGAAACTGGAATGTTATATATCTTCTTCAACCTGAAGAACACCTTTTCAGTCTTCTTTTCGGAACCTGAAATAAAAGAAATATAGGAAACCCATAACTTCTGCTGAGCAGAGTATAAAATACATTTGGGCGGGTATATATTACAAAACATTGAAATATAACCGGGTGGGATAATCCTCGCCTTCGTGCCCTTAATAGGATTGAGAATTCTTGGTTCGAATGCAAATTTTTTATTCTATTACAGGACCGGAAGCTTCGGATTATTGCTTGTTTAACGCTTATTAAAAACTACTGTAGATATGTCACCCACTGGTTTATAATAAAACAGCTTAGACATAGGCTCTGATGACCAATCAGCAGACCTCATAATATCTTGAACAGGTGAACCCAACATAAAAGTCTTGGAATCCATGGCACCACGAACCGAATGTGCACCAAAAATCTGGATATTAATACCAGCTTCTTGCATGACTGATTTTAACCACCTGGCTATCGTAGCCGCTGAAACCGGTTTAAACGTTTTTTTGTAATGCAATCAATAATTGCGTTGAATCTTCTGGTTGTAAAGACAGAGTACATTCTTCATAGGCTTTCAGGCACTGGACTACACATAGCTTAGCATTACAGGGAAAAGCATTATACTCAATACTACGTGATAATGTTTTCGTCCTTCCAGTTATATTAAAGTAAACTACTGGGCTGTCTGAGAATTTATGAAGAACCCTAGAAAATCCACTGCCTGAGAGGGACACAGGGATGACTTGGGTTCGTTGATCACAAACCCCAAGTTCTGTAGAAGGGACATAGTCATTTGTAAGTGTTGAATGGCTAAGGACTGCGTCTGCGCCATAAGGAGTATATCGTCCAGATATACTATCATACGGATGCCCTGTTTTCTTAGGTGAGCTATCACCGGTTTCATTACCTTGGTGAAGCACCACAGAGCCGAGGAGAGCCCGAAAGGAAGGTCCAAATATTCCAACCATTGTTTCCGCCATCGAAATTGTAGGAAGCGACGATGAGGACGAAAAATAGGAATCGTCAGATAGGCATCCTTCAAGTCTAACCTGACCTTCCAATCTCCTTTCTTTACTAAATCTGCCAAAAGATGAATACCCTCCATTTTGAAATGTTTGTAGGTTATAAACTGATTGAAAACTCTCAGGTTTAATACTAACCTATGACCCCCAAACTCTTCTGCACTAAGAAGAATTGTCGCAATAAGCAATCGCATGCTTCTGCAGCAATTCTTCTATTTCTGCATCTATAAAAGCACACTCTTGTTGGGAAAAACTGAGTTGTCTTGGTTGAGTGCCTTTTGAAAGGTGTTTGATAAAAGTCTAGGCGAAACCCCTGAATAGTCTGTAAAATCCATGCATCGTGTGACAACATTACCCAATTGTGACTGAAAAATTGGGTACGACCCCCAAGAGTAAATGAAAAGTTTCGATAACTGTTACCTGCAGAGCTTTGAGCTTGGAATCCAGCTCGGTGTCCACCCCTCTTAAAGCGACGCTTGTTATATCTTTGTCTGGTGGGGTAGAATGTTGGAATCCCAGTCACCTCTACCGCGTCCGAAGTCTCCTCTGTGAGGACCTTGATAGTATTGACGGCCTGGCGAGAGTCCTCTGCCTCGTTTTAAAAAGGACCGATTGAAAGACCCTTTTTATTCCAGATTGGGCTTTGTCCAATGGTGTAAATGTACCCACATATTTTGAAATGTCTTTAACGAATCTCTCTCCAAAGAGGTTACCCTCCGCAAGTGGACCAGGCTCAGGCGATGCTATTTCCGTCAGATTTTAGTCCATTCGCATCAAAAGAGATTTGTGTCTCTCAGTAGAGATGGCGCAATCGGCGTTTTCTAAAAGGCATATATCGCACTCTGTGTCCAGCCCGCTAAGATGTCTGGATCCACAGGCGTGGCATATTCTTTTGCTACGAAAGCCGTCTCTAGTATTTTGGCCAAGGGCCCTGCCACATCAAAGAGATTGTCCTGGCAGGCCCACCAGGGGCGGTCGATCCCTTTTTTTGGGGTCCTTTGCAAACTTTTTAAGGCATCAATAGCAGATGTTTCGGCCACCTTTTTCTGGGATGTCAGGTTGAGGACACTCTGAGCACAACCTGTTGCGCACTTCCTTATCGAAGCTCTAAGATTGTCGTGCAGATAGTCTGCCACCTCCGGGGCTGGATCCCAATCTGACTAACGAGGATGTACAATATCTGCGGGATTGAATGTTAATGGTGTGTTTGAATTTTGTGGTGTCATGTCGGGCGCCGTATCAACTGCCTTCCTAGATCTTTTCTTGAGAGGAGCCTCCTCATCCGTTGTAGCCGTATCAGTGGTGTCAGTATCTGTATACACCTTTTCTTTGCATTTTGCCTTCTCACCTGCGATGTTAGAGGGTGTGGAATAACCATGGTCTGGAACATTCACCATGGGCAGGTGTGCTAGTGCATCAGCTGGGGCCATGGCCCTGATTTTGCTTTGCTTTCTTTCTCTGTCGTCAGTATGCACAGTACTAGGGACTTCCTTCTCAATGGCCCTGTTGACTGACTGCTGATCCAAGGCATCCAGAGCATCAAAAATATTATCCTCTAGGGTACATTCCTGTTGTCCCTCTTGATAGGGTTGCTCCTCCTCATCATATCTCACCCACTCTTCCATTGCACACACTATTGTACTCGTGCCACAGTTATATTAATTTTGTGCAAGGCAAGGTAATATTGGCGGAGTCAGGGAGGAGCCAACCCACATGCATACAATAAAAGGACGAGTACCTAGCTCCTGAGCAGGTGCTGTAATCTAAATTATTCCAGCCCAAGTAGGGCGTAAGAGCCAATAAATGTTACAGGAGCATGTGCTTACTCCAGGGAACCGACTGCTGTTGCAGCCGGTCAGGCGTCACAAATGCGATCTGCTCGGTGAAAACTTTCCAGGCTTCTGCCTTCAGACGAGCAGGGGGGCGCATATGACGTGCGTACCCTCAAAAACACCCAAAAGTAGCCCAATTGGGCTACACACGTTGGACCGACACATGCTCTAAACTGCTTTCCTGGCGATGAGGGGGGCCTTGACGGTACAGTGTGAGGAGCGCACAGCCACAATTAAAGCTTAAATTACCGCCGAAAGCGGGCGATACTCATGTTCCCAGCAGGAGCTGTCCTTAACTCTTTCCTTAACGCTTGCTGACCGGTTATACTCATTAAAGCGCAGCAGATTTGCGCACATCGTGCAAATTAAACCAGCTAGCGAGTGTGATCACAATACAAGTATTAGCGTTTATCTTTCAATCGCGTAATAGCTGAACACTCATCCAGTATCCAGGAGAGTCAACAAAGGGACTATAAGCAGAGACCCTTATTTGCTTATTGGCTGGATTCATGTTTCTTCCTTTTTCCCATTGGTTCATGGGAAATGAAGTTTATTATTGTTGTGCTGCAATTTAGCTGCTAGTCATCTACAGGAAGGTGACTAAACGTTTATTGGTGCTGAAACTGTATATATAGTGTTAACTCATCGTATCCAGTTTGAAATAGTTCTATTGTAACATGTATATTACTGTTAATTAAAAAATGTAGGCTTTTCCATTAAAGGCTGGGGTTCTTAACCTTTTGACTTCTGTGGATCCTCACTGATTCACAACTAGAACCCAGAGACCCCACTAAACAATTTCTACGCTATATGAGCCTCAAGACAATACAGAAACATCAAACATATACACAAATCATGCATTATCGTATTTAATTCACATAACATTTGCCAACATCGAAATCTTTATATTAATGGGAAGGTTGTAGCGTTTTTAAATTTTGTTTTGCCTTTAAAAGCTGAAATATACTATACTCCAGCATAGGTTTTTTTTAACGTTTTTTTTTTTACTCCTAATACATGCTTTTATTGTGTCTGCATACCAATGCTACAATTGAGGCAACCAATCGTGCAGCCTAAATTCTGGTTGCTGTACTTCTACTGCTCCCGTAAATCAACATAAAAATACTAACTTCGTTTTTAGCCTCCAGTTTCAAATTCCATTACATTTACAGAGAGTTATAAAATTGGCAGTGTTTAATTTTGATATATATATTTTTTTATATACTTAATCTGCTAAGATTTTATTTTCTAAACAGTCTGGGATCCCTTTTGTAGTCGTTGTTAAAACCCTGTTTAAGAACCTCTGGTTTAAAGTATTCTGTAGTATGTTCACACCTTATCAGATGTATTTTAGTCTGGAATATTGTCACTTTCAATCATCCCCTATCCTCGTATACTTTCAGAGCATTTTGAAACAATTGCAAAGTGATATTTTTACTTTATTTCACATATTTGTTTAGCACAGCACCACCAATGTTGGGTATTGGTGTACTTTACAAAGAAAACAAGCATGACACCCATGTATCCCCACATGAAGAGCAATGAAAATTTGGTCAAGAGCAAAAATACGAAAGTAATAAAAACACCTATTGCAGAAAATTACTCTTTAAATTTATTGTAATTAAAGCCCATGTAATTTGTGGATCTTTCTAGCCTTCTAAATCTATCTAGTGCAAAAAAGTATTTGAAAGATAAAAATGCTATGTAATTCTATAGGGGGGTTGCAGAAAACTCATGCAATTCAAGGAAAACGTACAAGCATTTTGTCGCTAAAGTATGTGTATTTCTGCCAGAAAAGGAAAGTAATTATGTGAGTTTAAGCCATTTATAGACATGAGAGCGAAAATGCTCAAATAAGTGTATAGAGGATGGAACCAATTTGTTAGTTACTGGAAACATTATGCAGTTCCCTGGGTTCATCAAAGGCCTGAATAGTGGGGGCTACAAGACACAAGGACCACATTAGTTTTTGACACAAGATGCATTTGTGTTGGAAGGAAAATGTTTGAATGTGGAGTACATGCGATTTTAAACATAAATCCATTGGTAATATTTTTTTTATCCTGCTGTGCCTAAGATTGTAGGGTGCTAAATCCTATGGGTCTTTTTCTGGTGTGTCCACCAAGGTTTACCTGCAGAACAAATTGCAGTTTAGGGCATTGTTGATTCATCCATGGTGGGCAGTAGGTAGGCAGTTTAAACTTTACTTCACAATGTTTCCATTGCATAAAAGTGCATGCATCATAATAAACAATACATATATCACCATAGTACAAAAATAATACTGTGCTACCCATATCCTTAAAACATCAGTTAAAAAGCATACAGAATTATGAAAGTCAATACATTAATCTACAAAAAAAGCATACAGAATTAAAACTAAATAAGATAAATATTTTCCAAGTAATTTAAAATTCATTCAATTAAAGCATTGCATCGCCCGTCTTGGGAGCAGACTTTGCAATTTTATATGGATTGATTCCAAAGTGTCTTGCGTAGGGATTAATCCATATACGATAGACAAGTCTGCAGCGGTTCAGTTAGAAGACTGTATAGAAAAAATGTAAGCAACTGTATTTCATTATTTGGTACTATTTAGTTGTTTAATGAGCTAAGAAAAGAAATAACATACACATTTGTTATTGCACACGTTCCCCTTCCATAAGATTAAGCTCTTTCCTCCGTTTCCATACTGCCCAGAGATAAGTGGCCAGAACAAAGCACACTTTCAAATCGCTGAAGATACTGGAGCGCTGCCATGCGTTGCGATAAATTGGTGCTACGCAAAAAGGTACTAGAATTATTTGCATTTGTTGGGAATAAAATGGGCAGAAAAACACTTAATGCTCAATGGACTGACCTGATACCCCCATCACAGGTACATTGAGTAAGATTGTTATGGCAATGTGTATGTGCCATTTGCCAGAAAGCTCAACTTCAGTGGGTCAAAATTCTATTGAAATCTGGTTACAATAAAGCAAGGCTGCATATTGTGGACAAAAACCAAGTAAGAGTATATAAGCTTTGTATGGAGCAGAGTTGTATAGAATAACACTGCTTTTATTCTTATTGTTATCCCATCTTTGGCTAGCTGCATTTTCCAAAAATATCTGTTTTAATTTCTCCTTAGGGAAAAATCTACAATTTTCTGGGTACTCAATCAGGTCACTCAAGCCCAATTCTGACAGCGTGGACCCTACATATTCTATCCAAGGTATCTCTTTAGCTCTTTCTAATTTGAGACAATCTCTTAGCATGGCTTGGTTCAGTGACCGTGACTGCCTCCTCCAGATGGAATGCCACAGTAGTCAGGCGAATTACATCACAAGTATACAGGAGTCCCATCTCACTATGGCATATTTAGTTACAGCAGCTTTTAAGCAGGGAAAGCAGCCTCTTAACGAAGGCATCCTTCACACGTTGCAGTGGCTTTATATCTGCCATGCCCCATACGGCTGCCCCATATGTGGCAATGGCTTTTGCTTTTCCCAAATAAATGAGTAATATTTGGGATATGGGTTTTTACCACACTTTCTTAGAGAAGTTAAATAAGGCTGCAGTGCTTAGCTCCAAGTGGAGAACTCTATTTGAACCATGTCTTTCCAGAAGAATTTACCATCCAAATGAATTCCTAAATACGAGGATGAATCAACCATCTCCAATCTGCGCTGAGATGCATGGAAAACCAGACCTTATTTGTCGAAGGACCAATGATTAAAATATAACTCTACAGCACCCTTGTGGTTCTAGCCAAGAACACTTCGTCAGATGCCTCATTATATGGAAAATCTGTGGTGTTTTTGTTTTGTTAGAACCTTCACCCCCTTATTGGTGTAGAGGGAGAACAAAAATGGGGCGAGCACATGTCTCACTCCATGTTCAATACTGAATTATTTTGTGCATTCCCCCTCTCTACCAAATCTAAGGCTGGCTGTAGCCCCTGGGTAGAGCTGTTTTATAACATTTATTATCAATAGGTCGACTTCCCTGGTCCCCATGATTTCTCACAGCATACTATGGACCACGCAGTCAAAAGTGACTGAGAGGTCAATGAATGCCATAAATAAATGTCCCCTCTTTCCTACCGTGTACTTGGCAACCACCAAACTTGGGTTAAGGCATTGGTCAATTGTCCCTCTGCCGTTCCAAAATCCCTATTGTGCCCTGGTCAGAACTTTTCTCTCCTCAAGCCATTCTTCAAACCCAATTAAAATTAGTTGAAGCGTCAGCTTGACAGTACGAATATATCATGCTACAACGCATGCAATTACATCGCGTTCTGTAACAATGCGTTCGTTACAACACAATGCCATTACTACACAAGTCATTACATTGACTCGCAGTAGGTGGCGTTGTATCATTGGGAATGTATCATTTACTACTCCAGCCTAGGCAATAGTAGGGAAGGTGTTGGAATAGTAAATTATACTATGCCTTATGTATGTATGTATGTATGTATGTATGTGTCTTGTAAAGCGCACTGCTGCCCTGAGGCGTCGTGGCGCTGTAGACCGCTGGGGAACCCGTCCTGGCTATCCCTGTGAGATGGTCCCTACTGGGTATCCCCAAGGTGAAACCAGGCATCCCCGGCGAATGTGGGGGGCCGTTGTAGAGATGAGGCAAGCTAATGCCCAGAGTTGCCGAGTGTGATCCCTGGTTAGAGTAGGCACCGAGGCTAGAATTATCGAGTCCGCTGACCCTGGTCCACGACCCTGCCGCGTCGGGAATTGAACCCTGGTCCCGGGCCGTTCTCTGCTTCCGGATTTGCCGCCTCTAACCAGTGAGTCACACCACTCCACTGTTAGAGCGCCATCTACTGCAAGTCGATGTAATGACTTGCGTAGTAATGGCATTGCGTTATAAAGGCATCCCGTTTGTTTCCCGACAGTACTATCAATTAAAGATATCGGTCTATAATTTTTAGGGTTGCCTTTGTCCCCCTTTGTAGGTCTCGCGCCTTGCGGTGCACTGCGCAGCAGAGCTCGAGCAGTGCCAGACATTTCGTGGGTGAAAAACGGGGTATTCAGGCTGACTTGACACACGAGTGTGCAATTCCTTTTGTGGTAGGCGATTGGCCTTGGCGTGCTTCTTTTTATTAAAGACTGCACGCAATTGGCCAGAGGCGGGCGCAAGCTGCGCCCATGGCCTATTGGTAAATCGCGTAATAGACACCAATAGGCCATGGCTCGCAGTGGTGCGCGCGCGCACACCACTCGCAGGCTTCTTCTGAGCAACCTTTAAATGTCTGCAAATACGTGCAATGAAGCATTGTGATAGGATGTCAGTCCACGTCTAGCCTCCTTGCATACCTAAAAGAAGTCTATGAGAGTTCATTTGGCAGTATGCTTCCCCCTCTTTTGACCGTTACAATCTGAATAAATATATATTTGACTGCCACGTGTTTAGTTGCCAGATCAGTGTGAAATTCAGAAACCGCCTGTACGCTTGCATCTGTCTCCCTGTAATTTGGAGCTGTCATAATGCCCAGACTGCATTTTAATGACGGATGGAACTGCTCCCGTCACAGAAATGTAGAGCGAAAAAGTTGCAGTGAATCAAGGAGTCGCCGACTGCGCTCAAGATGTAATTGGGGTTCACGCTCCCTCCGCGTGCCATAGTGATGACTGGGGACGCGCCTTTACCTTTATATAAATGTACGTATGCTGTTATATTTCTGAAGTGCCTTTGATTGCGTCACTCTTTTTAAAAGGGTTCCACTTTCGTTTTTCATTCAGAACTGTTTGTGCTGCATTGTGTTGAGATTAGTGTTATACCATTCTCTAAAATGGCCGCTCTGATAACACTAATCTTAACACAATGCAGCACAAAAAGTTCTGAATGAAAAACGAAAGTGGAACTCTTTTAAAACCGCTGCAGCAGTGATGCCTCAGGTGCTGCTGGCTGGTGCTACGCATAACCCACCAGGCAGCCGCTGGACGACGGACGGCAGCTCGTCATCTTGCTGTACTGTACTGTCCTGTCACACTCTGAATCACGATGATCATGGCCCACCGTGTCACCCAAGGGCTGATGGCTGTCATGATTGGGTTGCTGCCTGCAGGAAGTCTGACTGCCAGCAGAGTGACTGGTGGTGCAACCGCCTGACTTCATGTGCTGTGCCAGTGAGAGAGCCCGCCGTGACCCCGTCACCAGTTGTCGCCGGTGTCTGTCTTACTGACAGAGAAGACCCTGACCGGCGTTGACAGTTGTTCAAGTAAGTTTTAACTTAGTTTATACTAGTTTCTACTTACTTAGTTTCTAATTAGAGTTTCTGCCACTGGGCAGGCGCTGCTGCGCCACTGCGCCACTGACGTGATTAGTAACTACTACTCTGTCACGAAACCTCGACCACTGTCTGCGTGAACGTTTCTTTAATTGTTAGCATTGGCCTAATGAAGCACAGACAGCAGAACGAGGTCCAGAGGGTGAATAGGCAGCCCAATGGGCCTTCTTGATTGTACAACTTACAGGGTCACTCCGTGACCCCTATCCATTTTGTGTGCACTTGCACTGGCTGTGGGTGTCTGTGGAATTCCTTTGTACACCAAGCAGGCCCATTCCTCGCTCCCTGATACTTCTACACTACCCACAGGAGGGCCCTGAGCCCCACCTTAAACTTCAGTACTTATATTGACATCCTGTATAACCTTTTTAAATGTCAGGATGTATCCTCCGTTCCTTCTCTGTGCGCACTTCTCTCCTAAATAAACTCAGAGGCATTGATAATTTCCAGGCCTCCTTTGTAGACTGTGACTTGCAAACCCCCGAGACTCCAGTAGTGTGACTGGCATCCTCAGTTTAGCAGTTGCTGGATCTCCAGTTTCCAACAAACATTTGCAATGCATTAGGTCTCGCATTACTTAAAGTTTGAGATATTGGTGTTGCCTTATTATTTGCAAGCCAATAGCTCAAACTTTAAGTAATGCGAGAACTATTGCATTGCAAATGCTTGTTGTGTATTTGAATTTGAATTTGAATTTAAGGGTATTTGTTGAGCGCTCGTTTACCAGGCGGTTTCATGGCGCTGTTGAGGAGGGATCCTGAGTTAGATGGTAAGCGGATTAGATATTAAAAGCCTGTGAAAACCGGGCAGTTTTCAGGGTGCTGCGAAACTCCAGATAGGATGGCATTGCTCTCATTGGGAGAGGTAAAGAGTTCCAAAATTGCGGAGCCAGAATAGAGAACTTAGAGCCTCCCATTCTGCTCTTCTTAAACCTGGGGACCACCAAGCGGGACAGAGATGAGGACCGCAGTTGTCTTCTGGGGATGTATGGTTCGATTTTGGACGTAATAAAAGATGGAGCAGTTCCTGCCAGGGCCTGGAAAGTAATACATCCCATCTTGAAGAGGGCCCTTTCTCTGATAGGAAGCCAATGGAGGGATATAAGAAGGGGTGTAATGTGGTGTGATTTCGGTAAGCCGTAGACCAAGCGAGCACCTTGGTTCTGTACCAGTTGGAGCCGCCAGAGGGCGTAAGCGGGGGCACCATTGTACAGAACGTTACCGTAATCTAAACGGGAAAGAACCATAGCCATAAGGATCAGTTTGAGGGCTGAAAAGGAAAAAAAAACGTGAGATCTTTTGGATAGTGCGCAAAATAAAAAACCACGAAGAAACCACCGTGCTGATCTGGGAGTGTATGGTGAGTTGTTGGTTAAGCGTAATCCCCAGAGTCTTGACAGAGGGAGAGGGGGGAGGACCAAAAGAAGGGGGCCAAAAAATAGAAGACCAAGGGTTGAGTTTACCACCAGTGAGGAGAAGCTCGGTCTTATCAGGGTTGAGCTTAAGATGGTTAAAGCTCATCCAATCCCTGATGAAGACCATCACCGACTGGAAATTGTGGATAGAATCAGGGGAATCAGAAAGGTTGAAGATGAGCTGGAGGTCATCGGCGTAATTAAACACCGTGTATAGGGATGAATATTGAATGTTTCCCTGAGTTTGGCGGGCCTACTTTAGCTATAGCATTAAAAATGTTTGTCAGCAAGGGGATTCCTAAATCTTGAATTTGTGAGAATTTCTGGGCCAGGGGCTTTTAGGGGACTTGATTGTGCAATAGCATGCAACATTTTGCCCACCTCAAATTTTAGATGGATGTTACTACTCTCAACTTGAGGAAGCACAATAGGGCTTGTTAGCTCTATCGGGTTTTAAAAAATACTTTGAAAAGAAGACACCCAGACACATTCCTCCATATGAGTGTTTCAAGAAGGGCTAGCCGCCTTATTTAACAAGCATTGGTGATACATTGGTTTTGTCTATGTGATGAACAATAATCTGTTTTTATCAATCACTGTCCGGGACGAAGGGACGAAGAAAATTGCTCTCTGACCAGTATGTCCGGAGTGGAGAAGATGTGGCGCTGTGGCCAGAACTGCTGACTTAAGAGCTGGGGATCTTGGTTCGAGCCTCGTGGCCAACATCCTGTGATTCTGGGCAAATTACTTCATCTCTCCACTATAAAAATGTGCTGCAA
Source organism: Lissotriton helveticus (assembly GCF_964261635.1). Classification (NCBI taxonomy): domain Eukaryota; kingdom Metazoa; phylum Chordata; class Amphibia; order Caudata; family Salamandridae; genus Lissotriton; species Lissotriton helveticus. The sequence goes on along the minus strand of NC_136059.1, from coordinate 546,155,633 downwards.
GATGATAAAGCAGAAAGAGGCAAAGCTTGTTTTAAAAATAGTTCTACCAGAGCGGATGTTAACAGTATTAATGCTACGGGAAACTGATGAGAGAAGCAGATGAGGAACAAGCAGTGGTGAATACAGGAAAATATGCTACCGCGAATTGAAATGAAGGAAGTAGCAAGCCAATGAACCAATGAAAAGCCAGGAAGGAGAGGGGGCGGGGATTTATGCGCCTTTTGAGTTTACATTAAAAACAATAGATTTGTCAAACACAGCGCAAGCAATGTGCAGGCGAAACCTGAAAATGGGTAATTCATGACCTTCTAGAATCCTCTACTTTCCTTTGTAGGTGTAGCTCGTCTCAGATCCTGCCACGCTTCCTCCCTCAGCTTCTTTATCCTCTTCTCTCTGCTTATATTTAGTCCATAGACTTCGGATCAAAGAGACCTCTCTGCGGACTATGTGTAAGGGTTTAGATAAGGTAAATTAAGCCTTTGAACATGAGGTATCAAACCAATGTTATAAAGGCGGATTTTTAGTTGGAAATAGCCTTACCAAATGAAATTTAATTTCTACTAGTTCATTTTCAAAAGCTTGCCTCAGAAGATCAGAGTTCCCATATAAATCTACACATGTAGTTAACTTCTCGCTTTTACTATGTATCTCCTTAGGGAGGAAATTTACTTTGTCCCACTTTGAAACATACCCATTTTTCCTGGCTAAGAATGGTTCGGAAGCATTATTCCTGAATGTCCTTCAGTTAAGCTCCCATTTCATATTAAAGATAGCATGATCACTGAAGCCTAAAAATGAGACCTGAGTTTTCGATATTCTCCCACTGAGAGCTTCTGAGGCAATTGCATAGTCTATTGTGGAACCCTGATCTATGCACCCAAATGTTGCATCCATAGCTTCGGTTATAGGGTTCATGGATTTTTAGAATCCCCAGATTCCACTTAATCAAACACCTATTCAAGGCGATCCCATAAGTACAATGGTCTAAATGGGCCATATGTTCTCCTTCACAGTCTGTTAGCACACACACAGGTCTCTCTGTTTTTATACAGGTTTGGATGTTAAAATCACCCACCCAAACTATATCCATACCCTTACAGTGCCTTAAGTTAATATCACTGAAATGCCTGGTCCAGGGCTACCACCACATGTGCCTCATCTCCCTCAAAGTAATTATTATAGAAATTTACCAAAGATCACATTGATGCCTCTACTCCCCTCGCAAACCAATAGATGAATATAGGGGGGCAAAGTAAAACATTTTAATATTTTGATCTTGAGAGTGTTAGCAATCAATGTCATAATGCCTCTTTTGGCCCCATTGCCCAACTTTAAGATGCAAATTACACTCAGGAGGGTGTCTGATATTATGTTGCTGTGGTAACACAATTTCATTCTCTCCCTTAGCTGCATCGCCCTGCCCTAAGATATGCATTAAGGGGTTGGATAACCGGTTCAGTATGCTGACTGATTTACCAACTAACTCATTGTGATAGGCCCACTGTGATTAAGGAGCTGGGAGCTGGGATAACTGCATCCAGTTTACCCAGTATGGGTTGTAAATGAATGTTCAAACTAGTTTCCAATCTGTACAAAACTTCTATGCTTGCAATTTATGGCAGGTGTGATAGCTGATCATGGCCTGCCATCTTCTTTAATGTCTTAGGTTTTGGTGCAGTACTTTGCCTAATCCTGTCCCTTTTTCTCTTTACTGGGGGGCCTACTGGATTCTCAGAAGACCTCAGTGACAAAGTCACACTGTAAACAGCCAAGCAATGGGTCGGGCCTTCACTTATACTGACTCCATGGCCACATCACAGCCTGAAGAAGGGGAGGCATCATTATTAAGCTGGCCAGGTCTTACCTCCTCAATGGGGAGCTTCCACTCTGTAAGCTCAGATGGACACTGACGGGCCCGCCATTGGCCTGGGTGGCCTGGTGTGTCCAGCAGGGCCGCAGTGCACTTAAGAACTCTTGGTGGGAGGCAGCTGAAGCAAAAGGTGCTGGGACGAGTGGTTCCCCCAGCAATGCAAGCCTCCTAATGTGGCTTCGACCTCCAGTTGCAGGATCAAAACAGTGGCTGGCCAGTAAGTGTTTTCCAAAATACCCTAACCAGCAGTACTTTGTAAGGTAAAAAATATACATATGACATGGATACAGCAAATGGTTTCAAAGAACAAGATTCAATTTCTTATATCTATTGCATTTTAGTCTCGCTTATAATCGTATTAGTTAATTGACACTATAAAATGTCTGCAAAATTATCTTTTGTTTTTCAGGAGCATGCTCTGGCTCAAGCTGAACTCCTTAAGCGCCAGGAAGAACTAGAAAGAAAAGCAGCAGAACTGGATCGCAAAGAAAGGGAAATGCAGAGCCTTAATCAACCTGGTGGTACGATCCAAGATTATTTAAACTAACTTTAAATAAATGACACACAAAATTACTGTAGTGTCTGCAAAGCCAAGGATAACAGTTTTATTAAACAAGAACTTTGCCAGTTCATCCAAGATGCTATCGTAGAAACTGATGATTGAAAGTAAACTTATCTAATAATGGGAGTATTGTAATCAAAGTGTGAGAGACTCTTCCTATTGCTCTTGTTTCCATAGGTTCCTTAAAGCATAGTTTTGAACAGAATGAATTTACTGTAAAATATAGGAAGTGTGCAAAATGCCAGAGGGTTGCCAAATAGACACTATTAAAGTGATGACATGACGTTGAAAACAATTTTTTGAAATGTCTCTTCATTCCAAAATAATCCGTTTTGCTACAGTATGTGTACATTATGGGGTGTCTTCAAATATTGAAATGTATCCTAATTTGATCAACATTTTACACTAAGGTAGGATTATAAGGGTTAGCATTAAACATGATGTTGTTGGTCTGTAAGAAATTATTTGGGCAATATCAGTTTCTGCCTACAAAGTAGATTTGGTACATTGTTCATGTGCCCTTAGTTCACTGGCTTAACTCAATGCTGCTTCAAAAAACCAACGTGTAGGTAGGATGATTAAAAGTTTTCTTTATTTGTTGCTCAGTATATTTAGATAGTTTTACACACTTTTACACAAAGACTCACTCTTGTGCATTTGCTTTCATTTTCTGTCATCAGGAGGTGCTCAGGAGGCTGCTAGTAAAGCAGTGTTGCTTCAAAGCACATTGCATTGATGCAAAGGCTCTGCCCAGTGCCACACCTGAGCACCTGATTATATTGGTGCTTCATTAACAAACATCTGGTCACATAAGGTTGGTGTCTTGAAATTGCCAAGGGCTGTTCTCATTAAGATGTAGGTAAATTGGTGAAAATGTCCTTACACTCTTAAGGCTCAAACCTGTATAATCCCCTACCTCCTCACCATGAAACAAAGTAAAGAAGCCTATATTAATTTACATGTATTCCTCCCCCTTCTGTTTTTAATTTGAAGGCACTGATGCTACTGATTACTTGTGCGTGAGCCATACAAAACAGTAAATAAACCTGTGAACCCAACTATTAACTTTCTTGTAAATCCCCTTTCCATGTTAAATATCTGAAAGAGACAATTAGTTATAGATTCCTTACCTTGTGAATTACCCCCAGGCGTCAGACTGGATCCTGAGAATTTTTTGGCCGCAGTACCCCTGCGCATCGAAAGGTGGCATTGGTCGGCTCCGCGTTCGTCGTTTGCGGCGTGGTTGCCGGGATGACGTCGCAGCAGCTACTTAGAATCTGCCCTTGCGCGCTGACGTCAGTTCTTTCTTTTTCTGCGCCACCCAGCGCAGATCCGGAGAGAGCGGTACCTCCAGTCACTTTTTGACTGACTTTTTTTCGACTTTTTTCAACACTGTTTTTGAGTCTATTGACTCCCGGTTTCAAGGCTTGCTGTTCCTGCTGAAAACTGATGTGGGTGACGGAACCGCACCGTAAGTGCCAGTGGTGCTTCAAACGTGACCACGATCCCAAGTCATGTTCCGACTGCTGGACCATGAATCCAAAGTCTTTGCAGGAGTGGTCCAGAAAGCTACTCGAGGCCGGCAGTCCGCTCCACGCCGCTCAAGGTCCCTTCGCGGAGCCACCACCACCACTCGTCCTCGAAGTCTTCTTACTCCTCGGGTAAGTAGAAGCACAAGAAAAAGTCTAAGAAGCAGCGTCGCTCTCCGACTTCTCCCCGTCCGTCAGCAGACTCAACGAGGGAAGCGGGTTGTGCCGCACCCACGGCTCTGCGTGCGGAGCCCGAAGGGTCATCTCCGAGGTTCCCTCCTTTTCCTGGACCCGGATTGACCACTGCCCAGCTTTGAAGCTTTTACACAGTGATGCATGCCATCTTTGGGCCCCGGTACCGCAGGATCCCCTTGGATCCAGGCCTGGATCCGGATCGGTGCCGGTCGACCTCATAACACCTCCCCCGGTGCTGATTCCACCGGCACCACACCCAACGCTGGTTGTGTCCCCAGCCAGCGTCGACCCTGGCCTCCACTCCGACGTGGACACGGAGCTGGACCGACGTCGATCGACGCAGGCTCCGGCGCCCATGGGTACTTTTGTACCCCTGTTCTACCTTTCAGGCCAGATTGGCAACCAGAGGGTGAGGAGGACTACCCTCCAGTTGGAGTATGATCCGGACTGGAGAGAGGAGTTAGGGGGAAGCCAGTGGTCTGTACACCTCCCCAGACCATGGCCTGTTGTCACCTCCTACTGTGGCTACGAAGGAGGGAGCATCTTACGCAGTGGTGTTGCGTAGGGCGGCCAAGGCTCTCAACCTTGAGCAACCTACGGTGGAGGTCAGGACTAACCTCCTGACAGAGGTGCTTCAACCAGCAGCGAGCTCTTCAGAGCCCCTGCTGCCGTTTAATGATGCCCTAACTGACATCTTTTTGAGCACCTGGTCCAGCCCCAACACTGGGGCTCCTGTGGCTAGGATGATTGCCCGACGCCACCCGGCGACCCCGCTTTCCTCTCTCAACACCCCACCTCTAGGAGCTTGGTGGTCCAACCCTCAATGTCCAAAGGCGCATTCCCTACCGCACCACCTGATAGGGAATCCAAAAAGCTGGACCATCTTGGGAAGAAGAGGTTTTCATCCTCCTGCTTCGGACTGCGGTCGATGCACACTGCATGTCTGTTGGGCCGTTACACCCACTGTGTGGTATACAGTAGCCCAGGTGCTGGCACAGTGCCCGGAGGAGGACTGGGCCGTGCTCTCCCAATCAGTCGCCGAGGGGAGAGACGCAGCCAAGTTTACCATACAATGTGGACTGGACACCGCTGACTCGCTAGGCACGACGATGGATCCACCGTGGGTCTGGGGGCCAGCGAGCGGGCCAGTCCACCACTGCCCCCTCTGCAGAAGCCGCCAACCCTCCTAATCCGACCATTCAGGGCCACCAATCGCAAGTGGGTGGAAGGATTCGTCATCACCTCCCCCACTGGCGCACCATCATGTGGGACAGGTGGGTTTTAAAGATAGTCCAAAGGGGCTACTCCCTCCCCTTCGAGACTACCCCCCCCCCCCCCCCCCCCCAGGCATGCCACCTCAGTACCATCTAATGTCAAAGGATCATCTGGCCCTTCTCCAACAGGAAGTGACCACTCTCTTGGCCATGGGAGCCATCGAGCGAGTTCTTGCCCAAGAAGTAGGTCGGGTTTGCTATTCCCACTACTTTTTGGTGCCCAAGAAGGACAAAGGCCTGTCTCCTATCTTGGATCTCAGGAATGTCAACTATTTCCTCCGGAAGGAGACGTTCAAAATGTTGACTCTAGGTCAGGTTCTGTCTTCCCTCAACCCTGGAGACTGGATGGGAGCCTTGGACTTACAGGGCGCTTACTTTCACATTCCCGTCCTGCCAGCCCACTGGCGTTATCTGTGGTTCATGGTGGGCCACGAGCACTTTGTTTACCGTGCTCCCCTTTGGCCTTACCAGCGCCCCTCTGGTGTTTACAAAGGTGATGGTGGTGGTCGCAGCTCATCTGCGCAGATCTGGGGTTCCAGTCTTCCCCCTATCTCGACAAATGGCTGTTGAAGGGAGGCTTGCCCCAGGCAGTTGTCTCCCACCTCTAGACTACGGCGGACCTTCTGCACTTGCTGGCGTTTACTTTAAACGTGCCAAAATCACACCTGACTCCCTCTCAGAAGCGCCTTTTCATCGGAGCGGTTCTGGACAGGACGCAGTTTCGGATCCTCCCGAGCAGCGAGTCCAGGATATACGGGCTATGATTCCGATCTTTCAGCCTCTATCCGGGTTTTGGTCAGAATTATCCTGAGGCTGCTGGGCCTCATGGCCTCATGCATCCTGCTGGTAGATCATGCCAGGTGGCATATGCGGGCTCTGTGGTGGGACCTGAAGTCCAGTGGGCACAGCATCAGGGGAATCTGTCAGATTGCGTTCAGATATCTGAGGGCACTGCACAACAATTGCAGTGGTGGCTAACAAACCAGGATTGGGTCAACGGCAGATCCCTCTCCCTTCCCCAACCAGAGTACACAGTGGTGACGGACGCATCACTTCTAGGGTGAGGCGGACACATGGGAGAGGCGGAGATCAGAGGCCTCTGGTTCCCGGCAGAGTCCGGGCTCCACATCAACCTTCTAGAGCTCCTGGTGATCCGTCTTGCACTGGAGGCATTCCTTCCCTCTGTCCGGGGAAGAGTAGTGCAGATGTTCACGGACAGCACCACCGCCATGTGGTACTGCAACAAACAAGGTGGGGTTGCGTAGTGAACCCTATGTCAAGAGGCTCTCGTCTCTGGACATGGCTGAAACACCAGTTAAATTACACAATGTCCCATACATTCTTTTGTGTTTTTAGGCATGGGAAGATTAAGTGATATGCCTAGAATTACAGGATATTATTGAGCAGATGCCAAGACTCAAACCTGGTTCCCCAGTTCCGAAGTCTCCAGCTTTGGCAGTAACACCACATAGGCTCCCCTGCTGGCTTTCCAGTATGGATCACAGTTTGGTTGACACGAGGGCCCATGTAGAAGAGTGAAGTAGCCCCTTCATCTGTTGGACTGCCCTGCCCCTTTTTTCCACTCTCAGAGAGCCGCTGTGTTTTGCCTTTGCCGGCCCGGGAGGTAGCACTGCACCTCAGTGCATGCCCTAGCCACCACCTCTCCACAGTGTCGCCAAGCAAAGCTGCTATTCGGCTGCCAGGCAGAACAGTCCCATCTAAAACGAAGCCTGTTCATGCCAACACATCCATCATGACTGCCACAGCTGCATGGAAGCACGTGGAGGTCAAGCCTCTCCTGAAAAAACCCTGCACCGACTCCCTCAAACTCGAGAATTACCGACCTATCTCATTACTCCCCTTCCCAGCCAAAGTCTGTGATGTATTCCTATAGGTTCTGAATCGATCCCCCTATTCCTGACCCTATTCTGGTTAGTAAACTAACAAGTTAACTAGTAATCAGCCCATGAGGCAGAAAATCCCCATGATGCAGATACCGTTATCTGACGCAGTCACACTACGGCACAGGAACGTGTTATCTGATTACGTCATAACGCTTGCGATCTAATTAGACAAGCGATATTCCTCCAGCCCCTGATAAGGCATACGGAGTTCTCATAACAAATCAAACCTATGACAACCTGGGCAAAACCCTGCGGCCATTGTTTTGATTTCACCGAGAACTTCAGTAAAAGAATGTGCTAACGAGCAAGTCGTATGACATCCTTATTGACGTATCTATGTCCATCCTTACGTCAATCTCGGCACCTTAAAGGTATAAATATTACCGATCTTGCCCTATGCAAACACACGCGTGGTGACGAGACGGAGCAGCCATACTTGCCGAAGCGAAGAGCAGAGCAGACCCCGCTGGCAGCAGCCCCGCCTTCCTGACGCGCTGAGAGACGCGCTGACTTCTCCTGCCGAGAAATCCAGCCCCGGCGTTTCTGGGTAGCCCTCGCAGGCAGCCTGGAATATCGAGACCAGAGAGAGAGATACCATTCCTCATTCATCCTAACTTCCAGGTACAGAACTGAATAACCCCTCACAGAGAATTCTTTAGTTATTCACTTGGCAAAAACAAACTTAACTTAAACTGTAACTTTCTATTCCCGCCCACGTATTAGGCTTAGGTCAGGTACACGGGGTAGGCGTATCTAGAAACACCAGTTGAGTACGTTTAGTCAAATGTATATGTGTATGTAATATATTTTATTCATTTTAAAACATCTTATGGCTTAGAAACCATATCAATGTTTTTACAGTATTATTTTATACTATTGCTTTTAATGTATGCACTTTACTTAACTATAAGTATTGTAATAATATCGATCCATTTCTCTTGTATGAGAAAAGAGACTGATCAATAAATAACACCTTTTTATTGAACACGCCCGTCTCTTCCTTTTCTCTACATTCTGATGAGACTAAGAATGCACGTACTGACTAGGTAAAATAAATTGCCTTTTGTTCACACGACTCTCGAGATATACTCTTGATTAGGGGAGAGCAAAGTTGTCATGTTCTATGGTTGTCAGAAACTAAATCCCTTCTTGTCTAATCAGGGGAGTTAATTCTTTCCTGAACATTCGAGAAAGTTTCTAGTGAACTCTGAGCTAAGCTGGCAAACCCAAAACTTTAAGTCTAGTATCGACAGTAGTAGACCTAGTTAACGTCTGGTCTAGGCCTTTACTGCTGTAGGTATTATTCCAATGCGCAGAGCCTATTGGGATGATAGGAACTACACTACAAGTCTTGCACAGAGACTGCCCTGATTGTAGCTATGGACAACACCAGTTGCTTCTTCGGGCGGGGGGTAAGCGACGGTCCTCATCCTAGTCGGCCTCGCCGCAGCCTTCGACGCGGTCTTCCATCACACCATCATCACCAGACTCCACCACCTAGGCATCAAACCTAAAGCTCTCAACTTGATCGCCCTCTTCCTCTCCGGCTGAGCACAGAGAATCCATATCCCACCATTTTCCTTTGAACCCATCTGCGGCGTCCCCCAGGGCTACTGCCTCTGCCCCACCCTCTTCAACACCTACATGATGCCTTTTGCAGACATCACTCGCTCTCACAGACTCAACATCATCTTGAATACTGACGACACACAGCTAATCCACTCCCTTACAGATGACACCACCACCAGAGCCAACCTCCAGAACACCATGTCCGACATTGCCTACAGGATGAGGGCCAACTGCCTACAACTCAACTCTGAGAAGACTGAGGTACTCCTCTTCGGAAACAAGCCCTCCCACTGGATCGACTCCTGGTGGCCCACTGCACTCGGCTCTGCACCTGCTCCCTCCAACCATGCAGACGACCTCAGAATACTCCTGGACAGCCAGCTAACCATGAAGAACCAAATCAACGCTGTCTCCCCCTCCTGTTTCGACAGCCTCCACATGTTCCGCAAGATCTTCCAATTGATCCTCATCTCCACCAGCCAAACAGTCACCCAAGCCCTCATCTCCAGCCGACTCTGTTATTGCAACGCACTTAATGCCGGATCCACCATACAACTAATCAACCACCTCCAGACCATCCAGAACACTGCGTCAAGACTCGTCCTCTACCTCCCCCCACACACCAAGAGAACCAGCACCACCCCCCATCTCAGAGACCTCCACTGGCTCCTGTACAGAAAATATGCCTTTTCAAGCTTATTCACCCCATCCACAACCTCAGGCCCTCCTACATCAACCACCCCCTGACCTTTCATAGCCCCACCAGGGAGCTTTGAGGCTACTCGCTCGCCCAGGCCCACATCGCTGGAGTCACTGCAGATGTTGTTACTTCTCCTTCCTCGCCACAAAGTCCTGGAACGACCAGGAAGGACCGGATACCCTAGTGCCTGGAGATCCCTCCAGGGTGACGAGCCGTGCTTTATAAGAACTCTCAAATTGATTGATTGATTGATTGATTGAAGCCATGGTGCCTTTACAGTATAGGGTTGATGGTGCCAGCAAGGGAATTCGTTTATCAAAGTAATTATCAGATTCAGATTTGTGTTAGTAATGATATAAAAAAATAAATGTTTTCGAAAAAAGATTACTCCGTGTTTCTCATCTCTACTTTGACTATTTCATCTGAATGGTTTGTTTATTGTATTGATTGTCAGAGAATTACAATTTGACATACATTACAACAGTTATTGATTTGATTGATTGGATTTTGTAAGTATTAATAACACAAATCTGAATCTGATAATTACATTGACAAACTAATTCCCTTACTGGCGCCATCAGCCCTATACTGTTAGTATCTGCCCAAGCTCGCAAGAGTTTATTGGGTTGTCCCACCCCTCCTCTTTCTATGGTGCCTTTACAGCACAGCATTAATTAAAATGTAAATAAATAATTTTTCTGCTTTACAGCTGAATCCATGGTAACCAAAAAGAACGAGGAGTCCTACAGCTGGCCTCAACGTCTACCAATTGCTGACCCATGATCTCCATGCCCATAGAACACTGACTGACTGAGCAATGGCTGCCATATAGAGATGGTGACAGAAATATTGTCATATGGGCTTTTGGGTGTGGATAGCCACTCCAGCCATGCTGTGGTCACGCAACATGGAAATCTGAGTGAAAATGTCACTTTAATTTTACTACATGAGTACGCAGAGCTATATTTTTGTTTTAAGATCTGAAATTCGACATGTTTATTTTCTGCATCTGCAACACAGCTATTGATGCATGCCATTTCCCAATCATGTGGTTTTACGTGGTGGTTAATTAAAGGAAAGTAACCCTATTATATAGCCACTGATACGTGTGGAACGCAAAACTGCAAGCTGTTAAATAGTAATTCCCAGGCCGTTGTCAACTTGATATCAAGGCTTGAAGTGTTTCCCACCAGTGAGCGCCTTTTCTTCCCGTGCACCTTTGGCACTCGGGCACCATTTCTGCAATGTTGGTTCGCACACACACCTGTCTTGCTTCTTCTCCTCATATTGTTACAAGTGCGCATTTTTCAGCTGCAATTAGGCCGAATCGTTGTGTGGCTGTTGGTTCACATTGGCTCCGATCCTTGTGACATTGAAAAGGCATGCGACACACAAGTGGCAGCGCTCCTGCACAAGGTAAGAACTGTTAAGACTCCGACCAGCCCCTCTTAATAAACCGTTGCATGGTGGACATTATAAGACTAGCGCGAGGAGAAGTGCCAAACAACGAATCACCCCCACAACCTACCTACCGCCCGTTGTAGCCATCCTCAAGAAACTCCGCAACCAGGTCATGTTTCTAACATACCTTCATCTGAAGACGCTTCTCATAGTCGTTCCACCACAAGCCTACTACTCAAAGCCTTCACTCTACTTCCGCTTTGCCTGGCAGCCTACACACTGCTCTCCACGTCCCGCCTTGAACACCAGTCCTCTCCTTCCTTTGGTTGGTCGATTCTTTCTTTTGGCCGATCCATTCCCCATTATCACTTCGTACAGGTGCCTCCTTGCAGCCTCTTTATTCCTTGCTATGAGCCCCCTGCTTATCTGCCTGCTTCATTGTCTTTCGCCTTTGTTACAGCTACTGTTTTTGCACACACTTTTTCTTTATCACTATTTAGGGTTTCCTGCAGCTCGCATGGTCTCCCTTGTGGCTTCATCCACACTTTCCGCTCTTGAATTAAAAGCTTTGCTGTTCTACCCTTTTTGTACTTTCGTCTTCCACCATATTGTCTTCCAAACTCATAAGGGATTTGTCCCAGATTGTTCCATAGGTAGGTTCATTTTTAGGTCTCACCTGTGACAACGCATGCACTCTCGCTTTGTGAGAAATATTGGACGCAATAAGGGTGTTGCAGCCCGTCCATTACTTACCATTCGTTGGCTGCTTTGTCCCTCCTATTTGTTAACTTCTAATTGGCTATCAATTGCACCGCCTCCTCTTTAGTACTGATTGCTTCAGCTTGATTGCTGTCCTTCCGCTGATTGCGCTGTGATTGAGGCACTGTATTTTTTCTTTATCCCTGTTGAACCTTATGCCATTTGTGGCTATGTTTTAGTTTGCCACATGCACTTCTAAGAAGCCCCTTTCGCCTTTAAACTGAATGCTTATTGCGACTACTGATGTCATGTTGCCTAATGTATATTCACAAAGACATAGACCTGAGCTCAGTGATTTGCTCAGAATCACATGGTGTTGTGCCACCTCTGGTAGTCAACCCAGGTTCACTGATCCAAAGTTGACTGATTTGCACATTATGCCACATCTCCTCCCCATGACCTCTTTCTCCTAATTAAGCACACAATGCTCAACACAGAAACTTGCACTTAAATCCCTACATAGACGAGGTTAACGGTAATCATTAACCTTTGATTGATGGCCTCTGGTACTGTGCACGTGCGAAACCTTTGACGGTTAGGCCTCTGATCACAATACAATAATAATGAATGTCTTCTGCTTTCATGTGATCCCTATTGCCATTTCTGTTTTTAGATTCTCAGTATATAACTGCTTAATTTCCGCCACGCTTTCAACATCCACATTCAATGATCTCACAAATTCAAAGCCTTCCACAAAAAATATGACAAAAACAATTACAACAGGTACAGCATATTAAAAACGTATATTGTTTACAAGTGCCTTCTAATACCGGAATAAACCCCCCTCGCAAAAAACCCTACAAATAAAGCAGCATTAGCAAAGCCATTAGTCTTTGCTTTTGAGACATTGGTTCTGCCAAAGCCTTTTGGTCATGCTGTAAAGCATGGCAATTGCCGACTTTGGCAATGATTTGTAGCCATGCTGTACCGCAGCATAGCTAAAAATATATTTTTTTAAAGGGCTACATTGCGTCCAGCGCTAATGCACTTTAATTGAAAAGGTGCATTAGCCCTGGCTCTATCATATCGCTTCTTTTAATTATTTTTAGCCATGCTGCAAAGTGTAATTGCCTCTGTACAACATAGCTACCAAACCGTTCCAAAGCCAACAGCTCTCTTAGACGATACCCAATGGCTTTTCCAATGCTTGATTTTTTAAAGCCATGCTACACGACAGCCACGCTGCTGTACGTCATGGCTAAACATTGACAAAACTATAGCTATTGTCTCATAGGCAAGACCCCTTGACTTTGCCAAAGCTTGTTTAATAATCTGCCTGTGCAGTAGTCGTCCTTGACAGGCTTTTTCCTATTGTACTTACTATTTCATTAATCTTCCATAATATACGGCTGGGCATCGAACAACGTTGGACACATGTTCACATTTAGCCATTCACAGCAACCACAACGTTAATCTCTCTCCATAGAATAATTTTATGGCACATCCGAATATGAAATACAGACATTTTCTCCATTAATAATTATGGCCTATGATCTTCGTGGCAATATACATAGATGAAACTTATCCAATCCTGTATTGTCCTTTTAAAGGTCCAACAGTTTTATATACCAGTTTTTTGTCACAAGTCTCCTACTTTTTTCAGGTGCTCTGCACTCCTGCAGTCGTCGGTTTCAAATTACAATGCCTGGCGCACTTTATTTAATTAACCAACCATATTGTGCTGAGAAGGCAATCTCCGAAAGTGACCTGCATTGAATATTCTGCAGCTTAAAATAGCCTATCGTTAACTTACATTATTTTACTAATTAATTAATTTGTGTTAGGTCCTGCAGTCACAATTCGTGTAAGCATCTTATAAGACCCCCTTTTTATTTAACATATTATTTTCATAGCAATAAACGGTCATATTTGAATTGCGATATGTCAAGAGCATTCTTTGAAAAATAAAGATCAAAAACATGATATGAATTTCTATGCAATGAACTGTGTACCATAAAAAGTGAAATATTTTCTAAAGAATAAACCATACCTAGATTATTATTTTTTCTCTATTTGTCGCCTTCTAGCTCTGCACAGTGCCTCGGTGCTCTGATGTTTCTGGCTCGGTTCACTTAACTGCCTGGATACATTTTTGTATGTATTTGTTTGCGTGTGTGAGTCAAGTCCAAGAAGATAAATTGGATAACTCAAATAAAAGTCCATCAAAGGAGTCCTCAAGATACTAGTCGTCTTTGCACAAATACATAAGCTCCACGGTTGGTGAAAAATATATAGATTTCTAATCCAGGTGATATTTATTAATAATACTAAGCACTGAATTGTTTCACCCATGTTTGGAATCAGTGAGCACTTTTTTATAGGAAAAAAAGTCTATTTTTCTGTCAAGGAACAGGAAAATAGTGTAAATGTCAAAGGCTATCTTGGTCAGATTCTAACCATTAATTTAAATTAAAAAGTAATCAATTTACTAAAAAAGTTGTCACTAGAGAAAACAGTAATTTGAAAACACTTTCACATAGTTTTTAAAGGAAGAGAATGAGAAAATACGAACAATTTAGCATTTTTGGCTGGGGCCTGAAAGGCTGCAAAAACTGGTGGTGCTCCTTTAAGGACTGGCATTATACCAGTATTTCATTATGTCCTGTTGGTAGCAGTGCAGTTCTTATTTTCTGGCTCCTGCTGACATTATCTCAGAACACTGAATTCAACTTTTTAAAGATTTTGGTTCTCTTTGGAATCCTTTGTAAGCTTACTTTAAGAACTTCTTTGTGTCTGTAGGGCCTGACAGTGCATCATTCTATTTTCTGCAGAAAAAAAGGGCTATATAGGACATAATGCTGTCTGTATTGTCTGCCTAACTTCTTCTCTTAACCCGAACTTCTGTAAGATGTCAATAAGAATTTTGAAAGGGACAGAAGGTAAGGCTGCATGGTATTCAGGGGGATTAGCACAGGTGTGGAAAGTCACCCAGAAAGCCTGAGCGACATGGACAGGGGCTTACCTCTACTTCTTCTCCTTCGACTGTCCTTGAGGATACCGTGCAGGGAGATAACAAGAGAGGTCCCTCAAAACAAAAAGACAAACTGGTACCCGGTTGACATCAAGGCCTATAATGTCAAAGGTAGGGTCCAACCCAGCTTGTTCTCTGTCAAGGGGTAGCTCGACTTTGAGGAGGGATAGGTTGACGTTGAGGACCATTTGTGTTGAGAAAGATGCAAGACGGTAAGGGAGAGATGATGTTTAGAGAGTTCTCATCAAGCAGATGTTTCTATCTTTCTGCTGGGTGAGTTTGGAAGTTAGAGTAAAAAGGTTCCATGTATACCATACTCCAAAATCAAATCACTATCCAATGAACTATCCCTTTCGTTTGCCTCTTCTCACACATTGGACCATGTGGCCTCTTAAGTTTTGCTTCCTGTAGTACCAATATATTCTGTGTATCAGACATCTCCTTAACCTATAGTGCCTATAGGTCCTCCATTTGGGCTGAGTCCATCCAGGCTACCATCAATGCCTCAATCTCCTACTGATGCTCCGGTGGCACCAGTTAGACTCTGAGTAATTCAATACTCAGACCAGGAAGGTGCTCTAGAAGTCTGATTAGAGAACAATGAAAATGATGCCTAGGGACTAATAATCCAAACAATTAAAGGAAAGAGATACAACTAATTATCTCTTCCTATTTTGTGTTTTACTCACTTATGAACCGAATCTGTATCTTTTAAGCCTACATAAACAATGGCAACCCAGAAAGAAATGTTCAAAATAATAAAGTTTTTGTTCTGTTTATTTCACCATCTTCTTTAAAAAAAAAAGAATTATATGTAGTTTTTTAACTGTTTTTCATTATATATATATAATATATACACCACTAATACATATATACATATATATATAATATACGCACAAACAACGTTATATACATACACGCACTATATTTATATTATTCACAAACTAACATATAGATTTTTTAAAAATTTTCGGAACCTTTGAGTCTTCACCCTTATTTTTTCAACAAAAGGATGCTTCCAAACCATATATAACCAAAGACATTCCTTACAAAATGGTCACCATCAAGTAATTGGAGCATAAGAGGTATATTCATTAGTCTCTATTATTTTTGTATTCCTTCTAGTTTTCATTTACATATTAAACATTTTGTAATGATGCCTTCTAAAAAGTGTTGACGCGTTTCAGCCTTTCTAATTTCCAGGCCTCATCAGGACTAGGGCGTTCAAGGTTCTGCCGTCTTATATTATATTCCTTGGATCTTCGAACTGCACGTATATCTTTATTTCCCAGCTTCCACAATTCAGTACTGCCAGCGCTTAAAAACACTGTGGATGCCTCTCTTCCTAGTCTTCTCAAAATAGGAAGAGATAATTAGTTATATCTCTATCCTTTAATTGTTTGGATTATTAGTCCCTAGGCATCATTTTCATTGTTCTCTGTACTATTACCCAGATGCCGTAGGGTTACTTGGGTCCCCCCTGTATTATAAGCTAGAAGTCTGATTAGGCATCACCATTCACGTGAACAGCTTCCTTCATGCCATTACTCTCAACTCCATGATGGATCTCCAACTCACAGATTTAGATCAATACATCGTACACTAATTGAAGCAACAGCACAAGAGGCTCCAGTGCAGACCGGATCCTGAACTTCAAGCTACCATCAGTGAGCCAAGAGGTCTAGATCCTGAACTATTACAGCATGGTTATTTAAACTGCCCGAAGATTCCAGTGTCCATCCTGAGAGAAGAAAGACTTTCTTCCACAAGCACATCCTGTTTGTTTAACTGGAAGTAGTTCTGCTTCTGGTGCCAGGACAAACTCTTTCATCAAATTAAATGTTAAATAGAAGTGCTACTCCCATATTGTCTACAATTGGCAAAATATAGGTTGCAGTTTTCTTCTATTAAGGTACAACCAGCTGCCATACTACTTACAGGAAAAACCCTGTACAAACCTTTGTTTCAAGTTGCTGGTTATAACAGACTTTTTAGAAGGTCTTAAAGGTTTATTCCAAGATCCTCCTCCATTTGAGAAGGCCTTGCATTCCTTGGATGTAAAATGGGTTTTACAATTTTGCTTAGTTAAGACCAAAAACATTAGACAGAGTGACCATCTGTTTGTGAACTATGGACCGGTATGACCGGGGGTAGCTACTTCTAAGTAAGTTACTCTACAACATGGCTAAAATACATTGGCAAAGCCAATAATTCTCACATAGGTGTGACCTGTTGGTTTTGCAAATGACAGTTTAGTTTAGCTGCTGTGGGGGTATTTCCAAAGATGATGGGTTTGGGATGAGTGATGTAAAGTGCCTTCAGTTTAACAAGTTTTCCAAAATCACATTATGTTTTGACTCCAGTGAGTTCGATCCAGCTTTTGGTCATCCATTGTGTCATCCTGTCACTGTTTGAGTTGACCAGCTCTAGGAGTTTAACCCTTTGTGATCCTCCGAGATTTAAATAAAGCTAGGTATCATCCTCCAAGAAGTAATCGCCTTACCCCCAAGAACTTTGACGGTCACACAAAAAATGCCAAAAATATTAAATAAGAGAAGCTGAGCTGACCAGTAGCCAAGTTGGTGGTGAGCCTCTGATGTTTTTATACGGGGTGCCAATTGCTTGATGACGGACTCTAGCACCACAAGCCTGTAAAACTCCATCTTTTCTTTTCACCAGCCTTGACCAGTGGTCGATGCACATTGTATGCCTCTGGGCTGCTATTCACAAGCATTTTGGGATCCGTTTGCGCAGCTACTTTCCATGCTGCCCAAGAAAGGCTATGCCATCCTCCGCCATGCTTTGGTGAAATTTTGTCTAAAACAACAGGAGTGTAACCTGTAAACTGAGTTGAGATCAGGGTAGGTACGTGAAACAAACAACAATATCGCAACTGGTGCAGCTAACGAAGAAGGTAAGGTATGTAAGTCAAAAACTTTACACGAGAGGACAAACCAGGAGACTCTTGGTAGATTTTTAGAATGTGCATACAGCATCATATATTTGAGAACAAGGAGATAATTACATTAAAAAAAACATACAATTTTAACAGCACTGTAAGCTAAAACGTGTGAACAACCCAAATTGACCTTGGGGCTTGAATGTGAAAGTGACACATAAAATGGAGATGCAAGTGACAATTGGTGAACAGCGAAAAAGAACGGCGCAAAATGTGAGCAATAATGTACAGTGATTGGGGTGGTTCAAGACATAAATGTACGGTTGACAAAAGAATTGAGAATGTTTTAGTTGGAACCACAAAGGCTGCGCCTTTAGTCGCGCTGAAGGATCAATGGCGTTTTGATCCAATGACTCTGGATCATCATCAGGACAGGGCTGTCAAATAATCGCAGTGCTGTATAAGGAAAGGGCGAAGGGGTGGGAATTAGAGGGATGAGGGGGGAGGCGGCACTGGGGGGCACGCGAAAAAAGATCAAGGAGGTGGTGTGGGAAATGACGGAGGTCAGTGACGTGAATTTGAGTGGCGGGGGTGCAGGCACTGGAGTAGGAAGCCCAAAAAATAAAAGCCCGTGGGCGTGGCTGGAGTGGGGAGCGCTGAATGCTGGTGAGATGCGGTTGGTAGTTCAGGAGGGGCTGGGTGGGTGGTAGGATCAGTGTGGAGGTAGTTATAGAAAACCAGTGTGAAGGTTCGCCCAGTAGGTCCTTCTAGGTCCTCCCTTCCCTCCCCGCATCATCCTCGTCACATATCACATGCCTTGGTGAAAGGCATGGATGCAGCGAAGGTCAGCTTGCCATCCAGTGTGGATTGGTCACCAAACTCCCTGGGTAGAGCCAAGGCTTCAACTGTGACACTTGTCTCTGTGCCTGGTTACGGTCCACTGGGTGTTGGGGGATATTTAGTCTTCACTAATTGACATATCCTTCCCCTATTTGGCAATAATTCAGATGCAGCACTCGCGCTCTTTTGTAAGAGCAGGGTAACTGGCAGATCCCTCTGCCTTTACCTCTCAACCCAGCTGCAACAGCAGTCCTTTTGCCCCTACTGCAGACGTGGTAAGCGCAACTGTGGGCATTCACAGTTTCAGCCATACCCAGTCCTTTCAAGTATAGTGTCACAGAGCTCGCAAAGGATGTGGGAGCTAGCCACAGCGTGCTGGTCAGTCCCCCGACACAGCTAGTGTCATTTTTTTACCTAGGCTGTTGATATTTTATATTTGAATGGTCACTTCTTGCAATTTATGGAAACCTTTTTACGAATTGTTCACTGTATATAGTCACTTTTTTTGGTTCCAGCTTTACTTGGGGACACAATGCACAAAATGTTGCTCTTTTTGAATTTAAGAAAGTGTTTATACCATTTACTGTGTGTTATAAAAACATTGAATGAACAAACTGTGTAGAAGTTTCATTTTGCCCTCCGATATTATTAGGTCCTTCACATGCCTATTTTGATTGTGCATACATATTGCTTGAATAATTTTTCTATTAACCACTGGAGCCATTGTTTTCCTCCATTCAGCACAGGCAGACCTGTTGGTGGCAGGATCAGGCATCACATACTCCTGTGGTTGACAATTACATCAGACGAGTGGATGCTTCAGATTGTGCTTCTCTAGATCACACCCTACCATTTGTGGAAACACATTAGCCTCTCCCACCATCCCTGAAATGGCTGACAGAGTACCATCTCTCCTTACTCTGTCAGGAGGTGCGGGTTCTTTTTGCCAGAGGAGCCATCGAAAGAGGGCTGCACCAGAAGCCGAGCGATATTGTTATTCCTGCTTCTTTCTGGTGACAAAAAAAACACGTTTACTCCACCTTATACATTCTCTGCGTATTATCAATCTGTTCCTGAAAAGATAGCAATTCAAGTTGTTCATCTTGCCTCTGTTTGTCTGCCCAGGATCCTGGAGACTGGATGGTAGTGCTGGGCCTGCAGGATGCATATTTCCACATTCTTGTCCTGTCAGCCCACAGGCATTCCCTGCGGTTCATGGTTGGCCACCAGCATTTCCAGTTTGATGTGCTCCCTTTTGGCCTCACCAGTGCCCCTCGGGTGCTCACGAAAGGGATGGCAGTGGTTGCAGCCCATCTGCAGAGGTTAGTCAGAGATAGCCTTCCCCCTACCTTTATGAGTGACTGCTGAAGGCGAACTCACCTGAGGAAGTTGTCCCCCACCTTTAAACTATGCCTAACCTTCTGCATTCGCAGGGGTTCACATTCAACAGGCCACCTGATTCCTTGTCAGATGCTCCTTTTCTTCAGGGCCATTCTGGACACCGTGCAGATCTGTGCCTATCTTCAAGAGCGACTATATTCAGGCTATAGATCTGATGTCTTGCCTCTGTTCTGGATTTCAGTAAGATTTACTTTGAGGTCTTGCTGGTACAACACGCTCTATGGCATATGAGACCGGCTCTGCAATGGGACCTGAAGTTCTTATGGGCGTAGCATAAGGGGAATCTTTCTGACCAGGTTCAGACATCAGAGGGAACTACACAAAATCTGCACTGGTGGCTGATTAACTTTAATTGTAAACCCCCTGCCCCTTTTCATTCAGAGCTCACAGTGGTGACAGATGCGTCACTCCTGGGTTGGAGCGGCCTTCTGGTAGAAGTGGAGATCAAAGGCCTCTGGTCTCCTGCCTAAGCTTGGTTCCACATTATCTTGTAGTTGAGAGCTATCCACTTAGCATTAAAAGCCTTCCTTCTATCCATCAAGGGAAGGCAGGTTCAGCTGTTAATGGACAACACCACCGCCATGTTGTACTGCAACAAACTGGGCAGGGTGTGGTCGTGGACCCTGTGCCAGGAGGCTCTGCACCTCTGGACGTGACTGGCGGGATCTCTGATACGATCCATTTGTTGGACTCTTTAGCTTCGTGTGGCCTGTCATAATTAGTGACTAGTCCCACCCATTTAGCTGGGCACACTTTGGACAGGGTATTTAGTAACGATTCTCGCCTCCAGACCGGCATCCCCCTTCCCTTGTCATGGTCGGATCATTTCGCCGTTCCCCTTGACTTTTCTTTCTCCTCTCCCACCGGCTCACAGCCTGATTACACCAAGTGGGTATTGAGGAGGAATTTCGGGGACATTAATAACGACTCCCTTACCCCCTTTTTATCCACTCTTAAATCCCGGCCTATTGGGGATGCTCATACTGCGGCTCTTGACCTGTCCAACATCATAGCGGAGGCTGTCGATTCGCTCGCGCCAGCCCGGCAACGCTATTCTGCCAGGAAACGGCCCTCGGCCCCCTGGTTCTCGGACTCTCTTAGGATTCTCAGACAAGGATACAGGAGGCAGGAAAGGCTCTGGAGGGCACACTTGGACCCCTTAGAGAAGAATAAACATAAAATCCTTCTCAAAGGCTATAAAGCCTCGGTTCTGACAGAAAAACAGGCCCATTTCTCCAAATTAACGTCCTCTCTTAAGTCACCTAGGGATTTGTTCAAGATAGTTGATAACCTTTCCCTTATTCAGACTCCTGATCCTATAACAGCCTCCCAGGCTCTGTGTGATCAGATCTCCACCTTTTTCCACGTGAAGATCTTGGATATTTATACAGACCTGGAGGCCCTTAACTCCATCTCCCCTCCCTCCACTCCCGCAATCCCTATACCAGAAATCCAACTGCCTGCCCTCTCCCATCCCCTTTTTCAGTTTCCCCCTATCACTCTTGAACATCTTAGTATGCTGCTGGACAAGCTTAAGTCCGGGTCGCCGCTTGACCCCGTCCTTTGAGGGTTCTTAAAGATTGTAGGCAGACCATTCTGCCCCCTTTGATGGATATAATGAATCTGGCCATTTCAAAGGGGGAGTATCCCCTGGCTTGGAAACTGGCCATTGTCAAGCCCTTACTAAAAAAAAAAAACACTTTAGATCCTGGGATATTAAAGAACTTTCGTCCCATTTCCCTTCTCCCTGCCCCGGCTAAACTCCTATAGACTTATCTTAACTCTCATCTGAGTGCTTTCCTTGACAATACCAATGCTCTGGATCCCTCACAACATGGCTTTCGCAGGATTCACAGCACTGAGTCGGCGCTTACAGTGGTTGTCGATGGCATCCGGTCCAAGGTCGACACCGGCCAGACCACCTTGCTGGTGTTATTAGACCTCACGGCGGCCTTAGACACCCTGTCCCCTACCATTCTGGCTAACCGACTCAGTGAGCTGGGAGTCAAGGGCCCTGCACTTAGTCTTTTATCATCTTTCCTTGAACAACGGAAACAGAGGGTTCAGCTGGGTGAATTTATGTCACCCATCAAGCCTGTGAAGTGTGGGGTGCCTCAAGGCTCTTCTTTGAGCCTGCCGCTTTTTAACGTTTACGTTGCCCCACTCGCCAGGCTTATAAGATCTTTTGGGTTGGAAGCTCTTTCCTACGCCGACGACACGCAGATTATGGTCTCCATTTCTCAATCTGTGACCATAACTGCCCATAATTTTTAAAACTGTATGGAGGCGGTCGCCGGATGGATGGTCAAGAACTTCCTTAAATTGAATGGGGAGAAGACGGAGGTCCTCATTTTTGGGGGTAAGAATGAGATTTGGTCTATGTACTGGTGGCCTTCTGTTCTTGGTACCTGCCCCATGCCGTCCCTCTTTGCTCGCAATCTTGGGGTCATCCTGGACACCACTCTCTCGCTTGACAAGCAGGTCAGCAGGACTGTGTCCACCTGTTGCAATGGTTTGAGGATTCTCAGGAAAATTATTCATTACCTCTCTCCTGATGCACGCAAACAGATTGCAGCTGCGCTTATTGCATCTAGGCTAGACTATTGCAATGTGCTTTATTTGGGCATTAGCAATGGTCTGGTCCAGCACCTTCAGACTGTGCAGAATGCGGCTGCCCGGTTTGTTGTGGGGGCTCCTAAACGCTCCTCGGGCACGGCTATTAGAATGAACCTGCATTGGCTTCCCATGCAGGCGAGGATTAATTTTAAGGCTCTTTGCCTTACACATCGTGCCCTTAATGAGTCTGGGCCTGAAGCCATTCGTGCTCTTGTGGCCTATTACACCCCCGGTAGAGCACTTAGCTCTTCTAGTAAAAATCTGCTGGCTGTTCCCCGAATATCTAAAGCTAGATGGGGGTGGGGGTCTTTTGTTTCCTTGCACCCTGACTCTGGAATACGCTCCCCAGTGAGCTTAAGAGGATCTCCTCCCATATCTTGTTCCGCAAAGCTCTTAAGACCTGGCTATTTCAAAAAGCATATCTGTAACCTTTTGCCTCGGTGACTCTTGAGTTCTTGAGCTGTCTTTTTACCATCCTCTAGCGCCTTGATGCCTACGGGTTAAGTTGCGCTTTATAAGTCCCTATTAATTATAATAGGAGTGTATGGACTCGGTCATCAGTGCCTCGCAGATCATGGATTGTGTCTACATCCAGCGGTGGTGCAAGGCCTCTTCCGAGACTGGGGAGAACCGTCGATAGTGTACAATCTCAGCTCTTCTGTGTGCTGGAGTTTCCAAAGCAGCGCCCGCCTTGAGTGTAATTTGGAACTCCTGTACAGCTTTCCGCCGATACCCCTTCTGCCCAGAGTTCTCAAGAGGAACACCAACCAGGCCCAAGTCATCCTAGTGGCTCTGGATAGGGCACTGACGGTATAGTATCCAAAACACCCGAGTATCATCATCTGTTCTCCAGTTAGGCTAACCCCTTCATTAGGATCTCCCGTCATATCAACAGGGCAGGGTCCTGCACCCAAACCTACGCATGCTGCACCTTCATGCTTGGAAATTCGGTGTTGTCATTTGAGAGTTTCTGAGATCTCTCCTGAAGCTTGATGTTATCTTGGCAGCTACAGGTCTTTCCACTAAAACCGTCTATGCCTGCTGTTGGGACGAGTTCATGGCTTGATGTTTCTTACACCATGTGGACCCCCTTTCTACACCTCTTGCGGAGATCTGTTTATTCTTTCTTTAGTTTAGCAAGGTCTTGCTCAGGGCATCGTTAATTTTAAAGGTTATTTGTCAGCTATTTAGGCTTTCTTGCGGCTTCCATGTCAGTCCTCCCTATTTAGGTCACCAGTTGTGACTTGGTTCTTGAAAGGATTAAAACATTTCTTCCTGCCTACTCCTTTTGTGATGTTCTAATGGGATCTCAAATTAGTACTTACCTTTCTGATGTTTTCTCCCCCTGCACAGCTGCCCTTTGCGGCTCTTGACTCTGAGAAAAGTGTTCCTGGTGGCCATTACATCTTCCAGGAGGGTCAGTGAGCTTCAAGCTCTGCGGACCAACTTCCATACACCATATTCTTCTCTAAGAAACTGGTGCTTTGCACACATGCCTTTTGTCCTCCCGACGTTGGTCACCTCACCCCTATCATATTGGCCAGAGCATCACTCTGCATGTGTTTTACGCTCTGCCTGATCTGTCCACAGAGAAGGAGAGGCTCCATCGTTTAGACCCTAAAAAAGCTTGGTCATTCTATATTGATTGCACCAAAGATCATTGGGTTGATGGTCTGCTCTTCATTGGATTCACTAGAGCGAAGAAAGGTAAGGTTGGGCAGAAACTATCTCCATATGGATAGAACTCTGCATAAAAATCTGCTGCGTATGGAAAAAGAACCAACCCCCTGAGGGCTTCTCGTCCTACTCCATCAGGCCAAAGCCACCACTACTGCGTTAACATCCGGGGAATCCAGTCCTGAATATTTGCCAAGCTCCCATCTGAATGTCCCACTACACGTTCACGAAGCCGCACAGTGGTGATGGGTATTTCGCCCGTTCAATCCTCCAGGACTTTTTGGTCTTAGCCAGCCTGCATACACATTTCCAGTGAGGTATTGCTTGGGTATCTATTCTAAGGTGAGGAATCTGCTGTTGGACGTCTTTTTCAGAAGAAAGTTACTTTTCCTTCAGTAATGCTTTTTCTGGTAGACTCTAACCACAGTTTCCTTTCCTCCCCTCCCATCCTCCCTACTCTGTAAACTGGACTCTTTATCCAAAAGATTCTTTTACACACTGCACACTGGTCGAATCAGTAGCATTGGTTTTTACATGGCTCTCCGTTTTTGGAGCAGATCTAATCGCGAAAAAAACTTATGTCAGCACGCCGGGTGGCATCTTTATGGGCACAGAAAACAACACAGGGTCTTGACTCAACTCAGTAAGGCGGAGTCCATATAACTAGAGAACAAAACAATTGCCAGTACTGAGCTCTACTCGAATACTGCTTATCAAACAACCTTACGAATCAAACAATAAGGTCCACGTTTATTAAGCCACCATCACTTGGTTTATTTCACAAGTAATGAAAAAATTGTTTTTCTTTTCATCAAAATATTTTTTCTGCATGTGTATCAAATATAATACAAAAATTGAACACACTATTTACACTAATTACACAACATTTTCTACACACCACCTACATCCAATGGACACCAACACACACACATCAGACAATTTTGCCAACAAAAGTAACACTCACTCTCACACCATTCCTACTACACCCCAGCGCACTACACTGTTGCTTGACCTGCAAACTGGTAATGAAAATTCTTAATCCCACTAGCCGCATTAAATTCGGATTGCTCGAAGCAATCCGAATTTAACGCGGCTAAAAGAATATCAGGTTCCGAATTTCGGAGACCATCACTTTATCGTCGTTTCGACAGCTTTCGGGCTTAAATGGGGCCCCAGCCACCAGCAAATTACACGTTGGTGTCTATAGTCCGGTGCAACATATGAAATGCTTTAAATATTTAAGGAGGTAGGTCCCGGGACGTAGGGTCAGCTGGACCGTATACTATAATTTGAAAGAACAAGATGCCAACCCCACCACTTTTCAAAAGCTCGTCAATCTGAGCAAACAAATCTAACTAGATTCCAGATTTGTTCGGTATATTTTATTTATACCCTTTACTTAGAAATTTTAAATACTTGAACAAAAGTAATCCTCTGTTTGAGAAAGACACTCAACATGTACAAATACAAAAAAATCACATATACATAACTATATATTGAACAAACAAAAATGATATTATACACCTTATCTTATTGAACAATTAGCAAACCATCAATCTTTGCACATATTCAAAAAGAACAATATTTCAACTCAATGATAGAGACACGTTCAAAGAAGAAATCGAAGAACACAAAACCATTCAAAATATTAATCAAGATCAGAAATCAATCCTGTATGTTTCATGTTTCAATCTATTCTGCCGACGCGTTTCGAATCCGTGGAAGAAATACACGGAATCTCATCAGGGCTCAATCAATGGGGTTCTCTGAGGTGTATTAAAAGAGAAAAAGAGAGAGAGCACTGTGTCACCAACCATAATTAAAAACTGGGCGACCATACCCACTCCCCTCTGTTACCCTCCTGTACCTGTAAGTTAATCAGGAGAAGTTATCGCGATGATCTTGCCACACCAATACTTTTTCGAGACAGTGTTATCTGCAAGATAACAGTACACTCAGAATCTGCAATCACAGTGTAATTAATGTGGTGCACCAATAGAAAAAGCACAAAAACGTTCATACCTTAGACGGGTATAAGTGCTTCTCCCTGTCCAAGTTAATCAATTTGTGTAAGGTCCTCTTTCAACCTGGAGGCCTAGCATGTAGTTAGAAATACCTCTGCGATCTTTAATTCTCAATCAGAGTCTCTTGGCCTGTGCAAACAGCCGTTCTGCAATCAACAGAGAACGGGGCTTAAAAATATACAACCTTCAGTTAAATGCATTCTGTTTTGTCATGTAAACCAAATGGTCTCAGTGTTTCCAGTGTCTGTTTACCTGCACTCATGTGCTGGTGCTTCTATCGCCTGGCCACAATGTTTCTTCTGAAGAAGACGGCGTTTGCGAGTGTTGTCGCTCTGCACTTTCGTGCTCAAACGGTCACCTGGCAATCGAGAGTAGAAACCTTTTACTCTTGTGCTCTGACTGCAAAAGCGGGTTGTATAAACACGCTTGATTAAGCAAACACTTACCGATCTCATCATGCGCCTAACGCTCGAGGGTGCCCAAACTGAATCAGAGACAGACGCCGCCATTTTCGGGGCGGGGAAATAGACAGGGGACCAACGCTTGGAATTGTGGTCCCTGTAGTTCCAACTGGTTAATCATTACACCGATTACACCTAGAAGGCTTACAGAGTAGAGCACTCCACAACGCCAAAAGGTCAGACACTTACAGCCTTGATACCTCAGACATGCTGTTCAATCCGGTCTGGGCACTATTAAACCTCATAATTAAATAGGCCTCTTTGCGCAACAAAGTTTCTTCAATGTCGACAAGACCCTTTTTAATGGGCATTGTAAATAGTACTGTCCATGTAAAATCAGTTTCTGCATGTTGCTTATCTACAAAGTGTTGGACCATGGGGGCACTGAGTACCTTATTTTTAATGCGAGAGCGATGTTGTGTAATCCTTGTGTTTACTTGCTGGTTAGTTTTACCAATGTACAGTTTCTGACACCCACAAGTGATAGCATACACAACATTTTTTGTTTTACAATTCGAGAAACCTTTATTGGTCCATTTCACGTCCTTATGTTGAAACTCGCAACCCTCAAGACAGGACCCGCACGATACACAATTTCCACATTTGTGGTGTCCCTCAATCGGTTTAAGACCCCATTTCGATAGCAAGTCTTGCTTGGGTCTAGATGTTATCATGTCGGCACTTACTAACTGTTGTCCGATACTCCTATTCTTTTTATAGGCGAAGATGGGTCGGGGAAAAGGACACTCTAATTGCTCCAGCAAATGCCAATTTTTAAGGACCATTTGTCTAATTCGATGGGTGTCTGGTCCGAAAGTCGTGACGCATACCATTTGTTCCAGCTCAAGTTTCACTTTGTTTTGTAGTAAACACTCCTTTGGCGTGTATCGGGCCCTCTTGTATGAGTGTTTTAGCATCTTCTTCGGATACCCTCGGGTGGTCATCTCTTCGCAGAACTTATTAGTATGGTGGTCAAAGTCCTCCATGCTTGAACAGTTTCTTCGAATACGAAGTAATTGCCCATATGGTAAGTTGCTTTTCAAGTTTCGCGGATGGGCACTCCGGTGATGAAGGATAGTGTTTTTGTCTGTCTTCTTGCGAAAAGTGACGATTTGAGGTGCCCCTCTCTGCAAGTGATTGTAACGTCTAAAAAAGTCATAGAAGTTTTACTCTGTTCTAGGGAGAATTTGATGTCCTGGTGTTTGTTGTTTAGCCACTGGTGGAAGGCAGTCAACTCGGTATGGCACCCCTGCCACAGGAGCCACACGTCATCGATATACCGTAACCACTGTTTGATGTGTTTTTGAAAAGGATTGTTGTTTTCAATGAACCTCTGTTCATATTGAGCCATATACAATATGGCTACCTCTGGAGCATAAGGACAGCCCATGGCTGTCCCTTTGATTTGCATATAAAATTGGTCGTTGAAACGAAAATAATTATTTTCGTTTCAACGACCATTGAAAACAACAATCCTTTTCAAAAACACAGGGGCACAGGGCCACCTCAAATCGTCACTTTTTCGCAAGAAGACAGATTAAAACACTATCCTTCATCACCGGAGTGCCCATCCGCGAAAACTTGAAAAGCAACTTACCATATGGGCAATTACTTCGTATTCGAAGAAACTGTTCAAGCATGGAGGACTTTGACCACCATGCTAATAAGTTCTGCGAAGAGATGACCACCCG
The DNA here is from genome assembly GCF_964261635.1 of Lissotriton helveticus. NCBI lineage: Eukaryota > Metazoa > Chordata > Amphibia > Caudata > Salamandridae > Lissotriton > Lissotriton helveticus. The sequence continues at coordinate 546,127,290 of NC_136059.1, read as the reverse complement.
AGGGTATCCGAAGAAGATGCTAAAACTCTCATACAAGAGGGCCCGATACACGCCAAGGGAGTGTTTACTACAAAACAAAGTGAAACGCGAGCTGGAACAAATGGTATGCGTCACGACTTTCGGACCAGACACCCATCGAATTAGACAAATGGTCCTTAAAAATTGGCATTTGCTGGAGCAATTAGTGTCCTTTTCCGCGACCCATCTTCGCCTATAAAAAGAATAGGAGTATCGGACAACAGTTAGTACGTGCCGACATGATAACATCTAGACCCAAGCAAGACTTGCTATCGAAATGGGGTCTTAAACCGATTGAGGGACACCACAAATGTGAAAATTGTGTATCGTGCGGGTCCTGTCATGAGGGTTGCGAGTTTCAACATAAGGACGTGAAATGGACCAATAAAGGTTTCTCGAATTGTAAAACAAAAAATGTTGTGTATGCTATCACTTGTGGGTGTCAGAAACTGTACATTGGTAAAACTAACCAGCAAGTAAACACAAGGATTACACAACATCGCTCTCGCATTAAAAATAAGGTACTCAGTGCCCCCATGGTCCAACATTTTGTAGATAAGCAACATGCAGAAACTGATTTTACATGGACAGTACTATTTACAATGCCCATTAAAAAGGGTCTTGTCGACATTGAAGAAACTTTGTTGCGCAAAGAGGCCTATTTAATTATGAGGTTTAATAGTGCCCAGACCGGATTGAACAGCATGTCTGAGGTATCAAGGCTGTAAGTGTCTGACCTTTTAGCGTTGTGGAGTGCTCTACTCTGTAAGCCTTCTATGTGTAATCGGTGTAATGATTAACCAGTTGGAACTACAGGGACCACAATTCCAAGCGTTGGTCCCCTGTCTATTTCCCCGCCCCGAAAATGTCTCTGATTCAGTTTGGGCACCCTCGAGCGTTAGGCGCATGATGAGGACGGTAAGTGTTTGCTTAATCAAGCGTGTTTATACAACCCGCTTTTGCAGTCAGAGCACAAGAGTAAAAGGTTTCTACTCTCGATTGCCAGGTGACCATTTGAGCACGAAAGTGCAGAGCGACAACACTCGCAAACGCCGGCTTCTTCAGAAGAAACATTGTGGCCAGGCGATAGAAGCACCAGCATATGAGTGCAGGTAAACGGACACTGGAAACACTGAGACCATTTGGTTTACATGACAAAACAGAATGCATTTAACTGAAGGTTGTATATTTTTAAGCCCCGTTCTCTGTTGATTGCAGAACGGCTGTTTGCACAGGCCAAGAGACTCTGATTGAGAATTAAAGATCGCGGAGGTATTTCTAACTACATGCTAGGCCTCCAGGTTGAAAGAGGACCTTACACAAATTGATTAACTTGGACAGGGAGAAGCACTTATACCCGTCTAAGGTATGAACGTTTTTGTGCTTTTTCTATTGGTGCACCACATTAATTACACTGTGATTGCAGATTCTGAGTGTACTGTTATCTTGCAGATAACACTGTCTCGAAAAAGTATTGGTGTGGCAAGATCATCGCGATAACTGCTCCTGATTAACTTACAGGTACAGGAGGGTAACCGAGGGGAGTGGGTATGGTCGCCCAGTTTTTAATTATGGTTGGTGACACAGTGCTCTCTCTCTTTTTCTCTTTTAATACACCTCAGAGAACCCCATTGATTGAGCCCTGATGAGATTACGTGTATTTCTTCCACGGATTCGAAACGCGTCGGCAGAATAGATTGAAACATGAAACATACAGGATTGATTTCTGATCTTGATTAATATTTTGAATGGTTTTGTGTTCTTAGATTTCTTCTTTGAATGTGTCTCTATCATCGAGTTGAAATATTGTTCTTCTTGAATATGTGCAAAGATTGATGGTTTGCTAATTGTTCAATAAGATAAGGTGTATAATATCATTTTTGTTTGTTCAATATATAGTTATGTATATGTGATTTTTTTGTATTTGTACATGTTGAGTGTCTTTCTCAAACAGAGGATTACTTTTGTTCAAGTATTTAAAATTTCTAAGTAAAGGGTATAAATAAAATATACCGAACAAATCTGGAATCTAGTTCGATTTGTTTGCTCAGATTGACGAGCTTTTGAAAAGTGGTGGGGTTGGCATCTTGTTCTTTCAAACATATGAAATGCTGGCACATGAATCTTGTTCCAAGAGTCTGAGTGGTCTATTGAAGAATTAAGAATATTGTGGTCCTGTGGAGGACCCCGCAAATATAGCGGGTTCGAAACGCGTCGACCCTTCTTGTCCCATGGCAACCAAAAAGTTTTGTACAGTGATCGGACTCAGTCTGTCATATTTTGACAAATTCCATTTGTTCCATTATTTATATAATGTATTGGAGTTAATGCTGTGTTGCTAGTGGGATTATGAATTTTCATTACCAGTTTGCAGGTCAAGCAACATTGAGCCAGATCTGGGCTGGGGTGTAGTAGGAATGGTGTGAGAGTGAGTGTTACTTTTGTTTGCCAAATTGTCTGATGTATGTGTGCTGGTGTCCATTGGATGTAGGTGGTGTGTAGAAAATGTTGTGTAATTAGTGTATATAGTGTTTTCAATTTTTGTAATAAATTTGATACACATGCAGAAAAAATATTTTGATGAAAAGAAAAACAATTTTTTCATTACTTGTGAAATAAACCAAGTGATGGTGGCTTAATAAACGTGGACCTTATTGTTTGGTTCTTAAGGTTGTTTGATAAGCAGTATTCGAATAGAGCTCAGTACTGGCAATTGTTTTATCTTTATGGGCACAGCATTTTCCTTTCTGACACAGATGCCGACGTTTTACCAAGTAACACCACCTACCGGCGTGCATTGGGTACTGGTCAAGATTTTCCGGATCTAGTCTGATGCCTGGGGAATATTTTAAGGTGAGGATTCTGCAGTTAAATAGTCTGTACTAGAAAATGTATTCCTGAAGGTAAGTAACTTGTTCATTTGAAGCAACGCCTTATGCCTTTACTAACATTATCAATATGGAACTTGCTCAGCTGGAGAGGTAGTGGGCTTGCAGCTGTGTGCAAGCCATATAAAGTTTAAACTGCTACCCAATTGAGAATTATGTACCAGTCAATGCTCATGATCTACAGTACTGTAGTGTGTTGAAAAAGAAAGTACAGTATTAAGTTTTATGATTTTACACGTTAAGACCTATTTGACCGTAGTCGAGTCCTCACCAGCAATGGGTAAAATTAACTTTATATGACTGAAAAAATGAACAAAGAATTCACTGTTAAACAAAGTCCACTTAATATCAATAACATGAAGTAAACATTTTCTGCAAGTGTATAACAGTTGGTATGTTCCACTCCTCCTTACAAAACTGCATAAGCTCAGTGATGTTTTGGGGCATTGGTTTATGTATAACTCCGTCTAGGTCACAATACAGCATCTTAATTGGAGTGAGGTCTAGTCATTGTCTCGGCCCTTCCTAAATCCTGAAACTTTTATTTTTCGGTTTGTCAGCCATATATTTAATGGTGTATTCTAAAGTGTCCTGTCACATGATCTGCTTTTAGTTAGGCTTTAGCTGTTGGACAGATGATTACACATTTTCCTCTAGAATGTGCTATTACTGAGAGGAATCTGTGCGGGACTCCATTAAGTGTGAAGTTCATGCAGCTGATAGGCTCCCCTTCCACTCCCCCACCATGCTAGATGGTTGGTATGAAGTTTTTGTGGCAATACGCACTGTTTGGTTTTCACCAAACATGTTGTACCTTATTGCCAAACAACTCCACTTTGGTCTATCCAGAGAAAATTCTTCCAGAGGTCTTGTGGTTAATTCAGGCAATATTTTACTCAGCTGAACTAAGTAGCAGTATTTTTTTTTTTTTTTTAGAGCAGGGATTTCCACCCAGCTACCCTTCCACGAAAGCCATTCTTGTGCAATATATTATTAGAAACGCTTTACTTTTTTAGTTTATTGATAGAGGCTTGCCGATTCCTGGATGCAGCTTTGAGGTTCTTTGCAATATCTAGTGGCATTCTAACGATGGGTTTTGGGGTGAATTTGCTAAAATGTCCACTGTTGTGTAAATTGGCAACTATCTTTAACACCCTCCACTTGTAAATAATCGTTCTTTCCATGAAATTATTACATTCTTGCAATTTTGACTTGGCTTCACAGCCCTTTCCAGACTGATGAGCAGTAGCCTTTTTATTGTGAGACTGTCACAGCTAGCTTTTGAATAAGGCATGTGTAACCACAAACCTGAATGCACCAGACCACACTATCAAAGTTTCTTATTTTGTGTATTTTTGGGCGCACTTCCTATCAGTAATGATGCACACCTGTCTAGCAGCACCTCATTCTAATCATGGAAGGCTAACAATGGGCTCTTTCATAGAAGGCTTCTGAATGCCATCTGATTTTTTGTTAAATGAATTATAACAAAATTAAGTTAGTAGGTAAACCTAATATTGTGTTACAGATGAAAAATTAGACAATGTTAGGTTTACCTACTAATAGGATCTAATGAGTTCTGGATGGATGTCAGATATGTTACTATGTGCAGCCACAGACTCTTAAGAGGGTTGGCTTTCTTTTCCCTGTGTATTACCGAAGATTTGACACAGCAGTCATGGGGGACCCCTGCCATTAAATTCCTTTTACACTGAAACGTAACCCTAGAGGTAGTTTAAAACTTTAAAAAATGTCTTGCACTGGCAGCTTTTTGATGGTCGTAGCTTCATTTTGGTTGTCAGACTGGCTTTCATTCAGATTTTTGCAGAGATACAAAATCGGCCTTCTCTTCAGCTAATAATTTATGCTTCTATTATTTTGTTTTAATATTTTATCGAGTTGTTCGCATTTTTCAACTATGCATGCGTGTAATGTTAAAGAACTCTTGTTCTTTGACCAATATAGTTTTATTCATTAATTTAATCTATTTATTTTAACTGATGAAAGTGGATTTGGATGAAGCTGTCTGAATTGGTCAAAAAAAGTAGAGAAGTTGCTGAAACTGAGAAATTCATCACAGTAGTCAGAGGGCATCTCATAATAGATTGGTCAGGTCTGTTAGAAGCAGAATTACCCTTGGACCCGTACGAAGTATGAGGTCTGGCAGTCTTTTAAGATTAGGTCAGGTATGTCCTGTTGTATGTATAGGTGTTCTAGAATCTGCTAAAAGCCTTATACTTCTAAATCTGCCAAATAAGAGAATGAAAGAAGAGGAACACACAGTAAACCTGTTGCTGGTGAAACTTGCTTACCTTTAGATGCAGGAAAGCCAAGTCACTGTAAACAAAAATTACCCAATTAAAGTATGGGTATGCTGTCGCTTAAGCTCTATCAGGACAATTTTGAGTTTTCCTAAGTCATCTGCGAATACCACTACTCTGGATTGTTCTGTTTCAGTTTAAAGATAGTTGTAAATTCGAGAGGATGCCCATGATTATGTATATTAGTTATAAATCGTAGCATATTTTTTTTTTGCAGCTGAAGACAGCGAGGTAATTGGGACTCTTCCGATGCTGTTCTGTTGCTCCTGCCCCTGTTGCTTGGGGCCACCACCAACATCCTGCTGGACCAAAGGGGGACCAGAGTCCCAGTGGCTATATCAGGCTATATAGCGCTTCCTAGCATCTATAGCGCTTCATCCCTGCACGACGGACTACAAGTCCCAGCGTCCTTAGCCTTTACACCAGGTGCCGCCGGTGAGGGGGAGGCGTGGCTATTGCGCTTATAAGGCGGCCTCTCCAACCGCAGCGCGGGACTCACTGCTGCTGTTCTGTTGCTCCTGCCCCCGTTGCTTGGGGCTACCGCCAACATCAAAGGGGGACCTGAGTCCCAGTGGCTATATTCGGCTATATAGCGCTTCCTGGCATCTATAGCACTTCATCCCTGCACAACAGACTACAAGTCCCAGCGTCCTTAGCCTTTACACCAGGTGCCGCTGGTGAGGAGGAGGCGTGGCCATCGCGCTTATAGCGCTGCCTCTTTCACCGCGGCGCGGGACGCTCCCGGGCCAAGGGCGGGCCCATCATTGCCCCTCATTGCCCCTCATTGTCCCTCATTGCTCGTCATTACTAGGAAGAGGCAGGGCTGGGCCACCTCCCTTCCATCCGCCATTCAACAGTTTCCAAGCATCAAGATAGAGGTACTGTTCTTATCTTTCGTCACGCCTGTGGATTCCATATTTAAGTTGGTTGACTCAGACCTTGGACTAACTGCCTCTTGACTTGGAAGATTCTGTAACTCTACCTTCACCTCTTAGCAAGATAAACTGACTTGTTAAGCCACTTACAATTATTGTTAGGGCTAATTAACCTGCAAAGCAACTGAGTAAACCGTACCATATTTATAGTTGCAACTAAAACAATTTTGCACTTTAAGCATGGGTAAACGGAAAACTATGGAGGGTGTAGGGGCAGGGGGCACCGGGAATAGTGGGGTAGGCAAGGGGAAAAAGGCTAAGAAATTGCGAAAACATGCCGCCAGTAATTGTGTTCTTGATATACTAGACACACTCATTAGTGAGTGTGGGAACATACTAGTGGCAGATCCTCCGGAGCCACATAGTAACAGCAGCCAAACCTCCTCTGATCCCAAAAGCCCCGTCCATTTACCTACGGTCCCTCCCATGTTTCATAAACACACTCGCAAAGAATCTGGCAACTTGAGTAAAAACAAAGAGATTAACCATGCCGGGAAACAAGGGAAGGAAGTCCTTCATCTTGACCAAATAACCTGTAAGGAAGCTAATTTAATGAGGCCCACTATCCCTTGCTCCAATAGATTCGCCCCACTCGCAGTTTCTTCTTACTACTGAACAAGTGACACAACCAAGTATCTTGCAAGGTGATAGTAATGTTGAGCAACTATCTCTTGATTCATCTGGGGTCATTAACTCCCTTAGGTCCGAGATAATATCTATGAAATGTATGATCGAAGACCTTACGCTGCTGGTTAAATCATTACTTCCCCTGGTTCGACTTGGACATCAGCCCGAGAAACGGGTACCTGTTCAACACCAGCAAACTTGTTCTCTGGCTGGGTCAACTCTCATCAAAAGGGTTGTTTTGGGCCAAGATGTCCCTTCACTTTTAAAATTTCCCATAAGTCACATCTCCCTACGCTCTAAATTTGAAAACTCCAGTAACCCCAAGCCCTAGACAATAAGTAACACTCATATTCCAGTAGCTGCTCCAATCCAGGACCATGCCACCTTAGGTGGCCGCCGCCGAGTCACGGACCTTGCTCTGCCTATGTATGCTCCATTGAAATCTCTACAACGGAGAGATGCATATATTCTACCGCCATTGCAAGGCCCTAACATCTATATGGTGAATGTACCCAAACTTGGTCCAAACAACGGTATAGAAAGTGTAGATTAATTGACCAACAAAGTCATACATTGGATACGCCATACCAGGGGCTGTTATTCAGTGATTCGTGAAGATATCACTAGGGCACGTAGATGCTCAGTCCCTGCCCAGTCTTATGACTGTATTGAACTTACTTTTTCAAATGTTGATTTGGCAGAGAACCTCCTAGCTTTAGGATTTCGAACTTGCTTCCCCGTCACTTCAGCTATACAGTTTAGACGAACACAAGCACCCATAGAGGCTAGGCCTCAAGCCCAACTAGAGGGTGGCTCAGTACTCGAATCAGTCAATTGACTGCTTCTTGAGTCTAACTAACTACCATAGAGAACAAAGCGTCCTGACTCCAAGGTATAACTGCAGGCCATATGAACCTTTTGCTTCTTCTATTGATGAAGGTTCATTGATTGAAATGAGGGACGCGTCGAAGCATACCCCTCCAGGGCTCAATTGAGATTGTTCCTTGCACGTCCCCGGACTTAACAATACCATCCTATTCCTTAGATCTATCTTCTCACCCAACCTTGAATTGCTTGGGTTTCACGCCCACAGCAGTTAAAAATTGTTATCATGGAACGTGGCAGGGTTATCAAATAAGTCACTACTCCCACAGTTGAACAACTAGAACGAGGATTTCGATATATGTCTATTTCAGGAGACTTGGAGCCTGGTTCTGTATCCCGGCAACAAGGGGGAGAGGGCGCCCGTCCGGTGGAATGATTATTTGGGTGAGCATCATCCTTGGCTGCTTAACCACGGTCCAGCCAACTCTAAGCCCAGACGCCTTGAGACTTACTACTAAAGGACCTAAGGGAGGGGGTATATTAGAGCTGTTCAATGTCTATATTAGAGGCACTAGGGGAGGCCAACAATCACCTATTGTCACAACCGTAGAACATTCTTTATCCAGTTGCTCGCCCTATGCCAGAATTATAGTTGCAGGAGATTTTAATTGCACTTTCGAGCCTCTGAGTTCAGAGGATATGTTGGAGCTAGAGGAAGGGGATTTAAAATGGGCAGTCCCCTCTTTAAATATCCCCCCAATTTGTAAATTGACCCTGCCCGTAATCCAGCTTAGTGCCCTTACTATTGAGTATGACCTTAGAGCAGCCAATGGTAGAACCCATTCGGACACTCAGGGGGCGAATACTTTTAATAGGGTAGGTTGCCCTTCGTGCATAGACTACATTCTAGTGGATATGAAATTATGGGACAAAATGGTAGACATGCATGTGGGCGCCGCAACTGATAGTGATCATAACCCCCTTTGCATGACATTAAAATCTCCTTGGGCTCCTCCAATTTTTTCTCAGATTATTAGGGCTCCAACTTCCATCATAGATATTGTTCCTTCGAATTGTAAAAGATATCTCAAATGGCATAATGTTTCCTCCCAAGAAATAAAAATAGCTGGCATCAGGGAATTCGTCACTACTAGTACACTAGCACTTTAGGCAACCCTGCTGGCCACTGAATTCTGTTCAGGAGCTTCCTTAGTCCATTCTCGCACTATAGAGCAGCTGAGTACTTTTTTCTTAGCTACTCCTAATCACAATAAATCTAAGGGCTTCCGAAAAAGACAACATTTGTGGTTTACTAAAAAATGCAGGCTAAATAGACAAGCCTTAGCTTCAGCGATCAGGTTAAAGAATCCCAATCTCGTCAGAATAGCACGAAAACAGTATAAGGTTGCCCTTCACCATGCAAAAATTGAGTGGGACGAATTGCATTGGCAGAGATTGAAAGCTACCAGCCTGGAAAAAAAATAAGAACCAGTGTGGGTCCTTAGTAAGTCATGGCAATAGTAGAGATCTCTCCACTCCTTCTATTATTATTATTATTATTATTATTATTATTATTATTATGAGCTTATAAAGCGCACTTGTACCCAAGGGCGTCCAGGCGCTGCAAACTGACTCCCTAGAGCACATAAAGATCTAATCCCTGAATAACCAGGTCTTAAGCCCCTTTCTAAAGGAGAGGAGCTCCGATGCATTCCTAAAATGAGTCGGCAGGCTATTCCAAGCCTTAGCTACACCGTAGGAGATGCTGTTTCCTCCCAACGTGCATTTTTTATACGTGGCACCACTACTAGCCTGCCTTCGGCTGAACGCAAGGCTCTCCCTGGCATGTACCATTTGAAACATCTACTCAAAAACTCTAGGCCACTGCCCATCAGAGCTTTAAAGACAATGCACAGCTCTTTAAATTGTGCTTGTCTTATTAATGGCAGCCAATGCAGTTGCTGAAGTCCCTCACGTACTGAGACAAACCTTGGGGTCCCCGTCTGTAGTCTCGCCGCCGCGTTTTGTACCAACTGCAGTCTGTAGCTATGTTTTTTTTCCAGATTCAGGTACAGACTATTATAGTAGTCCAAGCGCAATAGGATGAGGGCTGAAACAGCTGTTCTAAAATCCTTGGTAGGAAGAACAAATAGAATTTTCCTCAGAATCCTAAGGTTGTGGAAGCAGGACGAAACTACTCCACTGCCCTGGTCTCCGAAATCAAGATTCTGATCCACGATAACACCCAGGTTTTTTGCCTTACCCGTGGGGACTGGTGGCTTCCCCAATGCCTCCGGCCACATATCAGGGGTCCAGATGTTAGGGTTGTTCCCAAATATGATGACCTCGGTCTTCCCGGCATTCAGTTTGAGGCAATCTGAGTTCATCCAGCCAGCCAAATCCTTTAGACAATCATGGCATCTCCCTGCCATAGCCCCTTGGGACCCTTGTTGAATGGATAACAAAATTTGGGTGTCATCTGTTTAGGATGTAAGTTGCAGACCAGAGGATCTTATCAAGGCCGCCAGAGGGCTGACATACACATTGAAAAGCATAGGGCTCAGGGAGGACCCCTGCGGCACCCCGCAAGGGAAGGCAAAAGGTTTAGATTTGTCCAATCCCAAGTCAACTGTTTGGATTCTGTCGGCCAAGAAGGATTTCAGGAGGCACCAAGCCAAGCCTCCCACCCCTGCCTTCGACAACCGGTCCATCAACTCCCCGTGGTGGACCGTGTTGAAAGCTGCCAACAGATCCAACAGAATCAGGACAGCCATCCCTCCTTGGTCCACCTCAGCTCTAACCTCCTCCGTGGCCTTGACAAGGGCCAACTCCATGCTGTGCCCTGCACGAAACCCAAACTGCGTGGGGTCAAGAGCCTTAGTCCTCTGAAGGAAAGCGCTTAGTTGCCGATTTTATAGCCTTTTCCAGCAACTTGGCCGGAAGCGAGACTCGGGATATTGGTCTGTAATTGTTCAGATCGTTTTCATCCAAATTGGGCTTTTTTAGTAAGGGAAGTATCGAGGCGAATTTCCACCTCCTGGGATACTCACTCCCATTGATGATGGTGTTAAACACGGGGGTCAGAGTGGTTGCGATGACCTCAGGACAGATTTTTAGTACGGCAACTGGGCAGGGATCATTAGGGGATCCCGACCGAGCCTCACACAATAGATTGAGGACTACAGTGAGCTGTAGAGGACTAAAACCCTCCAATCTATCAGAAGGCAACCTCCTTGATTCGGGGCAGTTTGCCGCTACCTCCACCTCCCCATGCGCCTTGGAAAAGGAAGACAAAAACCCCTCCACCTTTGTCCTAAAAAAGGAGGCTAAGGCTTCACACAGTGCCAGTGCGCTGTGTCCTGGGTTTAGTGGGAATAGTCAATTTAGAAATAGTTCTAAATAATTCTCTGGAAGAGGAGGTGGCCTTCAGTATCTGCTTGGAGAAATAGGCCTTTTTAGCCCCAGATATGAGTTACTTATATATGGTAAGTCTCTCTTTGTACTTTTCTTTATTGTTAGTGCTACACCCATTTCTCCAGGTCCTCCCAAGCCTTAAAATCTGATTCATGCTTTTGCAGAGAGTCAGAAAACCAAGGGGCAGAGGGCTGTGCTCGCCTGGGCGTAAAAAGTTTTACAGGCACTGTGAGACTTGGCCCTTTCCCCAGAAATTTTTCGCTTTTTATCCCCTGTTAATTTAGGATGCCCCTATTGAAACAACAGTGTATAGGCCTTGGGTGGTGGAGAATGCCCTGTTTAGTTTAAAACTAGTGTTAAAATGCAGGTACCTTCTACACCTAACATGGCCGCCACAGACCTCTGCTGCAGCAGCGTGGTTTAGAGGGCGCATTCTAGTAGCCAGGGGCAGGCTGGAACCCTCAGGCAATGTATCCATCTTAGCCTGCCAGCCTGTCCACAGGTAGAATGGTGGAACCTCCTGGAAGCCTCTGGAACCTTCTGGGAGAGGTGAGGTGACACCAACTGACACCAACTGACACTACCAACTGTCAACTGGCTCTATAAAAGGAAAGAGAGGGAACTTTCCTGAGGAGAGAAGGGAGAGAAGGGAGAGAAGGGAGAAGAAGGAGAGAAGCTGAGGGGAGGACCTGGGGGAGGAACCTACACAGGAGTTTAGGCAGAGGGGCCTAGTCAGGGACTATGATGCTGGAAGTGACAGTACTTTGAGTGCTGCCTTTCAAGTATTGAGCACACCTGTAAATCCCCCCTGACCTAGCCCGGCGGAAGGGAACCCCCAGGGACCACTTGAGGGGATTGGCTGAGGAGATCCAACACCAGCCACCAACTTAACTCCCTTCAAGGAAACAAGAACCCAACTGCTATTTACAAGGGCGCCAGAAACAGCTGCGCCAAGAAGAAATCAAGGAACCAGAAACCACATAACTGAACTAAGGGCGCAAGAAACATCACGCCAAGAAGAGCACTAAATCCCCACAGGACTGTTGAGGAACTTCCCAGGTATTGGCGCTGTGTCGCTCCCTGTGCCCTCTGAGGCCACCTAGGGTTCTTGCGCTAACCTGCCACTGCTGTGTGAGCTGACCTGTGGAACCTGCGGAACTGTTTCTAACTTAAGGGAACTGTCTGCTGGCTAGCGATCTCATTCCCTAGCGCTAGCATCCTGAACTACTTGTCCGGCTGGCACTGCTCGCATTCAAATAATCTACCTGAAGAGTGCTTGCCCTGCCTACCCAGCGCTCCCCTGCTGAGCACCTGTGAGAAGCGCTGAGGTCCTGAAGATTAACATGCCTTAAGAAGTGCTGCGAGTTGCTGTCTGCTTTCCAGCGCTGTAAACTGTGATCTGTAAAAGCTGCTGAAGGGCCCCTGAGGCGCTGTACTCCTCGAGCGCTACTGACTGGACTGTGTCTGCGCCCGTGTGGCGCTAGCTAACGCGCTGTGCTGCCAGAGACCCCTGTCGAGCCTGTGAAGCGCTGTATCCGGCAACTTGTCCAGTGCTGCGTGTGCCAAGGAGCGCTGTCTCCTAGAAGCGCTAATTGCCCCCACTCACCGCCGCAGCCCAGGCTGCCCTGACCGGCGTCGTGATTTGCCCCCGGCGGCCCCCGGTGCCGAGAGAGGGCTGCCGCCGTATCGCTGAGGGCCGCGCCCGGCCCACGAGTGAGAGGAATTTCCCTTCAGTGGATTTCAGTCAGGCTGCGCTAGGCCGAAGCCGGCCGCTCCCCCGTCACGTGGTGCGGGAGACTCCTGCTCTGTCATCGCCCTGGATTGCTGGTGATTGGAGAAGGGCTGGGACACCCTGCGAGCCGCGTTGCCATTGGCGGTCGCGGGCGAGCCCCCTCTCGTAGCAGCCGCTGATTGGTTCCCAGCCGGGGACCACGAAGGAGACCCACGAGGACCGGAGCAACATCGGAGCTGTGGGGAGGCCCCGAGAAGAGCGCCGGAGAAGCGCGGGCCTCCCCTGACTAACCGTAATCCACCGGAAGGTGCCGAGGGAGAGTCCCCAGGCCGCGTGAGGCCTACCAGAGGGTCGGAGCCCTTCACACCGGCTGCACTGCTGCGAGTGGCCAAAGAAGTTAAGGTAACCCCCGGGGAGGAGGGCGGAAGGCCGGGGAAGGCCCGGGTTCGCCCCTCCCTGGGGAAAACTGGTGACTGGCTCACGTTGGCCCTAACTAGCCCAGGAGAGTCCCCTGACCTGGACCAGGACCCCTAAACACTGTGAGGGCATCGCTTGGTGGAAAGGAGGGGAAAGTAAGTGCCTGCAGGCCTGCTGGGCCTTTGAACTGTGCCAGGAGTTTATTTTTAGCCCTGCTGTATTGCCTGTTGAGACCCTTATATTAGAAAGGCCATGGGGGGAGATATCATATACTCAGTAGCCCCAGGAGATGTGTGAAGTGCACAGGCCAAGTGCATACATTTAATGTAATGCAGATTTTCTACCAATGTATGGGTCTCCTTGCCTGCTGAGTACTGGAATGGGAGTAATCCTCTAATGAGAAATAATTACCTAATAAGAGGTTGCCTGATTTTCCCTAAAGTGGGTTACTCCTGCATAGGAAGGTGTTAGATGTCCTGCCTAGTGCAGAGTTCCCGAGGTACTTTCAGCTACTATAGACTTAGTGCTGAGGAATGAAAAGGGGAATTTGCTGGTCAAACCTGCGTTAGGCAGGTCCTAAAAGAGTACTGTTGCTGGGCTAAAGCGTTCTATGCCCAGGAAAAGGATATTCTACACAAATGAAATGTTCTACCATTGAGGAGATATTTTACTCTTATTTAAGGCACCATTTATTCCTCCAGCTAGGAAATGTTATTTCTTTCCAGATAAGAGTATTGAAAGGTACTGATGGAAAGCTTTGAAGGAGATATTTATGCCCTTGTTGCCAAACTTATCCTGAATGGGATGCAATGTTATCTGAATGTCGTTTAATGTTTCTGATGCAGGTGCTGACCAGGAGCAAGGCATAGGTCAGGCCTGAGTTTTACTAAATATGGATTTATCCAATATTTAATATTTATGGAATACCTAATATTTATGCAACTGAAGTTTAATGCCAAGTGTTGACACACAGGTGTCTGGAAAGAGAGCTATGAAGCTAATTTTATGATGAAATGGGTAATGTGGGATAAATGAAATGTTTTCTTCCACGTACTAAATTTACTAGAAAGCCTACTGTTATGTATTTACATGCTTCCTGTTATAATTCCTTAATGTACTACTTTCAGGTGCTGGCCCAGAGCAAGGCTGAGGTCAGGCCTGCGTTCTTCAAATATTTAATAATCTAATATTTTAATATTTATGGCATATTTAATATTTATGCACCCAGTATTTAATGTGAGGTTTGAAACATATGCATTTGGAAAGTAGGCTGTTAAGCTAACTACTCTAACGAATTCCTAATACCCTGATCCTGCTCTATCTTAATAAAGTTGACTTGAGTTTTACACAAGCTCACTGGAGTGGTGTCACTAATTGCGTGCCCATGTTTCTGATTCAGTGGTTGCGTGTGCTGCATGGTCGCTTAACACATGTGCTTTCGAATGCCTACCCGCTCGTGCCATGCTACCCTAGGGGACTGGTGACCCCAGTTCCAACATATTGGTGTCGAGCGGTGGGATCCAGGACCTGTGACCATGCAGCACCCTCCATTGGGACAGGGTGCACAGCAATTGGGCTGCACAATTATTGTGTGTGCAAGCCTTAGGAATTGACCCCTCCACTGTCTAGCCTGTGAGTGTATCAGGGCCTGTTGGACCTCATACTGTCACCCACATCCTAGAACCTTTTCCTGAATTATCTGAGTCCCCACCTGGCGTACTGGAGTGTTGTCAGGGGATGGGGGTGCCTGTTGGGCGGAGGGAAGAAGGAACTCCGTACCACTTTGGGGGCACGGGTAGGAGCCCACCCAGAGGGGAGAGGGGATGGGGACAGGAGGGGCAGGTCACACCCAGGGAGGCGGCCACACCAGAGAACCCTGGGAGGGGGTGTGCGTCGTCAGAGAGGTTAGAGCAAGAGAGGGAGAATGTGAGCCTTGCAAAGGAAGGGAAGCTGGTGCACAGGCTTCAGCTAACAGAGACAGAGCTGAAGAACTTGAATACATGTGTGCCAGGTACTTCCATGGTGGCAGCGTACCCGAGGTTCGGGGTTTGGACCAGTCACGGGGTGTAGAACCTGGACTGGGGTTTCAGGTGCAGGGATTGCCTGACCTGGCGGGAGGAATCTCTGTATTCAGAGTTCCTCCGGTTGTGACTCTCAGGGGTACTACTCCAGGTGGGAGGGTGCGGAACTCTGGGAGGGGGTGCAGAGGGAGGATGGACTCTCCTCTGGCACCGGGCCAGCCACAGGGCGCAGATCCTGGGTTGGATGGCCAGGTTCAGGGGTTGCCTGACCTGGCGGGAGGAATCTCTGTATTCAGAGTTCCTCCGGTTGTGACTCTCAGGGGTACTACTCCAGGTGGGAGGGTGCGGAACTCTGGGAGGGGGTGCAGAGGGAGGATGGACTCTCCTCTGGCACCGTTCCAGCCACGGGGTTCAGATCCTGGGTTGGGTGGCCAGGTTCAGGGGTTGCCTGACCTGGCGGGAGGAATCTCTGTATTCAGAGTTCCTCCGGTTGTGACTCTCAGGGGTACTACTCCAGGTGGGAGGGTGCGGAACCCTGGGAGGGGGTGCAGGGAGAGGGAGGTCTCGCCCCTGTCACCAATTCAACTTAAGGGTTTAGACCCTAGGTTGAGGAGGAGAGTGGAAAAAGGTACCACGGGCCTGGGGCTGCTGCCCCCCACTCTGAGAGAGAGAGTAAGGGCCAGAGACATCTGGATTGGAGGTCTGTCCTGGCCGCATCCCACTAGGAACACCAGTGGGGTGGTTGGATTAGCGAGGATGTCATGGTGGTATTGGGCCTGCGTCCACCTTTTTCCGCCCCAAGCAGGGAAGCCCGTCAAGGTAATGACCAGTCTACCCTGGCTTTTGGCTGGGGGGGAGATGTGTGAGACTTGGCCCTTTCCCCAGAAATTTTTCGCTTTTTATCCCCTGTTAATTTAGGATGCCCCTATTGAAACAACAGTGTATAGGCCTTGGGTGGTGGAGAATGCCCTGTTTAGTTTAAAACTAGTGTTAAAATGCAGGTACCTTCTACACCTAACATGGCCGCCACAGACCTCTGCTGCAGCAGCGTGGTTTAGAGGGCGCATTCTAGTAGCCAGGGGCAGGCTGGAACCCTCAGGCAATGTATCCATCTTAGCCTGCCAGCCTGTCCACAGGTAGAATGGTGGAACCTCCTGGAAGCCTCTGGAACCTTCTGGGAGAGGTGAGGTGACACCAACTGACACCAACTGACACTACCAACTGTCAACTGGCTCTATAAAAGGAAAGAGAGGGAACTTTCCTGAGGAGAGAAGGGAGAGAAGGGAGAGAAGGGAGAAGAAGGAGAGAAGCTGAGGGGAGGACCTGGGGGAGGAACCTACACAGGAGTTTAGGCAGAGGGGCCTAGTCAGGGACTATGATGCTGGAAGTGACAGTACTTTGAGTGCTGCCTTTCAAGTATTGAGCACACCTGTAAATCCCCCCTGACCTAGCCCGGCGGAAGGGAACCCCCAGGGACCACTTGAGGGGATTGGCTGAGGAGATCCAACACCAGCCACCAACTTAACTCCCTTCAAGGAAACAAGAACCCAACTGCTATTTACAAGGGCGCCAGAAACAGCTGCGCCAAGAAGAAATCAAGGAACCAGAAACCACATAACTGAACTAAGGGCGCAAGAAACATCACGCCAAGAAGAGCACTAAATCCCCACAGGACTGTTGAGGAACTTCCCAGGTATTGGCGCTGTGTCGCTCCCTGTGCCCTCTGAGGCCACCTAGGGTTCTTGCGCTAACCTGCCACTGCTGTGTGAGCTGACCTGTGGAACCTGCGGAACTGTTTCTAACTTAAGGGAACTGTCTGCTGGCTAGCGATCTCATTCCCTAGCGCTAGCATCCTGAACTACTTGTCCGGCTGGCACTGCTCGCATTCAAATAATCTACCTGAAGAGTGCTTGCCCTGCCTACCCAGCGCTCCCCTGCTGAGCACCTGTGAGAAGCGCTGAGGTCCTGAAGATTAACATGCCTTAAGAAGTGCTGCGAGTTGCTGTCTGCTTTCCAGCGCTGTAAACTGTGATCTGTAAAAGCTGCTGAAGGGCCCCTGAGGCGCTGTACTCCTCGAGCGCTACTGACTGGACTGTGTCTGCGCCCGTGTGGCGCTAGCTAACGCGCTGTGCTGCCAGAGACCCCTGTCGAGCCTGTGAAGCGCTGTATCCGGCAACTTGTCCAGTGCTGCGTGTGCCAAGGAGCGCTGTCTCCTAGAAGCGCTAACTGCCCCCACTCACCGCCGCAGCCCAGGCTGCCCTGACCGGCGTCGTGATTTGCCCCCGGCGGCCCCCGGTGCCGAGAGAGGGCTGCCGCCGTATCGCTGAGGGCCGCGCCCGGCCCACGAGTGAGAGGAATTTCCCTTCAGTGGATTTCAGTCAGGCTGCGCTAGGCCGAAGCCGGCCGCTCCCCCGTCACGTGGTGCGGGAGACTCCTGCTCTGTCATCGCCCTGGATTGCTGGTGATTGGAGAAGGGCTGGGACACCCTGCGAGCCGCGTTGCCATTGGCGGTCGCGGGCGAGCCCCCTCTCGTAGCAGCCGCTGATTGGTTCCCAGCCGGGGACCACGAAGGAGACCCACGAGGACCGGAGCAACATCGGAGCTGTGGGGAGGCCCCGAGAAGAGCGCCGGAGAAGCGCGGGCCTCCCCTGACTAACCGTAATCCACCGGAAGGTGCCGAGGGAGAGTCCCCAGGCCGCGTGAGGCCTACCAGAGGGTCGGAGCCCTTCACACCGGCTGCACTGCTGCGAGTGGCCAAAGAAGTTAAGGTAACCCCCGGGGAGGAGGGCGGAAGGCCGGGGAAGGCCCGGGTTCGCCCCTCCCTGGGGAAAACTGGTGACTGGCTCACGTTGGCCCTAACTAGCCCAGGAGAGTCCCCTGACCTGGACCAGGACCCCTAAACACTGTGAGGGCATCGCTTGGTGGAAAGGAGGGGAAAGTAAGTGCCTGCAGGCCTGCTGGGCCTTTGAACTGTGCCAGGAGTTTATTTTTAGCCCTGCTGTATTGCCTGTTGAGACCCTTATATTAGAAAGGCCATGGGGGGAGATATCATATACTCAGTAGCCCCAGGAGATGTGTGAAGTGCACAGGCCAAGTGCATACATTTAATGTAATGCAGATTTTCTACCAATGTATGGGTCTCCTTGCCTGCTGAGTACTGGAATGGGAGTAATCCTCTAATGAGAAATAATTACCTAATAAGAGGTTGCCTGATTTTCCCTAAAGTGGGTTACTCCTGCATAGGAAGGTGTTAGATGTCCTGCCTAGTGCAGAGTTCCCGAGGTACTTTCAGCTACTATAGACTTAGTGCTGAGGAATGAAAAGGGGAATTTGCTGGTCAAACCTGCGTTAGGCAGGTCCTAAAAGAGTACTGTTGCTGGGCTAAAGCGTTCTATGCCCAGGAAAAGGATATTCTACACAAATGAAATGTTCTACCATTGAGGAGATATTTTACTCTTATTTAAGGCACCATTTATTCCTCCAGCTAGGAAATGTTATTTCTTTCCAGATAAGAGTATTGAAAGGTACTGATGGAAAGCTTTGAAGGAGATATTTATGCCCTTGTTGCCAAACTTATCCTGAATGGGATGCAATGTTATCTGAATGTCGTTTAATGTTTCTGATGCAGGTGCTGACCAGGAGCAAGGCATAGGTCAGGCCTGAGTTTTACTAAATATGGATTTATCCAATATTTAATATTTATGGAATACCTAATATTTATGCAACTGAAGTTTAATGCCAAGTGTTGACACACAGGTGTCTGGAAAGAGAGCTATGAAGCTAATTTTATGATGAAATGGGTAATGTGGGATAAATGAAATGTTTTCTTCCACGTACTAAATTTACTAGAAAGCCTACTGTTATGTATTTACATGCTTCCTGTTATAATTCCTTAATGTACTACTTTCAGGTGCTGGCCCAGAGCAAGGCTGAGGTCAGGCCTGCGTTCTTCAAATATTTAATAATCTAATATTTTAATATTTATGGCATATTTAATATTTATGCACCCAGTATTTAATGTGAGGTTTGAAACATATGCATTTGGAAAGTAGGCTGTTAAGCTAACTACTCTAACGAATTCCTAATACCCTGATCCTGCTCTATCTTAATAAAGTTGACTTGAGTTTTACACAAGCTCACTGGAGTGGTGTCACTAATTGCGTGCCCATGTTTCTGATTCAGTGGTTGCGTGTGCTGCATGGTCGCTTAACACATGTGCTTTCGAATGCCTACCCGCTCGTGCCATGCTACCCTAGGGGACTGGTGACCCCAGTTCCAACAGGCACAAATCTATCACATGCTCTCTCAATCCACCTTGAGTAACTCTCCTCTTCCTTATCTACATTGGCTGGAAGACTGGGATTATTCAAGGTCAGAACATTGCCCATCTCCGCCCCATTTCTATATTTTTCCAAGCCCGAAGGAAAATCTCTTCCTTGCGCTTGAAATTGGCGTGATTATGAAGCATTTGCCATAGCAAGAAGATGATGGCTGCATGATCTGACCAAAAAAGAGGAAGAATTTCCACTATTTTCAGGCCAGGGTGGTTAGAAAAATGCCATCCAGGGTATGCCCTGCTCTATGAGACGGGCCAACAACCCTTTGGTCTAGCCCTCCTCTCCCCATGAGATCCAGCAGTCTCTTATTATCTAGATCTAAGGCATCTTCTAAATAAAAGTTAAAATCTCCCATTATCGTGAAGGAGTTTGCGCAAAGCCCTTCTTCCAGCACCACGCTGAGCGAATCCAAAAAGATGCATCTTGGCCCTGGGGGACGATAAATTAGCATTGCTTTAAAGGTTTTCTGAGGTTTTCTAACCATATTACAAGCCAAGAATGGCATGACCATTTCAGGAAACTGTATTTCGCTCCTAATGACTGATGTCTGGAGGACTTAAGCGACTCCACAGACATCCCTCTGGTAGGGAATGCTAGATAGCCATTTTATATGGCCGAAATTGAAATGGCAATAACAAAAATAGTCCCGGGAAAAGCCCCCAGACCGGATGGTCTTCCTGGTGACCTTTTTTCTGGCTGATCCTAAAAACTGATTGCGTTATATCCAACTCTTGAGCAACGCCAAAGCTAACGGATGCCCAATTCCAGATATATGGAAAGATGCGATGGTGGTCCCAATATTTAAAAAAGGCGGACAGGGAAGACCCATCAAACTATAGGCCAATAAGTTTAATCCATGCAATGCAGAAGCTGGTAGTCAGGGTCCTCCTCCAGAGAATACAGACCTGGGCTGAAGAGGAAGATGTCCTTTCTCAATACCAGGCCGGGTTCAGGGCCAGCACAGGAACGATCAACCAAGTTTTCAGATTAATACTTATATATTGGAAGGTCGTTGTTATTGGCAAGTGTAGCCTTTACCTTGCATTCATTGATTTGAAAACTGCTTTCGATCTCGTACCCAGGATAAGATTGTGGCAGACGTTGAGGGACCTGGCTATTCCCCCCTACCCCCCCCCCCCCCCCCCCCCAAGTTCTTAATTTTTTTGTTCGTTTACATGAAGAAAATTATGCCCGAGTGAGATGGGGGCCCCAAGGGGAGGTTACAGAGAAGATACCAGTTAGCAGAGGAGTACGCCAGGGCGCTCAGGGATATTGTTAAGTTGCGCCCATTGCTTTTTTGGGCACGCGTAATGTGCTCACCTGAGCTAGCAAATTATGCTGCTGCCCTGACTGAGGTTATTAATTTAGATGTGGGGCACAGGGTCAAGTGGATATCTGATGTTAGACACCGACACAGCTGGGTCTTTCGGAAACATGGGACACTCAAGTCCCACCCAACAAGTTAGAGCTCAAATATATTTATTGGAACTGGATTGATTCTAATGAGCTGAGCAAACCAGATTTGGGGAAATTGACAGTTGAGTTTTTCAGTCACAACCAGTCCAGAGCCTTAGAGCCTTACCTGGATATTATCCAGGCCCCACACGATAGGCTGCTATACACCCAATGAGGGTTAGGCACACTCCCAGTTCATGCAACAACATCTAAATGACGCCTGCACAAACATAACAACTAAGGCTGCCCCTGTTGCAGAGTTCCGCTGGAGAGCGTGTCCCATGTTTTGTTTGCCTGCCTAGCTTACTCTATCACTAGGTCCAAATGGATAAAACCAATTTGCAAATCCATGGGTACACGTGCCATAGGGTCGCCTTGCGTATTCTAAAAACTGATTTAGGTATGCTTTTTACTTGTGGGGTGGCTAAGTTTTTGAGTCCTGCCAGGATTATCAGACATAAAGCTTTGAAGGGCTCTCATATGCCGAGTGAAAAGTAATAGCCGAGTGAAAAGTAATAATGGCAGTTCCTCCCCTATCTTAAATTTATTGCGCTATGTTGAAGAGTTCACTAGTTTTGAAACTTTGTGAGGAAGCATGTGTTTTTAAAACAACGTCCTATTTTGATATACATTTTCTTTGTGAGTGTTTCTTGAAAAGTTTTTATATACCCACGTTTCACATAATACTGCTTGGTGCCTCTCCCTCCATTGCTTTATACATCCTTGTTTTTATAATGCTTAAACTTCACCCAGGACTTATTTCCTTTACTAGTATCCTTTTTTTTTTTTTACATACAATCTCTTATCAATTTAGCAATTCAAAAATCTAGTTTGATCGTTTTAACTTGATGTGAATCATTGTATAATTTTAACGCTTCTGCTTGTTTGTTGCACATTGCTTTTATGATGCTAGTGATTGAATAAATCATATATTTGAAGAATTGGGTTAACACTATGAATTTGTGGTTTTGCAACGAAACCATCTTGTCCGACTGCTGCTACATTTACTGCCCTATATAAATGAAAAGAGAAACTTGATGTGTTTTAAATTGAAAGAATTTTCAAGCATTTTTAGGTTCTGCCACAGCGATATGTGAAAACTTGTATAGTTACACCCCGGACTGACTCTCCTCTACTCTATAGACTAGTTTCCAAGTTTGTGGGAAGCACCCTTTTCGGTTCAAGTACTGAAACTCTAGAACAACTCTCACATGGCACTTCAAATCCTTGTTTCAGAAAGATCCTCAAGAGCTTTGTCTGTAAAGACTCTAGTGATCAACAATTGTCATACCCTTACTAAAGCAGCCTGTTGCACAAAGTCACCAAAGACAATTAGGTTGGTACTGACCATGCTATAAGTCACTTAATAATGTATTTGACAAATAAATACTTGGGCCCCAGGAGGGGCAGTATGGATCTCTAGCATGCTGTCCACACAGTAGAAGAACAGTGTTATAGCATTTGTTTTGCCAAACAGCACTATTATGCACAGTATGTAGTGTACGCATAATCTTAAATGAGTGTTTTGTTTACCATAATGCAATTACTATTATTTCAATTTTTGTCATGCTTTTCTAATAGCGGTCTTTGAATGTAGAAGTGTATGCACAGTGGATAAAAGCCAAAGATTACCCCTTTTATAATTGGATGTTTTATTTTGCAGGCAGAAAGAACAATTGGCCTCCTTTACCACAGAACTTTCCAGTGGGACCTTGCTTTTACCAAGATTTTTCTGTAGATATCCCTGTAGAGTTCCAGAAAACAGTAAAAATTATGTACTACATGTGGATGTGTAAGTATATGAAACAAAGTAAAATATAAGAGTATGTCTGCGTATCATTTAATCCTTTAATTAATGTCAGCAATATGTGGAATGACAGCAACTCTATAAACATTCTGGACAAAATTAAACATAGGGCATATTGGCTTCAGAAAGCTTAATATATATATATTTGTTTTTTATTTATAAAATCAGTGTTTGGCCTCTGAGCATTTGACCTGTTTTCAATTTAAAAACAAATCCTAAAACATAAGTTTTTCAACTATGCTGAGAATACGTACATTTAGATTATAGACTATGAACTTAATTTTGAATTTAATTTGGGAAAAGTTAAGTCTTTTAAGTGGAAGCATAGCATGCAGGTTCAACAGGGAAGGACAGTGGGAACCACGCAATATACAACATGCACTTGTGTAGATGTAAAAGGTTTTGTCGAGTGTACACCACGAAAGGGAAAATGTACAATCTCGCGTAGTTGGTGGTAAGGGAAGGTGGGTGTAGGGGTACGGCGGGATACATATCCGCGAAGCCATCTGAGACAGAGTTACAGTGGATGTGTGGGCAGGGCCCATCAGTGGAGAGGGAGTGACGCAGCACGTTATGGTATGGGTTAAGCATAGGAGCCGCTACAGAGGGATATCATCATTTCCGGTGGGTTTCAGAAACTTTTAAAGAATGGTGGCACAGTGAGGGGAGATGGATTGCTTACGGAGACCCTGGACCTCCTCATATCGGCAAGCGTCTTCCTCCGCCGCGCCCCACTTGCGGACCACACCATACCAGGCAGTCAAAGGAGGAGTCGCCGGGGAGTGCCAGTGCAGGGTGAAGGTACGTTTGGCAACAAGGAGTGCTAGGGAGGTGAAGAAAGTGCACACCTTGGGAGATTTGTGCAGTCTAAAGATGCCCAGAGAATACGCCTCCCATGTGTGAACATCAGTGAGCTCCGTGACTTGGCGTAGTGTCATGTACTCTTTTCCAGAAATGATGCAGGACTATAGCATAATAATAATAAAGCTTTTTACAAAGCGCTTGGTTACACCCACAAGCTTTATCCTCACTCTGAGACCTAACCTGACCAGAAAAAGGAGGACGAGAGGGGGGAAGCATGCCACTAGCAGTTACTAGGGAAGGGGACAGCAAATCGTTCAGGTGTATAGTGGCCCATGGTAGCTGTAAATCAGTTACTTGTGCTGATTACAATCTCCAACCACAGACCAAGAGTGGACCATTTTCAGAAGATTTATGCAGCCAAGCGTGATCCTGTGAGTAGAGATGTAGGAGAAGTTATTTTTCGCTCTGTAAGTGAAGTCACTCTGAGCTTCCAATTCAAAGATATTCTGGAGGTGATTAATGTGACCCCCCCACACCCCACCACACAAAGCGCTTGGCCCCAATTCCATACCTGGGGATTTGTTTCAGTCCGAAACTTTCAATTGGGCTTCCTATTTGTACTTGCTTTTTCTTACTATTCTGAAAGGTGGCGTGATTCTTGGGTCTTGGCAGACGCTTAGATTTTCCCGATGTACAAAAAAGGCATCAAAGATGAGCCTGAAAATTATAGGGCCATCAGCCTTATTTTTTTTTTTTTTTTAACTTTTTATTATTTGAAACAAAAAAAAAAACATCAAACAAACAAGCAAGGCAGTACAATAATAATACAGTCATGAGGTCTGTGCTCAAGGAGGACGGGAGATACATGATAGCAGGAGAAAAAAGTCTGTGAATACAGATGGGAGGAGGGAGGCAGAGGCAGAATTGCACATGATCAATACGATATACACAGCCGGAAGGGGTACAGGTCAGGGCGACGGGGAAGGACTCCGGATAGCGGTGAGCGGGGGTGTACAAATATCTCCACGGTATGAGTTCCACGGATTCCAAATCTTCCCCCATTTTTTGGGCCTGCCTCTTGCAACATATACTGTTTTCTCTCGAAACATGCACCAGTCCAGACTCTTTCCAAGCAGTCACTGTAGGCGGCCTTGGGGATCCCCACAACTGTGCAATATCTCTCTTCGCAACCATATTGGCCAAAGTCACCCACCGAAGCTGCGACACGTCATAGTCATTCGGTCCCCACACATTCAATAAACATTGTCGGGCTTCCGGCGTCATAACAACACCCGTGACATCACCCATAATCTCATGTATACGTTTCCAGAATCGCACCACCTCAGGGCATTCCCATATAATGTGGAGATAGGTGC
Organism: Lissotriton helveticus; assembly: GCF_964261635.1. Taxonomy (NCBI): domain Eukaryota; kingdom Metazoa; phylum Chordata; class Amphibia; order Caudata; family Salamandridae; genus Lissotriton; species Lissotriton helveticus. Next base: position 546,102,313 of record NC_136059.1, on the reverse strand, counting down.
CAAGGAGACCACACCCACGCTGACACATACCATCCGTAGAGAAGCCCATATGAATTAGACGGGGACCAGTGACATAGAGTCTGTGGAGAATCTTGAGTTGGACCAGACGGAGGCGGGCCGGAATCGCCACCTCCTTGGGAGAGGATATCGCGGACTGCCAATCCTCATCATCCAGTTCAATACCATCAGCAATCCAGGCCTCATGGAGGCGATCAAGCAGACCCGATCGGTCATTAATCATTTTCTTATAGAACAGTGAGATAGTACTATCCGGCACATAGCCATCTAGTATACGATCTTCGAGGGGGGAGGAATCCGGAACAGCACTACCCACTGGCAACACAGAATTCAGAGCATGACGCACCTGGATGTACCGGAATCCTTCCCTTTCACTCAGCTTATATTCTATTTGCAGTTCCGAGAAGGCCTTAACCTTTCCTTTAACCCAGAGATCACGCACTTTACCAATACCGATCATGTCTCACTTATCAAATCCCTTCGTCCTCCATAGGCCACCCAACTTCGCAGAGGCATAGAGCGGTGTCGCACGCGTTAATTTATCACTCCAGCCCATCGCCGCCGTTGCGCTATGCCATACCCGCACAGCTATAGCGGTAGGTCCCGTGAGTTGTGAACGGGAGGGTCCCGAGTAAAGCGCCCTATAATAATCACCGCCTGGGACCAGCCACTTGTCCATTGCAAATGCTGGATTCAACGCCGGGCCATACATCCCGTGGTTGATAGCAGCAAGGTGGGAAGCCCAGTAATACCTACGAATATCCGGGAGCGCTATACCTCCATCATACCAGGGGAGTGTCAATTTCGGAAGAGCTATGCGCGAACGTCCGTCCCATATTAGTTGCCTCTGCAACGATTCTACTTCCCGAAAATATGACGACGGGATAACATCAAAACTATTCTGGAGGGCATATAGGAACCGAGGTAAGGACATCATCTTAAAAAGGGTCGCACGCCCTAGGGGAGACAACGGTAATTTACGCCAACGCTCTACATCGGAGCGTAACCGCTGGAGTGGGGGGAGCAAATTACGCTCATAGCGAACCACCGGTTCCGTGGAGATAAACACACCCAGGTACTTAAAGCCAGACTGCGACAACTGGATGGGACAGCCCCGTGGCAAACGAGGGACATCACCCGCCAGTACATAAATGTAGGATTTCGACCAATTAATGATGAGGCCCGAGTTCTTCCCGAAGGAGGTAAGTACGTCAAACAACACATTGAGCGATTTTTGGGGAGAGGTAAGGTACAATAAAATATCATCCGCGTATAAGGAAATGCGATCCTCAAATTCCGGTGTCCAGCGTATACCCTTCATCGAGGGTTCCCACCGTAGCCAGGCGGCAAGAGGTTCCAACGCCAAAGCAAAAAGGAGTGGGGACAACGGACAACCCTGTCGTGTGCCCCTACCGAGAGTAAAAGGCACGGAGACGCGGCCATTAACCACCACCTGGGCTAACGGAGTTTCATACAGGAGTTTGACCCAACCGATAAAACCGGCGCCGAATCCAAACTTGGCGAGTACCGCCCAGGGATAAGACCACTCGATTGTATCAAAGGCCATCGTGGCGTCCAAGGACGCCAAGACGGGCGGTTCACACAGCTTCGGGGCCCTCGCGAGAACACCATGCAGACGTCGCAAATTTAATGCCGTGTTACGGTGCAGGATAAAACCCGATTGATCCGGATGAATCAGGTCGCCAATAACTGTAAGCAGATGATTAGCAAGCAATTTGGCGAGGATCTTAGGTTCCGCATTCAAAAGCGAAATGGGTCTATAAGACGAGCAGCGATCTCGTGATTTACCCTCCTTATGGATCACCACAATGGTCGCAAGACGCTGATCTCTGGGGAGGGAACCATTATCTCGCGCAGCCAGAAACATAGCACGGAGATGGGGAGCCAAAGTATCAGGGCGTAACTTATACAGTTCCACTGGAAGGCCATTGGGACCCAGAGCCTTGCCGGAGCGAAGGGAGCGCAGCGCGAGAGCCACCTCATCCACCGAGGGCGTGGCATCCAAGCAATCACGCTCCGATTCCGACAAACAGGGTAGCGCTATATCCCGAAGCAACAAGTGCGAATCCTCTTCAGGCCTGTCGGACACCGAGGTATAGACCTCTCAAAAATAAAAAGCAAAGCAGTCAACAATGCCAACAGGATCAGATACACCCACACCAGCACATGTCACAATCACCGGAACCACTCGATTCGCTCTCACCCTTCTGTCCAGCCAGGCAATCAATTTTCCTGCTTTATCACCCACATCATAGAGCCGTCCCTGCTGTTCCCTACTCATCGTCTTTGCCGCATCAGTAACCCAAGTTTTGTATTCTAATTGTTTAAGGTGGAGGACATGTAACGCCTCTCGAGACACCCCCCGCTCCAGTGCAGTCTCCAGGTCTGTGATCAGTTTCGAGCTGAACAATTGCCTCGTTCTTACATTTCTTGGCACACCCCACCAAAGACAGTGCCTGTCCCCTGATCACAGTCTTAAAAGCTTCCCACAACGAGACAGGAGAGGACACAGAACCAACATTTTCAGTAAAATACAGATCAAATGATTTAATCAATTCAGTGCGTGTCTTGGGGTTGAGGAGATACCATGGGTTAATCGGAGCCACCCTGCCTTCGGCCCCGATGCTAAGATTGAAATGAAACCAAATAGGGGAATGATCCGATATGCCCCGGGCCAGGTGTCTGATCTCTCCAATCGAGGGGACAGTGCCGCCGGTATCAGGATATAATCTAACCTAGAAAGACTGCCATGAGCTCCCGAGTGAAAAGTAAACTGTGTTTGCTCTGGATGCATTAGTCTCCAGCAGTCTTATGAGGCCCAAAGTTTCCAGGAAGTCGCCCAACCAGGACTGCGCAGCAGGAAGATCTCGGGGGGGGGGGGGGGGGGGGTGGGGGGATGCGGTCCATCCTGCCAGAAATGACGGAGTTAAAATCACCACCCAGTATCAAAACACCCTCAGGGAGACCCAGCACCATCCGCCCCAGGTCCATGAATGTCGTGGATTGCAAGCCCGGGGGGACATAAACTGACACCAACGAGATTGGCTTTCCCTCCCACCGCCCGACAAGTGCAACATACCGACCCCTGGCATCGAGGATCACATCATCGACTTCTAGGGGGAGGGAAACCCTAAGCAGAATACCCTCTAGAACTAGATGTAAAACCAGAATGGGCAGCAAGACGATAACCCCTTCTATTAAGAGCGTGACAAGTGTTTCCTATCAAGTGAGTCTCTTGTAACAGAACGACATCAGGCGAAAGGCGCCGCAACAGCTGCATGACCACCCCTCTTTTTATGCGTTCACCCATCCCATTCACATTCCAGCATAATACCTTCAACCCCCTACCCCCCATCCAAGTCCAAAATGAACTCCCATCGCAAAACGAGCATCACACCAGTGTCAAAGATAATGAAAGTACCTTGCCTTGAGAAAGAAAAAACAAACAATCCTGCACCGACTCAAAAGCCACCCCAATTTGCAGTGTGCCTGTCGCCCTAGCAATTACAAACATTAACTAATCTACACAAAGAAAACCCCAGAGGAGGAAAGGGTCCCGCCATCCCCGCTACCTCCGAGGATACAAACGGAATGATCAAAAAAGGTCAGTGAACTCCGGCTGATCACGCTGAAAATTGATCCGGACACAGGCACCATAATCATTCTTGGTCCGTCAGTCCCCCTTCCGCACCACCAGCATGTTCCTGGCCAGCGCGGCGAGTCGGCAAAGTGTCCAACCAATCACTCACTTCCTCAGGCCTGACAAAGAAAAAAGTCTGATTGTCATATTCAACACGCAGTCGGGCCAGGAATAACATAGCATATTTTAATTCCATGTCTTAGTCGTCGTTTCACACCTTGAAATCCCATACGTTGTTTCTGGACTGATTGAGAGAAATCTGGATAAAAATTCACAGCAGCATTCTCGAACTGCGTAGGGCCGTTTGTCCGTGCCGCCTGCAAAATGGCGTCCCGATCTCTAAAGTTGAGGATCTGTGCAATAATCGGACGGGGGGGGGGGGAACCGGGCTTCGCCTGTCCCCCTGGCACTCTGTGCGCACGTTCGATGGCAAAGAATTTGCTCAGGCCCTTTGGTGCCAGATGATTAAGAATGAGGTCCTCAACTCGAAGATCAATGGCGAGTGGACTAGATTCTTCCGGGACCCCAATAATACGCACGTTATTGCGCCGTGCACGGCCTTCAAAATCCTCCAAGCGACGAGCAAAAAAGTCATTAGCAGATCGAAGATTGCGCACTTCTGTTTGCAAGTCGGACACGTCCGTGGTAAGGCTGGATGTCTTCAGGTCTAATGACTTCACTTTCTCATTCGTCTTGGCCAAGTCAGTGCGAAGGAGGTTGACATCGATAGCCACAGTGTCCAACTTCAGGGCCAAGGCTTCATACTGTTGGCCAATAGAAGACTGAATGCCAGCAATGGCGCCCATCACGTCTTGTAGTGTTAAGTCCGCCAACACAGCAGGATCGTCGACGACCTCCTCCCGGGTCTTAGGTGCGCCACCAGGGGATCCTTTAGAAAGTGTATAGCGATACATGACGTTCGTCTGGGTAGCACCTCCACGGATGGTGGTCTTGAGTTTCCGTTTCTCACCCTCGGGTTTGCCCGTCATGGCGAGTCGGTGCCCCGGAGGGAGGCTTGGGATCTGGTCCAAATGGCTCCTTTGAATTCACACACGGGAACACAGGAGGCAAAGTTAAGCCAAGTGGAAACCACAGCCAAATAGTCGCCCGCTCGAAACTCAATGAGCTGGCATCGGGGCTCGTCCAATCAACAGACACACCGCATATGAGGCAGTGCGCCGGAGAAACGAAACCGAAAGTGAAGTGAGACTGTGGTCCGATCCCCGCAAGCCGTTGTTGTCAAATTACGACCCGGGCACCGCCACCACTCGAGGTCCAGGCTGCTCCATGGAGAAGGCCGCCAAAGTTCAAGACGGCAAAGCTCGGGGACTCTGCATCCGATTTCAACCAAAAACCTGCTAGTACATCAACCGGGTTGTGTCTTCAATGATCTTCCATCAAATCAGGATACTGTACAGGATAAATGCGGGAGGCAGCGAGGGTCCTCGGGAGCCCTGTGCTCACGCGGCCATCTCGGATGCGCGCGAAGCTCCTCTGCCTTCCATCAGCCTTATTGATACATCGAAGAAACTATTTTCCCGTCTTATTTAAGGGAAATTGATGGTTTTGGTCCAGGAGAACACTTTTCTTTGAGATATGGAGGCAGGATTTAGAAATAGGGTTGGTGCAGTGGACCAAATCCTATTGTTTTTGTAGCCTGTCCTGGAAAACTAATACAAGACAAAGGCCATAGTCCTAGTCATATGGTCTTTTATAGCGCAACATATCACCGTTAGGTCTAAAGGCGCTTGCAGACTCAGTGAGGGTCATCAAAGCTATTAGTTGGGAAATAGCCAGGTTTTTATTCCTTACGAAAGGACATGTGATCTGAAATGGAAGAGATATGTGGGGGGAGCTTGTTCCAGAGATAAGGGGCGAGATAAGAAAAAGACCGTCCACCTTGTCTCGTGGTGCGCACTCTCAATGGTGTTAAGAGATATTTAGATATTAGGTATTTAGATATTAGGCCACTTGTATGTAGTCTTTGTTGATCTATGATCAGGGTTCAGATCTATTCCCAGAGCCAAGCTGTGGGAAGTTTTGAAGCAGATGGGTGTCCCTGTCAACCTCTGTCCTACTTATTCTGCATGCTTGTAACACTGCCCGCAATCTATATGAAAACAAAGGCAAGCTCACAGACCCCTTTAAGATAGACCAGCATCTGCCAGGGGTGTGTGTTGACATCGACATTATTTATGCTTTACATTAACAATCTAGTAAATGCACTGACTTTCCTGGCAATGATACACCTAGATTGGGCCCTCATAAAATGTTGACATTGCATTTTGCAGACGACACGCTTCTAATTTCCAAAACTCTGTGTGGTCTGTAGGTATAACTCTGTGTGGTCTGTAGGTAAAAGTTGATCTTTTTTTTAGGTTTTTGTTTTTAGGTTTTTGTGGTGCTCGGGCCTGGTGCTTACTTAACATTAACAAAACCAAATTTATGGTATTCAGTCTTTGTAGGAAAGTGTTACTTTTTGTATGGTTACCCCCCACTTTTTGCCTGACATCTGATGCAACCTGACTTGATGTACCCTGGGTCCCTGCCAAAAGGTTCCCAGAGCCTGAGTTCTTTCCCAAAGCTGTACCTTTGTACCCACAATTGGCACACTCATGGCCACAGATAAGCTCCTGGTAAAAGATACCAAGGGCACTGTGACTAGCTAAGACCTTTAAGGGCTGCAGCACTTACTGTGCCACCCATTGGGGCCCTGTATCTTAACACCCACACACTGCCAGTGCAGGCTGCTTGTTTTGGTGCAGAGAAAAGTGAAGAGACTACATGGTGAGTGCCATGCCTGCAACCCACTGCGCAAGGCCTAGGTAAGTCACCCCTCTAGCAGAGTGCACAGTGGTATGAGCCCTGGGTCCCTACAGTGTCTAAGTCCATTCTAGGACACTGGAAGTGTAGTAAAGCCATAAAGAGTATGGTCTGAGAGTTGGTCATTACAAACTCCACATCTACATAATGATTTTGCTAAAAACTTGGAAGTTTGGTGGAACACTTCTCAGCATATTAAACCCACACTGATGCCAGTGTGGGATTTAATGTAAAATGCACTCTAAGGGCATCTTAGAGATGCTCCTTTAAAAACGACCAGCCCTGGTCTGGTTCTTGAATGGCTGCCCGCCATTTACCACCACCAGACAGGTTTGTGGACCCCTGGGTAGAGAGCCTCCGCTCTCTGGGTCCAGAAACAAAGCCCATCCTTGGCAGAGGTGTCATGCCTCCTCCCCCAGGATGGCCTGGGTCAACGAAGGGGAAGCTTCAAAGGCCTGCCGCCTTTGGAAGCTGACCTACCTTTTGCTGCCCCAGCAACGGGCTCCCACCAGTTCTGGCCCCCACCATGGGTCGGAGAATCGGTGGGAAAACCAAGCTAGAACGAGAGGAGTGCCCACCGTGGCCCACCCCAACCCTCCGTTGGGTGAGGCAAGATGAAGCACACATCTCAGTCCCCTCCATCTTGAAGATGAGGGGACCCAGCCAATCAGGGAGAGCCTCATGGCCCCCCTCCCACTGGAGAGTGACATCCTAGGGGGTGTACCCACCCTAATGAATGAATGAATATTGGACTTGTGGAGCGCGAACTTAGCCCAAGGGCGTCAAGGCGCTGTAAGCGGAGTATAGGGGTGCAGACAGAAAGACATGCTTATAGAAAGGGCTGTGAGAAGAGCCAGGTCTTTAAGGCTTTATGAAAAAGATAGACGCCTGGCCCGAGAGATCCTCCGGGAGGGAGTTCCATAGCTTAGCAGCAACAGTGGAAAAAGCTCTAACTCCCCATTTGACCTTCTTAAATCTCGGAACAGTCAGCAGATTCTTATCTGCAGACCGGAGCCACCTACTGGGAATGTAGCGATGGACAATATCTTTGATCGCCTCAGGGCCTGGGCCGTAATAGGCAACGTGAGTCAAGCACAGTCTTAAAAAGGATCCTACGATCCATCGGCAACCATTGCAGCAACTTGATGGACGCTGTGACTGCATGAAATTTTGGTGGATTCATCACCACCCTAGCTGCAGCATTCCGCACCATCTGCAGACGTCACACTAGACCCTTGTTAATGCCCAAATAAAGGGCATTACAATAGTCCAATCTGGACGTTACCATAGCAATAACGGCATGTTTATGCGCTTCAAAGGAGAGAAAATGGGAAATTTTTCTGAGGATCCTAATGATCCCAAAACAGGTAGAGACTGTCCTGCTAACCTGAAGGCTTAGTGACAATGAATTGTCTACGATAACCTTAAGGTTTTGCCCATGGACAACCGGGCAGGGACAGCCACCAAGCTCATCTGCCACCAGATCTCCTTTTTGCTTCCGAAAATCAAGACCTCCGTCTTCACAGTTTAATTTCAGAAAATGTTCCACCATCCAGGAGGAAACTGCCTGCCTGTAGTTCCTGCAAATAAGGGCTGAATCACTTATACTACGCGTAATAGACACTATTAATTGGGTGTCGTACGCATAGGACAGCACCTCCAAACCAAAGGATCTCACAACGTTAGTATGAAGCGACATTGATATTAAAAATAGTAGGCCTCAGGGAGGCGCCCTGAGGAACACTGCAAAGCAAGGGTTTGGGGGCTGAGTAGAACTGACCAAGCTTCACAGTCTGTGCCCGCTCACTAAGAAAGGAGGCAAGAAGCCCCAAGGCCGAGCCCCCGATGCCTATCTCTCTAAGGCGATCAATCAGCCTGTGAAGAGACAGGGTATCAAAGGCAGACGTGAGGTCAAGTAGAACAAGGAAAGTGGTATGCCCTGCGTTATCTTGAGTCCGAATTTTGTTGAAAACAGCTGTCAGTGCTGTTTCCATGCTATGGTTGCTTCTAAACCCATGTTGAGAACCATCAAGTAGGTGGTGATCCTTTAGGTAGGTGCTAAGATGAAAGTTCAAGTGCCTATCCAGAATCTTAGCTGGAACAGGGAGCAAAAAGATCGGCCGATAGTTCTTCAGTTCATCAGGGTCCAAAGAAGGCTTCACTACCACCGTCTTCCACTGAGTGGGATATTGCCCCTCTCGAATGGCAACATTCAGGACATCGGTAATAAGGGGAATTAAGACTTCACTGCCAATTTTTAGCACCTTGAGGGGACAGGGATCCAGTGGGGAGCCCGATTTGACCCATTCTAGGCGCCGATCAGTCACCTCAGAGGACAAGCAAGGGAAAGAAAGGAGGCTAGGAGACGCATCCCTGGGTGAGGTCTCAATAAGAAGGGGGGAGGGTTGAGCAGACGACCCTGCGATTGAATTGGATACTTCAAGCAGGGATATAATTATCTGAGATATATGTACGGAAAAATTCAGAAATGTTATCACAATGCTCCTGGGAGAATTCTGGGGGGTCAGAAACATGGGGAGAGGTGAGCGAGTTATTACCTTGAAAAGATCCCTGGAAGATTTCATAGATTCAGTGGTCTTGGAAAAGTATAGTGTTTTCTCCTCCATGACTGCGGTTTTATAATTTTTTAGACCCTATTTATGCAATTCCCTACTTCCCGGTTCTAGGTCTGTGCGCCAGAGCCTCTCCTGTTTGCGACAGCCCTGCCTCAGCTTTCTGAGTCTCTCCGTAAACCATGGATCAGAGGGTTTTTCCTAGCTACATAGTGTTTACTGAGAGGTGCAAGGGTGTCCATTGCTATCGAAAGATGTTGAGAACGCTCCGCAGCTGCCATATTCACATCGTGTAACTTAGAGAGCTCAAGGTTATTAAGGAGATCAGAAAGTGACTTTCTTCTGAGATCCAGCTGCCATATAGAGCCATTGCTGAAGCTATGAAGCACGGGTGCTCATAGTACGGCTGCGGGCCGCTAGCGGCCCGGCAAGCCTTCCCTGGCGACCCGCGGACCTTGAGACATCTTACCTGGGTTTTAAAAAAAAATGTAAACAGTGTCAGCAAACACTGCACGGGACTCTGCTGCTCTGTGGGGTCCCAGACATTCCAGTCATAGTCAGAGTGCAGCTGCAGGGGCGCTAAGAGGTGAAATACAAAAGCCTCATTAACATACAAATGGTCTTTTAAAGACCCATGAAGGGCTGGGGTGCGGCTGTCTGTGTGTGTGCCCGGAAGCTGTCTCAGCCCAGGCACACACAGGCAGGGTGAGATGAAGAGGGTAGGTAGAGGGAGGGAGGGAGACAGAGGGAGGGAGGGAAAGGGAGGGAGACAGAGGGAGAGCGAGGGAGGGAGTGAAAGGGAGAGGGGGGAAAGCGAGGGAGGGAAAGGGAGGGCGATGGAGAGAGGGGGAGGGAGGAAAAGGGAGGGAGAGGGATGGGGAGGGAGAGCGAGGGAGGGAAAGGGAGAGGGAGGGAGGAAAAGGGAGGGAGAGGGATGGGGAGGGAGAGCGAGGGAGGGAAAGGGAGGGAGAGAGAGCGAGGGAGGGAGGGAGGGAGAGAAAGGGAGGCAGACAGAGGAAGAGAGACAAAGAGAGGTAGGTTGACAGAGAAAGGGAGAGAGAGGGAGACTGAGAAAGGGAGAGGGAGGGAGACCGAGGTGACAGACAGAGGGAGGGAGGAGGGAGACAGGGTGACAGACCGAGGGAGGGAGGAGGGTGACGGAGGGTGACGGAGGGAGGATGACAGACAAAGGGAGGGCGGCAGAGTGAGGAGGGCGGCAGAGTGAGGAGGGCGGCAGAGTGAGGAGGGCGGCAGAGTGAGGAGGGCGGCAGAGTGAGGGAAGGAGAGAGAGGGAGGAGAGCGACAGACAGAGGGAGGGAGGAGGGAGGGTGACAGACAAAGGGAGGGAGGAGGGTGACAGAGTGAGGGAAGGAGACGGAGAGGGAAGGGGAGAGAGGGAGACGGAGAGGGAAGGGGAGAGAGGGAGAGAGAGAGGGGAGGGAGAGAGAGAGAGCAAGTCAGAGTGAGTGAGAGAGAGAGCGAGTCAGAGTGAGTGAGACAGAGAGAGAGCGCGAGTCAGAGTGAGTGAGACAGAGGGAGTCAGGGAGAGAGAGAGAGAGAGAGAGAGGGAGAGAGAGGGAGTGAGACAGTGAGACAGTGAGAAATAGGGAGAGATGGAGGGAGAGAGGGAGAGATGGAGGGAGAGAGAGGTTGAGAGAGAGAGAGAGAGAGAGAGAGAGAGAGATGTCTATGCCGGCTCTGGTGGCTCAGTGGAGGAAGCCGTCCGCTGCAGGGGCCTGTGTTCAACCTCATGGTCACAGTTTTTTTTGTTGCTCTAGCCCCGCCCCCTCCCGCACTGACCCCGCCCCCACCGGTGCGGCCCTCGGACACAAACCACACTGTAAATTTGGCCCCCGAGAGAAATTTTGTGAGTACCCATGCCATAAAGTGTGGATCAAAAGGGATGGCAAAGTGGTCAGACCAAGCATGGGGGATAGGTTCCCCCACCCTCATACGAGGGTCATTAGATAAGACACCGTCCAGGATATGGCCTGCTATATTGGTGGGCTTTCTGACTAATTGAGAGAAACCACAGCCACTCAAGGTTTCAAAAATCATTGAGAATCTTTACATTGGGTATTGTCTAAATGAAAGTTAAAATCCCCCAAGAGCGTGAGACTAGATCTTTCACAGTAGGGTTCTAATAGCCTGCTAAATTCCTGGCTAAAGGAAACCCTAGAGCCCGGTTGCCTATAGCATAGGATGCCCGAGAAGCTTTCCGTTGGGTGTAAGTTGATTAAAAAATAAAAGGTCTGGTAGAGATCAGGAGGAGCGGACAAAGCATGAGTGCGGCAGATCAACGTTTCTTTATAAGGAATACCCACACCCCTGCCCCGCCGCCCTAGCCTGTCCATCTTGGCAAGGGCGTACCCATTAGGGATAGCGTCTACAAGGTCAGGGCCAGAGGCGTCCGTAGCCCAGCTTTCAGTTATGAACACCCAGGTAGGCTTCCTTGCTGACACAAAGACTCTAAAAGCAACCTTATTTTTTTAAATCGGGGATCTTGCATTAATGAGATAGTCCTGCGCACTCTGTTCTTTAGAAGGCAGCCTGATTACATTTTTATCAGGAATAATGTTATCGACCTGCTTAAAAGAAACATTACATCCTCTGCAAGCGAACTGCCGCTTTTTAGCTAAAAACTCCGGGTACAGAGAATGATGACAAGGGGCTCATTCTGACCAAAGGTCTAGCAGTGCCTTTCTTGAATGATGTATCCAACCCGGCTGGTCAGGAATGGACAGGGCAGCATCTCCGGCATTTGGCACCGACTTGGCGCAGACAGGCTTGCTTTTGGCACGTCCGCTGCGTGCCGAGCCGGCCATGCCTATTAAATAGTCTAAGGGACTAGAGCGCTAAACTCCCCTGGCTCCGCCCCCTAACGACCAGAAATGTGCCTGGATGTACGCCAGCGCCCTCCACAACAAACGGGAAGCTAGGAAGGCACTGGAAAGGGAGACAAGCCCCCCCGAGAGGTAAGCGGGAGTGAGGCTCGAGCCAAAGTGAGCAATGCAGCAGAAAAGTACCAAGGAGCATTGAAAGATTTCCCAAAGTTTAATGTTAGAAAGTTAATTAATAAAAACAGTTCAATTGCAAAATAACATCAGCAGTTACATGGAAGCTGCACACGTCTGCTCAGGGGCCCATTGGTCCCGACCAGTACTCCCTTCAAATGCCCCAAAATCTAGTATTTAGGGGCAACCCTGAACCTTGCCTCCTCAGATTCGAGGAAGAAAAAAGAACCAAAGAGCCGTGCTGATCCAGGAAGGAAAGTACACCTACTGCTTTGGCGCCAGCCCTACCGGCTTGTCCCGATCTGCTTACAACAAAGAAACTTGCATGTTCAGCAGCACCCCCAGAGCCCGGAGGACCCGCCCTGCACTCACCTTAAAGACTCTGTGTCCCATGAGCACCAGATTTGCTCAAGTAAGACTCCAAGACAAGAATCTGGATTAATGTGACTCTGCGATTCTGCACGAATATATGTCGATATCCCGCAAACAAAAATCCTGCATACCATCACTCCGCATTTTTAACAACGCGGGACAATTACTCCGCAAACCCATCATTGCGCAAACTTTTATCCCGCATATGACTTTATCACGCATGCCATTACAACGCAAATGCATGTGTGGTGAAGTCATGTACTTTGCAAAAGTACTTTATAAAAAAATGTATATATATATGTGTGTGTATATATATATATATGTGTGTATATATATGTGTCTGTATATATGTGTGTATATATATGTGTCTGTATATATGTGTGTATATATATGTGTCTGTATATATGTGTGTATATATATATATATATGTGTCTGTATATATGTGTGTATATATATGTGTCTGTATATATGTGTCTATATATATATATATATATATGTCTATATATATATATATATATATATCTATGTGTGTGTCTATATGTGTGTCTATATGTGTGTCTATATGTGTGTCTATATGTGTGTCTATATGTGTGTCTATATGTGTGTGTCTGTGTGTGTATATATATGTGTGTGTATATGTGTGTGTGTGTATATATATTACCTACTGGCGGTCGCCAGTAGGTATATATAGTTAGGATTTTTTCTCTATGGGTTTTTTGAAAATTCTATGTCTAATAACTTTGGCGTTTGTGGACGGAATTGGCTGAAATTTTCAGGAAAATGGCACATTTTGTTTCTGAGCAGCCCCTGAAAATTGGGGGGGGGTTCGTCCAGGGGGGGTCGAGAAAAAAGGGGGGTCCCAAAACGTGTTTTTAACATTGAGTTTTCCATAGGGCGGTTGGCCTCACTTTTAGCCCGAACGGCTGAATGGATTTGCACGAAACTTGGCAAAATTGTAGGGACTGGTAGCCCGATGTGCCTTTTGTAGGTCTCAACATATGTGCTCCAGTGGATTTTGAGAAATTAACGTTTAAAAAAAGATATATATCTGTAACAGCGGACCGGGCAGCGCTTCAGTTCGCGTACTTTTCGCGCAACGGAGCTTTGTGAAGCGAAGCTGATTGGTTCTCCGGCGTCTGTCAACATTCCAAACAGTCCGTAGCGGCCGCCATCTTGTCTCTCGGTAGGATCGAGAGAAAAGAGGAGGCGAAAGGGAAGGGGCAAATGACGATAAGGGGGCATAGTAGATCCTCCCTGACCTCTTAAGTTTGATGTACCATTTTGCCAAGTTTGGTGTAATTCCGTTCAGCCATTCAGGCTGTAGACGTATCTAAATGTCAATAATCGAACGGCTGAATGGATTTGCACGAAACTTGGCAAAATATTAGGGACTGGTAGCCCGATGTGCCTTTGCTAGGTCTCAATATATGTGCTCCAGTGGATTTTGAGAAATTAACGTTCAAAAAAAGATATATATCTGTAACAGCGCTCTGCTTCGCGTACTTTTCGCGTTACGGAGCTTTGCGAAGCTGATTGGTTCTCCGGCGTCTGTCAACATTCCAAACAGTCCGTAGCGGCCGCCATCTTGTCTCTCGGTAGGATCGAGAGACAAGAGGAGGCCAAAGCGAAGGGGGAAATGACCATAAGGGGGCATAGTAGATCCTTCCTGACCTCTTAGGTTTGATGTACCATTTTGCCAAGTTTGGTGTAATTCCGTTCAGCCATTCAGGCTGTAGACGTATGTAAATGTCCTATGGAAAATTGCATGGGGAAAACACATTTGAAAGTGTTGAAATTTAGAACCAATTAAAATGTTACTTTGGTTTTGTATTTGTGTGTGATGAAAGTTAATTGGTTATGTATATATGTCAAATGAGAGGAAACCACAGCCATTTTGTGATACTACTGTCTGAGGTACATTTGTGAGGAATTTTTGGTGGTGAATTTCTGGTGTTTGATTTACACAGTACTAACACTTCTCCTACTTTTAAAAAGGTGAGTTGTTAATTTGTAAGGGGAACTATGTTGTACACTTGAAGATAATTTAAAAAATGTTTTCTGTTATTTATTTGCAGTCCTTTCTGTTATACTAAATACTTGATAAAGTTAGTTTTATATTATGTATTACTAAAAACGATAAATGAAAGTGATTATTTTTTTCTGCAATTTACAGCAAGCAATTTCAAAATAAAATGGCTCACAATGAAGAGACCGTGGCAATTTCTTTTGAATTGTCCACTACATTGATTGAAATTGAGAGCACCAATAATGAAATATTGTCACATGGAGGAGATGACTTGTATGATTCCATTAGATTGATTGAAATGGACAGCACCAATAATGAAATATTGTCACAAGGAGGAGATGACTTGAATGATTCCACTACATTGATTGAAATTGAGAGCACCAATAATGAAATATTGTCACAAGGAGGAGATGACTTGTATGATTCCATTAGATTGATTGAAATGGACAGCACCAATAATGAAATATTGTCACAAGGAGGAGATGACTTGAATGATTCCACTACATTGATTGAAATTGAGAGCACCAATAATGAAATATTGTCACGAGGAGATGACTTGAATGATTCCACTACATTGATTGAAATTGACAGCACCAATAATGAAATATTGTCACAAGGAGGAGATGACTTGAATGATTCCACTACATTGATTGAAATTGACAGCACCAATAATGAAATATTGTCACAAGGAGGAGATGACTTGAATGATTCCACTACATTGATTGAAATTGACAGCACCAATAATGAAATATTGTCACAAGGAGGAGATGACTTGAATGATTTTTTTGATCAATCTGTTGATGGCGAATTTATCGAATGTTTGGAGACCATAGAGTTACAAGAATCATCATTGCAGACTTTTCATGAGGAAATTGCTGATGAGGACATGTTACTAGTTCTTTCAAATTTAGAAAATTCTGAAGAATAAATTTATATTTAGAAATCAAAAATTGTTTGAGACATTATTCATTTTTATTTTTAATTTATGAGGTTGTAGCGAAGTGATTGTAGTATAAAATGAGACTTATAGTATAGAGTGCAACATTTTTATGTTACATGGTAAGTTTACTCATATTTACTTCCCTTCTGCCACTATATTATCTCCAATGTGTATTTGACATCTCTTCTTCATCTCCGGCCTCCTTTCTCTCACTGTGTGTCTCCGATGCATCTTATCGCTGCTATTTTGTGTAATTACAGAAGAGAGTAAAATAAAATAGTTCGGAACGTGAAAAGGGGGCAAAGTAGAGTACCCCTCACCCCGTAGGCCTTTTCAGGCGGTCCCAAAAGGATCAGTTTCTGCTTTCCTGAGAGATTATGGTATGAGTTCCATATACCACAATAATTTGCATTACAACATGCAAGATATCTATCTCCTATTACCAACTTTTGGAGATATTCGCGCTAAGCGCGAATATCTCCAAAATGTTATACCTGCCCTGAGCAGTTCTTAGCCATGTTATCCAATGGGAGGTGGATAACATGGCTAAGAGCATTAGCTCGGTAATGCATGAATATCGCTGACTTTTTAGCGATATTCATGCATTGCGGCCGTTTTTTTATCGCATTTGCGATAAACCTTGATAATAGCAAGGTTTATCTTCGATAATTTCTGACGATGCTTAGCGGTAAAAAATTCGTTGGTAAGCATCGTTAGCGATAAATATCGCTTAACTTTGGTAATATGCACCAACGTCTGTTAACGTTCGATTCGAAGGAAATGAGGAAGTGTTGAAAAACATTGTTTGCGCCATCTTGCCTTTTTTGAAATGCCACACTTTTGTGGTGCACGGCAGCCATTTTAGATGCCTTGACCAGACCCACTCTCTGCACGCTGTCGATTCGTAGCATGGCTCCCCACCCTCGCAAGCATCTTCCCCAGGCACTGGTCACCCCCGCTCTCTGTCTTATGCATGGGCAATAAACCTCCCCCCATCTGCGCTGCTCTTCCCTGAGAATCACACTCTGTGCCCGCCCGACACCTCCCTTTCGCCCTATTCACTACCGCACCCTCTGACACTCCTCTTCCTCTGTGTTCGATTGTCCAGGCTATCAGCTAGCCCTGCAGATGTAGTTTATGGCTCCAGCTGTAAAGAATCACCCCTCTTTAAAGGAGTTATAGTAGATCAAGGCCCACACCCGATGAGATCCGTCACACCACACGTGTTCCTACTATCTGAAAACCATCCTGTATTGTGATTGGGGAGGGGACCGAGCCTGAAGCGGAAGATTCCAGGAATGACTCTTTGTACATCAAAGTTTTTACAATTATGTGTCACATTAAAAATATATAGCACTCCAACAAAGTAGTAGGAATATAAAACTTTAATAACATATAAATATATACAACAAAACAAAAACAGTAAAAACATTTAAACAACGAAGAGACCGTGGCAATTTCTTTTGAATTCCTGATGAGGACATGTTACTAGTTCTTTCAAATTATGAAAATTCAGAAGATGTTGCCTGGGGGTGGGTCGTCAGTAGCAGTCTGTTGTGCGAATAGTTCCAAGGCAGCAGAACGCGCTGAAATCTAGATGGCACGAAAGTGATGTCTAGTAAGTTGCCGCCCAGCAAATAACGGCGTGGGGCGCCGCGGGGGTGAGTGAGTCCAGTAGGCACCACAGCTATTCTTACCGGCATTGCAGAATTACTGCTGGGGACAATGCCTGTGCTGTAGCAGGGTCACAGCAGAAACAAAAAGGATTCTGTTGAAGATGTTGTTGGTTTTCAATTTGAAAACAGTTCTGGTGTCAATTGCTATGCTAATGTAGTGGTTAATGTTTTGTTTTCTCTAGAAAATGTAAAAGAGGGGGAGGCAGTCCAAAGTTCCGTTAAAAGGGCAAAGGAAAGGATCGGTGGTTTGAACTATCAGTCAAAAAGGGGAGGGGGTGCAACAATTTTTCCTACCGGGTCACACTGTGCTTTCACCGGAACTGAGGTCTGCAGGATTCTAGTAATTCAAAGTGAGGCTGGCGCCAGCATGGGAGCGTCGACGTCCCGCGGATACAGTTTCGTCACTCCACGGGCGATCATGGCAGTCATTCCCCATCGGGGGTGTCTGCGGGGGTCGGAGACTCCCGCGGCTCCTGTAGAATCTTCAAGGTCGTGGAGGACTACGGTGGTGGAGTCAACCAGTGACCGGGCCATTTCTTTATGCTGGGCCCGCTCTTGCCAGGTCGACCGCCATTTTGAGAGTTCGGTAGCTACTGGCGATCGCTGGGTCAAATGAGCGGACGGGCTCCACCCTGCCGGGCGAGACGTTGCAGCATCGCCACAGTGGAAGAACCCTTTTCCGGGCGCTTGGAGCGCCGAGGGTGCAGGTGGGAAGCCTCCACTGGGGAGGCGGGAGAGGCCTGTTCGCATCGTCTCTCCCTCCCAGTGCACCCCACGGCGTCTCGCTTGAGATTTGTTATGGCCGGACCAGGCGATGAGGACGAGGGGGGGGGGGTCGGAGGCATGTGCAAGACATCCCCCCCCAGTGTTGTCGCAGCCATTATTCAAGAGAGAAGAAGTGTCCCGTCCGTCTTCGGGCCGGGCTTCCGGTGGATGGCGGCCGGACGCCCTTTGCTCTGGCCCCATGAACGGGTTCCTTGGCTCATCGGCTGCAGCCGGATCCCGTCGGCCTCGGCCCCCCGACCGTTGGTGGCCGGACCGGAAGAGCATCTGGCGGGACTACCTGCAACTCTCAAGGGCCACCGCGGCCGGACTGGGAGAGAGAGGGGAGGGTCGAGGAGACATTCCCCCCCCCTGTAACTCTTCAGCGTTGTAAAGGCAATCCCCTGGCCGGGTCCCGCTGGCCTCGGCCTCTCCTCCGGCTACACCCTACGTTAGGATCTCCTGGCCGAGGCGTGGCAGCAGGATCCGCCTTATATGGGCTGCTCCCGGCTGGGCGTAGCCGCAACCCTGCCCCACCTTGGAAGTTTCCAGAGTGGGGGCGGATGTTCTACTGACTTGCATTTTCCCTAGTCTATCGATTTTTTTGGCGTGGCAGGCGGTGGGACAGCGAGGGGTGATTTGGTTTCTCTTACTGTTTTTCTGGTCTCTCACCACTGGCATATTTCTAACGTTTTCTTGTTTCTAGGACATTAATAGGTTTTATCATTACGTTATGTTATCGTTTCTTTGTTCGTTGTTTAATAAAAGTTTATGTTCATCAGTGGCCTACTGATTTTCGTTTTCCTATTCTTTTCTTTCCAGGTTGTTTCATGCTAAAGTTTCTGTTAACAGGATACAGTGATCACTTCGTTATTATTGCATATGTCCTTTTCACTAGGGGTGCTCTCTGGTCGGGCCAGATGACGTATCTCTAGTAAATGGTCCGGGTGAAACAGGTGCATCAATCAGTGGGGAGTAGATAGGCATGACAGATTACAACGGGGGAGAAAGGTCCGCATTACGTACCCTTTCACTATTTGCAAAGATTTTCCTACGTATATTTGCAAACAGGGAATACCTCCAAAAAGAACCAATTCCCAAACAGTCAATGTTTGGGGAAACAATCAATCAATGAGGAACGAAATAGGCACGACGTGTTAAAGGTTTGCGTTACCTACCCTTCACTATCTGCAAAGGGAGAGAGAATATTCCTATTCTTCCTCGTTTGCAGGCAGAGAAGATTCTTAAGAGAACCAACTTCGAACAATTCAATGCTCGATTCAAACAATCAAGAAGGGGTACTGTGAACACAAATGAACGCCGCTTATGTACATACACATTGGTATTATCAACAGGTTGTTCCTAATGTTTCTATTTTAGGGAGGTCAAAAAGAGATCCCATTAGTGGCCTACTGATTTTGCTCGATTCCTTTTCTTTTTTTACACGATTTTTCGCTATCTGCAAAGACTAAACAGAGTATTGCGACTCTGTGCTTGTTTGTAAATAGAGAATGAACCAAAGAGAACAATCAATCAAATGGAGAGAGAAGCAGGCACGACGGATTACAACGGGGGCAAAGGCCTGCGTTAACTACCCTTCACTATCTGCAAAGAGAGAGTACTCCTAATAGAAATGAGGGGTGGGGGGAAGCATTCAAAGCAGATCAGTGTGCATAAACACGAAAATGTTTTTACTTACCACGTACTTGACATTCGACAGATTATGATATTTGCTATTAAAAAACAATTGAAATTCACTGAAAAAACCATAGGTTATAGACCATATATAGTTAGGAATTAGCATTTAAAAAACCTTATTTTACTCACACAAAACCATTGAAATTCCATATATAGTTAGTTGCACTAACTATATATCGCGCACCCGCAATCCACTGCTGATCATGTCACATATTACATCATTCATGACATGGTCAGTGACATCACTGATGACATCACTGATGACATCTCAAATGACATCACTGATGACATCACTGATGACATCTCATTTGACATCATTCTTGTGCTAATACGATAAACCTCTTCAGACTCTAATATAACCTTAGATACACTCAGTGTATACAGACACTCACACACTGCCACTCATCCATGGAGTTACTCACACACCCAGTCAGTCATGCAAAGAAACAATCTCACCTCCATTTCTTCAACTATACAGTTAAACACACCTTACTTATTGAAACATATACTAACGCATATTTACTCTCTTATACAATCCCTGATACAAGTTCACAATGATCGATACAACCACTCACTCATTCAGTGGCTCTCATGCACAGTTATTTATATATGCCAACTCTCACATGTACTGTGTTTTACATATGTATTTAGTATGACATGTAGCATTGAGATATCCATTCACTCATCAATACACTCATGCACACAGTCAACTGCCCATGTAGCTGTTTCCACATGCACTCTTGAACTCATACACCTAGTGAATAAACTGCTCACACATCTATGCACAGTCACACACCTTACAGCCACCCCCACACAAACTCAATCTCCCATAGAAATACTTGGGCAACCAATTAATAACACATATAGCCTCTCGTATAGCTAATGATCAACACATGCAGCAGTTTACATCACAACAGACATAATGATGCACAAATTAAGACAGTTTAGTCACTAACCCATGCATTCAGTGAGACATATTTAATCACTCACTCATACAGTCAGTCACGCACCTACTAAATCCTTCATCCAGACACTTATACATCCACTCATTCTTCAATATGTAAGACATATTTTAACTTTACAGAAACATACAGTCACTGGATGTTGTCATCAGTGATGTCATCAGTGATGTCATTTGAGATGTCATCAGTGATGTCATCAGTGATGTCACTGACCATGTCATGAATGATGTAATATGTGACATGATCAGCAGTGGATTGCGGGTGCGCGATATATAGTTAGTGCAACTAACTATATATGGAATTTCAATGGTTTTGTGTGAGTAAAATAAGGTTTTTTAAATGCTAATTCCTAACTATATATGGTCTATAACCTATGGTTTTTTCAGTGAATATATATATATATTTTTTTTTTTAAATAACTTTATTTTAATATTTATTTTTATATATATATATATTAATGTTAAATATATATTTTTATATATGTGTGTGTATATATATATATATATATATATATATATATATATATATATATTTTTTTTTTCGGAGTTTTATATAGCGCGAACTAGAACCGAATCAGTTATCAGAGCGCTTTACATAGCACCAGTTAAGTTACATGAGGACACACTTTCATTTTTTAGGCACGGGGAGATTAAGTGATTTGCCCAGAATCACAGGGGGTTTTTGGCGTCGTTACCGAGACTCGAACCCAGATCCCCAGGTCCGAAGTCGAGCGCCTCTCCCCAAATATCCTAGTCATTGCCTAGGATATTTATTATATTAAATACACAAACCATTTATAATGCATTAGTGCCCCACGTGGCCTGCAAACCAAATTTAAAATGCATTAGCAGAAAGCAAATAGACTATAATGATGGATACAATGTGTTTGCCAATCTAATAAAGGCTGATAGCCTGACAAGGCCATAGTTTACCGACAGGGGAGTCTGTAATCCTATCATCATTCCTTTCGCAGCCTCGCCCTCTCCTCCGCACCCTATTTACCCCCGTTCCTCTCCCAATCGCTGTGGTACAAGTGACAATGATCTATCCACAGCCTGCGGTCACTGTCGGTGAGCACTGCTTAGTCACTGACCTCAGAAAAAGATTCCCCACAATACAGTTAGGATTCCCTTCATCTAAACAAGTGGTGACAGTATTTAATCTTCTAAAAGCAAACGGAATGTTTAACTCGCCCGCAGTCCTAACAAAATGCGTATTTGTGGCACTTGCAATGTGGTTAAGTGTAAATGGCACCACTGCTTGTGGCTTTTTGCCTAAGTGGGGCTGTAGTTAAGCCTTTCGTGCTCAAAGACTGAGGAAGCAAATCTGAGCCTGTCATACAATTCCAGACCAAAGCAAGGAAACCTCATCTCTCAAAGGTGTACGTCACTTCCTTTCATCGATTCTAGAGCTGTGCCAATCTGTTTCCACTGTGATTTCCACTGCTGTCACTACTGTGGCCCTGGAAGCATGCTGATGCATGTATGGATAGGAAGGTAGGCTGGTTACTATGACAACTGTAATTAGGAAGGGGTGTTACCTGGATAATTACAGAAAAAATTGATCTTTGTTCATGAAATTGGGACGCACTAGAGGACTTTTGCCCGCATTCCTCTATTCTTGCCATTGTTTTCCTCTGCCTGCTGGGTTCCGGGCTGACATTCGTGCCCCTGCTGCCTTTGAGGAGACTTCCAAGCCGCAGTCACCGACGCCATACCCTGGTGGGACTCGCTGTCCAAGGGTACACTGCAGCACCAGCATTAGAATCAGCTGCCGCTGGGGGAGGCCTGGTCATCGTGCTTTAAAGCGCTGCCTCGAACCCCGCAGTGCAGTACACGCCTGGGCTAAGGGCGGACCCGTCTGAGTCCGTCGGAGACCGGACGAGGCCGGGCTGGCCCACCCCTCTAAACCTGTTCATACTGCAAGGGATGCATTTTTTAAACGGAACCCACCGGCTGCATAAGTGAAGGGCAACCGCCATCATCTTAGTCGCCAGGATTCCAGAGTTGAGAGGGGAATGCCATCCAGAGGTTGGGACCACAGGTCTATAAGATCTAGTAGCTTCTGCTCGGCACATGCCTTTGACACCATGCAGTGCGTCAGGAGGCAGTACTTGAGCGCCCTTAACGCTAGGAAGAGGCTGGGCAGGGCCACCCCTCCTTTTTTTTGGGCCAGATTGGAGCACCGTGCAGGTACTGTCAGTTCTGGGAACTATTTGCTTTTAACTTGAGATGGTGATATGGCCAAGGAGTGATTGACCACCTGTATACCCTAGGCCTTGTGGCCCACACTGACTATACAAATTTAAACATTTGAGGACGATATTGCTTGTGTAGATAGAACTTTTTACTTCCAAAGCACATTTTAGTGTCTTTGAGGTGTTCAATTACACAGCTGTAATGCTAATACGTTTACGTATATGTTTTTAAATATCGTCCTGAGGAACATTTTAAAACTGTGAATTGTATAGATTTATGTGTTTCCTTTTTTTTTTTATTGTACATGATCTAACACTGCACTAGTAACTTTATTCTTACTGGCAAATCTGTACTGTAGTAGGGAGTTGCCTAAATAATCCCTAAAACGCTCATAATTCAGTTAAAATGAGTAGGCGGAATTTAATTCCGGGGAAAAGCGTGGTAGGAACTTTAGACACCTTTTTAACGAAATTATACTAACTGAGCGCAGGTTATCACTGGAGCCTCTTAACTCGCATGGCAAGCTTTCTATCACTCCTGCTCTCACCGAAGCTCTGACGGCTGTAAACCAGGATATGCCGCTAGACCGGTTGAGTCAATCTTTACTTGCTGACCCAGTAACACCGAATATTTCAGTTTCCTCTACATCTGTGGAGCAGGAACCCAGCCCAGTTAAATCTAAATTGAGATCTTGAGGGCAGAAAGCAAAAGCAAAAACCAATCGCCCCAATAATTCCCCTGTTGCAACAAGGAAGACTCGGGGAGCCTTGAAGCCAAAAAAAACCATACTGGGCACAAAGGGAAGGACTGAGGTGGTTGTTCCCTCTACATGGTGAGTGAGATTGTTGGCAAAACTCGTGAGATTCACTTGTGAGGTTCCTAGTTTAATTAGCTTCACCGTGTAGCATGGTTCTATGCATTTAATGTACATATGCTGGTGTTTCAAAAAGGTGCTTTTTGTCACTGCGATTCAGAAATAGATGCTGTGTGGCCAATATATATTTTTGGTATTCCCCTTCTGTGTTTTTTGACATTCACAATTGTCCCTAGAATGGGTGTGCGTGCGGATGGAACTCCCACCCATGGGTGAATACTGCAGCTATAGAAAGCTTGCAATTTGGTTTAGGTGAATAACTAATATGCTCAGCTTTAGTAGTGAATTCTGCCCATCAGGTACTATCTGCTCTGATCAATTCGGATGTATTATCATTGGTTGGAGCGCTTTGGTATATTGAGTTTGTGAAGTGTAGCTTGGTGTGTATTGCCTGCCGTTAGTTTCTCTTGTGGTGCAGAGAAGAGAGCAATTTTGATAGTGGTTTCTGCTAAACCAGAACTCATATCTACCAAATGTGTAGAATGTCTGAGGTTTTAAAAGAGAAAGAGCCACCCAACATTATACTGTGTGGCATTGAGATGCCTCGTTCATCCCGCCTCTCCCTCTCAGCTCAACCGTTATTGCAGGTCCCGGCTGGTTTCAACTCCCTTGTGCACCAATGGCTCATCCAGCCCTCCCAGTCAAATATTCAGGCACCGGTGCCTGTTGCAACTTCACATGGAGTGTGGTTATCCACTCAGTTCCAATTGTCATTGGAGAGCGAATATGTCGTAATCTGTGGCTTGCTTTCTAGTGCTCAACGAATGGGCAAGTACAATACTCCAAACTCACAAGCACCAACTTTATCCCAGAGAAGGAAATCTGGCAGTGGTCATGAAACATTAGTGCTCTTTGGCAACAAGGCTAGTTCTAGTATCTGGAGTATGTATTATGCATCAACACTCAAACACAAACTACAATTCCCATGTGCTCACTGAACTGTTTGGAAATGCGGCCACCATTTTGAAATTGTTGGATACAGGTTTTTTCATGATTCACAGCATGCAATATATATATATATATATATATATATATATATATACACACAAACGAAGGTTGCCCTCTGTGGAAAGGCCACACCCAGGGAGCTCAGACCTCCTTCGTGAGGACCGCCGTTGAGCCAGTCTCCCCCTCCAAACAAGCGTCAAACATGTTTCGGACAGCAAAGTCCTTGATCACTGGCAAATGAGGGACGGACAACAGCCAGTAGTGGGACAAGCCTCTTTATTTGAATTAAGTCCCGCCCTAGTGGGCGTAGAGGTCTCGCCTGGTGGGCGTGTGCAATGTTGCACGCTGGTTAATGTAGTCCCGCAAAAAATTATCAATTTATTTTTTTTTTGTTACATTTTTTTAATTACCCGAAGGGGTCTCCAAACCGGTCCTGGAGGGCCGGATCCATGCCAGATTTTTAAAATAACTACATGTATCTCAATGGGGATATCCAAAAAATCTGGCATGGATCTGGCCCTCCAGGACCGGTTTGGAGACCCAGTTTACACCCTAAAAACTAATCCCTCCCTGGTCCCTTTAAGTACCCCTGCACCCCATAATCCTAACCTACCCTTACTCCTTAAAAAACCCCAGCACCCTTGAACACTAACCCATCCTGAACCCTAAAAATACACCCTGCACCCCAAAACTATCCCTGAACCCTAAAAATGCCCCTATACCTAAAAACTTTAATGCCCTCTAAATCCTCAATAAACCTTATCACCCCAAAACACTAACCCATCCTGAACCCTACAAATACACCCTGCACCCCAAAACCCAAATATACCCCTGAACCCTAAAAATGCCCCTGTACCCCAAAACTTTAATACCCTCTAAATCCTCAATAAACCGTAACTCCCCAAAACACTAACCAACCCTGAACACCTATTATACAACCTGCACCCCAAAACCCAAACCTATCCCTGAACCCTAAAAATACCCCTGTACCCCAAACATTAATACTCTCTAAACCCTTAAATAAACCTCATCACCCCAAAACACAAACCCATCCTGAACCCTAAAAATACACCCCACACCCCAAAACCCAAACCTATTCCTGAACCCTAAATATGCCCCGTACCCCAAAACCCATAACCCACCCTAAACATGCCCTTGTACCCCAAAACTTTAATACCCTCTAAACCCTCAATCAACCTTATCACCCCTAAACCCAAACCTATATCTGAACCCTAAAAATCCACCTTGTACCCTAAAACCCAAACTTATCCCTGAACCCTTAAAATACCCCATCACCCCAAAACTTATACCTCAGAACCCCAAAACATATACCCCTACACCCATACTTACCTTATCCTAACATATAAAAAAAAATCTGAAAGAAACATGTTAGTGTTAGATTCCTTACCTTAGAATATCCCCAGGCATCAGACTGGATCCGGAAAGTTTTTGTCAGCAGTACCCTTGCGCGTCGGTAGACGTCGTCTGCGGCTCCGCGTCCGGCGTCGTGATCGCCGGGATGACGTCGTCGGAGTACTTAGACGACGCCCTCGCGCGCTGACAACAGCAAGCGCAGATCCGGGAAGAGCAGTACTTTTAGTCATTTTTTGACTAACTTTTTGAACTATTTTGGATCTCTTTTTCGAGTCGACTTCGACTCCTGGTGCCGTAGGGATGCCTGGCTTCAAGCCGTGCGACGCCTGTCACCACCTGATGTCGGTGACCGACCCCCACTTCGGTATCTCTACTGCCTCTGGGCCGACCACGACGACAAGTCAAGACGACAAGACTGCCGGGCTTTGATGTCGAAAGCTAGGCGTGAGTGGTCCCGCAAGCTACTCGAGCTCCGGCAGTCGACTCCGCGCCGCTCGAGGTCCTGGTCGAGGAGGAAGTATAGGGACCGGTCGTGGAGCCGCAGTCGTCGCTCGACGAGTCATCGTCGGGCTCCAAGTCCTCTTGTAAGTCAAGGCACTCCAAGAAGAAGTCGAAGAAACGTTATCGCTCTTCTGACTCCGCTCGCGCGATGCGGCCGAGTGTTCAGGTGACACCGCCCATGCGGTACCGTCTGAGCTTCAAGCGCCACCTCCAGGCCCATACCCTCCGATCCATGGCCTGCGAGCGATGCCGGAGGAGATTCGTGACTTCCTCATTGCCATGAGGACTCACTTCCCTCTGTTGAGGCCTGCTGGTGCGCCTTCGGGTCCCGCAGGCCCGACTGGTGGCCTCGGCCCCGGCGCTGTCCGGTGCTTCGGCCCCGGCGCCGTCAGCCCTCGTGGGATCCGTGCCCGGATCCCAGTCGACGCTAGTTGATCTTACGACTCCTCCGCTGGCGCCCACTCCATTGGCGTCGCTCCCGGCGCCGTCCTCTGACTACGTCGACCCCGGTTTCACCCCCGGTCCGGGTCCGGCCTCGGACCGGCATCGGTGGGTGAGGCCTTCACCTAAGACTCGGCTCCGTCATTTCAGCCTGTATACCAGGACACAGATGAAAGGGAGGACTGGGAGGAGTTTAAAGACCCTCTGGCACAACAGTGCCAGTTGAGCCAGGACTGGGCATGAGGTAACGGGTTTTTAGGAACCCGTTTGGTGCCAGGGGATAACACCCGAAGACCTCTGAGTTCTCCCTGTTCGGACCACAGAAACACGGAGTCTTCTAGTCGAGTCAGAGATCGAGTTTTATTGATAGCTACCAAGTAACAGGTGTCCTAGAAGCACGACAAACACGGGTCATGTGTTCTCAGGAGACTGTTCGTTTTTACAGAACCAGCCTTCTCCTTATATACAGAAATAATAGCTGCAAGCAAGAATTCTTGAGTTTATGATATGGCTATACACATATTTCTACAATAATACGAAAGAGCGAAGTCATGTAGGCAAGCCCGTATTTTAGACGTCCAATGCATGATAGATTACTCAGCCAAGCCCGGAACTCCCATCAGATATCGATGAAACCCCAATAAAGGAAGGCACCTCCTAGTCATAAAACTGGCCATAAACGGGGAACAGGACAGGTGTGTGTTTGTAGAAAGCATGGTTTGTATGTAGTGAATGGTTTGAGGAATGTTATGTATCGATGCTATCGCATTTGGCCACTGGGCGAGGGGCTGCCCAAACAGGTTTGGCTAGAGGCAATGGAGTCAGTTGGGACAGGTCAGGGGGAAGTCAGGGAAGGAGGACGTGTCCTTTTAGATCAAGCTCCACCTTTAATTGACTTATCATGAGGGCAAGACGTAAGATGGATGCCGTTCACAAAATGGAGTCTAAGGGGTAGGGACGGAAACTACGATTTGGGGGTATTGGCGACCCTCGATTATGATGCAAATGCATGGGAATGATGCCCTAATCATTATCGGTTCGCTAACACCAAATTCGTCATGGTACGTTGATATTTTGTGACACGGGTATTGGACCTCGATATCGGGATAATAACAGGGTCCAGATTTTCAGAACCACAGACCCTCCTTTTGCCCTTATGTAAGGCAATAATTCATATTAATCGGAGTCCAAATCTGTATGAAGGAATTCGTGGAGATGCTGCTGTAACATCATTCTGTTGCACAGTTCATTTCCTGACACAGGCTTCCGTACACATGACGTAGCACAGAGGCCACATAGTGCAGGAGCGCACTGTATAAACAGGCAGAACATAAACAGAAGTGCTAAGATCATCCCAATGAAGATCAGGGTTTTCCATCCCCATGTAGCGATCAGTTCCCAGAACCACCCTAGTAAGGACCAATCTCCTTTTTCCACGTGGAGGGAATCAGATATTTCGTGTAGTTTAGAGATGGCTTGGTATACTGTCGGTGCGTTATCAGGGATGAAAATGCAACAACTGGATTGGATCACTCTACACACACCACCACGATCGGCGAGTATGATATCTAGGGCAACTCGGTTCTGAAGGGTCATAAGTCGATCCGACTGAAGTTCGGTCGTCAAATTTCCAAGGGCTCCGGCCGTTGTAGTCACGGCGGATTCAACTATCCTCGATAACTGGCGAATATTCCTGCTGTTTACCATAGGCCCCCAAAGTGGCAGAAAACCCTTTGCGAAGTCAGCGAATTCCTGACCCGCGGTGTCGTCTTTACTCACGACACCTCTAGCTGTCCTTGTCCGATGGTAATCTGCTCTGGCCGTGTAAGTGGGAGGCAGCAGAAATGCGATAAAGCATGTACCTGAGAAGTCAGGGGGCAACCATGTGTAAGCTTGGTCATGGCAGACGAAGTACGTGCCTTTGGCTGCTAATAATATAGGGGAAGTTCGGGAAGCGAACACATATGTTTCCGCGCATATACTCTTCCCTAATTGAGCTTTGGGATCCCTGCCGATACCCTGTAAACATAAGTGACCTCGGTTGGGTACTATCCAAACTGGGCGGGATTTCTTTGCTGTCTGGCTCTTACTCAGGTAGACCCCATATTTGGTTACGTTCCAACGAGTGTACGGAGTGAATTCATCTTTGGGAATCGTAATATAGGTGTCGAACTCTCTACTCATATTTCTTATCCCTGCTATTAGTGCCTTGTTACTGGAATCACTTTCAGTAGAACGTGTCGGGTATGGTTCTAGGGCGAATAGGAACATGGTCTGGAAAGCCCATAGAGAACCATAATAACTGAAAGGCAGGATGAAATATGGGATACCCTTATCCGTCGTGTGTGGCATGAGTCCACATATCCAACAGTTCGATGTGTTCATGATGGACTGGTGTTGGTGTAGGAGTTGAATAAATGAGTTATTTACAAATTCGAGTCTTCTGGCAGATTCGTGTTCAGGTAGAGGGTGAAAGTAGTGTGGAGAGATAGTAGGAGGAGGCTGTGGCTGGGTGACATTCGAAAACGTAACTTTAAACACGAATAGAGTATAACCAGTCAAAAACATCGTTATGCTACACAACATTAAAATACATGTTATCAGAAACTTTCTTTTGGCCAGTACAGTGCATAATTGTCTTTCAAAGTTTGGGAGTCTGGTAGGTCTCTTTACCCTAGGAAACTCCATCCTCTAGTTGCTGCCCGCGGCGGTAGACTGATTCTGCCAGGGAGCGCGCTCTGCTCAGTCCGGGGTAACTCCCGTGGACCAACCAGAACCGTGGACCTAAAACTTCCCAGTTGCACTCCCCAGACTTCAACCGCGACCCTAGCAGCAGAACCGGATGGCGGTTCGAAAATCAAAAATGAGCACGTTTCCTGAGAGCGAGAGAGCTGAAAAATCAAAAATAGTTCTTGGGGGAACGGAAAATCACATTCGTTTGTGTGTCTTTTTATTAGTCTCTTTGTCTTGACCTTAGATTATAC
This sequence comes from Lissotriton helveticus, assembly GCF_964261635.1. Taxonomy (NCBI): domain Eukaryota; kingdom Metazoa; phylum Chordata; class Amphibia; order Caudata; family Salamandridae; genus Lissotriton; species Lissotriton helveticus. The sequence continues at coordinate 546,072,468 of NC_136059.1, read as the reverse complement.
TGTTCTTTCCCAGGTACGGTGTGGTCTTCAAACAATGTCTCAGGTTCGGTAGTGTCCAACTACATAGACTGTGGCACAAATCCTTGTAAAATATGATCACTCTCCTTTTCAGTACCAGTTTCTTTTAAACGTGCATCGCTGAAAGGGATGAAGCGAGGTATGGATTCTGTCTCGGAGTCGGCAATTCCTTCGTTGACCCACCGGTCGTATGGAAGGGGCAGAGGGACCCGTTTACAATGGGTCCCGTGCACCCAGTTCTCTTTGCCGTCCACCCGAACCGCTGACCTCGTGTAAAGAAGTACCAGGTAAGGTCCGGTCCACCTCGGCTGTCCGTTGTTGGTGCGCTGTAAGTTCCGCACCAAAACCCACGTGCTGGGTGTGATGGAGTGACCTGGATCGTCAGAGGCTGGTGGAGAGGAACTGTGAACCTGTTGGTGTAAAACACGCAATTTAGTTGTCAATTCGCACAAATAGTCAAGCAGTACGGGGTGCTCTATTTCACGGAGTTTCTTTGGTCTTGGCACGCTCCAGACGTTGGCTGGGCGGCCAAACACGATCTCGTGGGGGCTAAGCCCTAATCTGGAATGGACGGTCATCCTAGTTGACAAGAGTGCTAGGGGCAAGGCGTCAGGCCATTTAAGACCTGTACTGGCTTGGATTTTGGCTAATTTGAGCTTTAAAGTGCCGTTGTAGCACTCTACCAATCCAGCTGATTGGGGGTGATTCGCAGAGTGGAATTTTTGCTGTATGCCTAAACATTCACACACTCTCTTCATCACGCGTCCTACGAATTCACTTCCATTATCACTCCAGACAATTCTAGGCATGCCAAACCTCGGGAAGAACTCTTTGACAAGGGCTTTGGCGGTTGACAAGGCAGTGTTGTCTTTAAGGGGGTACGCTTCCACCCACCTGGAGAAAGCGCAAACAACAACGAGCACATACTTCAGATTGTTGCATCTCTCCATGTGAATGAAATCGAGCTGCAAAACCTCGAACGGATACGTTGAAGGCGCAAAATGACCAGGTGGAGTTGGGGTTCCCCTACCGGGATTGTACTTCAAACACACCATACAGTTTCTGACCACATTCTCTGCATATTTCGGGATATTGCTATTTTGCCATACTTGGGCCAATATTTTACAGATTCCTCTCGAACTGATGTGTGCAAATCCGTGAGCCATTGTTACTACTGCAAGTACATAGGCGTTAGGCAATAACCATCGCTGGTGTTCTGACAATTCGACCCAACAACCATTCGTGTCTAATCTACCCTTACTGTCTCTCCATTCATTCACCTCTTTCTCAGTTGCCTCGGCTTGTATAGATTTCACGCTTTCAATGGTGTCCTCACACATTCCTACATCAGTAATCCATCTAGCGGGACCTACAACATACATCCGACTCATTGTGTTCCTTGCAGTCTCTTTCGCAACCTCGTCTGCAAATGCATTCCCGCGGCCAACATCATCCTGAATCTTTTTGTGTGCACTACATTTTATAATGGCAACTTGTAGTGGCAAGGTCAGTGACTGGAGGAGCTCATTAACTAGCTGACCATGTTGTATCTTTGCACCATGTGACGTAAGAAACCCACGTTCACGCCACAATCTCCCAAAACTGTGAGCCACACCAAAGGCGTATTGGCTGTCAGTGTACACATTCACTCGTTTTCCTTTCGCTAACACACATGCTCTGGTAAGCGCAACTATCTCTGCAGCTTGTGCAGAATTATGGGAAATGCGCGCAGTCTCTATAATGGTGTGTAATGTCGTTACGGCATATGCTGCAGTCGTATCACCATTCGGCAGCTTGAAACATGAACCATCAACCCATAAAGTATCATTGCGTTCAGGAAGGGGAGTGTCCTGTAAGTCTACTCTCCCTTTTGTCTCTTCTTCTGTCCTAAAGCAGCAGTCATGTTTATCAATCTCGTCTGTTCCTGTCGGAATGGGTAATAACGTTGCGGGATTCAGTGTATCGCACCTCTTTATGTGGATGTGACTTGCTAGCAACGTAAGTTTGTAACTGGATAGTCGAGCGCTAGTAAGGTGTTGTGTCTTCGTCCTGTTTAGTAAAATGTCTACTGCATGCGGGACCATAACGATCAGAGTATTATTCATGACTAATCCAGCGGACTGTCGAATGCAGACAGCTGCTGCGGCGGTAGCCCTCAGACAACTTGGTAGGGCTTTAGCCACAGGGTCTAGAGTTGCCGAAAAATACGCGCATGGGCGCTGTCTGTCCCCAAAATGTTGTGTTAAAACTGATAATGCGCAACCTTCCTTCTCGTGGACATATAATGTAAAAGGCTTACTGTAGTTGGGGTTTCCCAACACAGGAGCCGAACATAATGCATCACGCAACTTGTGAAAACTCGTCTGCCAATCTTCAGACCAAGGCATAGGACTTGGCGTGTCTTTACAGAGTAGTGTCAGCAAGGGTTTAGCTAGTAGTGAGAAATTCGGTATCCATTGTCTACAGTACGATGTAATGCCCAAGAAGGCTCGAACCTCTCTCTGTGTCCTTGGGGCACTTAGTTCTGCGATTGCCTGTATTCTTTCTGGTGTCAGTCTCCTTCCCTCCTTCGACAAGATGTGACCTAAGTAGGTTACTTCTTGTCGGCAAAATTGTAGTTTGGAAAGAGAGACTTTGTGCTTCATGTCACATAAGTGATGCAATAATAACGTAGCTTTCTTGCAAATCTCTTCAGTGTCTGCAGCGATCAGTAGATCGTCTACATACTGAATCAGAGTTGAACCATTTGGTAGAACAATCGTGTCTAGTTGTGTTTTCAGGGCCTGACTGAATATTGATGGGCTTTCGCAGTAGCCTTGAGGAGCGCACTTGAAGCGGAAACTTCGTCCTCCTAAATTAAATCCGAAAATATCTCTACTCTCCTCAGCAAGCAGGATACTGAAGAAAGCGTTCTTCAGGTCAATCACCGAAAACCAATTTGCTGAAGCTGGAACCATCGTCAATAAAGCAGTAATGTCGGGGACAACTGGAAACTGTGGGATAACTATCTTGTTTACTTCTCTGAGGTCGATCACGAACCTATACACAGGGGGTTGTGAAGGATCAGTACGTTTTAAGACGGGCAAAACTGGACTGTTACAAACTTTTCCTGTTGTTTCTTCGATGTCGTCTTTGTCAATCAGATCATAAACAATCGTCAATAACGCCTTTTCACATTCGCTAGATATCTTGTATTGGGGAATACGTGGCAACCTAACGTTGGCTTTCAAAGTTATGACATATGGTGCTATCGCCAAACGACCTACATCATTAGAACCATTTGCCCAGAGTGCATCAGGAAGACACGACAATTCAGTTGCAATATTTTCTTTCGACACATATATTGGAGAAATGACTTTCTTACCGAAAGTAAGTTGTACTCCTAATGGTGAACAGTACAAAGTCGCATATAACCTTTTTAGCAAATCTAATCCTAACAAATTTTCACCACAACCTGTTGTAAGAATGAGGGGTGCCTCTAATTCGCATGGGCCAATAGAAAGAGATACAGGACTGGAGATCGGGTTTCTAACAGGGGCGCCAGAGAAACCTACTGAGACATTCATTTCGCCAGACAAAGGTGCGCCAGGAAGTTTCGAGTGCATGATAGAACTTTTTGTAGCACCAGTATCCAGCAGAAATGGCTCTGACACTCCTGAGGCTATTACCTCTACATAAGGTCCATTCTGATCTACTGGAACTGAAACAACTCCCTCTCTTTGTCCATGGCTGTCCTAGCAATCGTTACCCTCGTATTCACGTTCGGTGTAATAGTCGTCAGCATAGTACTGAGCTGACCTGGTCGACGCATTATTCTGTTGGTCGAAGCTGTTCATCGAATTCTGAGGCGTAAAAGAAGTTGTATTCTGCGTGGAATTTCCACGGCCCCTACCTCTAGGGGCATGTTGAACACCTCTTCCCCTTACACCCGAAGCACCGCTCAAACGTCGCGCAAGGGCCGGACAATTACTTTTAAAGTGACCCTCTTCCTTGCAATATGCGCATTGATTCGGGCCATAAGCAATACGCTGGTGGGAAAACTCGTTTCCTTGCGCGTTTCTCGAATACTGATGTTGCGGTTGATGACTGGGCTGACTAGCCGTACGAGGCGGATAAGCTTGCTGGAGAAGAACTTTAGTTTTTAAATCTTTTGTCTTTCTGTCTACTTTATCTAGCTCGTCTTTGCGCCTATTTTCATAGTACTGGGCTGTAGCTAAAATTTGAGCTGACGTAGAGACAGCCCAAGCACTCTCTGAATCTTTCAATTTATTACATAGTTCAGGTATTAAATTATGTACGAACTTGTCTACAAACAATCTTTGGCCACCCTCGGTAGCCATGTCCTGACCACTATGATCGGTGAAAGTCTCCTCGAATCTTGTGAAAAAGTCAGACACATTCTCATCTTTCTTCTGCTTGCATGCAGATAGCTTGTCCCAGTTTACGCGTACTTCAGGCATTATTGTTTTCATGTATGCAATAATTCTACCGGGAAGTTCAGCTATTAACGGCTCAGGTTTAGAACCACCAATTTGTCTAGCATCTATAGCGGCAATGTTCGCCCATGAGTCGCCTAGTTCTTGGGCATGGTACGTATGGCGTATTTTGCTCCATAGAGGATGTGGAACAACGTTCCCGAACAACATGTCTATGTCCGCTAAATTCATTATACATGAGCTTGCAGTTTGCGATAACTCCTTATAATACCCAGTCGCGTTTTTACGAGGATCAGGCAATGTCTGCTTGAGCGCCAAGACTTCGGATCGTTTCCAGGGGACATGTACCCATACATGCTGGAAATGAGGCAGAATTGGCGGTACTACATTTGCATCGCCTTCCCTCCAAACCGGAGGAACCTCTCTCATGGGGTACTGCCTCGCTCTTTTCCTATCTGATACGTCGTCTTCGTACAATGATCTAGAGACGTTTCCTTTACTCCTATAAGAGAGTAATAACTCTATCGCTTTCTCAACATCTCTGCCTGTAATCATACCTTCGTGGAACTTAAAGCGTGTACGCCATAGTTCGTTCATTGTGTATGTGGGATCATTTGTCTCCAAATCTTCGCCTAGATATACACACATTTCTTCGAATACGTATCTCTGAGTGGGTGCATTCCATTGACGGAAAACTTCCATAACAGACTGAACATCATATCGAACAGTATCCGTAATCCATTTACGGGCTAGTTCATTTAGCACTTTTCTTTCCTCGTAATCAGGCAGTTGACTACGTAACTGTCTATTTTCTGTTTTAGGGGTCGTCTTAGGCGACCCGAAGAAAGGTGAAAGCAGACCAGTGACGGTACCTGCCACTCTTTGTCTAATAGAAGGAGAAGCTTGCGGAGGAGCAAGTGCATCGGAAAAAACAGGCTGAGGCAAAGAAGAAGTAGAGGCAATAGTAGAGGAAGTTGAAGTAGTAGCAGACGTGGTATCATAGACAATAGCTGGAGCTGTAGGCAAAGTCGTAGAAGTAGATGGGGTAGGTAGTAAAGATGGCGGCCCTTGAGAAGGCTGCGCCGGAGAAGTAGGAACCAGCTGAACAGTAGCTGGCGTGTGTGCAAAAGCTGTGTTTCGTGCGCCGGGGCGTGGTATAGAAAAACGCTTTGGCGTTGTAGTAGCGTCTAACGCATACGGTGGAGGTGAGCTTAATAAGTGGGACATTAATTGATCTTTCTCGGATCTTTCCTCTTGACCTTGTCCTTTATTTGGTAACATCGGGTAGCATTTATCTACTGCTAGTTTCTTGCTCCTAAGTATTTGTTCGCTTTCTTGCTCTTCCTCGTTATCCCTGTATGCAACGGCAGCTTGTACCATCGACATACCTCTTTTATTCTTTTTCGCTAACTTTATTTCTTTCTGTTTGGCTTCTTTGCGCCATAAGCGAAAAGAGTCAAACATCGCCGGCCGGGCTTTTCTCTTAAATAATTTGACCTCTAGGTTATCTAATATTTCTGAGTCGAAACTACCATATTGGGGCCATTTTAAAACACCATCCTTGCGGGTGTATTTTATCCACACTTCATTATACGTGATAGGACCTACGCCGTGCTTCACGTAGAGCTCATATGTTGGAGTTCCAATCGGAGGAACCGGACAGGAATCCTCTAATCGGGAGTCCTTACTATAACCAAGACAAAACAAGTTTCCAAGTCTGCTAAAACCAGGCATCTTTGCACACTAGTCTAGCTTCAAACTTCAAAGGATTATCTGTAACGATATTTCTCGTGAATACACAAGTCCTTCGGCTTTGGGGCTTGCAAGTACCAAATCAAGGCGTATCTCAAGGATACCAAAAACTAAGGACTGGGAGACGCTCCACTTATACTTAACTGAAGTATTTGAAGATCGGTGACGTCGCTAGAAGACTCGTCTATCGTTTCGCTCTACCAAGGATCACTGGGTCCAAAACAAGGCGATAGTCAGGGCAGCAGTCCTTCGTAGCCGTCGGGACGCGGGGAACCTCGCAGCAAAGACCTTCGGAACCACGTCGACATACAGGGGTCGCTGAAGTGGCTGGCCGTCCTCCGGAATTTTCACACGAAGCTCCTCACGAACATCTGGCTTGGACCGTCGCCGCTTGATACCGCCCGAGTTGGGCGCCAACTGAGGTAACGGGTTTTTAGGAACCCGTTTGGTGCCAGGGGATAACTCTCGAAGACCCCTGAGTTCTCCCTGTTCCGGACCACAGAAACACGGAGTCTTCTAGTCGAGTCAGAGATCAAGTTTTATTGGTAGCTACCAAGTAACAGGTGTCCTAGAAGCACGACAAACACGGGTCATGTGTTCTCAGGAGACTGTTCGTTTTTACAGAACCAGCCTTCTCCTTATATACAGAAATAATAGCTGCAAGCAAGAATTCTTGAGTTTATGATATGGCTATACACATATTTCTACAATAATACGAAAGAGCGAAGTCATGTAGGCAAGCCCGTATTTTAGACGTCCAATGCATGATAGATTACTCAGCCAAGCCCGGAACTCCAATCAGATATCGATGAAACCCCAATAAAGGAAGGCACCTCCTAGTCATAAAACTGGCCATAAACGGGGAACAGGACAGGTGTGTGTTTGTAGAAAGCATGGTTTGTATGTAGTGAATGGTTTGAGGAATGTTATGTATCGATGCTATCGCATTTGGCCACTGGGCGAGGGGCTGCCCAAACAGGTTTGGCTAGAGGCAATGGAGTCAGTTGGGACAGGTCAGGGGGAAGTCAGGGAAGGAGGACGTGTCCTTTTAGATCAAGCTCGACCTTTAATTGACTTATCATGAGGGCAAGACGTAAGATGGATGCCGTTCACAAAATGGAGTCTAAGGGGTAGGGACGGAAACTACGATTTGGGGGTATTGGAGACCCTCGATTATGATGCAAATGCATGGGAATGATGCCCTAATCATTATCGGTTCGCTAACACCAAATTCGTCATGGTACGTTGATATTTTGTGACAAGGGTATTGGACCTCGATATCGGGATAATAACAGGGTCCAGATTTTCAGAACCACAGGCAGATGAGCTAGGGGAGACCAGTGATTTGGACACTTCGCCCGACACTGGATTAATCTCTCCTCCCTCCGTGGCTGCGGAGGAGGGTGCTACCTATGGTGTGGTGTTGCGCAGGGTGGCCAAGGCCTTGGCTCTTGAGCTCCCTACTGCGGCCGTGAGGACTAACTTCCTCACTGAAGTGCTTCAGCCGCTAGTAAGCTCCTCGGAGCCTCTGCTGCGGTTCAATGACGCACTCACTGACGTTCTGATGGGCACCTGGTCCAAGCCCTCCACTGTGCCCCCTGTGGATTGGAACATGGCCCGATGCCACAGCCCGGCTCCGGGCGACCCTAGCTTTCTGTCTGTGCACCCCACCCCCGAGAGCCTGGTCATCCAGGGGTATACGTCCCAGACCGCATTCCCGACCGCTCCCCCGGATCGGGAATCCAAAAGCTTTGATCAGTTTGGCAAGAAACTGTTCTCCTCACTAAGTTTGGGGTTGCGGTCTATCAACACTGCTTGCCTTTTGGGCTGTTCAACCCTCTCCCTGTTGGACACGGTTGCGAACGTGCTGCCCCAGTGCCCGGAGGAGGCCCGGGCCTGGCTCGCCCAAGCCCTTGCAGAGGGGCGAGATGCGGCACGTTATTCTATCAGGTGTGGACTGGATCCACGGACTCGCTGTGAAGGGCGATTTCCACGACGGTGGTGGTTCGCCGCCACGCCTAGCTGAGGTTCGCCAACTTTTCGGGCGATGTCCAGGCCACGCTCATGGACATGCCTTTTGATGGCCGCCGCCCCTTTGGCGACAAAGCAGACAGTGCGCTTGAGCGTTTCAAGTACTCCAGGGCTACGGCCAAGTCCTTGGGCCTATCTGGCTTCTGCTTTTTGCCCCTTTCGTGGCCAAGAAAGGGGCACCCCCACACGTCCCGCAAGCCACAGGCCGCAGAACCAGCCTCAACGCGGCCGCAGAAGTGGGAACCGCCGTGGCCGTGGCGGGGAACAACGGGGGGCCAGTCCACAACCGCTCTTGCAGCATCTGCCTCAAAGCCTTCCTTGTCGGAGCTTTCAGGCCCATTCGACGCCAGTGGGGGGCAGGGACCGCCATCACCTCCTCCACTGGCGCTCCGTCACATCTTACAGGTGGGTGCTGCAAATCGTCCAAAGGGGCTACTCCCTCCCCTTCGAGGCGACCCCTCCAACCATGCCACCGCAGTATCACCGCATGTCGGGGGATCACTTGCAACTTGTGCAGGAGGAAGTTATGGCCCTCTTGGCCAAGGGGGCCATTAAGCGCGTTCCTGGGCCAGAAGTAGGACGTGGTTGCTGTTCCCACTATTTTCTGGTTCCCCAAGAAGGAGGCCTACGCCCTATCTTGGACCTCTGGAGCATCAGCGGCTTCCTCTGGAAGGAGAAGTTCAAGATGCTGACTTTAGCTCAGGTCATAGCCGCCCTGGACCCTGGAGACTGGATCGTAGCGTTGGACTTGCAGGACGCATATTTCCACATCCCCGTCCTGCCGGCCCACCGGCGCTACTTGCGGTTCACGGTAGGACACGCGCACTTTCAGTTTACCGTGCTCACCTTCTGCCTTACCAGCACCCCACAGGTGTTCACGAAAGTGATGGCGGTGGTCGCAGCTCATCTGCGCAGATCAGGGGTCTCAGTCTTCCCCCATCTCGATTGGTTGTTGAAGGCGGGCTCACCCCAAACAATCGTCTCCCACCTGCAGACTACGGCCGACCTCCTGCACTCGCTGGGGTTCTCCATCAACGTGCCTAAGTCACACCTGTGCCACTCTCAGAAGCTCCTTTTCATCGGAGCGGTTCTGGACTCGGCGCAGTTTCGGGTTTATCTCCCCGAACAGCGGGTTCCGGATATTCAGGCTCTGATTCCGATCTTTCAGCCTTTATCCCAAGTTTCGGTCAGATTGACGCAGCAGCTCCTGGGGCTGATGGCCTCCTGCATCCTTCTGGTGCATCGCGCCAGGCGGCGGATGCGGGCTCTGAAGTGGGACCTGAAATTTCAGTGGGCACAGCATCAGGGCAACCTGTCCGACCACGTCCTGATCTCGGCGGGCACTGCGAGTCATTTGCAGTGGTGGCTCACGAACCGCGATTGGGTCAGCGGCAGATCCCTCTCCCTACCCCAACCGGAGCACGTAATAGTGACGGATGCGTCCCTCCTGGGATGGAGGGGCCACATGGGAGAGGCAGAGATCAGAGGCCTCTGGTCTCCGGCAGAGTCCCGTCTCCATATCAACCTTCTGGAGCTGCGGGCGATCCGACTTGCACTGAAGGCATTCCTTCCCTCTGAGAAGTGTAGTGCAGGTGTTCACGGACAACACCACCGCCATGTGGTACTGCAACAAACAGGGCGGGGTGGGGTCATGGACCCTTTGTCAGGAGGCTCTGCGCCTCTGGACATGGCTGGAACACCAGGGCGTCACCCTGGTGGTTCAACACCTGGCAGGTTCCCTGAACGCCAGGGCGGAGGAACTCAGCCGCCGGTTCATGATGGATCACGAATGGCGTCTGAACTCGGACGTGGCGGAAGGTCTCTTTCAGCAGTGGGGAGAGCCCTGGTTAGATCTATTCGCCACCGAAGAGAACGCGCAATGTCATCAGTTCTGTGCGTTGGAATTTGCAATGCAGCGCTCGCTCGGCGATGCTTTTAGTTGCCAGTAGAGCTGTGGTCAGTTATACACCTTTCCGACTATACCACTTCTGCCCAGAGTGCTGAAGAAGATCAAGCGAGACCGGGCCCAAGTCATCCTTGTGCCTCCGGACTGGGCACGAAGATACAGGTATCCCGAGCTACTCAGCATGTCAGTCATTCCCCCGATTCGTCCGCCTCTTCAGGAGGACCTTCTGTCGCAGCAGCAGGGGATGGTCCTCCACCCGAACCTGGCCACCTACTTGCGTGGAGGTTGAGCAGCGGCAGTTGAGGACATTTGACTTGCCTCCTGAAGTCTCTGATGTGATTCTGGCAGCCAGGCGTCCCTCCACAAAAACGGTATACGCCTGCAGGCAGAACAAATTTGTGGCATAGTGCACAGCAATGGCTGTGGATCCACTCTCTGCCCCCTTTCAGAGGTTCTCCTCTTCCTTCTTCCTCTTGCCCAGCAGGGCTCTGCTCTGGGCACTATCAAAGGCTATCTCTCGGCCATTTCAGCCTTCCCTTTTCAAGTCCCCTGTTGTAAATAGATTCTTGAGAGGCATCACACAAATGTTTCCTCCTGTTCCCTTTGTGATACCTCAGTGGGACTTGAATCTTGTACTAACGTATCTGATGTGCTCTCCCTTTGAGCCACTTCATAACTGTCCTCTTCGTCTTCTGACTCTTAAAACTGCATTCTTGGTTGCCATCACCTCTGCCAGGAGAGTGAGTGAGCTCCAGGCTCTATCTTCTAAACCTCCTTTCCTTTCTGTCCATCTGGACAAAGTTGTTCTGAGGACTCGTCCTTCTTTCCTGCCCATGGTGGTCACAGCCTTTCATATTGGGCAGTCCATCACTTTGCCCACCTTCTTTCCGCCTCCTCATCCCTTGAAAGAGGAAGAGGCTCCACCGTCTGGACCCAAAACGTGCGCTCTCCTTCTATCTAGATCGCACACGCCAGTTCCGGGTGGACGACCAGCTCTTTGTTGGTTACGTGGGCGCTAAGAAGGGACGGGCGGTGCACAAGCAGACCATCTCTTGGTGGGTCGTCTTGTGCGTCAAGGTTTGCTACTCTTTGGCGAAAAAGGAGCCTCCTGTGGGGCTGCGTGCCCATTCCACTCGGGCCACGGCGGCTACTACTGCCCTGGGTCAGTGAGTCCCCTTGCAGGACATCTGTCAGGCAGCTACGTGGGCCGCGCTGCACACGTTTGCTAGACACTACTGTCTGGACAGCCAAGTCCGGAGAGATGGCCTTTTCGGCCATTCCGTTCTCCAGGACTTTGTGGTGTGATCTTGGATCGCATACCCACCACCGGGGTTAGTATTGCTGGGGTATCTATTCAAAGGTAAGGAATCTACCGCTAACCTGTTTCTTTCAGATGCACAAGTTACTTATCTTCGGTAACAATATATCTGTAAGAAACAGTAGTTAGTGTTAGATTGCTTACCGCCCCACCCATCCTCCCCGTTCTGCAAACCGATATCTAGGGTTAAGGACATCCCTTTCAGGGCCATAGTTTCATGGCACCAGTGTCGGTTTCTATCATGGCTTCGCGTTTCTGGCACGGAAAGCTGTGTACAGAACTGACTTCAGCGCGCGAGGGCGGCGTCTGAGTACTCCGACGTCATCCCGGTGATCACGACGCCGACGACGGACACGGAGCCGCAGGCGACGGCTACCGACGCGCAAGGGCACTGCTGACGAAAACTTTCCGGATCCAGTCTGACGCCTAGGGATATTCTAAGGTAAGGAATCTAACACTAACTAATGTTTTTTACAGATATATTGTTACTGAAGGTAAGTAACTTGTGCTTTACAATGAATTTCGTTGTAAATGTATGCGTGGTAAAAGCATATCAAATGTGATTCCATGCGTTATAATGGCATTGCGGAGGCATGGTAGATGTGTAATAAAAGTATGCAGAGTGATGGTATGCGGGAAGAAAGATTTGTGATAATGGGTGTTTACCATTCTGGACCACTCTGCACCCAACACCCACAGTCTGAGTTTGAGTGGCCCAACACTACGGGGAGGTCTCCCCAGCGATCCTGACTTAGGATCTGGTGATCCCTTACCTCCCTCAAGCTTCAAGAAGGTGCCTGCAGCCTCAACCTGAAGGATCCCCCCACCCCGAACACGACCAGAAATGGTAAGAAAACCCAACGCCAGAAAGACACCCCTACATCAGACGCCCCACAGCCTTGGGTGGCCCAACCGATGGTGTCCAGGCATCCCCCAAAATCTCAACTTATCTCTAGAGCCATTGGTCACCTTCAGGAAGTCTCCCTGCCTGAGCCTGCAGTAACTTCACTGAACCGAAGGTTGACCTAGAAAAGCACAGGTTCCCCGATGTCTTTTTAGCACCCTGCCACCCCAGTGCTGCTGATGATGCAGCTCCTGTGCTGGTCGTTGGCCTCTGCAGTGCAGACCTTAACCCCAGGAGCTTTGCTCCCACACCCGAGTGGGCTGCTCATAAGCAGACCCTAACCGAAGGCTCCTTTGGCCCCATTGGCTAACGATGGGCCCCTGCACTCTGCACTTGGCTGCCCCGGTGCCGCTGGTGGTGCAACTCGAGTGCCCATCTAGACAATGGGTAGCCTTGGTCCTAACCCCCAAAACTCTCACTCGTAGGTCGTGTATTTACCTGAAAACCGCGAATACTTTTTCTCCCATAGGAACCCATATTATGAGATTTTGGGCCTAAAATGTTCTAAGTGTTTAACTGAAGTTTGTATGGAGAAAAGATAACTAAACTGCAAAGTATAAAAAGTCTTACTTACCTTGTATTGTGAGATCCTAAGGTGTGGAATCTAGGCATACCACCCCCAGTACTCAAAATAATCTAAAAGTAACTGAAAAGTATTCTAAAAGTAATTATTGGTTAATGCAAACTGCTTTATGAATCAATACCAACCTGTAACTATTGCATGGCGCGCAGAGGTGCTGCTGCAAAAAAGTTCTGGATCCAGAACTTTTTTGCAGCAGCACCTCTGCGCGCCGGGGGACGGCGCCACACGACCCCGCCCTGATGTCGTCCTCATACTTGACATCAGCGAGGTCATGTAAGTCCCTCCCGGCACGCTGACGTCCGTTTCCTTCTTTTCCACATGCAACGCGGATCCGAAGTGAGCTCCTCTGACCTATTTTCAGGCCTAATGTTCGATGCCTCGCGTCGGCAACAGTGTGCGATGCCTTCAGGCTTTAAATCTTATAATTCCTGTTCACGGCAAATGTCCGCGACAGACCTCCATCTCATTTGTATGTGGTGTCTGGGCGAGCACCATGACTCCACAGACTGTGAAGCCTGCCAACGTCTAAAACCGAAGTCTCGGCGGGAGCGCCATATGAAGCTTCTATGGGCATGGCTGTCCTGGTCGGAGTCATCTCGCTCCCCGGCCTCGTCGTCGAATGCAGGTCCCTCCACTGTTCAGTTCCGCCGTTGATCGCCCTCTGGGGTCCGGGGCCATCGTAGTCCACTTGGTAAGTCAAGGCGCTTGTCGCCTAGGTCATCAACCGCACCTTCTTCTGTTGTCAGGGGTTTGGTTCCCAGAACTTTCCGGACGGGTGCTCCCGGCGGCCCCCCCCCCTCTATCCACCCTTTCTGGGTGTTGGGGCAACTCGGTCCCAAATGGAGGCCTATGCTACGGCCTTGCAGGCCTCCATTGGTTGCTCTCCCGTTCCTGGGACCTCCGCTTCTTGTGGGGTCTCCGACGGACTCGCCGGCCGGTCAGCCCCCGGCGCCAATTGAGCCCTTGCCTCCCAGGCGTCGTTAGGGCCCGGCTGGGTTCCCCTCTACGTTCCACTTGGGGTCGTTAGGGCGCAGCCCGCCCGGGTCCCCCTCTTCAACCCACGGCGCCTCTGCTGCGCTGCATAGCCCCGCTCCCTGTGGCGCGGCAGGTGGTTGTCCGTGCTCATAGCCCTGACTTGAGCACACCCCGGGCTTCCAGGCAGGCGGCTGCCTGTCCGGAGCCGGGGTCGGTGCTGTTCCGGCGCTGGAGGCTTGCCTCCTCAGCTCCGCCTCCGCTCCTTTCTCCGGAATCGGAGCCCACTCTGGATGAGGCAGAGCCGGCACCGGGGCGGCGCAGGAAGATTGCCTCGCCGACCCCGGCGACCTCTCCTTCTTCAGATGGGGAGCTTGTCATCGTTTCGGTGCCGGACGGCGCCGACTTGACGCCAGAGACTGCCGAGTAAGCATCTGACAAGGCACAATCGGCGCTGACACTTGTCGCTTCGACGCCGTGTCGACGCAGAGTTCTGGATCCTTCTATAGAGGCCTCTGTGGAGTTTCGGCGCCACCCTCCCGCCCAGCGTCGCCAGAGCTGGTGTTACCAATGCCCCCTTTGGAATTTGTGGAGCCTCCTCAGGAGCTCCCAGATCTGGCAGGCTGTTCGCCTCCCCAGGAGCCCGTCGGGATACTCATTCTTCCATGGGGCTCCCTTCCGTGGTGCATTAGGCGCACCCTCAGTGTCTCAGGAGGGTCAGCCTACAACTCTCCCCCACTGATGAGCTGTTTTCCCCTCCGCGGAGGGCTACCGAGGCTGGTGCGGCTTTTTTGAATATGCAACCCCCCTCTACCCGCTTGTCAGTGGACCCCTTGCTTGAGGTCCTCCACCATGGGTCCGGCAATGTGGAGCCGCTTTTGCCTTTTCAGGCTTCCCTTTACGATGCCCTCTTGGGTACTTGGGTTCGTCCTGCTTCAGGTGATCTGGTGGCTCGTTCTGACCACGTGATCCGGTCTGTCTTTTTGTGCACACTGATGCGCAGGGGTTTGTGTTGCAGACTGCCTTTCCTTCTCAGCCCCCCTCTAACGCTTCCTCCCTCTCGGGAGTCCAGGTGGCTTGAATCCTGGGGTAGGAATGTCTTTGCATCCACTAGTGCTGCCCTTCGGTCCTTTTATTTGTTTGTTTAAATTTGTTTATCAGGATGTTACATTTCTTATTGCTTCTTGACTTTTTACATAAGTCCAATGCATTAAAACACAATTACAGTTGGGTGTGGAGTACTTGTAATCGTAAGCATACATTATTACTACTTCACAATGTTATAACCATTTAGTCCGTAGTGAGAGACTATTGGGGAGGAGCCCTCCCGTGTTTTGTTAGCTTTTCAGCGATACTGTCTCGTGTTCGGATTGAACTTGCCACCACTGGGCGTGTGTGAAGTTTTCGCTGATGTGTAGTCTTCCCAATGTTATCATGTCTATTCTTGTCTGATTGTGTTCCCATCAAACTGTCATCGGAGTTATGTCCGCCAATGCGAATTTTCAACAATTGGGGTAAACTGTGGGGAAAGTGGGGGAGCTATTAGACTAAGAGTCAGTAGGATCGATTGTGTCAGTGGTATTGTTTCCTTTTTATGGTGTAGAGATGTGGTAGTACATTTGTGGAGGGAGGATCGGGAGTGTGGAACCTCATTCGCAAGGTCCCCTAGGTGTGACATCCACCCAGGGTTGGCTCTGGACTGGTGGGTCCTACTGAGGTGATTCTGTGTTGGATCTAGCAGGAGATAACGGCGGGGTCTGGGGTTGGGAGTCTGCCGGTGTCTCTGGCGGGTTTGTTTCATGTGTAAATGTATGTAATAATTGTGCCCATTCTAATGAGATAGGATGCTTGCGGATTCCCTTTACCTCTTCCTCTCTGAGCACCTCTTCCTTTGCTTTCCCCCATTTTTTCATAGCTCCTTTCCAGGCTGCTTCCAGGGGTCCTGTTGGGGCCCTCGAGTGCATAGCTATTACCCTTTTCGCTAAGAGGATGGCAAGAGACATAAAGCAGTACTGTACTTTTTTAGTCTTCTGCTTGCGGGAGATTCCGAGAGCACATGCTACCCACATAGACATAGTCGTGATGTTAGTCGTTGCCGTGAGTGTCTGGTGGACCATGTACCAGTAGTTTTGAATGGTGGGGCAGTCCCAGAACATGTTTGAAGTCCGCTTCAGAGGTTTGACATTGGGGGCATGCGAAGTATGTGTCTGGGCAGAACTGATGGAGACGGTGTGGCGTGAGGTAAGCTCTGTGGAGGACATTGAACTGTATGTTCAGAAACCGAATGTTCCTGGTGACCTTTTTGGGGTATTCTAAGGCTGTGTTCCATTCTATGTCATTGACCACCCTTTCTATTTCTGTTTCCCATTTTTGACGTAATGGCTGTAGGGAGGGGAGAATTAGTTCCCGGGCGGCTTTATAAAGCCACGTGACCAGATGTCGTCCTACACCCATGTGCAAAATGGTATTTATCACTTGGGTGTGTGGGAGGTTCCCCTTCGTTTGGATTCCAGTACCGGCGACTGCTGTCTATGAGTTGTCTGTGAGTTGAAAATTGTCCTGGTGGGAGGTCATATTGTTCAGTCATCTGGGCGTACGTTCTAAGTTGACCTTCCTTGAACAGGCTTTCTACCTCCGTGACTGCTAGGTCGGTCCATACTTGGAGAGTGCCTGCGGTGTAGTATTTCTCTTCTCTGGGAAAACCTACCAGCGGGAGTAGGGGTGAGTACGGAGGTCTACCCTTGGACATGCAATGTATTCTCCTCATACATGTGCAGGCTATGGACATCTGTAGTGGCCGGGTACGCATGGGCTTGGTGCCCTGTAATAACAGCCTATGGATTGCCGGCAGTGGTATGCGGCCCTCCGTAGTGGTGGTCACCCCTGTATGGCGCCCGCTGTCCAGTATGACAACCACTGTAGTTGGTCCTCCAGGAAGTATGCCTCAAATGATGGCGCTCCCAGTCCCCCTTCAGTCGTGGGTAGGTATAATGTTGACAGCGCCATCCTTCCCAGATCAGCTCGATGAGTAGGGTGTCTAGTTCCTTAAAGAATGTTCGTGGTGGTATACCTGGGAGGTTAGTGAAGTGGAAGAGTAGCCGAGGGACCATTATAATTTTTGCCAGTGCCACTCGTCATATAGGGGCTAGAGGCAACGTTTTTCAGAACCCCACCACCGATCGAATCCCTTCATACAGGTTCTTGGAGATATGATACAATCTCACTCCCAGATATCTGGACGCCTCAGCATTCCATGCGAGTGACTGAGTTCCGACCTGTATTTTGAATGGGGCCACGTGGGGGCTCAGCGGGTATATCACGGATTTCTCCCAGTTCACTTTGAGGCCTGAGGCTTCCGTGAAGTCTCTCAGTGCCCCCTAGATAGATGTTAGGTCTTGAGTAGTATCCCGGACATAAACTAAAGGTCATCTGCGTACAAAGACACGCAATGTACCGTGTCTGCCAGTGGAATATCCCATACCTCGCCCTCCCGTGCCAGACGTATCATCAGGGGCTCCACCGCTAAGGCGAACAGGAAGGGAGATAGCGGGCAACCCTGCCTGGTTCCCCTTTCTACTGCAAACGCTGGAGAGATATATTTACCTATTCTGACTCTGGAGGTGAGGCAGTGTAAAAGAGCTTTGTGTATGCTATCAGGATAGGTCCGATGTTGGTTTTGCTGAGTACCTCGAATAAGTACGGCCATAGTAGCGTGTCAAATGCCTTTTCGAGGTCTAGTATTAGGCAAGCCGCGTTGGGGAACTGCACACTCGTCCTGTCTTCTATGTGAAATAGTCTGCATAGGTTTTGCGATGTTACGTCGCGAGATGAAACCTCATTGGTCTGGGTGGATCAATGGTGTCAGGATTTGGTCGAACCATTATACTAATATTTTGCTCAGTATCTTGCAGTCTGCGCTGAGGAGGTTAATTGGTCTGTATGAAGAGGGGAGCGTTGGCTCTGTGGTTTTGGGAATGTGACTATGATCGATTCCCTAGGGGAGCTTGTAGTTCGCCTCTATCTAGTGCATCATTATACAAGGTGGCCATGTACGGGGTCAATTGGGCTGAGAAGGTGCTATAATATTAGAGTGGAAAGCCATCCATTCCAGGAGCTTTGTTCCGTGCTAGCGCCCTAATTGCTTGGGTTATATCAGCGGGTTTAATCCTCCTCTCCAATGTTTGTTTATCCGCCTGCGGAACTTTGGGCAGGGGTAATGAGTGCAGAAATCTAGTGGTTGCTTGAGGGTCGCCGTGTCTTGGGGCTTGATAAATGCTAGAATAATAGTTATGGAAGATATGCAAAATGTCTGGTTGTGAGCATCAGAGTATACCTGACTTGTCTCTTATCCTGGTGATTGGTTTTACCTCCGAGTCCTGTTTGGCGAGCCAGGTTAGTAGTGTCCCTCCTCTATTGCCCTCCCAGTGAACCCTGGAAGCGTACATCCTAAAATTATATTTACGGAGGTCCCTCAGCGTTTCCGCGAGATTTGTTTTGGCCGTCGCCACTTGTTCTGAGGTAGCGTCTCCTCTGTCCGCTTTTTTCGAGAGGTCTGCTAAGGTTTGTTCTGCCACTTGTAGTGACTTCTCTAATAATATGTGCACCCATACTAGTTGCTGTATGCAATGTCCCCTCGCTACCACTTTGCATGCATCCCATTCGATCAGCCGAGATGTTGCTGTTCCCGCGTTCAATGTGAAGTGTTCTTGAATGTGTTCCACGTGTTCTTGAAATGAAATGAAATGAAAAGATGCTTGCTAAAGCGCACTGCGGCCAAGCGGCTTCCTGCCTGAACACCTGGTCTGTGAGGCAGTCTCGCGGCAATTTCCAGGTGGTTATGGGGGGGGTGAGGCGGTCTCCTTCTAAGGGTCAGTATGTGTGCATCGTGATCCGATAGCCAAGTGTTACACTTTTGGAAGTAGGGTAGTGGAGCTTAAAAATCTATCTAGGCGCACTCATAGGTTATGCGGGATGGAGTGAAAAGAGTACAGTTTGGTGGTGGGGTTTCGTGCTCTCCACGCGTCTTTCAATGCCCAGTGTTTCACCCATATATTGAAAAGTTCTGTTTGCTTGTGCGCTGGTGAATGTGCGGGTGGTATCTGTCTAGGTTAGTGTCCAAGGTGCAATTGTAATCACCGTTGAGTATCTACGGGGTTAATGTGTGATGGTTAGCATTCCAGTGAGGCGACTCCATAATGTGGCTTGCTCTACATTGGGGGCCAATATACTCCCTATCATTATGGGTTGTCCTTCTAATAATCCCTCTATCACTGCATGTCGCCCTTCCTTATCTAATACTGTCGCCTGTTCATTAAAGGGAGTTCCAGGTCGAATGCAGACCAGAGTCCACCTGGCAAATGCTGAGCACGCTGTGGCGCAGATGGTACCCCTCCATTTTTTACGCAGGCATTCTACCTCTGTCGCTGTCAGATGTGTCTCTTGTAGGAGGGCTATGTGCGCTTGCCGCCTCTTTATATAGGCGTATACTGCAAAACGTTTGCTCGCTGTGTGCATACCCCGGACATTTAATGTGATGAGTTTTATGTCAGTGTTAGGGATTCTAGTGGTCATGGCAGCGGTTGCCTGAATAGAAGTCACTAATGCGTTGTTCTGTCATGCCGTCAAGACCCCTCCTGTTAGTATAGTCACCCTCCACGTACCTTGCATCGCCCCATCCATTCGCTCCTGTAGGGGTTCTAGGGAAATGATCAAAGAGGGGGAACATTAAACCAAACTTTGGGAAACATTCCCAACTTAAGGGACCTATCGCTCGAGACAACTAGTCCAAACTGTACATCTCGTACTGTCTCTAGTTTGTTACGTGAGGGGGTGGCTAGGCTTCGTTGTTGGGGGTCAAAGCCATAGCTGCCCGCTTCATGACGTAGAATTATAAATGCCTGCTGATGTCTTTATACCTCTTTTCCTACGTACAGGATGTCCTGTTGTAGAAGTCGCTGTGGGATGTTCTGGATACTGTCTCGGTGTACCCTCTTGTGCCATGCACGTGTGTGCCGATCAGATGGTGTGGTCTTGGGCGGGCCTACCTTCCTTTCATCTTTCCAGCCCTGCCTGATTTCAACGTGATCGTCATATCAGTGTGTCCGCTGTTCGTGGGGTCACAGCGGTGGTGTGACCGAGCCATCTCGGGAGGTTGGCGTATCGCTGATGTCCTCCTCTGATGTGAAGAGGTGTGGGCCCCTGTCTCCATCCGAGCTTTCCCCTGTCTGTTGTTTCACTGCCGCTGCTTGTAGTGCTCTCCTGTGCTCCACTATTATTTTTTCCAGGTCGGGGGAGCTCTTGGTGTTGAGGACCGACCGGTGGCTCATTTGCATGAGGGTGATCCGTTTATGCTGCTGTCACAGCCGACTGGGGGGGTCGTTGATTTTGTGTTTCTGCATTCGGTCACCTATCCTAGGTGTTGTTCCACCCAGTTCATCGCCTCTGCCGGATCCGTAAAGAAGTGTGTAGTCCTGTCGTGAGTGATCTTGAGGTGGGCTGGGAATAGGAGTGCATATTGTATGTTTTTTTTGGCGAAGGGTGCGTTTTACAGTGAGGAACGTGGCTCGTCGTCTCTGAACTGCTTGGGAGTAGTCCGGGAATAGCATCACTTGTTTGTCCTCAACTCTGAGTGTTCTCGCTTGCCTGGCTGCTCGTAGCACTGTATCCCTGTCTTGGTAATGGAGCAGTTTTAGTAAGAGCGGTCTGGGTGGAGATCCTGGAGGTGGCTTTCGGGACGGACCCCTATGCGCGCTCTCTACTGTGAAGTATGGCGTTAAGTCCTGCGCTTGGGTGAACGTTTTGATCCACGTTTCCACGTACTGTATAGGGTCAGTCCCCTCCATCCTCTCCGGCAGATTTAGAACTTGGATGTTGATCCGGCGGGGGCGTCCTTTCAGGTCATCTGTCTTGTGTTCTAGGAGCTTCACTTGGTCTGTAGTTCTTTGATGGCTTCCTGATGCGACTGGATTTGCGGTTCCACGGATTGTAGCGTTCTTTCCCCCTGTTTCACTTTATCCGCCAGTTTTCTGTGGTCATCCTGCAGTAAGTTGAGGTACTTGGCTAATTCACCAAATTTGCTCTCCATGGTCATACGGAAGTGCTCTATTGCCGCTAATACTTTGTTTAACTTGGCGGACATGGATTCCAAGTGTGGGGGCTCCCCCATCGGCTTCGCTTCTGAGGGGCCCGGGAGGGCTGTCGCACTGCGGCTGGCGTTGTGCCTGTTATCCGTTGTCGCCCCATGTCGCTTCGGTCGTATGTTAACCCGTTCCTGCGTTAGTGTATGCAGTGAAGTTTTAGTTCTCTATCAGGTGGCGACGCGATCCGCCTCCCCTTCCCTGTACTGTAGAGCGTTCTCTTTTTGTGGTATAGGGTCCCCTTAGTGTGTGCTCAATTTTTGATGATAACTGATGCTGGTTATAGCTGGAATTGTTCAGTGCTGGCCTGCTAAGATTTCATCCAGCGCTGCAGGGGTTTGGTTGTGCCAAACTTCACGAATGTGGCGTCGGGGAGGGTATTATAGTGGTGATGGTGGTGAGGTCTTCCCGCGGTTCTCCCCACTGTCTCCTGTCTCGGAATTGCTCCCAATCGTGCTGCTGGTGGAGGCGATCCTCTGCTCGGTTTCGAGCTGAAGGGTCCCACTAAGATGGGTGTTCGGCGCTTCAGTTCTTTGCTGCGCCCTGTGCCTCCCGGAACGACTCCGCGTATCTGGGGGCATCTAGTGGAGCCAGCAGCCTTCTGTGGGTGTCCCTCTACTGCGGCCCGTGCCCCCCCTCGGTTGATGTTTTTACGCTGCACTTTCGGGGCCCGAAATAGTGTTGCGAGAATCAGGCTTATCTCTTCTCCCAGCTCCCGTGATGATGCCCTCTGGATCTGGCTCCGTCTTCTCGCAGTCAAGGTGCCCACTTTGGTGATAGTCGAGGGTTGCCCGGCTGGGAAGAGGGGAGACCGGGGTGGTAGTCGCGGTGCCTGCTCCCTCCTTTCTTGGCAGTGTCTCGGGGGAGTCTCCCCCCTTGGTGCTATCTAGAGTTGCGTTCCCAGGTGTCTCTCGTCCCAGCGCTTCAGAAGTTGTCGAGGTGTTCTCCCCCTCAGTCATTACCAGCAAACGGGTCCCGCCATTTAGAGCTCGGCCGAGGACCGTCGCTCTGGTCTTGTTTCACTGCGGGCGCTCCGACTGGTCAGGAGTCGGGAGGTTGTCAGTACTCGCTCTCCCTCGTGGATAATGAGGACCTTTACCTGTGTTAAGGGGAACCCTCACCGAGTCGACTTTCCACAGCGGCCTCCCCACTGTGTTCTCTAGTTGCGCACCTTGCTTGTCTCCCTTGCCTCGGGTCCTGGCGCCGAACGAGGGGGTGAAGCGGATGACGCGTCCGGGCGGCCCAGGGTTCTTGGCTCCAGTATTCGGCTGTAGCGGGCCGCGGCAGGGTGTATATTGTTCCCGGTGCCTCCCTGATCTTACGGCTTATTATCACCAGGTACTCTCTGTGCCTCCTGGCTGTCTAGGACGCCAGCCCAGTCGTCCCCTCCACAGCGGTGCGTCAGCCACAGTTTTATTCGCTGGGTCGCGTGTTTGTTAGGCTTTTTGCAGCTAGCCGGTGTTAGCTGAAGGACAGCGCCATTTTGTGCTTATCCCGGGATCGGCGGACAGGTCTTGTTTCAAAGTAATTGAGCCAATTGTACCGTAGTTTTGAGCACAGCGGGGACGTCTGCGGGTGGGAGTACTGACTGTGTTGGGTTTTGGCGAGGTTTAGGTTTTTTTAGCGAGACAAAATCTGATTTGCCTGGGCAGCCGAGCGGAGCACTAGAAAGGTGCGTCCGCCATCTTGGCTGGCTTGGCCACATGCCTGCTGCCCTTCGGTCCTTAAATACCGTGTGTGTTTTAGGTCGGGCTACCTCTACCCTGTGGGACTCTGAAGAGTCCTTGCTTACTGCCACCTCCAAAGGTGCTTGCGTTGATCTCCTTCACTCCGTTTGGGATGGCAGCAACCTGGCCGAATTCACAATCCGTTCAGCCTTCGATACTGCGGATTCTATGGGCTGAGCCATGGCGAGTTCTGTTGCCTTAAGGCTTGGTTGCGAGATAGTATCTTCTCTGAAAATATCCGGGAACGTCTGGTTGATTTACCTTTTGATGCTCATGCTGAGTCGACGGTTCACCGGCTGCTGGCGGGCTTTCGTCCTCCCACTTAGGTCCTTTTAGGCCTGTTTTCTGTGTTACTTTTTCATTTCGCAACCCTTAAAATGGGCAGTGAGCCTTTAGATGCGCTCTGTGTTTAACATGTGCAGTGAGCCTTGCGTCTTCTTTTTTATGTGGTCAAGGGTGCTTACCCTTTTATTAGCATCACTTGGATGCGTTTTTTCTTTTCAGTTTGCTCTTGGCCTTCTGTAGCCGTGTTCCACAGGTTGCTGTGTCCTCTGCTTATGGTTTTCAGGCGGTGGCTCAGCTCGGTAATGTCATTACGGCCCGGAACTTAGTTCATGGGTTCGGTTCGTTGCTGCATTCTTTTGGCCTGTTTTTTTGCCCTAAGAGGTGTCTTCCCATTGTCCGAGGTATACATACTCCATGTGGGGTACTTGTACGCTATTATATAGCCTTGCTTATCTCACCTGGGCCTGGAGATCATGTGGGCTCCATGCGCCGATTGAAGGTCCGTTGTACGGTGTTCTATATTTTTCTTTGGTGCCATCTGCTTTCGCCATGGTCATCCACCTCTTTTGGAGGTTTCTTGGTCTCCTCTTCGCAAACGTCTCCTACCTGCTCTAAATGTGCTAGGTATAATCCGCCATTTACTTTGTCTACATACCGGTTGCTTTGGTTTCCTC
Source organism: Lissotriton helveticus (assembly GCF_964261635.1). NCBI lineage: Eukaryota > Metazoa > Chordata > Amphibia > Caudata > Salamandridae > Lissotriton > Lissotriton helveticus. Next base: position 546,048,726 of record NC_136059.1, on the reverse strand, counting down.
TTCCTATGTCGCCACCTCTTGTTGTGGTTGCAGAGTTTGACCCAATATCTCCATGTGTGGGGGAGCCTTTCAAGGTGGTTCCAAGTTGTCCATAGGTTCCTCTTGGCTTCCACTTCCTGGAGTACTTTTCCAATTGTCATATGCTCCTTTTTTGATGTTCACGCTGTACGTGTCTTCTGGAGTGTTGGTCTTTGATTCTGAGACTCTTTCCACCATTCATTCTCTTGGTGTTTTTGCCCTCTCCTTTCGGATACACCTACTCTTGTATAGCTCGCCTGTGGGACAGTTCTTCTGATGGCAGAGGTCATTGATTACAGTCTGTGAGTCTATATTGTGGTTGTCCCTCCCTTTGGCTTCATGCTGCCCGGTAGTGCACTCTTCTGTTCCTGCATAAGCCACTTTAAGGTCTCTATTGATGTTTGCCGGAGGCATATTTTACCTGCTTCAGGTTGATGCTATTGCCCCTTTTTACCCTTTTGGGGTTGGGTGTGCGCTTGGCGTGCTTCTTGTCCTGCTGGCTATTTTCAATGCATTGTTCGGGTTCTGGCTTTGCCTTTGGGCTTTTGCCACCGGCAATTTCGACTTCCTTTTATACCCTAGTCTGTTAGGCGCTGGTTGCATCCTTTCAAGTTCATTCCAAACTTGGGTTAATGCAGTTTTCGTGCGCCATTTTTAGCGGAGAGTGGTCTTTTTCTCTCTCTCCCTCTTTCTCTCTCTTCTGGAGATCATACCATTGTACCCGTCATTTTTCATACTGGTATGGTGTGGTGCCATTCTGGCATGTTGTAGGATATCTTCTATCCTGTGACTTCTGCTCGTCGAGCTGCTAGGGTTGCTGGGGGGCTGTTTTGCCACAGTGTTCCCCCCTTTATCCGTAACCATGTTGCCGGATCACAAGCCTGGCGTTTTTCGGTTGTTGCGTCGCAGACCCGCCTCCCTTTTGGGGTATGGCTCTGGGATCTATTCTAAGTTAGGGAATCTGCGGCTAGATGTCTCTATCAGATGTATGAGCTACTTACCTTCGGTACCGATGTATTTGGTAGAGACGTTGTCTAGCCGCAGATTCCTTAGCGCCTACCCAGCCTCCCCGTTCTGCGAGTACCTTATCTGGTAGTGTTCTCCGCTGGCCTCTACAGTTGCCATTGGGTTATATCTTCAGGGGGTTCAGGTTGTTGCACTCCCCTGGGTGCTTCCATATACAGTCAACCTCTGCTGAGGGACTTCTTTTCTGTTACATCGTGTCTTTGATTGACGGGAAGGTTCATTTTCCTTTCCAGTCCCTTCAGTCTGCTCTCCTGCCTCGGGGTCCTGGTCCCCTCGTGGTCATCCTCTTTGAGGGTCGATTATGCTCCATTTTCCTACCTCTGTTTTTGGAGGGGAAAGGCCAGTTTTCTCTTTCTTTCCTATAGTGGACTGTTGTTATTTCTGTGTTCCGTTCTTAGTGCCATGTGGAACTGTGCTGTTCACTATCAGTCTTTCTGTCTGTTGTGTTCTTTCCTTGTTGCACTCAGGAAGGGGCCTTCGTTTGGCTTGCGGGGCTCTTTCTCGCAGCCTCCACTTATATGTGTAGGCAGAGTCTAGTATGTCTTTAAGATGGTGCCTTCCACCATCTTCCTTCATTATTCATGGAATTTTAATTCCTCGCACACTGTTCCCATACTTTCACAGTTTTTAGTTTGTGGCACCGCGTTGTACAGCAGAAAAGTTTCTCTGAAGAAAACTGACGTCAGCGCGTAGGGAGGGACTTGTATGACCTCGCTGACGTCACGTACGAGGACAACGTCAGAGCGGGGTTGTGTACAATGATTACAACCACGTAATTCTAAGTCAAAGGTGCATAACGTAGTGTGACTGATAGTTGTTATACATCTAAGAATTTCCTATAGGGACTTTCTTTAGAATAGCTCTACGAATGCACCACTTAGAATATAAACAACGCAAGATGGAGACCACGATAGGCACATCGGTATCATACTTAAAAAGCCAACTCACCTCAAGACAATGTCTAGTCCCCATATTGCTGCACAGTTGTAGCAACCACCGAGACTTTGACTTCACATAGGCTGGGCAGAAGAAAAGTATGTGCATTTCAGTTTCCTCTGCTTGGTCACAGCCTGGACAATCTAGAGTATGTGTGCACTGCCACTTATTGGTAAATGATCGAAGCGGAAGCACCCCGTGTCTAAATTGGAGAAAGAGCTTCTTCGCTAGAAGCGGTTGAATATAATCTAGCGCCGGTTCTAGCCTATATTGCTGTTTTACTTCCAAGAACCTAGAAGTTAGGCAATCAAGCTTTGTCCCCCGCCATAATTGGGCCAATTTAAATTCTCTGTAGGTCTTGGGAGTGCCTTTCTGGGAATCTTAGGATAGCAGAAGTCCACATGTTTACCCTCCCCAGAGCCTGGCAAGTGTTCTAATATAGCCTGGGGTGTTTCTCCGCACCTTGTAGCCTCATAACATCCTTCAGCTCTTCTTTGTATTGGGCTACTTTGGGGGTACCCCAAAGGCATCGCCAATATAGGAGAGGTCTGGAAGAGGCTACATCTGCTATAGGGCTAATCCCAAGATCCATCCTGAGGGGTGTTAATGGAGAGCTAGTGGGGAGACCCAACAATTGACTGAGAAATGAATTCTGTGTCAATGATAAAGCGGTAGATGAACAGTGGCCCAGAATTATGGGGCCACTTGTAGAAACCCCATACAAGCCCCACCCTTGCCTGTGTCTTGCAAATTTCTGCCAGAGGCCCTAACACTTTGTGCGTGCTGCTCTTGTATACCTTTATAATACCTCTTGTAGACTGGGTCAGTTTTAGACTAGCTTTCTTTATTTGTAGCCCCCATTCAATTTTTTCAGTTAGTGTAATCTCTAAATATTCAAAAATAGACCCCCCTCTCTAGTGCCCTTCCATCTAGTCGGAGATTTGAGCAGTTCGTAGTGTTCGCAGTTCGTAGTGTTCACATTGAAAACCATATACTTGTTTTTTTGTAAATTGTTCTCAAATCCCCAGCTTCTACAAAAAGTGCTAACTACATCAAGAACCCTTTGCATGCCCATAGGAGATTTGGAAAGTAAAAGCGTATCATCGACAAACAGAAGTGCAGGAATTTTGCGGTTCGCTAACGTAGGTGCATTAATATCTTTTCCAGCCAGCAAGGATTCTATTAGGCGTTTATAAAAAGGGGAAAGCCTGTCGGGCCAGGACACATCCTTGGCACACCCCTCTACGGGGAAGAAAGTTCACCATTTTTGCCATATCTTTTTCGTGCATAATTATCTTAGTGAAGACGTTCAACTGGTAGCAGAGATACTCTGGAACTCCCAGGTCCAGAAGTATACCCCACAGTTGATCCCTCTGGTCTAGATCGAAAGCGGATTTAAGATCCACAAATGTGAGGTAGAGGCTGCTACCCTCTAAGACTACTGTTTTCCAGTGGATGAGTTGTAATCTAAATGATCAATAGTAGAGATCTTGGCCCTAAACCTTGCTTGTAGAGGTGTTAATACGTTATTCTCTTCTATCCAACATAGTAAACGCCCCAAAGTACGTGTGCAAATATTTTTGGGCTAACGTCTAAAAGACTTATGGGGCGATAGTTGGTTGGGTTGAGCGGTGAACCTTTTTTAGGGCTTGCAAGCGAAGCAAAAAACGCTTTTGCAGGGGTCTTAAAAATGGACCTGGAAATTCCACACAGCTCGTGCATGTTATTTCCTAGGTCCATTTTGATTGGGTTTTGAGTGCGTGTTGTTTTTAAACAGAACACGCAACACGCAATAGACCATAGACGGTCGCATAGCTCCGCCCATGGCCTATTGGTGTCCGTTACGTGCACCAAAGTCCATATGTCTTCAATTATCGTGCCGACACAGGCGCGATAATTGAAGTCATATGCCTGCAGTGGCGCGCGCGCGCACCACTCACGTTTTTTTTTTTTTTTACTTGCTTTCAGTGCTGCTTGTTTGTTTTTCAAGCGATCGCGAAAGTGAAAGCGATCGCTTTCTCTGCCGTTTGGTTCTTCTTTCTTGTTTGGTGTTGGTGCCGGCAGCTAGCATGAATCATTGGAGATAGCAGGTGAGTGCTTGTTAAAGTCTGTAGTAAGAACCTAAAGTGGGGGGAAGGAGGGGCGACGCAGGTGAATGCACCTCTGCATCTTTGAAATTACTGCGCCAGTTAAAATGTGCTCTCCTCCGCATTTACCGCTTCAGAAAAAATACACCACCCTCCAAGGGAAGACGAACTATACCTGCAGCTGCCCTTTACTAGCTGTCCGCGCTACTCACCAGCCTGCTGGCTCCATGCAAGCTGCAAATGTCGCAAAGCCCTTGGCTGCCTTTCCACCAATAGGGGCCATGACCCTCAACACTAGCGGGGCGTGGGCGGGAGGTGGGGGGGCGACAAACCCAGTCGGGGGCAAAGAGATCAATTAAAAAAATGTATACCCACCTTTCGCTCCACGTTTCCTTCTTTTTATATTTATTTATCACAATTACGTGGCTGACATCTCGAACAGATAACGTTTTTTCCCTTCCGCTTTGGGGAAGTGGTGGTAGCTGTAAAATGATTACGTGTCTCCCTTGTCGGTTCTCACGCTAGCACCCATCGTTCACTTCAGTCTGTTTACCAGGAAAGGCTCAGTTATGGAGTGCCAGGCTGGAGAGAGGCCAGGGTGTGTGATAACACGCACTTTCCAAAGTCCGCGTTTTGTGTTTTTCTGACACACAGATTACTTCACATAATGCTGACTGACATCTCGGTTCCCTTAATTTACACCTGCTCTAATACCAAGGAACGCTGGAAAAAAATCCAGACTGTTAGTGTGCACTGTAGCTTGTCGATTATTTTATTACAAGCACAATTTCCCTTTTTTTCTGATGGACACTGTTTCTCTATCCCAAGGGGCGTGTACATCCCGATGTGCTGCAAAATAAGTTTGCATCCAAAACGGAATCTCAGCTGTGGTGCAAATTGTGCACTAAGGGGTTGTGTGCGTGCCTGGACGTGTGTACGCTTCTGAGTGCGTGCTTGCGCCCTTGTGTGTATCTGTGTGTGTGTGCATGCTTGTGTATGTTTGCCTGTGTATGTGAAAGCATCTGTGTGTGTGTGTTTGCCTGTACTTCTGCAACGGCGGCAGTCCTCTGCTTTTCAAATTCATCGTTCTCTCCGACAGGCTTGTTATTACTATGTTGTTGGTACCTTCGTGCTCAGCTCCGGGACTTGCAGCCGCTCCTGGAGGACGGGCCCGCCCTCATCTTCTCCGGAGGCTTGAAGTAGGAATGGGTGGGCGGGACAGGCTGCTCCACGTCCCGGTTTTCTGCCATCATTTTCAGCTTTGCCTCGATGGCTTTAATTTTTGCACTGACACTTAAATTAACTGCGTTGGTTTAGTACTGGATGAGGGCTCAAGGCTGATTGAAAGAATCTTCTCACTCTCGTATCTCTTAATTTGTGCATGTGCCCATCGCACTACCAACTTTTTGGAGAGTGCCAGCTTTCCATTCAAAAAATGTATTGCTTGTTGACCGTCCTGCTTTGTTTAAAAGCTTACAAAACAGTATCCTCGAGGTTTCCCATGTAATGGTCCAGACTTGTGGAACAGAAAGTAAAACTGTTTTACATTACCAAACTTTTAAAGGAGTTTCAGAAGGTGGTATTCAGTTATTTTGGGATCCAAATTGCCAATCCATAATCTATGGCCCTCTTGTAAAGAACCTTCTGAAAGAATTGATGCGTTCTCCAATGGCAATGATTTAGTCTCTTCCTCCGTCGAGTTATGGACCGTCCATGCATTCAGTCTGCCGTTCGTTGTCCTGCTTCTCCTTTTTTTTTTTGTTGTTTTTTTGTGGAGAGCAGATCTAATGCCCTTTCCAATGCTTGTCTTACATATGCCCAGCTTGCCCTCAATTCCATAATGCACCAGCGACAAAAGTGATCATCAGGCAGGGCACATTTAAAATCAATGATTTTCTTTTGCTCACAGTGAAAAAACGACCATAAACATCTCAGGTTTGCTTCAAATATCACCAGTATGTAAAAAGTACCATAAAGGTTAGCAGTAGAGCGTGAGGAAGGCAGGGGTTGGATGGGGAGTGCTGATCTCTGCTGTTCCAGTTATGTGACGACTAATCCTGGTGGAGTAGGATACCCTGTTAATGAGCTTTGATCTGCCGCTGTCTGTGCAACGCTACATCTGAGCACCCAGGAGGGACCAAAGGTGTTGGCACCTTTACTTGTGCAGCTTCAGTACAGCTAAGGTAAAACTGGCAACAAGTTTCATGAAACTAGTAATCCCAATTACACTTATTTTTTTTTACAAATAGTGCTTTACTTTCTATTTTATTGGGAGTGCACCGTACTTTTTAGGTGAAAATCTTTAAAGTGACGAGGGCTGACTGTGCTTTAAACACACTCTCAATGCACTCTCTGTAAGTGTGCCACTTTTCCCCGGGAGCAGGTTTGGTTAATTGCTGCTGTCACCATATAATGCCTGCCAACTGCTCTTTGCTCTGTATTTAATTGTGCTCCAATTGAATACGGTAATTAAGGGCCTGCAGTTAATTTCATCTGGGCCGGGCACGCGCCTCTCTGCAGGGGCAGTTCTATCTGATGGGAGCACAGCACAGCAGGGAGTCGAGGCACTCGGAAACTGACTGCGTAGGGTCAGCACGCAATTAAATATATACTAATCAAAATGAAATGGTCAAAGGGCAGCAGCGCGGAATTTGCTGACACTTTCCCTACCCTCCACGTCAACCCGTAAGTTCATTGATGAACCCTCTGCATGTATCCTTCTCTTATCAAACTGACCAGTTCTTTTCATCAATCCTGTCGTGTTCCAAGGCTCTTTTATTTCTATGATTACACTGCTTTACTCCGATCCAAAACCACCCCCTTCTTCGAGCATGATTTGCAGTCATCTCACTTTTCACCCATTCCGTGTTCAAACTTTACATTCCTTCTGCCCTAACCGCTCCATCCACAGGACGTTATACCCTCATGGCAAACACGCAGCCTTGGCCCCACCCTGCTTCTCAACCCAAAGTATACATTGTTATCTGTGTTGACTGCTACCATACAACCTGTGGGGCTGAAGAATGAGGTAGTGGTGACCGACCTTCAAAAATCAGCATCCAGTGGTTCTCGAAAATGTGGCTATTCCTCCATGGCAGTGGCGGCTGGTGACTCTCGAAAATAGTGGGGCGTTTATAGGGTACCTTCTCCTGCTGCTACCTTAACATTGTTTATTTATTTTTGCAGTTTTTACATAATGCGAACTCGCCCAACAGTATTGGAGCGCTTTGCATGAGCACCATTACATAAAACACACCACAAGAAGTTATATAATAATAATATTAATAATAATAAATAAACATAATAAATAAACATTCAACTTACCTCAGCAGTTGACCTTCTTTGCACGCGTGCGGGCCAACTCTGAAATCCACCCGCATCACGCGCTGAATAGAATAGCGGAGCAATGCATGCCGGGCGGGTAAAGTGAAACTAAACACCATGCATCCCAGCCAATGATAGCACTGCTTTCATGGTGTTTATAATAGTAAACAGCATAGTGAAGTGCGAGGATTGGCTGGGCGCAACCACAGTGCTCCATCTGAGAACGATGGAGCTGTGTATTTGCTTCCCCACCTCCCTGACAGCTATGACTGGGGAAGCCTGAACTGTACATGTCGGGCAGGCCATAAGCAAAATACCAGTCACCCTGACATGCGCAGTTCAGTTAGGAAACACTAACTGCCGGGTTTCAGTACACAACACCTACTAGTAAAACGATCATTGGCATCGCCAATAGGTCTCGTTTTTATCTATCTCCCTCACTTACTTTTTTGTATTTGTTCACCCCCTCTGTGTTTTCCCATTGTTCTCTTGTAATTTAAAAAAATTGTAATGTATGTTTCCTTCCCTGTACATGCCAGCCCACCTACCACGCCTCTCTGTCATGGCATCCCTTAACAGTGACATCCCCTTTTGTGTGCAATTCTCTGTCCGCTCAATCCTCATCTGATGGTGCTCTGGTTTAATGCTTTGTTCTGTCGGAAAGCAAAAGAGAATGAATTAAACAAACGTCGGGACATTACGATACATAACAGGAACTGGAATATGGCCAGATACTGTATAACTTACCACTGTAGGTGGTAGATGTCAATGGAAGTCCTTAATTTGATATGGCGGTCAATACCGTCAGTGCGAAGTATAACCAGGAAAATGCCTAACAGAAAAAATATATACCCCTTAGTTTAATTCCATTCCAATCATTGATCTAAGTCTTACTATCAGTCAATTAGGGAGTATCATACCCCGCAAGTTCAATGCGCTCAATCGCTTCTATCCCGTACGTCTGTATCAATCAGGGATTGTTTGTGTGGCGCGGCAAATACGTCATCACGGTTATAACGTGATGCGTGTGGTACGTACACAGCCATCGCGAGGAGAGCCGACCGCTCAATCCTCATCTGATGGTGCTCTGGTTTAATGCTTTGTTCTGTGCGAATTAACTAACGCGGGTACAGAATTGTACCTAGTGTAACGATGGACATATCACGAAAACCCATGAAAAGACAAATTAAAAATAGCATATTGCACAAATGTAAAACATTCATTGTACACAAAAGCAATTTGCGAGGGCGATATAATAAAATACAATTACAATTGGTAATTTCAGATGCATAAGAATTACAGAACGACAACATTCCCAAAAGCATTCTTGTAACAAAGTGCCCATCCGCATTTGACAAGTAAAGTACAGACGTCACATGACGCATATGATAACAGGAGTTACAGCTAAAATTATGGTCTACAGCATGTGATGTTAGATGTATTTATGTAATGAGAGTGGTACAAATCCTCTCCATTCATCAGCGGAATTTAAACCCTCATTAATTGAATTGATCTTATCAATCCAGTGACATTCCCGGCGTTGTAATATTTGGGCAATGTCACCGCCTCTCTCAGGTAATTTTGCAATATCCAAAACTTGCCATTTCATCTCATCTGCTGAATGGTTCTTCTCTTTGAAATGAGCCACGAGAGGTGCAGTCATAACTGATTTTCTAATGCGGCTACGATGTTGCCCTATCCTAGCCTTCACCGGTTGCTGAGTCTGTCCGATGTAAGGTAAATCACATGGACACCAAATGCAATACACGACATTGCGTGTATTGCAGTTGGAGAAAAATTCAAGTGTCTGTTCAAAGTTGCCATGTTTAAATGTATTTGTTTTTACTGTAAGTGGACAGATCACACAATTGCCACAAGGATAATGGCCAAGAATGGGGGGAAGATTCCAAGTGGATTCTAACGTATCAATTTTCTTTCTAGTACTTTCAGTAGATGACCTAACCAAATGATCTTTCAAGTTCTTTGCTCTTTTGTAAGCAAATAGGGGGACTTCAATTTGTGGGTCAATACTTTTAATAATGGGCCAATTTTTTATGATTGAATTTCGGATCTTGTTGGTATGGACCCCCGAAGGTAGTAACACATACCATTTTTTGCATTTCCTTCTTAGGTCTGGTAACAAGTAATTCCTCCCGTGGGCAATACCAGGCACGTTTCAACGATCTTTTCACTATTTTGTTCGGATAGCCTCTCTTCAATAATTAGTTTTTTAATACTTCTGACTCTTTCAGGTAATCTTCTCGTCGCGCACAATTGCGACGGATTCTCAAAAATTGTCCAAAGGGCAATCCGTCCCTCAGTGCTCTTGGATGTTGACTCTTATATGACAGTAGTGTATTTTTCTTGGTAGGTTTTCTGTGGAGAGATGTAAAAAGTCTGTCATCTTCGTTCTGGATATTTAAGTCCAAAAACGGAATAGTCTCTTTATGTAACGTAGATGTGAAAGTAAGATGGTTTTGGACACAATTGAGATATGTGACAAATCTAGTGAAGTCATCTTCATTGCCTCTCCAAATGAGAAAAATATCATCTAAATACCTATACCAGCATTTAATGCTGGCATAGTACGGATTCTGGTCATCAAGACATAGCCATTTTCCACATGATTCATGTAGATGTTTGCCAGATTTGGGGCAAAAATGGCTATGTCTTGAGTGACCAGAATCCGTACTATGCGAGCATTAAATGGTCCTGCTTCGTTGACTAAAGGAACCTGAGGGGGAGGCTTGCCCTTAATTGGGCATGGTGTAAGTCTCTGGGCCCCAACCTTCCCCTGGAACTGCATTCATTAGCCAGGTTTGGATTGCAAAGTAAAGTAGGAGTGAAATCTGTCGGGCTACCCGCAGGGACCAACTCCTTATCTCTTATCTACTTTCCATAACCACCCTTTTGCGCTGGCCCGTCCAGATACACTAGTCTCATTCCAGACTCGGGATTATCACTGGAACTTTTGTGGGAAGGCCTGATGGACATTAGTCAGTCTACCGAGTCTAGAGGGCTGAATCTATTGGCGACTGGGAGGTTGTATATAAGTAATTTGGGATGGTCCAGGACTATTTGAGGCATGGGCCCGCTCTCATCTCTCGTTCCCCAATCCACCCACGTTGCGCGACATAAGCCTTGGAGGGAAGAAATATCCCAGGGGGAGAGAAGTGATACCCCCAGCCTCCATCTGATAACCCCAATCTAGAATGTATTGGACAGCCCGTGTATCCCTAAAGTTGATCACTGTACAGTCCCCGGCTACATCCTTTGGTCTCCACCACAGCCAGCTTACCCTGCGTGTAAACATGATTGTATTTGTCTTTCTAGGGGCAATGCCTATATGTGGTTAACCAGTAAATGCATTTGTTTTTGAGGTCAGAATGAGATTCCCCATACCCCCTTTCCAGCTCGGGTACTCCTGATAACACAATAACATGAGAGTAGAGGCCGGGGGTAGATTGATATATGGAAGTGCAGACTGTGTTTCCCTGGATTTTGTGAGTGGTGCAATCTTTGCACGGGCCTTTTGAGTTATGCCGGCTTGCTGTAAATTTAGATGAACCTGTTATACGCAGAGGAAACCTAATAGCAGGTTCGGGGGTGGGCATCGAAGGGAGCCTCTGCGGGGGTTTAACTGGATCCAGGCTCTGTGGTGGGGCGATCTTAGACAGGGAGCTGCTTCCCCATAGTTAGTTATGTTGGGCCTAACAGGGACGGGCTGTGTTTCTGATGCTGATAGCGCTACCTTGTTTGGGAACGAGGCCAGCTGTTTAACCAGGGATTCAGTTGCCTCAGCCACCTTAAGAGTCGAGTCTACCTTTCCGACCCAGTGGTCCACCAATGACGATAGTTTGTCAATTCGATCTGTTAAAACATCAAGTTCATCTTTTACAACAGATCTAAAATGCGCTTTAAGGTCCATCACCAACTTTGACACCCAGAATGGTTGCTCTGGGGTCATCTGTAGCAAGTCCCCGGTTCCTGATTCCCCCAAAATTCTGTTTGCTAATATATCAGTTGCTTGTTTATTCCGCTTGGCTCCCATATTTGTACTAGATTTGTGTTTCCCTCCTTTCTTCTTTCCACCGTTCCCAGAAAGGGTCTTGGGCACATGTCCCGCTATTGTCTGTGCGCGTGTCCTTGGGGGCTCTGCATCTGAGGCCATAGTTTGTGTTAAGGATGGGGGCGGGAGCCAGAGTCCGAAGTGGTAGGAGTTGGAGCTATGATCAGTGTTAGTGAGAGGCGCCTCTCTGTACGCTCGATTTCTGTGGAAACAGCTCCAATTGCCGTCTGCAACTTTTTATCAATTGCAGTGGGTTGTGAGGAAGTAATAGTTTGCCGGGTAGTGGAGTCTTTCCAAACAGGGGTACGTTTGCTCATAACTGCTTGTGAGGTGTGCCTTAGCAATACAATAGATCCTTAATAGTCTTGGCAGGAAAACAGGCACAGATCGGTTATAAGGGCACTAACATTGGGTTCAGTGACCGGTTACTTGGTGTTCCAACAGGCCGTCATCCGTGTTCAGAACCAAGGTGGGTGGCCCAGCCCAGTCTCTTCTGGTCTAAGACAGGCGTAGATGGGTCCGCCGTGACCCAGGCACACCTGCGCTCGTTCTGCGCTGTGGGAGTGCAGCGGCCCTTTTGTGCGCCTACAGGCGCAAACAAGATCATGACAGGTCCTCCTGCCGCGAGTGATGCTGTGCATTATAGTTCCTGGCTCCCTGGGCAGACCTTTTCATATAGTGCGCACTTGTGGTCTTCGCCCAGTGCACCGTAATGCCAAAAAACTTGCGTGGTATCCCCTGGGAGGACCGAACAAGGTTTATTTTGCTAGCCACTGCCTGTTACGGTGCATTTCTCCTCAGTGGTGTGAATCTCTGCGTTTACACAGCGGTTGCCGCATCTCTCCCTTCTGAACATCTGTTTCTATTTGTGGCCTCCTGCGCCCTCTCGTGGTCCGAGATATCAACTCAACTTCAATCCGACCTGCTATGCTGGATAGTCCTCAGTGAGTCACTCATTTTCCACTCACTGTGCCGCAGACACCAGCAGGATCACCGCTGCAAGGCCCAGACACGCCCCAAGGCCCAGACACGCCCCAAGGCAGACTTCCCGGTTGCCGGCCCAGCACAGCGATAATCACTTTCACTATTCACATGTAGCCTCAGGCTGCTTTCGTGTTTCTCTTAGCGGGGTGTTCAATCAGGAACGCCACAGCTATCTGGCAAACGGGACCCCTAGGAGAGCCCCACACCTCACTGCAGGCCTTGCGGTGATGGCGGTGCACATGTCTTCGCTGCGGGCCAGCATGGCTTCCGCTCCACGTTCCCGTGCCAAAGGATGGTGCTCGTCTCTCTGCCTCTGCCCACGAAAGACACCGGTCTCAGCACTTCCCGTGTCTCGGAAAACAGATTAGGTAGGAGCTTGAATACAGCGAAAATTAGAAGAACTAGAATATCAACAGACTACAGCGAGAATGAGAACCGGAACATCAACAGACATACCAGCAGGCGCCAGCTTCATTTACGCTCTCGCATCTAGCTGAGAGACCTCTGGAAGCGTGAATATACTAGTGCAGGCTGTGCCTCTGGAACAAGTTCAGGAGATTGTGTACTTGGGTTCGTGGGGGCCAGTTTAACGCATAAGATGAGTTGGACCACACTCATTAGCAAGAGCACACTGAAACTCCAGCAAGAATCTGGTGCCATGATCAAAAAGGGCTAGAAAACCCAGGCATGTTTGCCTTCTCCAGCAGTGGAAATCTGCAACTTAAAAGCAAATAGCTCAGTAATGTATAGAGCAGAGCTTTGGAGTCACGTAAAGGTTAATGATCTCTGCAAAATAGGAAATAAATTTGTTAGGAGTCTTCCTAACCTCCCACAGAGGCCTCTCCATCTTCCCTGAATCATAGATATCTGCATCTATCCGATTAATTGTAGTGCTATGCTCCATCCATTATGTACTGGTGTAGTGTCTGGATAACAGATGAGTTGGAATCCTTTAGAGCTTCGATAATGGTGCTTCTAGGGTCTCCAGGTTGGGAGAAGATCCCCTGGTTTATTTACATCAAATACATGTTCTTTGAGATTGGTTTGCCCTCTCTTTGGGACACCCCGGACGCAGCTAAGCTAGTTCCTCACTCGTTGGCCAATGGTTTAAAGGAACATCTGTGGTTGAGAGAATTGAAGTGTGTAAAGGCTGCATGTCTGACAGACTTGTTTCTAGATCTCATGATCATCTCTGCATATGAACTGTCTCTTGACACACTTCCATGATGTGCACCATTGCAACTTTATTTAAAATGGAGGTATGAGGTCTAGCATGTGAATAGTTTTTGTGCTAATCGGGGCGAGAAATATTGAAGCTCCAGCAAGTACCCTTCATGTACCTTAGCTGACTTAACTCTACATTATTTTGCCTTTTTCTGACCTGCTTATGCCCGTCTCCGTAAAGAAAATGGTTAAAGCCTGTGTGTGAGATCCTGGGTTTCCGTCAATATGCGCTTTCATTTTGTATTTTACAATCTGACCCGAGAGACGTGATTGTCATTGCGATGACAACATTTAAAAAAATATATATCTTTTTATTGAATTTTCATATAAGGTTTAATATGTTACAACGAAATTTGATAGACCAGAACACTACAGCATTCATCATCCATGTGTAGTTCATACATTTTTAACAGAGACCTTGCATTGTTACATAGTGAATAACAGGTGTGAGAGGACATATACCATCAGTATCACTTATGATGGGGGGTTAGCACTCATATAATCAGTAAAATACTTCCAGAAGTCTTTAGGGCGGGAACGGGCCGGTAGTTCTTCTTCGTATGTATGCAAAGTATCACGAAAATTAGTCATGTCTCCCATCCATTGCTTAATACTTGGTGCGATTCTACTTTCCCAGTGTATAGATACTCTACGCTTAGCCAATAGTAGTGCTACTGCACACAATTTACGCTTTCCAGCTCGTGCATTTATATTTAGTCCTAATAAACAGGTTCTTATGGTACAGTTAAGTTGAATCCCTGCCATTTCTGCTATCAGTACAATCACCTCTTCCCAGTAATCATGTATCTTCGGACAACTCCAGGCTAGGTGAATGAAGTCCGCTATATCCGTCCCACAACGTTTGCATCTTGACTCCTGTCTGAGCCCGCATCTAAATAGTTTTGCAGGTGAGTAGTAAGCTTGGTGCAGATATTTAAAATGCAATATCCTTAAATTCCCGTTGGGTGTCAACATTTGAGTCAACGCACACGTAGTTTGCCATTCCATTTCTGTCAGGGGCGCATCTAGTACTACATTCCATTTGCTCATGGCTTTTGCAGTGTCATAGGGGATTTCAGCCTGTGCTACAGTGTAGGGTCTGGAAACCAAATGTGTGGTGTTTGAGGATGTCAGTATAAGTTGTAGCGTGTCTAATTGTTGAGGTTCAGCAGGATATTCAGAATATAATTTTTTGATCGCTTCTCGGTGACTATAGTAGGTGAATTGGAACAGTAGTGTCTGATTCTTGACATAGGACAAATCTTGCAAGGACTTGTATACTCCTTCCTTGTATAAGTCCCCAAATGTGTGTATTCCAACCTGATGATGCAGGTCCATGCCTACCTTTTCCCTGGTAACAGAAAGCTCCGGGTGATCATGTAATGGGAGTGCAGGGGCATAAATGGGTAGCTTATGCGCCAATTGTCCTAGTTTTCGCCAAGCTTTATTTGTTTTATCAATGGTGTTGATATCTTGAGCGTGCAGTGGCGACCTCCTATGTGTTATAATGGCTGTTAGTGGCGTCGGCTTACCATCTCCCTCCTCTACAGCTGTATGTGTCAAATATGGTATCGTATGGTACCAGTAAGCTGCATACTGTGCCTGAGCACACAGGTAGTACAAAAAGAAATCAGGTACACAGAAGCCACCTTTGGAGTAGGGTAGTGTCAATGTTTGAAGTCCAATTCATGCCTGTTTGCCTGCCCATATCAATTTAAGTGTTAGTGAGGTGATACGGTTAAACACTTCTTTAGGGGGTGGGATTGGAATGTTGTTAAACAAATATAGTAATTTAGGCAGTATGTTCATTTTAACAATCGCTATCCGATCTGCAAGAGTGAGTGGTAGCTGTATCCATCGGTTAACTTTGTCATCTAGGGCGGAGAGGACTCTTCCATAGTTGGTCCGAATGACTAACTCAGGATCTCTATGATACCAAACACCTAGTTATCTGATTGGGTCCGAGTGCCATTCTAATGGAAAATCAATAGTGCTATCAGTTAGTGTGATAATAGATTATTTTGTCCAATTGATTTGAAGCCCGGAGTGCCTTCCAAATGTAATGTATTCCCTCAGGAGTGGGGCCAAATGTTGTTCAGGGTCACGTACATAAAGGAGCATATCGTCCGCGTACAGTGATATGTGTAAAGGCCGCGATGGAAACTGTAAAGCAGAGATGTGATGTAGTTGCCGAACTTTACATGCTAGGGGCTCCAGGGCTAATGCAAATAACAGAGGGGATAAGGGGCAACCCTGCCTCGTTCCGCGGGCTATTTGTATCACCTCAGAAACCTATCCATTTACCCGAACCCTGGCCACCGGTTCCGTGTATATTAGTTTCACCCACTGTGTAAACATCGGCGGGAAGCCCATTCTTTGTAATACTGTGATAAGGTACGGCCACTCAATAGAGTCAAAAGCTTTGGCTGCATCTAGCATGACCGCCACTGCTTTGGTGTTGGGTGTCAGATAGTGAGACAAAGCAAACAATGTCCTGGTGTTGTGTGTGGTAGCTCTGGATGGTATAAAACCAGACTGGTCTGGAAGGACCTGGTTGGTCATGAGAGGCTGCAGTCTAGCGGCAAGTAGCTTGGCCAATATTTTAGAGTCAACGTTTATTAATGATAAAGGTCTGTAGGAGTCACATAACTCCGGGTCCTTTTCAGGTGTCAGGAGGGCTATAATTACTGCTTCTCGTAGCGACGGTGGGAGTATATTCTGTTCAAAGGCATTGCCGTACATTGCAACTAAATAAGGGGCGAGCATTTTCACATATGTTTTGTAAAACTCACAGGTAAACCCGTCCGGTCCAAGGGCTTTTCCGTTGGGTAATGATTCGATTATCTCCGTAACCTCTTCTATTGTGATTGGTAAAGATAGGTATTTCCTCTGTGTGTCTGAGAGCCATGCAATGGCCACATTTTCTAGGTATTCAAGTACTTCTTCCGGGGGTGCTGTTGGGCGCGCTGCGTATAACCCGCCATAAGTTTTTATAAACCCTCTCAATATACCTTCCGTGTTAGTGGATAAAGATCCATTTACCCCTCGTATCTGCAATATCGATTGGGAGCTGCGTCCTTCACATATTTTGGACGCTAAGATTCTTCCTGGCCTGCCCCCTCTCCAAATTTCCTAGCAGCAGGGCGTTTATGAACATATTTAAGCTCGTCTTCTGCAAAAGCTTGATGTTCTGACCGTACCTGTCTTAGCTCCCCTAATAGCGTAGGGTCCTGTGTGTTCTCGTATTGAGTCTCAAGTGTTTGTCGATTCTCACATCGTGTGAGCTGTCCTCTAATATCTCGTAATATCCCCACTGTGGTGCTGATACATACCCCTCTCAGAGTGGTTTTAAAAGCTTCCCATAAAATGCATGGATCTTCCGTGGATGGCTCATTTAATTGAAAATATTCCCTCATTGCCTTAGCTATCGTGTCTGCATATATCGCATCCGTCAGTGCTCTGGCGTTAAATTTCCAGCTATATGGAGGTGGGGAGTATTGTGGTATCTGAAGGGATAGAATAATAGGATTGTGTTCAGAAAGTGTTTTCGGCATATGCCTAACATCCGTAGTCCATAGTAGTGTGTTTCCCGATCCCAGCCAGTAGTCGATTCTAGACCAACTGCCGTATGCCACGTTCGTGTGTGTTGCTACTTTAGTCTCGTGTTGTCTCGCCCTCCATATATCGCGCAACTGTAATGTGTCCATTATGTCTAGGACCTTCGCTCTAGCTTTTTTGTGGGGCTCAGAGCTGTTTCCAGATATGTCAAGGTTATCATTCAATGCCAAGTTCAGGTCCCCTCCCCATATCAATGTGTTGTCCTGCATATCTTGTAGATGTTGCCAAATTTCCTGATAATACATATGGGCCCAACATTGATGCACCAGAGTACTAACTAGTGTTACCCGCTGACCTCTCAGAATACCTGTGATAATTACATATCTCCCTTGACTGTCCTTTACCGCACTTTCCATTTTAAAATTGGTGCCTTATCTCACTAGTATCATGACTCCTCTAGAATAGGAATAGGAAGAGTATGTGGAAGTGTGCGTCAATTCCGCCCATCGGTGACCTATGTGTGTATGTGTGTATGTGTGTTAGGGGCAATGTGCGTTTCCTGCAATAGTGCTATGTCAATTTTCCATCTATCCAGACACGCAAACACTTGCCGAATTTATTTGGGGTTTGTGAATCCCCGAATGTTCCATGTGATGAGATTTAAGTGTAACCGACCCTCTCCTGTGTCAGATTTAGCCATTATAGTGATCTGGTTAAGGAGTCATCATTTGCATATCGACCTTGTCCTTTCGTGTGGTAGTGGCTACAGTTCTCTAGTATAATAGTCATATGATATAAATCACATGCTCCGGTCTGTGAACTTGAACGAAACCCCAACTGTCCCTCCTCCCGCCCACTTCAGTACCCCAAACCTGCCGAAGCCATACCCTTAATTTAACTCCCCTACATCCCATCAACTGTATGGGGAACACCCATGTGGAGGTCCGCCGAGGGTACACTACACCACCCAACTGAATGGATGGGGGCAGACCATAATTATTGATACAGACAACGCCATTCAAAACATTGTCTTTACACCTCAATAGTATAGACATCCCAATAGGAATCAGTTCAGCTTTCCATCCTGTCTTGACCCCATACACCTCCAAGTACATTTCTGTCTGGCAAGGGACCCTCTCAACATAATGACCACAAAAGATCGCCTACTACATAATACCTCAATGCACAGCAGTGCATCACCTTAGTGAAGTTAGTATATATGTATAGTTCTGGCAATATTCTCATGGCTGCAAAAACCCAAAACATATAATCCATGCGTTTGTCAGCAGTGCGTGTCTCATCAGTTCCTGCTTGAGCCTGCCATACATGTTACTTCCTTCTATATGTAAGACAGATCAGTTTCCAAGGCCTCAACACATTGCGGCTATATTTTACATTTCAGTCGGTGTGTTCAGGTGGAGTACATGAATGCGTTCAGTTCTACAGTTATAGAGAAATCTCTAAGCTTTGGCATAGACTCATTTAAAGTGCCGCAGTTCACCCATAGTCTCTGGATGGGTATGCTAGTTCCATTAGGACACAGTGGGTTTGCAACGCATTTCCAAATTCCCATTTCTCTGGGTTTCCCCAACATATTGCATCTTCTACATCTTTCAAGTCGTAGTCTATGCTGTTCAGCTTTTAGTCAAACTTCGATACACAACCACTTACCATCACGAGTGTGGTTAGTCCCTATCCACGTATTCTTACCCAGAACAGGCACAAGGGGCATTCCTGCCGTTCTTAGCACTTCATTCAATCCTCTTGTCATACTGTATCGTTTCATGATGGGTTATCTACTCCGAATCTTGCTGTGGATCTTTTTGTTTCTGCTCCTTACGTTTAGTTGTGATCCTTTTGAAGAATTCTTGGGCAGCTTTAGGGGTAGTGAGGAGCGTTGATTTACCTTCCCATGTGACCTTCAGTCGTGCTGGGTATAACATAGCATAATCCACCTGTAGGTCTCGTAGTTTTGCCTTAGCCGCAGGAAACTCCCTACGTTCTTGTTGCACCGCAATAGTATAATCAGGGTAGAATTCCAGCCTATTCCCCTGGTGCGTCACTTTTCCTTTTTCCCGTGCCATCCGCAGTTTGTTGTCTCGATCTCGGTAATTGAATGCTTGAGCCACTATGGGCCGTGGCGGAGCTCCTGGCGGTGGTTTGGGCGTGAGCGATCGATGCGCTCTTTCAACTATGAAAACGGAGGATAGATGTTCCCCCCCCAAATACTTCTCGGCACAGATCTTCGACATACGTCTCCATACGTCCCATGTTTGTTGTCTCCGGGACCCCTGCGATACGCACGTTGTTTCGCCGTGATCTTGCCTCCAACTCCTCCGCCTTTGCTTTGATCACATCCAGGACCTTCTCCATACCTTCACATTTACCTGCCGTGACATGTACCTCATCTTCCACTGCCACAATTCGATTTTCGGCCGTGCCAAGTCTTTCCCCCGGTTTGTCCAATTTTGCCGCCATATTATCCACTCTGCAGGTCAGGTGGTCAAGCTTACCATTAATATCTTGTCGGTTGGTCTGTATTGCCTTCAGGACAGCCGGCATATTAGGTTCTGCTGCCACATCCGTCTCAGCTTCCGTGTCCGGGAGTGAGCCATTGGTCCACGCGTCGTTCTCCGGGCTTCAAAGTTTAATTTCGGCTGTTGTTTGTCAGCTTTACCCATTGTGTCGTCTCCTGGTACACTCCGCTTTAGCTTGCAGTACACAAGCGGCACGCACACGTCACTCTGAGCTAGCAGTATATCGTTGCTCTGGAAAAGGGTTTGTGTTGGTCTCAACTTTCACCTCAGGGGTTACGGTGTCTACAGCACGTCTTTACATATACAGCACGCTTTAGTCTCTTATTGGTTGGTGCTAGCACATTCAAATCGCTAAGTAGTAGTTTATCTCCCTGCAGAGTCCAGACACTGGTGTTTTGGATCCTTGCCTGCAGGTTTTGGTGAGGCCTGGGTAGTAGTGCTAGTGTGGAACATGCATCAAATCCTGCCGCTCCCCATTTGCACCCCTTTCCTGTTTATTGAGCAGGTGCGCCTCTCTTCTTACGCAGTGGGTATGTTTTAGTATTTCTGGCAGTGTAATTTGTGACTGCCCTGCAGCAATTTCGGCGTGTTTGCTGAAGTGCAGCTCAAACTCTTTCTGCGCTTTGGCCGTCGATATCAATGATATAAATGCTCACAAAATGGCCGATAGTATCGCACTCATTGCTCGTTATGGCCGATCACTTAACGTGTTTACCTCAGTTGCTGTTATTTAATGGAGCAATCATTTGGCAATATAGCGCATATCGTGGGCTTGAGAGCTTAATGACGCACTTATTTGACCCTCACCAGTTCTATCGTTATATCAATTGAATATCCGCGCCATTACTGTGTTGTCTAGTCATCCGCAGGATGCACATCACACATTGCCAAAGACCCATTATGCCATAATAGACCTGCTGCTACGTTTTACAGCCTCAGGGATTGTGCACATATGGTTCTGTCCAGCGCTCCGGGGCTATGCACACGCAGCTGGTGCTTCGGAGTATCCGTGTGTCATCATGCACTTATTTCCGTTTCATCAGAAGAGTCGGATTTCGTCTTACAATGGGCACCGCCATTTTAAACTTTTCAGTGCGGTCATGCATTAAACTGGCAGTAAACACAGCTGTGGAGTAACGCTATTGCACAAGCTCGTAGCTGTGTTTTGTTTGTTCTAATTACACACCTTTTCTCCGTGAATTGTCTCCTTCCCCTGCGCCGTGTCCTCTGACATACGTTGTCGTCTCAGATACTCTGCTTTCTCGTGGCCACCATGTCGCGCCTCCATCGCCCCGCAGTTAGACCAGCATTATCTCCGCAGTGTGCACTTTAAAAGTTCAGTCATGGTGCTCCGCTGCTGCTCCACATATTCCCATGGCCTTTAATTCCTTTTTTTGTGGCAATCGGCGTCCGTTTTTATAGTTTTACCACTTTGGAACAGGGTCTGCCCGGCGGAGCTGACTTTTCAGGCAGCCATCCCGCTGTGCGCCCTCTAGCGCCTCCCGCGATGACAACATTTTTGCCTGCCGCTTGGCTTATCCGTAACCTGTTGCTGAACGTTGATATATTTTTGATAGGAGCGGTTAGTTGATATGCATTTTAATCAATATTTTTATTGCATTTGCACTTTATTGTTTTCTCTTTTATCTTATTTAAGATTTTATGAATGTTTTCTGGTGCTATTTTATCAGTATTCTTAATATCTATAGATAATTGTATGTTCGAGGCATATGGGCTGCAGATCGTACATTTATGAATAGATCGCCATCTGGTGTTGGGCTCGGATGATTGCACTTGTTTTTCTCTTGGAGAAGTCTTTGTAGTCACGGGATCGATGACTCCTCCTTTGGGTGCTAGTGTGCATGGGCATCGGCTCCATCCTTAGATTGTTTTTTTCCGCCATCGGGTTCGGATGAGGATCGAAGCGCTCCGGACCGACTTCAGCAAAGAAGGTTATATTCCGAGCGTATTCCATTTCCAATTCGACGGTATTGTTATCGAACGCGGCTACACTTCCATTTCGACGCGTTCCGACGTCAACAACAAGAATTCCAACTGCTACGTCGACGAGACCAAGAAGACGATCTCGACGTAGTCCAGCCCGGAGTCCATGGAAAGGACTCCATTCAAAAAATGTCCAACGTGTGGTGCTAAGTTCCCACACAAGGACCTACACGAGGTGTGCAACCTCTGCTTGTCCCCTGAACATGAATCCAGGGACTGTGAGGCCTGTGCAGCATTCTCCTCCAAGTCGACGATTAGAAACCGTCGAGCCCGAAGACACGAGGTATCGAGAATGCAGTCACAAGCAATCCCGGAGCTGTTCGAGGACCAGCATCCCGAAGAGGAGGAAGAAGAGGAGGACGAGACGGGGTCACAAGCGGACGAGTCCGACGTCGAGGAGATCGACGTTCATCAAACCGTGAGTGACGACGTCCCCTTACCAAAGAACAGACCCCGCACGGTGTCGACCCCGCCCTCGAACCCGGTCAGACAACCGAAAAAAGTTTCAGACGCCCCGCCTTCGGGCCCGGCAACGAAACCGAAACATTCGGTCTCCCACCACGGTGGATCCGAGAAACGGTCCACCTCGACACCGAAGCTCCACACAAAGGAAAGCTCGAAGTCGAAACAGAGACATGCTTCGACATCGAAGACAACCTCGACACCGAAGACATCTTCGACACCGAAAACATCGGAATCGAATAAATTCTCGGTGCCGAAAATACAAATGGACAGTCAGAAGAAAAAACACCTTTCGGACCCAAAAACTTCGGTACCGATACAGGAGCATCAAACAGATCCTAAACAAAAGACTCTGTTTATTGATCCGCAAACTGGCAAGGTAGTGACAGAACTACCTAAAAAGAGGAAGAATGAACAGTCGGACGACAAAACTCCTCCTAAGAAGAGAACAATGGGGACGAACACAACTCCTCCCCTTTCTCCACAACCTAGAGACACACCCTCTTCTCCTCTTCCTCACACTAGGCCAGCTACTCCTTTACGCCCATCTACACCCATAACAGATGTAGAAAGTGATACAGGAGAGGGAGAACATCCTAGGGATGACGAAGACACAATCCCAGAGGATGAAGATCCATGGGAACAATATAATGTAGGGTCAGATAACGATAACGAACCTGACCTGTATCCCTCAAAACCTTCACCACCTGACGATAATACTGGTTTTGCACAACTAATTAATAGGGCAGCAAAATACCACAAGGTAGAGCTACATGCAGAACCTCAAATAGAGGATTTCCTGTTAGAAACACTACCTGCTGCACAAAGAACATCAGGGACACTACCAATGCTTAAGGGCCTCCTCAATCACACATCAGAGATATTCAAAGACCTGGTGAGGGCTAGGGTATTAAACCCAAGAATTGATAAAAAATATAAGGCAGCTCCAAAAGACCCAATATTTATCAAGGGACAAATTCCTCTAGACTCACTAGTGGTCACAAACGCTCGCAAGAGAGCAAACTCTTTAACTACGGGAGAAGCTCCACCTCCTGACAAAGAGTCTAAGCTAATAGATGCCTCCGGCAAGAGAGTAGCATCACAAGCGGCAAACAGCTGGCGCATAGCTAATACGCAAGCGCTACTTGCACGGTATGACAGAGCTCATTATGATGAATTAGAAAAACTCATCACGCACCTACCTAAAGAACACCAAAAGAGAGCAGATCAACTCATACAGGAAGGAAAGATAATAACTAATACTTCCATTAAGTGCGCACTAGACGCAGCAGACACTGCAGCAAGATCCATAAACACAAGCATCATGCTAAGGAGACATGCATGGCTCAGAGTTTCAGGGTTCAAACAAGAGGTACAAACATCATTATTGAACCAACCTTTTGATGAGAAAACACTTTTTGGCTCAGGGACAGATGAGGCCTTAGAAAAGATGAAAAAAGGTACGGAAACGGCTAAATCAATGGGAGCATTGCAACAGCCAACTCAAAGAGGTTCCTTTCGTAGGTCCACCTATAGAGGAGGATCCAAAAATACAGGTACAAGCCAGCAACCAACCTCTTTTACACCAACATCACCCAGAGGTAATTCTAGAGGTAACTACAGAGGTAACAACAACAAGGGTAGAGGTCGCGGAAACAATAACAACCGCAACTCTCCAACCCCAAAGCAGTGACTTCATACAGCTCCCCCCAGACCATATAACACCGGTCGGGGGACGCCTATCACAGTTCCTACCCGTCTGGGAAAACATCACATCAGACAGGTGGGTGAGACAAATTATCCAACATGGTTATTGCCTGGAACTCACAGCTACCCCACCAAACATCCCCCCCAAACAGCGTCCAATGAGACAAGAGCACCTGACACTGTTAAAACAAGAAGTACTATCCCTACTAGAAAAGCATGCCATAGAGAAGGTTCCACAACACCAACAAGGAACAGGAGTATACTCCCTATACTTCCTGATCCCCAAAAAAGACGGGTCTCTAAGGCCAATACTAGACCTAAGACCTCTCAATGCATACATAAATTCGGAACATTTCCACATGGTCACGCTCCAACAAGTACTTCCTTTACTGAAGAAAGGGGACTTTCTTTCTACACTGGATCTAAAAGACGCTTACTTTCATATCCCCATTCACAAAGCCCACAGGAAATACCTCAGGTTTGTGATAGAAGGACAACATTATCAGTTCAAAGTCCTTCCATTTGGTGTCACAACGGCACCAAGGGTGTTCACAAAATGCCTAGCAGTGGTTGCAGCTCACCTAAGAAGACAACAAATACATGTCTTCCCCTACTTGGACGACTGACTAATAAAAGCCAAGTCACAAGAAGAATGTCTTCAAAACACACAAAAGACAATTCAGCTGCTACACCAGCTAGGGTTTACGGTGAACTATACAAAGTCACACCTGCAACCAAGCAACATTCAACAATATCTAGGGGCTACTATAGACACAGAAAAAGCCAAAGTATACCCCAATCCAGTCAGGATTCAAACAATGCTTACAGTCATTCAAAGATTCCAACCACAACACTCACTAACAGCGCGAGTGTTCATGCAACTACTAGGGATGATGTCATCCTGCATACTGCTAATACCATATGCAAAACTCCAGATGCGTTCGCTGCAAGAATGCTTAGCAACACAGTGGAATCAGGCTCAAGGACAGATTACAGATCTGGTGTTGGTAGACGACCGCACACACCGCTCTCTGAAGTGGTGGAACACAACAAACATTGCCAAGGGGCGGTCGTTCCTAGAACCAATTCCACAGGTGATAACAGCGGATGCATCGCTCACCGGATGGGGAGCGCATATGGAGAAATATACAGTACAAGGAAGATGGAGTGTGCAGGAGATAAGACTGCACATCAATCATCTAGAACTACTAGCAGTGTTCCTAGCATTAAAAGCCTTTCAAATGCATGTTATCAACAAAGCAGTCCTGATCAGAACAGACAACATGACTGCAATGTATTATATTCAAAAACAGGGGGGGGGCGCACTCTCTCCAACTATCCAGACTAGCGCAGGAAATCTGGAGATGGGCCATTCCTCAAAACATCTATCTATTAGCCGAACACCTACCAGGAGTTCAAAATCAGATAGCAGACATCTTAAGCAGACAGTCAGAACAAATACACAAATGGGAACTGCACCAACAAATACTGCAGCCATTCTTCCAAAGATGGGGACAACCAGAGATAGATCTCTTTGCCACTCATCAGAACGCAAAATGCCAAAGCTTCGCATCCAGGTACCCACACCACCTGTCGCAGGGCAATGCGTTATGGATAAATTGGTCCAACAAATTTGCATACGCTTTTCCCCCTCTCCCACTAATCCCATTAGTGGTCCGAAAGCTGCAACAACACTCAATGACCATGATACTAGTAGCACCCACGTGGGCACGACAACCGTGGTTCACCACGTCCCTGCAACTCTCACAGGTGCCACACCAAAAGCTAAGAATTTTACCCATGCACCTTACACAGAACCATGGAGAAATATTGCACCCAGATCCCAAACAACTGAACCTAGCGATCTGGCTCCTGAAATCCTAGAATTTGGATACTTAGATCTACCACCAAATTGTATGGAGATCATTAAGCAAGCGAGACGTCCCACCACCAGAGCATGCTACGCAGCTAAGTGGAAGAGGTTTGCGGTATACTGTACCGGTAATAACATCAACCCTCTGGACGTATCAACAAAAGACATTATTTGCTATTTACTACACTTACAGCAATGTAATCTTGCGTACACATCTATCAGAGTACATCTAGCAGCTATAGCAGCGTACCTACAAAACAGGCAACACCTATCCCTGTTTAGAGTGCCAGCAATCAAAGCCTTCATGGAAGGCCTTAAAAGAGTAATTCCACCAAGATTACCACCTTCCCCGGTCTGGAATCTTAACATAGTACTCACCAGACTAATGGGACCACCTTTCGAACCTATGCATAGGTGTGAAATACAATTCCTTACATGGAAGGTGGCCTTCCTTATAGCCATTACCTCCCTCAGGAGAGTAAGCGAATTACAGGCATTGACCATACAAGAACCATTCCTACAGTTACACCAGAATAAAGTGGTTCTTAGAACAAATCCAAAGTTCTTGCCCAAAGTAATTTCAGCATTTCACATCAATCAACCAGTGGAACTACCAGTCTTTTTCCCAAAACCACAGACGGTAGCCGAAAGGGCCCTACACACATTAGATGTCAAAAGGGCAATATTGTACTACATCGAAAGAACACAAAATTTCAGGAAAACTAAACAACTATTTGTAGCGTTTTCCCCAACACATAAGGGCAATGCTATCTCTAAAGCGGGCATCGCCAGATGGATTGTAAGATGTATATAAATATGTTACATTAAAGCAAAGAAAACGTTAGCTGTTCCTCCTAGAGCTCATTCTACACGTAAGCTAGGAGCATCTATGGCATTCTTAGGAAACATTCCCCTAGATGACATATGCAGAGCAGCAACTTGGTCTACACCACATACCTTCACAAAACACTACTGTGTTGATGTGCAGGCTATACAACAAGCAAGAGTGGGCCAAGCTGTATTAAAAACTTTATTTCAAACGGTTGCGACAGACACGGGTGACCACCGCTAGGGAGGTAACTGCTGTATAATCTATTCATAAATGTACCATCTGCAGCCCATATGCCTCGAACGGAATATGCTACTTACCAGTATGCATCTGTTCTTGGCATAGAGGGCTGCAGAGTGGTACATGCCCTCCCTGCCTCCCCGGAAACCTGTGTCTGTCCCAACATTATCTTATTTAGATACACTTACATGGGCATCCCTTTCTGTATTCTACTACACTACTCCATCTAACCCTACTATGGCAAAACAATCTAAGGATGGAGCCGATGCCCATGCGCACTAGCACCCAAAGGAGGAGTCATCGATCCCGTGACTACAAAGACTTCTCCAAGAGAAAAACGAGTGCAATCATCCGAGCCCAACACCAGATTGCGATCTATTCATAAATGTTCCACTCTGCAGCCCTCTATGCCAAGAACAGATGCATACTGGTAAGTAGCATATTCCTTCTCTTGGTTATTTTACGCTATAGTAACTATGACCCTATCTTTATGAACTTTGGCACTGTATGTGATTGATGTCACGTTATTTTTAGGTCGAGCTGGAGTACAATGCGAAGCATTGTCCAGCTTGACAACTATAGCCGCCCGTCTCCTGGGAATCTGAGACCGGGGTCGGGCACGAGCGTCGACTTCACCTCGTGGGCGCGCACGCCCAGCCCGGCGCGGTGCACATCCCCTGTGTCAGATTCACAGCAAGACAGGCTCTCGCCCGCGCGCACACACAGCCACACTCATGCATGCGCACACACATACACCCACGCAGGCACACAGACCCACATGTACACACACACAGCTAACAGACACACAGTCTCACATGTACACACACACAGCTAACAGACACACAGTCTCACATATACATACACACGCACAGCTACACACGCGCACACACACAGCTACACACCCCCTCCCCCTCTTACCTCACCGGGCTTCCCGATGTTCTTGACCCGGGCCCCCTCCTGGGACCCGGGACTTCAACTGCCGGACTTGGGAGGGCGGGTGCTGCCCGTGCATGCGCGGCATTTGTAACTGGGGCTCTTCAGAATAAAAGTTAGAAATGGCGCGCATGCGTGGGCAGCCCCCTGCCCTCCCAGGTCTCCTCATAGCCGGGATACAGACCTAGTTTTAGCGCGGATTCCCGTCCGTCCGCCCTACTTTTTTACAGAAACAGAAATAAGGCCAGCGCTCTTAAGAAATTAATTATTCTTCCCGAATTTCTGACCAAATATTCACGTGGTGCGAGCGAGAAGAGATCGGGTGAGTTGATCAGTGAAAAACTCTCGGATGTTTATTGTTTTCACAGTTGTGGCAGACAGAAGGGCCAGGCGCGGTCTAAAGTGGTTGTAAAGCCAGGAGCCTTGCAGTATTTGCTCACTTATGACAACATTTTCGTATAATTTACAATTCATCTACTTCTTTCCTTGTACAAACCAGCAAAAACCTTAAAAAGACATAGCAATCGCATCTTAAGACGCTTTATAGGAGTTGGTCTTTTGGACAGAAAAATACATTTAAAAACACAACAAAGCCCATTTGTTTGAGCCTCAGCAGAGCAGACATTTTGAGAGAACGGAGAATGCCTGTAGTTTTAGTGGCGCTGAGGAGTTTATAAATGGCGCCTGAGAATCAACATCCCACCCCGAGCCCTGCTTCCCCCTTCACCTGTTTCTGTGTTTAGCTTTTGGTAATCAGGATATTTTACACCGAGTGTAATATCCCCCACCCCTATTTCCTTCCTAAACTCTACATTCTGTACCTCCACCCCACACGCCCTCTCCCCCACCCACCACACACGCTGCTAAAGTGCCATGGTATTGATTAACCCTTTCAGTGCTAAAGAATGGGTTTCTCCTTTTCCAGAAGGCTAAGTTTGCCATCTGAGAGGAAAGATAGGGGCATTGTTGTTCTGCTCATGTGCCCCCTCCCAGACACGCAGGCCTGGCTTGGGGTGTAAACTTCAAACACCCCTCGCAAAGCAGAGCACACCAGTTGTTGAAATGACAAACTGGGCCTGCCTGATTGAATGACAGTGGGCGTGGCAGTGACAGCTTTCCCTTCCAATCGATACCCAAGATCCAGGCGTGAATTGTGCTAAAAAGCACGTCCACGCCGTGGCGGGGAGAGCGAATCTGCAGTGTTTTTAAAGGCCCCTTGCAGCTCCACCCACACAAGACTGGGGCCATGGCCTGCTCTGTCCGGAGCCCTGAAAGAGTTAATGGTCCCCGGCAGCATTGATAAGTCGTGATGGCCTCCGAGATTTAAATGGATTTCTGGCCCGTGAGAGGTGGCTTGTTTCTGCCTCTCTCCACCGCCTTTGAATCCTACCCCCGTGGCTGGCAGTTTGGCCCTAATTGCATACATGGCATTCCTTCTGGATGGGTGGTATCACCTTTTACAACCCCCTCTTCCTCAGGGAAGGCCTGTAAAAAACCTTTCAGGTTCCACCGAACAAAATCAATAGGCCGGACTGGTCTGTGTGCCATAAAAATTAGAACAAAATGAGCGCCACACCATGGTGCAGTGTACAGGACGGAGCAGACGCCTGCTAACGCCAGCGGTGGAACAGGATTTTTTCAAATTATTTTATTGTTATTTGACTGTGATTCCCATCCTTGTTAAGGGGAGCCCCCCCAGAGAGAAGAAACAAGCGAGAAAAAAAAAACGTTATTAGTGAGCCTCTCTTGGGACTTTCTTCACAAACTAAGGGGACACTTGGAAAGAAAAGGAAAACATTAATTTTGTCATAAAAGCTCTGGAGGATTTATTTGTCAGGCATCAGATAGTTTGTGATTTTTATGCTGATGTTGTAGACCTGAACGTCAGCTTCAAGTCGCTTTTAATAATGTCTGGGACACCCCTCTCGCCCTTCCATAGCTGCAACTATCTTTGTTTTATATACAAATGGTCTAATTAATCACACAGACTCCTCTGGTGCTCACGTATCTCTTTGATGTAGGTGTTTTTCAGAATGAAAATTAGGTCAGAATTGTGAATCTTTTGAGTGTATTTTAGTCCTAATCTTGCCCCTTTCATTATTCTTGTTGATGTCCACATTCCGTATTTCTTCTTTAATCAATTACAGTTCAAGGGATGGTGAAAATATGTGGTTTCCAATTTGTCAGACAAGTTCTAAAGTGCCTCAAGCAGTGCAAATAATAAAGTAATTTATTGATTCGTAACAAATAATGCACAATCCCCAGTGGAATAGCATAGCCCTTAAAGTACTGTCAGTGGAAGTTTAGCAGATATATCTTTTGCGTTTCCCTCATGAACACTTTCCTCTGTAGGAAGTTAGCTGTTTATTCTTGTTATGTGGTTGCGAAATGTGAATGTTATTATGCTGTTTGTAAATATTCAGATTTCATTTCTTAAATTGCACTTAGTATGAGATGGAACTGTTTTCCATATGTTTGTTAAATGCATACTAATGTCAGCACAACCTCATGTAATTAGGTTAAAAGAGGCTTAGCACCTATAAAAATGTGTACACAACACATAGCAGTAATGAGATATGTTATACCGTAGAAAGCTTCCATGTCGCAGGAGGGCATTACTCACTAGAATGGAACATACAAATGTCGATTTGAGACCTCCCAGAATCCCCTCTGCCCCAAAATAGAGGGGGGCTGGGGGCTCCCTAGTAATCCATCTTTAATGATCAGCCACACAGTCAAATAGTAGACTGTAGCATGGTGCAGAGGACCTTTCTTCCTTTTATGCCCTCTGAAGGCTTAATAACTGAAGGTACTTGAAAGCTTACCACGCAGTGCCACATAATTACACGCCACATAATTACACTGCACTCAATGCAACATACACTCCAAATACCACTCCGTGCCACATAATTACACGCCACATAATTACACTGCACTCAATGCAACTTACACTCCAAATACCACTCAGTGCCACATAATTACACGCCACATAATTACACGCCACATAATTACACTCTACTCAATGCAACATAAATACACTTTATCTATCTCTCTATCACCATCCCTCTAGTTGTCTATCTATTGCACTTACTCTATCTATCGCCCTCACTCTATCTGTCTATCGATCGCCCTCGCTCTATCTGTCTGTCTGTCTGTATCTATCTATCTATCTCTCGCCCCCTCCCTCTATCTATCGCCCCCTCCCTCTATCTATCGCTCTCTATCTATCCATCTATTGCCCTCTATCGCCCTCTATCTATCGCCCTCTATCTATCGCCCTCTATCTATCGCCCTCTATCTATCGCCCTCTATCTATCGCCATCTATCTATCGCTGTCTATCTATCTATCGCCCCCTATCTATCTATCGCCCTCTATCTATCTATCGCCCCCTCCCTCTATCTATCTATCGCCCTCTATCTATCGCCCCCTCCCTCTATCGCCCCTCCCTCTATCTATCGCCCTCTATCTATCGCCCCCTCCCTCTATCGCTCTCTATCGCCCCCTCCCTCTATCTATCGCCCCCTCCCTCTATCTATCGCCCCCTCCCTCTATCTATCTATCGCCCCCTCCCTCTATCTATCTATCGCCCCCTCCCTCTATCTATCTATCGCCCCCTCCCTCTATCTATCAATCGCCCCCTCCCTCTATCTATCAATCGCCCCCTCCCTCTATCAATCGCCCCCTCCCTCTATCTATCTATCTATCGCCCCCTCCCTCTATCTATCTATCTATCGCCCCCTCCCTCTATCTATCTATCGCCCCCTCCCTCCCTCTATTTATCGCTCTCTATCTATCTATCCCCCTCTCTATCGCTCTCTATCTATCTATCGCTCTCTATCTATCTATCGCCCCCTCCCTCTATCACTCTATCACCCCCTCCCTCTATCTATCGCCCCCTCCCTCTATCTATCGCTCTCTATCTATCTATCGCCCCCTCCCTCTATCTAACGCTCTCACTCTATCTATTGCATCACCATAGCATCATTCAGCATCACTCGGAGGCACCACAACATCACTCAAAGGCACCACAACATCACTATGCGCTACCACCGCATCACTCGTCGACACAAGAACATCACTCAGCACCACCACAGCATCAATCTGTGCAACCATTCAACAACAACTGGTTCAAATATGTTCTCTCAATGTTTCAAGCTTTATTACAAATTCGTCACAATAAAATACAATGAACATAATCTTTACAAAAGTTATTTACAAAAGCTATTGCCATTATAAATAACAATAACTTTTATATTGCATTACAAATGCTATAGGTGTCTCATTTGCTAAAGTTAAAACTATTGGCATTGTAAATGACAAAGCTATTAATTTCGCTATTTTCAAAACCAACACATAAATAAAAAAATTGTCATTTACAATACCAATAGCTCAAACTTTCCTAATGCGAGACCTATTGCATTGCAAATGCTTGTTAAATATTGCTGCAAGTATAATCATTTTTCTATTTTGTGTATTTTGATGGAATTGTGTTTTATGGATTGTTGTATCCGAAATAAACAGCTTTGATGATGATGACAAAACAAAATGCATTCTTAACTGCTTTTTATTTAAAGTTTCATTGTCCTGTAGCATTCTTTAAAGGGGTGTGTCTTGAACACTTTTTGTAAGTTGGAGGAGGCTTTGGGCAGTCCTGATGAATATGGGGATGTTGTTCCAGGTCCTGGGTGCATAGATGGAAAAGGTCTGCTGCCTTGTTCTTTCTTTTTTCAATTCTTAGTTGTAGGAGAGTGGGGTCTGCTTCCTATGGTTTTTTTTGATAATCAACTTCATTAGGTTTTTAATAACACCCGAGTTCATTGGCAGCAGATCACTTATCATTGGAAAAAAGGAAAACATGACATTGTGCACAGTCGACAAGGCAAAGGCGACCCATCTGGGCTGGGTATGGCAGTTCTAATAACCATTACAGATATACAAAATTAGACAGGTCATCACAGTGGTAGCAGATTAAACCATTACCCCACACTTTACCGAAAAAATCGGGGCAGCCCCGGGCTTCAAAGAGATTCTCCCTGTGTCCCACACCAGGCCACTCCTCTCCTCCATTTCTGCACAGTTGGCGCCTGGGACCAAAGAGCAGCTATATCCCTTTTTGCCACCGCTACTGCCGGCCCCAGGAAGCGCTTGTCTGCTCTAGAGCCATCCAGGCCGTCGAACACCCCCAGCAGCAAGCGTCTCCGATCATGGGGAACCTCCCATCCCAGGGCCCGCGTGAGTTCGAGTTCAACCCCTCTCCAGAACGGCGCTAAAGCCGGGCATTGCCATACCATGTGATAGAAATCAGCTGGGGCAGACTCACAGCGCTTGCATGCCGGGGAAGGACTCGTATGGGCCCGGAACAGGTGCGCCGGAGTGAGGTATGCAGCATGAAGGTAATGAATTTGGACCAGGCGCGACTTGGAGGATGTGGTCAGGGTTTTGGGTGCCATTACGGCATCCCGCCAGTCCACCTATTCTAAGGGGCCCACCCATGCCTCCCATCGGGCCCTGAGCCGGTCCAGGGATGCAGGACCGTTGTTCACCAGTGACTGGTATATGCGGGACCTCCCCCCCTCCCCAAGTTCCCCATCATCACCTGGGCCTCCAGGGGGCTGAATTCCGGGAGAGAGGTAGGGGACGAAATGTGAGCATGAAGGGTGTGTCTGAGTTGTAGATATTTATACAATTGGGAATAAAGAAGGGCGTGTAGTTGTTGCAGATCAGCGAAGGATCGAATGTGATCTCCCGCCCACACATCACGAGCAGCGAGATCCCAATGAGGTCCCAGCGGCGGAACCCTTGCAGGGACGAGACCTCTCCTAACCACACCCCATTCCAGAGTGGTGTTTGCCGAGTGAGCTTCCGGTCCCACCGCACGTGGCGAAGGGCTGTGCGCCAGGCCATGAGCACCTCTGGCAGGCATGAACCCGCATTGGTCGGGATGGACCAAGTCCTGCAGAAGGGGTCGGAGTCTCTGGACTATCACGGCATCAAAGATCTTAATCTCCGTGTTAATCAGCGAGATCGGGCGGTAGTCCGCACAGTCCAGGGAGGGCGGCTGCGTCTTTGGCCACGTCAGATTCAGGTGGGAAGATTCCAGCCTCCGCCACGTGATTGAAGAGCTCCACTAAATGGGGAACCAGGACATCTTGGAAAGCCGCGTAATGCTCTTGGGGGTATCCATCAGGTCCAGGTGTTTTACCGGGATGTAATAGTGAAATCGCCCCGTGAATTTCCTCCGGGTTGAAGGGGCGGTCCAGGGCCTTCGCGGCTGCTGTGTATCTGTCTCTTCCAGCAAGTCTGCCAGAGGAGCACCAGGAGGGCGAGCTGCATATAAGGTCGCGTAGTAATCAGCAAAAGTTTGCGCTATGGCTGAGGACGTCACCTGGTGGACTCCGGTGTCCGAGCAGATTTCGGGAATAATGCGGTTGACTTTGGAATAGGACACTAGGTTGTGGCTGAGATTGCCATTTTTTATCACTGTGCTCCGATGGGTTCCCCGTTGCGTCACGCGAGGGCTGCAGGATGGCATTGAAATACCCCCCAAAAACTGTGGAAAGGAGGGGAATATCAGCGTGAGATGTCGAAGGGTGGATGGCATGAGTGCAGGGGGAATGTAAGGGCATAGGAGGTTCATAGGGCACCCCTCAATCGTTCCCGTGATCGCCACATACTGGCCCTGTGCATCAGTCTCGGTTTTAGCCAGGGTAAAGGGAAGTCCCTTCCTGAGAAAAATGGCCACCCCCGGGAACCCCGTGCAAAACCAGAATGCCAGACCCTGTCAAATCCATATCGGGCTAGGAAGTTGCATTGTGAGCCCAGGAGGTGCGTCTCTTGGAGGAACAGGATGTGCGGCGCTTGGCGGTGAGCAGCACGGAGGACGGCCGTGCGTTTGATTCGGTCAAGGAGGCCGTTGACATTACAGGAGAGGATGTGGATAGGCCTATTGAGGCCATCTAGAGGAGTGATATGTGGAGGGGCGGATGCAGGCATGGGGCCGTGTCCAGCCCGTGGGAAGCACCTACCGGGGCCCGAGGCCTAAGGATGAGGGTAAAGGAAGTGGTGATCTGCTTGTCAACTGCATAAACATCTAGGGAATCACGGCTGCCAGTCAGGACAACAAACAGCGGCCCGTAGGCGGCTAAAAATAACAAACTGTTGGGAGACAACGGTCCCCCCCCTTCCCTCGCCCCCAACTCCCCCACCCTACACTTCTGAAGTAGAAGCATCTGTCGCTCCAAAAATCCCAACCACTAACTACCCCACAAAGAGGTGTTCCAATAATCTAAAACGGTTAGCAACAAACAATAAAGAACATGGCTGAGCTGGACCCACTTCCATGTATACGGATGAATGCCAACAGCTGAAAACATGAAGTGGTAAACGTAAGACTAATAGAATGAGTCAGACCCGGGACTCCAATGGAAGGACAAGCCCCGACCAGGCCACCCAGTGGAGCCAGGTTAGCCCCCGCTCATAGGGGCAGTCCCATTTCAGAGAGTCTTGAAGGGTGAATTGTGAGTTACACCGTTTGTAGCGCTGGTCACACCGACTCCTCCTCACCAAAGCCACGGATCATGGGGCTCCCAGACAGGTCCGAGTCCAACATGGCCCTCCGCAGAGTGTCATCTGGCCCGGTAACTCTACCCATATCGATCAGAGAAGGGGTCAAGGTGGGGGAGGTGGCTCTCTGGTTCGGAGCTTGAGTCTGAGAGCGCTGGGACTGCGCCTCCGGTGAATGGGAACTCCCTCCTCGGCGGTTGCCCCTTCTTTGAGATCCGGTTCGACGCCGCTGGGCCTTGGGCGCATCTTGGTTTGGTTGCATCGGTGTTCTTCGGGCAGGGGAGAGGGCCGCACCAGGCAGGAGGGGGCCGTTCCTCCGTGAGCCAGGTCCATGCCGCCTGGGGATTGTGAAAGAAGAATGTCTTTTCTTGGAAGAGCACCTTAAGTCGAGTTGGGAAGAGGAGACCATAGCGGAGACACATAGCCCTGAGTTTTTGTTTAATTTCATCATAGGAACGGCGTTGAGTCTTTACCTCTCTGGAGTAATCGGAAAGATCAGAATTCTGGAGTTCTGGAAGTGTAACGGTCCCAGTTCCCTGGCTGCCCCCAGAATAGCGTCTCTGTCCTGGAAGTTGAAGACTTGGAGGATGATGGGAAGAGCGGGAGCACCGGGCTGGGGTTTGGGAGCGAGAGAACGGTGAGCCTGCTCCACTGCGAACCAAGGGGAGAGTTTCTCCTTGGCGGACGAAGGCCTCTATCAAGGTCTCTGTGCGGCCTTTCTCCACTCCTTCCGGAAAGCCCAGGAGGCGCAGGTTGTTTCTTCGTGCCCTATTTTCGGCGACTTCGACCCTGCGGTGTAGCTCAGAGGTCTTTGTCTGAAGGCGGGCCACCTGGGATTTGAGGGTCCCCACGTCATCCTCCACCGTGGAGATACGGGACTCCGCTTCCGTGATACGCGCCGTGACATTACTGGAGATCTTGACGAATGAGGGCAACGTCCACCGTCACCTCTCCGATCCTGCTCTCCACCGAGACCTGTGACGTGCACAGCGGCGCGGCCTGGTCAGCAGTCCCCTTCCGATTCTCCCCCAGCCGAGGTGCAGTTCATGGGTGCCGCCGTGCACCGTGTCGTTTTAAGGGCTGACTCAGCAACCTCCCGCGGCCGCCACCACCTCGGGGGGGTCAAGGGCGCCTCTGGACCGCTCCCCGCTCTCCTCGGATCCAGCAGGCACAGGGCGGAGCCAGCACCACAACCCCGGGCTCCGCAGCCGGGCAGCCAGCCGTCGGTCCAATCCTTCGCGGCCAGGTGAGTCGCAGGCATACAATGCGGGTAAAGAGCGCGCCGAACCGTCCGGGCCGAGGTTTCAGGCCCAAGGGAGGGACGGCGAGGGGGCCGCCATCTTGAGCGCTCAGGGCCTCACTGAGGAGGGGACCAGCGAGGGCAGCAGGGTCACTGGGCAGCCCTCAAAGAGTCGGGCGATGCAGGCGGGATGAGGAAGCCGCAGCCGGTGACATGGAGCTCCGATGGCAGCTGAAAGCGGGCGGATGCGAGGCAGATGACGAAGGGGGTCTGGAGCACTCTTAGAGTGCGACCGCCATCTTGACGCCTCAAGCCACGCCCCCCTGCTCCTATGGTTACACCCACTTTTTGCTGTGATTCTCTGGTTTTTCGAATTTAGTGTGGCTGTGGACCTGCTAATTAGGCCGACAGCCCAGCTGTTCTCTCTCGAAATTGATACCAGATTGGTTACTGGGTCACCCTTGTGAGCCCCTGTATAGTGTACCATAGGTACCCAGGGCATAGGTGCACCCTAGGCCTACCAGGAGCTGCAGCATGTATTGTGCCACCCCTGGTTTGCCTTCCAAACTGACACCACAGTCTGTTCACACAGCCTGGGTAAGGTGGTGTAATCACCCCTTACTTAGATATAGTATACCTATATCCCTATTTAGACACATATACACCTATAAGTCACTCCTATGGCAGGCCTTGACAATCCTGAAGGCAGAGTACTTGGTTTTATGTGAGAGGGTGCCCTGGCATGAGCTGAGCCCCTCTACAGCTTTCGGAACCATCTCCTTATAGCTGTTCTATGATATAGCCATACCATATAC
The DNA here is from genome assembly GCF_964261635.1 of Lissotriton helveticus. Lineage (NCBI taxonomy): Eukaryota > Metazoa > Chordata > Amphibia > Caudata > Salamandridae > Lissotriton > Lissotriton helveticus. Next base: position 546,011,296 of record NC_136059.1, on the reverse strand, counting down.
TCTTAAGTGCATTATAATCCTCGCGGTTAATGCTAACTTTGGTTTGGTTTTATCAAAACATGTTGTGTAAGGTGTCAAACACTTTAGAATACCACACTTCTAGAGGGAGAAGACATGTAGTTACTGGTTTACCCGGTTAAAGTTAAACAGAGCCCCAGCATCACAAAATGGATGCTGCTGCCACATACACGAGTCTGCCCTCCTGCTGCTCGACGAAACTCCGGCAGGAGAGGCCTGTACAATAGGTTTCCTGTCCAGGGAGGTGCTGGCACCTCCCCAGACAGGCTTAAGTGTATTGGGGCAGGGAGGGTTGCATTCAGTGCATGCTTTTCAGAAACTGCCTGGGGCACACTAGGTGCTCCATGAATTTCCCAGTTCAAACCGGTTGTGGGGCACTCAGCCCCAGCTCTGGCATGAAACTGGACAAAGGGGAAGGGGTGTAACCACCCCCACCCCAGGTCCACCCATAGGAGTGACCTTAGAGTTAGTCCAACGCCTAAATTTACTATAAGTATAGAATCCCAGTCCCTAGGACTTTAGATTACCCTGGACGAAACTCTGCAACATATATCTTGGACCTTCGACATTCCATATCGACTGGAAGGCAGAAGAAATCTCCCTTGTGGTCACGGAGTGACCACCCTGTTCAAACAGGCACCAAAAGCATCTTTGCCGGTCTGCATTTTCGAGGCTCCCGCCGGACCCCGAAGAATCTGCGACACAGGACACGGACTTCCAGACATCTCTGATCCCGACCTTCGCTCACAGCAAAGCTGAGACCCGTGGCGGACACGAGAGACGTGGGACCGGAACTCCTGGACATCCTGCATTTTGCTACCTGCATCAACTTCCCGAGGTATCCCGAAGTTGTGCATTGGGGGTGCTTGAAGCCCTAGACCGAGCACCTTTTGCACCTAAGCTCAGAGCCCTACACTCCACGAGTGTCCCCTGGGCCCGCTTTGTGCATTTCCACTCAACGCGTCTTCGCGGTTCCTAGTCCTTTGGCTAGTGAGCCCCCAAGAAGACAATCCTTTGTTTCAACTTGTTTTCCTGGTTGCTCCAGGCTTGCTCCAACTTCCCTGCAAAGGAGAAGTTCCACAGACCTTGCTGGTCTGCACTGAAGCCAATCTCAACATCCTGCGTGGGTTGCGTTTGCCAAGGCTTGTTGGGTCCAATCCGGATAAAGATACCGCAGTCAACGAGATCCGTCGATGGACAGCTCGAATCCAGCTCCTGGTCGTCATCGACGCCTCCTGGTCCTTGTGGCTGAAGAGACAAACTTCACCTTTTCACCTGAAATCACCCGACATCTGGTGGCATCTTTCTATTGCCGCCCTGGTCACTGGCTAGTGGCCCAAACTCTGTCTCCTCTGCTTTCAGGTTCTTCACATCTCCGATCCACCCTTGGATCCACCCGGACACTTTTCCTCTGGTCACCTACAGTACTTCTTCGCAGCTCTCCATTGGAATCGACGATGAAACCCGACACGAAAAGACACCTATGCAACCTGCTTCCCTGGGTGAGGTAACTCGAGTACTCCGGTGCTCCCGTGGGTATTGACCCTCCAAGTGTCCTACTCTAAAGGGGTTCCATCGCAGTTCACCTCCTTGTACCCTTTTTCTTTAAAATTGTAACTTGTTTGCCATAGAAAGTCAATGGTAACCCACGACTGTGTTTAGACACTGCACACGTCTCCCGTGGGCCTCCTACATCCTAACCTTTGGTTGTCTTAGTAGGGTTAACTGAATGCCTTTATTGGTTTGAAAAAACATGTAAATCACAAATCGCTTGATTGCATATATTTCAACACGGTTACAACATTCGTATAGTTGAAGGAATCAACAGTAAATCAGACATTTGCTCCTGCATCATCTGTTATTCTTTCTCATCTCCATTTCCTTGGTAGGCGAGGCACATAGTTCCCCTCGGTATATGTTCCATTTGCCCCATTTTTTGTCCCACTTCTTAGGACAGTCTCTGGACTTGAACACCTCTTTTTCTGCTATCATTCATTTGTCTAAGTCCTGTGCCCAACTTTTCGACGATTGTTCCTCTGCCCCCCCCACCCCCCACTTCAATGCAATTGCTCGTTTTACTAGTGTGTATCCCAATGTGGTCATTTGTTGCTCCACCTCCGTAAGGATGTAGCCTCCCATAATTAACAAACCCTAATTGTGGTGTTAAGGCAATCTTTTTACCTAGTCCCCTCTCTGTGTCTTGTAGCTTTTGCCACAGAATTTGTATGCGGGACATTCCCATATAATATGGTGAAAGGTTGCCTCTTGCTGACATCGGCGGTGACACCTCGTAACTCAATTTCCCAAGACCCATGTTTTCACACAGACGGGGTAAAAATCTTAAGGATATGTTGGTCCACACAAGATCTAAAGATCGCACTAATAATGACCCGCAGAAATTAACACCTGTCAGTGGACACCACCCTTGTGGCTCATGTGCGTCCTGTCAGTACACGCAAAAAAGCCGTAACATTACTTTTTCAAACCAGTCCTCTTGGGAGCAACGCTCTTTCACGAATTGTAACAGCCGCAACGTGGTCTATATGATCACCTGCCCTTGCCTGAAAGAATACGTGGGCATGACCACCAGGCCAGTAAAAGTCCGGATGAGTGAACACCGCAGCAATGTGCGCTGTAAGAAAACCACGACTAGAATGGCGACACATTATGTAACTATGGGTCACAGCATCCATGATTTGAAATGGACAGTAATAGAGGCGTACAGCAATGACAAGGACCTCTTATCCAAAGAACAACGCTGGGTGTTTCATCTCGGCACTCATCTGACAGGCCTCAATGACGAAATGCCATGGTCCCAGTTGAGAACCTAATAGAACCCCTATCCATTGTAAAAACTGTCTGTTATTGTTCTCCAAAAAACGTTGATTAAGACCAGAATGTATTATTTTCCACAAGCACTCTTGGTTCTTGATGCATTGGAGAAATACCAAAATGTCCCAGTAACCAATCCATTGCCAGCTGTTTCTTAATAACTTTATAGAGCACTGTCCCTCCCTCCCCCCACACACCCCCCCTTAAACAACAGGGGCCCCTTTTTTACGTTAATTCTTAATTTCAATGTAAGAGTGCCTTCAGGACTCGAACTGTAAACAGTGACTCTACACACGCGCTGCGCGTAAAATCTCCAATGCGCCCACGTGTGTATATTAATAGTAGAAAACAGATTTGAAAACAGTGACCTTTCACACGCGCAGGCGCGTTGGACTCTAGCGAGCACGTGTGTGTCTACTATGATTAGAATACTTTCACCGCGCATGCGCACAAGATAAGAGAAAACCCAGCCCACAGCGGACGATATCTTGGTTCCGCACCGAGCAGAGAATGATTGTACAAAAGTAATTCATCAGCATTACATCCAGTCTTCTGTGTCGGACAAACAGAGACGAATTTCGACAGTTTAGCGGTACTTCAATAACAAACTAGACTGTCAGTAATGGCCGCCGCAGAACAAGGTTTTGAATTCGATCTCTCGGGCTCACCTGTCCCGCGTCAGAGCCATAATTCAATTAACCCCCAATAACTCAATTAACCCCACCACATAAAAGGCGCCCCTCCAGAGCTTCATAGTATCACGGAAGCCACGAACGAAGGAGGAAGCACCGCAGTGCTGGGGGTTAAGTGAGTACGGCACAGCCGAATGGAATAGCGGACTTCAGCTCTACCTCTAATCCAGTGTAGATAGATCTAGATAACATTCTTTTCTTTCATTCCCTTTCTCTCCCTATTTACAGTTTGGATCCTCATTGTACCCTTCGCTCCAGATTTGGCTCATGGGGCACTGACTCCAAACATCCTGAGTATGTATCCCAGCTGAAATGAATGCTTGACCTTATGTGTAGTTCTTGTGATATGTGTTTTAGCTATACTTTTTTGTCCTTTAGCACTTCACTTACAGGGTACTTTCCAGCACAGTCTTGGATACTATGTACCATATTCCATATATGTGTGTTCTTTCCTTTTTTCTCTTACAGGTGACTATTAGTCCTGCGCTCTGGGATCCGCACAATTATAACTGTGTGCTCTTATCTTTTCAGGCTTATTACATCAGCATTACTGATATAGCCAGGAACACGTATATTTATAAATTATATCTATACACATTGATCATTATTAAGTACATACACCCTAATTTTTTGTGGCTAAACATTAGTGAGTGACAGGGGGATCAGTCCCCGGTCCTGACGAAGGGGCTTGAGGCCCCGAAACATGTTGACCCCGCACAGGAGAGTAAGTTCATTAACCCACTTTACCTCTCCACGTCACTTTTTTAACAATACCAGCCAGTGTTTATTAAAAAAAAAAATTCTACCACTAGGCCAGGTATTTTTTAACATCACTTATTTATTTTCACCCCTGACCCTACTGACACTCACTCCCATTCACTCACATAGTACCCTCAAAATAAAAGGTGCTCCAGCGTAGTCGCTTGTCGCAGCACTGCCCCGTCCCGCAGCGGGGCGGGAAGACCCCAATGATGAAGCATGACACCAAGGGCCCTTTTGGTGTGTGAGGGGTATTTTAACACATATTGTGTATTCCATAAACACCTGGTTATACACTAACTCTACGTAAGGTGGACCTTGTTGATTATATGTACTTTCAGGAGAGGAGGACGGGCCCACCTTGGTGTAGTTCAGCACCACCTCTTCACTCCCCCGTTTTGATATTTTTTTCTTTATAGTTTCCTATATGTCACTGATACGGCTTTCTTTGACATAGGTCCTGAGAGCAATCGGTCCTCTAGAGGCGAAGACTCTGGTATATTTGCTAGATCTGAGAGTGCTGCTTTAAGGGCTTGACTGATCTATAGGTAACAGAAGATCTCCCCCAGAGTTAATTCATACTGTTCCCTTAATTCTGTGAATGTTAATATTTTCCCCCTTTTTCACTAGGTGGCCTATTGTTGAGATTCCGATAGTATCCCACCTATCAAAACCTGGTTAGTGACATAGGGATCCTAGTAGTTGTGTGCACCACAATGGGGTGGCTTGAGTCAGTCTGTCCGACCATCTGATGCGTCTATTAACTTGGCGCCAGATCGCAACTGTATTGGCTGTTGTGCCCAAGTACTGATCTTTCCGGACTTTCGAGTAGAGTGCTCCTAGGTAGCCCCCCTTGCCCATTTGATACTTATCCAACAGATATGCTGGGTCCATCGTGAGCGATACAACCAGTGATTCACCACTATTAATTGTGAAGCCCAATAATATAGTCGCATATCGGGGAGTGCGATACCTCCATCGTACCAACCCTTGGTTCATTTATGTAATGCTATAGGGTGTGCTCTTCCATCACATAGAAGAGTTCTAACCTCACTCTCTATGTTCCTAAAATAGGAGTCGGGGACCATATGCAGACATTGAAGGATATATAAAAACCGGGGAAGTGCCAACCTCTTGAAAAGGGCAGCACGACCCAGTAAGGAGAGGGGAAGTGACCTCCAATGTTTAGCAGTCTCTCCAGAGGGACGGCCAAGTTACTGTCGTTAAAGACCTGAGGATCTGGAGTTATATAAATTCCAAGGTATCGAAATCCCACGGTCGCTATTTCCACCTCACATCCTGAAGGGAGTTTTGGAATCGGACCCTGAATCGCAAAACTCACCGATTTTAGTCCAGTTAATTGAAAAGCTTGAATATTTACCAACATTTGTAAAAATATTTAGGATTCTGTGCACCAATTTATGGGGGGTCGCTAGATATAGCAAGATTTCGTCTGCATAAAGAGATATCCTATCTTCCTGTCCTTCTGCCCACTTAAACCTCTAAGCAGTGGATCTCCCCTCACCCAGGAGGCCAGTGGTTCTAGTATTAGTGGGAAAAACAGGGGGGACAGGGGGCAACCCTGTCTGGTGCCTCTCCATAGGTAGAATGTTCTGTACAGGCGATTGTTGACCCTGCCCTGTCCCTTTAGGTCGGAATAGAGCAGCTTAATCCAATTCGTACATTTCGGGCCAAACCATAGGCGCCGGAGCACTTCAAAGAGATAAGGCCATTCTATGGAATCAAATGCCATTTTGGCGTCCAGCGACAATACCACTGCGTCCTCCTCTGAGTTGTTTGCGGCAGAGAACATTATGAAGGCGACTAATATTTAATGCGGTGTTCCGGCCTGACACAAAGCCCAACTGGTCCGCATGGACCAATGAAGGGATCCTTGAGATCAGGCGAGACGCCAGCAGTTTAGTAAGGATTTTCGCTTCCACTTTTATTAGCGAAATCGGCCTGTAGGATCCGCAGTTTTCCGTGGGTTTCCCTGGCTTACAAATAACCACAATGAAAGCCAATATTTGGTCCTCAGACAGGACTCCTTTTTCGTATTTCACGTTATACATTTCTCGCAGGTGGAGTGCGACATGTGAGGCCGTGGTTTTTAGGAATTCAATAGGGACCACATTGGGTCCCATCGCCTTTCCCGACTGTACACTATTTATTGCCAGGCAGATTTCATTATCTGAGAGATCCTCCTCCAGTATATCTCGGTCTTCAGTGGACAGGGTAGGCAATTGAATATCGGCTAGCAATTGACAACTAAATGCCTTTCTGATAAGGTCGGGCCGCCTCATGTTTTACTGGATCCGTGAAGTGGACGAGAATTTAATAGTGGTTTTGTTTATTAGTCTTTTAATTTGAATGGACTTTAATTTTGGTGGTTTGGTGATCCGTTTATGATGAATAGTGCTGTTCAGCTATCTGGGCCTTTTTCATGGCTCTTTTCTTGTAGCTGCTTGTTTTGATTGTCTGTATAATATATATTAAGGAGGAATGCCCTAAATTTTTCATGGTTTAGTGCTTTTGCGTATAGGCGTTACTATTTCAGGCTCAAGTCTGTTGTCCAGGATTTAATCAATCAATCATAGGTTTGTTAAGCGCAGCTACTCACCCGAGTGGGTCTCAAGGGGGGGGATGGGAGGGGGAGATGGGAGAGGGGGGTGGAGCGCAGGTCCAGGATGTTCAAGGAGATCAGTCGAAGAGCCAGGTCTTGAGGTCCTTCGTGAACTTGGAGAGTGGTGGCGTTTGTCGGAGGTGGAGAAGTAGGGTGTTCAAAGCCTTGCCTGCAAGGAAGGAAAAGAAGCAACCACCTGGTCGGGTTTTCTTTCCTTTTTTGTAATTTAAAACAACCTCTTTTTATATTTGAATAACATGTTACAGCAGCTTAATTGACAGTTACTATTAAGGCTCCCTGTTTTCCATTTTTACGGATTCTTACATATAAATATGTCGCACTTATTTTTAGAAGTGGATAAATACAGACAATGTGCTCCTTTTTAAGTGACTCTCCATGCTGTCCCTCATTAATTATAGGCCAGCAGGTGAGCAGATGGACAGCATGGGAAATTTGAAAATAAAAAACAGGGTGAAATGTATTTAAATAATGGCATATGTCAACATACATTCATGGTATAATGCTAGGATTTACTAGTGGATGTATTATGTAATATTTGGCTGCTTAAATAGCTAAAACACAACAGACATCAATGTATGAGTGCGCATCTATCAGTTGAATAAATATGGAAATGTACAGTTTTTCAACTTCATTTATAAGCAAAACACAAAATAAATACAGATAAAATGGGCAAAAAATAAATACCATAAAACCGGGAGACCTAGTTATTATTCATGACAATCAAGACGATAGCAGACAATCCCAGAATCTATAACTTATATTGTAACTTAGTTATTGCCTAGGCATTCTCATCTATTATGTCCTCAAGCCCACCGTGTTGATTCCAATGTGTGAGTGGAGGGCTGAATATATTTCCTTCGTGTTCCTTCCATCTACCACACACTTTGTTCCATTTCAGAGGGCATCCCCTTTGTTCGAAGACCGCTTTCTCTGCCAACATGCACCAGTCCATATCTTTCCGCCACTCCTCCAGCATCAAAGGACCTAAAGCTCCCCATTTTGAAGCAATGTTCCATTTTGCACTTGTCATCCCCAATGTCACCCAAACCTGCTCCATGCGGGTGGCTTCTGTCGCCTCCCACACATTTAGTAGGCACATTCTGGACTGTAAAGCGAGATTTTTCTCGCAAACTTGCCGTAACTCCGACACTACCCCTTTCCAATAGTGTTGGATTACTGGGCATTCCCATAGCATATGGTAAAACGTGTCTACTTGGGTGCATGAACGGTTGCAAAAAGCATTCTCCCTATTTTCTATTTTGACCAGTGTTTCACATGAATAGCATATTCTATGGAGTATTTTAAGCCGTATCAGCCTGAGGTGTGCTGTGATGGCAACTTCTCGGGGGGGGAAGAAAGCGCTTCTTGCTGTTCCCCATTGTCTAGATTTCCTATGTCTGCTTGCCACTGAGAGAGGAGTCATGTGAGAGGATCTGGCAGATTGTTGATTATTTTTGATAAGTCCTGGAGATGGCTTTGCACGTCATGTAGTCTGTCAGTAATCTATCTTCCAGAGGGGAGGCCTCTGGGAGTTCTTGATCGGTTGGAATAGCTGCATTCAAGGCATGGTGTATTTGTTAATATCTATATGCTTCTGATGCAGACATTTCATATTCCCTTTGCAGCTCCATGAATTTGAGCATTTGTCCCCAGACCCATAGGTCTCCCACCCTAGAAATGCCTATGGTGTCCCAGTTGTGAAATCCCACATGAACTAAGTTTTCCCAGCATTTCGACCTCCCAAAGGGGGGGGTAGCCTGCGTCATTTTATTGTGCCACCCCAGTTTTTGGTCACTTGATGCCAGAGAAGAATTGTTTGCGCTGTTGGGCCTGTCAGGTGTTGGTGGTGTGGATTTGTGTACAGGGTGGCATTATAGCCCCAGGGCCCATAATCCATCGATCTATCATGCACGATGGTTCATCATGGGGCCAGTGCACCCATTGGTTTATAACCGCTGGTTGGGCCTCCCAGTAATATGATTGGATATCGGGTAGCGCGATTTCCCCCATTGTACCATCCCCTGGCCAGTTTGTTCGCCACGATACGGGGGGGTTCCTGTCCCACAGTAGTGTCCGGATTTACCCTTCTATTGTATTAAAATAGTTATTGGGGATTTTGTATGGCGAGTTTTGTAGGATGTAGAGGAATCTGGGAAGCTCCATCATTTTAAAGAGAGCGGCCCGGCACAGTAGGGACAGGGGTAGCGACCGCCAACGTTGCACGTCATTATGTAGGCGTGCGAGGGGACCCATTAGGTTATGTGTGAAAAAGAGATTGGGATTGGCTTTTACGTATATATCCCAAGTATCGGAAACCCTTGGTCACTATTGTTATCTTGCAACTTGGAGGCAATCTTTGGGTGGGACCGTACAGAAAGTACACTACTAGTTTTGACCAGTTAATGGAGTATCCTGAATATCTCCCAAAGGTGGTGCATATGTTGAGTATCCTGATAATGGAGGCCAGAGGCGATCCCATATATATGAGAATATCATCCGCGGACTGGAATATTTTGTCTTCCCACCCCTCTGTCCATTTTAATCCGTGAACCATTGGGGCCCAGCACATCCAGGTTGCCAAGGACTCTAGGACTATGGTGAATAGTATAGGTGACCGGGGGCATCCCTGCCTCATTCCCCGCATGAGAGAAAAAGTCTGGGAGGTGTGTCCGTTTACCACAACTTGCGCTAGCGGGTCAGTGTACAGCAAGCGGTCCTATGCCAGAAAATTAGGCCCACACCCTATATGTTCAAGCACCCCAAACATATATGGTCTTTCGATTGTATCAAAGGCCATACGGGCATCCAAAGACAGTATGGTCGTGATTTCTTTGATCTTGTCCCTGCGATCCAGCACACTATGCAAGCGACACAGGTTAAGAGCTTTGTTTCGTCCCGGCATGAACCCTGATTGATCAGGGTGCACTAGTTTGGTGACAACCTGTAACAATCACGTTGCCAATATTTTAGCCCAGATTGTGACCTCCGCATTGAGTAGCGAAATAGGTCGGTAGGAGCCCCGATTCACAGATGGCTTCCCCGTTTTATGTATCACTACAATAGAGACTAATCTTTGGTCTCTGGGCAAACTGCCCCACTGCTTACTATGGAGATACATTTGTTGTAAGTGTTGGGTAACCTTAGTAGCTACGAGTTTATAGAATTCGATTGGTAGGCCGTTGGGCCCCATCGCCTTCGCATGTTGTATAGTATGGATTGCAGTCATGATTTCATGGTCTGTAGGCTCAGCCTCGAGAGCTTGCTGTTTCTCCAAGGAGAGTTTGAGCATACGGAGATCTCCCAGGAATTCCCTTGAGTCATCGGCTGTGGCCGATGCCGTAGGAGAATACAACGCAGAGAAATAGCCCGCAAAGGCGTCTGCTATCTCTTGGGGCACCCTCAATGTCTTGTCATCTACATTGAATGCTGTCCCCAATAGTTCGCCCTTTCTCGCTGGTCAAGCCACAAAAGCAATTTGCCCGCCTTATCCCCATATTCATATATTTTGTCGCTAGAGATATTGCCCTGGCTGTATCACTGAGCAGAATTCTATATTCTTGCAGTTTAACATCAAGTGTGTGTGCGAGCTTTTCGTCAGGGGTGAGTATATGCCATTGCTCAAGGGCAAGCAGGTCTCTCTCCAACGTTTCAAGCTGCTTTGTCTTTTCTTTTTTTTTTGCCTGCCGTTAGGCAAAGCGCATACCCCTTCACTACCGTTTTGAAGGCCTCCCAGAGTACGAGTGGCGAATCCACTGAGCCAATGTTTTTGCTAAAGTAGTCCTTGGTGGATTTGAGGAGACCGGCCCTAATACTCTGGACTATTGGGTACCATGGGTTGAGTGAGATAGTTTTACGAGCGGTAAGTAATCCTAGCTTTAATTGTGTCCAGATTGGGGAGTGGTCTGAAATGCCTTGTGCCAAATGTCGCACCTCTGTGAAGTTGTGTAGTTGATCACCTGGTGTGATATGATTTATTTGGGGAAAAAACGTTGTGAGCCCCTGAGCGAAATGTGTATTGGAGTGTAAGAGGGTGTAGCCTGCGCCATATATCTACCAGTCCAAAAACGACCATGAATTCTGCCAAGTGTGTTCTGGACAGTGGAAAGCCTCGAGGTGGGGTGACGGTCTATTTGATCACAGAGCGTCATATTGAGGTCCCCTCCTATTATCAGGTCGCCCTCGGGTAAGGTTAGTACCATTGTACTCAAGTCTGCGAGTGCCAGCCTGTATAGTGCCGGGGGAACCTAGACCCCCAAGATATTGATGTCCCTTCCCTCCCAGCTGTCAGTCATGACCACGAAGCGGCCCTGCTTGTCTGTGTGGGTGTTGTTCACAATGAAGGGGATGTTCTTGCGTAGGAGTATATCTGTCCCTCTGGACCCCGACGTAAAGCCAGAGTGAAAAAATAGTCTGTATCCCCAGTGATCTAGTGCCTTACAAGTATTGCCGACCAGTTGCGTCTCCTGGAGAAGAACGATATCCGGTAGGCATCTCTTGATATACTGTAGCACAATACCCCTTTTTATCTTATATCCCAGTCCATTGAGATTCCAGGAGATCAGTTTAAGTGATGTTGCCATTGTGCCATCTGGAGTGTAGTGATCTGCTTCGGCCTAGGTGCACCAGGGAAGGACATGGTCCATCGTTTTGGAGATGCCTAGGTTTCTTCTTTGGGAAGCGTGTGGGTTCTGTAGGCCTCTGACGGCGATAGCTGTTCAGTAAGATTGTGGTTTGACTTCATTGTCTTCAGGGTGTCTTCGGTAGTGGGAGTGGTCCAGCTGTCAAGTGTTTGCTGCGTGGTGCTCAGAGTGGGAGCAGTGGGTTCCCTGTGTTGGTTTTCATTGTTGAAGTTGTCGTAGATGGTCTTGATTTTGTGGTGGAAGTAGGAGCTGAGCTTGTTGTAGAGGTCCTGGGAGGGGGGTGGGGTTGTCTGTAGTCTCACTGTTGGGTTGGGCGAACTCTTTGATGATGCTGAAAAGTTCCTTTCTGTTTTGTGCGTGGGTGGAGATTCTGTCCTGGAGTGCTTTCTTCCTTGTGTTTCTGATGAGCTTGTGGTGAGCGGGGGTGGCTGCTTTGAAGTTGTCATGGGCTACTGTTGTTGTGGAGTTCCTCCAAATCTTTTCGAGGCGTCTGCAGGTTTGTCTGGCTTCTCCAATTTCTGTGGCGAACTCGCTAGCTCTCTTGGCGTGTGTGTTGGTGGTTTTCTTGAGGGGGGCGAGGGTGTTTGTGAAGTCGGTCATCCATTTGTGCAGGGTTCGAGCTGCGGCGTTTGGGTCGTTGTCCGTGGTGGTTGGAGTGGAGCCGCAGAGGGAGGCAGTGAGCTGGTTGTCGAGTGTCTTGTTCCAGTTTATCCATGGGAACTGGTGTGGAGGTTTGCGGGTAATGATTGTTTTGAAGGTGAAGTGGATGCAACAATGGTCTGTCCATGGGAGTTCAGAGGTGTGGCTGAAAGTGATGGAGTTTCCTGCTGTGAAGATTGGGTCGTGGATATGTCCTGATAAGTGTGTGTTTTCTAGTATGATCTGTTTGAGTCCGATGTTAAGGAGGTTGTCCGGGAGGGAGGTGGAGTTGTGCTCTTGGAGGTTCTCGAGGTGGAAGTTGAGGTCTCCCAGCAAGGTGTAGTCAGTGGATGTGATGGCTTGTGGGGTGATGATGTTGGTGATGGTATCGGAGAAAGGTACGCGGGGTCTGTAGATAAGGGTGCCCCGGAGGGTGGTGGTCGGGTTGGTTTGTATCTTGAAGTGTAGGTGCTACATCAGGTTTGTGGACTCGTAGGTGTGGGTGCTCAGTCGGAGGTAGGATTTGTGGGCGATGGCAATGCCTCCTCCGGGCAGTGTTTCCTGGTGAACTTGTATCCTTCGGGGATGGCTGGTCCCAATGCGTGGCGTTCATCCAGGTTTCTGTGATAAAGGCCACGTCGGGGCTGGTGTTGCAGGGGAGGTCCCAGATTTCTGTGGCGTGTCTGTGGAGGGAGTGGATGTTGAGGAGGATGTATTGCAGGGCTTTGGGTGCGGTGGTGTTGTGACGGGAAGGTTGTGGTGGGTCCTGGGTTTCTGCAATGGTCGGCGACGGTCTCGGTTCTGCTTCTCTTTTGTAACATGTTTACTTTCTTTTTTTTGTGATTATCAGTTTGTGATTACGGTGATACATCCAGATTATAAATTCGGTAGCTGGTAATAGGGGAAAAACGGGGAAAATTGTTGTCTCCACACTGATTTATGCATGGAGTTTTACCTGACAAAATGTGAAGGAGGATATTCAGATTTGGAGGTTTCGTCATGTACTTTGAATCCCGATTTGGCTGTAAATCTGTTTATAGCCGAATTTAGATTACTGTATTACATATAACACAGGCCATGGAGTGTGACTTGTCACGATTGGGTAGGAAATTTGCACATGGTACTGACCTGTTGTCATCCATATCTCTTTGAATCATATGGATCTAAAGAATACTACCTGAATGTAGAGCCAGGCATGCTTTTAATAAACCTAATCTTTGATTTATGCTTTTCTTCATGAGAAATATATTTACATGATATCGTAATAAACCCATGACTAATATAAGCATCCTGATCCACCGATGTTCTGTATTTTTACCCTCTGCGAACTCTGGCATTGATATCAATACCTCAAAGGACTGAAGGCAACAGATACAGTACATGGATAATATCCTGATAAGGAAATTGTATTGTTTGACTATTCGCTCCCCTCAATCCTGTATCTATCTAAAGCATAGTTTAGTTACAGTGTTATGGCAAAATGATCAGCTCATTGATCCTGAGATGACTGGAAGAATACTTCTTTCCAAGTGCTATTGAGAAAAATATCTTACCTGTATAACAGTGACCTAATACAGTTGGCCATCTTCTTTCATAAGGCCGTTCCGTTTAGTACAAGATGTTTTATGGATTCAGTCCCTTGTCCACAAAAACGACAACCTTCATCTCCAGCAGCCAAGTTTTATATAAGAGGCTATAACTTCTAGGAATGGAAATGCTCCCAATCTACATAGAGTGTAGAAGCATCTTGCTTTATGGGGTAGATTCTCACCCAAATAGATGTCGACTAGTGTCTGCTAGAATTCCTACATAATATTTCTTAGACTGTTTATTAGCTAATGGCAAAGATCAGCTCTTGAACAATGCTGTGAAATCCAGCGAGGTAATGTTTACATTTACATTTTTAGTTAATTTCTTTGATCGTTTCAGATACCCTTCATCCGTGAGAACCTTTTGCAGTTCTTTTCTTAGATTAAACAATGCCTTGGGCTTTGTCCCTGCATCCTGGTATTGGCAGGCCACAAGCTGACTTGAGCAACTGTTCCAGCCCTTCCGCTTCATTAGGTATCTGAAGGCTTAGTTTGTGCTTCCATGTGCGTCCCTCCTACCTGGTTGTATTTCACTAACCAGTGGACGCATCATACGATATTGCTTGAGAGGCTATGGCCCTGTATGGCTTTCTAAAGGAGCAAAGTGGTAACCATAGTTCTTATTTAAACTTATTAAGCATTGTGCCACATGAATTAATTTGTGCTTTCTTTCTCCTAGTGTGAGTAATAGGTCTTCTTATTGAAACCATCTACACTTGTTCCTTCCTTGACTGAAATACATCATTTTGGCTTTGACCTTTTTCATTGAACAGTTGTTAAATGCTGTGTGCTAGCACAACCGATAAGCTCCTCTCTCCGACTCCACCAGGTTCATGTTTGTTAACAGCATGTTGTTTGAAAAATACAGAGGACGAATGTGCTCAACTCACACTTGGGGAGAAATATCCCATTGTCATGCACTGATGAATTTTGATTGAACTTTTATATGATGAAGAAAACATATTTGTCCTTATACTTGCTTCTTTTTTATATGTATTAAAATGTGGTTTCTTTTTATTCCTTAGTCCATGCAGTCACACTGTTTGTAAATGTATTTGGCTGCCTGGCCTGGTTCTGTGTGGATCCTGCACGAGGAGTGGATTTTGGATTGGCCATCCTGTGGTTCATGCTTTTAACCCCATGTTCATTTGTCTGCTGGTATAGACCGCTATATGGAGCTTTCAGGTAAATGTTCTTGTCCTACTTGCAGCACCTTCATGTCCAATGTTTGTTCATCCTCTTTAACTCCCTTCTTTCTTTTTTTAACAGGATTCTCTATCTTGCTATTATGTGATTGTTCTAACATGTAAATGTCATTTAGCATTAGGTTACAACCCAGATTAAAACCTGGAGTCCATTGTATTGCTTTGTAATTGTTAATACTGAAAATCATGATTAGAAAGTATGTTGAAAGCAAAACTGCCACAGTAGAGGGTGGGTTACGTTCATGAGAATGCTGGTACATAAACATTGGTGCAACTAAAAATATCTAGATTTACATTTTGTGTACAAAATTAGATCTACGTACAGGCATAGTTGGACACGGTGCATGCTAACTCACAAACACAATCCACCAAACACTCTTTTCACACGTGCACAAAGAACCCATCTATCCATACATATTTGAATTTGTAGTTAAGTATTTATGCTAATTTTCAGTAGAAAAAGTATATTGAACTAGGAAAGCCATATATCTAGTATGTAAACCACCACTATGCGCCATCTCCCACATGATACTTTGAATAAGTTTAAAGTGTCTGATAAAACTTGGACATTTTTATTTGCACTGCTGTATATGCTGTTTTACCAATCGAGAGGTACTCAAAAATGTATGTTTGTAGCATGTTTTGGTGTACCTGCACATGCTGTTCATACTCCTGCCATATTGTGCTGGGCCTGGACATTACAGGTTGTTTTTCTTAGAAGAAGTTTCAAGTCAGCATGAGTGGAGTGACTCCCTCGCTTGGGCTTCCCCCTTTTTTCCCCACCATCTGGTTCAGACGGGAGAAGCCATGGTTTGAATACCATCACGTTTCTGCGTGTGAGCCTCGAGCCCTGTATTGTATCATCTGTCTCAGAAAAAAATAACACCTCAAAATCATATTTTGACGTCTTCAATTAGATAACTTCATACAACCAAGTTGATCATATTGAGGACTTGGCCTTGAGGAGCGTGGGCAGATGGAGTGGACTTTCTTTTCGGCCCACACTATAACATATATAATATATCCTTGGTTGGATCCGCATGAGGGGTCCTGTCTTGCTCCAAATCACCTGGAGTCTGATAGTGCCTTTTGGCAAGCTTGTAGGTGTAAAAAGACTCGGAACAAATACAGGAGTAAGACACAGGGTTTATTCGAGAATGCAGAGTCAGGAAAGGTCAGAAACATAAGGCATTTTCAGAGAAACAGACCCTCTCGATGTTTCGCGTGAAATCTGATGCCATTTGTTGTCTGGAGGTGCATGTTGCAGCATCTCTATGTGATTGTCACCATATTTGTGCCTGTGATCCAACCACAAAGAAAAATCACCTAGTCCAGAGGTACTCTCATTAGAGGCCTCTGATGATAACAGGAACATTTTGAACTGAAGAAGTCAGCACCTCCTACACAGGAGGCGCTAAGGGCCGTGTGTACTGACCCCAGTTTTGGGGATAAAATACTTGAAAATATGTCGCTGAGGCACACTACTCCAAAAGTCTGGCATCCATCCCAGATAGAGCCAAGAGAAGGCTTAAAGATCCCCTGCTCCCTTTGGGCCCTATCTTATAGAGACATTCAGCCGCAGATTCCTTACCTTTGAATTTCCTAGGCATCCGACTCGATTCGTAAGATTTTTATTCAAGCAATACCCCTACCCGCTGGAAGGTGGCACCGGTCGGCTCCGCGTGACCTCATAGTCTGCGGTGTTATGACATTCTCATCGCCTATATTGGCATCAACTTGAAGAGCTGATGTTCGTTCTTTTCTTTTCGCGTCAGCCAGTGCAGACCTATGAAGAGAGCTACCCTGTCACTTTTGACAGTTTTTTTAACCATTTTGTTGTCTGCTTTTTGGTGTGTAGGCATTTCTATCATGTCTAAGAATAATTCTGGTTTCAAACCTGTTTCATGTTGTTCATGGACACAGTCGAATGGAAGGTCCGGGCACCGCTCCAGGAGTTCTACATCTTCGTCCACCTACTCGAGGTCATCGAGTCGGTCAGGTAAAAAGCACAAAAAACATAAGAAGTCGAAGCGTGCTTCGACTTCTCCCCGTCCACCGGTCCATGCAACAGAGGAGACTCCGTGTTCTAGGCCTCTTTCTTCTGGATATGCACCGGGGTCAGCTGCAAGCTTCCCCTCCTTTCCAGTAGCCAGAGCAACCCCTGCCCAGCTTAAAGAATTGTATGATGCCATGAGCCTCAGATTTGGGCAGACTGACCCTACTGGCTTGTCTTCGGGCCCCGGAGGCTCAGAGGGGGCTCCATTGGGTTATGCGCCTGCGGCTCCGGCACCAAGTGCCCTCCCCCTCATGTATCAGGTGATGGACCCGACTGACGCCGGTCGTGCCATTGCAACCTTGCTGTACTTTACACCGCTGGCGCCCCCTGGCAATGCCAGCCCCATTCGAATTCCCTATGACTCAGAGCAGAACCTGCGCCATCAGAACCCTTCGGTCCTAGGTCATTTCCTCAGCCTTATTCTGAAGGGCTAGCAATGGATGAAAATTGGGAAGGGTTTCTGGATCCCTCACAAGACCAGCCTTACCAAGAAATGGACTGGTATGAGGAATTGGGTGAGGTCAGCGGACTGGATACCTCTCCTGGAAGGAGCTTCATATGCTATTGTGGTGCAAAGGGCAGCTAAGGTCCTGGCTCTTCGCTCCCTTCTGAGGGAACTGCAATGGTGCCTGACCGACCATGATTGGGTCAGAGTCAGACCCTCTCCCTTCCCCTACCAGATCACACAGTAGTGACAAATGGGTCTGTCCTAGGATGGGGCGGCCATCTGGGAGAGGTGGAACTCTGGTCTCCGGTGGAATCAAGACTCCACATCAACTTACTGGAGCTCCGAACGATTTTTTGGCATTGAAAGCCTTTCTTCCTTCAAAAAGGGAAAGCTGGTTCAAGTGTTCACTGACAACATCACCGCCATGTGGTACTGCAACAACCCGGGCGGGTGGGGTCGCAGACGTTTTTTTAGAGAGGCCCTGCATCTCTGGACATGACTGGAACAGCAGGGTGTATCCCTGGTGGTTCAACACCTGGCAGGTTCTCTGAATGCTAGGGCAGACTAACTGCAGTCAACGCCTAACGCATCACGAATGGCGTCTTCATCCGGAGGTGGTGCAAGGTCTCTTTCAAGAATGGGGAGAGCCTTGGTTAAATCTGTTCCGCTGAGAACATGCAACGTCGGCATTTATGCACACTGGAATTTCCAAGGCGGCTCTTGCTCCGAGATGCTTTTCGTCTTGAGTGGAGCTCAGTCCTTCTAAATGCCTTTTTGCTCATACCTCTTCTGTCCAGAGTGCTCAAGAACATCAGTAGCGAGCGGGCCCAAGTCAACCTTGTGGCTCTGGACTGGGCAAGGAGAGTCTGGTTTTCCGATCTTCTCCAATTGATCTATTATCCGATCAGGTTGCCCCTTCTGGAGGATCTTCTGTGACAGCATCAGGGGAGGGTCCTCCACCCGAACCTGTCAAATCTACGCCTTCTTGTGTGGATATTGAGCGGTGGCAGTTAATAGCACCTTCCTCCCGAAGTTTGCAATGTTATTTTGGCAGCCTTGCGGCCCTCCTCGAACACCTTGAATGCCTGCTAGTGGAACAAATTTGTAAAATATTGAACATAAAGGCCTACTGATCCTCTTTCTGCCTCCCTCTCTCAAGTTTTGCTTTTTATTTTGACCTTTGCCCAGGAAGGGCTCTGCACTGGGCCCTATCTGCCTTCCTGAGGGTGCCAGACCAACCTTCATTATTTAGGGTTTTAGCAGTTTTTTATTGTTTAAAGAGAGTGTACAGGTCTTTAGTCTACATCCATTGGCCGGCGAAGAAAGAGGCTGGGAAGGGCAAAATGGGGAAGAACATTACATTTTAACTAAAAATGTCAAAATTTCAATGAACAATACATGCCATTCCTGTGTGAGTAAAGAGTGACTGAACTGTCCCTGAACCCACTATGTGGCGGTTGAGGTGTCTGGTTGTGCACTTGCCGTGAGGCACAGAATGCGCAAATAAATGGGGCAGATGAGTTCCCGGAAGGTGTTGGATACGTATTTTAGGCAGGGGACCCATGTCTTCGGATTGGCTTGCTATTGCTGTTAGCCTCTCCATACCCAATAGGTCCCAGTGTCCATTCTAGGTGTGCGAGAGTGGTGTCGGTTCCCCATTTTGATAAACAGACTTGCTTGGCTGCGCATAGGGCCAGTGTGATAGCCCTCCCTTTGGGGGAACGTAGTGGGTATGCGTGTACGTTAGGAAGCCCTAGCAAGAGCTGGGGAAGCAGGGTAGCTCTGTAGAACATTTGATCATCTGCGAGCACCTGTGACCAATAACGGTGTAGTTTGGGGCAGTGCCACAACAGGTGTGATAGTATACCAAATGGCCACCTTGACGCCAGTACTTATCGCCTGCCCCCGTCTTCTACTTAGTCAATTGGTGGGTGTATAGTACCAGTAGTGCACTAGCTTAAGGAGTGTCTCCCTTCCGGCCGCGCTGCATGCCGGTGTGCAGGCCCTAAGCAGAATGTCCGTCCATTCCTTATCTCTTCATTTTTGTTCATGTTCCGCCTCCCACCTTGTCCAGGCTGGTGAAAGTAGAGAGTTTGTAGAACTGTTTAAATAAGTGTAAATGTCTGACATCAGGCGTCGGTCGTCCTTCCGAGACAGAAGCCATCACTTGAATGGTGTAAGGGCACTTCCCGCATGAGATTGCACCGTTGGCTTGTTCACCCAGTGGCGAACTGCTTTGTACCGCCACCACTCAGAGTCTGGGAGTCCGAAGTCCAGCATTCCCTGTTCATCAAAAAGATCCCTGATGCGTTTTTCAATTGGCCTCTTGCCACTGGGAGTATCCTGATTTATGCGTTGCTGTTGCGAAAGTCTGTATTTCCTATGCTTGGTGTAAGAGGAGAGGGGATCGGGCTGGAGAGACCTTTACTTACTCTGTCCCAGGTCCCAACTGTGGCCCTGACCACTGGAGAGATGTACACTCCCGGGGGACGATTCCTACGCGGGAGCCAGGGTATCTTTCAAATATGGATGCCGACTGCCGCCTGATCCAAAAGCCCCAGTGTTTCTCTGTGAGGGGCCTTTGCCATTCCACTAAGAATTCAATTATGCTGTTAGATAGAAACACGCTAGGTGGGATCTACCTAACCCACACTTAGCTTCTGTAAATATGCACGCTGCTGGCTTTCTTGCTGCCCCAGATAAAGGACTCTAGTATGCATTGTAGTGTCTTCATCGCGGAGGGGTAGGCTGTAGCGGGACCGCCTGCATTAGATATAGGCTCCTATTCATCCCGACCAGGAGATGGGTCCCCAGTGCCAGGATTGGATAAGTGCGTGCACGGTAGACACTAGTGAGGAGTAATTGTGCACCAACAGTGGGGAGCAGATGGACAACTAAATATGAGATTCCCTGTGTGGCCTATGTAAAGGGGAACATTTTAGCGTGAACCCCAATGCCTCCCCGAATGCTGCCAGCTCTTCCAGCCATGGGGGCAGCGACTGACATAGTCTAGTAACAGCAAGCAGCACATTGACTGCATAGAGTGTTATCTTGTGCGGTTGTCCACCCATACATACCTCTTCAATAAGTGGGTGCCCGCGAATACGCTCCCCAGCTCCTCAATGTAGAGCGCAAACAGAAATGGCGAAAGAGGGCACCCCTGTTGCGTGCTCATTGATATTGGAAACGTTGGAGTGCGTGTGCCATTGAAAACGGGGCCCCAGACTTACGGCCTCCAGCACCAACCGTAGGAAAGGTCAGTGCACCCATTCTAATGCTTTCTCAGCATCTATTGATAAAAGCAGCATGGGTGTCTGCGAATGGTTGGTTTTGTTGATTAGATGAAATAATCGCTTTGTGTTAGCCCTGCATCTGCGCCCCGTAGTGAAGCCTGATGGATCTGGAGCCACCTGGCTGGGCATGTACCTTCTTAACCTGTTGGCGAGGATCCTGGTAAATATTTAAGCGTCCAGGTTGAGCAGAGATATGAGTCGGTAAGAACCGCTTTGCTGCGGATCCTTCCCAGGTTTTGATAGAATAGTTATGATGGCCGTTTTCATAGTATCCCTGAGGGTACCCGTGGAGCTGAAGGAGTTGTATAGCCTGGCCAGAATGGGGGACAACTGCTTTGCAAACGTTTTATAAAAAGCAGCCGTATAACCATTCTGCCCAGGTGTCTTAGCCACTTGAAGCCTCCTTATTGTCCCGAGGACTACCTGCACGGTTATATCTGAATCTAAAGGCACAGCTACAGGTTCTGTCAATTTCGTTAGGGGGGCCTGCTACTTATACAAGGTGCAGTGCGCTGGTTGTAGAAGCTCTGCTTTGTATAGCTGAGCATAAAAGCGACCAAATTCCATGGCAATCTCGGTCTCTTGTCAAGGGGTATTGGTTTTGATCTACTAGGACTTGTACGCGGCGCACTTATGTCTGAGTGCGTAGCCTGTGTGCAAAATGCCTGCCTGCTTTATTTCCTCTGGCGTAGTTGCTCTGTTTCATGCGGAGTAGTACGTATTCTGTGGCATCCATATCTAGGGCCTTGCGGTGTTTCCTGGCAACAGTTCGATGGCGTTGCACCTCGTGGGACCCCGTGTGCTTGTGCACCAACCTCCATGCCCCTCACCACCCCTCTAAATCTGCTCGCTTAGCCCTACGCTCCCTGTTGAGCCGCATCGCTATAGCTATAGAAGTTCCACTGCATTAAGAGAGTCCCACAGTGTGATTGGGATGTCTGGTGTGTCATTGGTGGCGAGGTAGTCTGAGATAGTTCCCTGAACTTCTTTAATGGTGGGGTTATAGGAAAGCAATTTAGGGTTAAGACTCCACATTCTGGAGTGCAGTGTGAGCAAGACAGGGGAGTGATCTGAAATGGAGGCGACCTGAATGTCCGTCTGTGTCACTATCGAGAGTAGGGAGGAAGAGACTAAAAAGAAGTGGATTCTGGCATATGACTGGTGTGCGGCTGAGAAGTGTGAGTATTTTCTTGTGGAAGGGTGTAGCGTCCTCCATACATTGACCAGCCCCATGTCCGTAAGCCACTTGATTCTCTGTGGGGTAAGTGCTCCCGCCGAGCCGACCCTTTGCAAGGTCCGGTCCAGTGCTGCATCTCGCACTATTTTAAAGTCCCCCCCCTATCAGAATATTGATGTCTGGTATGTTGAGGATCGTCCCAACCGTCTGGCGGAAAAAAGGTTCCAGGTGGTCATTAGGTGCATAAACGCATGTAACTGTGAAAGTGTATTGGTGGAAAGAGATCCGCACAGATAGCATGTGGCCTGTGACTTCAGGCTGCATGTGAAGAGCCTGGCCTTGAAAGTGTGCAACTAGCAGAATGACTACCCTCGCCCTCTTACTGGGACCAGCTGACCAGTATTGGTGGTGAAAGCACTTTGACCGCATTCAGTTCCTATCTTTTTTTAGGAGGTGGGCCTCCTGTAATAGGCATATGTCGCATTGTGTTGCCGTCAGTTGAGTCAGGAGCGATATCCTTTTTGCTGGCGAATTTAGGCCCCTCATGCTAAGGCTAACTACACGCACGGTTGTCAAGGTAGTGTGCTGAAGGCGGTAATGGTCTGACGGTAGGCCGGAAGAGGCCCTCCTGCTTCGGAAGTGTATTGGATCGAGACAGTAAAGCATGTGGGTGGTGCATGGAACATGTGTCAAAAAGAACAAAGAAACATGAATAACAGGTTCACCAATCGGTGAAAAAACAGTAATTACGTAATAGGGGTCCATGTCATCAGCTGCCTGCATAGATCATCTGGGATTGTGACACTTGGTGGAGTCCTCTGCTGCTGCCGTCTACTGTACAATCTAGAGTCCATGATGATCCAGGGGCCAGGCCTGGGACCACCATGTGGCAAGGCCAGCCAGGAGCCGGCTGTACCCTATCGACGCCAGACATCGCATGGGGAAGCAGGGTTCGCAAATTATCACTTGCTCCCAGTGCAATCATTCGTCTTGTTGCTCAAGTGAGTGTTCTCTTCTGGTGATGTGCTGCAGCAACGCTGATCTCTACCTGATGCTTTCTGTCGCAGTTGGTGTGTTCCCACCCCGTGGGGGTCAAGATTTGGTGCGCCTCTGGTGGCCACTCCCCGGAGGGGGGATGCCGAGGAGCCTCGAGGTCCCGCCAGGCCATTGGGCTCCAAGTTCAGTCCCAAAATTACTGCTGCCTCTGGAGGTGTACGTGTTTCTCCGTTTCTGCGGAAAGGATGTCCCCATTTGTATCGCATCCCTTTGTTTCTCAAAAAATCTGTGATTGGCTTCATGGTGCGGCATCGTTGAAGGGTGATGAGGGAAAGGTCCTGAAATAGACGCATCTTGATCCCTTCAAAGAGGACCTGGAGTTGTCGCGCACTACATTCATGATAAGCTCCTTCTGAAAATAATTATGGAGCCATGTGAGAATGTCCTGTTGGGCCAAGGGTGATTGAGACATGGATGAACCGCTCTATGCGTTCTATCTAGGGGTATCTCATTATCCTTTAGCTCTGGAATGATCTGACGGAAGAGTCGTGTGACAAAGTCCTCTAGGCGGACCGCATCAGCCTGTAGCGGAACACACTTAATTCTTATATTGGATCTGTGGGACCTGTTTTCAAGGTCCTCCAGATGATAGTTGAGGTCCGCGTTACGTTCCTTGAGTTCCATAATTTCGTTGCGACATGCCTCCAACTCTTCTTCTCTGGCTTCTCCTGATCTTTATAAAGAGTCTACTTGTTGTTCCAGCTCGCTGATTTCACAGCGCATCTCCTTCATGTCTTTGTTCATCTCTGTTTTCAGGGACGCAGTGTCGTTCCTCAGTGTGCTAAAGAGGGACTCTATAAAGCAACGTGTGAACGGGCCGTCCTCTCTTAAATGTTGGACCTGTGCTGACCCCATTGACTGGTGTTCCGGCGAGACAGGGTCTGACGCTAGTCCCGCCCGTTTGCAAGGAGTTTTTGTTTGGGGATCTTTAATGGAAGAGTCTTTTTTTGGTCCTAGTGTTTGTCATTTTATCTTATCCCTGCGGCGGGCGTGAGGCTTACCCGTGGTCGCGTGTTTGGCCCACTCCTCTAGTGCGCTGTTCCGCCCTCCATTATGGCAGGCATGGGGCATTGATGTGGTCTCTCGGAGGCCCCTGGGGCCGGCCCAGGCAACTAATTTCTCCCCTCCACCCTGTATCGAATGGGGGATGTGTTAATTATCCCCTTCCCAACAGTGCAGTTCCAGCAGAAAAGGTTGATTGGGGGTGGGGGATGCACAGACAAGCCCTGCAGTGGTTAGTCTATGGCAGCCTGTGTGTCCAAGAGGGCAGGTCAAGCATCCCTCCACACCCCATGTGTATGCCAAGGGCAGCGCCCGAAGACTCTCCTGCGTCTGCTCCATAGCACAGTTACCTCTTACCATGGTCAGGCTATCTCCACCTCAGTTCATCAGCTGCTAGTGAGGGGTCCAAGCCTGAGACCCAGCTGCTCCTTGCAGGCGGTGTACACCGTCCACCCCTGCCGGCGCCACCAAGTCCTGCCCTAGGATCGCTGTCTCCTACTGTCAGTGATATGAGTGCCAGAGGCCCCCTGGCCACCGCCGAGCACGGAAGGTGATCACCGGTGAGTGGTCTATGTCCATTTGTCGGTCACCTTAAAGGCCGCCACTTCTGGGCCCTCGATCGTTAACCAGTCTCACGCGGGCCCTTCTTCGCAGTCCGCCTGCTCGTGCACAGGAGCAGGGGCCGATGCCTGGATCTTAGCTGCAGTCTGTGTGTGTGTGTACCCCAGAGGTGCTGCCAGCTTCCCAGCAAGACATGCTTCGCTGGTTGTGGCCGGTCAGTGGTCCGTTCGTCGGCTGGATGCTAATCGGGCAACCCGGTCCGAGCGCTCAGGTCAGGCCCCACCACTGCCCGATTTTGTGTGCATCTGAAGTATACGTGCAGTTGTGGCCCAGGAGCTCATCGCGAGGGGTGTAGGTGAGCGGCACCTGCCAGTCTTTTGTGGGTGGGGCAGTGGGAGCCTGAGGGAGTACTCTTCTGTTCATCCAGATGGTGCCCGGGACTGCAGGCACCTGTCACTTGCCTGTGGTTCCCACAGAGGGGTGGGGGGGCAAACTGCATTCTGAGGCCTCTCTGGGTCCCAAGAGCTGTTCCATTCCCTTCCGATTTCTCTGGCCCCCATTTTGTCTCTGCGGCTTCTCGGCTGTAAAGTTATGCCGCTCTACTCCCGCACCACCTCTCAGCTAGGAAGCGGTCTATGTACCTTCCCTGGCCAGCTTTCAACACCGGGGTTTTAGGGCAGAGCAGCCCCCGGGATCTGCAAGGGAACGAGGTGGAATGCCGTAGCTCCGATAATCCGCTCCTACACAGACGCCATCTTGGACATGCCCCCCAACCCTCATTATTTAAATCACCTATTGTAAGTAAATTCCTCAAAGGCCTTGTACATATGTTCCCACCTCCCCCTTTCATTAAGCCTCAGTGAGACTGTAATTTTGTTCTTACATTCCTGATGTGGCTCCATTAGAACCTCTGTACAACTGCCCCCACTGGCTGCATACCATCAAAATAGCCCTTTTAGCGGCGATCACGTCTGCCAGGAGGGTGATCGAACTGCAGGGTTTGTCATCAAAGCTTCCTTGCCTGACAATATGTCCTGATGAATTGGTGCTTCGCATTAGGGCCTCTTTCCTCCCGAAAGTGTTAACATTATTCCATGTAGTGCACTCTGTCACCTTGCCCACTTTATATGCTCCTCAGCACCCTTCTAAGGAAAAGCAGCGACTCCACCGTCTGGACCCAAAAAGAGTGTTAGCGTTCTACCTTGATTGCACTAAAGAGTTCTGGGTGAACAACCAGCTGTTTGTGGGGTATGTTGGTACAAAGAACAGTCATGCATTGCAGATGAGGACAAGCTTGCGATGGGTTATCCCCTGCAACAACTTTTTTTACGCCCTGGACAAAAAGCAGCCTCCTGAAGGCCTATGGGCTCATTCTACCAGAGCTAAAGCTGCTACCACGGAGTTGCAAAGTGGAGTTCCTTTTCTCAACAGTTGTCAGGCAGCAGCATGGGCATCAGTGAATACATTTACCCAGCCTACTGCCTGGATAGTCAAGTTTGCAAGGACAGCCTTTGTGGACGCTCTGTCCTGCAGTACTTCCTGGTCCAAACTCGCCTGCAGTCCCTCCTCCGGGGTTGGTATTGCTTGGGTATCTATTCAAAAGTAAGAGGTAAGGAATCTGTGGATAGTTGTCTCTATCAGATGGAGAAGTTACTTACCTTTGAAAACTCCCTATATGGTAGAGACATGATCTGAAAGAAACATGTATGTGATAGATTCCTTACCTTAGAATTACCCCCAGGCGTCAGACTGGATCCGGACATTTTTCATCAGCAGTACCCCTGCGCGTCGGTAGGCGTCGTTGTGCGGCTCCGCGGACGTCGTTGGCGTGGTAGTCGCCGAGATGACGTCGTTGGAGCTACTTGGACGCGCCCACGCGCGCTGACGTCAGTTCTTTATTTTTCTACGCCAGCAAGCTCAGATCCGTAGAGAGTGGTACTCCCAGTCACTTTTTGACTGAGTCCTTTTTGGGGCTTTTGTCTCTGTTTTATCGAGTCTTAGACTCCTGGTGTATAGGGACGCCCGGTTTTAAGTCTTGCGCGGCTTGTCCCCGCACGATGTCGGTGACGGACCTGCACCGTGAGTGTCTCTATTGCCAGGGGCGCGACCACGACTCCGAGTCGTGCCCTGAATGCCGGGCCATGGCTCAGAAAACTTGGCGTGAGCGGTCTAGAAAATTGCTGGATCCCTGGGAGTCGGCTTCACCATCACCATCGTTCGACGAAGTCTTTGTACTCGGAGTCAGGGGGGTGAAGCACAAGAAGTTTTGTCGCTCTTCACCTAGCCTGTCGCGCGCGACAGCTGAGAGTGCAGGTGGTACCACCCCGCGGTTCCGACGGAGCCTAGGCAGTTGCCCATGGCCTACCCGCCCTTTCCGCCTTTCCATCGGAGACTCTGGCCCAGTTGCAGGAATTCCTGTCGGCAATGGCACAAGTCTTTGGGCCATTGGGCCCTGTCTGAACGCCTTCGGGCCCCGCGGGTCTGACGGGGGTTCTCGCACTTCTGCGTCATCTGCTCCGGCCCGACGAAGTCAACGACTCCAGTGCCGACGCGGAGAGACCCCCATGGATCCATGCATGGATCCCAGCCGATGTCGGTTGGCCTCGTTCGACCTCCACCGACGGCTGCGGCTGAGTCCTCGGCCGACGCCGTCCCCGGCTTCCACCCCAACATGGAGACGGTGCCGGACCGGTGTCGATCGATGAAGATTCGACGCCTTTAGGGAATTTCTATACCTCTCTCTATCCACCTCCCTCTTTTCCACCTGCCCGGCAAGTTGGTGAGGACTGGGAGGGGTCTGAGGACCCTCTTGCAGCCCAGTGCAAGTTCGACCCGGACTGCATGTGAAAGATGTGGGTATGTGAAAGATGCAGGTGACTTGGATTTTACTGCAGAACATGGCACACTGTCTCTTTCTACCGTGGCTACGGAGGAAGATGGTATGTATTCTGTGGTGTTGCATAGAGCACCGAGGCTCTCCACCTTGAGCTACCTACAGTGGCTGTCAGGACTAACCTCCTGACAGAAGTGCTCCGGCCAGCGTCTTCCTCTACAGAGCGGCTGCTGCCCTTTAATGACGCACTTTCCGACGTTCTTTTGGGCACCTGGTCCAGGCCCAGCACAGGGGCTCCTGTGGATAAGAATGTGGCCCGACGCCATAGCCCGGCCCGTACGACCCCATTTTCCTCTCCCAATACCCAACCCCTGATAGCTTGGTCAACCAAGCCTCTACATCCCGAGCGCATTCCCTTCCGCACAACGGGACAGGGAATCCAAGAAACTGGAACAGTTTGGGAAGAAAATGTTTACTTCCGCCTGTTCAGGGCTGCCGTCTGTGAAACCTGCATGCCTCTTGGGCCATTATTCCCATTCTGTGTGAGACACGGTTGCTCAGTGTCCGGAGGAGGCCCGGGCGGTGCTCTCCCAAGCTAATGTTGAGGGAAGAGACGCAGTCAAGTTCACAATTCGTTGTGGCTTGACACCGCTGACTCGCTGGGCAGGGCGATTTCCATGACAGTGGCACTACGCAACCACGTCTGGCTGAGCACAACTGGCTTTTCCAGGGATGTCCAGAACACTTTGATGGACATGCCCGTTGATGGCATTTGCCTTTTTGGCGACAAGGCAGACCGTGCGTTGGAGCGTTTTAAGTACTCGCGGCCTACGGCCAAGTCCTTAGGCCTTTCGGCCATGCTCACTCCTTCCGCTTCTCGCTCCTTTCGTGGCCGTGGAAGGGGCGCCGAAACTCATTTGTTTCAGAGGCACAGGCCTGCGCAGCAACAGTCTCAGCGCAACAGCGGACATGGGCCCTGCCGAAGTGGGTCACAGGGCAAGCGGGAGGGTAAGTCCACCACC
The DNA here is from genome assembly GCF_964261635.1 of Lissotriton helveticus. Taxonomy (NCBI): domain Eukaryota; kingdom Metazoa; phylum Chordata; class Amphibia; order Caudata; family Salamandridae; genus Lissotriton; species Lissotriton helveticus. The sequence goes on along the minus strand of NC_136059.1, from coordinate 545,982,830 downwards.
TCCCCTGCCGCCACTGCCTCCAAACCTTCCTAGTCCGGTGTTTCAGGCCCACCAAACGCCAGTGGGTGGCAGGATTCGCCATTACCTCCCCCACTGGCGCACCATCACCTCGGACAGGTGGGAGGGCCATCGAGTGCACTCCGACGCCAGAAAAAGGTCGGGGTTGTTACTCCCACTACTTCCTGGTTCCAAAGAAGGACAAGGGCCTGTGTCCTATCTTAGACCTTCCGAATGTCAATCGCTTCCTCCAGAAGGAGAAGTTCAAGATGCTCACACTTGCTCAGGTCTCGTCTGCCCTACACCCGCAAGACTGGATGGTAGCGATAGACTTGCAGGACGCCTATTTACATATCCCCGTCCTGTCGACCTTATCAGCGCCCCTCGGGCGGTGGTCGCAGCTCATCTGCGCAGATCAGGGGTTTCAGCCTTCCCTTATCTCAACGCCTGGCTGTTGAAGGTTGGCTCGCCCCAGGCAGTCGTCTCCCACCTCCAGAAAACGGCGACCTCCTGCACTTGCTGGGGTTCTCCATCAACGTGCCGAAGTCGCACCTGGTTCCCTCTCAGAAGCTCCTCTTTATCGGAGCAGTTCTGGACACGGCGCAGTTTTGGCTTTATCACAGGGCTAACGGGCGGGTCAGTCCAGCAAAATCAATGGGGGTGCTACAAACCTATACCGCAAGGGGATTTTTTCATAGGTGCTATCCAAGAGGTTCACCCAAATCGGAGCAAACACCACAGACTAACACATTTCAAAGCCCACAACAACAAACCTTTCAAGACCCGTACAACCGGGGCTATTTAAAGGCAGTGAATGAGGTAGCAATACCACATATGGGTTCAGGAGTAGCGCGCTACTCGCCGAAAAAAGCGGTTGAACACCCCATTAGGGGTAACCAGCACTATATAAATGCAAACCTTTTTCACTCTTTTATCCCTCCTCTATCCTTCTGAATCAAAATAACTGACTAACCTATCCACCACTCAAATTACTTTCATATTTCACTATACGAACTCAACACTAATCCTTTATGGGTTCCAGAGTAGCGTGCTACTTGCCCAAAAAGCGCTTTGATGCCTCGTCAGGGGTAGTAAGCACTATATAAATGCAATTACAATACAATACATATAGGGGTAAGAGGGAAGCACAACTGCCAAGCGTTGACTCACCCAGGCTACCCCTGAGCGTACAACACCAGTAGGTTGGTGAATAAAAGATTTTCATCTGTACTTGGTGGAAATCAGATCAGTGGGTACTCCAAATAGCCCAAAGAGGATGTTGTCTTGAAATCTACACCAACCCACCCAATATACCTCCAAAGCACATGTTTTACAGCCAAAAAGTTTCACTCTGCTACACTCTGCTACTCTGTTCAAGCTCTCATTTAAAGAGATGCTATAGAAATAGTTACTCCTCAAGAAAAAGGACAGGGTGTATACTCATGTGCTTTCTCATTCCTAAAACTGATGAAACGCTTCGACCCACCTTAGATCTCAGAACATTAAAGCAATTCATGTCAGAGCATTTACACGTGACAACACTACAGGATTTCATCCCATTGCTTTGCAATTGCAGACTTTGACAGTGTTAGTCCTCGGAAACTTATTTTTTCATATCCCAATTCATTCTGCACATCACTGTTTTTTAAGATTCACGATAAGTGGACAATGCTACCAACTCAACGTTCTACCATTTGGCCTAACAACAGCCCAAGGGTCTTCACAAAATTTTCGGCGGTGGTTGCAGTTCACCTTAGGAGAGGTGGTGTCCACTTCTTTCCATATCTAGTTGACTTGCTAATCAGGAGCAACAGCAAACAAAAATGCATAGCACACTCAGATAGCTCTAAATCTATTACTCAGGGTAAACATTCAATGAGAAATCATCTTACCTTTTCCTTAAAGAGATCCTGTCACAGAGTCAGCATGTTACACTGCAGATGTTAACCCCTTGGTCTTGGAAGCATTACACTGTGTATGTCGGCTTTTCATGCGTAGGTTAGGGTAATGGCTCCGTCGAAGACTGAAGGTTATCATAATATGTGATGGTTTGGAATTCAACCAGGAGTGCCTCCCTGTCCTGCGATATGTGTTTGCGAAGCCCACAGATTTCTTCCCTTCTCAGTGCTTTTTTTTTTGCTTTGCAACATAATACTGCTCAATGATGTTATTAAGCCAGGGGGACTACTGGCCTTCCAGCGGTAGGTGATGGATTGCTTTGCAACTAGTAATGCCACCATTAGTTTGTGCTATTTAGTACGGGGGAAATTACCCAGTGCTTATGCCTCCGATGTGTGTAGAGTGGTTTGTGCCATAAACTGTGTGAGCTGCAACGTGATTGTAAACCAGTAGTGGGATAAAGAAGGGCAGCACCATAATTTATGCATTATCTCAACCCTGTATACACTACAGTGTGGGCAGCAAGTGCTCACATCTGGAAAGTACTCATTGGTTTTGGTTGGTGATAGGTAAACCCAATGCAGAATGTTAATTAAGTTGCATACATTTAAACCTGGTGTTCGCAGATACTTCTGGGTGGTATGCCAATATTCTCTCCCACTCCTTACCATGGAACACTATCCCTACTTCTGTGTCAGGCTTTCCTCAGAGAGTCGTCAAAGGAATGTGCTTATGCTCTTCTATATCTTTCGTGAGCCAACTAATTTGACTGCACCCGTTTCCCATGATTCGTGCGTCTCGGAATAGCACCGGTTGTAGGCATACAACCGGTGCTATTCCGAGGCGCACAAATCATAGTGCCACGGTTCTGGCCCTTATCAAGGTGGCCCACGTCCTATACGCTCTACACTTTTGAATGACGACCTTAAGGAACTATTGAATCCATCGACTTAGTGAAATCACTGCCCAACATTAATAATTCCCCTTACGAAGTTCTTTCAAGAACGAAACGCGTTGGCTGTTTTTATATTTATGCTTTGGATTTATACAATTAAAGACTCTTTCTACGAAGGAATTGATTGAGCTTCATTATTAATCCTTGGATACCTTGGTAGTGCACCACTCCATTGTTTTGGTGTTAAGCGATAGTGCTATGTTAGCCAGTACTCCAGTGGTATCTCCATTGGCATCGTTGACATATAGGGATACTGAGTACATTCGATCGCCCAACTGGATGCCCCGATGCTCTCCATCACTTTGCAGTTTGATAGCCAGGGGCTCCATCGTGAGGTTAAAAAGGTGAGGCGAGAGTGGACAACCCTATTTAGTACCCCTCAGAATTGTTATTGGGCCTGATAGTGTTGTGTAAAGCAATTTAATCATACTCAGCATATTCCTGCCTGTTCTGTTTTTCTCCAAGACCGCAAATAGGTAGTACCACTCTAAAGAATTACAAGTTTTTTTAAGGTCCATATTTTACATGCTGCACCAGGCCAGGACTGGTGTACAAACTCAATAATCCTAAAGGATCGCTAAGCTTAAGGAAGTGCTCCTTCCTGCCCCAAAGCCATTCTGGTCGATCTGGATGAGTGAAGGAAGCAGTGGCAAAAGACGAGTTGCCTGAATTGAGACTAGCCAAAGGCTGATAGGAAGCCAAGTCACCTGTGTCCTTACCACGCTTTGGAATAGTAATGAGCAGAGCATCTCTGAGCAAAGGGAGAAGGCACAAGTCTGGAGTTGCTATCTGATATATGCTTTCTAAGTGCCGAACTAACAAGTCAGGGTATTTCTTATAAAACTCTATTGGTATTCCATCAGGACCAAGGGTTTTACCGGAGGCAAGTGTGCAAATTGCTTCCCCCAACCTTGGACCATATAGGCTTTTCCTATTTCCAAAGCTGTTCAGACATAATTTGTATGACTTGCATATCTCTAAAAATCTAAAAAAAATTCGCCTGTTAGGAGGTAAGCAAGCATGGGTGGAAGCTTGTAATGTAGCGTAATATTGGGTAAAAGCATCATGATTTTCAGTTTAGGAGCACAGAGTATTGTTGGGGTCGATTCTCATGTGTGGGATGGGGGTGTGTGCGCGTGCTCTTTACTTCAGCCAGGCTAGTAAGGAACCCTTTCTCTTCAGTGTGTCTGTACTGCATATTCAGCTAAATTAATACACTGAAGGCACTCAAAAAGCATTCTGTGTTTGGTGTGAGCCTTTCTTTTTTTCTTTCAATATTTTTATTGAATACCTGGTGCAATTCATCATCAATACAATACATAAAGAACACACTAGTTCCAAATTTAAATCACAATAAAAAAACACATTACAGAATGTAAACAGTAGTCAGGTGGCGGCTATACACACACATTTATTACAAAAGTCATAATCAAAAAAACAATAAATAGAGAGATACACATAGCAACATATCATAAACTTATTTTATAAACCAGAATCCCTGCCTTTTGAGCGGATCCCAGGTGTTCTGCCCTAGTTCTCTCATTCTCTTACCTCTCCCCGCATACAGGGAGGACTCGATGTTATGGATTCCTAACAGTCGAGAAAGCCACATCTGAAAGGAGGGGACCGTAATATCCTTCCAACCTGCAGCCAATATGATCCGGAGGACCGCCACACATATAAAAACAAAGGCTTCCTCTTCCTTATTCAGCCTCAAGTTACCATCACACCCTAAAATCATTAGTGTAGGGGATAGGTTGATTTTGATACCTAGCAGCCCCTCCCAAAATTCCTTGATATAAGCAAAAATCTCAGATAACTTATTGCAATGATATAACATGTGCCCCAAATTAGCAGGCCCCACAAGACATCTTGGACATTTATCGTCTTCCCACTTACCCCATCCATATAACTTAGCTGGCGTAAAGTATAAGTTAAATACCGTCTTATAATGTTGCGCTCTCAAATTTGTAGCGCGAAACAACTTCCCAGCCAATTGTAGCGCCTTATCCAAGTCTGCATCCGAGTCCCCTAATTTGAGCATCGAAGCCGATTCAACCTTATCTAAATCATCTTGCAATGTTGAAATTAATACTTTATAAATCATATTGATTTAACTCAAACACGTTAATTTTACCTCCTGGAATAATATGTGGCCTGATACTTGATAGCGTTTGATGTATGTGTAGGAATTTAAAGCCTTAACAGGGATTCCATATTCCCGATGAATCTCGTTAAAATTCATCAGAGTATTTCTGTCAAATAGATCCCCCAGTCTTCTAATTCCTTGACACTCCCACGATCTCCACAGCCTATCAGTACTAAAATGAGGAAACAAACTGGAGTTCCAGAGTGGGGAATAGTAGTTAAACTTTGGGATTGACATATATTTCTGAATACGTTTCCAAACCTTCTAGGCACTATCCAGTACTTTATATCGCTTTTTATTGTAATAGCGTCTTTCAGTCTTACGCAGTAGCAATCCTACAGCTTCCTTACCTAAAAGCAACTAAAAAATGGAGGGGGGATATCTATTCCCCAATGGACAATCTGCCAGATTTGAAGCACAGTCTAGCAATATTGCAATCTGACTAAAAAGACAGGCCACAAGAGAAAATCTAATATTAGGAGCCACCAGCCCCCCTTATCCTGCCGAAGTGAAAGATATTTCAGAGACCGTCTAGTTTTCCCCATACTGCCAGATGAAATTTGCAAAAACTGCCTCAGTAGATTTTGACACATCCTCTCCCACCATAAGCGGGATAGAGCGAAAAAAGTACAGTATTTTGAGGAGCATAGTCATCTTAAGAACATTAACTCTACCTATTATAGACAAATGTGTACAGTCTATTCTTTTTAACTCTGCCGCCATTGACTTAACCAAAGGAAAGAAATTTTCTTTAATAATTGTATCCGTAGTAGAACTAATCCTAACCCCCAGATAAACTGCTGATTCCATATATCTATCATCCCGTTTTATAATATTATTTGAGCAAATTATCTGGGTCTTTGATTCATTAAGATGATACCCTGAATACTGACCAAATTCCGTGGTTATCCCTATGAGAGCAGCCATGGCCGACTCTGGCTCTGTTGTGATTAAGGCCAAATCGTCCGCATAGGCCATCAGTTTAGTCTCAAACCCGTTACACACCACTGTTGCAGGGTTTCTGTACTCACACAGAACTGTGCACAGAGGAGTGGAACCTCGGCAAATTAGGATGTCCCAAAACTTACCTTAGCAACCAACTCACCCCTTACCGAGCTAGCTACAGTGTCTCATTGGACATATCAAACACCCAATGTTTAGACAAACCAGAACATGAACTTACAGTACCTCAGGGTACGTGGGACTCATGAACACTCTTTCGTTATATTATTATCATTACAAACCAGAACATGGAGTAAAGAAGACACATGTGCATTTGAAATGTTTATTTACTAATGCCGTCTTCTCAGGCGCAGTATCTTAGATAATACAAGTATACTTATTATCAGTAGCAAAATTATCAGCATAGTTACTAAGACATAAAAAGCGAATGGTGACAGCATGTTAACATGCTGTAATGAATAAGAGTTAACAACACTTATATCTCACCCTCCCTAACACATATATTATATTATTAGCTAAGAAGGTCTCTTTGGGTTGTTTTAGGGCGGGCCCATACCTTAGTGTCCTAGCATGAAGGAATCACATCAGCATACACCAGCTCTCTTCTGCATGTGCACCGCATCAAGTGTGTTAACAATTCTCGCGCAAAGCAATATCAATCCCGCCTCAAGCCCAATTTGGCAAAGGCTGCACTTGTGTTATGACTATGAAGGCGTGGAGATCAGACCTCATAACAATACCATATCGTGTTGCTCCTGAAACTTCAGCACTCTCCGTGCAGACATGGTTTATTAAACAAAACTGATATCAGAGCAATAACATATTATTCTCACATACACCACGGCAAACCACTAGGTTGAAAGCTAAGTCAACAATTAAGGGTCGTGTGCAGAAGTTGCAAGAAAGGAAAAATGGCGTTTAAATCTCAAATGTACCTATGCTAACTTAACACGATATAAGGATATATAGGAGCTATACAACACCACTGGCTTAATGCTTTCACACCTTAATATCCTTCGAACCAATGGATTGATATACAGGGCAAATAAGATTGGTGAACAAGGGCACCCCTGTCGAGTCCCCCGAGAGATGACAATTTCCTCTTCGTTACCACCCATTAATTGAATTCTTGCTACTGGATCGGCATACATGGCTTTTATAGCCCTCATTATAATAGGGCCAAAGCCCCTCCGTTCCAATATCCCCCACAAATATTTCCACGTGACGCGATCGATTTTAGTGTCCATATTTATGAGGGATATTGGACGATACGAGCCCGGGTCTTCCTTAGTCTTGCCTTTTTTATGGAAAACAATAATATTCGTTCCTTTCCGGAACATATTACGGCACTAACTAGATCCAGCAGAAAAGGAACTAGCACACCCTGCAGGCATTTATATACCTCAATTGGAATGCTATCGGGTCCTGTAGCCTTCCCTGCTGACCATTCCTGCAAAGCTTCTTCCACTTCACTTAAAGTCAGATCCCTATCGAGTGCTATTTTATCCTGCTCCGGCAGATTATGGCCGAGATCATCAAGCATCTCGCTGGCAGACCCCGCCCTATCCTCTTCCTTATAAAGTTGTTGATAAAAATTCTTAAACACCTTGCGAATATCCTCTGGATCCACAAACTCCTGATCCCCTTCATACATTTTAGATATTATATTCCTACTATGTCCCTGTCTAATTTTTAATGCCAAAAGTTTCCCAAACTGCTCCCCCGTCTCGTACCTCCTACCCCTGTGCGTCATCAGCATTTTTCTGCACTATCCATTTGTTTAATTCCGCCTTAATAGTCCGTATCTTTCGGTGGCTTTCATCGGCCTCATTCCCACCTGCGATATCCCTCAAATGCTGCTCCTCTGCCTCCGCTAGCTGCCCCACCAGTTTCTCATGCTCTTCCCGGACATCTTTCCTCAGCCTAGCAGAGAAGCTGATCGTCTCCCCCCTTAATGCCGCTTTGAAGGAGTCCCATACACAATTGCGGGATGCACTAAACCTATTTACATCAAAGAAGTTTATAGCCCATTTCTTTAAATGTTCAACGAACTTGGGGTTCACCAGCAGTCTACTCTCAAATGTCCATCTGGAGCTAATTTTAGTAGCTTTAGCCAATTAATATAATAGAACTAACGGGTTATGATCCGAGATCAATTTTGGTAGCTTTTTAATACTAACCCTCAGCGCCCCCATAGAAGAAATGAGAAAACAATCCAATTTGGTATATTTCTTTTGTGGATATGAGAAGTACGTGAACCCTGGGTTATGCCGCTCTTTATACCCCCAAACATCTAGCAAGCTATGAGATTTAATAAGAGAGCACACGGCACTATATACCTTAGGTTTATTTCCCACATAATTTACATTACCATCAATATCTGTGAGCCTTTCTAAGAGTCTCAACGTGCTATATCCATTAATGCTTGCATTTCTGGGTGAGGAAGGGAGTCTCAAAATTAAATGCTGGACGGAGTGTAGAAACGTTTCAAACGCTCACCCCAGGCACAGATCTGGGTTTAATCTATTGTTATTTTGATCGCCACGTCACCCCAGTTTGGACCCAGCCATATGCAAATCAGTCTTGACCCTGCTCCTTATGGGAACAGTCCAGCCCAAACTGCACCCTACCCAGTTGATCCATAAAGGTCACAAAGGAAATAAGCGACACAGCAGACCACCCGGTCAAGCCTGGCATGGTGATCATGTGTGGGGAGGTGGGGATAAAATGAGTTGAATCTGCTACCTCGATAAGTAGTGCACGATTCTTGCAAGAATGCGTTATGCGTTGCTCTGTTTGAGGTGTGAGAAAACCATATAGTGCTTTCTAGCATTTCGCATTATCCAGATTTTCTATGGTATAAAGTTGAAGTCACCTATTGATTGCATGGTGGTGTGTTGATGAAGCGCAATAGCTATATATAGTGTAAATATAATATGGCTCCACCCTGATTGTGACTCTCTAAATATTCAGCTGAATAGAGAAGTCTGAACAAGAAATCTTGCCTACAAAAGAAGAGCAAACGTTTCAATGCTTAAGTCTAAGGACAAACGTAGGAATGGGAGACAGCCATGGAGAGCACAGAGCGGGCCTCCTGAAATGCTAGACTTAAGTTAATTCAGTTTAATTGTTTTAATGCAACTTACCTAACACCCAAGCGGCTCAACTTAAGAGAACAATGCAAAAATGTTCACGTTGTCATCAAGTTGATGCTAATTTTATGCACATGGCATGGAATTGTGGGATAAGTGCTGTGTTTTGGATAGGTGCACCTGATGTGCTTGGCATAGTGTTTGGGAGGAAGATCCGCTGTGCCCTCGAGATATGCGTGTTAGGAATTACTGCCAGACCTAAAACGAAAAGGGCTAGTTATAGGTTTTAGATTTGGCCCTTACCGGATCATGCACCATCGCTAGGCTGTTGGAAGGAAAATGTGTCTCAGTGGGCCAACAGTAAATATTTAGTGCTGAAACAAAAGGAAGATGGTGGCTGTGGGGAAATACCTGATTGTGGATACTTTGGGGGAGGGGAGATCTTAATGACCTATGAGCACCCAGACCTGTTACCCGTCCCAGCCCTGTTGCAATAATTTAGAGACTTACCTACACTTTTAATAGTAGGATGCCAGTGAGTTGATCCCATGGAACACCACTGAGAACACAGGACAACATATGTTGTACTACAAGAGACCAAATAACAGTGACTTATGTTTAAAGTTGCTGTATCATTAGTAGGATAGTTAGTATAGAATGGTTATGTAAAATTTAATCTGTATTTCCAGACACAGTCACCAATCCAGAAAGCATATTGAATTGCATGAGAAACATTAAATACATCATTATTGTTTGAATGGTTACCATGATATATTGGAAATGTAATGAACAAATTTGTGTGAAAAAAAAAAACAAAAGGGCAAAGGAGAAACGGCCTTCGTCCAAACATAATGGTGCAACAATACATTGTGTAACCGGAGCAGGCAGGTGGTAATGAACAGTGTGGCGGTGCTACAGGCCTTTGTACACAATTTTTTTTTTTTTTAGTACTGGCTTATGACTTTATTGGCTTTTTCCATTTGGGGATTTACCCTTGAGGTTCTACCAACCTGGCACACTGGGGAATACCCTAAGGATAGACTAGTCAGGCAGATTTCTTTACGCTTTTTCTCCGATCCACCTTCTGCCATCAGTGATCATCAAATGGTCCCACACAAAGGCCAGAATAATCCTTATTGCTCTGGAGTGGCCCCTACAGTGGTGCTTCACAAATGTCCTTCATCTCTTGGTGTCCACAAAGGAATCTGCATGTACAGACTGGATCTTCTTCAGAAGTACGTAGGCCAGATTCAGCATCCAGATTCAGCATCCCAACCATCACTTGTTGAACTTGTCAGCATGGTTGCTGAACTCTTAAGTGTCAGGAAGAGCCTGTTCTCTCATATCTCCTCCATCTGGCTAAAGCAAAATCTTAATTCTCTTATCTTAGTTCTTCTCGCATTGTTTCCTTCACAAATTACCTTTTTCAAAATGCCTGTAGGTAATTAAACATTTATTGGAAGGAGATCTCCTCCTCCATGTGAGTTTAATATTGTCCTTTCTCGCCTTATGGGTCCTCCCTTTAAACCCATTCATAAGGCTTATGTCCAACACTTTTCATGGAAAGCTTCCTTCTTGGTAGCCATCACTTCCACTCATAGAACTAGTGAGATGCAGGCCCTATTTTCACTTGAACTTGTTCCATAGCAACAGGGTAGTGATGAGAACCCATCCTAAATTCCTTCCCAACGTAGTCTCGGATGTCCATGCCAATCAGACTTTTACATTACCTACATTTTTCCTTCTTCTCCCGTAGAGAGCACTCTGCATACTCATGATGTTAGGAGGATTTTAAAATTCAATTACGATAGGACAAAGTCTTTAAGAAAGTCAAAACAAATTTTTGTAAATTGTGGTCCTTTACAGACTGGATTTTCCATTTCTAAACAATCCTTGTCTAGATGGATCGTCTTCCAATCCTTTGTTTTCCGAAGGCTAACAAAACCTTGCCTGGTAGACTTGTAGCCCAATCCACCAGGGGCAAGACAGCTACTGCTGCGTTACCTGGAAACATCCCACTTACCGAGATTTGCATAGCTGCAACTTAGAAATCGGTTCACACATTTACAAGACATCATTGTCTTGAGTCCGATGCTAAGGCTGATGCTCAAATAGGGCATGTCTCTCTGATGAATTTATTTGCCTGATTGTACTATTCCTTTTTCATCTCCTCCCGAGGGGAATTCTTGGGATGAGCTTGCAAATCTATTCACTGCTTATGATTATCCATGGAGATCCCCTGAGAGAGAGAATGAATGTAAAAGGTACCCCTAGTACCAAGGGCCTTGTGACCAGAGAGGGCCTCTGAGGGCTGCAGCATGTATTATGCCACCCCTTCGACCCCTCACCTTAGCACCCCCATTCTGCTATAGCATACTAGGTGTTTTGGTGACGACCAAACTAAAGAGTCGACATGGCGCACTTCCCTGTGTGCGATGCCCATAAACACGGTCTGTGGCATGGGTAAGTCACCCCTCTAGCAGGTCTTACAGCCCTAAAGGCAGGGTGCACCATATCTAGGTGAGAGCATAGCTCAAGAGCAATATGCCCCTACAGTGTCTGTACCATGCACAGACACTGTAAGTCCTTTGAAGTCATTTTGAGTACATGGGCTTGGAGTTTATCACGAACTCCACAGCTCCATGATGGCTTTACTGAGGTTTGGAAGGTTTGGTATCAGAATTCACAGCACATTAAACCCACGCTGATGCCAGTGTTGGATTTAATGAAAAATGCATACACAGGGCATCTAAAAGATGCCCCCTGAAGAATTACAAACTCTGGTGTGGTTCCTGACTGTCTCCCAGCCATCTGCCACCACCAGACAGTTTTCTGGACACCTGAGTAGAGAGCCCCACTCTCCGGGAAATGGAGAACATCCTGTGTAGAGTTGTCATGCCTCCTCCCCACAGGATGGGCAGGGCCCTCGAAGAGGGAGCTTCAGAGGCCTGCCACCTTTGTTAGCTGCACCCAGCCTTCTGCTGCTATTAGCAACTGGCTCCTACCGGTTCTGACCCTCATTTTGGGCACGAGAACCAGCGGCAAAACCTAGCTAGGAAAAGAAGTGTTCCCACCTTTGCCAACCCCACTTCTCAGGTTTGGGGAAACGAGGTGAAGCCCACATCTCAGTCCCCTTCATCTTGTAGATGGGTGGACCCCTCCAACCAGAAAGAGGCTTATGCCCCCCCTTCCAATGGACGGTGGCATACTAGGTGGTGTAGACGCCCCAGGGAAGGGACCCTTTGGTCCCAGCCTACGCACCCCTGCAGCACCCCTAAATCTATTATGTAGCGGTACCCCTGAACCTTGCTTCTTAAGATTTGATTGTGACAAGAAGGACCGAAGAGCCGTGCTGCAGAAGAGGAGGAGGAGGACGACGACGACAACTGCTTTTGCCCCAGCCCTACCGAACCTATTGCCTGCTCTGAACCCCTGCAGCCAGCAGCCTCCACGAACCCTGGACCTGCCCGACTAAAGAATTCTCATCTCCTATAGATATGTCCAACACCAACCTAAGCCAGGACTCAAGATCCAGCTGGATCTACAAGTCCTCACCAGTATGCACCTGATGCCCACGGCCCGAGTCTGAGTGACGCAACACCCTAGTGAGGTCCGCCCGACGATCCTGACCTTTGTGCCAGTGTTGCACGACCTTCGTTGACCTTCTCCTTGACACCTGCAGCCACATCCTTAAGGATCTCCCCAACATCGACTGGAACTACTGAGAAGAATCTGAAAGGACACCCCTGCACCCTCAACTCCTGAGGTGCCTGACTGACGGTGTCCGGCAACACTTTATCTTCATCCTCCACTCGTTGGTTCCCTTCACCAGTCTTCTGGTTCCAGCCTGCAGCCCTTTTCTGCGACCTATGCCCTACATTGAAAAGCATTGGGCTCCAGACACCACCTGAGGACCCTGCACCCGTCCGCCCCTGCGTGGCTGGTGGGGTGGACTCAGTACCAACCTGGGCCCCCTTTTGCCCTTACCTTCACCCTAGGAGTCTGGTTCCCGGATTATCTACTTTAGCCTCTGATACACCTCTGGGCTTCCCTGAAACTCTGTGCACACTATACCTTACTTTGGTATAGTATATTCAGAGTCAGCTTCCTAGATTATGCCACTATGGTGAATCAACATCTGTTTTTTTCAATCCTAAGCGCTAGTAGTGAAATTGAACTAAGGGGAAATTGATAACATTGGAATTGTTTATGCTAGGAGACACAGAACTATTGTTTTTTTTGGGGGGAGATGGGGGTGATAGGTGGTCGGTGGTCAAAGTGTTATTTCAGCCATTTGTTCTACTTTTTGACTATAGCTCAGGCTGATCTTGTTATGGTTGTGTTATGTTGGTATCTTGCGGTGATATGCTTGTGCTGCTTCACCACATTTATTGAGAAAGCAAACTTGCTAATGCTGTGTGTCATTTCAAATTGAAGACCTTTAGGCATCTAAACTATTAGGTAAAAGACCCAGACTAAATGTAGTTGTCCTCGTTTGCCTGTTATCTGCCACAAGACTTGTACAAAGCTGGGTTGGACAGTTGCGGGGAATGATTATAGGGCAGTGCCTCTGGGCTAAAGGAGGACTTGCTAGGTGGCTTTATCGCGTAGGCATAGCGTTCAAGAAGAGTTGGTTGTGAGTGTGGGGACAGTGTCCTTCATTGTTAGATGTTGACTATTTTATCCCCTACCCCCTCCACCAGTGGCTAAAACAAATGTTTTAGATGTAAATCAGTAGTCGGAAAGCAAAGGTGCCACATAATTTATTTTGAGCTCATCTGATAACAAAGATGGTTTCTTTTCTACTGAACTTTTTGGTAAGCCTTTAAGTGAGCAGGCACAGCTATGATGACATCCATCAGTTGTCCCTCCAATTTCTTCCACTCTACAGCGTTGTGGCATTTTTTTAAGTGCCAGTGTAGAAGAAAGGAAGGAGACTGTACAGGTTTTAGGATCATCTGTTCTCTGTAGTGGAGAAATTCTGGAGGAGTGTCATGGTGAAAATGAGGTCACCCTTACGGGGCCTGTCTGCCCAATGTATCTAATTTTTTTAATTTCTTGTATTCTAATCCGTTGAGGCTGGTAAAACAAATTGGTGCATATAGCCAGTAAGCTAATCTAAAAATGTCTTTGTCTGTGTTCTGAATAGGTTGTTGTGGGAGTGGTTTAATTTGGAAGTAATTTCTTTGAGACCAGTGATGTCTCAGAGAGGGATGGGTAGCAGGGATTTGGCATCAAGAAATATGGATTAGTTGCTAGCGATGCCAGTTCTAGAAGTGATATTCCTGTACTTTTGTGATGTCCACATCCAAACACTAACTTGTGATTGTTCCCTAGGATTTTCTCTAACCTCTTGCCCGCTAAGAAAATTAAATTATACTAAGGTACCCCCAAGTTTTTTTGAGGCCTAAGAGGGGGGGGGGAAGGGATATACAAAATAGAGCAACCTCTTATCATGCCTATCTGATTTGAGAAATGGTAATAACTCTAGTTACAATATTCACTGTACAGCATAAATACACATGAGGGAAATGACTCATTTGCATTGTATTTATTTATCAAAAACAAAGATTTTTTTGTATATATTTAGTTTTTTGGGTCTCGCTGGCAATGCATCCGTAAGGATGCATTAGTCCAGCTGGAGACCAATAGCGATCACTCTGGGGGGGGAAGGACGGACCAGAGGGTGTGCGAGCTTTTCTAGCTGGATTCGTGTGCGCGAACGCGCACGTCGCGTCCCGCGCCGTACACATCGCAGACAGACACTCGCTCACACACACACACCCCCTCCCCCACAGTCACACACACACGCACTCCAAGACACATACACACACACACACGCACGCGCACACACACACATACACAGGCCGCCCCCCCCCCGCAAGCGCGCGCGCGCACACACATGCTTCCCCGCCCCTTCGCCCCCGCCCGCCCGCAGCTCAGCAACGCACTCACCGGCTTCCTCTCCTCAGCTGCAAGGCCCGGCAGCAGGACTCTTCTTCCCTCCTTCAGCACCGGGGCGCAGGGTAGGCTCCTGCCTGCTCTGGTGCTCCCAACACGGCTCCAATCGCGGCTCTTCCGTGGGAGGCGGGGTAGGCTCCCGCCCTCCTACTTCCTGTTTCCGGTTGTCGCGCCGGCCTGCCTGACTTCCTGGTCGCAGGCCGGCAGAGTGACGAGGATGTTGGATTTGCGGTATTTATTTATTTAGTTATTTATGCATTTTTATATAGCGCGGACTTTACCCGAAGGCGGTATTTATTTATTCATTTATTTATGCATTTTTATATAGCGCTGACTTTACCCGAAGGCGGTATTTATTTATTCATATATTTATGCATTTTTATATAGCGCGGACTTTACCCGAAGGCGGTATTTATTTATTCATGTATTTATGCATTTTTATATAGCGCGGACTTTACCCGAAGGCGTCGGAGGCTTCACAACAGGAACAGAAATGAAACATAATGAGAAACATTACAAAAGAACAGGTTGCAAAAACATACGTTACTTACATAAGGTAATAGTGACAATTGTGAGCAACCAAAATACATGAGGTAGTCAAAAGTGCACAAGAGGAAATGAAAGTGACAAGTGTGCAGTTATAAGAGAAAACAGAGTATGATTAGAGGTATAGCCCTGCAATAAGTGCTAGACATTCGGGCTCAGGAACAAGCGTTACATGGGCAAGGTGGCACTTGTGCAAGTATCAAAGGTAAAGACATGTGAGAGGTAGCAGCCGTGTGTTGCAAGGGCAGAGTGGTGTGTGCATGTTACAAAAGGGCACCGAACACCAGTACATGGAAAATACTGCAAAAAGGCAGACCCTCCAATCACAGGCATACACTGGGAAGGCACTTCCATGGTCATGGGAGGTAGAAATTATCAGTAGTGGGAAGTCTTCCTCACAATAGCAAGAGGACGTGAATTACTTTTGGAGGTGTCTCTGGAGAAGGAGAACTTTGAGGTCCCTTTTGAAGAACAGGTTATGCATGGAAATGTACACACCTCGGGGTGCACAATGCTTGTCTCAGGAAGTTCCCGGTGTCTCTGGAGAGCTCCCGTGCCCTGCAGTGTTGACTGGCAGCTGTAACCTCTGACGAGGGTTCAGCTTCTCTTTCGATGCTGCCGGTTGGTTTGTGTTCCTGGATGTCTGGTTTCGGATGCGCTTCTAGCGCCTCGGACCCGCTTCTAGCGCTTCGGACCCTCTGTCTCTGCTCCGAGACTCAGCAGCGCTTGGTTTTGTTGACAGCTCGTGACGTCATGCAGATGACGACTGAAAAGAGACACCTTCATTCCTGCACCTATATTCGACTGACTTGAAATAGGGCGGTTAATGCCTCACTGTTCATTTGTGGGCACAGCTGTCTGTCACAGAATAAAGTCGTTCTTAGACAGCTGCTGTTCCACATAATGTTTACGGATAGGTGACGTTTTGACATTAAAATAAAATGCTGCCTATGTAGCACTTCCCTTCACGCTCCTGTAATTTGAAGATTGCCCTTCATGTATTATTACCCAATTAAATGGCACAAAGCTTAGAATTAAAAGCGGGACAGACTAATAGGATTTCATCTGAAGCTCAAGTTACGCCGCTCGCCTGTCTGACGCTTTGACCGCATACCGGCGGACAGAAGTGACGAATTGGCTACCTACTTCAACTCCAAAATCGCACGTATTCTAGTCTCCCTCCCCCATCCCTGCCTGCTGAACCACATGGACAATGATGCATCTTCCAACCTCTCAGGAAACATCATGCATCCTCAGCTGACCGCTTTCAGAGCAGTAACACTGGACGAAGTAAGCACAACCATGGCCAAAATGAAAAGCGGCTCCCCCCTAGATCCTGCCCCCATTAGATTCCTGAAAACAGTAGCCCCTGTCATCGTGCCTACGATCACGGAGATGATAAACATCTCGCTATCTCAAGGCTCTGTCCCCCCAAGCTGGAAGAGTGCAGTAGTCAAGGCACTCCTAAAAAAACCTCATTTGGACCCCGCCGACATGGCGAACTACCGGCCAATCTCACTCCTCCCATGCGTCAGCAAAATGGCCGAGAAACTGGTCAATGGGCAACTGTCACAGTTCCTTGAATCAAACAACCTTCTGCGGCAGTCACAAACTGGATTCCGCCCGGGCCACGGCACAGATACCGCCCTTCTCGCTGTCATCGAGGAGGCAAGGTGCATCCTGGATTCAGGAGGGTCAGTGGCAGTGATCCTCCTGGACCTCAGCGCAGCCTTCGACACGGTGAACCACCGTGTCCTACTCCATCGGCTGGCCGTGGCAGGGCTCGCAGGTTCGGCGCTCACATGGATAGAATCCTTCCTTTCAGGGCGCTCGTTCCAGGTATGGGATGGCAACTCCCACTCTGCCTCCCTCCCCCTTGCGAGCGGAGTCCCCCAGGGGTCATCCCTAAGCCCCACTTTATTCAACGCCTACATGGCCCCCCTCGAGGATGTCGTCGCCCCCTTCGGGATTAAGATAGTGAGCTATGCGGACGACACGCAATTGGTCGTCTCACTCTCACATCTGGACAATCACCCAGACAATCTGCCGAACTGCCTCCAACAAATTCACCACTGGATGTGCGAGTCATCGCTCAAGCTAAATGGATCAAAGACAGAAGTCATGCTTTTGGGCAAGCAATGGACCACCATCCCCTCTTCGGTCTGGCCAGACGTCTTCGGGGAAGTACCCACCCCGAAACAAGTAATTAAGACCCTAGGAGTCTGGCTGGAACCCGAGCTGTCTCTGAAAACCCAAGCAACCAAAACAGCAGGCACATGTTTTGGTCTCATGCGCTCCATCCGCAGGATCCTCCCACTACTTCCGCCCCTATCTAGGAAACTCTTGGTCCAAGGCCTGATCCTTGCGCGGCTAGACTACAGTAACACGGTCTATCTAGGAGCTCCTGAAGCCACTATGGCTAGACTTCAGCGTACGCAAAACGCCGCTGCCCGGCTCCTTATGAATCTCCCTTCCAGAGTCTCAGCCAGACCAGCGATCAAGGCCCTCCACTGGCTTCCAATACGACAAAGGGTAGAATTCAAGGCCCTGTGCACCGCACACAAACTTATCAACGGTCTCGGCCCTGCTATCCTGAGAGACCTGGTTACCCCCTACAAGGCCCCCAGATCCCTACGCTCGAACAATGAGCGTCTGGCCAACGTCCCCAGATACAGGAAGGCACGCACCGGCGGTAGACGCTTTTCTGTAAAAGCATCCTCAGGATGGAACTCACTTCCTCGCCCCCTGAGGCAGGAACCCAGCCATCTCCTTTTCCGGAAAAAATTGAAAACGCTGCTGTTCCCAAAATAAAGTCCCCTCTCCCCTCTGGCCTCCACAAATGCTACAGCGCGGGGATGCCTCCGGGTCACCAGGCGCTCTATAAATCGCTAAATAAATAATTAACTATAATTGGTCGAACTAGCTCGGGTGAGTCAGTTCGTATCGTTTCCTCCCCCTCGTCACATTTCACTTGCTGAATGGTGTGTGTTGAAGCGTTCGCAGTCCTTTTCTACAAGTGTGTGCAGCAGGTTTTCAACATTGTGAATGGCCCGCGCAGACCTACCAAGGACCTTTACAGTAAAGCCAGCATATTGGTACGTCCCTGGTAGCACCGTGGGCCCGTCTAGCCCCAATTAACCTCTTCTTCATTGGTTTCCAATAGGTTTACTGCTTTCAAGTCGCGCCATCCCACCTCGCCTTTCCATACAATAACTGATAATTGTTTTATACAACTTTGTGATTTTTATACATTTGTTACCACATAATTTGGCCTCTTTTTTTTATTTCTTTTTTTATACCCAACGCTGCCGCATACTATAGCCCAAGCTCGCTCTCTCTCTCTCTCTCTCTCTCTCCCTCCTCCCCTCTCTCTCTCTCTCTCTCTCTCTCTCTCTCTCTCTCCCTCCTCCCCTCTCTCTCTCTCTCTCTCTCTCTCTCTTCCCCACCTTTTCTCTCTCTCTCTCTCTCTCCTCCCCTCTCTCTCTCTCCTCCCCTGTGTCTCTCTCTCTCTCTCCTCCCCTCCCTTCCCTCTCTCCCCTCTCTCTCTCTCTCTCGCTCTCTCTCCTCCCCTCCCTTCCCTCTCTCTCTCTCTCCTCCCCTCCCCCCAGCCCGGAATACAGTACCACTGTGATCACAAAATTCTTAAGCACCCTGCAACACTGGGGATTTACAGGAATCCAAACACCAGCGTAAAGTACTCAAACAACAATGACGTCTGTCTTATAAATGTCACAAAAAAATGTTAATATTTCACTTCTGTTCTTGGATTTTCGTGAAAATACAACACATATTGCATTACAAATGCTATAGGTGTCACATTTGTGAAAGTTAAAACTATTGGCATTGTAAATGACAAAGCTATTACTTTAGCTATTACTATAGCTATTTTCACAACCAACACATAAATAAAAAAAAATGTAATTCACAATACCAATGGCTCAAACTTTCCTAATGCGAGACCTATTGCATTGCAAATGCTTGTTAGTATATATTTTTACATTTTCTTGATAAAAAGATTTTTACAAAACACATTACAGAATTGTTTCATAAAGGAGAAAAACATTTCTTCACTTTTCTGAACATAAATTTATATGTAAATAGCCCCCAAAGCAAAAATAAAAAATTAACATTCTATCATTCATCCATTCTCACCTTTCAAACCTCTCGTACATACCAACTGTCATACTATACAGACAAATTCACAAAGAAACGCATCTTGAGTGAAAATCCTACTGCAATGATTCAATTTGCCTTATATCAATACATTCCACGTGCATTTTACTGGCCCTGAAGAAGGTGAGAACAATCTGTTTTCACCGAAACGTGCGTAGGCCATCAACACACATCTGTGAAATCCACTTAAGAATTGCGACAGGAAAATGATTATTCAAAACCCAAAAGATGGACATATATTTGTGCTTTGGAATGTATTGATATAAGGCAAATTGAATCATTGCAGTAGGATTTTCACTCAAGATGTGTTTCTTTGTGAATTTGTCTGTATAGTATGACAGTTGGTATGTATGAGAGGTTTGAAAGGTGAGAATGGATGAATGATAGAATGTTAACATTTTTTTCTTTTTGCTTTGGGGGCTATTTACATATAAATTTATGTTTAGAAAAGTGAAGAAATGTTTTTCTCCTTTATGAAACAATTCTGTAATCGGTTTTGTAAAAAATCTTTTTATAAAGAAAATGTAAAAACATATACTAAAAAACTAAATATGTACAAAAAAATCTTTCTTTAAAAAAAATAAATACAATGCAAATGAGTCATTTCCCTCATGTGTATTTATGCTGTACAGTGAATATTGTAACTAGAGTTATTACCATTTGTCAAATCAGATAGACCAGATAAGAAGTTGCTCTATTTTGTATTTCCGCTAAGAAAATTCTCCTTAACCACATTTCATAATAGGGGCTTTGCAGTTGGAACTTTCACCTGTGGGGGATTATGACTGTTACCCGGTGTTTGGTTTCACAAATTTTAATTGGATGTACTGTTATAAGATAATAAGATTTTGACCCGTCCTTTTTTTAACTCCCTCCCACCCTTCTTCATGTTAATGTGAGTTTTTAAGGAGAAGGAGGCAAGGATAAATCTTAGTTTTTTTGTGTGTGAAGTTTTTTTGTGTATGTATTGTATGTAAGTGGAGAGAGCGAGCGAGAGAGAGAGAAAGAGGGGCGGACCATAGTGAAGAGGCCTACAAGATCACATATGGTCAGGGGCTTCAACGAGAATGTGAATTGTTGTTATGGTGCCAGATATGTATATTTGCATAAACGTCAACACACAATGAGGGTGACAGACAAAAACACTAAGGATGGCCAGGTTGTCTTTGGTCATTGAACTAGATAATCAGGTTTAGGGTTTTAGACTAGTAACAACACTACCTTCTATCGTTCACTGGAACATCTCTGGCAGGTTAGTTGTCACTACAGACAAGTGCCAAGATCAATACATTTGGTGTATATGTTTTTTTCTGTTCACACGTACATGTACAGCCCCTTTTTCTTCTGAGTGCAGTTAGAGAAAAGAGATTTGGTTTTCTTTTGGCAAGAGTGCTCACCATCTTCATTTTATGACTTTGGCTGTGCTGAGAAAAACAACTTCCCACAATTTTGACCCCCATTAACTAATCAACAATTGCCAAACAGATGTTTGGCTGAATTTCACTTATAGAAGGCCTGTAGCTCTATTCCTGCTTGTAAAGTAAAATGCTTGCGCAGTTTACCATGCTAAGAGGGATGGGATCATGCTTTAAGTCTAGAAACGATAACCCTTTTTCAGCAGAGGCTTCTAACATATCACTCTCCTGGGTTTAAAAAAATCACTTCACAGTAATCAGAAAATGTTGCTTGTGTTTTCAGCAATATGTGAAAACCTTCAATAGTTGTCTCTGTGAGGCATGTGAATCCAGAAAACATAAACCTCATGGTGTTTAAACAAACAAATTGTTCTCATTTGCCATGCTTGTTTCCACCTGAAACTTCCAAGCTTCAACTCTGCCTCAGTGGTCTGCCTTTAGAGGAAACCTTTGAAAAAACAGCATTATGGAAAGGGGGTCTTGAGTACCATGTCATGTCCCCCAAACGGCTATGTAGGAAAGTAGGACCTGCTTTCATGGTTACCCCCACTGTTTGCTGGTGTCATTATGGCTTTCTGACTAGTCTGATTGGGATCCTACTAATCAGGACCACAGTCTCTGTGCTTCTTCCCTAAATTGGACCATGGTGAGTACTTGGGCAACCCCCAGATTGGTTACTGGTGTACCCTTGTAAGTCCCTAGTATATGGTACTAAGGTACCCAGGGCATAGGTAGACCAAGGGTCCCCCATGGGCTGAAGCATGTATTAAGCCACCCATAGGAGACCACTCAAACTGTGACTACAGGCCTGCCATTGCAGCCTGTGTAAGCTGTTGCTAGCACCACATACAACAGATATACGTTTTCTTTTATCTGAAGTCAATGCACTTAAAACCTAAAGTCACCCCTAAGGCAGGCCTTTCAATCCTGAAGGTATGGGGCTTGCTTATAAGTGTGAAGGTGCCCCTGCATGAGCAGGACACCCCTACAATCCACGGAGTCCATTCTGCCGGGTTGTAAGTGCATTGGCCATGCGTCATTAGGCAATGCCTAACTTTAAACGAAACCTGGCATGTGCCATATCAAACATGTTGCAATCATACCTCCAACATCATAAACATTGTTGGAGGTATGATTCCATGCTTTGTAAAGCTCCTCCTGCAGTCCCTCAGTGCTCCTGGTACCGTTCTTCTAGAACCAGACAGCAAACTATGGCTGCTGCAGGCCAGAGACACAATTCTGTCCTCCTGCTGCTGAGCCAAGCTTGAGGTGGGGAATGCAGGACGATAGGTTTCCTGTCTCAGGGAGGTGTGAACAACTCCTAGACTAGACTTAGTGTATTGGGCCAGGGTGGGGCGCTTGCCAGTGCCACTAGACTGCTTTGAAGGGCACTTTTGAGGCCCTCTTTGCATACTCCAGTTGGAACCAGTTCATGGAGCCATTGCCTCCCGCTCTGGCAGGAAACTGGACAAAGGATATGGGAGTATCCTCCCCCTTTTCAGCCCCTCCTGTGGGAGGGACCCCTGAATCGTCCCAACTTAATGGCTTACCTGTGGATGGTGCCTTAGATTTGTTGTGGGACAAGATTCAGATCCGAAACCACATAGTCAGCCGCCTGGACACTTTGGACTTCGTTAGACTTTGTTTTGGGAACTACTGCAACTGGGAAGACTCCTGCTGCTCCTGGTCTCGTTGTCCTGCCAGTCTTCTGCGTTGTCTGTGCCTGTGCCCCATACAGGATCTCCTACAGGTCTGTGGACATCCAAGACACCCGAAGGAATCTCCTTTGGAGTGCAGTCCCTGCATCTGCAGGCACTGCAACAAAGCTGACCGGTCTGCTGTTCCTGAGCTCCCATGGTCTCCGAAAGGTTCAGCAACACAGGTGGTGAGTTATGCAACTCTCATGAGGCCTGCACTGTCTTGAAGGAAGTTTGAAACCAGTAACCCTCATCAGAACCTCCGGACCAGCACCTCTGTGCACCATGTCGACTTGCCGTTGCCAAGGCTTGTTGACTCTCTCCTCCAGAGCTCTGCGGTCTCCAAGAAGCTCCAGCCTTAAGCATCTCTTTCTACCAAGATCTTCATCCTCACCGCATTCTTTGCACCGTGGGACTTCAACATTGGTGAGCTGCTCGAGTTCCTCTTGCGACTCCTGTGACACCGGCCTATGGGGCTTCTTGAGGGTCTTCTTTGGCTCCAGTGGGCTCCCCTGCTTGCTCGGGCCCTGCTCTGACTTACCTGCTCGTGGTGAGTCACTTGGATCTTGCTGGGCCCTACACTGCACCTCTTTTGTCGACTACATTTGTTGCTGTTAAGAAGGCTTGATGGTGCTCCCAACAGACACCGACCTCCTGGCTCTTGATGTCCGGCGTTGGACAGCTTGTGAACGGCTCCTGGTCTTCCACAATGTCGCCTGGTCCACACAGCTGCAGCTCGAAGGTCACTGTCAACTCTCCTGCATCTTGCAACATCGGTGGGCATTCGTCTTTCATGCCTCCTGGTCACTCCTGAGTGGCATAGTCACTGTCTCCTCTGCTTGCAGGTATCTCTCATCCTGAATCCACCTTTAGGTTCCACCGGACTCTTTCACCTTCTTCGCCAGCGGCATCTTCACTGAAGTCCTCCATTGTGGTCTATGGCGGTTTCCGACGTCACTTCGCACCAATTCACCCGTCTTCCCTGGTGTAGGTATCCTGGTTCCCAGGGTATCCACAGGTCGGGTGACTCTTCAACCTTCCATCTTCCTCTGGGTTTCTTCAGGGTCTTCTGGGAAGAGTCCTTCTTCTTACAAACTGCAACTGTGACTTACCCATTGACTTGTATTGAGCACGCCATTGTGTTCCCACTTTGCTCACGGACTCCGTGGGGTTCCTGGATTCTTGAAATAATACAACCAAGCGAAACCGCTTGCCCTCTGTGCACTGTTGCAAGTCCTGGTTGGAATTCATAAACAAAATTCATCAAATGTGTTCCATGAAAACATTAACTCATAAATTGATTCAAAACTTTTTTTACTGAAATATTTTAGTCCATCAGAATATTATTAAGTGTCATAACATTCCAAAAGGATCTGTAATACTATACTTTTTAGAAATCCGTTTTTTCATTCAAAAGATGCCCATGCCCAATGCATTTCGGGCCACACGGCCCTTCATCAGGGGCTGTACCTGAAAAACATAAAAAATAAACATTCACAATACTGAAGGACCTCCAATGTCATAGGTCACAATGTTTAACAACGTCATTACATGAACAACATTATATCAATCAATGCATGTACTTTAACCTGTTCTTTGCATACAATTAGGTTCTGTAAAGAATTGAAAATACCCAAACAATAGGAAACAATGACCTCCTAATACGTGGTTCCTAATTATACATTATCTGCAATGTCTACTCACTTGTGTGTAAAAAACGCTAATCATAATGATGAGAAAACATGGATGGGGGATCCTAATCGTTCCGGATTGATCACACGAATGGCGTGGCTATCTTCTATGAACAAGAAAAGAATGACTGACTACACTACATCACACCCGGAAGTCAACAAACTTATACCGAACAAAAGACGGTTTCAACACTGACCTGAGTGAAAAGATAGCACTGTGAGATAGATAGAAGTACCGCGTATACTCAGTCTCATCAAGTGCCTGCAAAGCACATAAGTTTAATGAGCCCCGTAGTGGTCATCAATGCAAACTAATAATCATAAAAAACACCCACTCTAGTCACATTCAAAAAAACACCCACGAACCTTTAGTGATATAATCAGCCCTGCGGGTTCACTCAGTACCTCTTTCAAAACCGCCTCGTTCCGCGTTGCATTTAACCGGCATTAACGTTGCCAATGTATCTGCAAAATGGCACCATATCGATATTAGTTTTTTACGGCGTGTTGAACGGTGAACTTGTCAACCGATTCATAATGATCCCAAATACCTTTTAGAAAAGAGTTTGCACGCTGGAAGCCGAACGCGATAATTCTTGGTCAGGGATTACGCCCAATGTGTTGAACGAACACAAAGTCGCGCATATGAAGGTGGATGTGTTTATCGAAAGAGGACTAACGCAACAAATACCTTGATGTTGTGTGTATATACGCGCCATATTGGAGCGTGTAAATACTAAAAAAATGCGTAAACACGCAAATACGTTTAGAAAATGATGTGGTACGTGAAAAAAGTTGATGAAAACTTTCAAGTAAATGTACCAGTCGATGTGCAATAATAAACGTGTGTATGTTGACAAAAAGCCTAAAAATGAACACATACAATTGTCATAATTCCTTACTCAAAAATGCAAATGAACAGTATTCAAGTCTTCATGCATACAACAGTGGTACAGTAGTCACAGGTAGCTTGCTAAATCCACTCTGTCATTGATCCCTTTCGGATTTTGTGTGTCTAAACGTTTAATCCAGAATACCTCCCTCTGGAGTAAAGTCCTTGTCGTGTTTTTTTCGGGTGTGGGTACAACCACTTCCAGAACCTGAAATTTAACTTGAGCAATTGAATGCATGTTAACCTCCCAATGTACTGCCAAGCTGCTCTTTGGATTTTTGTTGCGAATAGTGCTCTTGTGCTCGGAAATACGGGTCTTGATTTTGCGTTTTGTTTTCCCTATGTACAACAAACCACAGGGACATTTAATCGCATAAATCACATTCATAGTGTTACAATCAGCATTGTGCCTGGTTATGATTGTTTCTCCTGTGTGTGGATGTTTCACTGTGTTGGTCACTATGACATTATTACATTGGACACAGTTTTGACATATTCGCATGCCTCTATAGATTGCTTGGGTTCCTCGTGGTTTTGACTTTAACAGCTCCTTAATATTCAAAGATCTCTTATAGGCAAAAATAGGTTTTCTTCCAAACAGTTCTTTAAAATCAGGTTCATTGCTCAATAGATCCCAATGCCGACAAATACTTTTCTTAATTTCATTCGTGCTGGTGGAATATTTAGAAACAAACACCTGTCGTTTTTCTGTGTCTTTGATTTTATTTTCTAGCAAGGAGTCTCTGACTTGATTTTGTACTTTCTCTCTCGTCTTTTCCAGAAGAATCTACTTTTTTGATGCATATCTCTTAATGATTGTATCCAGGGTAGATTCTAGTGTCTCATTCTCTGAGCAGATCCTTTTCACTCGCAACATTTGAGAGTATGGTAAATTGCTAATCAGACTTTTCGAATGAAAACTGTTGTACATTAGTGCAGTATTCTTATCCGTGGCCTTGTGATACACTTCAGTATGAATAACATCATCCGTTTATTATTGCACATCGACTGGTACATTTACTTGAAAGTTTCCATCAACTTTTTTCACGTACCACATCATTTTCTAAACGTATTTGCGTGTTTACGCATTTTTTTAGTATTTACACGCACCAATATGGCGCGTATATACACACAACATCAAGGTATTTGTTGCGTTAGTCCTCTTTCGATAAACACATCCACCTTCATATGCGCATGCGCGACTTTGTGTTCGTTCAACACATTGGGCGTAATCCCTGACCAAGAATTATCGCTTTCGGCTTCCAGCGTGCACCGTGTAAACTCTTTTCTAAAAGGTATTTGAGATCATTATGAATCGGTTGACAAGTTCACCGTTCAACACGCCGTAAAAAACTAATATCGATATGGTGCCATTTTGCAGATACATTGGCAACGTTAATGCCGGTTAAATGCAACGCGGAACGAGGCGGTTTTGAAAGAGGTACTGAGTGAACCCGCAGGGCTGATTATCTCACTGAAGGTTCGTGGGTGTTTTTTTGAATGTGACTAGAGTGGGTGTTTTTTATGATTATGAGTTTGCATTGATGACCACTACGGGGCTCATTAAACTTATGTGCTTTGCAG
This sequence comes from Lissotriton helveticus, assembly GCF_964261635.1. Taxonomy (NCBI): domain Eukaryota; kingdom Metazoa; phylum Chordata; class Amphibia; order Caudata; family Salamandridae; genus Lissotriton; species Lissotriton helveticus. The sequence goes on along the minus strand of NC_136059.1, from coordinate 545,955,816 downwards.
GTACTTGATGAGACGGGTCAGTGTTGAAACCATCTTTTCTTCGGTATAACTTTGTTGACTTCCGGGTGTGATGTAGTGTAGTCAGTCATTCTTTTCTTGTTCATAGAAGATAGCCACGCCATTCGTGTGATCAATCCGGAACGATTAGGATCCCCCCATCCATGTTTTCTCATCATGATGATTAGCGTTTTTTACACACAAGTGAGTAGACATTGCAGATAATGTATAATTAGGAACCACGTATTAGGAGGTCATTGTTTCTTATTGTTTGGGTATTTTCAATTCTTTACAGAACCTAATTGTATGCAAAGAACAGGTTAATGTACATGCATTGATTGATATAATGTTGTTCATGTAATGACGTTGTTAAACATTGTGACCTATGACATTGGAGGTCCTTCAGTATCGTGAATGTTTATTTTTTGTTTTTCAGGTACAGCCCCTGATGAAGGGCCGTGTGGCCCGAAATGCATTGGGCATGGGCATCTTTTGAATGAAAAAATGGATTTCTAAAAAGTATAATATTACAGATGCTTATGGAATGTTATGACACTTAATAATATTCTGATGGACTAAAATATTTCAGTAAAAAAAGTTTTGAATCCATTTATGAGTTAATGTTTTCATGGAACACATTTGATGAATTTTGTTTATGAATTCCAACCAGGACTTGCAACAGTGCACAGAGGGCAAGCGGTTTCGCTTGGTTGTATTATTTCATGTTTGCTGGCACAGTTTGGGCATTGTGCTAACCTCAGTAGCACGCATTGATTAATTAGTATTAGACACAGACTTAGAATTGATATAATCTAGGTGTGCCTCTCCTATTAATAATTCTTGTTCCTGGATTCTTACCTTGGGTGGTTCCTTGGCTCATCAGCTTTTCTACGTTTTCTGGGTCCAGTCTCGACTTAGGTCATGGTTCGCATTCCTTTTTTATTAGCATATGGTTTGGTCTCCCCCGGGACCACTGTGTATTTGTGATACTTACGTGTTCTATTATCAAAGTATTGTGATTATATCTCCGGGTAGGAGATATTGCAATGTGTTAGTGATTGTTTATAATAAGTACATATTTTTATTACTACACTGAGTGTTTTTTTTCACTTAACCTACACTATATAATTAGTACTGGTAAAACAAGCTGCTTTAAACTCCTTCTGGACTAAGCCTGAAGGCTGCTTTCCACAGCTCTGCTGCATATATAAATTAAAAAGTAAGGGGGAAGGGGCAGCCCTGCCTGGGCCCTCTTGTTATCTTAACGCTTGATGTACGTTTGACATTCAGCACAATTTTTGCCGAAGGTGCCCTATAAATGCCCTGTGTGGCCCTAAAGAACTTATTACCCATATTATAATGGCCCAGAAGGGTGTACAGTTACCACCAATTCACCTATCAAATGCCTTGGTGGCATTGAGCCGAATAATCGCCAGTGGTACTTTGTTTGCAGTTACCAAATCGTGGCTTAGTTGATGCATAAATCTCCCTTTTATGAAACCTTTTTGACCCTCTGAGTGCATTACTCAGCCTATTGGCCAGGATACTAGTAAAGAGCTTATAGTCACAATTCAGAAGTCAAATTGGTTTATAAGATTCACAAGACATAGGCTCTTTTCCTTGCTTTAAAATTAAGGTAACCACTGCTTCCTCCCGAGATTTCGGGAGCAGAGCGCCTTCCTCCCAAATCTCTGCAAAAAGCTGGGTTGTTACTGAGCATATTCTATCACTTAATTTAAGTTACGTTCATTAGGAAGCCTGTCTGGTCCAGCCAACTTACCTCTTTCATTTGTTAATCATCAACAGTACCTCGCTCTGAGATATCTCCTCCTCGTGGGTTTCCTTTTCTTCTACTAAGAGTTGCCCTCCGGTCTTACCTACCAACCAATCGTTGACCTGATCCTCCTACACATTTGAATCCTCTATATACAGAGTTTCAATAAAATTCATCAAAGGCTTACGCCACATCCTGAGCTTCCTCTAGTCTGTTCCCAGTTCTCCTACATTGTATTTCTCTTATCTCAATTCTGTCTTCATCTTCCCTGCCAGGAGTTACCCCCATTCTCACTATACTCAGTGTGCTAATTTGCTGGCTTCCCAGCGTGCCCAGACACTCTCCTCCAGAATGGTATTAAAGCTAAGTTTCCCCTCTTGAATTTCTTTCAGCCGCCTCTCAATAAAATGTTCACCATATGCGTGCTCCCAGCGCTTTTTTTTATTTCCCACAATCTCATGCTCCAAGTCTACAGTCACTTTCTTCTATTGCTTAGTCTTTTGAGCAGAAAGACTAATCGGAATACCCTTTATATAAGCTTTAAAAGTATCCCAAACTATATGTGTGGCCGCTGACTTACTATTACCCTCTAAAAATGTAGCTGTCCTTGTTCTTAAAGTATTGATTAATCCCTGATTGTTTTATAGGGAGCGATCTAATGTCCATGTTCTCGTCCTTCCATGCATGTCTATTGTTCACTCTACAGCCACTGATGCATGATCAGACAAATAAGCGGCCGAATGCCGAACATCTTTCACATCCGCTCTAAGTAACTTATCTAGCATAAAAATAGGCAATCCTAGAACGGTGATTGTATTTCTTATTCTGATGTGTACCCCTTTTCAATACGCTTCTCTCTAGATGTCACAAAGACCTAGTTGTTTCACCAGGGATCTAATGTAGGCATGCATTTTGGAACAAAAAGTTGAGCTACTGTTGCTAGACCTATCCAAATGGTAATCCATCACCACATTGTAATCTCCAGACTTAATAATCGGGTACTGGGATTCAACCAACTCTAGACACACAGTTTGTAGGGGATCTATATCGTTTAAATTAGGGCCATAGTATCCCACCAGTGTATGGATTCTATCGAATATTTTTGCAGTCGCAGTGGCCTATATACCCTTTTTATCCACTTTCCAACCAAAATGGAAACCTCTGCTCACTTTTTGGCCAAAATGATCACTCTATTTATAGGACAGGTTTGTTCCGTACACACCAGTTGCTGTACCCACTTTTGATATTTAAAAATATCTAAGCATTCATCTGTGGTCAAGTGTGATTGTTGAAGCATGATAATTTGGGCCGGGGCGTCCCTCAAGTATTGAAGAATTCTGACTCTCCTACTCCTAACTCGCAAACCATTAATATTCCCCTTTCTGCCTATCTTCGTCTTGCCATAACCCACTACCTTGGAAAACTATCCTAGCAAAAGGAATTTATTTTTGTTTTCTCCCACTATGCTCCCCACCCGGTGCCCCCTCTCACCCTAAGAACCCTCTCCTAACTCTCCTTGGCTATCCTAGCCATATTTGGCTTACCGGGAAGTATAAGGAATTCAACTAATACAACCGAAAAGTATGAAGAAATACTAATAAAGATAATGTATGACTATACAATTACAACTAAGAAGGAAATAACTACAAATAACCGCTACAGCTCAGAAAGAGCAATCTGACCCGGACCTGGGTCTTTTTCGTAGGAAACCACTAATCCCAGTCCTACAAACATTTCTTGATTCGCCCTAAGCTTCTCAAGTAATGCATCTGGTTCTTCATGGTCTCTCAGATTGTTCATCTTATTATTAACCATCAGATCTAGAGTGGCTGGAAATCTTACCTGGACAGACCCATCCCAGCTTTTTGAATTCATCCATCCTTTTTCTTAGTTCCCACTGCCTATTCAGGGTAGTTTGGGAGATATCGGATCTGATTTCAAAGGCAAGCATCTTACCAAATAGGGAACCTGCTTTCAGTGCTGCCATCAAGATCTTTTCTTTAATAGCTTATGTGAGAAAATTAAGATTCTGGGTGGCTTAACTCTGTTCACATTCTTCCTGAAGGGATCCCGATAGACCCTCTGAATGTCCTGAATCAGAATTTCTTCAGAACCTTCCCAAGCACTTCTGGTCCTCAGTAAGTCAACCATAAAGGCTTATATATCCTCCCTCTTGCTTCCTTCCAGCACATTCAACACCCTAATGATGTTTCTCCTTGCATTGTTCTCTAAAGACTCCAGTTTATCATGGCTTTCCATGAATTTTACCTTCAACCTATTCAACTCTGGTCTGTCTTGTCGTGTTGTCTTTTCGTTCTGCCACTGAAGCTTCCAATGCATATGTTCTTTGAGATAGGGATTCAAACTTCGAAGTGAACCCCTCGCAAACACCCTGAATCTCCTTTTGATTGGCTTGAGAAGTGGCAAACCTACTTCTAACCTCCTCCACAAGAGATTTCATTTACTGTTCCAAAGAGCAGGCATGAGACTATAGGTGATTATGTTCTCGTCCTACTTCTCCTGATCCCACCGATGCATTCCTGGGCATTGGTCTTACTGGGGTCGCAGTGTCACCTTCCATCTCTCCTCTCTTGCCTGCACTCCCTATCGAGTCCTCTTCTGCTAGACATTGATACCGATTTGGACCAGCCAGAATCAGAGGCACTTCTCCTTCCTTGGTACTGTGGTCTTGAAATTGCTCTTCCAATGTATTCCTGGGCCTCTTATCCATCACGGGGGTTGTTGCCTCAGACCTCGAGTCTAAGATCTCTGCAGAGAGAGCTTGTGGGGTGTCAGGAGAAAGGGAAACCTTCCTAGATACGGGGCTTTTACCATGTAGTTTGGGGGGGATGGGATTGCCTTACCCGACCTTTGTGATTGCGTATGCCCAAGTACCCCTTGCTGCTTTCTGAGGGGCACAATCACTTCTTCCTGCAACACCGGGAAGGGGGGGGGGTGACGGTTCTTGCCCACCCTCAGGACTTTCACTTTTAATGGACCTACCTCTGACTGTCTTTCTTTCCTGAGGGGCTTGCTCCTTAGATATATTAGGATCACTGCCGACCCCACACCTCATCCCGCAGTCCTCAGTGTGTACCTATCTGGCTTCTGTACTTTCCCCCACATTAGCCAGGCCCCTGCAGTCTTCCTACCTTGACAGCTTCCACCTTGGGTCTCCCCTTCTCTCACCTCCTCCAGTCCTCCGTCTATATATTAAAATCTTCCGGACAGCTCCTGTATTTCACTTTCCCATGTACTGTGCTCCGACCTGCCAAAGTTGTTTGTGGCAGCGCCTGAGCCGTGTAGAGCAGGTCTGGAAAGCGGTCTCTACCGCAGCAGTTTCTCCCCCTCCACACGACCCTGGAAGTGAGCCTACGGGCTTTTCTCACCACCCTCCACCGTATCTCCTGATGCCTCCAAACGCACCGCGCCGGCCTCTCTCCAAGCCGAGTTTTCAAACCTCAGTGCTCCGCACAATCAAAAGCCTCATTCTCGCCACTTCACATTGGGAACATATCCCTGTACTTCCGGCCAGTTCGCTGACAGCTGCCAGCTGGCTGCCATGTTCTCCCTTTAGCACTACTTTTGTAAGCGTCATGGTGTTGCAAATAGAGCAAGACCTGGAAATGATGTTGTGAACATAGATGCCTTGTAAACATGTGAACCCTTGGGTACATTAAGTCCTGTAGGGGTTTCCCTAGATTCGTACGAGGCACAAACTACGTAGGGGCTCATAAAAATGTACTTATTTGCTATCGGTTGCAACCAAACCAATTTAACTACTAAAAAGTGCTCTGCAATAATTGCTACCGTTTTTTTAAGTTAACCTCCCACATCTTTGATTGGGCACCACAACATGTTTTCTTTGACATATGGATGCTTTAGGAAGGAATATATTCTGCTCCAGAAGCTCTTTTGGCGCATGTGTTGTGTTGAGAAGGAATGTTTTCGTGGTGCTGCCCATGCTTTGTGGACCTGTTCCTTGGTCTGCTACTGCCTTTACCATACCTGTTCTGTTTGCTCCAACGCTTGTGCTGCTGGAGTCTCTTCTTAGGTATAGCGTTAGCCAGTAGCTTTTGATTTTACTAAAGTTATACGTGCACTGTACTTAAAGGGACATTCAGTAAGTTCTCTTCACCCACAGGTCTGCTATTGTCATTAATGTTTTTCATACAACCACTGCAGAGTAAATCATGGGACAGTGGGGCAGTCCACGTCAGCCATTGGCGTACTTCAGTGTGAGTAGCGGCATTCTGCTCTTTCATAAGGCGCACGTAGACACACAAAGTGCCAGGGGCTACTATTGCAATTTGTGCTTTTTGAGACTAAAAGATACTTTGGCTTTTAGTCAATGTGTTTTTAAATGAGCCCACCACTTTTTCCCAACGGTAACGTTTTCCAACAACTATAACAAAACAAGCATTGACAATGTTATAAGGCTGAGAGCCAACACCAGACGTTTTGGCTTTGCCTGTACATGCTACATCGCGTGTGTTTTTCTTGAATTCCAGCTGTTCATGCAGTGAGGTTTGTGTTAAGAAGAATGTAGTCCTTCTGCCCATGCTCTCTCTGTTCTGTGTGTGAGGGATGCTTGAACTGATGCTACTTGTAACTTAAGGTCCCTGTTTAATGTATGTGTATAGAGATTTTCAGAACCTTTCTTCACGATACAAATTTAACATTGTTTCTTTTTGTTCACGTGACGAAGGCATACATGAAAGTCTATTTTCTTGGTCAATTTCAGAAAGAAATTGCAAAATTCCAATACGTATTGCATGTTTTGGGTATTTAAAAAAATAATTACATTTCATTGCAAACTGTGTTTTCCATTGCATATCGTAGGATTGTGAAGTTGTTTTTATTATTTGTGTTGCAAGTACTATTTTTCCAATCTGATATGCGTTCGTTTTTTTCTCCCCTCCAGGAGTGACAGTTCGTTCCGGTTCTTTGTCTTCTTTTTTGTATATATTTGTCAGTTTGGTGTACATGTACTCCAGGCTTTAGGATTACAAAGTTGGGGCAACTGGTGAGTGATATGGCTGTAAAAATATGTTAAAATTGTTTGTGTTTTTGTTGCTTTTTAAACAATTGGTTTTAACAGCAAAATACATGATTGATTAGTATTTTTATGGTAAATGTCATTGTTTGAAACTTTCTATCATGGTGTTACATTTTTGTACGCAGATTTACGGACATTAATTTATTTTTGCAGTTTTCATTATCACATCTTTATTTTCTAACATCAACAAAAGTATGTATGCCAATTATCTAAAGTGGTGGTGGTTAACCCTTCTTTTTGTCTCCAGAGTTTCTCATTTTGCAGGCAGTTTCAAATTTGCCAATCTATGCTCCTCACTCATTTTCTTCGAGCCACACTTGTAAGCTGTCGCAGAATAAAGAAAAAGGCCGTTAAAGAGATAAAAAGAAACTGTTGGAAAAGAACAGCTTTAGGAGAGAGTTGTAGAAGGGGATAGAAAAGGGGCAACAACAAGAGGAAAAAATGCAGATATCACAAAGGCTGAGAGATAAAATGAGATTGAGAAGAAAGAAATAAAGGGACAAAGGTAGTAATACAATATAATAAAAATAATGAAGACCGCAATCCAGTGAAAAAGAGGTGTGTTGGGATTGTCTCCTAGATGGTGTACAGTTGCGTTCCCCTGTCCTGAATGATTAACTGAGATATCATGGATCCTGCTATTTAGGTCCACTGTAGTAAACAGCCCATGATCTGTCTGTTGCAAGACATATTACGGCTTATCAAGAACATAGAGGGGCTTGGAGCCCGTCCATTGCTTACCATTTTTTGGGCATTCCTCGTCACTCTCATTTGTCTGATTCTTGTTAGTAGCCCTCAATATTGTGTTTATCCCTACCATGGAGCATTGATTTTTACAATCTCTTGAATTGGCTGGTATCTATCTATGCTTCCACTGCTTGCTTTTCAAGACCTACTTTTTCTTTTGAGTTGAGCTCTCCATGAGAGTGCATGTGTTTCAAGCCTTTTCCCTTGTGCAAGTCTCTCCCCCTGCAGACTGTGTTCCATGTCACTGCTTTTCCCTTGCCCCCTCTTACTCTTACACTTATGCCCATTGCTTCTCCCCATGCGCACCCTCTGTGTTGCTTTCCCACAATTCCTTTGCTTCTTCTACCTCCTTCCTACCCTCATGTGTTGCTTTTGCATCCCATCTAGCCTTCCTTCTTTGCTTTCGCATCCTCTCCCATGCAACTTTGGCCTTCCCTGCCACACTGCCCC